>NC_080420.1:56641456-58121245 GCF_029873635.1 Malania oleifera | reverse complement strand
TGGGCTTGTTTGATGTTTTTCGCCTTGAAAGGCTAAGGGTGTGGTCTCTCCTTTAATGTTTACTCTTCCGAGAGCATCATTGGATCGCATTATGCTACTACCCACATCAATAGCAAGCTTACATGTCCCATCTCCACAATGAATGAAAATGTGGGAAAAAAAATGGTGTCCTTTTCCACTTCTCACTATCCATGGTAATGGATAAGACACGCTAACCACACTAACAAGCTCACCCTCATCTCTCTGAAATAACACATCATCTACACTTGCTCCTCATTTCGAAGCAAATCATCAATCTCCACCTTTAAAAAAAAGCTAAAGCTCGTTAGGATAACGGGCACACAATATGAACCTCTCTAGAGCATGGCAACAATGACATTGCACAAATGACCTACTAGCTTGAAGATCATTGGGTCCCACTAGAGAGAACAACATGCTGGGGGCTTCTAGTTGCCGTTCCAAAACTTTCTCTGGGGTTAGATTGATGGATGTAGGTCTAGGGTAGGAAATGAATTTGGACTCATGTAACTCATTCACCTGATATGAAGACCTACGTAGCTCTTGAGATAACCTTTTCGATGGCAGCACTTTTTGATAGGCTATCGCTAAAAATACTTGGGAGAAAAACGCACCCATTGAATTAACACCCTCCTTAACACCAGTCACAACCTAGCTATAACTACAATGCGATGTTGCAAGCTCAACACTCACTACTAAGTATCAGTTCCTCAATTGATCAATGTAGCTAGCTACGGTAGTGGTTTATTTATGGTTCAAGAGCTCAATGAACAACTAGCTCTTAAAGGAAGGAAGGATGTACTTTTCTTTCAATTGTTGTCTCATCACTTCCCATAGGGTAAAGAAGGCTCACACAATCGTGTTCCAAGGTTTGTTGTACAGTTTGCCAATACTTCTTTGCCAGTCCTACAAGTTTCATCTTGGCAAAACAAACTTTATCCTCACCCCCGTATATTATACAATTAAGAAATCGTCCATCTCTGATAACCAGTCTAAAAAGTAGCTCGGTTTAAGCTTCTTATAAGCACGCACTCCACCTGACCTTTTTTGTAACATCTCCATAGTCCTCCCAACCCTGCCTAGGGGAATGTGGAGCATACCTAAGGCTAGGTTAGTATTTCTACAACCATTAAAAACGCCTCAAGGTTACCTTCCTCAAACCTAGACACTAGATTAACCTGAGGCTGCAGGGGCTGAATGGCCTACCGTCTATTTGGAGCCGGACTCATATGTTAGGTACTAGAGGAAACCCCAAGAGTAGGAAGGATACCCTAGGGCTGACCCTATTAAATATGGGATTCGTAGGGGTGCCTAATTGATGGCTCTATGTCTTCCACAACAAGGCGTTCACCTAACATCTTAAAGACTTGGTCAAACTATTGTGTGAGGTGCTGAAACTTTTGGTCCACAAACTCATGACGAGTGTTTAACCGGACAGACAAGGACTAGGTGTCATTTGGTGCAAGTTTAGTGGAATCAAGGTCAATGAATTTGTTGGTGACCATGGTTAATGCACTATGCTGTATCAGGAGGACTAAACTTGACTATGAATGATATGAATTCTAAAATTACTACAATGCACAAGCATGAAGCTACAGAACATAATGCATATGAATGCATATGGTCTCACATAACATGGCAACATGGGAATGACTAGGTAAGGGTATGAACAATGATGCAATGATGAGTTAGCTAGGGCAATTTACAGAACAAAGGGCAGATTTTTTTAAAGGGTAATACAAAACTTGGAATTATGCAACTACGAATTTTCCCTAGTCATATACAAACAATAGTTAAGAAAATGTGAGAGTTCATTCACCTTGCCAAAGATTTGGAGCACAAATTGAGTTCACCATTGAATTCCAATGTTAGTCCAACAATTTCTCAAGTCCCTACTCTCATATTCTCAGGAAAACAGTCGTCAAACAGTAGCTGGAACTTGATCTTAATGTTGATGATGCTTCAAAATTCTAACATTTGCTCAGGCGGCCCAATATTAGGCTGTATTTGATCTTAGGAATGCAAACCAAACTTGATAACTCAATTTTTCCTCAAAAATATTTTAAATCTCATAAAAAAGTTCAAATTCTCAAGGCAGGAAGCAATATATCATGAGTCTAGGCAAAACAGGGGAACCCAACATCTTTCTCACCTGCGGGGCTGGCGCATGGAGTGCATGAGCTGCCAATGATGGATCTCCAGTGATGGGTTCCGGCTGGTGGTAGATCAGGGGGTAAGGATTCCAGTGGTGGTGGAGGTGTAGCAAAAACAAATGCAGGAAATAAGGGATTTAGAAGGGCTGCTGGCTGGGGTAGTTTCAGGTGGCAGATGCAGACCACTCCCCTGTCATATGGAGACAATACTGTAGGGGGAGGAGTTTCGGGGGTGTTTGATTGTGATGGTAAGGGAGATGTTGTGAAGAGAGATACAGAACAGAGAACAGAGAGAAGCAGCAACAACAGTAGGAATACAGAACAAAGAGAAGAACAAGAAGGGGAAGGAATAGAACAGGGGTAAGAGACAGAATTAGAGGAGAGACAAGAGAAGGAAGAAGGAGAAGAGAGGAGGAAGAAGGAGAAGAAGAAGAACAGCAGAACAGGAATACAGAACAGAGAGAAGAACAAGAAAGCAAAGGAACAGGACAGGAGTGAGAGACAAAATTAGAAGAGAGATAGAAGAAAGAAAAGGAAAAAGGAGAAGAGAGGAGGAGGAGGAAAAGAAGAAGAAGAAGAAGAAGAAAAACATGTGTGGGAGAGCGAGAGAGACAGAGACAGAGACAGAGGGAAACTGCAATCTGGTTCAAACAATAACTGTACATCCACTAGCATGTCCACCACTTAAACCACTAATACAACTAACACATATTTACAGAAAAGGCCCAACTAAACACATAACTACATATACTAAAATTAGTCTCTAAAAAAATACAGAGTTCCTCCATACACATCTTTCCTAAACCTACGCCTAAAATACGTGTGCCAAATGGGCACCCTAGGGGGTATAGGTGGTCCTCCATCATTAGGCTTAGAAAACAGAAGATGATGAACAATTAACAGAAAGGGGGGGAAATCACAATTAAGCACGCAAAACCAACTCCATGAGTAATTTATCAAGTTGTCTCTCCCTATATGCATACACGTGTGTATGCCTACACATCTAATCAAGTTTCTTGTTGTACATGAGGGCTCCTGTTGGGCTCCACTTAACAACTTACGCTTTCTGGTTGGATCCAATGCTACCTAAAACATGGTTCCAGTTCAGGGAACCCTCTTAAAAATACCATCATTCTTTCTTTCCACAAAAACCAAAAACTAGCAAACCAAGCACAGTGCCGCAAACCTTCCTTTTTCTTATTTTTAGAAAAACCTCAAAACTTCACTCTCATGAAATCGAGCACTTTCTTGAAATTCACTCATCACTTTAGAACTTAGCTTGAAATTTAATCCTTCAAATTGATTTTTTCTCCATTTTATACAATTTCCTAAGAAATTGGGCATCTTGTTGCTTTCCAATTATTGATCTAACCTTTCAAGCAAAAGGTTTTGAAATTCTTTATAACATAAATTTTGTTTCCAAACTGGTTTATAAAAACATCTTTATACCATCCAAATCAGCTTTGGACATGTTTCAATTGATCCTATGGAGTCTTTTTTTATTTTGGTAAATAATAGAGCTACTCAGAATTACAAAGATGGCAGAATAGCCATTTTCATCTGAGAGAAATCTTTTCTATCTCATGCTCAATGACGAGAAGCTTAACCTTCACAGAATCATGGAGAACCAAAAGAGTAGAAGGATCTCCATCTTCCTCATGGTGGGGGAAATTGAGTGGCTCCTGGCAGCTTTGGACGACTTATGGAGCTCCTTCAACACCAAGCTCCTTTCCCCCTCTTGGCTAAGTCGCTTGAGGTTGAAAGAGAACACACTGTTGCTCATGGTTTTAAATCGTGGTAGCGGATAGCGTAATGTAACAATAATGGGTGTAATGGGAAGCAGGGGTAGCGGATGTTAAATTACAAGAAGCGGGTGTATGGCCGTGAATTTTTTTGAAACAGACACAACCTTGTGCATATTAGCGTACTTGCATGTTTTAAGCTTTTAGCCCTTCTTAGAAAGACTTTTAGTGTATTTTGGATCCTTTAGTTCGAGTAACTAAGTTATTTGGTAAAGGAAACAAGTTTACACCTGTTTTAAACCACCATTGTGTGTGTGTATTTATACTTCTCATTGTTCTTATATGTGATAAATTCTTATGTGTGCTAAATTAATTAATAAAACAAAATACATAATACACTCCATTAATCTATTAGACACATAAGACATATGAATAATACAAATATAAAATAGCTAGAAAAGAAAGAAGGTTGAAGTTGAAAAATATAGAACATAAATATCACATTACTAATATTATCAAAATAAAATATATTCCTAACAAGTTAGTATTTTCAAATTTTTAGTTGATGCATCTATTGTGAGTATTTAAAGAAATAGTAAATTTTGTATCATTATCATCCTCATTATAATTTTTCCCCCTCTTGCCACTTGGCATATTGAGAATGATA
Source organism: Malania oleifera (assembly GCF_029873635.1). Classification (NCBI taxonomy): domain Eukaryota; kingdom Viridiplantae; phylum Streptophyta; class Magnoliopsida; order Santalales; family Ximeniaceae; genus Malania; species Malania oleifera. The sequence continues at coordinate 58,116,665 of NC_080420.1, read as the reverse complement.
TATGAAAGAGGGAAAAAGTGAGAAGAAAAAGTAAAAAATAAAATAATTTTTTGGTATAACAGTCCTGTAGCATTTACATAATGGCCGTAGCGGCCTTTACGTAACGGTCGCGGTCCATAACGGCCGCTACGGCCATGATTTTTCTTCCCATCGATTTCACGGTGTGAAACAATATCAATAACCTAAAAAATCGTTACGTAACAGCGTTATGTAACGTTCGTGGCCGTTATTTAAAACCATGTTGTTGCTCCAACTCACAGAGAACAAGTTCAGCAAGTTTCTTGACCTAACAGAAATCAACACAGGTGGCTAGAGGGTCATCACCATCCTAGAAGGCCTCAACTCGAAAGGATGGGCCAATCATCACCGCCATGAAATAAGTGGATCGTAGAGTGATCCCTAGCTCACCAGCCAATTCCAAGACTTGGTCAAGGTCAACAACCGAGTCATACTATTCGAAATCCCAATTGACCCCAAAGGAGCTTCACCCAAGCCTCTTCCAGTGCTTGATTGAGCTTGCCGTCACTGTGGTGGCTGCATCAAGCTCTCGGTTGGCAAATCGCAGATGAAGGTTGCAAAGAAGGTGAATGAGTGCATGGAGTCCTTCATAAATATCGTCCAAGAAGCTGCCAGAACCCCAAATGAACTTCTATCTTTAATCTTCTGGGCCTACCATCTTCAGCCCAGCTAATTTGCAAATTTTAAGGACATGGGTTCCAGGTTCACTACAGGCCACTCAATTTCAAGCTCAGGTTCCTTTCCTTCCAGGCTTTAACTCTCTGGGTCTTCCTCTCCTTCACCATCTGTTAAGCCATCTGCCTCCCCCCCCCCCCCCCCCCCTCTCTTTCTCTTCCAGCTCTGGCCCTTCTGTTTTCATGGACTTCCAAATCTGGTTTGGGGCTCCAGTTACACAGCAGGTCCAGCTCGAGCAGGCTGACTTTCTTTTGGCTGATAAGCATCCTATTGGAGAGCCTCCAAAACCCAATTCTGTGGAGGAAAATCTGGCAATCATCCCTGCAGCGGTCACAGGCATGCTGTGTTTTGAAGACTGCCCCCTCTCACCATCTTTGAGGGAACTCAATGAGCTGGAGGCTAGGGTTTTGAGGATTTGACCCTGCGGTGCCTACTAGTCCCTCCAACGTTACTAAAGAGACTAGCAAAAAGTTGCTGTAACCTTTCTGAAACAGTGCCAAAATAGGTAATGATTTGAGGAGTTGCTGTTGTGCCCAGAAATTGTCTTACTTGCAGAACAGAAACTCACAGTAGTCATCTGTTTGTTATTTTACGGATTTAGTAATTGCTTGAGTCAAAGAAGGTTGCCAAAACACTATTCTGAAATCTCAGTCTTTATTTCTAATTTTTCCTTTTATTCCTACACCTATTTGCATCAAAAGCCCAGCCTATACAAAATAATTTTAGTAAAGATATTTTAAAAAATGAAAGAATGTAGAATCTTATGATCCTACCAATCCTACTACGATCCTATTACGATCCTACCAATTTATGATTTTAGGTAGGATCAGGATCATTTTAATAAAGTAGATCAAATTGCAATTTTACAACCATGCTGCCATCCAAACCTCTTCATCATCCTCCAACACTTCCGTTACCGTAGTCAAAGACAATGCTACCATGGCTGAACTATCACAAGAAGAAGCTTGAGAAAAAATCTTCGGTGATATGTTGGATTCTAGCATGTTCTTCAATCATGGAAGGTACAGATTCATCGGCAAGAATCTGATCATAGATCAGTTGAAGCTAAGGACTCGATCCAAACACAAACTTGGTGGCCTAGATTTTTTCCTCCTGCCTCTTAACCATCTCAATGTTAACACTAACTATTTGATAGATAATGAGTTTGTCCCATATACCATTCAAAGTGCTATAATACTCACCTATGGAGCTACCTTTTGGTCATGTTTGGAAACTTTCTCATACAAGTAAAAGACGCGAAGTTTCATTTTTATCATGTGAGAAGCTTTCACGAAGATCGTCACGTATGACTTTGGTTGTTCTATAAAACATGTTTGCAGAAATTCATGGCTACATGCTATTCTGCATTCTACAACTACACTAGCAATATGTCATTCTCTTTCATACACTACTCATAATCCTCAGTCTTAAGAGAGAGCAGATAATGAATCAAATACTCGGGCTGCACTTCTGTGTTAACATACACATGTATTTCCAGACACCACAAGTACTTGGAGGACTCAACCAGTTTGGTGGCTGTGATTTGTACCTTACATTTAACAGCATTAGCCAAAGCTCTCCCTATAGAGGTCCAATCAGCACACACCAGTATCAAGAATGAAGAACACAACATGAAGAATTAGTTGCAGTTAAATAGCACTACATACCACACATAACTGAGCATGCCACACTTTGACAACACAAAATAGAGTAGACCACAACAAAGCATTGCAAACACTTAAATTACAATACAAGTGCCCTATAAACAACCTAGCACATATACAGGCATAAAAAATAAATCACATCATTGTAAGAGGAAACATCAGATTGTAACAAGTCTGCCAGAAGTGCGGTCTCCTTCTCCTTCTCCCATGGTGGCAAATAGTAGCGTAGGCTTCTTCTAAGCCCTATGGTCCTAAACTCTTATTTTATATATCATTCTGATTTAAATTTATTTTTTGCTACTTTCTACTTTCTAGCCAATGCCAATATAGAAAGTGAGGAGATCTAGAGAGCATAGACATGAGTCAAGCTCATAGCTCTACCCACCTAACCCTTTTAAGTTTCCACTTTCCACAATCTTGCAAATGAAGAAAAGTGCCCATGATATGAGAAGCGTGAAAATGTGTGGAATAGCTTGGGCCTTCGTACTTAGGGGAAGTCTGAAACATGGGCATGAATTATTGCACAAACTAATACATATTCTCATGAATCTTGGATATTTGGAATTTCATGTTACTATGCATTACCTAATATTTTAATTTAATTGCATGTTCACTAAAATTCTTTAAAGTGAATAGTAATTATAACGTTTTAAACTAATTTATTATACAAAATTACATACTTTTGGTATAATTACTTTTTTATATTCTATTTTGCTTAAGTTGTTTGTTGTGTGTCTTATATAGTTATGGGCTAATTATAAATATTTTACTTCAAGAACCTCTAGATTATTTTACACATTTATGTTTTACTAATTAATATAAATTATATAAAATATATAGAATTAATTTTAGTTTTGCATACATATATGTTTGACATTATGCTGAAAACACCAGTTTGACTACCTCATTGACCGACCAGCCCAATGGCTTCACTGAGTTAGACACCGGCACGGTTTTTAAAATCATGGTTAGAACTGCATCAAACTAGTCAGATTCACAAAAGTTTAATGCTTCGATACCATGTTGTAAATTTCAATTGAAGAAAATAAAAAACACATAGGGTTAACGATAGAAAAAAGGACAAAAGGAAGAGGAGGCCTAAGTTGCAGTCTCTTGGAGCATTCGTACAACTCTTGTTCTTCCCTCTTTTATATTAATAATAAAAGCATCAAGGGAAAAACTCCCCCCACCCACACCACCTTATTACTGAAAATAACATATTTTCTCTAAACAAATAATAAACCTATAGAACACTTAGCCCATTCTAACCAGATTTATTATTTGTATACCGTTGTCGATATAATGAAAAGGAAACAAAAAATAAAATTTGTTGCAGATTTGAAATAAATTCAAGTTTCAAAAGAAAATACAGACCTAGGGTAAGAGAGCAAAATAGAGGGAGAAAAGATGAGGAGATTAGAGGGACAAGTCCCTCCAGCTGGCCTTTGGAGCTTACCTACAACTCCAAATTTGCCTCCTTTATATATTAATAGGATATGAGAGACTAAAGTAGCCCAACTCACACCACCTAATTACGAAAATAGCATATTATTTTAATATCTTCAAACATTCCACTCAAGCAGGAGGTGCATAGATATCATCAAACCCTAATGTGTTAGGTCCTCACAACCTTAAACATAGCATCCCTCACAAAATGGCAATCAATCTCAATGTGCTTTGTCCTCTCATGAAACACTACACTAAGTTGCCAACTATGGCTCAACAATCACAAGAAAGAGCTTGAGAAGCAGACTAGAGTCGTGTTTGGTGATATGTTGGATTCTAGACGGTATGGATTCATTGGCAAGAATCTACTCATGGATGGATTGGTCAACCCAAACAAAAGTTGGCAGCCAAAAACTCTCCTGATTTCCTCTTAATCATCTCAACATCAGAACTAATTGGTAAATTGATATTGGGTTCCTCCTACATATCCTTGAGAGTGCTATAATACTCATTAATGGACCTACCTTCTTGCTCATATTTGAAAAACTTCTCATACAAGTCAAAAACATGAGTTTGGTTTTTATTTTGTCAAACATTCTCGCAAAGATCATCCATACAACTTTGGTTGTTCAATGATACATCACTTTTGCAGCAATTCATAAATGCATGTTATTCCGCAACCACACAAGCAGCGTCATTCTCTTTCATCCAATCTTCATAATCCTTAAGAGCCTAAAGATGGAACAGAATGAAACAAATACTCATGCTTCACTTTTTGGTTAATTTACACCCGCATTGCTTGAGAACCAAAAAATAAATAAATAGTTGGAGGACCCAATCAGTTTGATTGCAGCGATTTGAACGTAAACAATATCAGCAAAGCTTTCTTTGTAGAGGACAAAAAAATCCACCCCTCAATATAGACGGTACACACCAATACAAAGAATTAAAAACACAGCAAAAGTGCAAATTAGGCAGCACACACTAGCACAAAGCAGCACTCTAACTTCAAAGGTTGAGAAATTCAAAAGGCAGCCACGACTACAGAATTCAGCATTCTAGGAGGAATCACAGATATAAACAGCCTCTGCAAGGTTCGCTTTGACCACATAATCCACAACGAATAACTGCAGGCAATTAAGCAGGCATGCAGACACTCAATAAACAATCTAGCACCAGCTAGAAGCATTTGCAAGCATGGCTAGGTTATCACATACACACACAACATCATTACAGAATCTTCACTTGACAACCAATCAGAAGCATCAGAACAGCAACAACAATTTACAAGAAACAGTATGTAATTGTCTTTAGTCTTTACATCAACAAACTACCACAAGCCAGACAACACCCATAAGAGTCGCTCACGGCAGAGAGGAGGAGATGAAATCCTAAACAAATCTCAAACCAGAGAAGAGATCTTTATTTTAAGAGTTGGCATGGGAGAGAAAGGAAGAAAGGAAGAGAAATGAATACGACTTAGATTAATCAGGCTTAGTTAGGTTTGGTGCTCTAATACCAAGTTGCAAATCTAAAATAATTGAAGTTTCAGTCAAGAAAATACAACTCTAGGCTTAGAGAGGAAGAAGAGGAGATTAGAGGGAAAATACCAATTGACAGTTCCTCCTTTTGATAGAACATGGAGGATAAAAATACCCACACTCACACCACCTAACCACTAAAATAACATATTCTCTTCTAACCAAAACAAAGAATCAACAACATACGACTAAAGGAAATCCGAATTACAAGTGAATCCAAGATGAATGTGCCAAAATCCAAGTAGTCCCTACCATGGTTTGAAAACTTCCATGGTTTGAAAACTTGGACCAGCTTGTCTAACCTGATTTAATTGGATTCGGCCAACAGGCTGGTCTAGTCAACTTACCAAAACTGAAATTCTTATGAATTGGGATTGACCCGGCCAAACCAACCTGAAATGGCCAAAACTGGTCCGAACCGAGGTTGAAGGAGGGTCAACCTAGTCCTTGCTTAAAAAATAAAAAATAAAAAAAATTAATAATGTTGAAAAAAGTGAAGTGGGCTAACTTAAGCCTAGGACCCATGTGAGAGGAAATGAATAGCTTACAACTACACCAATTTGAGGCTTATGTTTATTCATGGAATCAAGGTTTTAAATTTCGATTTCGACTCAAATTTCGAAGCTCCAAAAGTACGGAAATTTTGATTTTGATGTCAATTTCGATTTCGATTTGAAAAAATAACGGAAATTAGTAGTAAAACATAAAATTCTTTGTGAAACTTTAGAAATGGTTAACAAAGATAATAATATAAGTTCTAGGACTAATATATAATAAATTAAATACATCTATATTTTGCATGAGATGGAAAAGTTGTAAAGTAGCATGTGTATCAAACATTTTGTGAGATAATGTATCATTTAAATATTATTTATTATACAAATAATGATAATTTAGACATGAATGATTAAATAAAATGTTACTATAAGTTTTTTTTTTTTCATATAATTTCAAAAGCACTTGTAATAATATTTTGTTTCGATAAAATAAATAAAATAAATTAAAAGAAAAATTCCACTTAACTCCTAAATCTCTCATTTGAATTCCGACAAAATTTCAATGTATAGTTAAAATTTCGATAAGTTTCGCTAAAATTCCGAGATTTCGATAAATTTCGGACGATTCGTTGAGATTTCAATGGAAATTATGCAAGACGGAAATCGACTGCCATTTCGATTTTGAGGGTGACGGAAATCGGAAATTTCGATAATTTCGTGGAAATTTAAAACCATGAATGGAATATGTCATATGTAATGCATTTACTCACTGTTTCCCAAGCAAACAAATTTATCGTATCTTCTTCCAAAAAAAATTTTGAAAAAATAATATAATAATAAATTGACATATAATACGACCACAATTGGCTTGTTTCAACTAATATTATTTACTAAAATATTATATAAATTATAAAATATTTTTATGAAAAATAAGAAAGTGATTCAATTTTTTTAAGGTGGTTGCTTGTCATTGTTTTTAGCTTTCATTGGACTAATAAAAGTGAATTTAATTAACATTTTTATAATATTTATTTATGTAATGATGTAATATTATTTTTGTAATACAATATTATTACATAAACAATATATATACATAATCATATTACAAATTATATCTTACTAGCATTACCGGTTCAACCATTCAACCCACCATTAGACCGGTCGAACCAACTAGGTGGCTTAACCAGCTCAGCCACCATTCTGATGCTTAAAACTATGGTCCCTACATTGAAATTTGGATAATTTACCAATCCTTGCTTCCTTTTTTTTCACTCAATATCAAATCTCTCTTTATTCTAACTATTCTTGGTCCTCTTAAGATTGGTGTAGAGGGGATTCTTGAAAAAGGAACGACCTCTACATCGTACATAAGCAATGGATATTCTCAATAAAGCCCAAAGAGGAGAACTAGGCAATCTTTGAGAAGCTTGAGCGTGATTGGTGGCAGGTGACAAGTTATGATAGCTCGAGAGATATATAGAGCTTGAGGTAATCCAAAAGTTAATGGGATTTCAGAGAGAGAGAGAGATCTCCCCTTGCCTAATAAAGGGCAAGGACTCACAACTCCCCTTACAATCCCTATTTTGAGCCTACCAAGACAAGATCTCCAAAACATCCCAAGATTAGGATTGGTAATGAGATCTCACCATGTGTCCCACGATCAATACAAACACACACATGTTAGTGTGACCTTGTGCAAGGGTGCAAACATAAATGGTTAACAATTAGTTCACAACTATCTGCACGCAAGTTCAATGCGTGCGAATTTCATAATTTAGAGCCAAACAGTAATTATGTGCATTTAGAATGGTATCACCATGCTGAAAAGAAATCCCCATTTGCTATCATAAGCATGAAGGGAAGCAAACAACAAACTTAAAACAAGAATCAAGTCAAATTACCAAACCTGAATGAGGAGATACTTTGCAAGATTAGGATTGGCAATGAGAACTCACCATGTGTCCCACAATCAATACAAACACACACATGTTAGTGTGACCATGTGCAAGGGTGCAAACATAAATAGTTAACAATTAGTTCACAACTATCTGCATGCAAGTTCAATGTGTGCCAATTTCATAATTTAAAGCCAAACAGTAATTCTGTGCATTTAGAATTGGTATCACCATGCTGAAAAGAAATTCTCTTTTGCTATCATAAGCATGAAGAGAAGCAAGCGACAAACTTAAAACAGAAATCAAGTCAAATTACCAAACCTGAATGAGGAGATACTTTGCACTTCGACTGCGTGAGCGATATAGCTTAATTTTCCATATGTTCTCATAGTCAATCTCAAGCTTGTATTCTACATGACAGTAGGAAAAACAGAAGTAGATTTTTCTTAGTTCAAGACCAAAATTCACAATAACATTTTTCCTTTTCCAAAGAACAGAAAATTTTTCATTTGAGATCTGGCACCCAAAGTGCAGTGTTATATCTTCCATGCTATGCAAAAAGGCCATAGGCTTTGGCACAATATCAAGTTCCATTTCCCGAGCCTTCAAATAAGAGTTCCCATACCATAGGCATTGATTAGCCAACTTAATAATCAGTTCAGCATCTTTGGAAGTTGTGAATTGGACAATAGCAAATGCTCTTGAACCTCCATTTTTGGGCACCCTAACCTTCAAAGCAAAAATAGTTCCACTACCTGTGTATCCCTCCAAAAATTCCTTAACTGCTTCCAGAGACACGTGAGATGGGAAGCCAAACACCTGAATAGTCTTACCCATCTAGTCCAAGTGAATTTAAATCCTGTTTCAAAATAGAATACAAAATCAGTGATTGAACACAAATATTATTTTGATCAGCATGCATGCTATGCTTAGATTAATAGGGAAATTAAAATTTACAGATTTTTTAGCCTAATTACTAACATTTCTTTTGCTAGGCTAGCCTAATAATTAACATGCTTTCCCTATAGTACAGTAATTATGCATTAGTACCTCACTATCAGAACAGAAAAAAAAATGCCACACCTATATTTATAAATAATGCCCGGTGCACAAGGATCTCACACCATCAGGCACCTAGGGGGCAAATATATGCAATCTTACCTCCACAGTCCACACTTGGGGGAACTGATTCTATGATTTGAACCTGTGACTTTCAGGTTTGGATGCAACACCCACTCACCCACATCATTGGGTCAGGACTTGCCCTATGCAGCCACAATTACATACACTAAATTAGTACAGAAACGACAAAATATTTTGCATTCTATGAGTCTTGCAGCAGAGCTTCCTACTCCCAATTGTAGAATCTTATAACACGACAACCAAGCAATACATCTTATAAGCATTCTCACACGAATGATTTTTTTTCACTTCCCCAACCCCTTTTCTTTTTTCTCAGGGGAATCAATAAACTATCTATTAAGCTGCGAATCTTGGTTCTATAAGAAAACATTTAAAAATACAATCAACATGACTGAAAAATCAAGGCGAGCAGGGGCTAGGGCTGCAAACGAACCAAGCTGCTCAGAAGCTTGGCTCAACAAGAGCACGTTCAAACTCATTCATAATGTAAAGGAGTAACTCCCAAGTCCAACTTTGTGGCTCGTTTACTAAGCGAGCCAAGCACAAACATGGATGGGCTCGGTTCATAAGTGGCTCAACTGCTTGGACTCGTTTAATAGACTTGAATTAGAACCATTTATGGGCTAGTTTAATAGCCTTTATAGACTGCAGTGGGTTTAGAAGTAGGGACTATTTATGCATAGGATTATTCAGCTCAAACTCCATACCTTAATTTAGTGATAAGCCTAATGCTCAAGGCCAATAGGCCAAAAAAACTCAAAGGCACTATTAGTAAGAGCCCCTTTCACCTTTTTGCCTAACAAAAACCTCTCATATCTCAAAATGAGAGGTTCCAAAAGAATCAAGCTGTTAGTGAGCACCTCAATAGCTCCGCTCAATAAGGGCTCATGAGTTCGTTCATTTGCATAATTAACAACTTAAGCCAAAATATTAAAGGTCAGTCTGAGCTCGGCTCAAGCTTGAGCTCAGTTAAAAATTTAATGAGCAAGGCAAAGCTTGGCTCGGCTCATTTGCAGCCCTACTAGGAGCTATAACTTCTTAAAAGGAAGGTCATTTATGAACCTATAAAGATGAAGCAAGGAAGCACTAGCAAAATTAAATTATGTTATCCACATCTTAATAATGCAGGAAACACTGGTTTAGAAAAGATCCAAATCCAAAATACAAGGTTCCTGCCTAGAATTTTGAAATTGCCAACACTATTAATTACAAAAGTTCAAAGAAGCTTGAGTAATACAAATCCATGGCATAATAATAAAAAGAAACTAGTCAACCCTCAGTATTGACCAAAAAGGCCAACTGAGATCCCAAGGCATCCCACCTCAAATTTGAACAAGACTTCTAGATTTATTTGGTCTTTAAGCTTGCTTCTTCTTATATTTTTGCCTCCAAAGAACAAATATTTGTGAAAGTTCACAAAAATTCATGATATTTAGGAAGTCCAAAAAAAGATATAAAGAAATCTTAAACTAGTCTAGAACTTCATACACATTGGAAGATACAATTATTCAAGGAATCCTCTAAAGGTTCTTGAACTCAAAAATAAATCACTACAAGGAAATTATTAAAAAACAAATTAGAATAGTAAAAACAAAAGGAGCAACACATGCCACATATGTCAGCAATGTGCATGGATTGAAACACCGGCCCTAGTCTGTATGAAATTGGCCAAGACATTGACCTCCATAAGAATTTGACTTTGGTTCCAGTATTTCTACCATATCCACAAGAAATTGATAGTTTTATGCCATATTTTGGCTCTCATGTCTTGAAATTGATCCCTCTTCAAGAAGAAATTTGCATGTAATATTTTTCTTTGGAGCAACACATGCCACATATGTCAGCAATGTGCATGGATTGAAACAACGGCCCTAGTATGTATGAAATTGGCCAAGACATTGACCTCCATAAGAATTTGACTTTGGTTCCGGTATTTTTACGATATCCACAAGAAATTGATAGTTTTATGCAATATGTTTACTCTCGTCTCGAAATTGGTCCCTCTTCAAGAAGAATTTTGCATGTCATAATTTTCTTCAGACGGCAATAAATTGGTCTCTTCCTACAATAAATTCAGCCTTGTTCACCAGAAACTGTGTCTGAACTAAACTTTATTTAGTTCTTAATTGAAGAAACAATGGAAACAAAAGAGCCAATTTGGTCCAGTTTCTCAAATGTGGTCAGATATATATATGCAGAAAGGAAGAACTACGAGATAGATGGATGAACTAATCTCTTAACTAGCCGGTTTCAATTCTCAAGTTTCTTTGCTGCAAAATCAATTTGATTACAAGATTTAGCCGTTGAATCCATGCATGAAATATCATAAGATTCATAACAAGCCTTAATCTAGATAGAAAACAAAAAGGAACTCTTGGACATAGATGCTAAGCACTACAACCTAAATTCATGTTCATAGTGCCATACCATCCAGCATGCAATCTTATAGTGAGTTGGGTTATGGACTCAAAAGTTCTTTACGTAAATTCACCGATGAAGGGGGTCCAAAAGTGTTATTCAATTGGTTCAATCAAATTGAGAACATCTTCACACATCGAGGCAACAAACTACAAGGCTGGCAGTTGCTTGCCTCAAGGGATATGCTTGTACTTGGTGGCATATACCAGCACAACAACACAAACTTCTTAAGCAAGCTCTAGTAAAGTGAAGTCCCACAAGGCATCTTATGGAAGATAAGTCTTCCTAGTCAACTACAAGCAGGAGATATAATTCTAGTTGTCTCTATTGTTCCCAAATGATCTACTTTACCTAAAAGCTAAAGTTGTTGGGTTATCGGTTGTCGGCCAACAATGTATATCAAGCCTACACTCCTCACACATGCAGCCCAATTGCACATGGCGAGATGAACAATGAATAACAACAATATTGGGAACAAGATAGTGTTTTTACTTACAATGGACATGGCAATAAAACTAGAACACAGAACCTCCTGGAAACCCTGGCTCACGTACACCACATTAAACAATCACTTTACCTAAAAACTTAAGCTGCTATGTAGTGGGCCAACAATGTATTTCAGACTTTAACACAGAAACATCAATAATTATATGCCTAATTTTCAATAGGTTGCTGATGCTCACTGTTCCTTCTAGGGAGATGAGCAACAATAAATTTTTTGGAGTTCGTATCAAGAGGTCAAAAGGGGCTTCCAATTGGAATGTCCAAAGACTTACAAGGGTAGAGGCTACTAAAACGAAAGGAAGTCAATACCTAAGAGTGCCATGATTAGGTTGTGTATGGAGTTATAGTTTGGGTATGAGGATGAAAAGTATTGAATGGCTAGTGTTTGCATGTTTGCCTTTCAACTCCAAGCCAAGGTTTTGTTTTTACTCCTAACTAGTGGAGATTACAAAATGTGAGCACCATTTTGTTTATCATTCTTTTTTATTTAGCATTATGACAATCATTTAGATTCTAATGTATTACATTTTAGTAAAATTGTATTTGTGATTATTTAGGTTTCAAAATTTGTTAATATGTATTTCTTGTTTGCAAAGCATTCCCAACATATAAAAGACCCCTGTGCAACAGTTTGACGAGTTGAATAGGAATAAAATTGTGTTGGATGTTTCCTAAATCAAGCTTGTTCTCATACTTTTCATATATTTGTTATGATCTCAATGCAAAATCCTTAATAGCAAAACATTGACTAATGATGACCATCTCAGTTATGTTTATACTTAAAAGCTGATTCTTAGCCCAAATCATTCCTCCCCATTCTGAAAACAAAACCAGAAACAAAGAAAAAGACCAAACTTAAGAGTTGATTAAAGATTTATAACATGAACAACATAAATGCTCAAAAGTAGCATATGCTTATCAAATGGTCATTGGTCATTTGTGATGATTGTACTTTCAACTTGTTTGATTTTATAACAGCTAAATTTACTGTGTTTTTATCAATTCAAGTTATATGAGTGACTGTCAAAGATGGTACAATGAAAGGAAAGGGAGTAGCAAGCTCACTCGCCAAGCATACACAAGCCACAAATCAGCAAGATAGGGCCCATAATGAGAACAACCTGCAAATATTTGCGAGTTCAGGATATTCAATCCTTCGCAAAATCAATCGACCCAGAAAATTTCTCAGATGTGCAAGTCACTAAGGTTTTCAAGAAGTGCAGCAAGTCATAACAAGGAACTGTAACTGCATAATATCAGAAGTCATGGAAGACCATGAGTGTAGAGAACAAATTACAGGTTCCATGTTGAAAACATCTCAAATTGGTTTGGCTCCCAGTCTTGAGCAGAAAAGGCCCCTTAGGCAGCAAAAACTTCATGCCGGAAGCAGATTCTTTGCTCCATGCTCATGCAGAAAATTCAACAGAGGCTCATGAAATGCTTTCAGGAAGGGGATTGGGTACTGCAATGTGATCATAAGGGTAAATTTGTAGTGCTCATCTGATGATGATGAGGAACTGCCACTAGAAAAATTAATATTGTCGGAGGTTACCAACTGTCCTCCTTGTTCGCGTAAATATCTTATCTTGCAGATGCCGAACTCATTTTATATGCACAGAGGAAAAGAGAAATATGAGGATAATACCATGAGTGATCAAAGCACTGCACAGAGGCAGACATTGCTTTTAATTGTTATTCACTTATGCAATAATATCTGTTTTCAGGTGTGGCTGTGGATCACAAAAAACTAAAATGAAAATGAAAGAAATAAAAATATTCAATGAGAATTAACTATTTGCTTCTAATTCCTCAATATTCTCCCCTCGTGCAAGATTTAACCATGACTGAATTTTCAAGGGCTCCTAGGGAACAAAGATCCTAATAAAGGCATGTTACCAGCGTCGTAGTCATCAAAACTAGCATGAGCTCACTGCACTGCCAGATGGTGCAGAAGGTTTCTGTCAAAACACCTGAAAACACCCCCAGGACACAACAACCTTCTCCTTGTGCACACGCTCACCAACAAGGAAGAAGGAAAAGCACAAAACTTAACCCAGATAGCAGAGAGTTCAAAGATGACTAAGATTTTGAATTCTGCAGCAGGTTCTGATAAAAATTGCAACATCTATATCCGAAAGATTGGAGACAGCAATATATACACAAATAAAATACTCACAAGGAATTGATAACAGTTAATTAATGACATAAAACAAAAATAAAAGTCGTCAACTAATAGCTATTCACCAAGTGCAAACTAAAATGGAAAATATTTTGGGAGGTAAACAAAGGCAACAATAAAATTGAAAGGATCAAAAGCCAAAACATCCAAATTGAGCTGGACTTCAGGCCAACTGTGAGGCTTGAAACTGAGATTTGCACCCCCTGTGCACAAAGACTGCATGTGTCATGCTTTGTTATCTTGTTTTCTGGACTGGGACCCCCCTCATCCTGAGTAGCATGAACTCTTAATGCTTGTTTATTATAATACCAAGGAGTGCACCTATACGGTGGTGAGGCAGCCAAACAAGCAATCCAAAAAGAGCTAAAAACTAACAAATTGATGAACAAGGCACCAAAGATAGGAGGAGACCAATGATTCAGGCTTTTGAAATATGAATCAAATACTTAAAAGCCGACAATTCTTTACATATTTCAAAAGGCTAAAGGAATGTCAATCAAGATGTAATGCATTTTATGTTGTGCCTTTTCGGCTATGAACTAGACTTATAATGATAAAGTGTCATCCATTAATATATAGTGTGATTTTAAATCTCCATTAACCACAATTCCATTTAATGAGTAATTGGGCTTAGCATCCATACCACATTTTTCAAGCATAGTTGTCCTACATGGGCTAACATGAATAAGCGACATGCTTGGCATTGATTGTATGAGTGCTCCAGCAATCTTGCCTAAGATCACTTAGGAGCAGCCACACTCAACACTTATGTAGGTGAATCCATTAGGTGTGCGCTAAGCACACCAACCCTAAGGAATATGGAATTTGTAAAGCAAAAGCCCAACCTCACAGATTGCACTGTCAAATTATTTTCACTATAGGAATGGGCATAAAATAATATGTTCTTAGAAACCACATTTCCAAGCCCTAGTTCCCACACCCCCCATCCCCCCAAAAAAATAAAAATACTTAGGCCTCTTAACAACTTCCCAACCAACTAGGTGATCCCTCTTATCCTCCCCAAAACTTGACCACAAGAAATCTCTTTTAATCTTCTCCAACTTCCCAACCATTCTACAAGGTATTTTGAAAAAGGATAAAAAAATAAATGGGAAGAGTAGCAAGGGAAGCACTACAAAGGTGATTCCCCCCCCCCCCCCACCCCCCCACCCCCTAATGAAAGACAAGCCTTCTTCCACCCCTTGATCAGCACTTCAAGGACTACACATAGTGATGGGCTGTTGGGCCTCCAGCCACCACTGCTGCTGCCATGGCTGCCAACACAGATCTGCCGTTGATGCAACCATCATTAGCACCTCTCCATGGTGCCTCATCCAGCAGCTACAATGCAGCCACCTAATGGTAATTTGGAAAGGAAAATAAAGAATGTAAAGTGCAATACCTACTATCATGAAATTTTTGTTGTGAGGGTGGAAATTCCAAATATCGCTATGAAATTGAATTGAGGAGAGTGACAAGAGGAGATGCATAAAAACTGTGATGCTTAGAGAAGGGGGAGAAATATGGAAAACAGTTTTAGCAAGAAATCTGAATTGATTTATTTTACTATTTTACACCTTTTTTTTTTTTTTTTTTTTTTGTTCTTTTAGAATAGATAAACCTTTTAGTTAAGAACATATTAGAAATTTTACAAAAAACATAAGAGGGCAGTTATTGCTCGTTTAAAATTGTCACGCTGAAAGCTGTTTTTGTTAAATGCTCTTGTCATAATGCTTCCCATTGTCTATTATTTCATTGCCTATTCAAGCAATATTTACCCCAAAAATTACAGAGCCTGTTCTAGATCTTTCACATCAAATTTTGAGGCTAGATTTGCACTATATTTAGCCCCAAAATTTAACCCATCATCCATATTTGTAACACAATTGCCATTTTTAATATGCATCTACCACATCATAGTAGAAAAGTTGTTACAAGCCAACACTTGGAAACTATAAGTTGCACTATGTTCTACATATCCAATAAACCTACAACCAAAGGTCATAAACCCAAGTTTTCTCTCTTTGTAGGTTTAATTAACATAACCATAACCAAACACGCTCACACTTATAAGATTCTAAATTAGGAGTATAGCAATCCACAAGTCATTTTGATTCTTACAGAGAATTCTACTTTGCATGTGACATGCTGAAAGTATTGCTTCCCCCACCCCCACACCCCAAATAATAATAACAATAATAGCAGCAGCAGCAGCAACAACAACAAAAACTAGCCATGGTGTCACGAATCAAATATTTCACACCTCGTGACGGGTCGTGCAACATTAGCTAAAGCACCCTTGCTTAACTAGTGAGCCAAAGTATACCACGGTTTACCACAAGAACATTCACAACAATCAAAAGCAAAGTAGTGGAAGCAGTAAGCACTTCATGGAAGCAAATGTCAAGCAAGGTTGTCAGAATCGGGATTCTACGTAGGATCGTTGGAGAGGTCTGCAGGATCGGATCATAGAATCGGATCGAGAATCATAAGATTCTACTTTCAGTGTAAAAAAGATATTTAAAATTAATGTATATGGAATTTTATGACAATTCTTAGGACTGTAAGCTTAATTAATAAGTCAATTAATAAAATTAATTAAAACATATTTAAAATAAATGTATATGGAATTTTATGATAATTTTAAAGACTATAAGCATAATAAGCACAGCTGCAAAAAGAAGAGGAAGAAAAGAGTCGATAGAGAGAAGAGTGCTGACTCTGCTGGCTGCTTAGGTGTTAGATAGAGAGAAGAGGACTGAAGAAAGGAGTTGACCACCAAAGAACAATCAGAACTTAGTGTCGACAGAAGAGTCGACTGTCAAGTGCTGAACTGAACATCGAAGCCTTACATAAGTAGTTGACTAGAGTAGAGGAGAGTCGGAGAGAGACGAGAGTGTTCAAATGGTTCACTGGTTGCTGCCTTGCTGCTGATTGAAGTATCGAACACCTCAGCTGTCGAACAGAGCCTCTGGTGAGTAAAACTGCACATCAAACACGACAAGCCTGTTACAGCCTTACAGGAGTACTCGACTAGAGTAGAGAAGAGTCAGAGGGAGACGAGAGTGCTCGAAGGGTTTGCTGGTTGCTGCCTTGCTGCTGATCGAAGAATCGAATACCAAAGCTGTCGAACAGAGCTGCAGGGAGCTATTTTGCCCTAGATTTTCAAGATTTTGGGCTTAATGTAAAAACTTTGGGCCCTCTTTTATAGTAAAAAACACACATTGGGCCTTACAGTTCAAGCCCAAAGAGGGAAAAGACCCATTCCAGGCATAATTGTAGAATCGTTACAATTTTACTCATGATTCCGGTTCCACAATTCCACCGATTCAAGTACGATTTGGGAGCTGAATCGTCAGGGTGATTTTGAATCGTATGAATCGTCCAATTCTACGATTCAAGTCATGATTTTAACAACCATGATGTCAAGCATGCAGTAAACGTTGAAGCAACATCATTCATTAACACCTCCATATGCAACATGTGTTTAGCGAGGGAAACACTCACCCTCCCTAAAAGAGCTTAATATGCTTCTTTAGCTTTAGCAATAGGAAACATTAAAATGACCGAGGAGTCACACTCCCACTGTACACTAAGTTTTAAACATACTCAAAGCATAAAACCTATACCACTATTTACATGATGGTTACTCATCCCATGCACACAAGACAAGTAGTCACAAGCAAGCATAATGCCCTAAACAAACTGGGCTCATGACACATGGGCATGCACCATGTGTGTATTATACAACTCTATAAATTTTTATTTTTAAAATTATAAAAAAAATTATTAAAAAAAAAAAAAAACACTATAAAGAAGGGCATGAGGTGAAGAATATGATTTAGTTTGATTAGAAGCGCAATTATAGGGCTGTTTTGGACATTTGGAAAACTCTAAGTTATGGGAATCTCCTTTCTTCATAGTATAGATAATAATACTAAATGGAAGGTCCCTCTACACCTAGTGGCAATAAGTTCATCATTTTTTTCAAAGTTATATTATTCTTTCTCCAACTCCATTAAAAATTCGAGTGAGGTGTAATTTCGAGTGGGCCTAGAGTCTCGTATAAACATAGATTCTTCTATCTTTTCTTTCAACAACAAGAGTTGGCCTAGAGTCTCCCATCAATACACAAAATCTTCTCTTTCCCTATGGATGTCTAAATTTTTTTTTGCAACATATGTGCCTCATGTTACCAAAGTCTACCACCCAACCCTTCTTGTCCACAAACCGTGTTCTCAGAAATGATAGCAGCTGCAACATCTAGTTTGAACTTGGTTTGGCAAGGTCGTTGTTCCTCTTCCTAGGTCTTGAGGAGCAAGATGCCCCGATTTTTAGCTGTTTGTGCAATCTTTGTACACATCGCCATAAGAATACAACTATCCAAGAAAATTCTCAAAAGAAACGCGAGGAAAGTAAAAGTTAGTCTCATTCACCGAGGTAAGGATCACCCCAAACAACAAACGAGAGTGCCAAGATGGCAAAAGGATTGGGCAAGTAAACAATTTCATTCACCCTCACCTTGCTTAAAATCATTCGCCTAGACCTGATTCACTAACCAAAGAATTGCCTCAATTCGTAAGCTGAGAAAAGACTAACACCCAAAAACAACAAGAAACTAAGACGAGTTGTGCATCTCCCACCTCAAACGTGTTACCCAAGTTGCCAATAAAGTTGACCCAGGGAGTAACCAAATAAGGAGCATGTGAGAAAGAAGAAAAGAATCAGAAGACAACTACAAAAAATCAAGATGTTTTGTTTCAGCTATAATTGTTTGTTGATTGCAAGATGCTTCAATAATTTGCTTCATTTAAGGGCTAGAATTGGGGGTTTCTTGTAACTCCAGGTTTGACTTGGAGAATAGAGACGTAGAAATATGTGACTAGTTTAATCTTTGTAGGGACCTTTCAATTATATTCCAACACATAATACAATTAGCCCAATGCTAACAACCTAATGTCATTTTAGCTCTCTCTCTTTTACAACTTCCTCTTCCTTTGATCTATTACTTTCTATCTCCTTCTCCCCTATTCTAATCTATATCTAATCACCTTCCTCCTTTCCCTTTTCTATGAATATCTAAAAAAATACGAATCATATCCAACTATTTACTATTCCACAAGGCATCCCTTGTGTAATAGGGACACAACCCCAAAAACCTCTAACATGATGGTTAGGAGAATGATTCCATCCCATCGATAACAAATCACCAACCTCCACATTATTATCAAAGGGGTGCTCCATGCATTTATGCCCACCATTAGTATACAAAACAACCCCTTTATTCTTCAGAGTTAAATTGTTGGTTCTAGGTTTGAACTCAAGTCTCATATGCTTGTTGTGTTGTTCAAAGTTCTTATTCCAATGTTTAGGATTTTATTCAACTAAGTTGGCCTTGGAGAATAGCTCCTTAATCTTTGAGCCTTAATCTGAAAGTTTGGTTAGGTCTTCTATGATTATTTGTACAATGACAACCGTGAAGGATTCCTTTTGTGTTCTAGCTACTATAGTACTCTTCTACCCTAGCAACTACAAAATCAAGCACTTCAGAAATAGATGATTTCACTTTTAGGTTTTGCTAACATAACTGTTAGAGGTTATATATGTATTTTAGTATTATTATTATTGTGTTAGTATGTTAATTAGTGAGAGTTAGTAAGGGTATTATTGTCATTAGAATGTATCAAAATTTGTATTATAAATAGATGGAGAGACCTATCTTCGAGTTAGGTCATTCATTTTTAATCAAATCTAAACATGGTATCAGAGCATGATCCTATCTAAACCCTATTTCCCTCAGCTGTCGCCAGAAAACACCATTCCCACGTTTGTTCTTCCCTAATCCACCTCCACCCCATACTAAATCACAAAACCAACCATATACCCATAATCAAAACCCCCTCCCCCCGGCGGGACAACCCACCCCACAAAATCCCATCATTGGAGGCCCCCCCACGCGCTAGCCAAATGCCAGCAAGGCTTACCCCATGGGCCGGCACGTGAGAGCAGTTGTGACCACTTTTTTCTTTTTTTTTTCTTTTGCGATCTTCTGATTCCTTCTTTAGACTACACTATCAAGCTGTTAGGCCAATTTTTTTCTCAAAAATTCAATCTTTATCGACCCTGCACTCGTGGTATTCCGTTAATTTCTGTTCAAGGTTTGTGAAGGCTTCCTTGTGAGTTTTTTGGTGCCGTGGCAGCGTTCGTATGTTCAGTTGTGAGGCTGTGGCAGTGCTATATCCATCGGTCGGCTGTCCTTGTCCGTGGTCGCGTCAGTGCTTCAGATGGTTTGTGATTGCTCTTGTTTTTCGTGTGGTTGCTGTTTGTGAGTGCTGTGGCAGCGCTATATCCATCGGTGAGTTGTCCACCTCATCCATTGTTGTGTCGGTGCTTCACATAGTTTTTGATTGTCCCGATTAGTTTTGATTGTTCTTCTTGTTTTTTATGTGATTGCTAATTTGTGAGTGTTGGGATGGAAACTATGAATCCCAAAAATTTGTTCCCTACATCATTGCCACAAATAACGACTCAAAAGTTGGATGGAAAGGACCATGTTCAATGGTCTAAAGTTGTTCGGATTTATTTAGCAGGATTAGGGAAATATGACAACTTGCTCCAATTTGAATCTTCTAATGAGAAGAGAAAAGACATGTCGGTTCAAGAAGATGCCTTGATTGTTTCCCTTTTATGAAATTCGATGGAGCCACAAATTGCACGGATGTGTATGCATCTAGGTACATGCAAGTAGATTTGGGATCATGTCAAACTTCTTTACTCCAGTAACATTACACGTATGTATGATTTATCCCAAGAATACTTTCAGTTACAACAAGATAGGAGCATTGCAAATTATTTTGGAGAGATGAAACGTATTCATGAGGAGCTTAACGTTGTGCAACCTATAACCAAGGACTTAAATTTCGGTCAAAATGTCGAAATTTCGACCGAAATTTCGGATTTCGAGGGGTCCCGAAAGGAAATTGAGAGACAGATTTGATTTTGTAAAAATTCGACCGAAATTTCGAGCTTTCGGCAAATTTCGTTCGAAATTTCGAAAATTTCGGCTGTTCTTCCGAAATTTCCTGGAATTCATGTGGAAGAAAAAAAAAAATAAATTGGAGGGAGGAATTTCAGCACTATTCTGAGTATTCTCAAATTTTTTTTTGCCTTTTCCCACGTGATTGTACACGTTGTGAAACCCGTGAGCTTATACAGTGAAAAAAAAAATCTCGCAGAGATACTCTGCACTCTGCAGATCCATTATTCAAACAAATAATTCCATCGACCACTACACAAATTATTTCTATAAATTAGCATGCATTCGGATACATACCTCAAGCTCAAACTCTCAAAAGCCTTCTTCTTCTTCTTCCATCTTCAAACTTCAAAAAAAAAACCCCAGATTCCAAATTTCTGCTGCCACCTGCATCCACTTTTGAAGTTCGAACTCCGAAAAGCCCTAACCTTCGAATCCCCTCCTGCCAGCCCTTCGAGCCTCTGCCTCTAGCCTTCGGCTTCACCTTCCACCTCCATCGTTGTCGGCGTCACACACAGTCGCAGCCAGCCGCAAGAACTCCAGCCTGCACTCTTCCTTTCTGCCGAGGCCCTCGCTAAGCTGCGAGCAAGAAACCGAGAGAAGAGAAACGAGGGACGAGAATTGGAGCCTTTGTCGCCCCTCCCTCCACGAGCAGCAGCAGCCAGCAGCTCCACAAAATAAAAAGGCTGCCTTAAAGGCTGGTTTATATTTTAAATTAGATGTCTTAACTCTTAAGTTTTTACATTTACTCAAAATCCCCCTTTCCCCCAATATATTTACAGCAATGCCCTCCTCTCTCATTTACTATTTACCCCTTAGTTAATGTTACTAACTTACTAGTTACTAACTTACTACTTACTACTTTACTAGTATACTAAATAATAAGTTAGTATAAATGTATAATAAATAATTAGTTAATAACTAGTAAATTTAATAATTAAATAAAATTAAAATAATTTACTATTATTGTCTTATTATAGTATAAATTAAAAAATTATTTCATTTATTTAAATATATTCATTTTAAAAATTTATTACTTAATAATAATTTTCTAAAAATTATCATTAATTTTGTAATTTTAATTTAATAATTTAATATTTCTCTTAGTAATTAATTTATCTTTATTTAGCATCGAAATATTTTTATTTTAAAATTATAGAGTAACATCCAAATAATTTTTTTTTTTTTACAAATTTAGAGTAATTTAACATCTAATCAATATAGCCTAGTAATTAAATAAATTAAAGTACTTATTAGCTTAATATAGTTTAAATTATTTCATTTATTTGACTAATTTAATTTTCATAATTTATTGGTAATTTTGTACATTATCATTAAATTTTGTAAATTTAATTTAATATTTTAATGTTTGTCTTATTTATTGAGATTATATTGATAATAAAACATCTCAAATAATTTTCTTTTAAAATTGTTGACTAATTTAACACCTAATTTTTGATTCATTGTTACCTTGTAGGAAAGTAAAATTATCTACAAAAATGTCTGAAGGAAGAAAACAAGATCCAGCATGGGAACATGGATACCCGATGTTCCAATGTCAAGAATGGATTTATTTGCAAATACTGCGGAATACAAATGAAAAGTGGTGGTGCAACAAGATTAAAAATGCACCTAGCAAATTACGACCCGCAGCATAATATAAAATTCTGCGACAAAGTACCTCCAGAAGTTAAGCAGGAAATGAGAATTGTTTTAGAAAGAAAAACAACAGCTAAGGCCAAAAAAATAGAAAGAATGGATCAAATAAAAAATGAATTGTGTGGGAACTTGATGCAATCACAACAAATTGATGAAGTTGATGATGTTGACGATATTGCATACCCGCCTGACATTTCTTCCTATGAAAGGTCTGCATATCGTCAAGCATTCTATGCTTCAAAACAGACGGAATGGGAAAGAGACCAATCTCGTAGGTTTGCAGGTAGGCAACAAGGAGGCAGTTCAGGGGCTAATAGTAGTGCAGGGCAACCTCAGATGAGGCGATCTCAAAGTGTGAGAGAGCCAGAAATAGAGCCATATATTTCAAAGCCTTCTCAACATTACAAGTCAGATGCAGCAAAACAAAGAAACTTGAAAAATTTCTTCAAAGGAGGTAAAATAAAAGAAGAAATGAATAGGTTGATTTCGAAGTTTTTTATATATGATAATGTTCCGCCTGAGAAGGCAAAATCACCTCATTTTAAAAACATGGTATGGGGTTGCCAATCAGCTGGAACGGGAGTCGATCCACCGACACCCTATGAAATCAGAACAAAATACCTTGATTTAGAGGTAAAAGAAATGGAAGACCACGTACAAGAAGTGAAGAAAAAGTGGGCCACGTATGGCTGCACTATAATGTGTGATGGATGGACAGGCCCTACAAAATTATCCATCATAAATTTCATGGTTTACTCGAAAGGAAGCACAATTTTTCTAAAGTCGGTAGATGCTTCTGACAAAATAAAAGACCATGAATACATATATTCCTTATTAAAACATGTTGTGCAAGAGGTAGGAAAGCAACATGTTGTCCAAGTGGTGACCGATAATGGTAGTGCCTACAAGAAAGCGGGTCTAAAATTAATGAAAAAATTCAACTTGTATTGGACTCCTTGCGCCGCTCATTGTATTGATCTCATTTTTGAAGAGATCGGAAAAAGAGAGGCAATAAGCATAGTGATCTTGCAGGGGAGACATATCACTAATTTTATATATAATCATGGATGGTTGCTTGCTAAAATGAGGGAACACTGTCAAGGGGATATTGTGCATCCAGAGGCCACACGATTTGCTACAAACTACATTGCACTTGATAGCCTACAAAAAAAAAGAGTAGGTTTAAAATCTCTATTCACATCTGATGAATGGGCTAAGCATGCTCTTAGTCGAACAAAAATGGGTAGAGAAATTGAAAGTACAGTTCTTAACCATCAATTTTGGGATAGAGTGGCAAAAGTTTGTAACATTTATGAGCCTATATATCGAGTATTGCGTATAGTTGACAGTGAAGTGTGGCCAACATTAGGAGTTGTGTTTGAAGCAATAAGGGTGATGAAAGAGGCCATTGAAATAGGTGCAAGAAGTGCAAGATGGGTTCTCAAAGTCATCAATGACCGGTGGGAAAGAACCCTTGAACATCCTCTTCATGCAGCAGGTATAAAATATTTATAAATTTCAAGAAATTCATATATCAAAATACTTATTACATATTTATATTTTACTTTATTTAATTGGCAGCTTATTTCTTAAATCCAAAATGTCAATACAAAGAAGGTGTTGGGGAAGATCTTTATTTTCTTGATGCAGTTCACAAAGTTTTTAACACCCTTGAGCCACATTCCTCGGGCCTGGATCAAATTGGAAATGAGGTATATTTTTAAATAAAATAAGTCTTAATCCATGTTTAATTATTCAATAACAATATTTTTTTTTAGATTATTATATTTAGAGATGCTAAAAGAAGCTTTGGAGAAGCAGCTGCTAAAGCAGCTAGGGCAACCATGGCACCTGGTAAGTATTTTTATATAAATGTACAATACAAAGTTACAAACTTCAAGTATAATCTACTAAGTAGTAAATACTAACTTGTGTTCTTAAAACATCTTGCACAGCTGATTGGTGGATGATGTATGGATCAAGTGCTCCAATCCTAAGAAAGCTAGCATTGCGCATTTTGTCACAAACCGCATCTTCATCAACTTGTGAACGAAATTGGAGCACATTTGCACTCATTCACACAAAGCAAAGAAATAGACTAGCCTACAGCAGACTTCAGCAGCTTGTTTTTTGTTATTACAACATGAAGCTTCGAATAAGAGATATGGAGGCCGAAATGGACAAAGTGGCTGAACAAGATCCCCTGGACCTTCTTGACATATCAGTTGAATTGGGTGATGAGGATGAGTATCCACTTTTTCAATGGATTAGGCCATCTCATCTTGATGAACGAGACGGAAGTCCCCATCCACAAATGGCCAAGCATGCACAAGATGATTTTGGCATCGATGTTAATCAGGTAATGGTAGAAGAAGTAATATCCAGTAGTGATGATTCTCAAATGAATCTTGGATCTAGATATGGAACTTCATCTATGCCCTCTGGTGGTGATGATGATAATGACGACGATGATGCTGGTGGTGACGGATCTAACCCCGGCGATAGCAGTGGGCAAGGTGGTGATGGTGGGGACTATGGAGGAAATGAAGGATGGCAAGATTATAGACCAGAAGTGGAATATACACGTCCTTCCCAACTAGAAGATGAGGGTCCACAAAGAGAAACACGTCCAGTTGATAGGCAGTACAGTCGTAGAAAAGGAAAAGGGAAGATGCATCAAATAGAAAAGGATACCTTTTCCCTTAGTATGGAATCTAAGAGTATAGGAACAGAGCACGACTCTAATAGTTATGGTAGTTATGAATCTACACAGAACAGCTCCTCACAATCTACATATGGCCAACCGTTTTCACATGCAAATGAGCAGGCACAACAATATGGAAATTGGCAACCACATGTCTATGGGTATGGACAAACACGTCAAGAATATGGGTATGAGTATGACCAGTATGTAAATGCAAAACAATCCTATGGACATACACAACAAGTAGAACATGCAAGAAGAAATCCTAGCACACGAAGATCTTCTAACCGAGTAGAAACTGCCATGAACCAGATGACTACGGAGGAGTATGAACAACACATGTACACCTATACTCAATATTTTGGAAATTATATGACATGGAGTGATTATTGTAAACAATATATGTCATCTCGAAATCCTAATGATAGGGATAGGAGAGATGACTTTGAGCCACCAAGAAAGTCCATGTGGTATTAGATCATTAAATGTATAATTTTTATTGAAAATGTAGTTGTTTAAATGATAATTTGTTGCCTTAAATCTTAAAGGAATAGCTTCAAAACTTTATAATCATTTGAATGTTCTTCAGTTCATAGTTTGTTTCGCGATATGCAGTTTAATATCCTACACACTAGAAACTTGTCATATATGCATTTTTTTAATGTATTTTGATACCATATTAAGCATAATCATCTATTCTAATATTTCCTAAAGTTTTATTTTAAATTTCCATTATTTACTATAAATTTCCGTAATTTCTTTAAATCGAAATCGAAATCGAAATCGAAATCGAAATCGAAATTGAAATCGAAATTTCCGTAAATTGAGACCATCGAAATTTCCATCGAAATCGAAA
The DNA here is from genome assembly GCF_029873635.1 of Malania oleifera. Classification (NCBI taxonomy): domain Eukaryota; kingdom Viridiplantae; phylum Streptophyta; class Magnoliopsida; order Santalales; family Ximeniaceae; genus Malania; species Malania oleifera. The sequence continues at coordinate 58,090,430 of NC_080420.1, read as the reverse complement.
TTTAAGTCCTTGCCTATAACTACCAACATTCGTGAGATGCAGAAGCAAAAGGAGCAAATGACAGTTCTTTGTGTTCTAGCAAGCTTGAGACCTGAGTTTGAGGCAGTTTGGTCCAAGATACTCAATAGTGTCGAGCTGCCATCATTTGTTGATGTTTATTCTCGTGTCCTTCATGCTTCCTTTAGCACGCATTCTCCTGTTCTTGCATCTAGCTCTGAGAGGACAGCCTTCGCTACGTAGAGTGATTCTAGTTCTCTACCAAACAACCGCAAAAGTTATAGCGGTGGTTCAAGTAGTCATAATGGAAGAGACAGACGAGGCAGAGGTACTCCTTGCAAGTGCACTCAGTGTCAACAGAATAATCATAGTATTGAGCAGTGTTGGGATCTTCATGACAGATCTTCACATGTTTCCAATGCAACCACCATTGACTTCACACCTTTAGGGGCAGCCAACGCAGCCACCACCGACTCCTCACCTTTAGGGTCAAGTGGGGGGCAATGTACTGTCTCTATGTTAGAGGAAGAGTATTCCAAGTTCCAGCAGTATCAAGTGTCACAACAAGCTTCTCTTCTCATTGCATCTCTTGCCCAATCCAGTAAGCACATAGTATGCGTGTCATCCAGTACTTCTCGTCCTAGTCCTTGGGTCATAGACTCCACTAACACTTATCATATCACAGGTATATCTAATGTTTTCTCCACTCTTCAATATTTTGCAAACTTACCTTGTGTTACTCTTGCTGATGGATCCACCACTGCAGTCAAGGAAATTGGGATTGTAAATCCCACTTCTTCTATTTCTCTTCCTTCGGTTTTATATATTCCCAAATTTCCTTTCAATCTTATGTCCATCCACAAAATTACTAAATCCATGAATTGTTCCGTGATATTCTTCCCTCATGTTGTGGTTATTCAAGATTTGAAGACGAGGAAGATGATTGGCGGAGGGCGTAAAGCTGGTGGACTCTATCACTTTGAGTTGCTATCTCCCTCTACCACCTTCACTACTATTGCCACACCTTTCCAAATTCATTGTCACTTGGGTCATCCTTAATTGGAAAAGTTAAAATGTCTTGTGCCTAATTTGAGTTCTGTGTCTAGTCTCAATTGTAAGTCTTGTCAGTTGTGAAAGCACAATCATGTTTCTTTTGCTTCCCGAGTCAATAAACAGGTTGCAAGCCCTTTTATGCTAGTTCATTCATATGCATGGGATCCGAGTAGGGTTGTGTCTAAGTTGGGTTTCCAGTATTTTGTAATCTTTGTGGATGATTATTCAAGAACGACTTGGTTATATTTGACAAAAGATTGTTTTGAGTTATTTAACGTATTTTGTGCCTTTTGTTTTGAAATAAATACTCAACTTGGTTTGCCAGTTCAAATACTTCAAAGTGATAATGCTAAAGAGTTTTTCAGTGCATAATTCACTACTTATATGACTCAATTTGGTATTGTTTATCAATCATCCTGTGCCCACGCTCCTCAAAAAAATGGGGTTGCAGAGTGGAAAAATAAACATCTTCTTGAAATCACTCACACTTTACTTTATCAAATGCATGTATCTAAAGTGCTGTGGAGTGATGCTATACTTACTGCTTGTTATTTAATCAACAAATTGCCATCCTCTGTTCTTAGTGGTAAAATTCCTTACTCCAATCTCTTTCCTAATTCACCTCTATTTTCTCTTCCTCCTCGTGTATTTGGGTGTGTGTCCTTTGTTCATCAACTAACTCCTTGGGTTGATAAGTTGGATCCTTATGCTATAAAATGTGTCTTTCTGGGCTACTCATATACTCAAAAAGGGTATTGTTGTTATAGCCTTGTGTTGCATCGCTTCTTTATTTCTACCAATAATACCTTCTTTGAGCCTACACCTTACTACACCCAGTCACTAAGCGCTTCTAAGATCAATGAGTCTCTTCCGTTACCTAATCTTCCAGATTCTACGTTGGCGTCCTTGCCCAACCAACCATCTGAGTCTTCATGTCGTTTGAGTCCATATCGCCTTGATCATCCTAATTTGCAGGTGTATTCACAACAACGGCTCCAAGGAAGAGAGTCCCCTCTAGCTTCTACTACCACACCTTTGGTTTCCTTGTTTGATGATCATACTTCATATGATGTTGATCCTCCTATTGCTGTTCGGAAAGATAAATGCACATGCTCTCAACACCCCATTTCCAACTATGTTTCTTATGACTACTTATCACCCTCCTATTATTGTTTTGTCATTACTCTATCATCTACTACCCTTCCTAAATCTGTTTCGGAAGCCTTAACCCATTTAGGATGAAGGGATGTTATGGTTGATGAGATAAATGTTGTACATGACAATGGTCTTGACAAGTTTGTGGTTTGTTGTCCCTGGTTTGCACTGTGAAAGTCAACCCTGATAGTTCAGTGGCTCGTTTAAAGGCTCATCTTGTTGCTAAGGGATACACTCAGGTGTATGGTCTGGATTACTCTAATACTTTTTCTCCGGTTGCCAAACTTACATCAGTACATCTGTTCATCTCCTTGGCTACTACTTGTCACTGGCCTTTGCATCAGATAGATGTAAAAAAATGCATTCTTGCATGGTGACCTTGAGGAGGAGGTTTATCAAGGGCAACCACGTAGGTTTGTTGCTCAGGGGGAGTCAAGATTAGTGTGTCAACACAAGAAGGCTTTCTATGGTTTAAAACAGTCTCCCAGAGCATGGTTTAGTCGTTTCAATGTTGTAGTACTTAAGTTTAATCTTCGATAGTGTGTTGTGGATCATTCCATGTTTTATCGTCATACTTCATCGGGTAGGATCCTTTTCCTTGTTTATGTGGATGATATTGTTATTACAAATGATGATGACAAAAGTATTTCGAGTCTCAAACTTTTTCTACGCACTAAGTTTCAGACCAAAGATTTGGTGTCATTGAAATACTTCTTGGGTATAGAAGTATCGAGATTTCGTATTGGAACTATTGTGCCACAAAAGAAGTACGTTCTTGATCTGTTAGATGAAACTGGCTTGTTAGGATCTAAACCGGTTGACACCCATGGATCCTAACAACAAGTTAATGTCGGATATGGGTGATTTGCTACCTAATCTTGGACAATACTAGAGACTTGTTGGAAAGTTGAATTATCTCATAGTTACTCAGTCGAATATATGTTTTGCAACAAGTGTTGTGAGTCAATTTCTAGATTCTCTGAGCACAAGTAGTTGGGACAGTAATTCACATCTTGAGACATCTCAAAGGTTCACCTAGGAGAGATCTTTTATATCTTGATCAGGGTCACACTTATATCCATGGATATACAGATGCAGATTGGGCTGGATTACCTTTTGATCGGAGATCCACCACTAAGTACTGTATCCTGGTTGGTGGTAATTTGTTTTCTTGGAAAAGTAAGAAACAAATTGCGGTGTCAAGGTCAAGTGTTGAATTAGAATATAGATCTATGGCTCACACTAACTATGACCTTGTCTAGTTGAAGAACATGCTGGAAGAATTGGGTTTTCCACATTCTTAGCCTATGAAGTTGATGTGTGATAATCAAGTTTCTCTTCATATTGCCTCCAACCCAGTCTATCAAGAGCGGACAAAGCACATTGATGTTGATTGCCACTTTGTTCGAGAGAAACTTGTGCAAAAGCTCATTACAACCGCTTATGTGAAGTCGGACATGCAGTTTGCTAATTGCCTTACCAAAGCGTTGAGGGGGTCCTCGTGTTAGATTCATTTGTGACAAGCTAGGAGCTTATGACATTTATGCTTAAGCTTGAGGGGGAGTGTTAGAGGTTATATATGTCTTTAGCATTATTGATCCGGTCACAGCTATACCCCGTAAGATCTGAACTGAACTATGTCAGAAAGGGGAAAGATATTATTATTATTGAGTGTGTTAGTATGTTAATTAATGAGAGTTCGCAAGGGTATTATTGTCATTAGAATGTATTTAAATTTGTATTATAAATAGAGGGAGAGACCTATCTTCGAGTTAGGTCATTCATTTTTAACCAAATCTTAACAATAACCATAGCTGAACAGGTTCACACTTAATAGTATTTTAAATTAAGACTATACCCCTTCCATGATTCAATTGCTTTCTAATACAGAATTCTACTTTGCATGTGACATGCTGAAAGTATTGCTTCCTCCAACCCCACACCCCCAATAGTAGTAATAATAATAATAAGGGCAAAAGAGCAAAAGACACTCACCTCCCTTGAAGTTTGCCAAAAAAGATCAAGAACTCGCCTGAGCTTTTTAAAATCCCACAAATCTCTCTTCAAGTTTGAATCTATGGACATTCACACCCCCTCATGTCAACTTTCTGTTAGTATTCAAACAAAAGTTTAAAAGTTATTTTTTTCTAATTATGCCCTCAATCAAGAGTTGCTAGCTCCCTACACATGATGTGGTTGAAAAAAAATTTTCCTTTGTGCCCTTATTTACATAATGCATTTAAAAACAATTTTGAACAAATATTTTTTTCAGTTATGCCCTTAATCAAAGCTACTAGCTTCCTACATGTGATGTGGCTGAACATATTTGAAAATATTTTTCCCCTTTATGCCCTTATTTACATAATGCCTTTAAAAACAATTTTAAAAAATATTTTTTTTTCCAATTAAGCCCTCAATCAGGAGCTGCTAGCTTCCTAACATGATGTGGTTGAATTTTTTTTTTTCTTTTTTGCCCTTATTTACATAATGCCTTTAAAAATAATTTTTCCCTATTTTGCCTTTGATTATATGTTGCCAGCATGGTACAATTTGCCTTTAAAAATATGCTTTTTCCCTTTTGCCCTTAATTTTCCTTTGAAATTTTTTTCCCCTTTCTTTACCCTTATTAAGTCATTCCATGTTGCCTACCTTCAAAACAAAATAGACATATCTATCAAATCGAAATCAACATTCAATTTTACATGCACATCTAATTGAAACAAAAATAATAAATTTTTGGCCATTAGATCCATATCTAAAACTATACTTTTTTATGATATGCTCCCCTTATTGCATGGTTAGTATCAATCTAGAACTCATTCTACTAGCAAAAATAGCCAGTAAGAATTGACCCACGGCAAAGTCTAGAAATGCGAAGAATATCAAAAACACACAGTAACTAATTAGACTAAAGAATAATATTCTTTACCTATTTTAGAATATTGTCAAACAAATGAGTTTGCAAGTAATTCGAAGTTACATAAATATTGAAGTAATGAGAGCCAAAAATTTATTATTTTTGTCTCAATTAGATATGGATGTAAAATTGAAGGTTGATTTCCATTTAACAAAGATGTCTCGTTTGCTTTGAGATAGGCAACATGAAATGGACTTCATAAGGATAAAGAAGTGGTTAAAATTTTCCAAAGGCAAATGAACCTTCTATAATATGTGATTAAGGGCAAAAAGGAAAGAATATTTTCAAAGGCAAATTGTACCATGCTGGCAACTTATAATTAAGGGCAAAATAGGAAAAAAATTACTTTAAAAAGCATTACGCAAATAAGGGCAAATAGGAAGCTAGTAGCTCCTGATTCAAGGCATAACTGGGAAAAAATTACTTTAAAAGGCATTACGTAAATAAGGGTAGAAAGGGAAAAAAATTCAACCATATCATACGTAGGAAGCTAGCAGCTCCTAAAACAAACTATTTTTTTAACTTTCGTTTAAATACTAACAAAAAGTATACATAAGGGAATACGAGTGTGCATAGATGCAAACTTGAGGGGAGGTCTATGGAATTTTAAAAACCTATGGGGAGGTCTTTTCCTTTTTGGCAAACCTCAGGGGAGGTAAGCGTCTTTTGCCCTAACAATAATAGCAACAACAATAACTTGCAACGAGCATGCACTCTATGTGTGCTCCAAAGCTCCCCAAATTTTTATTTTTTAAATTATAAAAAAAAACAAACAAACAAACAAACTATCTATAGAGAAGGACATAAGATGAAGGATATTTTGATTTGATTACACAAACAATTATATGGGTATTTTGGGGCATTTAAAATATTTGACCAAGCTATGGGAATCTCCTACCTTCTTAGTAAAGATAATAATACTAAAATGTTACATTCTTCTACATTTAGTGGCAATAAGTTCATCATTTCTTTCGGAGTTCAATTTTTCTTTCTCCAACTCCATTAAATTCGAGTGAGGTGCAACTTTGAGTGGGCCTACAATCTTCTATGAATATAGATTCATCTCTCTTTTTTTCGAAAAAAAGAGTGAGCCTAGAGTCTCCTATCAATAGAAATTCTTCTCTTTCCTTATGGATGTGTAAACTTTTGTTGCAACATGCGAGGCCTCATGGCACCAAATCCTTTTGGTGCACAGTAGTGTTCACTTCAAAAATGGCCGCAATTATGGCATCCAATTTGAATTTGGTTTAACAAGGTTGTTGTTCCTCTTCCTACGTCTTGGGAAGCACAATGCCTAGTTCTTAATATACAAAACTCCTTTATTCTTCAAAGTAAGGTTGTTAGTCTTAGGTTTGAACTCAAGCCTCATATTCTTTTGCTGTGTTTAAAGTTCGCATTCTAACGTTTAGGATTTTATTCAACTAAGTTGACCTTGGAGAACAGCCCCTTAACCTTCACAACCTTGATCTGAAGTTTGATCAGGTCTTCTATGACGGTTGGTATAATGACATCCAATAAAAACAAACATGTTTCCTTTTGTGTTCTGGCTACTATTCACAAGTTCTTTACTATTCTGGAAACTTCACAATCAGGTACTAGAGAAAGAGATGTTCATTTTTAAGGTCCTCCAACAATTGGTGATATTTTCTAAGTTAGGATTGTACAACCCTTACATTCAACCATCTAGAAGTGTAGAAAATTCTTTACAACAAATTTCAGTGTCCTAGAATCCTTAAGTTCAAAATTCTTGCCCAATGACTCCCAAAATTTACTTGCTTCTTCATTTGAGTAATGGCTCCTAGTTTGTTACATGACAAATAATGGCTTCTATTCAAGAGAGAGTGGTTGGAACTCACAAGTGAGGAGGAGATTGTTTAGAAATCTACTTAAGAGTTTGTCCCACATTGAAAAAATAGAGTAAAGAATAGGTGCTTATATACATGAGTTGGGCCCAAGACCCACCCATGGACTCCTTTGTCCCTAACATTTTGAAATATGAATCACACAAAAATCAACAACGAATAGAGAAAATTCCTGCAAAAACTGATGAAATTAAGAATATCTATTCCTATGAGTATGATGAAATGCAATGAGAATGAAATAAAAAAATTATATGCAAACATAAATTTCAAAAACAAGTCAGTCATGCAAAAGTGTATATTATTCCACTCAACATGTAATAGAATGGGAATAGACATTCCCATGATGACATTTAGAAATAATTATTCTTTGACTTTTCTTTGTCATGGACTCAAAAAATATTTTACATTATTATCCTTTTTATGGTCTTAGCACAATTTTTTATGCAAACTATCAAATGCCTCCATTATAACTATTCTACTCCTAGAATAGACATTTGAGCAAATATTGCCTCAGCAAGGCAAGTACTTCCTTTCTTCGAAACCAAAACAAAACAAAGACTTGGAAGAAAGATTTGGAGAATGTTATGTTAATATTATGACAATTTGACCCATTACAGTGATGTGAGGCTCACATCATTTGGATCCGCAGCAAAACATAACTCTTTTTTTGTCCCAGCGAACGTGGCATTTTATGATAAATTCCAAATCCTACATGGAAACCCATTCCTTTGCCAGCATCTCTCAACAAAACAAACCATTAAATTAAAAGGTTTTTTCCATTACTTTACCTATCTTCTACAGCAATTTATTAAAGAGTTTCCAAAGGCATTAAAAAAAAAAAAAACTACAATGCAGAAATGCATAAACATACTGGGTAAAATCACACACACAAAGGTCAATGAAGATGTCCAGACTGGTGACGACAGCAATGCATAAAATCCTGAGTTATCCCAAAACAAACATGAAGTAAGCATCAAAGATGATTTTTTAATATCCAAATCAGAGAGCCAGGAGAGCGACAGACACAGCGTGAGTGAGAGAAATACAGTAAAGAAATGGCAATGGAGGAAGAGCGTCTCACCGAAACCAAAGACGCAGAGAATAGCCAGGAGAGTTTTTAATATCCAAATCAGAGAGCCAGGAGAGCAACAGACACAGCGTAAGTGAGAGAAATACAGTAAAGAATGGCAATGGAGGAAGAGCGTCTCACCGAAACCGACGACGCAGAGAATAGCAGAGCAGAGCAGAGCAGAGGAGTGTTTCGGTCGTCAACCCCAGTCAATCTTACCGTGCCCTGCAAGGAAGAGGCATATGTGGGTCCCTCTTCTGTATAATATAAAGGCCCTACATAAAAAATTTTATATATGTTAATTAATTAGCTTAATATTAAAACGTTTCAGCTCTCTCTCTCTCTCTCTCTTACTTATTTTCCTCTAAGTGAGGAATCAAAAATTGAAATGTCAATTTTCTCTCTCATATTTAGTTCAACACCGAATTGGAATTAAAATTGTATTATAAAGTTTAGTATATATAGATATAGGATTTAGATACAAGGCTAGTTAGAATAAAAAGTTTATTCAATTAATTTAGTATGACATAATAATATTATAAATATATAATTATTATATAATATTATTTTGTTAAGCTATATACTAAACAATTTTTTATAATAAAATCATTTCGATAATCATGTACTTGATTATGTTTTACATATTATATTTTATCATGTTTTTTATTATTATTATTATTTTTAACTGTACATTATTAATATTATATTTTATCTTATATTATATAAGTTATATTTAATATGTAATTTATTGAATGTAAATAAAAATATCATATTTTATAACCATATAACACAATTTATTATTTAATATAAAATAATAATATAATAAAACAACCACCATAACATTATATTTTATTACACAATAGTATTTTATTTTTTTATATATTATATAAGTAATAAATTTTGCTATTATATATCTGTATTAATATACAATAGTATTATATTGTCGAGTAAAAGTTAGGAATCAAAATGTAAGTAAAAAGGGGGAATATCATTCCTGCATGGAATGAAAATCGGAATAAGATTGTCATAAAATAAATATTAGGAGTGGGAATCAACCATTCCGATTTCAATTCTTAGAGTTAATTATCAATTACCAACACCATCTAAATTTAATCTTTTCCATAATGTCTCCGTCTTTTTTCTCTTCTAATGTGTCTTCTAACTTCCTTTATTTTCTCCTTAGTTATATGACTTCTACAATTCCCTATCTACAATTTTTTTTTTTTTTTTTTGCACAAGGTACCCCTCATAAAATAGGACACTATTTCAAAAATTCTAACAAGGGTTGGGGATTACAATTCATTACTTCATCACATCCATAACCAATCACCAATATCCACATCATGAAAGGGTGTTTAGGTACCTATTTTCTATAAACACCTTTTGACATAACTAGTGGGACAAAACATTTTAAAAGGTGTTAACGCATAAAATTATCGAAGACCCTTTTGGCACACCTACAAGGGTGACTTTATGCTGCTAGTTACAAAAGGTACATGACAATAAAGACGTCATGTCATTGATGTTAGCCAAATTTTCCAATGTTGATTTGACGATGTTTCGCCAAAAAATTGCCAAGGAAAATCTTTGTGTAATTTCCCACACCTCTCACGAGATAGCAACCACAACAAAGATGTTCGTGGACAATATAAAGGGTGAGATAAGATCATTAATGGAGAACATATAGGAAACACATGTTTAAAGATTTAAGATTCACAATCGAAACTTTGCTACAACTTGCCCACAATCTTTTTATGAGTGTGGCTGAACTATCTTCTATAACTATTGTGATGGGTTTAACAACCTGCTTTTAGTTGAACCATCATTGTGATGATTTCAACCATACTTAATAGCATGTGAGGCATCAGCATGAATATTCCATAAGAAGTATCTTAAGGGATAATCCGGATAACTATTGAAATTAAATAATAAAGAAAAGAGAGGGAAAAAGAATTTTAAAAGGGGACACAGCAAGCTTCGTTGACAAATGCGGAGCGTTCGTTGATGAAAAGTCTTCTCGGGCTCGTCGATATGGACGCATGTCTCATCGATGAGAATTTACCAAGGGGCTGCTTTCAGAGCCTGAATTTCGTCGATAAGGACACCGTTTTCGTCGACGAACTGCCTCCATAGGCTCGTCGACGAGGCGACGTGGCTCATCGACGAGGCCAACGTGGCCAGCCACCTATAAATATGCAAAAAATTAGTTTTTCGCGAAAAATTTTTCTCTCTCATTTTCTCTCTCTAGAAAATGGTTTCTCTCACTTCTCTCTAAATTTCTGGCTCTGATTCTCCTCAGTTCGATGATCAAAAGCTAACACGGTAATCTTAGGGAGATTCTTTACAACCTAACTTGGGCGAAAATTCAATTTGAGCAGTTTGAGAACCATCCCAAATTTTGGATAAGTGGATTTTTAAGTATTTTCAGTATTACTAGTATTATTTGGGGCCAAATTTTGTATTCTACAAGAATATACTAGTGTTTTGTGGAATAAATTTGGGGTGTCATATTTTCAGGAATAGGGTGTTTTGGGCCCTTATAGTCATGGGTTGAGGACCCCACCAAGTATCCGTTTGGGAGCCTAGGTAAATTACAGTTCAAGAAATTATGAATAGGCAATTTCAGGAAATATGGGTGTATTAATTTACTGGGAAATTTGCATATGTAAATGCAGGTTTTTAGGGTTGGTACACCAAGAGTGCGAGAGTTGAGTGGAGGCCAGCCTCCCAGTCAGATAGGTAAGGGAAATATGCTATGCTAGGAATTTAGAAAGTTTATCAGAAAATTATGTATATATATCAGTTTATTATTCTGTTTTTCCAGAATATTATTATTATAGTAGGAGTTGCATATTTTAGAGCATGAGAATCTAATTACTTAATCGTGTGACATGAGTTCACAATAGTTTAGTATAGTATTTATACCATTTTTACAAATATCATTTTTTACAGTATATCAGCAGAAAACATCGATATGTAGTTTTCGTAAAATATGATTTATAGTATTTTCAGAATACCATGACTTTAGAACCATAACACTCAGTTATTCATTTATTTAGTCAGAAATTCAGATTATGCATATCAGTTTAAAAATGTTGTTGGTATTTCAAAATCATGGTAAAAACTGTGAGATAATTATAAATATCAGTACTAAATAGTATCAGATCGTGAGGAAATATTCAGTTAGATTCAGACAGCTAAGCACTGTATCGTTGCTACATTCAGATCAGAGTGCAACCACATATCTCAGATAGTATGTGAATTTCGTTAATCGTGTCTATGGAAAGATTGCAGTCTCCCCAGTATTCTGGGTGGAGGAGGCCGGTTTGACGAGGTAAAGATTAGTTATCAAGCTCGGAGAGATTGTAGAGGGCCGGATTGATGATTGGTAGAGCTTCATATTGACTTACCTGGTGGGTCAACCAATGTTAAGTCCCGCCTACAGGCCGCACAACCCTATCATGAGGGGTTAAATCATGACATTCAGTTCTAGGGTATTATCACAGTTGTTTCCATATACACAGATATACAATACAACAGCAAATTTATTATAATACTAGAATTATGCGTAGCTAGAAAACTCATATATGCAATTGTATTTTAAATTGTAATAAATGTAATCAGTACGGTATACTAGACTAACAGTTTTACAGTTTCAGTATTATATTAGTATTTTAAATGTGTAACTCAGTTGCCACACACTAGTGATAGCATATTTCTTCTTACTAAGCATTGTCTCACCCCTATGACTTAACATTTTTCAGGTGATCTAGTTAGGCGAGCATATCAGGCTCACAGGTAGAGAGATTCTCACGCTGCCCTTTTTGAAGAGTGAGTGTTTCCTGGGTGTTGATTGTTTGGGTAGATCCCAGGGTTTTTGATGGATGTCACTAGGAGTTTTGTAATGTATATTTTGGGACTTTTTAGATTTCTAGTATTGTAAATATAGTACACAATTTTATGTTTACCACTGCTTAGGAATGTAATGTGAACAGAGTTTCCTTAGTGCTTCCTTAGGGGCCTGAGATGTTTTTAGCAAATAATACAGAGAGATTTGCTATATATGTTTAAGTGGGAAAAAAATGGCACAAAAAATCAAGTCGTTACAAATTTGGTATCAGAACCTAGGTTGCTAGGTTTTGTAGACTCTAGAGTGCAGCGAAAACAATACCAGAATATAGGAAAAGGATTGGAGGTTTTTCTTATGTGGTCTGGGTACAAGATTTACGTGGTGGTTTCTGTGTCTTTCTTAGGGTGATGATTTCAGGAAAGTCATAGTAAACTATTGATGAGTCGTGTGTCTAGGTTACAAGATTGAATTTTGAGTTAGGAATAGGGGGGATCATTAATAATGAATATGAGATTTCAATTAGATGAAATAAATTAGATTTGTGTGGGAGATAGGGTCCTTATATTATGTTCTTCATCTTTTTAGGATGGACCCAAGGAGTAGTGGTACAAATGCTAGGGGCGACGGAGCTGGACCTTCTAGCATGGGGGGTAGAGATTTTGATGCATTACTGCGTAACGTCACCCAGCAGGTGATGGTTGAGATGGCTAGGAGCTCGGGGGAGCATGGTTGCACGATCGAGCAGTTTATGCGGATGAAGCCCTCATCTTTTGCTGGAGGAGCTGACCCGATTGTGGCTGAAAATTGGGTTCAGGACATTAAGGAGACATTGGCGGTGTTATCATGTACAGATGAACAGAAGGTGTCATTTGTGTCGTTTAAATTGATAGAGTCAATTTAAGGAGCTATTCTTCGAGTGATATTTTCCTGCTATCATTCGGAGAGCGAAGGCAGTAAAATTCCTATGTTAAATTTAGGGGCAGATGATAGTATCACAATATGCAGCACGATTTATTGAGTTGTCTCGATTTGCCCCACACTTGGCACCAGACAAGGAGAAGAAAGTAAGGAAATTTGAGGAAGGTCTAAGGAAGAATTTGTTTGAGTAAGTCATTGGTTTTTGGGCTTAGATATTCGTGGAGGTGGTGGATTGAGCTGCCGTTATCGAGAGTGAGATGCAGAGGGGTGCCGCAGCTTAGAGTTAGAGGAAGAGGCCCACACCTCAAGATTTCCAGGCGGGTTCTAGCCGGGGGCCATGGAGGGGAGACCGATATGGAGGAAGTTAGGGATGGATGATGGGGCGCAGTGGTCCTCATGGTGGACGGACTATTCTTATTTGTCTTAGATGTGGCCAAAGGCATCCATGGGAATGTAGTATGGGTGAGAACGTCTGCTATCATTATGGGAGGCCCAGGCACAAGTCTTGGTCATGTCAGGGATTGCCGGTCCAGGCACCAGCTCTCAGACCATTTCAGGGTGATCATTAGACGCCTCGTGGAGGCTAACAGAGGAACACTACACCGGAGAAGGTTTATATGTTGACGCTAGGTGACGCTGAGGCAGCTGGATACGTAGTTATAGGTACCTTTACTGCTTTTTCGTATAAAGCTGTTGTTTTGTTTAACACAAGTGTCACCCATTCTTTTATCAGGGTATGCTAAATTGACTAGGTATGAGGCACGGTTGTTAGATGTCGAGTTAGCTGTAGCTATGCCGACTAGATCAGTGGTGAGGTGTAGGAAGGTACTTAGGGATTTTCCAGTGGCTATACAGGGAAAAGTACTACCAGCTGATCTTGTGATATTAGACGTGCAGGGGTTAGATGTAATATTAGAAATGGATTGGTTGGCAGCTAATCATGCCAGTATTGATTGTCATTTGAAAGAAGTGATTATTATACCTCCTGTTAAGCAAAAATACAAATTCATTGGTTCATGTGTGTGCGCTTCGCCACAGCTTGTGTCAGCTATTCAGGTGAGAAAACTGATTTAAGATGGTTGTCAGGGATTTGTTACTTATATAAAGGAATTGCCAAAAGAAGAACTGAAATAAGTAGATATTCCTGTGGTTAGAAAATTTTTAGACGTTTTTCCAAAAGAATTATCTGGTTTACCACTAGATCGTGAAATTGAATTCACCGTGGATCTTTTAATAAGGTTAAAACCGGTATCTAAAGCACCTTACTGAATGGCTTCAGTCGAGTTAAAGGAACTGAAAGATCAATTGCAAGAATTGCTAGATAAAGGATTTATCAGGCCCAGTGTGTTGCCCTAGGGAGCACTAGTTCTATTCGTGAAGAAGAAAGATAGGACCATGAGGATGTGCATAGATTATAGGAAAATAAATAAACTGATAGTCAAGAATAAATATCCTCTTCCTAGGATCAACTATTTGTTTGATTAGCTTCAGGGGACCCAAGTATATTTTAAAATTGACCTTCGGTTGGGTTACCATCAAGTGAAAGTTAGGGTAGAAGATATTTCAAAGATGGCATTCCGAACTAGATATGGGCATTACGAGTTTCTAGTGATTCCATTTGGGTTGACTAACGCACCAGAAGTATTTATGGATTTAATGAATCGGGTGTTTCATCAGTTTTTGGATCAGTTCGTTGTAGTTTTTATATATGATATACTGGTCTACTCGAGGAGTTTTGAGGAGCACGAGCATCATCTGAGGCTAGTGTTGTAGACATTGAGAGAAAGAAAGTTGTACGCAAAATTCAAGAAATGTGAATTCTAGTTAAGGTAGGTTACGTTTCTCGGTCATGTGATCTCCGAGGACGGCATATCAGTTGACCCAAGTAAGATAGAGGCAATGGTGAGTTGGGTGAGACCAAGGAATGTCCAAGAGTTTAGAAGTTTTCTGGGTTTAGCAGGCTACTACCGACGCTTTGTTAATAGTTTTTTCAGATTATTGGGCCCGTTGACGTGACTCACTAGGAAAAATGTGAGGTTTGAATAGACCGATGACTATGAACAGAGCTTTCAGGAATTGAAGTAGCGGTTGGTCACCACCCTAGTGTTAGCTATTTCATTAGAAGAGGATGAGTTCATGATATACAATGATGCGTCCCTGAAGGGACTTGGGTACGTATTGATACAAAATGACAGAGTTATCGCATATGCTTCTAGGCAGCTTAAAGAATATGAGAAAAATTATCTTGTGCATGATTTGGAACTAGCTGCAGTAGTGTACGCTCTTAAGATTTGGAGGCATTATTTGTATAGGGGGAAATGTGAAGTCTTTATGGACCACAAAAGTTTAGAATATTTCTTCACTCAAAAAGAGCTAAATATGAGGCAAAGAAAATGTCTAGAACTTATTAAAAATTATGACTGCACTATTGGCTACCATCTAGGGAAAGCAAATGTGGTGGCAAATGCATTGAGCCGAAAGTCAGTGGGAGCAGTATTATCAGCAGTGGAGATTCAACACCCTATTTTGATGGATTTGGAGAGATTAGGCATGGAGCTAATAGAGGATGATCACCAGTAATTCATTGCTAATGTCGTGATTCAGCCTACATTGCAAGAAAAGATTAAAGCTAGCCAAAATTTTGACCTAGAGTTAGCGGAGTTGATAGAGAAAGTGCAAGATGGACAGAAGGAGGATTTCAACATATCAGATGACAGAGGCCTGTGGTTCCATACTAGACTATGTGTTCCTACAGATGCCTAGATCATGACAATTATATTGGAGGAGGCTCACAAATCTCTATACACCGTACATCCAGGTAGTACTAAAATGTATCAGGATCTACGGGAATCCTTTTGGTGGAGCGGCATGAAGAAGGATATTTGCAAAATTTGTAAAGCAGTGCTTGACGTGCTAGCAGATAAAGGCTGAGCACCAGAGACCCACGGGGCAGTTGCAGCCACTCTTCATTCCAGAGTAGAAATGGGATCACGTCTCTATAAATTTTGTTAATGGGCTACCTCCAGTGTGACCGAGGTTGAATGCTATTTGGGTGATTGTTGATCATCTGACGAAGATTGCTCACTTCATCCCTATTAAAGTCAATTATTCCATGAACAAACTGGCAGAAATATACAACAACAACAACAAAACCAAGCCTTAGTCCCACTAAGTGGGGTCGGCTATATGAATTATTTTCCGCCAACTATGCGATCATGGACCATTTCTTTTGATAGATTCAAGGATATTAAATCCTTACTCACTATGTCCTCCCAAGTTATTTTAGGTCTACCCCTACCCCTTCTACTGCCCCCTATAGTAACTAAGTCACTCTTCCTTACAAGTGCACTATAAGGCCTACGTTGCAAGTGTCTATACCATCTGAGTCGTCCCTCCTTTATCTTATCTTCTATAAGAGCTACACCTAACTTACCACAAATGTGTTCATTTCTTAATATATCTTTCAATGTTATACCACTCATCTATCTAAGCATCCTCATCTTGGCAACTTTTACTTTTTGGATATTATGTTTCTTCGTCGCCCAACATTCAAATCCATATAGTATAGCTAGTCTTATAGATGTCTTATAAAACTTCCCTTTCAATTTTAGGGGTATTCTACGATCAAATAGCACACTTGAAGCACTTCTCCATTTTACCCAACCTGCTTTAACTCTATGCATTACATCATCTTAAATTTCTCCTTCAGCTTGCATAATAGATCCAAGGTATCGAAATCTACAAGTGCTATTTATTTCTTCATCATCAAGTTTAACTTTGTCTCCAATATTCCTCCTATCATTACTAAAATTACATTTCATATATTCTGTTTTATTTCTACTTTCTTAAAGCCTCTAGATTCCAAAGCTTCTCTCCATAATTCTAACTTAACCTCTACTCCGTCCCTAGTTTCGTCAATTAATACAATATCATCTGTAAACAACATACACCATGGAACCTCCTTTTGTATACTCTTAGTCAATTAGTCCACCATTAAAGCAAAAAGATAAGGACTCAAAGTAGATCCTTAATGTACACGTATGATAATTGGAAATTCTCTAGTTTCTCCATCTATAGTCTTTACACTAGTCATTACTCCATTGTACATATCCTTAATGACATCAGTATACCTACAACATACACCTTTTTTTTTCTAAAACCCACCATAGAACTTCCTTAGGTATCCTATCATATGCTTTCTCAAGGTCAATAAATATCATATGCAAGTCCCTCTTCTTTTCCTAAACTTTTTCATTAGTCTTCTTAAAAGATAAATAGCTTCTGCTGTAGATCTCCCACGTATAAAACCAAATTGATTTTCTGAGATCTTCGTTTCTAACTTTAATCTTTGTTCAACTACTCTTTCCCATAGTTTCATTGTATGACTCATAAGTTTAATTCCACGATAGTTATTACAATTTTGAATATCTCCTTAATTTTTGTATATAGGTATTAAAGTGCTTTTCCTCCATTCATCTGGCATTTTCTTAATTTTTACAATTGTATTAAATAAATTAGTTAACCATATAATTCCGTTATCACCCAAGCATTTCCAAACTTCAATTGGGATGTTATCTGGTCCCATAGCTTTCCCATTTTTCATCTTTTTTAGTGCAGACTTAACTTCGTTAACTCTGATTTTGCGAAAATCTTATATTTTTAGTCTTTTCCTCATTTGACAATTCTAAGTTTAAGCCTTCTATTTGGTTTTCGTTAAACAACTTACTAAAGTAACTTCGCCATCTTTCTTTAGTATCTTCATCCTTAACCAAGACAATATCATCCTCACTTTTTATACATTTTACATTTCCTAAGTCCTTGTTCTTCCTTTCTCTAGCTTTACCAAGTTTAAATATATCTCTTTGTCCTTCTTTTGTACCTAATTTATCATACAAACTATTAAATGATCTATATTTAGCTTTACTAACGACCCTTTTTGCATCTTTTCTTGCCTCCTTATACTTTTCAAAGTTATCTCTATTTCTATATTTTTACCACGTTTTATACCAAATTCTTTTTGTCTTTATGATTTTTTGTACATCTTTATCCCACCACCAACTTTCTTTGCTATTTGAGAATCTTCCCCTTGATTCACCTAAAATCTCTTTTGCTATCTTTTTAATAGAGTTATTTCAAAGAGTATTTGTATCTATCCCCTCATCGAAGGTCCAATCCCCATCTTTGATCATTTTATCTTTAAATTTTATTATATTTTCTCCTTTAAGGTTCTACCATCTAGTTCTCCTACACTGGTTTATTTTATCCTTTTTCTTCCATATTTTAATGCATATATCTAACACTAAGATTCTATGTTGTTTGGTTAGGCTTTCACCTTAAATAACTTTACAATCCTTGCATGATAAACGATCTACCCTCCTAGTTAAAAAAAAAAAACTATTTAACTTCTATTTTGTCCACTTTTAAAGGTTATTAAGTGTTCTTCTCTCTTCTTAAAGTAAGTATTCATTATACTAAAATCATATGACATAGCAAAGTCTAAGATCATCTCCCTAGACTCATTTTTGTCTCCATATCCATATCCTCTATGTATCCTCTCATAATTTTTATTATCTCTTCCAACGTGTACATTCAGATCCCCTTCTATAAATATTTTCTTAGTCCCTGGTATGCCTTGTATAATACTATCCATATCTTCCCAAAACTGTCTCTTAAGATTTTCTGCTAAGCCAACTTGAGGAGCATAAGCACTAATGATATTTATTATTTGTTGTCCTAATACCATCTTGATTTTTATAATTCCATCTCTTGCTCTAGTTACATACACAACGCTATCTTTTAAGTTTTTGTCTGTAATAATGTCTACTCCATTCTTATGTTTTTCTTTTACAGTGTACCAAAGTTTAAATCCTGATTTATCAATTTCTCTAGCTTTCTCCTCCACCCACTTAGTTTCTTGAAGACAAATTATATTAATTCTTCTTCTAATCATTGTATCCACAATTTCCATGTTTTTACCCATAAGTGTCCCTATATTCCAAGTTGCTAATCTAATCCCAGTTTCCTGAACTAACGTCTTTACCTGCTCACGTCTAGAATGATGTAGGAACCCTCGTATATTTGACACCGTACCCGAGTGTCGACACGGTGTGTCACTTCGGGGTGACGACCTAGCCTACCCTCACCCATTTTTCGCTACACCCGGGTGGTTCAAGTGCAACGTGTCGCTCGTAGGGGACGCCACAGCAAATATTTGGTAAGGATTCATATCATACTTATCTGACAAATTTTACGCTAGTTGTCATCTACCTAACGCAACCCTCCTCCTTAACTCGAGCTTGGGACCGGCTGTGTGTGAAAAAATTAGAACATTAAGTGCATGACAGGCAGAGTTAGACTGGTAGAAATATATGTTCAGGAAATAGTTCACGTCCATGGTGTACCGGTATCCATAGTCTCAAACTGAAATTTCTTGTTTACTTCATGATTTTGGAAAAACTTTTAGGAGGCTATGAGAACATAGTTAGCATTTAGCACTGTTTTTCACCCTTATACAGATGGTCAGACTGAGAGGAAGATCCAGATATTAGAGGATATGCTTCATGCATGCATGTTGGATTTTGGGGGGAGTTGGACCCAGTTTATGTTGTTGGTTGAATTTGCTTACAATAACAGCTATCAGGCCTGCATCGGCATGACACCTTACGAGGCGTTTTATGGTAGGAGGTGTCATTCGCCTCTTTTCTGGGATGAAGTAGGTGAGGGGTGAGTTTTGGGTCTAGAGATGGTACAACAGGCATATGATAAAGTCCAACTAATTAAAGAAAGAATCAATACAAATTAGAGTTAGCAGAAGAGCTATGTAGACATTCGCCACCGGGAGTTAGAATTTGATGTGGGGGATCGGGTATTATTGAAGGTAGCTCCTCTAAGAGGGGTTATGAGGTTTGGGAAGAAGGGCAAGGTGAGCCCTAGATATATTGGCCCTTTTGAGATACTAGAGAGAGAGGGGTCGGTTGCCTACAGGCTAACTCTGCCACCAGCTTTGTCTAAAATACACGACGTATTCCGTGTTACCATGCTAAGGAAATACGTCCCAAACCCATCCCATATAATCAGTTATGCAGAAATAGAGCATAAAGATTCACTAGCCTATAAGGAAGCACCAGTACAGATCTTAGACTAAAAGACACAGGAATTGCACACTAAGGAAATTTAGTTGGTGAAAGTTTTGTAGAGAAACCAAGCTATAGAAGAAGCTTCGTGGTAGCTTAAGGAAGAAATTAGATAGAAATACCCACATTTATTTAATGAATTATAGTATTAGTTAGTGTTGTTTAGATAAAGACAAAGTTTGTTTAGTGTAGAGTGATACATATATAGTTGTATTGTAGATTATAGGATAGGTAATATTTTGATTTTGGGAGAATTTTCTTTTATGAGTATATTTGTAATCTCACAGGATCTTAAATGTAACCACAGTATTCCATCGCCACAAGTGAGGGTAATTAATAAAATAAGTAGTCAATTTTCTTCAGAGAGTGGTGTATGGTACAAATAGTAAATTTCGAGAATGAAATTTTATAAGGAAGGAAGAATGTAATAACTCGGATAAATATTGGAATTAAATAATAAAGAAAAGAGAGGGAAAAAGAATTTTAAAAGGGGATGCGATAGGGCTTCATCGACAAACACTCCGCTTTCATCGACGAAAAGTCTTCTTGGGCTCGTCAATGTGGACGCGTGTCTCGTCGATGAGAATTTACCAATGGGTTATTTTCAGGGCCTGAATTTCATCGACGAGGGCATCATCTTTGTCGACGAACCGCCTTGGTCCATTGATGAGTCCACGTGGCCAGCCACCTATAAATATGCAAAAATGAGTTTTTCGCGGAAAATTGTTCTCTCTCCCTTATTTTCTCTTTCTAGAAAATAGTTTCTTTCACTTCTCTCTAGATTTCTGGTTTCGATTCTCCCCGGTTCAATGATCAGAAGCTACCATGGTGATCCTAGGGAGATTCTATACAACCTAGCTAGGGCAGAAATTCAATTTGAGCAATTTGAGAACCATCCCAAATTTTGGGTAAGTGGATTTTTAGGTATTTTCAGTATTACTAGTATTATTTGGGGCCAAATTTTGTATTCTACAATAATATACTAGTGTTTTGCGGAATAAATTTGGGGTGTCATATTTTCAGGAATAGGGTGTTTTGGGCCCTTGTAGTCATGGGTTGAGGACCCAAGCAAGTATCTGTTTGGGAGCCCAGGTAAATTATAGTTCAAGAAATTAGGAATAGGCAATTTTAGGAAATATGGGTGTATTGATTTATTGGGAAATTTGTATATGTAAATGCAAGTTTTTAGGGTTGGTACACCGAGGGTGCGAGAGTTGAGTGGAGGCCAGCCTCCTAGTTAGATAGGTAAAGGAAATATGCTATGCTAGGAATTTAGAAATTTTATTAGAAAATTATGTATATATATCAGTTTATTATTCAGTTTTTCCAGAATATTATTATTATAGTAGGAGTTGCATATTTTAGAGCATGAGAATCTAATTACTTAATCATGTGACATGAGTTCATAACAGTTTAGTATAGTAATTATACTGTTTTTACAAATATCATGTTTTACAGTATATCAGTAGAAAATATTGATATGTAGTTTTCAGAAAATTTGATTTATAGTATTTTTCAGGAAGATTTCATTCTACAGTGTAGAATTATGCACATAAGGGTAGGTTGTAATAAAAATTCTAACTAGCTAGGATAAAGAGGAGGTAGCGACATTTTCTGGTAACACTGGTTTAGGTATGAGACAAATTAATTAGAGTTACTGCCATGGTCCCTTGCATGGCATGTAAACCCTAGTGCCCCCCTTTTGGCCGCAAAACTTGAACTAAGATTGTGATAAGGGATTTGAAAGCCTTCCAATTAATAGAGGATGTTGCCTTAGATTCACAAAATCATAGAAGAAGATTCATGTAGCTAACCCTAGGTGGTGGGACTTAAGGCTTGGTTCTGGTGGTTTTATTCTTGATACTCTTTTAACTTGTTTTTTTTTTTTTTTTAATTTCAAAATATACACTTACCATTATAATGTGTGCTAGCTTTATTTCGTCTATTTGTATAGTGATATTTACCCTTTATTGGAAAGTGTATGCCTAGAGGGTAATTGTGTTCAATCCAAATTAGTTATTTCTGCAATTGTTGCATTAGGGAGTAGTTTAGAGCCATATGTATTCTTTGAATTGTTTGAGGTGCATATCTTCCTGTTTTGCTCGCCAGACTATTATTATTATTATTATTATTATTATTATTATTATTATTATTATTATTATTATTGTTGTTGTTGTTGTTGTTGTTATTTTACTCCACTATGCAAGTTATATGCCATTACACTTCTTCATATTATAAGAAGGTTTATTATTATTATTATTATTATTATTATTATTATTATTATTGTTGTTGTTGTTGTTGTTGTTATTTTACTCCACTATGCAAGTTATATGCCATTACACTTCTTCATATTATAAGAAGGTTTACATATATATTTTTTATTTGTTTAGAAAGTTGTGATTTATCTGCATGTTAGGGAGAATATACCAACCATCTAGCAATCTTTGGAAAGCCCCTCACTTTGAATCACACTCCTAAAGCCCCTTTGCAAATAAGAAGGGCCTTACCTATGACTATTTCTTCTTATATTTGGATAGTGTCTGTTATATTTATAATAATGTTTTCATCAAAACATTTATTCATTATATGCATTTGTTCATTGAAGCTTAGACTTATTCAATAATCATTACTATACATTCATGTCTTATCGTAAATGTAAAACAAATCAATTAATATTCAATTGATTATTAGTTATACTATCTAGATTAATAATCAATGGAACATGTTAATTATTTGTTTCATTTACGATTAACGATGTTTGTATTTCAACCATTCTTGAATTGTTCCATCTGTGGACAATTTAGGAATTTGTATTTACATTATTGTCATCATTCATGCTTTGTTCATTCTCATTATATATTTCGATGGCATCTCTGCTTATGTTCTCTGGGCGCATATTCGGGTGCTCTGACAAGTTGTTAATGGAAAAATAGCAACATGTTCACTTCCACCATCTCGTATACTTGAATAACCATGAGAAGATGCTGCCAAAGTTTAGAATGAGTATGATCGAGGAATTTGAGCGATTGACTGCAATGTAAATGCATAATTCCTGAATGGGATAGGATTCGTACCCTTTAGACAAAAACTTATTGATTTTAGGATTCTTGATGCATGCTTCAGAAACATTATGAAATATAATAAAAATTATTTACTTGAACTTGTTATAGGCTAATTAATTAATGAACATGGACAAGAGTTGTATGAAGGCTCATGGTAGGTTTCTATCAGAATATGTACAAGGGGTACATGATTTCATAGAGCTCGCGCGCCCTCATGCTTACAAATCTATTAGAATATGGTATTATTGCAAGAAATGCCAAAACATAACATTTCAACATATTGATTTAGTTTGAAAACATTTATTAGACTATGAAATAGATAATAACTACATAAGATGAGTGTTTCACAATGAGGATTACAAAATTCTAAGTGATGAAGATGAAGATGAGGGGAACTATATCGAAGGTGGTGAAACACATTCGGATGGGTTCATTGAAATGTTAGGTGACTTGAAAGGGGGAATGCAGTGGACATAGAAGAGGGCAATGTGTCGCATACTGCTCTTGAATCTAGTTCAATAGGTAGCATACTTTGTGTTAGCTTTACCGTGATCCCAAGAGGGGGGGTGAATTGGTATTTTTAAATTTTACCTTCTAAGTATTCCTCCTAGCAGCAGTATGTTCACAAGCCTAGGGTCAATCTAGTGCAAATGATGTAAATGTGCCAGAGATCAGATGAACCAGTTTAAACAATCACACAAGTATCAGAAAGCAGTAAAGAGAAGATGACACGCGGATATGTTATCGAGGTTCGGCCAACCGCCTACGTCCCCGCCTTGGCTAACCAGCACAAGGATTATCACAATACCTTGCTCACTTAAACGGGTGGAGCGTCACCTATACAAACCAGGTCAAATTACCACAGGGCTGACCTCAACCTTAACCAGGTCAATTAGCGGGGCTGACCTCAACCTTTACACCAATCCTTACCGGGCTAGATTACCGCCCCCTCAGGCCACGCCTGGAATCTCTCAGATATACAATCAAAGGTACAATACAATTGTGCTTTCAAGTAAAGCAGATATGTACCACAAATGCGCACAAACACAAACACCACAAGTGATTTAAAATGTAAGCTCTGTGTGGTCTAAATATGTCAATCTCTCAACTATGTTTTCTATCAGTGTAACACGTACGTGAGAGTGTCAATAGTAATCTGTGCACTTCAAAATATTCAGTCAAGAGTGTTCACACATAATACCAAGCAAGCCTCAATATTATCAATCAATAGAATGCGTATGTGCTTGTATTGCAAGGTAGATAATCTTTGTTTTTGGTAAATGATATATATTTATAAAACTTGTACAAACAATACCACAAAGATTTATATATCACACACACACGAATATCCTTTCCCAAATATATCAATATGAACACCACAAGATATTCAAATATGTTTGAAAGTATTTTTGCAATCTCCAAACAAAAATGAACTTCCTAAGATATTGCAACTAGAGTGCAATACTTGGGATGTCACAAAGAGTCTTTCTTAGGGCAGGCTTATTGGCAAAGCCTCCTAAGAAAACTTAGGTTATGCTCTCAAAAATCGATTCAAATACACAGCAATATGAAGAGCTAACCAAAAATAAAAGACTCAATACACTTACAAATGATTTGGATAGATGAAAAGTGTAAGTTTGAGTAGGTTTTCAAAGTAATGTAAGTAGTAGGAGGCAAATATGAATATTTGGCTTGAGAGAAAATTTTTCTTAATTTATTTGCTAATCCGTCCTTAATCCACCAAATGAAGGAGTATATATAGACATACCAAGAATTTTGACCGTTGGGGACTTATTAGGAATTTTCAGAAAAGATTAATGACACTTAAGAAAATTTAACCCTGTTTAAAAAATTTAATCGCGGTAAAAAAATCAGGGCAACCCGAGAGGTCCGGTCGACCAAAAGTAGCTCGGTCGACCAGGACTCAAGTAGCTCGGTCGACCGAGGGCATTTTGAACTAAGGGGTCGGTCGACCGGGTAAGGGCGATTTTTGAAATCTCCGAGTTTCGGTCGACCGAGGCCTTTTTGAACTGCACGGCTCGGTCGACCGAGTTGTTGGGAATTCTCCCGAGGCGCTTCGGTCGACTGAGTTGTTGGAGTACAAAATTGGTCGGTCGACCGGGGGGTCAAATAGTTGACTCCCAGGTGGTTCGGTCGACCGAGGTCAAATGACCTGTAAGGGGTCGGTCGACCGGGACCGGATCAAATAGTTGACCCGGACCGATTTCGGTCGACCGGGCCAATTTGAACTGTTTGGCTCGGTCGACCGAAAGTGCACCAAGTGTGCATTTCGGTCCCGAATTGACCCAACTCAATCAATTTTAAGTGCCTAATAAACATATGTGCATATGTGTGTGTCCTAAGGCCACTTGGGGTCCAATTTTGAAGACACCGAAAAAGTCCGGTGTCGGTCGACCTTCGGTCGCCCGAAGGTACACTCTAAGGTCTTTCTATGGTTCGGTTTGAGCTTACAAAGTAAATCATTCATGTGATGTGTGTGAGCTTATTACAAACCAGTACCCTAATTACTATTACAGACAGCCTAATTACTATTACAGACAAAATTCACTTAGAGATATTACAATTGGGAATATGAAATTGTCTTCAAGCTTTCATGTGCCCTTGAATGTATGTTAGTATAAACCTGCACATGAACTGGATATTTATTAAATACAATTGAGTTTGTCATTATCAAAACCAGGGTGTGACCTATAAGGTCAACACTTTGCAATCCTAGTAAGTTAAATCAACCCAGTAAATCATTTTCTAATCTTGCAAGGGATGCACAGGTGCCACTTTATCAAAATCGTAAAAGTTATCAAAATTGGAGTTCTTGATAAAGTTGCTTCATTCAAGGATAATGCATCGTCAAACTCAGAGTGCGTTCAACATGAATTTGAGGCTAATTAAAGCAGCATTACCTGATAGTGAAACACTTCCAAAGTATTTTTATGAGGCAAAGACATATATGCGTGATTTGGGTCTCAGTTACAATCCAATACATGCATGTAGGTATGATTGTACACTTGTTTACGGTGAATTTGAAAATGCAAATTAGTGTGTAGAATGTGGTGAACTGAGGTATAAAACTAAGTGTATATATGCGTGTGAACATAACTGTGATGATTTTTTAAGATAATTCATGTTTTGCACATCAAACCTTCTCCTTAACATTGGTGGATGGTAAGTTATGCCTAACTTATAGGCTTACATGGTTGATCTATGTTACTCACTAGGAGGGGGGGTTCAAAGGGGCACACTTTTCTTAGAACTTGTCAAGTGTTTACTCTTGAAAATGAAGTGTTGAAAGAGTAAGTTGCTGAAAGTTGATCTAAAAGTGTGCCCCATTGAACCGTCCTTTAGTGAGTACGTGGATAAACCATGGAAACTTATAGGTTAGGCATGATTTACCATCCACCAACTTTTGAAGGCAATACTGTTGGTTTGAATGATTTTTGTGCTCCAAGGATGGTATGGAAAAATATTTAATAGGATGTTAGTGAGTGAGGTCAGTTCTGACAAGTCTGTGATAGTGGGGGTGGACGTGCCAGAGTTGACAGAGTTCATCCCTATGCAAATCAACATTGGTGGATGGTAAGTTATGTCTAACCTAAAGGTTTACATGGTTTATCCACATTACTCACTGAGGAGGGGTTTAAAAGGGTACACTTTTCTAAGACCTTGTCAAGTGTTTACTTTTGCAAATGAAGTGTTGTAAGAGTAAGTTGTTGAGAGTTGATATGAAAGTGTGCCCCTTCAAACAGTCCCTAAGTAAGTACGTGGATAAACCATGGAAACCTATAGGTTAGGCGTAATTTACCATTTACCAGCTTTTAAAGGCTTTATTGTTGGTTTAGATGATTTTTGTGCTCCAAGGATGGTTAGGCGAAATATTCAACAAGATATTATTGAGTGGGTTAGTTTTGACACGTCCGTGACAATAAGGTGGACGTGCCGAAGCTGACGGAGTCCATCCCTATGCAGATCAACATTGGTGGATAGTAAGTTATGCCTAACCTATAAGTTTACATGGTTTATCCATGTTACTCACGGAGGAGGGTTCAAAAGGGCACACTTTTCTAAGATATTGTCAAATGTTTGCTATTTAAAATGAAGTGTTGCAAGAGTAAGTTGCTAAGAGTTGAGACTTGATATGAAAGTTTGCCCCTTTGAACTGTCCCTCAGTGAGTACGTGGATAAACCATGGAAACTTATAGGTTAGGCATACTTTACAATCTACTAGCATTTGAAGGCTTTAATATTGGTTTGGATGATTTTTATGCTCGAAGGATGGTTAGGCAAAATATTCAACATGATATTTGTAAGTGGGGTCAGTTCCAACACGTTTGTGACAGTGAGGTGGATGTGTTGGAGCTGGTGGAGTCCATCTCTATGCAGATAAAAATTTATGAATGCTAATTTATGCCTAACTTATAGGTTTACATGGTTTATCCACATTACTCACTGAGGAGGGGTTCAAAGGGGCACACTTTTCTAAGACCTTGTTATGCTCTTGTAAATGAAGTGTTGCAAAAGTAAGTTGCTGAGAGTTGATCTGAAAGTGTGCCCCTTTGAACCATCCCTTAATGAGTACTTGGAGAAACCATGGAAACATATAAGTTAGGCATAATTTACCATCCAAACCAACTTTTGAAGGCTTTACTATTGGTTTGGATGACTTTTGTGCTCCAAGGATGGTTAGGTGAAATATTCAATAGTATATTAGTCAGTGGGGTCAGTTCTGACATGTCTGTGACAGTGAGGTGGATGTGTTGGAGCTAATAGAGTCCATCCCAGTGCAGATCAACATTGGTGGATGATAATTTATGCCTAACCTATAGGTTTACATGGTTTATCCATGTTACTCACTGGGGATGTTTCAAACGAGCACCCTTTTCTAATACCATATCAAGTGTTTAGTCTTGCAAATGAAGTGTTACAAGAGTAAGTTGTTGAGAGTTGATATTAAAGAGTGCCCCTTTGAACTGTACCTCAGTGATTATGTGAATAAACCATGGAAACCTGTAGGTTAGGCATAATTTACCATCCACTAGCTTTTGAAGGCTTTATTGTTGGTTTGGATGACTTTTGTGGTCCAAGGATGGTTAGGCAAAATATTCAGTAGGATATTAGTGAGTAGGGTCAATTCCAACACATTTGTGACATTGTGTGTTCTAGTTGTGTTTTTGATTCTTCTTATCATTGTTTGATTGCTTCTTTATATTTCATCATCGAGTGCTTGCATTAGGTTTGTTAGCCTTGGGGGCTACATAATCATGTTTAATATGTTTTGATGATATTAACCTATTTGTTGTTCCTAGTGCTTTCCATCTTTGCGGATCATGTTTAGTACAAGTTCAAGTGGAAAATTCATGAAGTACTGGATCAAAGGCAAAGATCGGATCGAGTTGACGTCAAGAAGGAAAGATCAAAAGGACACTCACTCGGAAATGACCCAAGCACAACCCAAGCAAGATTTATTGTATAATTATATGTAAAGGGGTTTGTTTGAGGTAGTATATGTTGTAACTCTTGCATTTTGTGCAAGATTTGAGCATAATGCATATGCATACTAGGACACATGAGTTGTTTATAGGATTTCACCTAAAGTCACAAACTCAACAATCATAGTTTTCAAATATAAACGAGTTTGTAAAAAGAATCCTAAACTCAAATATGTTTTCATAAAGGACAAGTTTTCAACATCCCTGTTTAAAAACATTTTGATACTTAGTCTAGATTGTGTCAAAACAAGCTTTATGTCCTAAGCACTCAAGAAAGTCAAGTATATTTTCATAAAAGGATATTCTAAGTATATAAGATATCGAAACTAACTTTCAAATGTGTTTTCATAAACAAAATATCTTATATTCATGGGACAAGTATTAAACTTAATTGGACTTAATATCTTTAATATACTTTTGTCCAAGATTGGTCTAAGTCATTAAAAGGCTCATTTGTAAGGAAAAATAAGGGACTCGTCAACTAATCACGTGGATTCATCGACTAATGTAATTCCAGTAGCCTAAATGAGTTTCTACCCAGTCACTCGTTGACGAATGACATTGACTCGTTGACGAATCGTAGTGACTTGTCGAAGAATGGCAGTGACTCATCGACTAATTAATTTCAAATAGCCAAACAATTTTTTAGCCTAGAGAACTCGTTGATGAATGTGGTAGACTTGTTGACGAATTGTATTGAGAACCGCGCACCAACGGCTAGAAAACAACTAGTTTCTTTTCGTATTTGCTCCCAACGGTCCAATAACGGTTAAATAGGTTTTTGGCTATAAATACAAGACTTTAGACTTCTTTAATATTTTTTTGGTGATTTATACAAGTTTCTCATAGATCTTGTTTGAATTATTCCTTGAGAGAGTAGTGTGAGGTTGTATTGTAATTGTTATCAACTCAAATTAAAGGAGCATCTCTTTGTAAATCATCTTCTTGGTTGTAAAAATTCTTTGTGAATCATTTGGTGAAGGTTCTTGGTGAACCGATTGGCAAGGCATCTTGGTGATCCTTGTGGCTCTGGGTGAGCGCGGTAGGGATTTGCTCCCAAGTGTAGGGTTTGGTACCCGAGTTGTAAGGCTTGCTTCACCGATGAAGGAGTATTTTAGTGGATTGTGGAATCCTTGGCTTGGTGCTATGGCGTGGACGTAGGCTTGGTGCCGAACCACTTAAAAATACCCGTGTTGAGCTTTCTCTCCCTTCACTTTTAATTTCTGTCTTGTGCTTGATTTACTTTATATATTGTGATATAATTTCTTGCAATCTTGCCAAGAGTTTTATTTAAAAGGAAAAAGCCTAAATACGTGAAAAGAGTCCATTCAGCCCCCTTTAGGACTCTACACCCAGGCCAACAAGTGGTATCAAAGCGAGGCACTTACATTTTCAGAGTAAAATCCAGAGCATAAAATATCAAAATGGCATATTCGGTGAACACCTCCACTTCCATTGGACGATCCATTTTTGCATCATTGTTGTTCAAAGGTACCAACTACCACGCGTGGAAAAATAAAATGGCCATTTTCATTCAAGCACATGACTTGGATTTGTGGGAGATCATCTCAAATGGGGACTTCTTCGTCACAAAGAAAAACAACAAGAATGAGGATATTTTGAAGTATTTAACGGAGCCTTCAATAAATGAAAAAAGGTTAGTTGAATTGAATTTTAAACTAATGCATATTATTTATTCTTGTTTAAGTGATTAGTTGAATTGAATTTTAAACCAATGCATATTATTTATTGTTGTTTAAGTGATGATGTACATAATCTTATTTGCGAATGTAAAACCACTAAAGAAATGTAGGATGTACTTGAAAACATTTATGGAAACACATCTCAAAATGTACAATAAAAATATGCATACTATTTAGAGAATATGAGATTTTCAAATTAAATGTAGATGTAGAAATTTCATCCACACCCACTCGGTTCACACACCTCATAAACAATTTGGAAGCATATGGTAGAGTTTATTAATTGGAAGATTATATTCAAAAAATTCTTCAATCTTTACCCAAGTTATCAATTACCATTGAAGAAGCAAGAAATCTAGAAAAACCTAAGATAGAAAATGGTCTTGCCTTAGATACACTTTGCACTAATCACCAAAAATTAGGTGAGTATGATATTGCATTCTTCACAAGAAAACTTAAGAAAATTTAAAGCAAGAGAATGTAACAAAAGGAAAAAGAAGAATCATGCATTGAATGCCTTTATTGCAATAACTATAGGCATGACATGATAAATTGCCCATTAAATCAAAATGAAGAAAATTTTCTAAATGGGGATCATATTGCCATAAATGGTGCTATTTGAGATGAAATCAATGGTTTAGCCACCGACGATGAAAATGAGAAAGAAGCACATCCTTGGTTCATGGCGAATGAACTAGAGGAAAGTAGTTTGGATGAGGAGGATTATGCACCTTCTTATGATGAAGTTGTAGAAAATTGTGCTAAATTATTTGATGAATTAGTTTTAGTGAAAAGGAAGAGCAAAAATATTGAGAAAGAGCTTACCTTTTCAAAACAAAGGGAATCCTCATTAAAGGAAGAAAACAATTCGTTGGAAATTAAATTGTCAAAATGCAAAGGGAAGGAGCCTTGTCTTTGCTCCACCTTAAAAGAGGAAAAATATTTCCCTTAAAAAGGAAAATGAGGAGCTTGTTTCAATAGCTCAAAAAGACCATGAATTTTTTCAAGAAGAAGTAGGAAATTTGAAAAATCAAAGTGGGAATGCATTGAAAGAAAATACTCTCTTGAAAAACAAAGTTAAAAATCATGGTAAAATCACAAGAGGAAACTCCAAAAAGTTTTTGGGAGTCAAAAGAAATAGTCCTTACCAAAAGAATTTGAAATCCTCTTCTAAATCTTATGGTTATGCCTCAACAAGTAAAAATAATGCAAATAAATGGAAACCCTCTCACACAAACCAGATTTGTTTATGTGAAAGAAAGGGTCATATTCGTTATTTTTGCCCTTATAGAGGAAATAGAGGCAAACAAAAGAAGTTGGAATGGGTAGTGAAGAAAGTCAACCCATTGGCACCCAAGGAAGAATGGGTACCCAAAGGAAATACATGATTTTTGAATTTTTGTTTCCTTAGAACCTAGGATTAGGAATTAGGGTTTAGGTAGATTTAACCAAACCTAGGTGAAATGGAATAAGTGTGTCTAAGTGAATTTATTTTGTGGTAAGTTAGAGACACTTATTAAATTTTTTATGGATAGAGCTTAAAGTTTAAAATCCCAGATGTAGACACCCCAATTTTAACCAAGCCACCCCAAGCAAACTTAATAAAACATGACTTAGCTTTGAGATCTAAAAGACCCGGAGTTTAAAAATTAAGACCCTGAGTACCTGTGAAAAAGAGTCGAGCCCGTTTAATTTCCTTCAGACATCCTCAATGGAGTCCCTATAGTTCCTGAAGCCACTATAGGCTAGGCTTCATTGTCCTTCAATTTCAGAGTCGAAGTCCTATTCTCTAAGGTTGATTGTACTTTCAAAAAACCCAAAATTAGTTCAGGGCACTCATTCTGATCAAAAGTGATCCTTTAAATTTTAGAGTTGTCGTTCTCCATGATAGGCCTAGGTTTTATTCTCCAGGTTTTCAATTTTAATCTCAAAATCCAAAAAGTTAGTTTAGAATTCACTTTTCCTTATAATAAGTCTAGGATTTCAAAACTCCAAAAGTTCATTTTAGAGTCCTCATAACGGGTCGAGTATGAACCTTTAGTTCCAAAATCATTGTACTGGTCCTCTAAGATTTAATTTCAAAGCCTAGGGATTAGTCTTAGTTAATCGAGTCTTTTAAGTGTCCATGAATCCGGGAGTTCCTTTCAAAATCTTAGGTCGTTTGAAGTTGGGTCTTAATTTCAAAATCAGTTTGTGTTTAGGTATTAAAGTTATATCCTAATGACCGCTTTTGTTTGGTTGAAATTGGTCAAGATTGTTCAACTGGTTTGGTCAAAATTGGTCAATGCTAGGAGTGGTGACTTAGGATGGGGTACATCAGTTGTTCAGCACAGAGGGCGTGTGCGTGCACATACATATGTTGGGATTTGAACATACCAAAGGGAAGCAAAAAGTATACAATAGAAAATAAATACAAGGGAAAGGAATAGTAAAAATTAAAAGTGTGTACAAGTAGGGGTTGCAAGAAAAACAACCCGAGGGTACATGCATCACAAAGGAAAATAATAATAAAAAAACAACAAAATACAAAGATGCCAAGCCCTCCTATCCCTGCAAGCCATCTGGGCATGTCCCTCAAAACCCTCCATTCTGGGTTTGCCACCTGGATTCCCTATTGCACTTGCGCAGAGAGGAAAGAATAAAATCAGTTAGCAGTAGAAAAAAAATAATAATAAAAAACAACAAAATAAAATAACAAGGATGCCAAGCCCTCCCATCCCTACCAGCCATCTAGGCGTATCCCTCACTGCCAGTTGGCATGCTTGGAAACACCCCAAAAGCCCACAAGTCCTTGGTTGCCACTTGGATCACCAAATTTCCTGCGCACCCAAAAAGAATCAATTAGTTAGGGAAAATTCAGAAATAGAAATTCACGTGCACAAGGAGGGAATGACACCTGTAAAGATAAACATTCCCTCTAAAGCATTCAGTTACAGGGGAATTGGTTAGTGGGGTATTGCATTGGCGCCAAATGCACTCCCAGACTCCCTATAACTAGGGAGTCCTAGCATTGTAGACAAGGGGAGGAGAGCATGGGGATACCCTACCAAATTGAGAGGAAGTGAGAACGAGGAAATTCTAGGGAGTGGTTCTGTCAAGAAAGAGACCACTGCATAGAAGTTCTTTAGGATTTGATAGCCGAGAGCCAAGAAGAGGTAGAGAACCTACAACCAAAATTCAGAACCTCCCATACAAAACTCAGGAAACCGACACTCAGGAGCTCACTTAGTATAGGCATTCAAACAAACACAGGTTGGAAAAAAAGACCAGAGGAGATAAGAAGAAGAGGGTAAAATTCATAACCATATTCCCTACTTTGTCAATAATCATGCTCAAATTGGTTAAAATGCAGGTATCCTCATCTTGAGTATCAGGTTCGAACCTAAACTCGAGAAGACCCTGAACCGATTAATCTTCCAAACTCGAACCTAAACTCAAGTTTGATTACTTTGATATTCCCTTATCTCGAAGTCGAGTTCGGACCTCGATCCATTTCAAGCTTAAGTTTAATTACCTCAAGCCCACTTAAAAGAACAACCCGAGACTTTACTTTAAAACCAGAAATGTGTCGGTCCCCATTTTAAAAATAACCCGGGCCTTCATTTTAAAACTAGAAGTGGGCCGACCCATCTTTAATTTTTTTTTAAAAAAACCTAGCCCACCTATTTTTAACCAAGCCCACTTAAAGACCCGAAGCCCATTTTGAACTTTAACCCTTGAACCCATTTTATTTTTAACCAAAAGCCTGTTGTTTAAAAACCCAAAGCCCATTTTGAACTTGAACCCCTAAGCCCATTTTAATTTTAACCAAAAACCTGTCGTTTAAAAACCCAAAGCCCATTTTGAACTTTAAACCTTGAGCCCATTTTAATTTTTAACCCCAAAAGCCCAGTTTAATTTTCTAACCAGAGCCCATTTCAAATTTTAACTCGAGGCCCACTTAATCCTAAAGCCAAAAGCCTGATCCCTCACTAACCTAACCCGCATGTGTCATGGACACGTGATAGAGTCCATGGGGCTCACCTGGGCTCATAAAACCTGTCCGGATTGACTCATGCGAGTCAACTCCGGTTTAATTTGCACTGCTCACTTTAGGTTGACTCGTTGGTTTGACACGTCCAACTCACTGAGTTGTGGATGAGCCAACTTGTCTGCGACCTCACTCGAAACCCTCACCCTACCTTAGGATCAGCAATGCACAACCAGTACCTAAATCAAGATTAACCAGGTAGACACAAGAGCAAATTAAAGCGCAAAAGCACGAAAACATAAAAGGGAGGGAGGATAGAAAGAAGGACTTAGCTCTTTGTTTTTTGAATCCTGATCAAATTTTGGGTTGAAAATCCAACCTAAGCCTTGCACCAGGTAGCCCTGTTCCTCTTTGTGTGTCCTCAGATGTTCAAATGACATCTCCACCATGAACTGCAGCTTTGTGGAAAGATTTGGTTAGAGCCTTCGGCTCTGCTTAGCAGTGAACATAGGGTTGGAGAGTTGGGTCCCTCTTAGTTAATTTCAGAGCAGAACGTAAGACGAGTTGGGGCTTCAGGTTGGAGTTTCAAAGTCAAATTAGAAGGATTGGGGGAACAGAAAGCTTCGAGGTGAGTGAGAGGATGGGTAGACTTGCAGGTTTAGGGTTTTGCAGAGATGGGAGAGAGAGAAGAAAGAAGGGGGAGCTAGGGTTTCTGAGTTTTGCTTTGAAGAGAAGAGAGGAGAGGAAGAGAGGAGATATATATATATATATATATATATATAGAGAAAGAGAGAGAGGGAGAGAGAGAGAGGGCGTGCGAGAATTGAGGGAGTGAAAAGTGCCAAAAGTAAATATTTTTAGTTTAAATATGGCTCCCCTCGAAGCCATTCGATTTGAACATGTGGCTTCCCCTTGACTGTTTGATCAAAAGAATCACGTGGCCTCCTTTCCACCTTCAGATCCCTGCATGCCATCAACGACGAAGATTTCATGGTGACAGGGGTATTAATTGATACTGACGCGCGTGTGTCCTCCATGTCTGCACCCTTTGACACGTGGCATCTTTGCTTCTCTCCTCCATAAATGCATAGGGACCTCTCTATGGCGGCCGTTCGATCATCCGACAATGGATGGCTTATATTTGGCCACGACCCTCATCTGCCCCTCACCCGCTCGCCTCTCAACACGTGGCCAACATGTCCCCTGTCACCATTGGATCTCCGCCTCGCATCAACGGTTCAGATCACCACAGCCAGAGCCCATCATGAAGGCCTACACGCTCCTATGCACGCCCGCAACACGTGGCTATCTGTTCCCTCCACATTTTATGTGCGAATACGGTTGTATACCCGCCCTCGGATCACACCCCAGCCAACGGTTTAGATTCCCCTCACATCATCAATCCAGACGTGTTCTACCACAACCATTGGATCGCTTCCCCTATCAACGATCACGATTCACCCTGTTAGAAGCATTATGAATGCTCGCACATATCCCTATTCGGCAGCCAACACCTGTCCACCTTTTTCCCTCACCATTAGTGCGCTAGCACGACTCATTGCAGGCCGCTAGATTCTTAATCTTAGTGGACAGCCAAGATGAAGCCAAGTGGTCCATTTGAACCCATCCCAAGCTCCACTCGGACACCGCCACGTGGCGCTATGGTCCTGACTCGGACCTTAAACCGGTCTCCTTCAAACCGGTCAAAGTTTGACCTGTCCTACCCCCTCCCTAAACCTGTTGTTACCTGTTTATTTCATTTTATTTTAAATAATTTCCCTTAAAACTTCAAAAAATCTATAAAAAAAATCATAAAAATTCAGGAAAAATGCAAAAAATAAAATAAAATAAAATAAAATCTTAAAAAATAAGGGAAAATCCCCAAAAATATTTAAAGTCATCTAGAAAATAATTCCATCACACATGTGTACTCACAAGTACACATGCATGCATGCACATGTGTATACACACTAACATAAATACACTCTCATTCATACATACATTCAAACACCTACACACACACACACACACACACACACACACACATACACACACATGCACATGCATGTACACACTCACACACATAAACATGTTTGCGTGCGACACATTCATATACTCAAGCATGTACTTACGTACACACACTCACATATCCATACATTGATGTACATACACCATATTCATACACACATGTTTACATGCATGTAATACATACATTCACACACTTATGCACATGCATGTCCACACTCATTCATACAAATTCACACACTCATGCACATGCATGTCTACACTCATTTCATACAAACTCACACACTCATGCACGTGCATACTACGCGTTCATACATTCATGCATGCATATGCATTCACACACATTCATACACATACGTGCACGCACTTCCATATACCATCACCTACCTATGCACGTACATGCATGCAGTCACACACTTAAACACACACATTCACGTACTCATGCATGTACATGCATTCAATGCTCACATTCACGTACTTATGCACACACAGTCATGCATGCGCACCCACTCATGCACGTGCACATTCATGTATGCACACACCGAAACACATGCTAACTCGTGCACCGCATGTTGACTTAGTCTTAACCATACCCTAAAAAGGTTGACCTTTCCGGTTTTTTTCTGGAACCGGTTGGGTCCTTTGAACCGCGATTAAGTCGGGTTAGTTTGTGACATTTCTACTTGAATAATTCCAAAATCATCAAAATCCACAAAAACATAAAAGTTAGAAAGGTCACAAAAATATTTTCAAACTTTGATTTTCATGGTCTTCCGTGTTAATTTTATTTATGCTATTTTAAAGTTTGAGAAAAATATCAAAAAATCACCCAAAGCACAAAAAATGTTTTCACACTTAGAAAAAATCACAAAAATATTTTAGGCCCAGAAAATCGTTTCCATCCCAAACAAACTTCCAAAAACCTCTCAGAATATTAATTTTTACTTAGAAAATTCTACAAAGATTTCAAAACCTTGGGAGTATATTTTCATAAACTATTTTCTCAAATTTCCATCTCGATGATTTCAAAGGGAGGTATGAGTTCTTTGAAGCACGATATGCCTCGGTTATGAGAGAATACCTATATAGTACCTTCATTTTTTTTTTCCAAATTTTGAAAAGGAGTAATCTTAAAGGCTTATTACATTTAATTTGTGGGATAATCTTCAATTAATCTGGTACCATTTATAAGAACGAGCGTGTAGGTGGTGCTAATCCCTTCCCTTCGTGTAACCATACTCCCAAGCCCGATTTTGGTAACGCAGATTGATTCTACCCCTAACAGGGTAGTAATCAAGTGTTCTAATCGCACTTCAAAAGGTTAGTGGCGATTCTATCACACATTGTTTTTTTCCACAAAAATATCTTTTTTCAAAATTCACACATTTTTCCCAGTTTGGAGCCACACCCGTGCCAGTGTTTTGGCGGGTCCAGGACATCGCAATAGCTTGGCGACTTCGTTGGTGATGTCGAGACCATTACCTTTTAAATTCACCGTTTTTCCCAGTTCGCAGCCGCACCTATGCTAGTGTTTTGGCAGGTCCGAGATGTCACGACAGCTTGGCGACTCCGTTGGGGATACTTGAGAGTCAAGCCGATGATTAATTGAGAATCATCTCGAAATTCTAATCTAATAAGCCTTCTTGATTGCTCCTTCCCTATTTTGTACATTTTGTTCATATGATTATTTTGTTTGTAGGTACTTCACAAATAACCACAGTAAGTAATTGAAGAAATGCTTCCCTTTGTTTGTGTTTTAATTATTTACTGAAAGCAAGCCATCTTATAATGAAATACAAAAAGAATTGTTTTCACTACATAAGAGGTTCATTAAGATGTCCAAAAGAAACATCACATTAAAATGACAAAATAAAATGCTAATGAACAAACTAGAGTCATCTCAATTAGCTGAAAAAGAAAATGATTTGGTTATTGGTGAACTTGAAAGTAAAATCAACAAGATGGCCAAAGAACTAGTAAGGTTACAAGAAAATTGTAAGGATATAAAATATTCAGAAATACTCAATCTTGAAAGTAAAATAGAGGACCAATATAAAATCATTTATAACTCCATAAGAGGAAAGGAAAACTTTGATAAACTGGTTGGATCGCAAAGAATGTCTTTAGACAAGGAAGGCATAGGATTCAATGGAGTTGAAAATAATAAGAAAAAGAACCTCTACATGGGGTATTTTGTAAAAGCTTCTAAAAACTATGCTAGCACCTCCTCAACTAATGCATATGATCACACCACATGTTTCCTATGTAAGGAGAAGGGACAAATCAGATTTGAATGTCCATTTAAAAGGAAAAATGTTAAAACCAAAAAGGTGTGGAGAGTAAAAAATACAACTAAAACAAACCCAAAAGAACCTAAGAAGATTTGGGTACCTAAAGTACCATCTTAAATCCTTTTTGTAGGTATGTTTTAGGTCCACCCCATCAAAAGACAAGTGGTACTTAAATAGTGGTTACTCAATGCATATTGTTGACTTTTTGAGTCTAATCCTTGTTTTAATGCTGACAAAGCACAAGTTACTTATGTGTGTATTTAGCGATTCAACAGGTTTTAATTCAACACACACATCAGGTGACTGGAAATGGAAGCCTTGAAGGACGTAAAGACTATACACTTAGGTGCACTCCATGATGTCAAAAGAGCGAAGAAGAAGACATATTTGATTTAATTTGTATATGCATTTAGGTTTTTATATTTTGGTCTGTAATAAATGCATACATCCAGCATGATATGACTTAATGTTCAGATAGGCCACAGACAGACCTTAGGTTTGATCGACTGACGTTGTGTTTTTAGGCTTAATTAAGAAACCTAGGCCATAGAATGACAATAGGAACCATGACCCTTACACGTGAATGTCACATGCTTTTTCACTAGGGTTGAAATTGCATAAGAAACCAAACAGAACATAAAGGCCTTTTTTGTGATGTTTCGAGCGACCAAACCTTGGTAATATAAAATGCCTCGGTCGACTAAACTAGCTGGAGGTCAATAGTTGACCATGCCTCAAGCGACCGAATCAAAATGAACGTAGCTTCCACGGTTGACCAAACCCGATTCATTGACTTTTCCACTGTCCCTGAGCTACCAAACTTGTAGTTCAAAAGGGCATTGGGTGACTGATCCTTATGAACTGGTAGACCAAACCATGCACTGGGCACCCGAACCTACGAAGGTTTGGGAAATCACCTTGTCCCAGCCAACCGGTTCTCCCCATGGCAAACCGAACCCTATTTTGGCTATGAGTTTGTTCGGGCGACCAACCATATGAATTGGCCGATCGAACCTCTCGGGTTGTGATATTTTTAAATGCTTAAATTAATTAAGCTTTCTAATAATACCCAGTGTGTCCTCAATGGTAAAAAATCTCCCAGTCTTTATATATACCCCTTTCATAACTTAAATTAGCAACTTTGATTAACAAATATTTTCTCTCAAATTTTTCACTTAATCAAAGTTCCCCCACACACACTCTTATTTCAAAAATCACTTTGGGGTTAAATTTTTACACTGTCCAACTCTTTTTATTATTCTTTGGAAAATCTTTTGAAAGAGAGCATCTTTATTTTAGGGCATTTATTTTTGCATCCATGCTTTCATAGAAAAATTTTTATGTTGCAAAAATTATTTGAAAAACCAAAACCCTAGGTTCTCCTACTTCTCATGAAAATATTTATGGAGAAATATTTTATAGGGTTCAGATCTTTAAGCATTTTATCATATATATTATTTTTCAAAGATTGAAAATGTTAGCACCCTTACTCTACTGAGCATAACTCATATCATTAGAGAGTACATGTATTGAGCTTAAATGTGTACATTTGTGCTTGTATTTAGAAGCATGTTTATATGTATGAAAAATATTTTTTATTGTATCAGTTGGGTTCATCTCGTAAATTGAATTGGGGATTCTCAGCCTTGTAAGTGAGACCAGTTGGGTTTAGCCCAGAATTGAACTAGGGAGTCTTAGCCCCATAAGTGAGATCGGTTCAGTTCGGTCCAGAAATTGAACTAAGGTTTTCCTCGCCCCGTAAGGAGAGGATGTAAATGGCTTCTGCTCCGCACATTTAAGCAAGCAGGGATAGTGTAACCCTTGAGGGGTATGCCCAAGGTGGGGACGTAGGCAGTATTAGCTGAACCTCATTAACAATTCTGTGTGTTATTCTCTCTCTATCTTATTTAAATTCTTGCATTTTAATTTCAATATGTGTATGAATATTTATTTAATGTCATAATTATTTGCATACACACATTTGATTTAAATAAGATATATTGCACACGTGTATGTTTACTTTCATTGTTAAAATTATTTTACATACACGTGTGTACATTGAATGGGATATGATATATGGTGAATCAGTGTAAATGCTTAATTTAACTAAAATATTTTAAAACCCAATTCACCTCTGCCCCCTCTTGGGATCACACCATTTCCAACACATATGACTAAGTTCACGTCATTAACACTAAATAAAGGTGGACATGTCACTTTCAGAGATAATGCTAAGGGTAGAATTACCGGCATCGACAAAGTCGGTAATGAACCCTCCTTGATAATTGATAATGTACTGTTGGTTGAAGGGTTAAAGTATAATATACTTAGCATTAATCAACTAAGTGATAAAGGTTTTGATTTAACATTTAAAAAAGAAAAATGCATAGTTGAACATACTGAAAAGCCTGACATATTGTTTTTTGCAAACTGGGTTGAGAACATATACTATATAAATTTTGAAAACCTAGTATCTCAAAAGGTTAAATGATTCACAGCCTCAAATGAATCTAGTTGGCTATGGCATAAGAGACTAGGACACGCTAGCATGGATTTGTTATCCAAGTTAGCTAGAAAAAAATTAGTTAAAGGTCTACCCTGCATAAAGTTCACAAAGACAAAGTTTGTGATGCTTGCCAACTTGGGAAGCAAACCAAGACTAGCGTTAAGAAGAAGCAGTTAATCTCCGCTAGAAGGCCACTAGAAATAATTCACCTAACCTGTTTGGCCCCACTAAAACACAAAGCCTAGAAGGAAAGAAATACACTTTCGTCATTGTTGATGACTACTCCTGGTTTACGTGGGTGTTATTCTTATCCTCCAAGGATGAAATGTGTAAAATGCTAACCAACTTGTGTAAGAAGCTTCAAAATGAAAAAGGGTATGGTGTTTTACACATTAGAAGTGATAGAGGTGGAGAGTTCAAAAATAAAGATGTTGAAAGGAAGAATAGATCACTTCAGGAAATGGCTAGGACCATACTAAATGAGCATAACCTGCCTAAATATTTTTGGGCTGAAGTAGTGAACACTGCCTGTTATGTAATGAACAGAGTGTCCATTAGAACCAGTCTAGATAAAACCCCCTATGAACTGTAGAAAGGAAAAAGATTAAACATCTCATACTTTCATGTATTTGGATGTAAGTGTTTTGTTCTAAATGATAAAGGGGACCTAGGAAAATTTGATGCTAAATCAGATGAAGGAATCTTAATAGGATATGCAGTAAATTGTAAAACTTTTAGAGTCTATAATAAGAGAACCCTATCTGTTGTAAAATCCATATATGTAGCATTTGATGAAGAAAATCCTTTGTTTTCTAAACCTACTTATGTTGATGATATAGACATAAGAAAAATTTTAAAAGATTTAGCGATTCATGAAATCAAGGATGAGAGCAATGAAACTCGAGCACCATCTAATGACGGCTCTTTAGAATATTCTGAATTCCCTAAGGAATGGAAATTCATGAAGAATCACCCTATGGACCAGATCATAGGTGAACCGTCACGAGGGGTGTCCACTAGGTCCTCACTGAAGAACATGTGTAATCATTGTGCATTCCTATATCAAAAGGAAACTAAGAATATAAATGAAGCAATCAATGATGATTCATGGGTAATAGCTATGCAAGAGGAATTGAATTGGTTTAAAAGAAATAAAGTTTGGAAGTTAGTTCTTAGGCCCACTGATCATTTAGTAGTTGGCACTAAATGGGTCTATAGGAATAAAAAGGATGAAAATGGCATTGAAAAGCAAGGTGTAGTCCCAAGAGGGGGGTGAATTGGGTCTTAAAATTTCTGTTGACCTTATAGGTCATGCCCAGTTTTGATTATGATAAATACTCATTGTGTCTAATGGGTATTTGAGATTATGTGCAGGAACCTCAATTGTCAAAGATCATAATGCACATGGAACAAATAAAGATTGAAGACCAATTTATATTTAGTGCTGTAATATATATCTCATTTGCAAAATTGGTCTGTAATAGTTAATTAGGATCTTTGATTTGTAATAAGCACACACATATCACATGCATGATATAATACGTAAGCTCAAACCAAATACAACCTAAAGTGACCTTAGAAAGACCTTAGGGTTTACCCTTCGGTTGACTGACACCGGATTCTTTTGGTGTCTTCAAAAGGACCCAAAAATGACCCTAGGACACTCACCATTGCACCTATGAATGTTAGACACTTGAATAGAGTTTG
Organism: Malania oleifera; assembly: GCF_029873635.1. Taxonomy (NCBI): domain Eukaryota; kingdom Viridiplantae; phylum Streptophyta; class Magnoliopsida; order Santalales; family Ximeniaceae; genus Malania; species Malania oleifera. The sequence continues at coordinate 58,047,708 of NC_080420.1, read as the reverse complement.
TGTGAATCATAATAGGACCGAAATGCACACTTTATGCACTTTTAGTTGACTGACCTTGGCAGTTCATTCTACCCCGGTCAACCGAAACCGGTCTGGGTGAACGGTTGACATTTCGGTCGATTGAACCATTGTAGTTCAAATCCCCTGGTCGACTGAACCCTCCTGAGGTCAACAATTTGACCACCTGGTCGACCGAGGAAAAATTGAATGCCAACTACTTGGTCGACCAAGGGTCCTCGAGAGAAATCCAAACTGTCTGGTCGACCAAACCATTCAGTTCAAAATGGCCTGGTCGACCGAACCTTGATAGAATAGAAAATCACCATGAACATGTACATTTCAGTCGACCGAGTCTCCAGTTCAAAAGTGTCCTAGTTGACCGAACCATATGAACTTCGGTCGACCAAAAAGGTTTCTAATCGACCAGATCTCTCGGGTTGCCCTGATTTTTTCCATGGTTAAAATATTTTAAACATAATTAATTATTTTAAAATGATTTAAAACTTTCCTGATTATTCTCAATAGGTCCCTACGGTTATATTTCATGGGGTGTTTATAAATACCCCCTTATTTGGGATAATTTGTATGGGATTAGCCAATTTGATTAAAAGAGATTCTCTGAAATTCCCAAAACCTATAATACTCATATCTAAGCCCCAACCACTCATACTTACCTTCTATTATTGCCTACATCACTTGTAAGTTGATTGAGTGTTTGTGTTGAAAGGTTTGCTCTCCTTGTTTGGTGATTATTTGATATGATTTTTATTGAGAGCTAAACCTAAGTATTCTTAGGGGACTTTGTTAATAAGTCTCTCCTAAGAAGACTTGTATTAAACTTCTGAGAAGACTTGTATTAAACTTCTGAGTATTGCATATTCATTGCAATATCTTGTGAAGTTTGTATTTGTCTGTGGATTGCAAAATCTCTTCAAAACACTTCCAAATATCTTGTGGGATTTATTTTGATATAACTTTGAAAAAATATTTATTTAAGTGATAGTGATCTTTGTTGCAATATTCATTCACTCATATATTATTTGCTGAATACAAAGATTACACATCTTTTGCAAACCAAGCATATACATTATTTGATATTTCCTTGCTTGAGACATCGTGCTGATTGAAATATTTGAGACTTGATATCTTTGTGTGAACTTAGTGATTGAATATCTTGAGATACAAAGATTGCTTGTTGATACTCTCACGTACTCATCACACTGATAGAAAATATATCTGAGAGTTGAGATATTGGATCACACTGAGCTTACATATTAAATCATATTGTGGTGTATGTAATTTCGCGTAGTTGGGTACATATCTGCTTTACTTGAAAGCATAATCACTATACCATTTCATTGATTGAGTGAATCAGTTGTATTTTCAGGAACAGGCCTGAAGAGGGAGACTAGTCCTGGAATAGTCCCGAATTGGCTTAGATCCGGTTAGGAAAGCTAGGTGCACCATCCTGGTAAGACGTGTAGGTTAAGGTTAGCCCCGCTAATTGACCTAGTTAAGGTTGAGGTTAGCCCTGTGTTAATTGACCTGGTTGTAATCGGTGCCGCTCCACCCTTAAGTGAGCTATTAGTGGAATCCTCAAGCTTGTGAGCTAGAGGCGGGGACGTAGGTACAGTTGGCCGAACCCCGATAACAGTTCATATTTCTGCACTTCATATTTAACGCACGTGTATGTTATTATGTGAATGATGCGCTTAATTTAAATTTCTGTATAGTATATTTATCTGTGTATTTGGAACTACATAAAAAGACTCTAGGTTGTAATATTCAGCTAACATCTAGTTCAACCTAGGAGAAAAGTTTAAAATTCCAATTTACCTCCCCCCCCCCCTTCTCTTGGGAATACACCAATTCTAACAATTTCTTTTAATTCTCTTCAAGAATCCTTAACCTCTTTTAAGTCTTTTAAATGAATTCTTGTTTTCTTGTTGTTTTATCAAATACACCATAAATTTTTAAAACAAAATTCAATCCACAACTACAACACAATCACAAAATTAATTCAGAGTAATCACAACCAAAACAAAATAATCAATACTTTAATTCTTGTAACAATAGCCTTGTATCAATATGAAAAACTTTGCTGAACTTGTATAAGCCCTCTGTCAAAAATTCAAAAACACACTTCTTCCCAATGTTCAGCTTTTAAATAAACTTTCAGATTAATAAGTTAAGGATGATCAATCAACGTAGCCCCTTTCGATTTTCACAATTAATGCTGATCAAACCAAAACAAATTACCTTCCAATCTATTTAACAACCAAACACTTAGAATTTAGAGTTTGATAAAGCATCCACGCAATTTATAAACTTTGCTGAAAAGTAAAGAATAGGGAAGAGAGAAGAACACAAGGTTTTACGAGGTTCGGCTTCAACACAGCCTACGTCCTCGCCCTTGGCAAAAGCACCAAAGGATTCACTATCACCGTTCCTTTACCAGGCGGAACAATACTGATTACAACACTCCTTGGTTAAGGCTAGAGCCCACCTTCTCTAAACAATATTTCCTTGTTGGTCCAATGATTAAACACTCGAACCGTCTATCAATCTACTACAAAGATTTAAAAAAAGATGTACAAGAATTGCTCCTCAAGAGTTGATTAGTACAAATAAAAAAACTATGTACTTCAATAAAATTCATAATATGAAATTCAAATTGAAGCTCTAGAGATTTATCACCATAGGAATCTTTCAATAGGTGAAAGAATTAGTATTTGAAGCACAATCTCAGTAAGAAATCAGTAAGACTTTAGAGAACTTTGTGGATGTTGTGAGCAACAAAGAACTTTCAAAATTTCAGAATGCTTGAAAGAGAATTTGATTGCTGAATTGATTTCTTGGTGTCTAAATTAATGTAACTTGAGGGTATTTATAGATGTAGAAAGGTTTATAACTTGTTCCCCAAGTTTACTTGGAGTAGGGTCCTAGTTTTAGATTAATTTGGGCTTCAAGTAATTGAAATTTTAAAAATATGCACGTTGAGTATTTTGAATTTTGCCGCGAGCTAGACGACTGTGTGCTCTCTAGTAGTCGTCTGTCCATGTATTTCAAATATAATTTTTACAAACAGAAAGGTGGCAGTCACTTGTCCTCAGGGTGGTAGTCTTCTGTCACTGAACAACCAGGTTTTTTTAAAACATACAAAAGAATGGTAGTCGATTGACAAAACCCACACAGACGTCTCATTTTGCACTGACAGTCATCTGTCAAGTGCCTAACAGTCGTCTGGCATGCTTCTGTCTTCCTTGTTTAAAATCCTTTAATTTCCCAGTCGTCTGTCCATAGACAGACAATCATCTGTCAAGCAGATTTCTTCTTTTAAAAAAATTTTTATCTCTCTCATCTTTGCTTAATTAATCTTGGAATATTAACTTGTTTAACTTTGAAAAACATGTTCCAAGACTTTAAAACTTCAGGTTTCTAAGTGTGTCTTTGCCTAAAGAGCTTCAAAATGAAAATTCATACTTGAACAAACTTGAAGTACTTACAAAACTTGTTCTAAAAACAAATTTGATGCTTTTTTGCTTTGAGCTCCTTTTGTCGCTTTAATTATTACTGAAATCATCTTTTCCTTTTTGTCGTTGATCTTTCAAGCTTCCTTGAGCTTTCATTATGGATCACTTGTATTTATGTAAGGTTTTCCTTGTTCCTTGATCGTTGTGAGCTTTCAAGATATGGCATTTGAAGTTTGAGCATTTGGATTTTCCTTTTTATTACTGAAATCATCTTTGCTTGAAATAGTATCACTTGGAAACACATTAGATAACCTTACTTTGTTATCATCAAAATCAAGAGTTGTAAGCCTAGCTAGGCCAATAGGCATTGTAGTATGTAACAAGGCTAGATTAGTAGCTCAAGGTTACAATCAAGAAGAAGGTAATGATTATGATGAGTCCTTTGCTCCCGTAACTATTGGTGCATATGTTAAAAGTAGGAACTTAGCCTTGAAATCTGAACCTAGACCTAAGCCTTGAGTCATTGCAGATCTGAGCACAGTGAGCCCTAAAATCTGAACCTGAACCTAGACCTGCACCCCTAAACCTGAACTTGAGTTTGGACCTATACCTACGAACTAAACCAGAAAGAAAACCCCCCACGAGCCCATACTAAAGACTCGCAGCCCAAAGAACCCATTTTAAACCTAGGCCCAAACCCCTATTTTAACTAAGGGCCAAACTCATTTTGCTTTCTATTCAAATTTTCATTCTATTCTTTTCTATTTCATTTCATTCCAAAAACCAAACATGACATTAACGTCATTGTTTGATCTGTCCCCTAGTGTGTTGTTCTCTGTGGTGCTTTGCTCCCTTTTATTGAATAAGTTCACTGTCATACAAATAAAGCATATCAACATATACATGTCATATAGTTCTGATTCGTATTCCTAGAAATTTAATCAAATTGATAGCTAGAACCTACCTAGGATACTCTTAGTTCAATGTTTGAGTATGCCATGAAATTCTAATACTAAACTGATTAGCATGCCAGAATTTATATTTTTAAATTTTAGTGTGTGTGTGTGTGTGTGTGTGTGTGTGTATTGTATTCACTAAAGACAATGACACTATAGTACTTGGAGAGATTCAACCACAGCAAATGGGACTATATATAAAGGTTGTCGGTGAGGATTCTATTGGTTGAAGGAAAACTTAAAACATTGAAGATCTTGATACTTGCATTTCTTTTATGTTGTATTGCTAATGCTATTTTGAAAATATTGATCGTAATTTTTGCAATGTATGCATTAGACAATTGGTCTTTTTTTCCCCAGTGGAACTGGCAATAAACATTGATTATTCCTATATTTGTAGGCCTAAACTGCCATTTCAAGCCTACAATTTACCCTGGCGTGCTAGTGCATGTTGCCATCACCACTGTTTTCTTGTGGGGTTGCACTTTTTTGAGTCTTCTCTGTATTCTTCAAATCTTTCTTGCTATGGGCGCTCTTTTGTTTGAGTGGGCAGCATATTTTGTGTCTTGTGCTTTTTAGGTGGCTTGCCTTTTTTTCATGGATTTAACAGATATAAGTTCAACTGATAGTGTCAATGTTGTGTGTGTGTGCTTTTTTTTTTTTTTTTCTTTTTAAATATTAAAATATTTAAGCAATCCCTAGAGATAGACTTATTTCATAGACTCCTTTTTAAGCTTAATTTCCTTTTGGAGGTAAGAAGATGACATAAAAGTTGTGAAAATTGTCCTAGCAAACCATGAAAGAAAATGATAAAAGAATAAGCAGAAGAAAGAAAAAGAAATGAAAAATATATAGTGACCTGCTCTAAATTCAAAAAGGTAAAGGTAGGGACACAACACATATGTTCTTACACGTTTAAAGACTCTTCAGCTGTATGATGCATAAGTTGTACTCACGCTAGGTCTGTGAATAAGTTGATCTAAGGTGGTCTTGGTTAGGTGTGGTGGTGAGAAGATGCTAGGGAAAGGGCCCGACACTTCATTCTTGGGCTGGATCCCATTCTCATGAGACTAGTGCACTCCATGCTTAACGTCAATTCTTCAAAATATATGGGATGTTTGATCTTGGCATTCTTCCTCACATATGAGAGTGAACCCATTTTCTAAGTGTTTCTTAGGGTATACTAGTGAGGTAGAGTCAAAACGACTGTTCTGTAGGTGATCAAGGGTATCCTGAGTGAGAAAGATCATGGACTTTACACATGCCTTGACGTGACCTATTTATACTTGAATTTACATGATAATATTAACTCTGAATTGTAATTGCTGGATTAATTCTCTATGAGTGTGTTTTTCTTAATGGCTATACCATGTTGAAACTCGTATGAGTGATTTGTTTCGAAGTTGTTTGTATAACAAAGTTATGGATAAAAGAGCATGTGTGTAATGAGGTTATATTCTTGTATGTAAAATGACATAAGTGTGTTGCATGTTGTATCACCTTATGTTTACTGAGAGTGGTGTTTGTGGGTATCACCCTGGAAACTCTCATGAGACTACAACTTTTGCTGGGATCAACCTAGGGATTTAAAGCCTTGTTGCATATCGTAAATGCAACTGTGTTTCCCACAAAAGATTAGGTAGATAGGATTTTCTAAGTTTTCTTAAATTTTTCTTTGCTCGAGGACTAGAAAAGTGTAAGTTGGGGGTTGTGATAAGTCCCTAAAATGTACTATTTTAGGCCATCAATTACCTTTATTTACCCTCATTTATCTTGTACGTAACACTTTGTTAACATAGTTCGAAGTTAAGCAAGGTTTGTTCGTGTTTCATGAAAAGCAGGTTAAAACAGAGGAGTTAGGCATTACGAGGAGCTAAAGGGGAAATTAGAGTACACAAAGCCTAAGTCAGATGTTGAGCCAAGTCTCTAAAGCCTAGGATCATCAAAAGAGAAGAAGACTCTGTTCAACCATGTGGTGCGACCAGCAACACAAGGGGCGACCAAGTCACAAGCTAAAGACTCTAAGGTTTAGACTGAAGAAGAAATGTTGTAAGGTTTGACCAAGGGATCAACCAAGTGACCCTCGAGGGTGACTAAGTTGAGACACTAAAGCTGATTGAGCCAAGAAATACCGAGAGTCTTGATGAAGTGTTTGACCAAGGGGACCATGAAGGGCGACTATGTTGAGTTCCTTAGATTTCCTAGAAGATTGAGATTGTGCAAGTCTCGACTATCAACTCGACCAGCAAGTCCCAATAATGCGACTAGGTCGAGAGAATCTTAAGTTGAATTCCTGGTTTCCCGCAAACCTTTACTAGGGCGTGACCAAAGGAAAGCATGGGTGCAATTTGGTCGACAATGACGATCTTCTGCGCGAGATACTGGCAAAACTTTCCTATTTTGAAATTCAAACCTTGTATGCTCTAATGGGTATAAATACTAGCTTCGAAGATGTTCTTAGGGTTCCTCTTTGGCCTCTCTTAGGTTAGTGACAAACTTAAGACGTCATTGAGAGCCAAAATATTTTAGACTTAGATTAAATTTACTGCTTTCCTGGTCTTCCATTGTATTTTCTGGTGTTAGTGGCAGACATTCTAATTACAATAGAATGACGTTTTATATGCTTTCCATTTACTTGATTTGTTTTACATGCTTTGATTTAATTGCTTTCCTTTATTGCTTTCCTTTACTGCTTTAATTGTGATGAAGTCTTAGAAATATGATAGCACTACGATCGATTTAGTCAGATATACATTGTAGGCTATGGATACTAAAAAGTTTTTGTGTGGTAATTGAGATAGGATATATTCCAGTTCTCGATTGTGCTCCGGACGATTGGTGAACCCTTGCTACCTTATGCTCTCGAACAGTTCCTTTCACCATATACCCTAATACGGATAGTTGACCGAACGACGTTTATGTACATGACATCCTACGTCTGATTTATGAGTTGAGCATTGCTTTGTAGGAGTAGAGATAATTTAGACTTTACATGCTTTTAGTATGATGTTAGAAAACCCAATCAAAATCTCTCATTTTTACTTTCTTTTACACAAAGCTATAATAAACTAGATTGGAAACGATTGATAACTGCACTTTTAGTCCCTAAGGTTCGACACCCAACTTTCTCACTTTCTACAGAATTGAGATTAGTTAGGTTTTATAAATATTATCTTTAGTAGTTAAGGACCTAAACAAGTGCTAGTTATGCTTGGTAGTACATCGTAGTGTGAGAGACTTCATAACATTTTGTTTTTTGTTTGTCATAATTGGTATAAAGTGTTGACATGAGACTCTTCCCATATCCACCATAATTATAGTTTGAGAGTGACTCTTAAATTTTTAGTTTCAAGAATCGAGAATGAAAATGTAAGATTCGATACAAATTTTTAAAATTAATTTTAAATCATATGCATATACTAATGCATGGACAAAAAAAAAAAAAACAATATATTAAAAAAAAAATTACATCTTATCAATAAAAAGTTATATTTCATGTGCATACTTTCTCTAAACAATAAAATCCAAGGAAGGAGTCAATAAGATTTAATAAATCAAATTAAATTTTATGTTGTTTAAGGGAAGGAATAAAAAAATGATGCAAAAATTAAATATTGGTTGTTCATCAAATATAAAAGAAAGTTCATATTTCATGCATATGCTTTTTTTTAACAAAACTGATAAACGAGTGAACAAATCATTAAAAAAAAAAAAAAAAAACTTTAAATCTTAACATCTCCGTGAAACATGAATACTTGACTACTTGACAATGTTCTGTCTTTTCTTTTCAATGGCAGAACATTGTAATCTTCTTCTGGGAGTGAAGAATGGTTTTGTGTGGCAACAAAAACCCCAAAATGCTGTTTTATCCTATTTTTCAGCAAAGAACTCGCTATGTTAACTCTTGAGCGCCTAGAAATTTTCAGCAAAGAAAAAACTTGACCTACAAAAATGGTCACCTGAGTTCATTCATTGATTATTGTACTGCAATTCTGCCAATGTAATGTTGTGTTTATAGAGAGAGAGTACTAACTTCCATTTACCAAGTTATATCTTAATCCAAAATAGCAGCAAGGCAATCACGAGCACAAATTTTAATTAACAAAAGTTTTGCATGTCATAGTAAGACTTCCTCAAAACCCCACAAAGACTCCTCTTCAATTTATTCAACATTTAAGGCTTCAATTTTGTCCAATCTATAAATAGAAATGGGATTATATAAGTAGCCATTTGGATTCTAGATTATCTATAACATTATAGGTATACCAATATTAGGTATACCAATATTATTGTTCTTTGGGATTTCAACATTGGTGCTACATCTAGCTAGTTGCAATTTGGCTTAAACTCAAAATTAAGTGCTTAAATTCTAGAAAGAATAAACAACAAGAGAAACGCACGCCACAAAAAAAACCATGATTTAGATTTTAGTACTAAAAAATTGCACAAAAAAAATACTTACTGTGCTATCCATGCTCAAATGCTTGTCTTTTATGCAGAACATCATCAAACCAATAATTTCAATGAAGTGGGGGCATGTTTGGTATAGTTGTTTTCTAAATTATGTTTTCATTTTTATATATCAAGAAACAAATTTTATAAATGTTTGTTTTTTATATTGAGAGTTTTCTATTTTGATTATGGTTTTCAGTTATTTTGGAAACCTATTACCAGAAAATTTAAATATCTAGAAATAGTTTTTTTTTCAATTAAATCATTCATTTTATACATAGTTTTAATTAGAGTTAAAATAAAATCATCATATGAATTTAAATAAGATTAAAATAAAAATACCCATAATTTTTAAAAAATTAAAAAAAATAATATCAGTCAATTACAAAATATTTTTACTATTTTTCAGTTGTCTTGTACAATAAGATTGTTATTATAAAGTGAATTTTGAATATATATATATATATATATATATATATATATAACAAATAAGTAGAATAATTATAATAATTTTTATTATTACTATAAGTATTTTTTAATTTTTATTATTTTAATAAAAAATTTTAAAATATTATTTGATTTGAAGGCAAATATAAGAATTATTTAATTAAAATTTTAGTTTGTTTTAACTTTACATAAGTTGCTGGTTTTAGATTTTGTTTCTGTTTATGGCTTTTAGTTTTTGTTTTCATAATTTTTTACATTAATACCAAACGGCTAAAACACCAAGTATAGTTGAATAATTTTCATGCCAAAGTTGCTTTCAATTAAGATAATAAACCTGTACCACTACCACATAGCACTTGGCATCCAATGATCCAAATAGCCGGATAAAAACAATATGAAAATAATATTTACTAAAGACAATTAAAGCTTGCAAATGTAGTAATAAAAACTTGACATATGAAATCAAAAATTCTTTCAACCTAATTGCCATGAAAACTAATGTGCAGTTGCCATCGCAAAAGATGCTAACACTATAGAACATCATACCAAATCTTGCAGTCAGATGAGAAGCTTAGGATCATGATCAGTTGAGAGAGAGAGAGAGAGAGAGTAGGATGTGATGGCTTTGGTTTGAATGAGAAAAGAAGCTTGCAAATTATAAAGGATCATGATCAGTTGAGGGGGAGAGAGAGAAGGATGTGATGGCTTTGGTCTGAATGAGAAAAGAAGCTTGTAAATCATAGGATCATGATCAGTTGAGAGAGAGAGAGAGAGAGAGAGAGGAAGAAGATCACATTAATATGCACCTGGGGCTGTATCAAATGGAACTCCCAACTATAGAGACTGAGATTTGAGGGGAGAAAATTTAGTTATGAAGACCTACAAGGGGAATTTTTGTCATGTATACATTTGAATTTGCATTTGATGTTCACGCCATAATTTCAAACCAATACCGTAATTTGACTTTACTCAACCGAATGTACACTTCAGAAGCTAAAATCCCAATGACGTATTTGTGTTTGCACTCTCTAAATTCAAATACACATGCTGAAGTTCATGTTCCCAAACAGAGTACCAATAACTTTTGTCTAGGTCATCCTAGTAGACCATCAGGAGATAGCAAAGAGATGAGATGTTGTGCTTTCAAAGTTGCATTGGCTCCAACAGAGGCAAAGATGGCACCAAGTCGATGAAGATGATTCTATATGGTTTAGGTAAACTTTGAACCAACTATGGCAAGGAATGATGCATTGGAAAATAAGGCAGCCACTCTGTACAATTTTTTCATTAAAACAAGATCAAATGACGACACAAGGAAAATCAGGACTCTGCAGGAACCATAGACCATAGACCTGTTATTTTCTAGTACGAATCAGCATAACACTTCTACATCAATAAATACAAGTATATATACAACTGTCAACCAACAAAACGTTGGTGGAAGTTAGGGCCATCATATGTTCAGCTATTTCTAGATATACACGCGCTTAGAAAACACTCTTGAGAATCAGAGAGCTAAATTTATATTTACACATCTCAAGTACAATAGAGTAATTTAATTCAAACTTAATCCATGATCAAACTGGCGCGTTAGTGATGACAACTTTAGAGCCCTTCGGATACTCGTCTTATCCCTCTTGATGCGAACCAATTTGTCATAGACACACCATGGAAAACTAAAGAAATGATCTCGATTCATTCCCTCGTTGTAGCAACCCCAATAACTAGAATGATATGTGACATAATACCAAGCTGATGCTTTAGCATATTCATCATCCTCTCCAAAATCCAACCCACTTCCCTGCTCACTGAACCAGGCCCTAGCTTCCTTCCTCAAGGACCTCACAGCCACAGTAATTTGTTCCAAGTCTCTTCTCCTATTGAAGGATTTTGACATTTTCAAAATACTCCCACTGATAATTTCACCCTCTGTTTTTATCCCATAATAATCCATCAGATTCCCCAACTTAAAATCATAATTGCTTTTGTAATAAAATGCATCAGCAATGTAATCTTCAAACCCATCATATTCCATGTCAGGGTCATAAGAACACCTGGCCGTTTCACAAGGGTAGGATCGCATAAGGCTTCTGTCTGGTTCATCTTTCACTTCCCGAAAAAGCTTTCCAATCACTCTGTGTGATTCATAGGTGGGTTTGTTGGGCTTCTCCATGAAATCAGGATATTCTCTGACATGTAGATGAGATGGTATTTCAGCAGGCAAACCAGTTTTTGGGAAGTCAACAGCAACTGAAAATAGCGCTGCAAGCTCAAGGCATGGATTGCTCATTGCTCTCTCGAGCTCCCTATCTGCAAATACAGTGTGGGCATTTGCAATGGTACCTAAGCTGTCATTAACAATATAGTTGGCAAAGTACTCCTCAACTTCCTGTACCACAGAAGAAAGAAGCAACATTTGAGGAACTACAGTGTTACAGGTGCATCTTCACAAGATACTACAATATTTCCACTGAGAGAAGACAAAAAAAATGCTGTCTCGAAATTATAATTTTTTATCCCTGCTAAAAAAATTCACCACTGAATGCTACCTAAACGTAAGTGTGGGTGTATATACATGTATATATAAACAAATGCAGACCTGAGTTTGGATACCCCAACCTTTATATTGTTTGTTGCCCATAATTATAATAAGAGAATGGCAACTATCTCTAACAAATTGTACACTTCACCCAAACTAGTGAGATTCCTTTTCTTGGTATTAAAATTATAATACTAAAAAACCAAGTATTTAGCGAGTCAGTTGTAGGAAAGTACTATAAGTTCTGCATAAAGCCCTTACTAAATTGATGAGATTCAGAATTCAAAACATAAATGGAGGATTCTCTTCTCTATTTGAAGATTCATAAAGAGGGGTAACCAACCGAAATTATGCTTGTAGGTTGTTAAGACCATATTAAGTTATTACCATTCAATTTATAGTACATAGCAGTGATGAAGATTACAAGTACAATATATATAAGAATTAATTTTTGCCTAAAAAATCAGATGGAGAGGGTACTAGGACTAAGCTTCTTCACATGATATATATGTTTTCAGAAGCTACATTGAGTCAATGAAGGACTTTAAAAAGTCACTAATTGCTAAGTAAACCGAGGAAAATATGCCCTTGTGATGAAACTCTACACTATAATTTCAAATTTTCCATTTAAGACCAGAAGTCCTCAATCCCTCCCCATTTTTAAATATGGACTCATCACTTAATTAAAGGGACCTTCCAAGTGATGGTTAAAATTAGAGCAAAGAAAATTCTAGGAATTAGTATCCATTTGCTTGTAATGGCATCAAAAATTTTAACAGGGTTGAACAAAAAGAATATGCACATCAAATAATGAGTTCCAGATTTATGTAGTATGTTAGAGAACAGCACCTCAATTGTCACATCATGATCCAAGTGTATAGGTGGTGCAGGTGTGTAGTCCATAGGTTGGATCTGCCGTGGTGGAATTAGTTCATGGTCCCAGCAAACAAAGTAGATATCTCCATCCAAATCACTCCCCGAACATTCATTGGGATGAGGTCTGATATTACAGTTCAGTTAATACCAGCAAACAATGTTTAAATGTAGAAATTTCTGAACAAATGGATGAGAGCCCAACAGCCAAAATCAAAGGCAAACAACTTCAAGGAAGAATTCTACGCAAATGGATATTATCTATACTATATATAAATGTACAAATAGTGCAAATAATTTTTTGGACAAAAATATCCCTATCTTAAGTAAGTTTAATTAAAAGAAGTAAATTTCTATGCTATGTAGAAGTATGAACACTCTAAATCAATTTAGTGAGCAAAGGTATCCTAATATTTTTAAAGACAACATTCCTAAAAGAAATAAATTTCTATACTATATCATTGAACTATAAATAATGTAAATCAATTTGAGCATAAATATCCATATCTTTGAAAGTAAGACCATATATTCTTATTTCTATACCATATATAAAAAGTAAATTCAACCAAAATTGGATAAAAATTACATCTAAAATGTCTACAAGTTATTGTTTGAACATAAAAGAACAAACAAACCTGGTTTAAAAAAATAAAATAACAGTATATACATACCTATATTTATACCCATGCTATAAATTAATAAAAGTATTTATAGGTAAATCATTTTGTGGAAAAATATACTTAATTTTTAAAGTAATACAAAACACTTCTAAAAGAAAGTAAATTAAACCAAAATTAGATAAAATTATATTAATAAAAATATATTTTGGATAAATTAAATGTCTGAACTTAAAGAAAGAAACTTAAGAAAAAAAATTAACTAGCAGTGTGTATATGCATCATAAATAAAAGTAGGAATAGCGTAAATCATTTTGTAGAGAAAAATGGTAGCATCTTTTAAAAGTAAGACAAAGCATTTCTGAAATTCAAGAAAACTTGATAAATTTGCAATTAATATTTTTATTTTAAATAGGATCATTTAAAACCTAAAAAATTCATCCGATAAAAAAATAAAATATAATGGTATTATAAATACTATATAAAGGTATATTCAAAATGAAATACATAAAATCCTCTAACGTCTTTAAAATTATTGTGAAGGGTCTAACATCACTTGGATAATAATACAACTTCTATAAATTCCTTCATCATAAAATTATAGACCTAGAAGTACCCAAAATAAATTTTATATTCTTTAAAATTCAAAAAACTGGTTTAATTTAGATAAAATAACATTAATAAAAATCTATTTTGGATAAATTAAATGTTTAAACTTAGAAAAATAAATTAAGAAAACAAAATTAACTAGCAATGTATATATGCATCATAAATAAATGTACGAATAGTGTAAATCATTTTGCAGAGAAAAATGTTAGTATCTTTTAAAAGTAAGATACAAATTATGTGATTACATTATATGCAGTCAACAGTGAAATTATGTGATCACTTAATATGCAGCTTAATATTTTTTAGCTTTTTTTTTTATTTGCACAATGATTGGAAAGTTCATAATTTAGTGAAGTCATAGTTTTTTTTTTTTTTTTTTTGCACTCCATTTATCAATGCAATGCAACAAACCGATATATTTATCTTCTAATTTACCATATTAAATACAAAGGAATGACTTTGACATTTCATCTGTAACTGACTATACTGACTAGTACTGCTTATTTCCATGAGCATCAAGAATTTTATCAATATGTTTCTCTTTAAGATAGGCATGAGCATGAGAAAAAGTTAGGGAAGCCAATCCTTAATATGAAAGGATCATCCAACAAATAATACCATGGCATGACTCTGTCGCAGAAGTACCAATTGACTGGAAGGTATTGTGATGTATCATACCTGACTCCCTTTTGGGGAAAAACTACACAATCCACCATGTGGTGCAAAGCTGGCACATTAACAGCCATTAAGACACGCACATCACCTGGGTGCAAACAGGGGTTTTTAGCAACTACCACCTTTCCCTCAACAATGAGAGTCTGCCGATTTGATCTGCTGTCGCAGCACATAAAGGGGGAATCATCATAACATGCCCAACGTGCACTGCTTGAAAATTGCACAAATACCTGACCATATTCCAAGGTCCTGGTTTCATCTAAACATCCCATCATGGATCTTCCATCTGGAAGAAATATCCTTGTCCTAGTCCGCAAATCCAGCAATTTGGATGCCCGGAATGTTTGCAGCATCATTGAGAGGAATGGTTCATCATCAGGCTTATACCCACACATCAGCATTTCTTTGAGAATGTTTGTGCTCTCTCCTATAGGCATTAACTCAAGTGCCTCCTGTGCCTTCAACGGATCTTTTAAGATACGGTCCAGTTGTTTTATGGCTTCTCTTTGCTTCTTTTCGAAAACATGATCCCTAACCCCGAGAGTGGACAAAAGAGTGACCAGTTGACGATTGAGAAAACATGCTTGATATTTGCTCCATGCCAAAACATCTAATTTTTTGTTCTGTGATTCATACTTGGACATGCTCTTCCGTAATGATAATTTCATTGATGACGTTGGGTCAACAGCCACAACACCTTTGTACCCACCATAACGAATCTGAAATGCCGATGGAGTAAATTGTTTCAAGCCACATTTTACAGCCACTTTGTGAGCAAAATCGGCAGAGATCTTTCCGATTCCATCAGAGAAAACATATTTGGTTCTTACCCCCTCAACCTCTACATCAGGAATAATTTCAATTTCATGCTTACCAACAGTCAAAGTTTCTGTAGATGAGCTAAATGATTGTCCCAGTCGGGCAGCATATTTTGCCACATTTTTTATCTGATGAAAATCACCCATCCACGCCCTTATATCTGCAGCAGTAAGCCCAGTTCTTGAGGCAAAGAACCACGTAGAGTTATCTCGTAATTGACTCGATGAAAAGGCAAGAAATTCAAATTTCTTATCACCAACAGCTATGCCACTTCTAAGAGTGGAAAGCACCCTTCTATAAATTTCAGTACGTTTATTCTCATTCCCAGAAGATGCTCTAGGAGATAAATCTTTTGAATGCAGTTTATCCAGTTCCTCATCTACGAAAGACACTCGAAGAAAATTATCAATATCATCAGGGTAATTGCGTAACACCCTATTAGAGACATTGACCTCTGGACCACAGAAATATATTTTACATGGAGTAATGTGAACCCTACGAACATATACCAAACCAGTATCCAAGGAAATGGCAGGCGGCTTTGGAGGTTGACTAGATGCCGAGTACTTTCCGTACTGCTCGTTGAGCCACTTCACGGGTTTGTAACAGCACTCCTTTAAATGGTACAGTTTCTCTAAGGCATGTTCTACACAAACAATGCTTCTTCTACATGGATCAACCAACTGATAAAAACTATAATCGAGCGTTGGCCCAGAAAGACAGCCATTTTGAACCAATAAACAAATCCTGAACAAGATATTATATGGTAAGCTAACTCCAAGAGGTGGGTGAAGGATGGGGACAAGATTTGAATTGCCAGAATATGTTAAGCCATTCTCCAAAACAAACTGGCCATCATCTTCTTTATAATAAACAAAGTATTCTTTAAAATTAGGAATTCGGCAGTTATGTGGAATCTCCATACATAGAGCAGAAGATTGACCAATACAACAAGATGGAGTGAAGTCAGTTGTCCTAATCCATTGATCATCAGGAGAATCCCTGAAATAGTTGAGACCAGGATCTTCAAATACACTTCCAGAGCAAACATCTTTTTCATAAATCCGAGGGGCACCTAGTAACTAAGAATCAAAACAAAACAAAACAAAAATTGTAAACAATAATCCGTTAATTGTTGCATATATGTAACCAAACTAGTTAAAGCATTAGTACAACTCAACTTTAAGATATATGCTCAGCAAATTTCAATTGCCAATGACTCAATATGCATGATTGATATAAAATTTTAAGTCAGAAATAATTTAAGAAAAGAAATCCATTAATAAAATTCAATTAACACATGCATCCTGTAGTACTTTGGGATGACATAGAAACTTCAGCTATACATAAAAGTATACAAGTGAATTCTATCACCAGTTTGAGTACTACTATTATATCTGATAAGATAAAATTTCAAATTCCATATAAAATGAAAACAAAAAAAAAAAACAAATGTAACTTTAGTCCTAGAGATACAATAACCATAGAAAATAGGATTTTGAATTCCAAACCTATTAGTATTTAGCTGATTAGTGCATACAAGATTAAAAAAATTAAAAATATAAATTTAAAACCTACATGTTTAGGTGGTGCAGGACAAGTGTTAGAATATATAGAATTGAGAGGAGGGGAAGAGCAGCGGCAGGAATACAGAACAGAGAAGGGGAAGGAACAGAACAGGGGCGAGAATTCAAGGTCTTAAATTTGATTTCGACTCAAATTTCGAAGCTCCAAAAGTACGGAAATTTCAACGAAAATTTCGATTTCGATTTCGATTTGAAAATAACAGAAATTTGTAATAAAGCACAAAATTCTTTGTGAAACTTTAGAAATGGTCAACAAACATAATATTATAAGTTTTAGGACTAATCTATTACAAATTAAATACATCTATGTTTTGTATGAGGTGGAAAAGTCGTAAAATAGTTTGTGTATCAAACATATTTGTAGGATAATGTACATTAAATATATTCAGTTAATACAAATGAAATTCATAAATCATTTAAATATTATTTATTGTACAAATAATGATAATTTAGACATGAATGGTTAAATAAAATATCATTGTAAGTTTATTTTTTCATATAATTTCAAAAACACTTGTAATAATCTTTTGTTTCGATAAAATAAATTAAGATAGAAATTTCACTTCACTCCTAAATTTCTCATTTGAATTTTGACGAAATTTCATTGTGTAGTTAAAATTTCAACAAGTTTCGCTAAAATTTCGAGATTTCGATGAATTTTGGATGATTCATTGAGATTTTGACGGAAATTATACAAGACGGAAATCGGAAATTTCGACAATTTCGTGAAAATTTAAGACCATGGGTGAGATATAGAATTAAAAGAGAATAAGAAAGGAAGAAGGAGAAGAGAGGAGAAAGAAGAGCAGCAGAACCTACGGGAGAGAGAGAGAGAGAGAACAGAATAAGAAGAGAGATAAGGGAAAGATGAAGGAGAAGAGAGGAGGAAGAAGAAGAAGAAGAAGAAGAAGAAGGAGAACAGCAGAACCTACGGAAGAGACACAGAGATAAAGATAGAGACAGAGAGGCAGATAGAGAGGGAAACTGCAATCTGATTCAAATAATAACTGTACATCCACTAGCATGTTCAGCACTTACATCACTAATACAACTAACACATATTTACAAATAGGGCCCAACTAAACACATAATTACAAATACTAAAAGAATTCTCTAAAAAAAAAATATACAAAGATGTCCTCCATACACATCTTCCCTAAACCTATGCCTACAATGCGTGTGCCGAATGGGCAGCCTAGGGGGTATAGGTGGCCTTCCATCATTCTCCTCCGGCAGAAAGGAACTCTGCTCCGCAGAATGGGACTGCAAATATGACTCCAGCAAGTCAGGTGTGCTGCCATGAACATCATCCTCGGCAAGCCATGTAGCATACGACTTGGGGCCACCTCTCCACTAAACCAAGTAGCGATGAAAACCATCGTGAGGAGACGTCACAAACTCGCCACCCAAGATAGACTCCACTATTTCTTGTGCTCGAGAAATAAAGAGAGGCTGAGGAGCTGCTGAACCTGCATGGGCATCAAATGGCAAACCAAGAGGCTCAAAAGTGTCTCGGTAAGGTGTCAAATCCTCTACAATAAAAATTGGACTAATGGTCATATGAGTAGGTAAATCAAGTAAATATGCATTAGGTCCAAGTTTCTTAAGGATGAGGAAGGCCAATGGCACAAGCATGGAGCTTTTTAAATGAATTTCTAGGGTAGTGCTCAGGTCGTACGCAAACCATGACACTATCACCTGCATTAAACTCTCTAGATCTACGATATACATCTGTAACAAGCTTATAATCCATATTTACCCATAGCAAGTTTTTGCCTAACTTCAGCATGCAGCTCATGAATGTGACAAACAAAAGACTCAGCAGGCTCAAAAAAACAGGCATCTAGTGGCAAAGGAACAAGATCAATGGGTGCACAGGGCTTGTAACCAAATACACACTCAAAAGAACTCTTACCCATGGACCTAATCACAGAATTATTATAAGCAAACTCTACAGTAGGTAGCAGCAAGTCCCAATTGCCATGTTTTCTCCCACAACACACCTAAGTAGGTCACAAAGACTATGATTCACAATGTCAATCTGCCCATCAGTTTGGGGGTGGCAAGAAGAACAAAACAGCAGGTGAGTCCCACAAATTGTCCAAAGTGTCTTCCAAAAGTAGCTGGGGAACTTTATATCCCTATCAGACACTATGGAGGTAGGCAACCCATGCAATTTGACAACCTCTCTAAAGAAAAATTTAGCCACATGAGATGAATCAAAAGTTTAATTACATGGAATGAAATGTGCCGTCTTGGAGAATCTGTAAACAACAAATATGGAATCATGTCCCCAGCTGTTTTGGGAAGTCCAAGAACAAAATCTATACTTCTCTCCAAGGCATGTGTGGCAATGGTAGAGGAGTATATAAAGGCCAGTGTTGTGTCTCTTAGCTTTGGCTAATTGACAAGTGCGGTACTAAGACACTTTCCTAGCAACATCCCTCTTTAAGGAAGGCCAATAAAGCCCATCCTCAACTAAGGCAATGGTTTTATCCCTCCCTAGGTGACCAGCTAACCCTTTGGCAGGCAATTCCCAAACTAAAAGATCTCTAAAGGTAGTACAGGGTATGCATAACCTAGTACCTTTAAACAGGTATCCCTCCCGGATGACGAAATCTATGAAATCCCCATGGTAGCCCTCACTCACCTCATGAAAAATAATCCCAAAATCAGGACAAGTGGAGTACTCATCCTTCAGATGATCAAACCCAATGACCTTAACTCTCAAGATATGGAGAATTACAGCTACCCTAATAAGGCCATCAGCCACTTTATTCTCAACACTAGAACGATATTTAAGAGCAAAAGTGTACTCATTGAGGAACTCTACCCAACTGGCATGCTTCGCACTCAACTTCTTCTACGAGCTTAGGCATCGCAAAGCAAGAGGGTCAAATAAGAGCACAAACTCTTGGGGTAACAAGTAGTATCTTCAATGTTGGAGGGATCTCAATACAGCATAAAATTCTTTATCATATGTGCTAAATCTCTGCTTGGCATATGAAATTTTTTCATTGAAAAATGTTATAGGATGTCCCTCTAGACTCAAGACCTCACCTATACCTATCCTAGAGGCACCACAAGCCACCTCAAAAACTCTACTAGAGTCTGAATGCCTAAGTACAGGTGTTTTGATCATCTTCTGTTTGACCTCTCTAAAAGCTCTAGCAACTAATGGGGTCCAATGAAACTCTTCTTTCTTCAAACACTCAGTGATAGGTGTGGGAAAACATGTTTTGTATTTTATGATGTAAATACCTTAGTTTAGTTTATATTCAAAGCAGCTGTAAATAATGCTGCAAATCAGGCAGCATGCTAGCACTGAACATGTGCCTGAAATTCTGGCAGCATGTTCCAGAAATTCTGGCAGCATTTAGGTGCTGAAAATCTGCCTGAAAAAATGGCACTAACTATGTAAACTTCTTATATATAATGATAGCAAACCCTATGGAAGGGTAAGATATTAAGACCAAAAATGTAGACCCTAAAATTCAACATGGTTTCAGAACCTACTGCTGCTGTTTTTGCTTAGCTACCTCTATTACTCCCTGTCTCTCTCCCTATTCCCTGTTCATCCTCTGCTCTGTTCTGAGGAGAGCAGGACGTCTTTTGCGGTTTGATCTTTCTCTTCCTGGGTTCTGTGGAGAGCTTTAGCACAAAGAGCCAAAACTGACAATCCTCAAATCTGATTTGGTTGTTTTGAGAGTCGTTTAGGGACACACTTCCTCTTTGTTAGAATGTGCAGCATCCTTGGTAGGAAGCTGCGTGTTTTCATGGTGATTTGCTGATGTAAAATCAATTATACTCTGTTTCTAGTATGCTGCTGTTGGCCTGTTGCTGTTCCTCTGTTCCATGGGCTGCTATCAGCTAAACTCTATTTGCATTGCTGCCAGCATAATGCCTGCAGTTGCTGCCAGCATAATGCCTGTAGCTGCTGCCAGGTTGTTTATTAAATGCCTGCAGTACTTTTCTGTGGTCTGCCCTGTTCTTTGTGGTTAAGTTATTCCTCCTAGGACATTGTAAGCTCAGTTCTGCAATCATAGCTGCCTCTTGAAGTTTTGGATTTTGGAAGGTCTAAAGTGTTGTAAGTTCTGGGTATTTGAAGTCCTGAGAGCACTGTTTTGTGCTAGTGTCCCTTGCCACAGCTGTTTTAAGTACTCCGTCCTTCCTACATGGTGCTGTCACTTCAGTAGTTTCTGGTTTCCTTGGCATGAAAATTGCTACATAGGCAAATGCAAGGACAACCTTAGAAGCAAGAAAGGGTGTTGGAAATGCTTTTATTGTTGCATTTCAGTCTGGTGCAGTAATGGGTTTTCTCCTTGCTGCAAATGGTCTCTTGGTGCCTTACATTGCTATACTATGGTGATGACTGGGAAGGCCTTTTTTGAGACTATTACTGGTTATGGTCTGGGTGGTTCTTCCATGGCTCTCTTTGGGAGAGTTGCTGGTGGTATCTATACCAAGGCTGCTGATGTTGGAGCTGATCTTGTGGGCAATGTAGAAATAAACATTCCAGAAGACGACCCAAGAAATCCTGCTGTGATTGCTGACAATGTTGGAAATATTGCTGGAATGGGGTCTGATTTTTTCGGCTCATATGCCGAATCATCTTGTGCAGCTCTTGTTGTTGCTTCCATATCATCCTCTGGAATTCATCATGATTTCACTGCAATGTGTTATCCTTTGCTTATTGGTTCCATGGGTATTCTTGTTTATTTGTTCACCACCCTTTTCGCAACTGATTTCTTTGAAATCCAGGCTTTCAAGGAAATGGAACCATCATTGAAGAAACAACTTATTATTTCCACCATTCTTATGACTGTGGGAATTGGAATTGTTAGCTGGATTGCCCTTCCACCATCATTCACAATCTTCAATTTTGGTGCTCAGAAGGTTGTTAAGAACTGGCAGCTGTTCCTGTGTGTGGCCGTTGGTCTTTGGGCTGACTTATTATTGGGTTCATGACTGAGTATTACACCAGCAATGCATACAGCCCCATACACGAGGTTGCAGATTCCTGCAGGACTGGAGCTGCCACCAATATTATATTTGGACTTGCCATGGGATACAAGTCTGTCATAAGTCCTATTTTTGCCATTGCAATCAGTATTTTTGTTAGTTTCAGCTTTGCAGCCATGTATGGAATTGTTGTGGCAGCTCTAAGCACCATTGCTACTGAACTGGCCATTGATGCTTTTGGCCCCATCAGCGACAATGCTGGAGGTATTGCTGAGATGGCTGGCATGAGCCATCGTATCTGTGAGAGAACTGATGCCCTTGATGCTGCAGGAAACACCACTGCAGCTATAGGAAAGGGATTTGCCATTGGATCTGCTGCACTGGTGTCTTTGGCACTGTTTGGTGCCTTTGTGAGTTGCGCCGGGATTTCGACAGTTGATGTCTTGACCCCAAAGGTCTTCATTGGTTTGCTTGTTGGTGCAATGCTTCCATACTGGTTCTCTGCCATGAAGAGTGTATTAAGTGCAGCTTTAAAGATGGTTGGGGAGTACCAGAAGGTTTCCCTCAACACGCCTCTGATTCATGCCTCTGAAGGAAATTGTGAGTTGGGATTCAATGGAGAGAGAAACAGAGAAAGAAGAGAGGAAATTGTGGAAGAAGTGAAGAAAAAACCATGGCTAGCTCGGCCTCTGGTCTCCGTTAGTCTTCTGCAGTGTTTTTTGCTGATGATATCAGTAATGTTTGTTGGTCATCCAGGTGAATTAGCTCCCTCTGGTTCTTCAATGGCCACTTCTTTTGCAACTGTGACCAGTTTCAGCTTGTTGCTGAGAATGGCAAGTGCGCTGGATACATTATGTGGCCAGTCCTATGAGGCAAAGCAGTACCACATGCTTGGAGTTCACATGCAGAAAGCCATGTTTGTCCTTTTTCTTGTAAGCATACCCCTTGCTGTTATCGGGGCAAACATAGGATCCATTCTCATGACTCTCGGCCAAGATCCTGAAATTTCAAAGGTAGCCCTACGAGCAACAGCAGTCACAGCAGCAAATGCTGCAGTTGCAACAACAACAATATTATCTGCAGCAGCTCCAACAGCAGCAGCAGCAGCAGCTACCCTATTGATGCAAATCCGACAAAATAACGAGATCCAACAACGAAAAGGAACCCAAGATCGTTCTACATTCAAAATTGAACGATAGACCTCGACCCGTTGTTTACGACAAACAAGAACCTTGGTATATATGACCTCAACCCGTTATTTATTGCAAAACAAGAACCTCGGTATAAGGAAGATACCACAAGCGGTGATGGAAAAAACAGTTTGATAAGTCGTTGGTGAACGCCACGGGAAATCCCTTTAAGTTCTTATAGTTCTTCAAAGAACCGCAGAGAAAATACTCTCACAATTTACTGAATAATGATCTGCCTCTTTTCATTGTTTGACGCCTATTTAAAAGGCTGGCCATTACAAGGAAATTTTTTAAAATAGCTAAACTAAATAGGGCTAAAATCTGGTAAAGAAATAACTCTTACTTGCTTAAAAGAAGAAAGACAATCAACCCTTTAATTGGCTGATCACATGCCTAAAATAGAAAAGGAAAGTGGGGAGCTTTAAATGGCTGTGTTATCAGCCATACACGCCCATAAAAATCAAAACAAATAAACGGAAAATATATGACATGCAAGCCTTAGAATTAGACCCAAAAAGGGGTATTCTTAAACGTGTCAATTTAAGCTTAGCCTTGGCCAGATTCTTCTAGAACTTGAATCATGTTTATGAATCTTTGTTGCTCACGTGGGTCATGCTCAATGGGTCTCCATGAATTTGCTCGAGTTCATGCCTCTTGAATCAGTCCGTTGAGTACAACTTTACTTCCTTGCTCGTGCTCTCGTGACCGACCCAATTGGGACTTGAACTAGTTCCTTTGAAGTTGTGCTATGATTTCCATCATTCCCCTCCTTTTGAAAAGGATTTGCCCTCAAATCATCACCTACATAAAAAGGACTCAGATCAGTAACATTAAAAATAGCACTTACATTGTACTCACCGGGTAAATCTAGCTTGTAAGCGTTGTCATTGATGTGCTCTAGGACTTGGAAATGTCCATCTCCTCTTGGAAGCAATTTGGAACGTCTTTGCGCCAGAAATCTCTCTTTTCTCATATCTACCCAAACCCAATCTCTGGGTTCAAAAAGCAGCTTGTGACGCCCCTTGTTGGCTTGTTTTGCATACCGCTCTGCTCTTCACTCAATATTGAGTCGTGCTTTCTCATGAATCTGCTTGACAAAGTCGGCTTTCTTTTTGCCATCTAAATCAACATGCTCAGTCAAAGGCAAAGGAGATAAATCCAATGGAGTTACAGGATTAAATCCATACACAATTTCAAATGGTGAAAATTTAGTAGCAAAATGAACATATCTGTTATAAGCAAACTCAACATGTGGTAAACATTCTTCCCATGTTTTGAAGTTCTTTTTATGATTGCCCTCAATAAAGTAGACAAGGTCCTATTCCCTACTTCAGTTTGACCATCAGTTTGTGGATGACAAGTAGTAGAAAACAATAGCTTAGTACCTAGCTTGCACCACAGTCTTCCAAAAATAGGTCAAGAACTTAGCATCTCTATCCAAAACAATTGTTCTAGGCATGCCATGTAATCTCACAATCTCTCTAAAGAACAAACCAGCAACATGCGAGGCATCATCCTTTTTGTGACATAGAATAAAGTGTGCCATCTTAAAAAATCTTCCACAACCACAAAAATTGAATCTCTCCCAAGTTTAGTCCTAGGCAATCCTAACACAAAGTCCATTGAGATGTCAATCAAAGGCTCACTAGGAATTGGTAAAGGAGTATACAAACCGTTGGACCTCACTCTGGATTTAGCTTGCCTACATGTGACACATCTGCCACAAATTCTCTCAACATCTCTTTTCATGTGAGGCCAATAGAAATGTTCCTACAAAACAGCTAAAGTCTTTGCAACTCCAAAATGTCCCATTAATCCCCCACCATGAGACTCCTGCACTAACAACTACCTCAAGGAACAATTAGGTACACATAACTTATTCTCTCGAAACAGGAATCCATCAAGCCTAAAGAACTTACCACAAAAGGTTTTCTCACAAGCCCCATATTTCTCAAAAAATTCGTGGTCATCAGCATATAAATTTTTAATGTGCTCAAAACCAAGCAATTTTGCATCAAGTGTGGAGAGTAATGCATACCTGCGAGAAATGGCATCGGCGACCACATTCTCCTTACCTTGCTTATGTCGGATGACGTATGGAAACGTCTCAATGAACTCCACCCAACACGCATGCCTTTTGTTTAGCTTGTGTTAGCCCTTCAAGTGTTTCAAGGACTCATGATCGGTGTGAATCACAAATTCCTTAGGCCATAGGTAGTGTTGCCACATCTCTAAAGCTCAAACCAATGCATACAACTCCTTATCATAAGTTGGGTAATTTAAGGCTGCCCCGCTTAGTTTCTCGCTGAAGTAAGCAATTGGTCATCCTTCCTGCATAAGAACTGTGCCTATGCCAATACCTGAAGCATCACATTCAATCTCAAATGTTTTCGAAAAGCTAGGTAAAGACAATAAGGGGGCATTAGTCAATTTCTATTGATTAATTGGAACGCCTTCTCTTTTTTTTCTCCCCATCTAAATCCAACGTTCTTCTTGATTACTTCGGTAAGTGGTGCGGCTATGCTACTAAAGTCCTTCACGAACTGCCGGTAAAAACTAGCAAGTCCATGAAAACTACGAACACTACCTACACTTGTGGGACTCGGCCACTCTTGGATTGCACATACTTTCTCTTCATCAACCTGCATACCATGTGCACTAACAACAAATCCCAGAAATACAAGCTTATCGGTGTAAAAAGTACACTTCTTCAGATTAGCAAACAACTTTTCTTTCCTAAGCACATCTAAAACAAATTTCAAATGTACTACATGATCGTCCACGTTTTTGCTATAAATGAGTATATCATCAAAGTAGACAACAACAAATCTGCCTATAAATGCACGCAAAACATGATTCATAAGTCTCATAAAGGTGCTCGGAGCATTAGTCAAACCAAAAGGCATGACTAACCATTCATACAAACCATACTTTGTTTTAAAGGCAATTTTCCATTCATCTCCTTCTTTTATTCTAATCTGATGATAACCACTCTTTAAATCAATCTTAGAAAATACACAAGAACCATGTAGCTCGTCTAACATATCATCTAAGTGAGGGATAGGATGACGATACTTTATCGTTATGTTGTTGATAGCCAGGCAATCAACGCACATTCTCCACGTCCCATCCTTCTTAGGTACAAGTAAAACCGGAACAGCGCATGGACTCATGCTCTCCCTCACGTGCCTTTTCTCCAACAACTCACTTACCTGCCGTTGAAGCTCCTTCGTCTCCTCGGGATTGCTCCTATAGGCTGGTCGGTTTGGAATTGTCACACCGGGCACAAAATCAATTTGATGTTCAATCCCTCGGATTGGAGGTAACCCACATGGTGTTTCCTCGGGAAAGACATCCTCATACTCCTGCAAAAGAGAAACAACGGAACTAAGGAAAGCTAGGTCAAGTCCGTTAGTGTTTAGACATGCCTCTTTGTACAAAAGTACAATCATCGACTGATTTGAAAACATTTATGGCTTAATTTCACTCACTTTTGCATAGAAATTCTGTTGTTTTCTCTCTAATTTTCTCTCAATGGCTGAATTTTGATTTTCTTTTTCTCTCTCATTTTTCTCGGCCTCTTTCTAATTTTCACACTTTTTCTTTTGTTCACCCTCTTTCTTTTGATCACTCTCTTTTTGCAATCTCACTTGATCCTCATATACTTGTTGCGGTGTCAATGGTACAAGAGTGATTGATCGTTGATTAAGAACAAAGGAAAGTTTGTTCGTAAAGTCATCATGCTTCACATGCCTATCAAACTGCCATGGACGCCCTAGCAATAAGTGTCCCGCTTGCATCGGTACTACATCACACAACACTTCATCTTCGTATTTACCGATTCGAAATGCAACTAACACCTGCTTGTTCACCCTTATCTCACCACTATCATTTAACTATTGCAACTTGTACGGTCTAGGGTGCTTCATCACGGGTAGTCCCAATTTTTCCACCATAATTGTGCTTGCAACATTAGTACAACTACCACCATCAATAATCACACTACATACCTTGTCTTTGACATAGCACCTAGTGTGAAAGATGTTCTCCCGCTGCACTTCATCAACTCCCTTTGCTTGCAAGCTCCTCAATGCTCTCCTCGCCACCAATGTCAATGCATCAGGGACTAAATATTCCTCCTCGGAAACGTCCTCCAATGGTGGCATGTCATCGGTGTCGGAATCTTCTTTGTCAGTCACAATTTCACCATTGTCTTGCAACACCATGACTTGCTTGTTTGGACATTGACTTGCTATGTGTCCTCTGCCTTGACATTTAAAACATTTAATGTCACAATTCCTAGAGGTAGAAGTGTCAGTTTTACCTTGAGGAACGTGGCGGGTGTTTGAGGACTTGGGCTCGGATTTGGACGTTTGTGACTTGTCCATCTACTTGGTATAACTCAGATTCCAAGAGGTAGAACTGGAGTTAACGGGCTGCACGTGACCCACCCCCCTTCTTGAGTTGTTGCTCCACTTTGATGGCCATGTGCACCATATCTACCAACTCCACATAATGCTGCATCTCTACCTTATCTTGGATTTCCCAGTTTAATCCAAATAAAAACCTAGCCATTGTAGCATCTCGATCCTCCTCTACATTAGCCCGGATCATAGAAATCTCCATCTCCTTGTAGTAATCCTCTACGCTCTGGCTTCCCTGTCTAAGACCTTGTAGCTTTTTGTACAACTCTCAGTAGTAGTAACTTGGAACGAACCGCTTTCTCATCACTGTTTTCATCTCCTCCCATCTCTCTATTGGTCAATCTCTATTCCGCCTCTTGTTTATAACAAGCTGATCCCACCAAGTAATAGCATAGTCAAAAAATTCAATCACATCTAATTTTACCTTCTTTGTTTCAAAATAGTTGTGGCAGTCAAATACGCAATCCATCTTCTTCTCCCACTCAAGGTATGCTTCAGGATCAGATCTACCTTGAAATGATGGAATCTTCATCTTAATACTACCCAAGTTGTTATCTTCTCAGTTCCTAACTTCTCTAAACCGCCCTCCATGTCTCCTATTACTAACAACAGAATCTCGATCATCTTCTTCATCAAAACCAGCCCTATAAGGCTCTTCATCTTCAACCCTCACTTCCCTCGGTTGAACTCTTTCCCTTCTCACGTGTATTCTCCATTTGATCTATCCATTTGTGAACCTGCTCTAGTTCCAACTTCATCACACGCCTCATCTCACTCATCATGGCCTCCATAAACACTTTCGGATCAGCCAGTTCCGTAGCATCTTCGGCAACGCTCTTAGCACTATTGTGAGACATGATTGCTGCAGAGCAAAGTTAGAAAGAAAAAAAAAAGACCTCACAGTTCTCTCCCTTACGTGTTTACACTCAAGAATGTGAATCACTCTACACTCATGTTTCACTCAAAAAAAATACATGGCTTTTAACCCTCTAATGTTCTCAACACTCTTGCCTTTTTCCACTCGATAATTCTCTTCCAGTTCTTTTGAAACTAAACAATACTTCAAAATTTCCAGCAACAATTCACCAAGAACTCATCAAGGAATTTCATATTTTAAAAGCACGAATACAAGGAACACGACTGATTAGATTTTTGAAAGCACATAATAGCAAAACTTCCACAGAGAGAAAAAAAAAAACATTTGATTTTGGGGTGAGGTGATTTTTGGGCTTATTGGAACCCAAAATGAATGAAAACACCAGAACGATGCAAATCATAGTACAACTTCAAAGGAACTAGTTCAAGTCCCAATTGGGCCAGCTACGAGAGAACGAGCAAGGAAGTTTAAAGCTGTACTCAACGAACTGATTCAAGAAGCATTGACTCAAGAAAATTCGTGAGGCCCATTGAGCATGACCCACATGAGCAACAAGGATTCATCAACATGATTCAAGTTCTAGAAGAATCTGGCCAAGGCTAAGCTTAAATTGACATGTTTAAGAATATCCTTTTTTGGGTCTAATTGTAAGGCTTGCATGCCATTTATTTTCCTTTTATTTGTTTTGACTTTTATGGGCATGAATGGCTGTGTTATCAGCCATTTAAAGCTCCCCACTTTCCTTTTCTATTTTAGGCATGTGATCAGTCAATTAAAGGGCTAATTGTCTTTTCTTTTTTTGTTCTTCCTTTTTTTAAAAAAAAAATGATTAGCAACTGGCTTTTGATAATAACAGAATAAGATTTCAAAATAAACTAAAACAAACAAAATACAAGCAGAAAGGGGTAAAGGAAATTCGGCGAAACTAGGGTATGTAAACCGAATTTGGAAACTACAAGAACACGAAATAAAGAAACAAAAGAAAGGTTTCTAAGAGATAGGCACACCTAAACTAGAACTTGTGCTCTGATACCAAATGATGCGAATCCGCCAAAATAATGAGATCCGACAACAGAAAGGAACCCAAGATCGTTCTACGTTCAGAATTTAATGATAGACCTCGACCCATTCTTTACCACAAACAAGAACCTTGGTATATATGACATCAACCTGTTGTTTATTGCAAAACAAGAACCTCAGTACATGGAAGATGCCACAAACGGTAATGGAAAAAACCATTTGATGAGTCATTGGTGAACACCACGGGAAATCCCGATAAGTTCGTATAGTTCTTCAAAGAACCGTAGAGAAAATACTCTCACAATTTACTCAATAATGATCTGCCTCTTCATTGTTGGTGGTTTGACCAGCCTTCATTGCTGGTGGTTTCAAATGATCAGGCCTATTGCCATGGGATAATTGTTTGTGATCAGCCTTCATTGCTGAAATTTATTGGAGCAGATTCTGTTCTTATTTCTACCATTACCAGCCTTCATTGCTGGTGGTTTCGAATGATCAGGCCTTGATTGCCATGGGATCATTGTTTGTGATCAGCCTTCATTGTTGAAATTTATTTCTTACCAGCCTTCATTGCTGCTGGTTTCAAATGATCAGGCCTTAATTGCCATGGGATCATTGTTTGTGATCAGCCTTCATTGCTGAAATTTATTTCTTACCAACCTTCATTGCTGGTGGTTGACCAGCCTTCATTGCTGGTGGTTTCGAGTGATCGGCCTTAATTGCCAAGAGATCATTGTTCGTGAAGAATGTAGGAGGTTGCAGAGACAACTGCTACAACACAATCGGAGGAGATCGTTTGATCCCAACAAATTGCAAAATATCCAGGCAGGGGTTAAGTAGTTCAGTGTTTCAAAGTATTGTATCCAAGCTGGGAATGGAAAATACCTATTCACCAGCTCGAGGGGGAGTGTGGGAAAACATGTTTTGTATTTTATGATGTAAATAGCTTAGTTTAGTTTATATTCAAAGCAGCTGTAAATAATGCTGCATATCAGGCAGCATGCTGGCACTGAACATGTGCCTGAAATTCTGGCAGCATGTTCCAGAAATTCTGGCAGCATTTAGGTGCTGAAAATCTGCCTGAAAAAATGGCACCAACTATGTAAACTTCTTCTATATAATGATAGCAAACCCTATGGAAGGGTAAGATAGTAAGACCAAAAATGTAGACCCTAAAATTCAACAATAGGAGATGGTGCCAAAATGCCCTATGAATCGCTTAAGAAAGTAGCAAGGCCATGAAAACTGCGAACCTCAGTAATAGTCCTAGGCTCAGGCCACTCTCTAATGGCTCTAACCTTTTTTGGATCAGTGGCTATTCCCACACAAAAATCACAAAACCAAGAAAAAGAACAGTAGACTGTAGGAAGTTACACTTCTTGAGGTTAGCAAACAACTTTGCTTCCCTCAAGGTGGCAAAGACCTCATGAAGATGTATCAAGTGCTCCTCCCTAGATTCATTGTAGACCAATATATCATCAAAGTAGACCACTAGGAACTTTCCTATGAATGATTGTAGAATATGTGTCATAACCATCATAAAAGTGTTGGGCGCATTAGAAAATCTAAATGGCACGACCAACCACTCAAATAAACCATTTTGGGTCTTAAAGGCCGTTTTCCACTCATCTCCAGATCTAATTCTAATTTGGCGATACCCACAATGCAGGTCAATCTTGGAGTAGCAATTAGAGTCAGCTAGCATTTCAAGCATATCCTCAAGTCTAGGGATAGGGAACCCATACTTGATGGTGATTTTGGGGATGGCTTTAATATCCGCACACATCCTCCAAGATCCATCCTTTTTTTGGACTTAGGCAAGTTGGTACAACACATGGACTAAGTCTATGTTTAACAAAGCCCATGTCAAGGAGTCCTCCTTCCTGCTTATTCAATTCAACATGCTCTTTAGGGTTCATCCTATAATGTGGCAAGTTAGGTAACTATGAACCTATAATGAGATCTATGGCATGCTAAATGTCACGCATAGGTGGTAGCTCATTAGGTAACTCACTAGGCACAACATCAAAGAACTTAACTAGCAACTCTCCTACCTTGGGTGTGCACTCACATAAAGATTCTTGATACTCAGAAGGAACCTCTCGAGCGATGATTGCTAAAATGCACCTGTTTTCTAAGCTTTCTCACTCAAAAGTCTTACGATCAAGCAAGTGAATATTTCTTTGAATTGGGGCTTGACGGACTATCTTGTTCCTTAACTTAGGATCTCTGGGGTCGGGCTTGATAGGCATCAAAATGATGTTCTTATCTTTGTGCCTAAACACATAAGAGTTTTCCCTACCATGATTGGTTATATCATGATCAAATAACCGTTGTCACCCTAACAGGACATGGACGACATCCATCAAGAGTACATCTATAGTCTCCCATTTTGATGGGTGCAAGACACCTCTCGGTAACAGGTAGATTTGTCTTATTTTATGTAGTTCGCCTTAAAAGGTTGAGGGTGTGTCTCTCCTTTAATGTTTAATCTTCCTAGAGCAACATTAGAGATCGCATTCATGCTACTACCCCACATCAATAACAAGCTTTGCATTCATGCTACTACCCACATCAATAGCAAGCTTACATGTCCCATCTCCACAATGAATGAAAATGTGGGAAAAAAAAGATGGTGGTCCATTTCCACTTCTCACTATCCATGGTAGTGGATAAGACAAGCCTAACCACACTAACATGGTGGTCATCCTCCTCAAAATCATCTACAAGTTCACCCTCATCTCTCAAACACTCAACATCATCTACAACTTGATCCTCATTATCGAGCAAATTATCAATCTCACGCTTTAAAGCTAAAGCTCGTTAGGGATAACGGGCAGCAATATGACCTCTAGCATGGCAACAATGACATTGCACAAATGACCTACTAGCTTGAGGATCATTGAGTCCCTAGAGCGAACAACATGATGGGACTCTAGTTGCTTCGCAAAACTTTCTCTAGGGTTAGACAGAGGGATGGTAGGTCTAGGGTGAGGAAAGGATTTGGACTCACGTGACTCATTCACCTGAGATGAAGACATAAGAGAGCTCTTGAGATACCTTTTGATGGCAAGCACTTTTTGATAGGCTATCGCTAAAGACTCTGGAGAGAATAGCTCAACCTATTGATTAACATCCTCCTTAACACCATTCACAAACCTAGCTACAGACTACAATGCAATGTGTGAGCTCAACAACATCACTACTAAGTATCAGTTCCTCAAATCAATCAATGTAGCTAGCTACGGTAGTGGTTTGTTTATGGTTCAAGAGCTCAATGAACAACTAGCTCTTACAGGAAGGAGGGATGTACTTTTCTTTCAATTGTTGTCTCATCACTTCCCATATGGTAATAGGAGGCTCACACAATTGTTCCAAGATTTGTTGTACAGTTTGCCAATACTTCTTTGCTGGTCCTACAAGTTTCATCTTGGCAAAACAAACTTTATCCTCACCCCATATACTATACCAATTAAAGAAATCCTCCATCTCTGATAACCAGTCTAAAAAGGAGCTTAGGTCAAGTTTCTTATAAGCACGCACATCCACCTTGACCTTTTTTGTAACATCTCCATAGTCTTCCCAACCCTACCTATGGGAATGTGGAGCATGCCTAAGGCTAGGTTAATATTCTACAACATTAAAAACTCCTCAAGGTTACCTTCCTCAAACCTAGACACTAGATTAACCTAAGGCTGGAGGGGCTGAATTTGCCTACCGTTCTATTTTGGAGCCTGACTCATATTGTTAGGTACTAGAGGAACCCCAAGAGTAGGAAGGATACCCTAGGCTGACCCTACTAAATATGGGGATTCGTTAGGGTGCCTAATTGATGGCTCTATGTCTTCCACAACAAGGCATTTACCTAACATCTTCAAGACTTGGTCAAACTATATTGTGAGGTGCTCAAACTTTTGGTCCACAGGCTCATGAAGAGTGTTTAACCAGATAGACAAGGACAAGGTGTCATTTGGTGCAAGTTTAGTATAATCAGGGTCAACGAATTTGTTGGTGACCATGGTTAATGCAATATGCTGTATCAAGAGGACTAAACTTGACTATGAATGATATGAATTCTAAAATTACTACAATGCACAAGCATGAAGCTACAGAACATAATGCATATGAATGCATATGGTCTCACATGACATGGCAACATGGGAATGACTAGGTAAGGGTACGAACAATGATGCAATGATGAGTTAGCTAGGGCAGATTTTTTTTGAAGGGTAATACAAAACTTGGAATTATGCAACTATGAATTTTCCCTAGTCATATACAAACAATAGTCAAGAAAATGTGAGAGTTCATTCACCTTGCCAAAGATTTGGAGCACAAATTGAGTTCACCATTGAATTCCAATGTTAGTCCAACAATTTTTCAAGTCCCTACTCTCAAATTCTCAGGAAAACAGTCGTCAAACAGTAGTTGGAACTTGATCTTAATGTTGATGATGCTTCAAAATTCTGACATTTGCTCGGGCGGCCCAATATTAGGCTGTATTTGATCTTAGGAATGCAAACCAATCTTGATAACTTAATTTTTCCTCAAAAATATTTAAAATCTCATAAAAAAGTTCAAATTCTCAAGGCAGGAAGCAATATATCGCAAGTCTAGGCAAAACAAGGGAACCCGACAACTTCCTCACCTGCGTGGCTAGCGCATGGAATGCGTGAGCTGCCGATGATGGATCTCCAGTGATGGGTTCCGACTGGTGGTAGATCAGAGGGTAAGGATTCCAGTGATGGTGGAGGTGTAGCAAAAACAAATGCAGGAAATAAGGGATTTAGAAGGGCTGCTGGCTGGGGTAGTTTCAGGTGGCAGATGCAGACCACTCCCCTATCATATGGAGACGATATTGTAGGGGAAGGAGTTTCGGGGGTGTCTGATTGTGATGGTAAGGGAGATGTTGTGAAGAGAGATATAGAACAGAGAACAGAGAGAAGCAGCAACAACGGTAGGAATACAGAACAGAGAGAAGAACAAGAAGGGGAAGGAATAGAACAGGGGTGAGAGATAGAATTAGAGGAGAGATAAGAGAAGGAAGAAGGAGAAGAGAGGAGGAAGAAGGAGAAGAAGAAGAACAGCAGAACAGGAATACAGAACAGAGAGAAAAAGAAAGCAAAGGAACAGAACAGGAGTGAGAGACAAAATTAGAAGAGAGATAAGAGAAGGAAAAAGGAGAAGAGAGGAGGAGGAGGAGGAAGAAGAAGAAGAAGAAGTAGAGCAAAACATGTGTGGGAGAGCGAGAAAGACAGAGGGAAACTGCAATCTGGTTCAAACAATAATTGTACATCCACTAGCATGTCCACCACTTAAACCACTAATACAACTAACACATATTTATAGAAAAGGCCCAACTAAACATATAACTACATATACTAAAATTAGTCTCTAAAAAAATACAGAGAGTTCCTCCATACACATCTTTCCTAAACCTACACCTAAAATACATGTGCCAAATGGGCACCCTAAGGGGTATAGGTGGTCCTCCATCATTAGGCTTAGAAAACAAAAGATGATGAACAACTAACAGAAAGGGAAAAAAAAATCACAATTGAGCATGAAAAACCGAACTCCATGAGTAATTTATCAAGTTGTCTCTCCTTGTATGCATACACATGTGTATGCCTACACATATCGTGGCTAATTAGGCTGTCTTAGAAAAATTCATTAGTCTAGTAGTCAGCACTCTACCATCAAATCAAGTTTCTTGTTGTACGTGAGGGCTCTTGTTGGACTCCGCTTAACAACTTACGCTTTCTTGTTGGATCCAATGCTACCTAAAACATGATTCTAGTTCAGGGAACCCTCTTAAAAATATCATCATTCTTTCTTTCCACAAAAGCCAAAAACTAGCAAACCAAGCATAGTGTTGCAAAACTTCCTTTTTCTTATTTTTAGAAAAACCTCAAAACTTCACTCTCATGAAATCTAGCACTTTCTTGAAGTTCACTCATCACTTTAGAACTTAGCTTGAAATCTGTCTAAAAATCTAATCGTTCAAATTGATTTTTTCTCCATTTTATACAATTTCCTAAGAAATTGGGCATCTTGTTGCTTTCTAATTATTGATCTAACCTTTCAAGCAAAAGGTTTTGAAATTCTTTATAACATAAATTTTGTTTCCAAAATGGTTTAAAAATACATCTTTATACCATCCAAAATCAGCTTTCGACATGTTTCAATTGATCCTATGTAGTCTTTTATGCTTTTGGTAAATAATAGAGCTACTCAGAATTACAAAGATAGCAGAATAGCCATTTTCATTTGACATAAATCTTTTCCATCTTATGCTTAATGACGAGAAGGTTAACCTTCTCAGAATCATGGAGAACCAAAAGAGTAGAAGGATCTCCATCTTCCTCATGATGGGGGATATTGAGTGGCTCCTGGCAGCTTTGGATGACTTATGGAGCTCCTTCAACGCCAAGCTCCTTTCCCCCTCTTGGCTAAGTCGCTTGAGGTTGAAGGAGAATACACTGTTGCTCATGCTTCTAAATCGTGGTAGCGGATAGCGTAATGTAACGGTAACGGGCATAACGGGAAGCAGGGGTAGTGGATGTTACATAACGGGAAGCGAGTGTAACGGCCGTAAATTTT
Source organism: Malania oleifera (assembly GCF_029873635.1). Lineage (NCBI taxonomy): Eukaryota > Viridiplantae > Streptophyta > Magnoliopsida > Santalales > Ximeniaceae > Malania > Malania oleifera. Next base: position 58,011,586 of record NC_080420.1, on the reverse strand, counting down.
TTTGAAACAGACACAACCTTGTGCATATTAGCGTACTTGCATGCTTTAAGATTTTAGCCCTTCTTAGAAAGAGTTTGTGTATTTTGGATCCTTTCGTTCTAGTAACTAAGTTATTTGGTAAGGGAAACAAGTTTACACTTGTTTTAAACCACCATTGTGCGTGTGTATTTATACTTCTCATTGTTTTTATCTGTGATAAATTCTTATGTGTGCTAAATAAATTAATAAAAAAAAATACATTATACACTCCATCAATCTATTAGACACATAAGACATACGAATAATACAAATATAAAATAGCAAGAAAAGAAAGAAGGTTGAAGTTGAAAAATATAGAACATAAATATCACATTACTAATATTATCAAAATAAAATGTTTTCCTAACAAGTTAGTATTTTCAAAATTTTAATTAATGCATCTATTGTGAGTATTTAAAGAAATAGTAAATTCTGTATCATTATCATCCTCATTATAATTTTTTCCCCCTCTTGCCACTTGGTATATTGAAAATGATATATGAAAGAGGGAAAAAGTGAGAAGAAAAGGTAAAAAATAAAATAATTTTTTCGCATAACAGTCCTGTAGCATTTACATAATGGCCGTAGCGGCCTTTATGTAATGGTCGCAGTCCGTAACGGCCGCTACGGCCATGATTTTTCTTCCCACCAATTTCACGGTGTAACGGTATTAGTAACCTAAAAAACCGTTACGTAACAGTCGCGGCTGTTATTTAAAACCATGTTGACACTCCAACTCACAGAGAACAAGTTCAGCAAGTTCCTTGACCTAACAGAAATCAACACAGGTGGCTAGAGGGTCGTCACCATCCTAGAAGGCCTCGACTCAAAAGGATGGGCCAATCATCACCGCCATGAAATAATAGAGTCATAGAGTGATCCCTAGCTCACCAGCCTATTCCAAGACTTGGTCAAGATCAACAACCGAGTCATACTATTCGGAATCCCAATTGACCCCAAAGGAGCTTCACCCAAGCCTCTTCCGGTGCTTGATTGAGCTTGCCGTCACTGTGGTGGCTACATCAAGCTCTCCGTTGGCAAATCGCAGACGAAGGTTGCTAAGAAGGTGAATGAGTGCATGGAATCCTTCATGAATATCGTCCAAGAAGCTGCCAGAGCCCCAAATGATCTTCTATTTTTAATCTTCTGGGCCTAGCATTTTCAGCCCAGCTAATTTGCAAATTTTAAGGACTTAGGTTCTAGGTTTACTACGGGCCACTCAATTTCAAGCTCAAGTTCCTTTCCTTCCAGGCTTTCACTCTCTGGGTCTTCCTCTCCTTCACCATCTGTTAAGCCATCTGCCTCCCCCCCCCCCCCCCCTTTCTCTTCCAGCTCTGGCCCTTCTGTTTTCATGGACTTACAAATCTGGTTTGGGGCTCCAGTTACACAGCAGGTCCAGCTCGAGCAGGCTGACTTTCTTTTGGCTGATAAGCATCCTATTGGAGAGCCTCCAAACCCCAATTCTGTGGAGGAAAATCTGGCAATCATCCCTGCAGCAGTCACAGGCATGCTGTGTTTTGAAGACTGCCCCCTCTCACCATCTTTGAGGGAACTAAATGAGCTGGAGGCTAGGGTTTTGAGGATTTGACCCTGCAGTACCTACTAGTCCCTCCAACATTACTAAAGAGACTAGCAAAAAGTTGCTGTAACCTTTCTGAAACAGTGCCAAAATAGGTAATGATTTGAGGATTGAGTTGCTGTTGTGCCTAGAAATTGTCTTACTTGCAGAACAGAAACTCACAGTAGTCATCTGTTTGTTATTTTACGGATTTAGTAATTACTTGAGTCAAAAAAGGTTGCCAAAACACTATTCTGAAATCTCAGTCTTTATTTCTAATTTTTCCTTTTATTCCTACACATATTTGTATCAAAAGCCCAGCCTATACAAAATAATTTTTGTAAAGATATTTTAAAAAATGAAAGAATGTACAATCTTATGATCCTACCGATCCTACTACAATCCTATTACGATCCTACCAATTTATGATTTTAGGTAGGATCAGGATCATTTTAATAAAGTAGATCAAATTGCAATTTTACAACCATGCTGCCATCCAAACCTCTTCGTCATCCCCCAACACTTCCGTTACCGTAGTCAAAGACAATGCTACCATGGCTGAACTATCACAAGAAGAAGCTTGAGAAAAAATTTTCGGTGATATGTTGGATTCTAGCATGTTCTTCAATCATGGAAGGTACAGATTCATCGGCAAGAATCTGATCATGGATCAGTTGAAGCTAAGGACTCGATCCAAACACAAACTTGGTGGCCTAGATTTTTTCCTCCTGCCTCTTAACCATCTCAATGTTAACACTAACTATTTGATAGATATTGAGTTTGTCACATATACCATTCAAAGTGCTACAATACTCACCTATGGAGCTACCTTTTGGTCATGTTTGGAAATTTTCTCATACAAGTCAAAGACGCGAAGTTCATTTTTATCATGTGAGAAGCTTTCATGAAGATCATCATGTATGACTTTGGTTGTTCTATAAAACATGTTTGCAGAAATTCATGGCTACATGCTATTCTGCTTTCTACAACTACACTAGCAATATGTCAGTCTCTTTCATACACTATTCATAATCCTCAGTCTTAAGAGAGAGCAGATAATGAATCAAATACTTGGGCTGCACTTCTGTGTTAACATACACATGTATTTCCAGACACCACAAGTACTTGGAGGACCCAACCAGTTTGGTGGCTGTGATTTGTACCTTACATTTAATAGCATTAGCCAAAGCTCTCCCTATAGAGGTCCAATCAGCACACACCAGTATCAAGAATGAACAACATAACATGAAGAATTAGTTGCACTTAAATAGCACTACATGCCACACATAACTGAGCATACCACACTTTGACAACACAAAATAGAGTAGACCACAACGAAGCATTGCAAACACTTAAATTACAATACAAGCACCCTATAAACAACCTAGCACATATACAAGCATAAAAAATAAATCACATCATTGTAAGAGGAAACATCAAATTGTAACAACAGTCTGCCAAAAGTGCGGTCTCCTTCTCCTTCTCCCATGGTGGCAAATAGTAGCGTAGGCTTCTTCTAAGCACTATGGTCCTAAACTCTTATATTTATATATCATTTTGATTTAAATTTAGTTTTTACTACTTTCTACTTTCCAGCCAATGCCAATATAGAAAGTGACGAGATCTAGAGAGCATAGACAAGAGTCAAGCTCATAGCTCTACCCACCTAACCCTTTTAAGTTTCCACTTTCCACAATCTTGCAAATGAAGAAAAGTGCCCATGCTTTGAGAAGCGTGAAAAATGTGTGGAATAGCTTGGGCCTTGGTACTTAGGGGAAGTCTGAAACATGGGCATGAATTATTGCACAAACCAATACATATTCTCATGAATCTTGGATATTTGGAATTTCATGTTACTATGCATTACCTAATATTTTAATTTAATTGCATGTTCACTAAAATTCTTTAAAGTGAATAGTAATTATAACGTTTTAAAATTTCACAGTTATACTTGACAATTAAAATTTTTAATGTATTAGTTAATAATTTATTTATATTTCTAATTTATTATACAAAATTACATACTTCTGGTATAATTAGTTTTTTTATATTCTATTTTTCTTAAGTTGTTTGTTGTGTGTCTTATATAGTTATGGGCTAATTAAAAATATTTTACTTCAAGAACCTCTAGATTATTTTACACATTTATGTTTTACTAATTAATATAAATAGAATTAATTTTAGTTTTGCATACATATATGTTTGACATTATGCTGAAAACACCAGTTCGACTACCTCATTGACCGACCAGCCTGACCAGCCCAATGGCTTCACTGAGTTAGACACCAGCACGGTTTTTAAAATCATGGTTAGAACTGCATCAAACTAGTCAGATTCACAAAAGTTTAATGCTTTGATACCATGTTGTAAATTTCAATTGAAGAAAATAAAAAACACATAGAGTTAAAGATAGAAAAAAGGAGAAAATGGAGAGAAGGCCTAAGTTGCAGTCTCTTGGAGCATTCGTACAACTCTTGTTCTTCCCTCTTTTATATTAATAATAAAAACATCAAGGGAAAAACTCCCCCCACCCACACCACCTTATTACTGAAAATAACATATTTTCTCTAAACAAATAATAAACCTATAGAACACTTGGCCCATTCTAACCAGATTTATTATTCGTATACCGTTGTCGATATAATGAAAAGGAAACAAAAAATAAAATTTGTTGCAGATTTGAAAATGTGCAACAAATTCAAGTTTCAAAAGAAAATACAGACCTAGGGTAAGAGAGCAAAATAGAGGGAGAAAAGATGAGGAGATTAGAGGGACAAGTCCCTCCAGCCGGCCTTTGGAGCTTACCTACAACTCCAAATTTGCCTTCTTTATATATTAATAGGATGTGAGATACAAAAGTAGCGCAGCTCGCACCACCTAATTACGAAAATAGCATATTATTTTAATATCTTCAAACATTCCACTCAAGCAGGAGGTGCATAGATATCATCAAACCCTGATGTGTTAAGTCCTCACAACCTTAAACATAGCATTCCCTCACAAAGTGGCAATCAATCTCAATGTGCGTTGTCCTCTCATGAAACACTACACTAAGTTGCTAACCACGGTTCAACAATCACAAGAAAGAGCTTGAGAAGCAGACTAGAGTCCTGTTTGGTGATATGTTGGATTCTAGACGGTATGGATTCATTGGCAAGAATCTCTCATGGATGGATTGGTCAACCCAAACAAAAATTGGCAGCCAAAAACTCTCCTCATTTCCTCTTAATCATCTCAACATCAGAACTAATTGGTTAATTGATATTGGGTTCCTCCTACATATCCTTGAGAGTGCTATAATACTCACTAATGGACCTACCTTCATGCTCATATTTGAAAATCTTCTCATACAGGTCAAAAACATGAGTTTGGTTTTTATTTTGTCAAACATTCTCACAAAGATCATCCATACAACTTTGGTTGTTCAATGATACATCACTTTTGCAGCAATTCATAAATCCATGTTATTCCGCAACCACACAAGCAGCGTCATTCTCTTTCACCCAATCTTCATGATCCTTAAGAGTCTAAAGATGGAACAGAATGAAACAAATACTTATGCTTCACTTTTTGGTTAATTTACACCCGCATTGCTTGAGAACCAAAAATTAAATAAATAGTTGGAGGACCCAATCAGTTTGATTGCAGCGATTTGAACGTAAATGTTGGCCTTACAAGGCTTAACATCCTATTTTGATGCTAACAAACAAGTGGAACTTAACATATTTGATGAGTGATGATATTTCAGATCTTGCATATGTGAAAGCAAAGTCAAGTACTCACAAGGATTAAATTGAAGCTTATATTTCAAAGGAACATGATCATATGAAGCTTAAAGAATAATTAAAGGAATGGATGATATATTAAAGCTTGATGTCTATGAGAGGATGAACTTGATATGAAAGTTGAAGAAATGATGGACCCAAAGCATGGACATACATGAAGACTTCAAGAGATGAAGGATTTGGAATCTTAAGGAAATTTCATGTAAGTACTTCAAGTAAATTCAATATTGATGCATAAAGCTCTTAGGATTAATTACTTGGACCTAAATACCTTTTAACATACTTGGAAAATATTTTTATAAGGTCAGAAGTTGTTTCAAAAAGGTTAAAACTGTTTTTTGAATGAAAAGCAATTAAGTGGGATTTTTCCAATCTGTTAATTTTTCTACATCCATATTGATGAGCATATTTCTCTATCCAAAACTCATTATTTTAAAAAGTGTTCAACATGAAAGTTGTAGGATTTTCTCTTAGCTTTCTTTTGACACCAAGAACGTTAAATTTGTAGCTATATGGAGAAAGTTATGATCAAATTACTGAAAAAGGGTCAAAGCTGTCAGCAACACAGTAATCTGGTCTAGTCAGTCGGCTGACCAAAATGAACTGTGTTCAATCAGCTGAATGACCAATTAATAAAACTAAAATTTGGGAGACAAAATGCACCCAATCACCTGTCTAGTCGGCTGACCCTGCATAAACACCCTCCCAGCCGCCTGGTCAGCCAACTGACCCTACGGAAATTTAAAATTTGGCCTCCAACGGGAAAATTCTAAAAATTAGTTTTTTAAATCTAAATGTAATGAAAACTTGGGGGATACTCCAAGTCACTTGAGGATCAAGTAACATACTCTTTAAAGTCTATAAATAAGCCTCAAAGATCATTAAAATTAAGAACCAAGAACCAAGAATCAAAATCAGCCATCAAACTCTCTCAAGTGCTCTCTTCATTGAAAGGCTCTCTTGCTCATACCTTGTGTACGAATTCAACTGAGCTTTTACTGATCTTCTTCCAACGGAATTGTGCCACAAAGTCTAAATCTTTCAATCATTGAAAGAATTAATCGGTGATATACTTCCTCGAGCTTCAAGTTAAAATTCCATATTGTTATTTACTTTGAAGTATACTAGTTTGTAAATTGTACTAATCAGCTCCTTGAGGAGCAAGCTCTTTGTACACATCTATTTTATTTTTATCTTGTAGATTGACGAATCCAAGGATTGTTTGGATTGTTGGCTAAGTAAGGGGATATTGCTTAGAAAGGCGGGCTCTAGCCTATTTGAAGGAGTGACTGAGTGAGGGGATATCGCTTGGAGAAGGCGAGCTCTAGCCTTAACAAAGGAGTATGTAAAGGTTTGTTCCACCCGTTAACGGAACAGGTTTAGTGAATTCTTTGATGGTTTTGCCAAAGGCAAGGACGTAGGCTATGTTGAAGCCGAACCTCGTAAAAATCCCAGTCTCACTCTCTCTTTCCCTTACTCTTATTTTTCAGTACTTATTTCAATTGTGTGGATGGTTTAAATTTAAAAATCATATAAACTACGTATATTTGGAAATCAAGTAAACTTTAAGTTTAATTTTGATTTTGGTTGTGGAAACCGAGAGGGAGTACGTTGGTTGAACCATTCTTTGCAGAAACCATACGGGAGTACGTTACTTCGCTAAACATCCCAAAGGTAAATAAACTTAAGAGTTTATTTGAATTCTGAAGTATGGAAAGAGTAATTGGATTTTATATTGAAGAAGAAATTTCATATATACAGGGCTTTGTTCAAACTCATATTCACCACAGGGCTGAAAACATCAAAAGTTGAAAGTTACATATATTATATTGATTGTGATTGAATGGTATAAAACTTGAGATTAATTTAATAGCGTTTATATTCCAAGAGATCTAAATCTTGAATCTTACATCAATCTAATAGTGCTGCAGTAAACTTATATTTGGCAAACAAATTGGTTGTTGGTTTGAGCATTGTGATTGATTGGCTTTACTGGTTTAATTATTTGTGTGGTTGAAGATTGAATGTTTTATTAGTTGTCTTGTTGATTGTTTAAAAGAAATCGAGTTCTTATTTGATTGACAAAATAGATAAAGTAAAAGAATTGGTTAAATATTAAAAGAAGTTAAGGACTTTAAAAAGAACTAAAACAAAAGTTTTAAAAGCCAATTCACCCCTCACCCCCTCTTGGGAAGCTATCCTAATTTCAGTAAACAATATCAGGAAAGCTTTCTTTGTAGAGGACAAAAAAATCCACCCCTCAATATAGACGGTACACACCAATACAAAGAATTAAAAACACAGCAACAATGCAAATTAGGCAGCACACACTAACACAAAGCAGCACTCTAACTTCAAAGGTTGAGAAGTTCAAAAGGCAGCCAAGACTACAGAATTCAGCATTCTAGGAGGAATCACAGATATAAATAGCCTCTGCAAGGTTCGCTTTGACCACATAATACACATCAAATAACTGCAAGTACTTAAGCAGGCATGCAGACACTCAATAAACAATCTAGTAGTAGCTAGAAGCATTTGCAAGCATGGCTAGATTATCATATACACACACAACATCATTACAGAATCTTCACTTGACAACCAATCAGAAGAAGCATCAAAACAGCAACAACAATTTACAAGAGACAGTATGTAATTGTCTTTAGTCTTTACATCAACAAACTACCACAAGCCAAACAATACCCATAAGAGTCGCTCATAGCAGAGAGGAGGAGATGAAATCCTAAACAAATCTCAAACCAGAGAAAAGATCTTTATTTTAAGAATTGGCATGGGGGAGAAAGGAAGAAAGGAAGAGAAATGAATACGACTTAGATTAATCAGGCTTAGATAGGTTTGGTGCTCTAATATCATGTTGTAAATCTAAAATAATTGAAGTTTCAATGAAGAAAATACAACTCTAGGGTTAGAGAGGAAGAAAAGAAGAGATTAGAGGGAAAAGACCAATTGACTTTTTGATAGAACATGGAGGATAAAAATACCCGCACTTACGCCACCTAACCACTAAAATAACATATTCTCTTCCAACCAAAACAAAGAATCAACAGCATACGACTAAAGGAAATCTAAATTACAAGTGAATCCAAGATGAATGTGCCAAAATCCAAGTAGTCCCTACCATGGTTTGAAAACTTGGACAAGCTTGTCTAACCCGATTTAATTGGATTCGGCCAACAAGCTAGTCTAGTCAACTTACTAAAACTGAAATTCTTATGAATCGGGATTGACCCGGCCAAACCAGCCTGAAATGGCCAAAACTGGTCCGAACCGAGGTTGAAGGAGGGTCAACCTTGTCCTTGCTTAAAAATAAAAAATAAAAAAATTAATAAAAAAAATTAATAATGTTGAGAAAAGTGAAGGGGGCCTAACTTAAGCCTAGGACCCATGTGAGAGGAAATGAATAGCTTACAACTGCACCAATTTGAGGCTTATGTTTATTCATGGAATATGTCAAACGTAATGCATTTACTCACTATTTCCCAAGCAAACAAATTTATCGTATCTTCTTCCAAAAAAAATTTTTCAAAAAATAATATAATAATAAATTGACATACAATACGACGACAATTGGCCTGTTTCAACTAATATTTTTGACTAAAATATAATAATAAATTATAAAATATTTTTATGAAAATAAGAAAGTTATACAATTTTTTTAAGGTGGCTGCTTGTCATTGTTTTTAGCTTTCATTGGACTAATAAAAGTGAATTTAATTAACATTTTTGTAATACAATATTATTACATAAACAGTATACATACATATTCATATTACAAATTATATCTTACTAGCATTACCGGTTCAACCATTCAACCCACCATCAAACCGGTCGAACCAACTAGGTGGCTTAACCAGCTTAGCCACCATTCTGATGCTTAAAACTATGGTCCCTACATTGAAATTTGGATAATTTACCAATCCTTTCTTCCTTTTTTTTCACTCAATATCAAATCTCTCTTTATTCCAACTATTCTTGGTCCTCTTAAGATTGGTGTAGAGGGGATTCTTGAAAAAGGAACGACCTCTACATTGTACATAACTAATGGATATTCTCAATAAAGCCCAAAGAGGAGAACTAGGCAATCTTTGAGAAGCTTGAGCATGATTGGTGGCAAGTGACAAGTTATGATAGCTCGAGAGATATATAGAGCTTGAGGGAATCCAAAAGTTAATGGGATTTCAGAGAGAGAGAGAGAGAGATCTCCCCTTGCCTAACAAAGGGCAAGGACTCACAACTCCCCTTACAATCCCTATTTTGAGCCTATCAAGACATGATCTCCAAAACATCCCAAGATTAGGATTGGTAATGAGATCTCACCATGTGTCCCACGATCAATACAAACACACACATGTTAGTGTGACCTTGTGCAAGGGTGCAAACGTAAATAGTTAACAATTAGTTCACAACTATCTGCACGCAAGTTCAATGTGTGCCAATTTCATAATTTAAAGCCAAACAGTAATTCTGTGCATTTAGAATTGGTATCACCATGCTGAAAAGAAATTCTCTTTTGCTATCATAAGCATGAAGAGAAGCAACCAACAAACTTAAAACAGAAATCAAGTCAAATTACCAAACCTGAATGAGGAGATACTTTGCACTTCGACTGCGTGAGCGATATAGCTTAATTTGCCATATGTTCTCATAGTCAATCTCAAGCTTGTATTCTATATGACAGTAGGAAAAACAGAAGTAGATTTTTCTTAGTTCAAGACCAAAATTCACAATAACATTTTTCCCTTTCCAAAGAACAGAAAAATTTTCATTTGAGATCTGGCACCCAAAGTGCAGTGTTATATCTTCCATGCTATGCAAAAAGGCCCTAGGCTTTGGCACAATATCAAGTTCCATTTCCCGAGCCTTCAAATAAGAGTTCCCATACCATAGGCGTTGATTAGCCAACTTAATAATCAGTTCAGCATCTTTGGAAGTTGTGAATTGGACAATAGCATATACTCTTGAACCTCCATTTTTGGGCGTCCTAACCTTCAAAGCAAAAATAGTTCCACTACCTGTGTATCCCTCCAAAAATTCCTTAACTGCTTCCAGAGACACGTGAGATGGGAAGCCAAACACCTGAATAGTCTTACCCATCTAGTCCAAGTGAATTTAAATGCTGTTTCAAAATAGAATACAAAATCAGTTATTGAACACAAATATTATTTTAATCAGCATGCATGCTATGCTTAGATTAATAGGGAAATTAAAATTTACAGATTTTTTAGCCTAATTACTAACATTTCTTTCAGTAGGTTAGCCTAATAATTAATATGCTTTCCCTAAAGTTTAGTAATTATGCATTAGTACCTCACTATCAGAACAAAATAAAAAATAAAAAAAAAATGCCACATCTATGTATTAGAAATTGCAGCTATATTTATATATAATGCCCGGTGCACAAGGATCTCACACCATCAGGCACCTAGGGGGCAAATATATGCAATCTTATCTCCACAGTCCACACTTGGGGGAACTGATTCTGTGATTTGAACCTGTGACATTCAGGTTTGGATGCAACACCCACTCACCCACATCATTGGGTCAGGACTTGCCCTTAAGCAGCCACAATTATATACACTAAATTAGTACAGAAACGACAAAATATTTTGCATTCTATGAGTCTTGCAGCAGAGCTTCCTACTCCCAAATGTAGAATCTTATACCACAACAACCAAGCAATACATCTTTTAAGCATTCTCACAGGAATGATTTTTTTTCACTTCCCCAACCCCTTTTCTTTTTTCTCAGGGGAATCAATAAACTATCTATTAAGCTGCAAATCTTGGTTCTATAAGAAAACTTTTAAAATTACAATCAACATGACTGAAAAATCAAGGCGAGCAGGGGCTAGGGCTGCAAATGAACCAAGCCGCTCGGAAGCTTGGCTCAACAAGAGCACGTTCAAACTCATTCATTATGTAAAGGAGTAACTCCCAAGTCCAACTTTGTGGCTCGTTTACTAAGCGAGCCAAGCACAAACATTAGTGGGCTCGGTTCATAAGTGGCTCAACTGCTTGGACTCGTTTAATAGACTTGAATTAGAACCATTTATGGGCTAGTTTAATAGCCTTGATAGACTGCAGTGGGTTTATATGTAGGGACTATTTATGCATAGGATTATTCAGCTCAAACTCCATACCTTAATTTAGTGACAAGCCTAATGCTCAAGGCCAATAGGTGAAAAAAACTCTAAGGCAATATTAGTAAGAGCCCCTTTCACCATTTTGCCTAACAATAACCTCTCATATCTCAAAATGAGAGATTCCAAAAGAATCAAGCTGTTAGTGAGCACCTCAATAGCTCCGCTCAATAAGGGCTCGTGAGTTCGTTCATTTGCATAATAAACAACTTGAACCAAAATATTAAAGGTCAGTCTGAGCTCGGCTCAAGCTTGAGCTTAGTTAAAAATTTAATGAGCAAGCTTAAGCAAGGCAAAGCTTGGCTCGGCTCATTTGCAGCCCTACCAGGAGCTATAACTTCTTAAAAGGAAGGTCATATATGAACCTATAAAGATGAAGCAAGGAAGCACTAGCAAAATTAAATTATGTTATCCACATCTTAATAATGCAGGAAACACTGGTTTAGAAAAGATCCAAATCCAAAATACAAGGTTCCTGCCTAGAATTTTGAAATTGCCAACACTATTAATTTCAAAAGTTCAAAGAAGCTTGAGTAATACAAATCCATGGCATAATAATAAAAAGAAACTAGTCAACCCTCAGTATTGATTGAAAAGGCCAACTGAGATCCCAAGGCATCCCACCTTAAATTTGAACAAGACTTCTAGATTTATTTGGTCTTTAAGCTTGCTCTTTCTTATATTTTTGCCTCCAAAGATCAAATATTTGTGAAAGTTCACAAAAATTCATGATATTTAGGAAGTCCAAAAAGAGATATAAAGAAATCTTAAACTAGACTAGAACTTCATACGCATTGGAAGATACAATTATTCAAGGAATCCTTTAAAGGTTCTTGAACTCAAAAAATAAATCACTACAAGGAAATTATTAAAAAATAATTTAGAGTAATAAATTCAAAAGGAGCAACACATGCCACATATGTCAGCAATGTGCTTGGATTGAAACACCGGCCCTAGTCTGTATGAAATTGGCCAAGACATTGACCTCCATACGAATTTGACTTTGGTTCCAGTATTTTTACCATATCCACAAGAAATTGATAGTTTTATGCAATATTTTGACTCTCATGTCTCGAAATTGATCCTTCTTCAAGAAGAATTTTGCATGTGATATTTTTCTTCAGAGCAACACATGCCACATATGTCAGCAATGTGCATGGATTGAAACAACAGCCCTACTATGTATGAAATTGGCCAAGACATTGACCTCCATAAGAATTTGACTTTGGTTCCTGTATTTTTACCATATCCACAAGAAATTGATAGTTTTATGCAATATTTTGACTCTCGTCTCGAAATTGGTCCCTCTTCAAGAAGAATTTTGCATGTGATATTTTTCTTCAGACAGCAATAAATTGGTCTCTTCCTACAATAAATTCAGCCTTGTTCACCAGAAACTGTGTCTGAACTAAACTTTATTTAGTTCTTAATTGAAGAAACAATGGAAACAAAAGAGCCAATTTGGTCCAGTTTCTCAAATGTGATCAGATATATATATGCAGAAAGGAAGAACTACGAGATAGATGGATGAACTAATCTCTTAAATAGCCGGTTTCAATTCTCAAGTTTCTTTGCTGCAAAATCAATTTGATTCCAAGATTTAGCCGTTGAATCCATGCATGAAATATCATAAGATTCATAACTAGCCTTAATCTAGATAGAAAACAAAAAGGAACCGTTGGACATAGATGCTAAGCACTACAACCTAAATTCATGTTCATAGTGCCATACCATCCAGCACGCAATCTTATAGTGAGTTGGGTTATGGACTCAAAAGTTCTTTACGTAAATTCACCGATGAAGGGCATCCAAAAGTGTTATTCAATTGGTTCAATCAAACTGAGAACATCTTCACACATCAAGGCATCAAACTACAAGGCTGGCAGTTGCTTGCCTCAAGGGATATGCATGTCCTTGGTGGCATATACCAGCACAACAACACAAACTTCTTAAGCAAGCTCTAGTAAAGTGAAGTCCCACAAGGCATCTTATGGAAGATAATTCTTCCTAGTCAACTACAAGCAGGAGATATAATTCTAGTTGTCTCTATTGTTCCAAAATGATCTACTTTACCTAAAAGCTAAAGTTGTTGGGTTGTCAGCCAACAATGTATATCAAGCCTACACTCCTCACACATGCAAGATAGTGTTTTTACATGGGGAGATGAACAATGAATAACAACAATATTGGGAACAAGATAGTGTTTTTACTTACAATGGACACAGCAACAAAACTAGAACACAGAACCTCCTGGAAATCATGGCTCAAGTACACCACATTAAATGATCACTTTACCTAAAAACTTAAGCTGCTATGTAGTGGGCCAACAATGTATTCCAAACTTTAACACAGAAACATCAATAATTATATGCCTGATTTTCAATAGGTTGCTGATGCTCACTATTCCACCTAGGGAGATGAACAACAATAAATTTTTTGGAGTTCATATCAAGAGGTCAAAAGGGGCTTCCAATTGGAATGTCCAAAGAGTTACAAGGGTAGAGGCTACTAAAAGGAAAGGAAGTCAATACCCAAGAGTGCCATGATTAGGTTGCGTACGGAGTTATAGTTTGGGTACGACGATGAAGAGTATTGAATGGCTAGTGTTTGCATGTTTGCCTCGCAACTCCAAGCCAAGGTTTTGCTTTTCCTCCTAACTAGTGGAGATTACAAAATGTGAGCTTCATTTTGTTTATCATTCTTTTTTATTTAGCATTATGACCATCATTTAGATTCTAGTGTATTACAATTTAGTAAAATTGTATTTGTGATTATTTAGGTTTCTAAATTTGTTAATAAGTATTCTTGTTTGCAAAGCATTCCCAACTTATAAAAGACCCCTGGGCAACAGTTTGACGAGTTGAATAGGAATAAAATTGTGTTGGATGTTTCCTAAATCAAGCTTGTTCTCATATTTTTCATATATTTGTTATGATCTCAATGCAAAATCCCTCAATAGCAAAACATTGACTAATGATTACCATATCAGTTATGTTTATACTTAAAAGCTGATTCTTAGCCCAAATAATTCCTCCCCATTCTGAAAACAAAACCAGAAACAAAGAAAAAGACCAAACTTAAGAGTTGATTAAAAATTTATTACATGAACAACATAATAGCTCAAAAGTAGCGTATGCTTATCAAATGGTCATTGGTCATTTGTGATGATTGTACTTCAACTTGTTTGATTTTATAACATCTAAATTTACTGTGTTTATCAATTTAAGTTATATGTGTGACTGTGGAAGATGGTACAATGAAAGGAAAGGGAGTAGCAAGCTCACTCGCCATGCATACACAAGCCACAAATCAGCAAGATAGGGCCCATAATGAGAACAACCTGCAATATTTGTGAGTTCAGGATATTCAATCCTTCGCAAAATCAATTGACCCAGAAAATTTCTCAGATGAGCAAGTCACTAAGGTTTTCAAGAAGTGCAGCAAGTCTTAACAAGGAACTATAACTGCAAAATATCAGAAGTCATGGAAGACCATGAGTGTAGAGAACAAATTACAGGTTCCATGTTGAAAACATCTCAATTTGGTTTGGCTCCCAGTCTCGAGAAGAAAGGGCCCTTAGGCAGTAAAAATTTCATGGCAGAAGCAGATTCTTTGCTCCATGCTCATGCAGAAAATTCAACAGAGGCTCATGAAAAGCTTTCAGGAAGGGGGTTGAGTACTGCAATGTGATCATAAGGGTAAATTTGTAGTGCTCATCTGATGATGAGGAGGACTGCCACTAGAAAAATTAATATTGTTGGAGGTTACTAACTGTCCCTCACACATAATGTTCGCAGTAAAATAATCTATACCTTGCAGAGCCAAACTCATAATTCATGCACCCCAGAGGGGAAAGAGAAACAATGAGGAGAATACCAAATGAGTGTAAAACACAGCACACTGAGCACAGAGGTAGACATTTCATTTATTCAATATGTTATAATCGCTTATGGCCAATTATATTTAGTTATTTCAAGGTATATGGCATTAATGGTCACCAAAAACTAAAATGAAAAATGAAATATGAAAACCCAAATAAAAATAATCATAGAGTAACAATTACGAGTGGCTATCAAATTCCGCAGAATTATGCCCCTCGTGCAAGATTGTAGAAACCATGACTGAAATTTTCAAGGGCTCCTGAGAGAACCAAAGATCCTATAAAGGCCTTTATTTACCAGCATCGCAAGATCATCAAAACATGGCACAGGAGCTCACTGCACATGCCAGATGGTGCACAAGGTTCTCATGATACAAACACTGAAACACCACCCAGAGACAACAACGCTCTTCTCTGTGGTTGGTGGTATTTGTTTTCTATGGAAAGTAGAGAAACAATTGTGGATGTCAAGGGCAAGGTGACTACATAATAATCAGATCCTATGGCTCACACATAACTATGAATTTGTCTAGTTAGAAGAACACAAGCATGGAAGCAATTGGGTTATTCCACATATCTCATACCATAATGAAGTTGATGTGTATAAATACAAGTTTCGCTTCATACGTCCAGCCAACCCAGCTCAATGAGGGGACCACACACTTAGAAGTTCAGTGCCACTTGTGTTTCGGGAGAAACTGGGAACAGAAGCTCAAGTAAATAACTGGCTTATGTAGAAGTCGGACATGCAGGTGGCCTAATTTGCTATAAACTAGCGTTTGGGAGGGGGGGGGGGTGTGAACGGCTAGGAGCTTATGACATTTAATGACTCAAGGCTTGAGGGGGAGATGTAAAGGTATTATAATGTCTTATAGTACTATTGATCAGGTCGGCATACTATACCCCGTAAAATTATTGGAACTGAACTATATTTTAGAAAGGAGGACAAAGATATTAAATTAACTTATGTATTATTAGTATCATACATATAATTAAGATATTAGTATTATTTTGTGGATGTGTATAGTATGATTAAATTGTGAGAAGTTATCGCAAGGGTATTATTGTCATTAGAATTTAATTTAAAATTCAGCAGTAATAATATAAGAGGATACACCTAGCAGTCAAGTTAGGTCATTCATCTTAATCAAATACCTTAACAATAACCATGGCTGAAACAGGTTCACACATTATAGTATTTTAAATTAAGACAAATACCCCATTCCAATGATATCATATTGTCTTATCAGAATAGACAGAAGATACTACTGGCATGGGACATGTTTTGTAAAACAGTATTGCTTCACACCAAGCACCCCACACAACCCCCAAATAGTAGTAAATCATAAAAAAATAAGTCTCGAGCAAAGACCAAAAATACACATCGCCATCCTTAAAAGTTAACATGCACAAAAACAGATCAAAGAAACTCCCCATGATGTTTTTTAAAACACATAACCCGACAAAGCTCTCTTCAAAGTTTCCATCATAGGGACCACTTCACAACCCCTCATGTCAACATTCATGATATAAGCGAATAATGTAACAACAATTGAAAGTTTAAATAAATTTTTTTACGAAATCAAGAGCTACTACAAACGTCACTACACGTGAGGCTATTTGAAAAACAAAAATTTCATTGTGTCACCTTATTTATCAATAATGCAATTTAAAAACAAAAGCTACTACGCTTGACCCACACAAATGATGTATCTGAAAAATATTTTTACCCCATACTTCATTGTGCCCTTATTTACATAATCTTTAAAAACCATTATTCAAAACAACCAATATTTTTTTCCAAATTAAGACCACTCAATACAGGAGCTGACTAGCTTCCCTACCATGATGTGGTTAAATTTGTTTTTATCCCAATCACTTTTATTGGCCACACACCTTAATTTAACATAATATTACCAACAACCTAATATAATCAAAAAAAAATAATTATTTCACAAACCCATAATTTGATGCACCCTATTAAAATATATATATTACAATAGACCAGCAATGGATAAAACAAATTTGGACCTTTAAACAATATGTCATTTCACCTTTTTATTCCCATAAATAATAATTGGCCATTATGAAATTTTTTCCCTTTCTATTAACCAACTTATTACAGTCATTTCATAGTTAGCCTACATCATCAAAACAAAAATAAGACCTAATCTAATCAATGAAAATCAAACAAATTACAATTTTAACATCCACATCTAATTGAAACCAAAAATAATAAAGTTTATGAGACCATATACCATATCTAAAACTATATATCTTTATGATATGTCCCCTATATGGTCACAGGCATAGTTCAATCTAGAACTCACTACTAACTACCAAAAAAGATACCAATAGAATAATGACCCATGTCCAAGTCTAGACAAAAATGTGAAGACAATATCTCAAAACAACGTAGTACTAAATAAACTAACACAGAAATAATATTCTTTACACTAAATTTTGAGAATAAATTGGTCCCAAACAAAATGAGTTTGCACTAAATTCGAAGTTATATAAATATATGAAGCAAGAGGCACACAATTGATTAATATTTTGGTCTCATAAATATGGATTAAAATTAGAAGGTGAATTTACCGTATCTACCGAGATGTATTAGTTTGCTTGACAGATAGGCAAACATGAAAATGGCGTAATAAGGGTAAAGATGGTTACAAACATTTTTTCCGAGGCAAATGAACCTTCTATAAGTATGTGATTACGGGCAAAAAGGAAAGAATAGTTTTAAAACAAACAAAACACAAGGGCAAATTTAAACATGCTGACAACACTTTAATTAAGGCAAATAGGAACAAATTACTTTAAACAAGCCATTATGCAAATCCAAGGGCAACAAAGGGAAAAAAAAAATATTATTTTTCAGACACATCAACATGTAGGAAGCTAGCAACTCATGATTTGGGTACTGGGAAAAAATTACTTTAAAGGCATTACAGTAAAACTAAGGGCAAAAAGTGAAAAACAATATCACCATATCATACATACATTGATATTATTGTAGGGGAAGCTAGCAGCTCCTAAAACAAATTATTTTTTAACTTCTTTAAAAAAAAATAACTAACCAAAAGTAGACATAAGGTGAGATAACGAGTGTGCATTGAATGCAACTTGAAGTGGAGAGGTCTCATGTAATTTTAAAACTTATGGGGAGGTCTTTCTTTTTGGCAAACCCTTAGGGGAGGTGCGAGCGATCTTTTTTCCCATAACATAACTAGCAACAACAATAACTTGCAAATAAACATGACCCTGCTCTGTGTGTGCTCCAACTGTCCCAATTTTTATGTTTTTAAATTAAAAAAAACAACAACAAAGCAAACTATAGAAGAAGGCAAAAAGATGAGGCACATTTGATTTTTATTACAAAAACAATTATATGAGGTATTTTCGGTGCATTTAAAATAATTAGACAAAAGCTAATGAGGAATCTCCTATCTTCTTATAAAGATATATACTAAATTTACATTCTTCATACATTATAGTGACAATATTAATTCATATTCTTTACGAACGTATTCAATTTTCATTTTCCAACTCCATAAATTCAGAGTGAAGTGTCACCTTTGAGTGGGCCGACAATCTTCTATAGAATATAGATTCATCCACTACTATTTCTTCCAAAACAAGAGTTGAGCTAGAGCATCCTATCAAATAGAACTTCCTTCTCTTTCTCTTATGGATGTGTACACCTCATTTGTTGCAACATGTGAGGCCATACGTGGCGCCAAAATCCCTTCATGGTGCACAACAGGGTCCGTCAAATTAAAAAATGACAACGCAACTATGCATCCATTTGACATTATGGTTTCTAAAACCAGTTGATTGTCCCTCTCCTACGCTTGGACATCACAATATCCTAGTATTCTTAATATACAAAACTCCTTTAATTCTATCAAAGTAAGATAATTGTTAAGTCTTAGTTTTGAAACTCAAGCCTCATCTTACTTTTGCTGGATTTAAAAGTTCTCATGTCTAAACAGTTTAGGATTTATACTCCAACGAAGTTTAACACTTGAGAACACCCCATAAACCTTACGATCACCTTGGAATCTAAAGGTTTGATCAGGTCCATCTATGATGGTTGGTATATGACACACCAATAAGGCAAAACATGTTCCCCCCCAATTTGTTTGTTCCTGGACTACTATTCACAAGTTTTCTTTACGACCTGGACACTTTCACACAATCAATATTAGGAGCAACAGAGATGTTTCATACATTAAAGGTCCTCCAAACACATTGGTTGATTATTTTATCTACAAGTTATGAGATCATGATTAAAACACCCGTTACATTCAACCATCTAAGAAGTCGATAGCAAAGTCTTTACAACAAATTTCATGTCCATAGAATCACTTAATTTTCAAATTCTTGCCACAATGACATCCCCAAATTTACATTTCTTCTTCATCATTAGAGTAATGGCCTCCTAGTTTGTTACTGACAAAAAAATGGTCTCATAATATCAGAAAGGGAGTGGTTGTAAACTCACAAGTGAGTGAGAGATATGTTTTAGAATCGACTTGAGACAGTTTGTCCCAACATGAAAAAAATAGACGTAAAGGATAGTGCCATTATATCATGAAGTTGTGGGTGCCCAAGACCCACCCATGGAATCCTTTGGTCACCTAACATTACTCGAAATATGAATCACACAAATTCAACAACGATAGAGAAAATTCCTGCAAAAACTGATGAAATTAAGATATCTATCCTATGAGTATGATAAATGACAATGAGAATGAAATACAACAATTATATGCAAACATAAATATTCAAAAACGTCAGTTCATGCAAAAAGATTTATATTATTCCACTCACATGTAAGAAAATAGGGAATTGACATTCCCATGATTAAATTTTAGAAATCAATATATTCATATTGACTTTTTCTTTGTCCCTCAAAAATATTTTACCATTATTATCCTTATTTATGGTCTTAGAACCAATTTTTATGCAAACTAATCATGCCATCTTATTATAACTATTTACTCCTAGAATAACATTCTAGCAAAAATAGCGCTCACAAGGCAAGTACTATTCCTTCATTCTAAACCAAACAAGCCAAAGACTTTGAAGACGATTTGGAAAATGTTTATGTAAGATATATAGATAATTTAACCCACATTAACAGTGATGTGAAGGCTTCAACACATACATACTGGATCCGCGCAACCAACCCAAAACCAAAAAAGAATCACACACCACCACAAAAACACCACACAAGCAAAAAATAAACTCTTTTATTGACTCCCGGTGTACCAGCTTTGGTCCCAGTTTCCGCAAAAATGTTCGTCAGATATATATATGCAAAAGGTAGAACTACGAGATAGAGTTGATAACTAATCCTTAAATAGCGGTTTCAATTCTCAGTTCTTGCTGGCAAATCAATTTGATTGCCAGAGATTTAGCCTTTTGAATCCATGCCTGAATCTGCATAAGATTCAATAACTAGCCTTAATCTAGGTAGAAAACAAACAAGAACCGTTGGACATAGAGATGCTAAGCACTACACCTAAATGCAGGTTCATAGTGCCATACCATCCGCACGCGATCGATAAGTGGATTGTTTAATTGGCCGTCAAAAGTTCTTTACGTAAATTCACCGATGAAGGGCATCCAAAAGTGTTATTCAATTGGTTCAATCAAACTGAGAACATCTTCACACATCAAGGCATCAAACTACAAGGCTGGCAGTTGCTTGCCTCAAGGGATATGCATGTCCTTGGTGGCATATACCAGCACAACAACACAAACTTCTTAAGCAAGCTCTAGTAAAGTGAAGTCCCACAAGGCATCTTATGGAAGATAATTCTTCCTAGTCAACTACAAGCAGGAGATATAATTCTAGTTGTCTCTATTGTTCCAAAATGATCTACTTTACCTAAAAGCTAAAGTTGTTGGGTTGTCAGCCAACAATGTATATCAAGCCTACACTCCTCACACATGCAAGATAGTGTTTTTACATGGGGAGATGAACAATGAATAACAACAATATTGGGAACAAGATAGTGTTTTTACTTACAATGGACACAGCAACAAAACTAGAACACAGAACCTCCTGGAAATCATGGCTCAAGTACACCACATTAAATGATCACTTTACCTAAAAACTTAAGCTGCTATGTAGTGGGCCAACAATGTATTCCAAACTTTAACACAGAAACATCAATAATTATATGCCTGATTTTCAATAGGTTGCTGATGCTCACTATTCCACCTAGGGAGATGAACAACAATAAATTTTTTGGAGTTCATATCAAGAGGTCAAAAGGGGCTTCCAATTGGAATGTCCAAAGAGTTACAAGGGTAGAGGCTACTAAAAGGAAAGGAAGTCAATACCCAAGAGTGCCATGATTAGGTTGCGTACGGAGTTATAGTTTGGGTACGACGATGAAGAGTATTGAATGGCTAGTGTTTGCATGTTTGCCTCGCAACTCCAAGCCAAGGTTTTGCTTTTCCTCCTAACTAGTGGAGATTACAAAATGTGAGCTTCATTTTGTTTATCATTCTTTTTTATTTAGCATTATGACAATCATTTAGATTCTAGTGTATTACAATTTAGTAAAATTGTATTTGTGATTATTTAGGTTTCTAAATTTGTTAATAAGTATTTCTTGTTTGCAAAGCATTCCCAACTTATAAAAGACCCCTGGGCAACAGTTTGACGAGTTGAATAGGAATAAAATTGTGTTGGATGTTTCCTAAATCAAGCTTGTTCTCATATTTTTCATATATTTGTTATGATCTCAATGCAAAATCCTCAATAGCAAAACATTGACTAATGATTACCATATCAGTTATGTTTATACTTAAAAGCTGATTCTTAGCCCAAATAATTCCTCCCCATTCTGAAAACAAAACCAGAAACAAAGAAAAAGACCAAACTTAAGAGTTGATTAAAAATTTATTACATGAACAACATAATTGCTCAAAAGTAGCGTATGCTTATCAAATGGTCATTGGTCATTTGTGATGATTGTACTTTCAACTTGTTTGATTTTATAACATCTAAATTTACTGTGTTTATCAATTTAAGTTATATGTGTGACTGTGGAAGATGGTACAATGAAAGGAAAGGGAGTAGCAAGCTCACTCGCCATGCATACACAAGCCACAAATCAGCAAGATAGGGCCCATAATGAGAACAACCTGCAAATATTTGTGAGTTCAGGATATTCAATCCTTCGCAAAATCAATTGACCCAGAAAATTTCTCAGATGAGCAAGTCACTAAGGTTTTCAAGAAGTGCAGCAAGTCTTAACAAGGAACTATAACTGCAAAATATCAGAAGTCATGGAAGACCATGAGTGTAGAGAACAAATTACAGGTTCCATGTTGAAAACATCTCAATTTGGTTTGGCTCCCAGTCTCGAGAAGAAAGGGCCCTTAGGCAGTAAAATTTCATGGCAGAAGCAGATTCTTTGCTCCATGCTCATGCAGAAAATTCAACAGAGGCTCATGAAAAGCTTTCAGGAAGGGGGTTGAGTACTGCAATGTGATCATAAGGGTAAATTTGTAGTGCTCATCTGATGATGAGGAGGAACTGCCACTAGAAAAATTAATATTGTTGGAGGTTACTAACTGTCCTCCTTGTTCGCGTAAATATCTTACCTTGCAGATGCCAAACTCATTTTACATGCACAGAGGGGAAAGAGAAAAATGAGGATAATACCATGAGTGATCAAAGCACTGCACAGAGGTAGACATTGCTTTTAATTGTTATTCGCTTATGCAATAATATTTGTTTTCAGGTGTGGCTGTGGATCACAAAAAACTAAAATGAAAATGAAAATGAAAAAAATAAAAATATTCAATGAGAATTAACTATTTGCTTCTAATTCCTCAATATTCTCCCCTCGTGCAAGATTTAACCATGACTGAATTTTCAAGGGCTCCTAGGGAACAAAGATCCTAATAAAGGCATGTTACCAGCATCGAAGTCATCAAAACTAGCATGAGCTCACTGCACTGCCAGATGGTGCAGAAGGTTTCTGTCAAAACACCTGAAAACACCCCCAGGACACAACCATCTTCTCTTGGTTGGTGGTAATTTGTTTTCTTGGAAAAGTAAGAAACAAATTGTGGTGTCAAGGTCAAGTGTTGAATCATAATATAGATCTATGGCTCACACTAACTATGAATTTGTCTAGTTGAAGAACATGCTGGAAGAATTGGGTTTTCCACATTCTCAGCCTATGAAGTTGATGTGTGATAATCAAGTTTCTCTTCATATTGCCTCCAACCCAATCTTTCATGAGTGGACAAAGCACATTGAAGTTCATTGCCACTTTGTTCGGGAGAAACTTGTGCAGAAGCTCATTAAAACTGCTTATGTGAAGTCGGACATGCAGTTTGCTAATTTGCTAACCATAGCGTTGGGGGGGGGGGGGGGGGTGACAAGCTAGGAGCTTATGACATTTATGCTCAAGCTTGAGGGGGAGTGTTAAAGGTTATATATGTCTTTAGTACTATTGATCCGGTCGCAGCTATACCCCGTAAGATTTGAACTGAACTATGTTAGAAAGGGGAAAGATATTATTATTATTATTATTATTATTATTATTATTATTATTATTATTATTGTGTGTGTTAGTATGTTAATTAGTGAGAGTTCGCAAGGGTATTATTGTCATTAGAATGTATTTAAATTTGCATTATAAATAGAGGGAGAGACCTATCTTCAAGTTAGGTCATTCATTTTTAATCAAATCTTAACAATAACCATAGCTGAACAGGTTCACACTTAATAGTATTTTAAATTAAGACAATACCCCTTCCATGATTCATATTGTTTTCTAATAGAGAATTCTACTTTGCATGTGACATGTTGAAAGTATTGCTTCCTCCAACCCCACACCCCCAATAGTAGTAATAATAATAATAAGGGCAAAAGACCAAAAGACACTCGCCTCCCTTAAAGTTTGCCAAAAAAGATCAAGAACTCCCCTGAGGTTTTTAAAATCCCA
This sequence comes from Malania oleifera, assembly GCF_029873635.1. Lineage (NCBI taxonomy): Eukaryota > Viridiplantae > Streptophyta > Magnoliopsida > Santalales > Ximeniaceae > Malania > Malania oleifera. The sequence goes on along the minus strand of NC_080420.1, from coordinate 57,987,201 downwards.
CAAAGCTCTCTTCAAGTTTCAATCTATGGACATTCACACCCCCTCATGTCAACTTTCTGTTAGTATTCAAATGAAAGTTTAAAAAATATTTTTTTCTAAAATCAAGAGCTACTAGCTTCCTACACGTGATGTGGTTGAAAAAAAAATTTCCTTTGTGCCCTTATTTACATAATGCATTTAAAAACAAAAGCTACTAGCTTCCTACACATGATGTGGCTGAAAATATTTTTCCCCTTTTTGCCCTTATTTACATAATGCCTTTAAAAACAATTTTAAAAAATATTTTTTTTCCAATTAAGCCCTCAATCAGGAGCTGCTAGCTTCCTAACATGATGTGGTTGAATTTGTTTTTTCTTTTTTGCCCTTATTTACATAATGCCTTTAAAAATAATTTTTCCCTATTTTGCCTTTAATTATATGTTGCCAGCATGGTACAATTTGCCTTTAAAAATATGTCTTTCCCTTTTTGCCATTAATTTGCCTTTGAAATTTTTTTCCCCTTTCTTTACCCTTATTAAGTCATTTCATGTTGCCTACCTTCAAAACAAAATAGACATATCTATCAAATGGAAATCAACATTCAATTTTACATCCACATCTAATTGAAACAAAAATAATAAAGTTTTGGCCATTAGATCCATATCTAAAACTATATATTTTTATGATATGCTCCCCTTATTGCATGGTTAGTATCAATCTAGAACTCACTCTACTAGCAAAAAGAGCCAATAAGAATTGACCCATGGCAAAGTCTAGAAATGTGAAGAATATCAAAAACACGTAGTAACTAATTAGACTAAAGAATAATATTCTTTACCTATTTTAGAATATTGTCAAACAAATGAGTTTGCAACTAATTCGAAGTTATATAAATATTGAAGCAATGAGAGCCAAAAATTTATTATTTTTGTCTCAATTAAATATGGATGTAAAATTGAAGGTTGATTTCCATTTAACAGAGATGTATTGTTTGCTTTGAGATAGGCAACATGAAATGGGCTTAATAAGGGTAAAGAAGTGGTTAAAATTTTCCGAAGGCAAATGAACCTTCTATAGTATGTGATTAAGGGCAAAAAGGAAAGAATAGTTTCAAAGGCAAATTGTACCATGCTGACAACTTATAATTAAGGGCAAAATAGGAAAAAATTACTTTAAAAAGCATTATGCAAATAAGGGCAAAAAGGGAAAAAAAAAATATTTTTCAGCCACATCACATGTAGGAAGCTAGCAACTCCTGATTTAGGGCATAACTGGGAAAAAATTACTTTTAAAGGCATTACGTAAATAAGGGCAAAAAGTGGAAAAAAAATTCAACCATATCATACGTAGGAAGCTAGCAGCTCCTAAAACAAATTATTTTTTTAACTTTCGTTTAAATACTAACCAAAAGTATACATAAGGGAGTACGAGTGTGCATTGATGCAAACTTGAGGGGAGGTCTATGGAATTTTAAAAACTTATGGGGAGGTCTTTTCCTTTTTGGCAAACCTTAGGGGAGGTGAGCATCTTTTTCCCTAACAATAATAGCAACAACAATAACTTGCAATGAACATGCGCTCTGTGTGTGCTCCAAAGCTCCCCAAATTTTTATTTTTTAAATTAAAAAAAAACAAACAAACAAACTATAGAGAAGGCAAAAGATGAAGGACATTTTGATTTGATTACACAAACAATTATATGGGTATTTTGGGGCATTTAAAATATTAGACCAAGCTATGGGAATCTCCTATCTTCTTAGTAAAGATAATAATACTAAAATGTTACATTCTTCTACATTTAGTGGCAATATGTTCATTTCTTTCGAAGTTCAATTTTTCTTTTTCCAACTCCATTAAATTCGAGTGAGGTGCAACTTTGAGTGGGCCTACAATCTTCTATGAATATAGATTCATCTCTCTTTTCTTCCAAAACAAGAGTGAGCCTAGAGTCTCCTATCAATAGAAATTCTTCTCTTTCCTTATGGATGTGTAAACTTTTGTTGCAACATGTGAGGCCTCGTGGCACCAAATCCTTCTGGTGCACAACAGTGTTCGCTTAAAAAATGACAGCAACTATGGCATCCAATTTGAATTTGGTTTAACAAGGTTGTTGTCCCTCTTCCTACGCCTTGGGAAGCACAATGCCTAGTTCTTAATATACAAAACTCCTTTATTCTTCAAAGTAAGGTTGTTAGTCTTAGGTTTGAACTCAAGCCTCATATTCTTTTGCTGTGTTTAAAGTTCTCATTCTAACGTTTAGGATTTTATTCAACTAAGTTGACCTTGGAGAACAGCCCCATAACCTTCGCAACCTTGATCTAAAGTTTGATCAGGTCTTCTATGATGGTTGGTATAATGACATCCAATAAGGACAAACATGTTCCCTTTGGTGTTCTGGCTACTATTCACAAGTTCTTTACTACTCTGGAAACTTCACAATCAGATATTAGAGAAAGAGATGTTCATATTAAGGTCCTCCAACAATTGGTGATATTTTTCTAAGTTAGGATTGTACAACCCTTACATTCAACCATCTAGAAGTGTAGAAAATTCTTTACAACAAATTTCAGTGTCCTAGAATCCTTAAGTTCAAAATTCTTGCCCAATGACTCCCAAAATTTACTTGCTTCTTCATTTGAGTAATGGCTCCTAGTTTGTTACATGACAAATAATGGTCTCTATTCAAAAGGGAGTGGTTGGAACTCACAAGTGAGGAGGAGATTGTTTAGAAATCTACTTGAGAGTTTGTCCCACATTGAAAAAATAGAGTAAAGGATAGGTGCTTATATACATGAGTTGGGCCCAAGACCCACCCATGGAATCCTTTGTCCCTAACATTTTGAAATATGAATCACACAAAAATCAACAACGAATAGAGAAAATTCCTGCAAAAACTGATGAAATTAAGAATATCTATTCCTATGAGTATGATGAAATGCAATGAGAATGAAATAAAAAAATTATATGCAAACATAAATTTCAAAAACAAGTCGTTCATGCAAAAGTTTATATTATTCCACTCAACATGTAATAGAATGGGAATTGACATTCCCATGATGAAATTTAGAAATAATTATTCTTTGACTTTTCTTTGTCACTCAAAAAATATTTTACATTATTATCCTTTTTATGGTCTTAGAACAATTTTTATGCAAACTATCAAATGCCTCTATTATAACTATTTACTCCTAGAATAGACATTCGAGCAAATATTGCCTCAGCAAGGCAAGTACTTCCTTTCTTCGAAACCAAAACAAAACAAAGACTTGGAAGAAAGATTTGGAGAATGTTATGTTAATATTATGATAATTTAACCCATTACAGTGATGTGAGGCTCACATCATTTGGATCCGCAGCAAAACATAACTCTTTTTTTGCTCCAGTGAACGTGGCATTTTATGATAAATTCCAAATCCTACATGGAACCCATTCCTTTGCCAGCATCTCTCAACAAAACAAACCATTAAATTAAAAGGTTTTTTCCATTATTTTACCTATCTTCTACAGCAATTTATTAAAGAGTTTCCAAAGGCATTAAAAAAAAAAACTACAATGCAGAAATGCATAAACATACTGGGTAAAATCACACACACAAAGGTCAATGAAGATGTCCAGACTGGTGACGACAGCAATGCATAAAATCCTGAGTTATCCCAAAACAAACATGAAGTAAGCATCAAAGATGATTTTTTAATGTCCAAATCAGAGAGCCAGGAGAGCGACAGACACAGCGTGAGTGACAGAAATACAGTAAAGAAATGGCAATGGAGGAAGAGCGTCTCACCGAAACCAAAGACGCAGAGAATAGCCAGGAGAGTTTTTAATATCCAAATCAGAGAGCCAGGAGAGCAACAGACACAGCGTAAGTGAGAGAAATACAGTAAAGAAATGGCAATGGAGGAAGAGCGTCTCACCAAAACCGACGACGCAGAGAATAGCAGAGCAGAGCAGAGGAGTGTTTCGGTCGTCAACCCCAGTCAATCTTACCGTGCCCTGCAAGGAAGAGGCATATGTGGGTCCCTCTTCTGTATAATATAAAGGACCCCTTCAAAATTGTTGTATTATAGTGTTTAGTATATATATAGATATAGGATTCAGATACTAGTTAAAATAAAAAGTTTATTCAATTAATTTAGTATGAAGTAATAATACTATAAATATATAATTATTATATAATATTAATTTGTTAAGCTATATACTAAACAATTTTTTATAATAAAATCATTTTGATAATTATGTACTTGATTATGCTTTGCATATTTTATTTTATCATGTTTATTATTATTATTATTATTTTTATTTTTAACTATACATTATTAATATTATATTTTATCTTATATTATATAAGTTATATTTATTATGTAAATTATTGAATGTAAATAAAAATATCATATTTTATAACCCTATAACACAATTTATTATTTAATATAAAATAATAATATAATAAAACAACCACCATAACATTATATTTTATTACACAATAGTATTTTATTTTTTTGTATATCATATAAGTAATAAATTTTGCTATTATATATATGTATTAATGATATATTTTATATTGTAATATGTAATATATTATTATATATCTATATTTAAAGATGTCATAATATTGATATCATTTTTCAGATTTATGTAAGATGTATTATATTCTATTATATTTTATTTTATTTTATTATATATAGCATTATACTAATATTATTTTTATATTTACTATATATCTAGTATATATAATATAACATTATAATATATATATATATATATATATGTGAGTTTGTGTATATTTAATATACAATAGTATTATATTGTGGAGTAAAAGTGAGGAATCAAAATGTAAATAAAAGGGGAAATCTCATTCTTACATGAAATGAAATTCGGAATAAGATTGCCATAAAGTAAATATTAGGAGTGGGAATTAACCATTCCGATTTCAACTCTTGGAGTTGATTCTCAATTACCAACACCATCTAAATTTAATCTTTTCCCTAAAGTCTCCATCTTTTTTCTCTTCTAATATGTGTCTTCTAACCTCCTTCATTTTCTCCTTAGTTCTATGACCTCTATAATTCCCTTTCTACAATTTTTTTTTTTTTTTTTTTTTTTTTTTTTGCACAAGGTACCCCTCATAAAATAGGACACTATTTTAAAAATTCTAACGAGGGTTGGGGATTACAATTCATTACTTCATCACATCCATAACCAATCACCAATATCCACATCATCAAAGGGTGTTTAGGAACCTATTTTCTATAAACACCTTTTGACGTACCTAGTGGGACAAAACATTTTAAAATGTGTTAACGCATAAAATTATCGAAGACCGTTTTGGCACCTCTGCAAGGGAGACTTTATGCTGCTAGTTACCAAAGGTACATGACAATAAAGACATCATGTCGTTGATGTTAGCCAAATTTTCCAATGTTGATTTTACGATGTTTCATCAAAAAATTGCCAAGGAAAATCTTTGTGCAATTTCCCACACCTCTCACGAGATAGCAACCACAACAAAGATGTTCATGGACAATATAAAGGGTGAGATAAGATCATCAATGGAGAACATATACGAAACACATGTTTAATGATTTACGATTCACAATAGAAATTTTTGCTACAACTTGCCCACAATCTTTTAATGAGTGTGGCTAAACTATCTTCTATAACTACTGTCATGGGTTTAACGACCTGCTCTTAGTTGAACCATCATTGTGATGATTTCAACCATACCTAATAGCATGTGAGGCATCAACATGAATATTACACAAGAAGTATCTTAGGGGAAGAAGTATGTAACAACCCGGATAACTATTGGAATTAAATAGTAAAGAAAAGATAGGGAAAAAGAATTTTAAAGGGGGACGCAGCAAGGCTTCGTCGACGAAAAGTTTTCTTGGGCTCATCAACGTGGACGCGTGTCTCATCGACGAGAATTTACTAAGAGGCTGTTTTTAAGGCCTGAATTTCGCCGATGAGAGCACCGTCTTTGTCGACGAACCGCCTTCATGGACTCGTCAACAAGGCCACTAGGCCAACCACCTATAAATATGCAAAAAACGAGTTTTTTGTGGAAAATTTTTCTATCTCTCATTTTCTCTCTCTAGAAAACGGTTTCTCTCACTTCTCTCAATATTTTTGGCTCTAATTCTCCTCGGTTCGACGATTAAAAGCTACCACGGTGATCCTGGGGGAGATTCTCTATAACCTAGCTAGGGCAAAAATTCGATTTGAGCAGTTTGGGAACCATCCCAAATTTTGGGTAAATAGATTTCTTAAGTATTTCCAATATTACCAGTATTATTTGGGGTCAGATTTTGTATTATATGAGAGTATACTAGTATTTTGTGAAATAAATTTGGGGTGTCATATTTTCAAGAATAGGGTGTTTTGGGTCTCTATAGTCATGGGTTGAGGACCCCAACAAGTATCCGTTTGGGAGCACAGTTCAAGAAATTATAAATAGGCAATCTCAGGAAATATGAGTGTACTGATTTACTTGGAAATTTATATATGTAAATGCAGGTTTTTAGGGTTGGTACACCGAGGGTGCGAGAGTTGAGTGGAAGCCAACCTCCCAGTCAGATAGGTAAGGGAAATATGCTATTTTGAGAATTTTAGAAATTTTATCATAAAAGTATGTATATATATCAGTTTATTATTTAGTTTTTCCAGAATATTATTATTATTATTATTATTATTATTATTATTATTATAGTAGGAGTTGCATATTTTAGAGCATACAAATCTAATTACTTAATCGTGTGACATGAGTTCATAACAGTTTGGTATAGTATTTATACCGTTTTTACAAATATCATGTTTTACAGTATATTAGCAGAAAATATCGATATGTAGTTTTTAGAAAATATGATTTATAGTATTTTTCAGAATGCCATGACTTTAGAACCATAACACTCAGTTATTCAGTTATTTAGTCAAAAATTCAAATTATGCAGATCAGTTTAAAAATGTTATAATTATTTCAAAATCATGGTAAAAATAGTAAGATAATTATAAATATCAGTTTTAAATAGTATCAGACCCTGAGCAGGGGCAGCCCTGCCTTTAGGCAATTGAGGCAGGCGCCTAGGGCCCCCAAATTTTTGGGGCCCCTCAATTTTTTTAATATAATAATATTATTTTTGAGTTCCAAAATTCTTTTTAATTAAATAATATTAATATTATTTATTTTGCTATATTCCCATACTTGACTTCCCAACTAATTAATAAATAATAAAATTATATTTTAAAATATAAAATAAATACAATTTAATTCTTTTTTTTCAAGTCTTATATTTCTCAACTAACAACTTTATTGTATTTCAAATTATCTATTACTCTCATCTCTCTCTCTTAGTCTCTCTAAAAAACTTTTTTTCATCTCTCACACTCTCATCTCTTGGTTTTTCTATGATTTTTGCTCCAACTATTGTGTTCATCATTTTCGGGCCTCCGATTCTATGTAATTTTTATCAACTCTAATTTTTATTTTAATATTTGTATATTATTTTCACTCTGAATTTTTTTTTTCTATTTTTTCTTAGATTTTGGAAGCTTTGAGATTATAGCATTGTATCCGACAAGAATCCGATACCTCTAAAGTATTGCTCGCCGATCGATTTGCAATAATAATAATAATCAGGTTATATTGTTTCAATCTACTATTTCTATAGATTTATTAAATTTATTTTTATTTGTTTACATAATTTGTCAATTTATAGTTAGTGTTAATTTTGAAATTTAATTATATCAATGAGAAAATATGACTCCGGATATGAAAAACGAAGAAAGAAAAAAAAAATTAGTGTCATCTCAAAAGGGAGCTCTTGATAAATTTATTTTTAATTCTAAGCAAAATATAAATGAGCAAGATGAAAATCCTCCAAAAAACGAGCAATCAATTCCAGAGATGGAATTAGAATATAATAATAATAATAATAATAATAATAATAATAATAATAATAATAATAGTGATAAAGATAACATTGATATACAGGAAATGTTCACTAATGATATTTCTTTTGAAAGACATTTTAATATAGAAGAAAAAATAAATAAATAATGATGATAATATTTATGATCCAAAATATTGGGAAAATATAGATATCAAATTACGAAATTTACTAGTTGAAAAAGGTCCTATTAGGGATAATGATTTAATTTTTCCAAAAGATGAAAATTCAAGACATTTTTCAAATATATATTATATTCGAAAATTATCAAATGGAGAGAAACATGATAGAAAATGGCTTATATATTCTAAAGATTTAGATAGAGTATTTTGTTTTTGTTATAAGTTATTTGGCCAAAAATTAAATAACCAACTACTAGCAAATACTTGAAAATCCTGAATATAAAACTTTAATTAGTGATTTTGCATCTCAAAAAGTTAGAAAAATTAATTTTAAATAAAAATAAAAATTAAACAAAATATTAAGGGTAGTTGAATAAATTATTCGCCTAGGGCCTCATATTCTCAAGAGCCGGCCCTGACCCTAAGGAAATATTTAGTCAGATTCAGACATCAGAGCACTATATCGTTGCTATATTCATATCAGAGTGCAACCACATATCTCAAATAGTATGTAGATTCTGTCAACCATGTCTATGGAGAGATTGCAGTCTCCCTAGTATTCTGGGTGGAGGAGGCCGGTTTGGTAAGGTAGAGATTAGTTATCGAGCCCGGAGAGATTGCAGTGGGCCAGATTGATGATTGGTAGTGCTTCACATAGACTTACCTGGTGGGCCAACCAGTGTTAAGTCCCGTCTATGGGTCGCACAACCCTGTCATAAAGGGTTAAATCATGACATTCAGTTCTAGGGTATTATCACAGTTGTTTCTATATACACAAATATACATTATAGCAGCAGATTTATTATAATACTATAATTATGTGTTGCTAGAAAACTCAGATATACAGTTGTATTTTAAATTATAATAAATGTAATCAATACGGTATACTAGACTAATAGTTTTACAATTTCAGTATTATATCAGTATTTTAAATGTGTAACTCAGTTGCCACACACTAGTGATAGCATATCTCCTCTTACTGAGTGTTGTCTCACCTCAGTGACTTAACATTTTTCTAGTGATCCAGTTGGGTGAGCAAATCAGGCTCGTAGGTTGAGAGATTCTCACGCTGTCCTTTTTGAAGGGTGAGTGTTTCCTGGGTGTTGATTGTTTGGGTAGATCTCGAGTTTTTGGTGGATGTCACTGGGAGTTTTGTAATGTATATTTTGGGACTTTTTAGATTTCGAGTATTGTAAATATAGTACACAGTTTTATGTTTACCGCTGCTTAGGAATGTAATGTGAACAAAGTTTTCTCAGTACTTCCTTAGGGGCCTGAGATGTTTTTAGCAGATAATACAAAGAGATTTGCTATATATGTTTAAGTGGGAAAAAATGGCATGAAAAGTCAGGTCGTTATAAATTTGGTATCAGAGCCTAGGTTGTTAGGTTCAGTAGACTCTAGAGTGCAACGGAAACAATACCAGAATATAGGAAAAGGATGAGAAGTTTTGTTCTGTGGTTTGGGTACAGGATTTTCGTGGTGGTTTCTATGTCTTTTTTGGGGTAACGATTTCAGGAAAGCCATAGTAAACTATTGACGAGTCGTGTGTCTAGGTTGCAGGATTGGATTTTGAATTAGGAACAAGGGGGATAGTTAATAGTGAATATGAGATTTCAATTAGATGAAATAAATTAGATTTGTGTGGGAGATAGGGTCCTTATATTATGTTCTACATCTTTTTAGGATGGACCCAAAAAGCAGTGGTACAAATGCTAGGGGTAAGGGAGCAGGACCTTTTAGCATGGGGGGTAAAGATTCTGATGCAGTACTGCGCAACGTCACCCAGCAAGTGATGACTGAAATGGCTAGGAGCTCGGGAGAGCGTGGCTGCACGATCGAGTAGTTTACGCGGATGAAGCCCCCATCTTTTGTTGAAAGAGTTGACCCAATTATGGCTGAAAATTGGGTTCAGGACATTGAGGAAACATTGGTGGTGCTATCATATACAGATGAACAAAAGGTGTCATTTGCATCGTTTAAATTGATAAAATTGATTTAAGGAGCTGTTCTTCAAGCGATATTTCCCTGCTATAGTTCGAAGTGCGAAGGCAGCATAATTCCTGCATTTAGCTCAGGGGTAGATGACAGTATCACAATATGCAGCACGATTCATTGAGTTGTCTCAATTTGCCCCATACTTGGCACCAGACGAGGAGAAGAAAGTAAGGAAATTTGAGGAAGGTTTGAGACAAAATTTGTTTGAGCAGGTTATCGATTTTTGGGCTTAAACATTCACGGAGGTGGTGGATTGAGCTACCGTTATTGAGAGTGGCATGCAGAGGGGTGTTGTAGCTCAAAGTTAGAGGAAGAGGCCCAAGCCTCAAGATTTCCAGGCGGGTTCTAGCTGGGGGCCATGGAGAGGAGACTGATATGGAGGAAGTCTTGGATGAATGATGGGGCGCAGTGTTCCTCAGGGTGGATAGACTATTCCTATTTGTCTCAGACGTGGCCGGAGGCATTCAGGGGAATGTAGTATGGGAGAGAACATCTACTATCATTGTTGTTGACTCAACGAGTCCAATCCTGTTTTGATAATGACAAATCACTTGGTATTTGATCTATGCATTGAGTTTATGAACAGGACCTATATTAAGCATGCACGGAAAGATAACGAGTCATGGATGCCATAAAGTAAAGCTTATACATATTAGAAAGTACCATGGAACTCAAAGATTATGAGAATCAAGATGCAAGCAGCAAAGCTCAAGAATGTCTTGGGAATGGGTATTTAGAACTCATATATCTACATTTTTGTATGATTTATCTTGAGGCTCAATATAACTTAGAATGATTTTAGGATTCATGCATTTCATGTACATCATTAGAGTACTTACATGGGCTTAGAAATGTGTTTAAAATCTTGAAAACTTGTTTTGTAAAAGGCCTAAGTGAAGAATCAAAGTATAATTTTAAATTGGAATTGAATATGTGTGAAAAAGGGGACTTCGGTAGCCTGAAGTTAACCTCAGGCGCCTGAAGAATTTCTTCGGTAGCCTGAAGATTAAGTTCGGTCGCCTTAAGAATTAAATGGGAAAGACAGAACCTGGTAGAGGTACCTCGGTCGCCTAACCTTGGAACCTCAGGCGCTTGAAGTTGACACTTCAGGAGCTTGAAGTCGAGTTCGGTTGCCTGGACTCGCAGGAAAGCCTAAAAGTCAGTTCTTTATTAAAAAGACACGCGAGGTATCTTATTGATCGAATGACTGAGATCAATTCTAAGGGTAATATACTATATATTATGAATATCTAAACCCTAGAACAAGGCTACGACACTCAAGAAAGAGAAGAACACATCTTGTTGAAAGAATATTGAAAATTTGCTCTTATTGCTATACGATTGACTACACTTCAACTTCTACTCATCGAGCTTGGGCAAATCAATTTAGAATCTCAAAGGGATCTCTCTGATACACCTTGATTGTCAACTTGGTATTGAGGTTTGATCATTCAAGTTATTATTTTCAAGAACTTCTCATCTCATTACTTGTTATTCAACATCATTAGAAAAGTTTGATCTTGAGTGTGCACATACATATAAAAATTGCTTTTGACGAGATCATTACTTGATAAAATTTTTTAGCTATTGGTTGATTGGTCTTTGATTCAAGAGTATATAAATATACATATATATTGTTCATAGAGCTTATTATTGAAAAATCTATTTTGATTAAAAGATTGATCTTGAAAGTGCCTATACGTATACATAGTTATTTTAAATAAGATCATTACTTGATTAAGGTTGTGTGATTGATTAAAAGAATTGATTCAAGTGTGTTTTTCAGTTAACAGATTCATAATTTAGATATTTTAAAACACTTGAATATATATATCTTTGGTGCTCATAAATATTTATGTTATTGAGGGATACTTTGTTTGGAAAACCTTATACTCAGTATTTTGATCTTTGAATTACATATCATATATCTATTTACATATTACAAAGATCGGGTTGTGATTAAATATTTTGAAAGAAAGCTTTTTGATATAGATTGATAAAATATTCAAGATAAAGCTTTTATCAAGTTCACATTAGACATATTTGTGCATCTTTACAAAGTGAACTAGAACCCTAATATACTCCAAAGCATTTCAAATATTTCTTTACTTGAGAGTTTTGGTTAAAGAGGGATTTTTATGTTGAAGCATATCATACATAAGCGATTGTATCGTTTCCATACATTCTGAGCTTCAAGTTACATCATATGTTAATGTACTAGGACTTTGAATTGTACTCACCAGCTTTTGTTAGAAGCAACATTGAGTGTTTGCAGATTTGAGCCTAAATTGTAAACACGATTCGGGTTGTGAACCGAGTGTGAAGAGGAAGTTGTACCTCTTGTAAGCAGCGAATTAGGAGGGAGTTGTACCTCTTGTAAGCAGTGGATTAGGAGGGAGTTGTACCTCTTGTAAGCAGCAGATTAGGAGGGAGTTGTACCTCTTGTAAGCAGCGGATTGTAAGGGAAGCTCCGTCCCAATTTAAGGAGTAGGGATTTTAGTGGAATCCTTGAGTGGGTTGCTCAAGGCGAGGATGTAGGCCGGGTTGGCTAAACCTCGTAAAATCGCGGTTGCATTCTCTCTTCCCTTATCCTTTTTATTTTCCGCATCGTATTTTAATTTCCTACTTGCTTGTGTATGTTGAATAACTTTACACGCACTTAATTGGGTAAAAAGGATTTCATTGATTTAGTAATTCAAAACAACATCAAATTCTAGCCATTAATTAGTTAAACATAGAAATAGAGATTGATTGGTAAATAAGTTTCAAAGAAATTCTTAAAATACCCAATTCACACCCTCTTGGGATTACACCTTAATCAACAGTTGTGGGATACCTAGGCACAAGTCTTAGTCATGTTAGGGATTGTCAGCTCAAGCACCAGCTCTCAGACCATCTCGGGGTGGTTATCAGGCGCCTCGTGGAGGCCAGTAGAGGAACACTGCACTGGCGAGGGTCTATGCATTGACGCTAGGTGACGCCGAGGCAGCTGGAGACATAGTTACAGGTAATTTTACCGCTTTTTCGTATAAAGTTGTTGTTTTGTTTGACACAGGTGCCACCCATTCATTTATTTCATCGGGTATGCTAAATTGACTGGGTATGAGGCACGGTTGTTAGATGTCGAGTTGGCTGTAGCTATGCCGAGTGGATCACTGGTGAGGTGTAGGAAGGTACTTAGGGATTTTCCGATGGCCATACAGGGAAAAGTACTGCCAGCTGATCTTGTGATATTAGACATGCAGGGGTTAGATGTAATATTAGGTATGGATTGGTTGGCAGCTAATCATGTCATTTATTGATTGTCATTTGAAAGAAGTGATTTTCATACCACCTGTTGAGCAAGAATACAGATTTATTGGTTCACGTGAGCGCTCTTTGCCACAACTTGTGTCAGCTATTCAGGTGAGAAAACTGATTCAAGATGGTTGCTAGGGATTTGTTACTTACATAAAGGAATTGCCAAAAGAAGAACTAAAACAAGTAGATATTCCTGTGGTCATAGAATTTTTAGACTTTTTTTCAGAAGAATTACCTGGTTTACCACCAGACCATGAAATTGAATTGGATCTTCTACTGGGGTTGGCACTTGTATCTAAAGCACCTTACCGAATGGCTCCAGCCGAGTTAAAGGAACTAAAATATCAATTGCAAGAATTTCTGGATAAAAGATTTATCAGGCCCAGTGTGTCGCCCTAGGGAGCACTAGTTCTATTCGTGAAGGTGAAAGATGGGACCATGAGGATGTGCACAGATTATAGGGAAACAAATAAACTGACAGTCAAGAATAAATATCCTCTTCCCAGGATCAACAATTTGTTTGATCAGCTTCAGGGGACCCAAGTCTATTCTAAAATTGACCTTCGGTCGGGTTACCATTAGGTGAAAGTTAGGGTAGAAGATATTTCGAAGATGACATTCCGAACTAGATATGGGCATTATAAGTTTCTAGTGATGCCATTTGGGTTGACTAATGCACCAGAAGTATATATGGATTTAATGAATCGGGTGTTCCATCAGTTTTTGGATCAGTTCATTGTAGTTTTTATAGATGATATATTGGTTTACTCGAGGAGTTTTGAGGAGCGCAAGCATTATCTGAGGCTGGTGTTGCAAATATTGAGAGGAAGAAAGTTGTATGCAAAATTCAAGAAATGTGAATTCTGGTTAAGGCAGGTTACATTTCTCGGTCATGTGATCTCCGAGGACGACATATCAGTTGACCCGAGTAAGATAAAGGCAGTGGTGAGTTGGGTGAGACCAAGGAATGTCCAATAGGTTAGAAGTTTTCTGGGTTTGGCAGGCTATTACCAACGCTTTGTTAACGGTTTCTTCAGATTATTGGGTCCATTGAAATGACTCACGACAAAAAATGTGAGGTTTGAACAGACCGATGACTGTGAACAGAGCTTTCAAGAATTGAAACAGCGGTTGGGCACCGCCCCAGTATTAGCTATTTCATCAAGAGAGGACAGGTTTGTGATATACAATGATGCGTCCCTGAAGGGACTTGGGTACGTATTGATGCAGCACGACAGGGTTCTCACATATGCTTCTAGGCAGCTTAAAGAATATGAGAAAAACTATCTTGTGCATGATTTGGAACTAACTGCAGTGGTGTACGCTCTCAAGATTTGGAGGCATTATTTGTATGGGGGGGAATGTGAAATCTTTACAGACCACAAAAGTTTAAAATATTTCTTCACTTAGAAAGAGCTAAATATGAGGCAAAGAAAATGACTGGAACTTATTAAAGATTATGACTGCAATATTGGCTACCATCTAGGGAAAGCAAACGTGGCGGCTGATGCATTGAGCCAAAAGTTAGTGGAAGCAGTATTATCAGCAGTGGAGATTCAACACCCAATTCTGATGGATTTAGAGAGATTAGGTGTGAAGCTGATAGAGGATGATCACCAGTCATTCATTGCTAACCTAGTGATTTAGCCTACGTTGCAAGAAAGGATTAAAGCTGGCCATAATTTTAACCCAGAGTTAGTAGACTTGATAGAGAAAGTGCAAGACGGACAGGAGGAGGATTTTAGCATATTGGATGACGGAGCCTTGTGATTCCATACTAGACTATGTGTTCCTGCAGATGCCGAGATCATGAGAACTATATTGGAGGAGGCTCACAGATCTCTATACACCGTACATCCAGGTAGTACTAAAATGTATCGGGATCTACGTGAATCCTTTTGGTGGAGCGGCATAAAGAAGGATATCACTAAATTTGTAAAGCAGTGCTTGACATGCCAATAGATAAAGGTTGAGCACCAGAGACCCGTGAGAAAGTTGCAGCCACTCTTCATGCTAGAGTGGAAATGGGATCACGTCTCTATGGATTTTGTTACTGGGCTACCACTAGTGCGACAGGGGTTGAATGCTATTTGGTTGATCGTTGATCATCTGACGAAGACCACTCACTTCATCCCTATTAAAGTCAACTATTCCATGGACAGACTAGCAAAAATTTATGTTCAGGAAATAGTTCGCATCCATGGTGTACTGGTATCCATAGTCTCAGACTGAGATCCCCGATTTACTTCACAATTTTGGAAAAGCTTTTAGGAGGCTATGGGAACACAGTTAGCATTCAGCACTGTTTTTCACCCTTAGAAGGATGGTCAGACTAAGAGGATGATCTAGATATTAGAGGATAAGTTTCGTGTATGCGTGCTGGATTTTAGGGGTAGCTAGACCCAGTTTATGTCGTTGGTTGAATTTGCTTACAATAACAGCTATCAGGCCAGCATCGGCATGGCACCTTAGGAGGCGCTTTATGGTAGGAGGTGTCGTTCTCCTCTTTTTCTGGGATGAAGTAAGCGAGAGGTGAGTTTTGGGTTCGGAGATGGTACAACAGGCGTATGATAAAGTCCAACTAATTCAAGAAAGAATCAGTACAGCTCAGAGTCGGCAAAAGAGTTATGCAAACACTCACCACCAGGAGTTAGAATTTGATGTGGGGGGATTGGGTATTCTTGAAGGTAGCTCCTCTGAGAGGGGTTATGAGGTTTGGGAAGAAGGACAAGCTGAGCTTTAGGTATATTGGCCCTTTTGAGATACTAGAGAGAGAGGGGTCAGTTGCCTACAAGCTAGCTCTGCCACCAACTTTTTCTAGAATACACGACGTATTCCATGTTGCCATGCTAAGGAAATATGACCCAAACTCATCCCACGTAATTAGTTATGCAAAAATAGAACTTAGAGATTCACTAGCCTATGAGGAAGCACCGGTACAGATCTTAGGCCGAAAGATACAGGAATTGCGCACTAGGGAAATTCAGCTGGTGAAAGTTTTGTGGAGAAACCGTGCTTTTAAAGAAGTTTCATGGGAGCTTGAGGAAGAAATTAGACAGAAATTCCCACATTTATTTAATGAATTATAGTATTAGTCAGTGTTGTTTAGATAAAGACAAAGTTTGTTTAGTGTAAAGTGATACATATATGGTTGTATTTTAGATTATAGGATAGGTAATGTTTTGGTTTTGAGAGAATTTTTTTTATAAGTGTATTTCTAATCTCCTAGGACCTTGAATGTAACCACGGTATTCTTTCGCCACAAGTGAGGGTAATTAATAAAATAAGTAGCCAATTTTCTTCAGAGAGTGGTGTATGGTACAAATAGTAAATTTCAAGGACGAAATTTTATAAGGAGGGAAGAATGTAATAACCTGGATAACTATTGGAATTAAATAATAAAGAAAAGAGAGGGAAAAAGAATTTTAAAGGGGGATGCAACAGGGCTTCGTTGACAAACACAGAGAGTTCGTCGACAAAAAGTCTTCTTGGGCTCGTCGACGTGGACGCGTGTCTCGTCGACGAGAATTTACCAAGTGGCTATTTTTAGGGCCTGAATTTCGTTGACGAGGGCACCATCTTCGTCAACGAACCGCCTTCATGGACTTGTTGACGAGGCGATGTGGCTTGTCAATGAGGCCATGTGGCCAGCCACCTATAAATATGCAGAAAATGAGTTTTTTGCGGAAAATTTTTCTCTCTCTCATTTTATTTCTCTAGAAAACGATTTCGTTCACTTCTCTCTAGATTTTTGGCTCCGATTCTCCCTGGTTCGACGATTAGAAGCTACCACGGTGATTCTGGGGAGATTCTCTACAACCTAACTGGGGCGGAAATTCAATTTGAGTAGTTTGGGAACCATCACAAATTTTGGGTAAGTGGATTTTTAGGTATTTTCAGTATTGCCATTATTATTTGGGGCCAGATTTTGTATTCTATGAGAATATACTAGTGTTTTGCGGAATAAATTTGGGGTGTCATATTTTTAGGAATAGGGTGTTTTGGGCTCCTATAGTCATGGGTTGAGGACCCAGCAAGTATCCGTTTGGGAGCCCAGGTAATGTACAGTTCAAGAAATTATGAATAGGCAATCTCAGGAAATATAGGTGTATTGATTTATTTGGAAATTTGTATATGTAAATGCAGGTTTTTAGGGTTGGTACACTAAGGATGCGAGAGTTGAGTGGAGGCTATCCTCCCAGTCAGATAGGAAAGGGAAATATGCTATGCTAGGAATTTTAGAAAGTTTATCAGAAAATTATGTATATATATCAGTTTATTATTCAGTTTATCTAGAAAATTATTATTATTGTAGGAGTTGCATATTTTAGAGCATGAGAATCTAATTACTTAATCGTGTGGCATGAGTTCATAACAGTTTAGTATAGTATTTATACCGTTTTTACAAATATCATGTTTTATAGTATATTAGTAGAAAATATCGATATGTAGTTTTTAGAAAATATGATTTATATTATTTTTTAGAATGTCATGACTTTAGAACCATAACACTCAGTTATTCAATTATTTAGTTAGAAATTCAAATTATATAGATCAGTTTAAAAGTGTTATGGTTATTTCAAAATTATGGTAAAAACAGTAAGATAATTATAAATATCAGTACTAAATAGTATTAGACCCTGAGGAAATATTTAGTTAAATTCAGACACTAGAGCATCGTATCGTTGCTATATTCAGATCAGAGTGCAACCACATATTTTAGATAGTATGTGGATTCTGTCAACCGTGTCTATGGAGAGATTGCAATCTCCTCAGTATTCTTGGTGGAGGAGGCTGGTTTGACGAGGTAAAGATTAGTTATTGAGCTTGGAGAGATTGTAGTGGGCCGGATTGATGATTGGTAGAGCTTCTGATTGACTTACCTGGTGGGCCAACTAGTGTTAAGTCCCGCCTATGGGCCACACAACCCTTTCATGAGGGGTTAAATCATGACATTCAGTTCCAGGATATTATCACAGTTGTTTCTATATACACAGATATACAGTACAACAACAGATTTATTATAATACTAGAATTATGTGTAGCTAGAAAACTCATATATACAGTTGTATTTTAAATTGTAATAAATGTAATCAGTACGGTATACTAGACTAACAGATTTACAATTTTAGTATTATATCTATATTTTAAATGTGTAACTCAGTTACCACACACTAGTGATAGCATATCTCCTCTTACTGAGCGTTGTCTCACCCCAGTGACTTAACATTTTTCAGGTGATCCAGTTAAGCGAGTAGATTAGACTTGCAGGTAAAGAAATTCTCAAGCTGCCTTTTTTGAAGGGCGAGTGTTTCCTGGGTGTTGATTGTTTGGGTAGATCCCAGGGTTTTTGATGGATGTCACTAGGAGTTTTGTAATGTATATTTTGGGACTTTTAAGATTTCTGGTATTGTAAATATAGTACACAGTTTTATTTTTACCGCTACTTAGGAATGTAATGTGAATAGAGTTTCCTCAGTACTTCATTGGGGGCTTGAGATGTTTTTAGCAGATAATATAGAGAGATTTGCTATATATTTTTAAGTGGAAAAAAATGGCATAAAAAATCAAGTTATTTCAAAGTATCTGGGAGGTAAATGCTAATCATGAGGACTCTCCTCTCCTCAAGAAGTTCATTGAAATTAAAGACCTGATTCTCTAGAGTTGTGACACTTGTGAGGAGGCTGATGTTTAATTCAAAAAGTGGCTTATGGGCGATTAGATGGGTTTTTCTTTGGTCTACCAGTTTTGGAGATTCAGACACCATAAAGTCTCGTGGCATTCTATGATTTGGAAAAGTGGCAATGCTCTTAAACATGCATTTGTTCTTTGGTTGTGTGCAAAATGTAAATTACTTACATAAGATAAACTGTCAGTGGAAGGTTATGATAAATTGTGTGTCTTGTGTGGTAATAAAGAGGAATCTCTTGATCACATGTTCTTTAAATGCAGGGTTTCTGCATCAGTTTGGGAATAGCTTAAGGCTTGGTTGGGTTTGACAAGAAAAATGTCTACTATTAAAGCTTTCTTCAAATGGCTTATTAAGGAAGCAAGGGGCAAGGGTATTCAATATTTGGCCAAGAAGATCTGTTTTGCGTCCATGGTTTATTCAATTTGGCATTTTTGTAACAGAAGGAAGTTTTAAGGCATTATCACATCAGTGGATCCTATTATTAAAGTTGTTCAGATCCATGTGTATAGGGTTTTGTATGAAAAATTACCCTCTTTCATAGGATCCTTGGTTGATGTGGAGACTTGTTTTGTTTTGTTTTGTTTGATGTAGTTGCTTCTTTGCTTATTGGCCTTTATGCCCTAAGTATGCCCAGGTTTGATGTATTTGTTTTGTTTGTTATAGTTGCTTCTTTGCTTCTTCGCCTTTGTGCCCTGGGTATGCCCAGGTTTATTATACCTTTGTTTGTTTGTTCGAGTGGGGTTTCCCTTTTTCTCAGGTATGCTTAGAGCTTCTGTACATATCCATTTTGATCAATATAATTTATAACTTATAAATAAAAAAAAAAGTGTGAGGCATCAGAATCCTTTAATAGATGTTGCCAACTATGAAAGCTATAAGAAATATTGTTTCTAATGACAAATTTCTAGTGACAAACTAAATTTTTTCACTAAAAGTTACTTTTGGCGATAACTAAAAAAACTGAAAACTATCACCTTTGGTCACTAGGGGTTGGCTAGGAAAATCAAAACCATTTTTGGCACTCTTAGGGGAATTTTTTAGTGATGGTAGAAATTATTTAGCAAAAAAATTTACTTAAGAACAACATTTAGGAAATGATGCTAAGTGTATTTATAAAAAAATTTCCTAAATTTTTTTCATCCTATTACATTCGTTTTTCGCCCTCCCTTCCCAACTCCAATACTTCACTAAGCCACTGTGCAAGCTCCTCCCTAAGCCATTACCTCCTATGACCACTATTGGCATTTGAAATAGACATTCTGCAAGCTCCTTCCTTTGTTTATCCCTTCCCCTTCCACTTTGTTCAACAATTAAAAGTTTATAAAAGGCTTCTAAAAGTTATAAACGCTGCCATCATCGCCTCCTCCACTTGTTGCATCCATCTGTGACCACCTTTACTTGCAACTGATGTTGCTGCTTGCGACCTCCACTACTTCCTACAAGTGCCACCACCACCTACAACTATTGTTGTTGCCTATGACTGTGAGCTTGTCCTACCTAAGCTTTCTTAGCCTATTCAGCCGCTACCTACAAGCCCTTTTTTGGTTTATATTTTTGTCCTAATTTATATTTGTTCTTTGTAATAGTTTCACTTATGTTAATGTTTTAAATAGACTATTTGAACAACTTGATTTTTACAATTTTATGCCAACATAAATTAATCAGAAAAGGGCTATAGAACTTTAAGCTATAGAACATGGTCATGTCATTTATAAGCAGTATTAGTTGTTTTATCCATCTCCAAAAGCATAATCTTGTGAGTAGTGAGTATTTGAGAATTAGAGGGGGTGAGAAGAATTTGAACTTAATAAGACTTGTAGTTGTTCAGCCTCATACTATGTGGCAAATTACCCTCAAACCTAAAAGTTCTAGTGTTGTGAATGTGTCCAAAGGTTATCCACACACATGCAAGATATCAAAAAAATAATAAAGAAATGTGAGAAAAATATAATACTTTTGTGATGCCTCGAATTTCATACCATTTTTTAACTATAATAATTAAATCATACACATTAATTATCACATATCGGCCACATCAACAACTCTGATACCTCTCATATGACCTGACCCGCATTGGGTACCGGGTAAACAAACATTTTATTTATATTAACATAATAGCGGAAGACATAATATACATACCATCTAGAATAAAATTACCCAGAGTACTAAATCATCCATATCTACATATATGTTTAACACATTCCCCAAAAACAATACATCCAAGTGAAACAAACATCCCTAGTTCAAAGCACTCACCCTGTATATCAAGGTACCAGCTCCCCACTATCCCGGAGCTCTATCATCTGCTTTGTCACAACTTCCTGAAATATTTAGATATTTGGGTGAGACACATCTCAGTAAGATGGAATAAATTATTTATAGTGTATGGCAATATGAGTTTTATCATATCATAATATACTCTTTTAAATTATCATATTATTTGAGAAAATAACTGATATACGCTCATAATCATATAGATATAAAACACAAGCTTTCATAAGCTTTTAATTCCATTTTCAAAATCATTCGCACGCAACCTATGTTTACCAGCGAAGTTCCTGAGAATAGGGAAGATTACCCGCCCATACAAGTAGCTTCCTTCTGCCCTAATATGGTATGCAGCCAAGTATGACAACATCTAATACCTATTAGGGCACTCACCTTACTCAGTAAGTCCTTAGGCGGAGAGTTTTACTTCACTTCAATTATTTGTGTTGTTAACTCACACATATCCATTTTTCGATTTCACCATCCAACACATAAGTATCCTTGGTACTCAGTACCAACATCGCGTCTGTAACTTATGGCTACCCTGAGGATCTCTTTTCCATGTCATACTTCCCCCCATAAATAGGGTTGTGAGGCTTAAAGGCTGAATCTAATCGTAGTTGGCCTATCCGGTAAGATTAAAATGGAAATCCATCCATGCGTCTATAGTATGACTAGACGACCTATAGCCCTGATCCGAACTCAGGGGGTACAATAATTCTACTAAATGGCTCAGTCAACTACCCACACCACACTCTCCACGAGACTGTGTGGTTGCACTAACACCTCTAACAACAGTACCGGGCTCAATATCACAACCCATCATTAGGGTTTCCATAACCAACCGCTAGGGCTAACATTATCACATACCTACAATTATTATGCGGTATTGGCATTTCATCAATCATATTTCAATGATCCCACTGCAACTTTTGCATTTTATAATGTTCACATTTCCCAATATTTAATGATCCCATTGCAGCTTTCGCACTTTGCAATGTTCACATTTCAATTTCCACATTTCAATATTTATATTGCATAATTTACATTGCAATATTCCCATTTTTAATATTCACATTTCAAAATTCATTTCATAATAATACATACATACATACATACATACATATATATCTCATTTCACATTATTCAATATTTTCCAGTAAAAACATTTCTATACTACATATTTCATCATTTTTCAGAAAATACTCTTCAATATATATATTATCCTCGTTTCAATGTTTCTCAATAAAACATAGATTCATTTCATTCACATACTAGCATATATCATAATTCAAGTGTTTCAATATTTCTTAATGAAACATATCTTTCATTTCATAATCATTTTCCTATAAACATATCAATGTTTCACATATGCCACACAACTTTATCTGATATTCATATCATAATAATTTCAAGCAAAATATCATATACTCATTTTCATGTGTTACTTTAGGTGTAATCACACGAGGGGGGGGGGGTGGATTGGGTATTTTTTAAAAACCTTTAATATTACTTACCACTTAATCTATTTTTATATTTAATAACTTAATTGCAGGAGTTAAAGATTGATTTAAATTATCATATCAATGAATTCTTTTCACCCAATTAATTGTCAAGTGCGTGTGGGGTTATTCAATATACACATGCAAGATAGATATTGAAATGCGTTGTGGAAAATAAAAGGAGTAAAAGAAGAGAGAAGGCAAACACAATTTTTACAAGGTTCAGCCAACCCGGCCTACGTCCTCGCCTTAAGCAACCCACTTAAGGATTCCACTAAATCTTTGCTCCTTTAACCGGGACGGAGTTTCCTTTACATCTGTTGCTTACAAGAGGCACAACTTCCTCCTCACCCAATTCACAACCCGAACCGTGATTACAATATAGAATTTCAAATATGCAAAACAACTCAATATTATTTCTAACAAAGCTAGTGAGTACAATTGAAAACCTAACACATATCCATATGATAAAACTTGAAGCTTAGTATGTATGTAACGATAAGATCGTTATATGAATAATATGCTTCACAAATTTACCTTTTAAATCAATATCTCCCTAAAATGATTTTATAAATAAATGCTTTGGAGAAATTAGGATTCTAGTTCAACTTATTAGATGCATAAATACCAAATGTGATCCCAAAAAAAAAAATTTGCCTCAAATATTGTAAAGATCTAAATCAATAAGTTTTCTTCCAAATATCCAAACACAATATGATTTTTGTAATATGAAAATATATGTATATATATGATATAAGTTCCAAAGATCAAACAACCTAATATAATATTTTTCAGAAAATATCCCTCAATAATATATATAGTTATGAACACTAAGGATATTTAATCAAGTGGTTTTGTAATATCAAAAATATCGAGTCTTTAACTGAATACACACTTGAATCAAAACCATTTAACCAATGGCGAAAACTTTTCTCAAATAGTGATCTTGTCAAAACAATTTAATATAAGCACACTCAAGATCAATCTTTGAACTAATATTCAATAATGGATTTTGAGATGAAAAACTCTTTGAGAATAAATAATAACAAGCAAATCAATTTAGATGAAAAGTTCCATGAGAATAAATATTAACAAGCAAATCAATTTACAAAACCTAAATACCAAAATGAAAGCACAACAATTGCTAGATTGCCTCTTGAACATCAAGATAGCCTTAGCTCAAATTTGACATATAAAGTTTGAAATCCCAAGTAAAAACTTTAGCAGTGTGTTCAAAGTTCTCCCAAGTTGTGCTATACGTACAATATGCTCAATCGTATGCCAAAGGTTATTTTTCTTGGGGGCACTAGGGTTTAGATGTTGATTATATAGGTAACCTTGCCCTTAGGATGATTTCTAATAGTTGGATCAACTTGATGTAGAAATAACTCGCGTGTTCTCTCATTAAAAATCAAAATTTTAATCTTCCTTTAAGTTCAGACGAATGAGGATTATAGCTCAGACGACTGAAGTTCCTTAGAGCTTAAAAAAAAAATTTAACCTGGACACAGGGTCTAGCGTATGAAGTTTGGGTTCAGACTTCTGAAGTTGAGGGTTCAGACGACTGAAGTTAGGGTTTAGTCTTTTGGTGAGCTTCTGCCTGTTTCTATATTTCTCAAATAATTCTTTAGACGACTGAACTTAATCTTTGGTCTTCTGAAGAAATTCTTCAGACGACTGAGCTTAACTTCGGTCTTCTGAAGTTGAATCTTCAGACAACTGGTCAGGGAGTTTGGTCTTTTGAACTGAACATTTTCTAGATTTTCCTTTTTATTTTCAAAAATCTATTTTTGCTCCCTTTCTTTGCTCTTTTATAAAATATTTTTTGAGGTTTTAAAAACTCTCTAAGTCCATACATATCCTCTAAAGATGTTCATGAGATGCATGAGTCCTAAGTTCAGTCTAGGGTATATTTTGAGCCTCAAATTAAATCAGATGAAATATGTAAATACATTCAGTTCTAAATACTCATTCCCTTGACAATCTTGAACTTGCCGCTTGTATCTTCATTCTTTAACTCTTTTAGTTCCATGGATTTTGCCAAGATGTATATACTTTAGTCTTCATGGCTTCCATGACTTTCTATCCTTCCGTGCATGCTAAATATTGTTCCTGTTCACAATCTCAATGCACAGATCAAATACCAAGTGATTTGTCATTATCAAAACAGGATGGGACTCAGAGAGTCAACATCACGTATTAACTAAATCAGTAGTTCTCAAAATAACTGTAATAATTTATTTCCCTTACCTGGTTTCCTAAACTACGTCTGTAGGGTTCCCGAAATCATACCTGCGACGCTCATCCGAACCCTGAATTCAATAACCCTAGTTCATCCTAAAATGCCCAATATTTTAACATTTCAAAATCTACACTAATTGAATAAAAATTAATCTTTAAATAAACCCCTTATCCTAATTTTGGGGCTATACCTACGATGACCCCATGAGAAATCTGCTCCGCTAGACTTGTATAGAATCGTCCCTAGATTCTTGTGGTGGTGTCCGATCGTCCATTTGACTTAGGATTTAAGAAAAATTGAGGTAAGAGTGAGAAGTTACCTTACCCCAGGGAATATGCCTATGTCGCTCCTATGACAAATACGCTCTAGTAGATATGTCGGTGGCGAAGAATGGAGCCTAGCGGTATTTTTAGATTTTCGATTGGTGCTCATTAGGCTGATGAAATCGAGGAGAAAGGAAGAGGAGACGAGGAGAGAGACGAGAGTGAGAGACACTATGAGAGAGAGCGCAGATAAATTGAGAGAGTTTGAGAGGCGTAGGTTCAATTGCAACTTAATTCAATCTTCCTTCAATCCTCTATCTGTTGTGGGTCAAGGGCTCCTTCTTCAAACTCCGATTCGTATTTTTCATAGAGAAATCTCTGATCAACGATAGAACAAGATCCATTTT
Organism: Malania oleifera; assembly: GCF_029873635.1. NCBI lineage: Eukaryota > Viridiplantae > Streptophyta > Magnoliopsida > Santalales > Ximeniaceae > Malania > Malania oleifera. The sequence goes on along the minus strand of NC_080420.1, from coordinate 57,961,486 downwards.
GCATCATATCTAAGGGATTCCTTGGTTCGGACCGAAGAAGCAATGTCACTCGATCATTATCAAACTGACTGTAATCTTTTTCTGTCCGTGAGGATCCCACCAGTCCTTCAACCCATTTATATATATATATATATATATATATATATATCTTATTATATTATTTATTTATTTAATTCAGTTTAATAATATTTAATTAATTTAGTTTAATAATTAATTAATTAATTAATAATTAATTTTTATTATTACATTTTTTATATATTTTTTTTTACATTTCCATGCATACAATTTTTGGGGTCATTACATTCTCTCCTCCTTACAAAAATTTTGTCCTCGAAAATTGCTAAATACAACTTCAAGTAAAATTCATCATTAACCTAACAAGTTTTGCGTTAATTTTTTAAAGCACTCTTTTAGAACTGGTAACTAACATAAATCGATGAATTATACACCCTGTCCTAATACACCTTACTTCAGCACCAACATACAACAACTTCAATTTTTATCTTGAGTCTTTGAAAGATTTAACACCAATATAACCTTAAAAGAATCAATAGATAACTATCCTTTGATTATGACATGACCCAAAGATTTCATATTAGTTGTCTAGAACCCACATTTCATGTTTAGCATATAATTGATGCTCTCATAATGTTTGAAAAATTAATCACAAATGTTGTTTATGCTCTTCTTGAGTCTTTGAATACCCCAAAAGTCATCCATAAAAATTATAATGAATTGATCCAAGTATGGTTGAATAACTTGATTCATTACAACCATGAAAATGCAAGGTGCATAGGTAACCCCAACTGATAACACCAGAAACTTATAGTGATCTTACTGTGTACTCAATTCTATCTTTGGGATGTGTAATTCCCAAATCATAATTAGTGGGAATTTAATTGCAAATCAATCTTCAAAAATTTTGGGATTTTACCAATTATTCAAATAATCCACTAATCCTTGGAAGTTAATACCAATTCCTAATGTAGCGTGTTTCAACTTCCAATGGTTAATGCATAACCTCAAGGTCCCATTATGTCTCTTAGTGAATAACACAGGTACAACCTATAATGTTATACTAGGTCGAACATATTTCTTGTCGAGGAAATCTTCTAATTGCACCCTAGGTTGCCTTAGTTCAATTAATGACATTCTATAGGAAGCAGTTGACATAGACTTCGTTTCTAGTACCAAATCAACATTGAATTCAATCTCCTCTTGGAGGTAACCCTGATAAATCATTTGGGAAGAATATCTAAAAATTCATTACCTATGGGTAAAAAAGTTTGGGATTTGTTAACTTATATGTTTCTTTCATCACTGCTACAAACCCCAGACATGTCCCCAAATTCTATTCTTCCCCTAAGCTCTCAAGATGTTAAGTATGAGAGCTTGTTAGTTAGAAAGAAAATCCTCACTCCATTAGGATCTCTAAGTACTCTTTCTTTTTAAAATCAATCAACTAGGTGTATGATAAATAAATAACCACCAATGGTTAGCCTCATCTTTAATCAGAGAAGTTACAATAATAACTCATACTCATCAAAGAACATACCTGTTGAGACATCTTAGACCAGGATGTGTAATCATTAGCCTGTCAGATCAAATGTATAAAAGACACTTCAAACTCTCATCATAACTTGTAATTCGTTTGAGTAAAAATTATATGAATTTCCAAACATTCCCTGGAATTCTAATCACCCAATTTCTTTTCAATGTCAAACTAGTGCACATGCTTACATTTTTAAATCAGGGTAAAGTATCATTTTCCTACCAAATTGGTTCTTGGATTTTTTTTCCTCTTGTTTTAAATAGTTTTTAAGGCCCAACTTCTAACCTATGGTGGCACACATTGAGTATCAAAACATAGTTGGAAAATATCCTCAATGAAAAACATGAATTGCAATTATAGCAAGTCTAAGTCCTGGTATACAGACTTCAAGTCAACCATGATCTTGCTCCAATGACTGGACAAATATGCAATAAAAACATGTCTTGGGTTTTGGGTATAAAATACAATATAGATGGAGTTGTTTAGTTAACTGTGATGAGTAATTGGACATTGTCTGGCGGCATAAATCTTAAGTAAAATGGACTAGGAAGGAAAGGGTGGCATTTATTTGTACTAGAGAGTTGCTAATGGTAGAAGAATCAGATTCTGAAGATAGCTTCAAAAGCCACAATCAACTGCAAATAACCACAGAATATTTCACATTAAGTTGTATACGAATCAAATTCCAACCGAGCCAATTTCTAAGCTGTTAAATTGGCCAAGTAGGATTCACATAGGATAGAGTGAAAAGATAAAGCTCCAGGTCCTAGTATGTATGGTTTTCCTTCTGGAGAGCAGATTGCTAAAGGTCCGAGTATCATTATGATTTTCCTTCTAAGTAAGTTGCTAGAGATGACTCTTTCAAGTGTTATTTGATTCATAAGATCCTTCGGAAGACTTGGCAACGTGATGCCCATGACATCTTGTTCCCATGGTTGGTTTCAGGTTATGGTGATGACCCTACTTCCTAGGGAATAAAGAATTTCCACAGAACATAGGAGTCTAGTTGTTGCCCATTTAGTATCTTACATTCTTATCGGCATCCTAAGTTTAGGATTACATTGTCCCCACTATTTTTGCTGACTTATGGAAACATGGAAATATATAATCGATGCATATTCTCATCAACCCATCTTCCTTCCTGACAAACAATACTGGCGCTCCCCAGGTGACATGCTAGCCGAATAAACTCCTTATCCAACAGTTCTTGCAACTCTTTTAGTGTTGCCGGTGCCATTCTATATGATGCTTTAGAAATTGGTGCTGTCACCAGAACTAGATCAATAACAAATTCTACCTCACGATCAAGAGGTACTCCTGGCAAACCTTTGGGAAATACATTAGGAAAACCCCTCACTACTGGGATATCCTCAACCCTCAACTCCCCTTCTGATGCCTTCTTCACACAATCCAAATATCCTTGGCCACCCTCTAGAAACAACCCCCTCGCCTGAATGGCGGGTAACAATTGTGGTGGGGTGTGCACACATGACCTCACAAATCTATACTTCTGTCCTCTTGGAGGTCTGAATACTACCTCTCTTTGATAACAATCTATATTGGCATAGTTAGCAACTAGCCAGTCCATCACCAAGATTACCTCAAACTCATGCATCTCTAAAACCACCAAATTAGCTAACAAAGACCTCCTCCGAATACCCACTAGACAGTCCCTGAGTACCTTTATGCATATCCCTACAACCCCAGTTGGCGTAGCAACAAACAAGCTAACATCTAACAGCTAAGGTTCAAACCCACACCGCTTAACATATTCCCGAGCGATAAAAGAATGAGTCGCCCCGGTATCAAACAAAGCAGTAACTTTAAATGATAGTTTTGAAATAGTACTTGCCACCACATCTCTTGCCGCCTTAGTATCTCCCAGCGTTAGTACATAAACTTGCATCAGAGAAGTATTCCTTTATTGTCTGCCTCGAGGTGCTTGATAGCCTTCTCTATATGGTCGAGGAGAAGATGCTATCGCTGGTGATGTTTGACAGTTTCTTACCATATGTCCAAGCTAATGGCACTGATAATAGACAACCTTCCTCACCTGACACTCTCTCGAGTGTCTCTTATAGCATCTGGAACATAAAGGGGGCATCAACCTTCCTTGTACCACTCGATCTCCCATTCCTTGGTTCTAGCCTACACTGCCACCATATCTACTCCAAGGCCCCTTACTAGTACCTGCTTGAAATTTAGGAGGCATAAATCTCTTCCTCTGGTTCAGATTCATAAACTCCTCTACCTAGGCATATATGGTAGAAGAGTGAATGTATTGATCATAGAAAATTTTCTTAAAATGGTTTCATGTTAGAGTTGCTAGTTCTGGCCTTTATTCTTCAAATAGCTTTATCGACATCCACCAATGCTTGGCCTCCCCAGTCATTTTCAAAACTGCATACAGAACTTTCTGCTCGTCTACATAGCGGAGATTTTCTAATATATCTTCCATCTCTTGGATCCATTCCTTCACAATGATTTGATCTTCTCTCCCCATAAAAGTCGAGGGATTCATGTAGATAAATTGCTCGACAGTGCAGCACGGGTCAGCTGATGGATAGTTCTGTTCCCCATAGTTCCACACAACCCCTGCCATGACCTGCTAGCCTGTACTACACAACACCTACTCAAGGTCACTGCCACCTATGCTGAAAGCCCCCTCGTTGCCACTAATTTTAGTATTTACATTGTTATTCCTAGGGTCTATCCTGAAAAGGGAATAACCAGTCTCGGAACTCAATTACTATCATGCAACCAATACACTTATCTAATTATAACTCATGAAAAATTCTTCTATAACCATTCATCATATCATCCTCAATCCCAATTTAAGATCCAGTCCTACCACTCAGAAACAAGAACCGACGATAGTATCTATGGTTTCCTGAAGTCATCACCCTAGGAAAATCATAGAAACAATCACGAAATTTTCTGCCTCCAAGCTGCAAGATAGAACCCTAAATTCCAAATCTCTTCCACTAACAACAACTGACTCATATCTCAATCTACCCCTCTCCTATTCTCCTCACAATCTATCCCTATACTCTGGTATTGCATTCCGCTGTTTACTAAAGTCTGCAGAACCTAGCAATCTAGACTCTAATACCAAAAAGTGACACTCTAATTTTCATACCAATTTTTTTACAGTAATAATTAAATCATACACATTAATTATCACATATCGTCCACGTCAACAACTCTGATACCTCTCACATGATCCGACCCGCATTGGGTACCGAGTAAACAAACATTTTATTTATATTAACCTAATAGCGGAAGACATAATATACATATCATCCAGAATCAAATTACCCAGAGTACTAAATCATCCATATCTACATATATGTTTTACACATTCCCAAAAAACAAAACATCTTAGGGAAACACACACATCCCTGGTTCAAAGCACTCACCCTGTATATCAGGGTACCAACTCCCCACTATCCCGGAGCTCTATCATCTGCTCTGTCACAACTTCCTGAAATATTTAGATATTTGGGTGAGACACATATCAGTAATACGGAATAAATTATTTACAATGTGTGGCAATATGAGTTTCATCATATCATAATATACTCTTTTAAATTATCATATTATCTGAGAAAATAACTGATATTCATTCATAATCATACAGATATAAAACATAAGTTTTCATAAGCTTTTAATTCCATTTTCAAAATCATTCACACGCAACCCAAGTTTACCAGCAAAGTTCCTGAGAATAGGGAAGATTACCTGCCTATACAAGTAGCTTCCCTCTGCCCTAGTACATTATGCAGTTAGGTATGGTTACATCTGATACCTATCAGGGCACTCACCTTACTCAGTAAGCCCTCAAGTAGAGAGTTTTACTTCGCTTCAATTATTTGTATTATTAACTCACACATATTTATTTTTCAATTTCACTATCCAACACATGAGTATCCTTGGTATTCAGTACCAACATTGCATCTGTAAATCATGGCTACCCTGAGGATCTCTTTTCCACGTCATGCTCCCCCCTATGAATAGGGTTGTGCGGCTTGGAGGTTGGATCTAACCGCAGTTGGCCTACTTGGTTAGATTAAAATGGAAATCCATCCATGCGTCTGTAGTACGACTGGCCGACCTATAGCCTTGATTCGGATTCAGAGGGCACAACAACTCTACTAAACAGTTTAGTCGACTGCCCACACCATACTCTCCACGAGATCGTGTGGTTGCACTAACACCTTTAGCAACGGTACCGTGCTTAATATCACAACCCATAATTAGGGCTTCCATAACCATCCGTTAGGGTTATCATTACCATATACTCCCAATCATTATGCGGTATTGACATTTCATCAATCATATTTTAATGATCCCACTACAGCTTTCGCACTTTGCAGTGTTCACATTTTCCAGTATTTACTGATCCCATTATAGCTTTCACACTTTGTAATGTTCACATTTCAATTTCCACATTTCAATATTTATATTGCACAATTTACATTACAATATTCCCATTTTTAATATTCACATTTCAAAATTCATTTCATAATAATACATATATATATATATATATATGTCATTTCACATTGTTCAATTTTCTGGGTAAAAAATTTCTATACTGCATATTTCATCATTTTTCAGAAAATACTCTTCAATATATATATATATATATATATATATATATATATGTCATTTCACATTGTTCAACGTTTTTGGGTAAAACATTTCTATACTGCATATTTCATCATATTTTAGAAAATACTCTTCAATATTTATATATATCCTCATTTCAATATCTCTTAATAAAACATATCTTCATTTCATTCACATACTAGCTTATATCATAATTCACTTGTTTCAATATTTCTCAATAAAACATGTCTTTAATTTCATAATCACTTTCCCATAAACATATCAATGTTTCACATATAAGTATTTCTTAGAAAATACTCATCAATATTTATCACTTTTCATCACCTCTTGTATTTCAAAAAACCAAAACACCACAGTTCAATATAAATCATATGCCACGTAACTTTATTTGATATTCATATCATAATAATTTCAAGCAAAATATCATATACTCATTTTCACGTATTAACTAAATCAGTAGTTCTCAAAATAACTGTAATAATTTATTTGTCTTACCTGGTTTCCTAAACTACACCTGCAAGGATTTCGAAATTATACCCGCAGCGCTCACCCGAACCTTAAATTCAATAACCCTAGTTCAATCCCAAAATGCCCAATATTTTAACATTTCCAAATCTATACTAATTAAATAAAAATTAATCTCTAAATAACCCTCTTATCCTAATTTTGGGGTTATACCTATGATAACCCCACGAGAAATCCGCTTCACTAAACTTGTACAAAATCTTTCCTAGATTCTCGTGGTGGTGTCCAATCGTCCATTTGACTTAAGATTTAAGAAAAATTGAGGTAAGAGTGAGAATTTACATTATCCCAGGGGATATGCCTACATCGCTCCTCGGTAGCGGAGAATGGAGCCCAGCAGTATTTTTTGATTTTTGATTGACGCTCGTTAGGCCGATGAAATTGAGAAGAGAGGGAAAGGAGACGAGAGTGAGATGCACTGTGAGAGAGAGCGCAGAGAAATTGAGAGAGTTTGAGAGGCACAGGTTCAATTGCAACTCAATTCAATCTTCCTTTAGGAAGATTCCTTCAACCCATATATATATATATATATATATATATATATATATATATTAAATTTCCATGCATACAATTTTTGGGGTCATTTCAACTTTATGAGGTTTAACACTTTGTTTGGGGTTGGGAGTGCCTCTGTACAATGCCTAAACATTTGGGGCATATATCTTTTAGGATGTTAGCTAAAATTGATTGTTTGCTGTAAAATATGCTTGTAACACTATGAGAAGGTTGCTAGTATTGTAATCAAGGAAAATTATTACTAGCTTGCAAATGTACACTTGAAAACCCTGAATATTCTATTTTTTATGTGGCTAGCTTGTAAATACACACTTGAAAACCCTGAAATACTATTATCAAGGAAAATTATTATTGGTGCTTGCTATGTTTCTTGCAACAATGAAGATGTAAACATTAAGCGCTTATCCTTTTATTATCTTTTTTTTGGGGATGTGGTTTGGATGAATGTTCTTTATAAATGCTTTATTTGTAAGGTTGTTGAACCTATGAATAGGGAGGTATATTAGCTACGCAATATGTGGCATGAGATAAATGGTGGCTACTCTAAAAAATTTTAGTGTTCAATGTGATTGGTATTCTATTTTTTAGATTAAAGGAAATCATAAAAACTTTAGGCAAAATAGTAAGAAAACAATAATTAGTAGTTTTAATTTTGCATATTTGTGCATAAAACATTATTTATGTTGGAGAAGTATAAAAGCATATTTTGTGTGTTCATGCATATAACCTTAGATCCATTCGAATATTTTATCAAATATGTAGAAGTAGTATTATGGTAGTGATATAGTTGCTTTGTCCCTACCAACAATACTTGATACATATTCAATTATAATTCTTGAATTGTCCCATTTTTGGATAGTTTAGGAATGCATACTTGTTTATATTACGAGTAGTAATTCTATGTTTTGTTCCATTTAAGGAGATTCAGTAGCTAATCCAATTGTCCTAGATTATGTACAAGAATAATTTTTTTTTTCAATTATTCTATGTCCTATACTTGGGGAACTACACAAAAGTGTTGCTAAAATTTATTTAGAAATGAGAAATTGCATGTTGAGTTGTTATTTTCAATATAAATTATGCAATTCCTGAAAGAGATTAGACCCATCCATTAGAAATGAACTCATGGATAAGAACCATGATGCATTTATGACATTTTTTCAGTTGTGCCTTTTGCATATAGGTTCATAGAGTGTGGATAAGAGCTAGGTTGACAAAAGAAATTGATTTAGTGAAACATATAAATTAGGAGTAAGTCATTTATTAAATTTCCTAAATGTCCATAAAATAAGGAGAATATGATTCATTGTTTATGTTGTGTATTCATGAACACATCATTTAAAACCTTTAAAGATGTAGAGACTGTGATTATGAATGGGTTCATACACAATTATAAACAATGGTTATTTCACGAAGAAAAAGATGACATATTTAATGATTTTAATGAACTCAATAATAAGGGAGTAGAAGAAAATCAAGATGAAGGAGAGAGTGGAATACTTGGAATGTTGGTTGAACTGATGCAAGAGCACAATTTTAATAGCATGTCTAAAAGGGAAATAAATTAGTTTAATAAGTTGATGGAGGCATAATGCGAGTTGTACCCAAGGAGTAAGAAAGAATCGTTATTATCTTTTATTGTAAAACTGCTTTATGTGAAGGTTCTAATTAAGTGGAGCAATAGTTCCTTTAACATGTTCCTCTAGGTACTAAAGGAAGCATTGAAAAAAAATAATATTTTCCCATCCACATTGTATGTTTTGAATTTTTTTTTTGAAAGGTCTTGGTTTAGGATACAAATCCATCTATGTTTTCCAATATAATTGTACTACATTCAATGGAGAATATAAGAACCCTGACAATGTTCCCGTATGCAAGGAATGTCATTCAAACAAGTTCCACATAAAATGATGTATTACCTTCCGTTGAATTATGGTTGTAATGAATTTATATATCGAGTAAATATGCTTCTAATTTGAGATGGCATAGGGAGATGTGTGTAAAGGAACCTAATGAAATGAGACATCTAGCTAATTTTAAAACTTGGAAGCATTTTTTTTTATAGGCAATATCTTGAACTTTCTAGTGATACTCACAATCTATGATTAGGGTTAGCAACTGATGGTTCTAATTCGTTTGGAAATGGGGTGATTCATATAGCATGTGATGTGCTATATTGATGCCTTTTAGTTTTTCAAATGCATGAAGGAACTATTTTTTGTTGTCATTACTTATTCATGGTTCATGTGCTCCTAGAAAGGACATTGACGTCTACTTGAGGCCTTTAACAAATGAATTAAAAGAATTCTAGGAAACTGATGTATGAACTTATGATGCATTTAGTGGACAATATTTTCAATTGAAGGTGTCAATGTTGTAGACTATAAATGATTTTCCTGCTTCCAGAAACTTATTTGACTATAACATAAAAGGGTATGTAGCATATCCTATTTGCAATGATGAGACATCATCTTTACCATTGAGAAGCAAAATATGTTACATAGGTCATCAATGTTGGTTTTTTGTTTTTTTGTTTTTCCTATTGACCAACCTTGGAGAAGGAGTAAGTAATTTAATGGTATAATAGAATATTATTTACCACCATAAAACACTACAAAAAACGTCATTTCTAGTGATGAAAGTATTAGTGATGAACTGAAAATTGTCACTAATAATGCGCTATTAGTGATGAAATCAAAATTCGTCCCTAATATTTAAGCCATTAGTGACAAATCTTGTATCTGTCACTAATAATGCATTATTAGTGATGATTTTCGATTCGTCACTAATACTTTTGTCACTAAATGTGGTTTTCCTATTCTAACAATCGCGCGAAAATATTAGTAACGATTTTTTGGATATTAGTGACAGTTTTTAAAAAAATGTAACTAATAGTGGTCTTTTAGTGACGGTTTTTAAAATCGTCACTAAAAACTTCCCCAAATATCTCCACTACTCCACTTGCACAAAATTGCGCACATCCCAAATTTCTATTCTCTCTTTCGTACTCCCATCCCGCATCCCCTCCTATTACATGCGATTTTCCAAAGAGCCACCACCACTATTGTGTGGTTGCTACTAGAGCCATTTGCTGCCTACAACAACCAAAATTGGTACCACCCCATTATGCACAACAGCTGGCCAAATCCCTATCTCTCTCTCGCGCTCCCATCTTGTATCCTCTCTTTGCTATGCACGATTCGCTAGAGAGCTGCTGCTACCGCTGCCACCTAGTTGCTGCCAAAGCCATTTGTTGCCTACAACAGCCACAACCGGTACCACCCCACTACGCGTCACAGCTGATTGTTGGTATTGCAGGTTTGACCGAGCTCTTTATTTTATTTAATTTGTTTAGGGTGGGTATTGATTCTATTGAACTAGTGTCAATAGTATCGTGTTATCGGGGGGCTCCATTCTTAATGAGCATATGCCACCAAATGCCAAAACATATGGGAGTGTTTCCATTGCAATAGGATGTCCAAGTCTACCCTTTGTTAAAAAGCATCGACTGGGCATTATTGAACAAAAGAATAAATTGGTTGTAAAAAATCAACCTTCTAGAATTTTCTGATAAATAGGGATTTGGGAACAGCAAACTACTCAAGTTACTTCAAGATTCGTTTTTTACACCTAATTGAAATGCTTTTCTGACTAATTAAGACATAATTTCATGCTTAAATACATTCGTTTAGGTCTAGATGACTTAGGGAACAAGAAAAATCACTTTGTTAATGGAAACATGAATGATGGTTTACCGAAAAAAAATGTTGACCAATACCATGAGCTACACCTTTCCATTGGACTTTAAGTGCATGAAAACCTATCAAAAACCAGTAAGTAAGCTAGTCTGAAAACCATGGCAGAAGTTCATATTCTGTCATTACAGAAAGTTGTACATGTAAACTTATAAATAAATTGTTCCTCCATTGGGTTTAAGGCTTCATTGATTTAAGTTGTTTTTAAGTTAGAATAAGAATAGATGTGCCCTAAGAATAAAAGGTCTTTCATATGTTTTTATTTTAATTTTGTTAATCTCTTGGTTTATTAAGGCAAAATTACCTGAACTTTTAGTGCTACATAATGTAGTTTAGGGTCAGCGAAGTCCTCTCTAGGGAGGTAAGTATCAATTGGCCTCCTTGGAAAGATCTTCAAGCTATTCGATGACCAGAAAATTTCATTCTATAGTGTAGAATTATGCGCATAAGGGTAAGTTGTAATAAAAATTCTAACTAGCTAGGATAAAGAGGAGGTAGAGACATTTTCTGGTAATGCTGGTTTAGGTATGAGACAAATTAGTTAGAGTTACTGCCATGGTCCCTTAGATAGCATGTACACCCTAGTGCCCCCCTTTGGCCGCAAAACTTAAATTGAGATTGTGATAAGGGATTTGATGGCCTTCCAATTATTAGAGGATGTTGCCTTAGATTCACAAAATCACAGAAGAAGATTCATGTAGCTAACCTTAGTTAGTGGGACTTAAGGCTTGGTCCTGGTGGTTTTATTCTTGATACTCTTTTAACTTGTTTTTTTTTAATTTCAAAATATACACTTACCATTATGATGTGTGCTAGCTTTATTTCGTCTATCTGTACAGTGATATTTACCCTTTATTGGAAAGGGTATGCCTAGAGGGTGATCGTGTTCAATCCAAAATAGTTATTTTTGCAATTGCTGCATTAGGGAGTAGTTCAGAGCCATCTATATTCTTTGAATTGTTTGAGGTGCATATCTTTCTATTTTGCTTGCCAGACTACTGTAGAATATTATTATTATTATTATTATTATTATTATTATTATTATTATTATTATTATTATTATTATTATTCTTGTTGTTGTTGTTGTTATTTTACTCCATTGTGCAAGTTATATGCCATTACACTTCTTCATATTATAAGAAGGTTTACATATATATTTTTTATTTGTTTAGAAAGTTGTGATTTATCTGCATGTTAGGGAGAATATACCAACCATCTTGCAATCTTTGGAAAGCCCCACTTTGAATCACACTCCTAAAGCCCCCTTGCAAATAAGAAGGGCCTTACCTATGACTATTTCTACTTATATTTGGATAGTGTATGTTCTATTTATAATAATGTTTTCATCAAAACATTCATTCATTATATGCATTTGTTCATTGAAGTTTAGACTCATTCAAGAATTGTTACTATACATTCATGTCTTATTGTAAATGTGAAACAAATCAATTAATATTCAATTGATTATTAGTTATACTATCTAGATTAATAATCAATGGAACATGTTAATTATTTGTTTCATTTACGATTAACGATGTTTGTCTTTCGACCATTCTTGAATTGTCCAATCTGTGGACAGTTTAGGAATTTGTATTTACATTATTGTCATCATTCATGCTTTGTTCATTTTCATTATATATTTCGATGGCATCTCTGCTTATGTTTTCTGGGCGCACATTCAGGTGTTCTAACAAGTTGTTAATGGAAAAATAACAACATGTTCACTTCCACCTTCTCGTATACTTGAATAACTATGAGAAGATGCTACCAAATTTTAGAATGAATATGATCAAGGAATTTGAGCGATTTACTGCAATGTAAATGCATAATTCCTGAATGGGATAAGATTCGTACCCTTTAAACAAAAAGTGATTGATTTTAGGAATCCTGATGCTTGCTTCAGAAACATTATGAAATATAATAAAAATTATTTACTTGAACATGTTATAGGCTAATTAATTAATTAATGAACATGGACAAGAGTTGGATGAAGGCTCATGGTAGGTTTATACCAGAACATGTACAAGGGGTATATGATTTCATAGAGTTCGCGCACCCTCATGCTTACAAATCTATTAGAATATGGTATGAAAAGCAAGGTGTAGTCCCAAAACCCGGAGGGGGGGGGGGTGAATTGGATTTTAAAACTTTCTTTTAATTCCTATAAGGACTTTTTCTTGATTAATCAATTTTAGACTTGTTTGTTTAATTTACCAATCACACAAGAACTTAGTTCCTTTATTTATTCCTCAACCACACAACTATTCAATCTTTCGAGTAATCAATCAACCATAATTTGAAAGCAAATAACCAAGCAATTTGCCAAGTACAAGTTAACTTTAGCACTATTTAGATTTGCAAGATTCAACACTCTTTGGAATATAAACACAATCCACTCAATATCAAAATTTTAAACCATTCAATCACAATATAGCTTTTGTTGTCAACCCTTGGTATATCAATTTGAATCAAGCCTTGTATATATAAAATTTGTCTCTCAATTTGATATTCAATACAATATCCAATCACTCTTTCTAAATACTTAGACCTTAAATAAACTTTAAGTTAAAGAGTCATGGGGTGTTGAATCAATCAACGTACTACTATACATTTTCCGCAAAAGATTGATCAACTAACGTACTCCCTTTTGGTTTCCGCAATTCCAAAAGCAAATTTAGCTTTAAGTTTATTTAATATCTAATTCATGTAGTGTATATAATTTAGATATTTAGAACATCCACACAATTGTATATGTACTGAAAATAAAGAAAGTAAGGAAAGAGAGAGTGAGACAAGATTTTTACGAGGTTCAGCTTATACCTAGCCTACGTCCTCGCCTTTGGAAAACCACCAAAGGATTACTAAATTCAGTTCTTTTGTCAAGCGGAACGATACCGTTTACACACTCCTTCAGTAGGCTAGAGCCCGCCTCTCCAAATGATATACCCTCGTTCGGTCACTCCTTCAATTAGGCTAGAGCCCGCCTCTCTAAGCAATATCCCCTTACTTAGACAATGATTCAAACAATCCTTGGAATCATCAATCTATAAGATACAAATCAAATATTTGTGTACAAAGAATTGCTCACACAAAGAGCTGATTAGTACAACAATTCATCACTATAATATACTTCAAAGTAAATAACAATATGGAAATTAACTTGAAGCTCAAGGGAGTATATCATCGATTAATTCTTTCAATGATTGAAAGATTTAGAATTTGTAGCACAAGATTGATGAATAGAATTAGCAAGAACTTAGTAAGCTTTGTGCAAGTTGAGAGCAAGAGAGAGCCTTGAGAATTTGAGGCAATTGAGAGAGATGCTGAATTTAATTCTTGGTTCATTGATTCAATGATCTTTGAGACTTATTTATAGACTTGAAAAGGTATGTAACATGATTTCCAAGTGACTTGGAGTATTCCCCAAGTTTTCACAAAGTTTGAGCCCCAAACAATCGCATTTAAAAAATTTGACCGTTATGAAAATTTCAAAACAGCCGCGTGACAGTTGACTGTCCATTTTTGGCAGTCATATGTCTAGTTAAATTAAAGGGAAAACAAGGTGGCAGTCACCTATCTAAACATGGATAGGCGTCTCAAAATGCACAGACAGACGTCTGTCAAGTACTTGATAGTGTTTCTTATGGATTCGGTCTTCAAACATATCTGCACACAACATTAAGTGACTTGTTTTGGTACCCACATTTTCTTGGGTCCTATTGGGTTAGTGTTCTTAATCACCCATTTTTAGTTCATATTCTTTCTTCTATTTCCCCAGATGGGGCAAGTGAATCGTACATGACCTTTTCTCTCACATTATAGGCAAACTTTATTAGCATGTGAGGGGTTTTGTTTAGGTGCATGATTTTTCTTTGATGCAGAGCTCCTTTTCGCATAAAGATTTGCAAATCCTATCGATTCTGAAGATGATAGGCCGTATCCTAATCCTTCTTTGAAAATTTCCAACCTTTGAGCTCCAAGTAACTTATCGAAATTTTCTTTACCATTTGTAAACTTATATATAGTATTGCTTTGATCTTCCACCTTCCTTTTTAATGGAGAGTTTTCTTGAAGAAATTCGATTAATTGACTTTTCAAGCTTCCAATTTCCTTTTGAGAGGACTCTTTGTAGTTTGTGTATTCCTTAGAAATCTTTTCTTTTTCAAGGCGAAGAGATACATTTTCAGCTTTCAAGGTGTCACATAAGCAAATTTCTTTTTGTTTGCATCTTGAATGATTTTCTTCTAAAAGTTTGAGTTTCCTTTTAGATGCTCTTAGTTCAACATAGAGTTTTCTACAATTTTATTCTAATTCTTCATAAGAAGGGAGATATTCGTCATCAGAGCTTACCTCACTTTGTTCGTCTGCCATAAGGCAGAAATGAGCAGCTTTCTCCTCAATTTCTTCATCGGTTGAGGTTCCATCCAGTTCATCCCATTCGGTTGCGTTCATTACTTTGAACTTCTTTTTGTCTCCCTGTTGATTGTTGCCTTTGTTTTTGAAGAGAGGACAATCGGCCATGCGGTGCTCGATCTTTTTGCAGTTGTAGCATCTAATGTTTGATTCTCCTTTCTCCTTTTGTTTGCCATTTCATTTGTTCATCAGAAAATTTATGAATCTTCTCGTAAGGAGGGCGACTTCATCAACATTATCATCATTTTCCTCCTCTTTTATGTGTTCTTTTTGCTTCCCAGCTTTTAGAGCAATTTTGGTAGCCTTCTTGGGTACTTCAGCTTCTGCAGCAACATTTTTCTTCTTGATCTCATAGGTCATGAGAGACCCAATTAGTTCATCAAGTGTGACCTTTGAGAGGTCTTTTGCTTCTTCAATTGCGGTGGACTTGGTGTGCGAAGATGTTGGTAATGAACGAAGGACTTTCTGTACATTATCTTCCATAGAGTACTCTCTACCGAGAGCTTTTAGTCCATTAGTGATGTGTGTGAACCGAGTGAACATAGCTGTAATTGTCTCACCTTCTTCCATTTTGAACATCTTATATTCTTTTACTAGCATATAAATTTTTGATCTTTTTACCCGGGTTGTACCTTCGTATGTTACCTGAAGTTTTTCCCACATTTCCTTGGCCGTGTTGGTTCCGCATATTCCGTTGTACTCTTCATCACTTACGACACAATATAGGAAGTTCTTGGTCTTAAAGTTGAGCTGTGCTAGCCTTACATCTGCCTCAAGAAGTTTTCGAATGGGTATGTCATCGCCGTTTTCATTTTTGAAGGTGTAGTCTCCTTCAGTGATGACGTTCCACATATGGTAGTCATAGGCCTGGATGAAGATCGACATTCGATCTTTCCATGCTGGGTAGTTTGTTCCACAAAATTTGGGGGTACGGTCCACGGATTGACTTTGGGCAAACATATTCGCCATGTTGATTTTTTCGCCTGGGAGTTACTCCGAATTTCAGCGACTGGTGCTCTAATACCACTTGTTGGCCCAATTGAGCGTCTAGGGGGGGGGGGGTGGTGAATAGACGTTCTTCGCGAGTGTGCAAACTTTCTACAAACACAAAAATCTTACCAAAAACAAGTGCATAAAATCACAGTGTAAAGACACAAGAAATCACAATTATAGTATAAAAGAGATATGAGAGAAGAGAAACTTAACACAAATATATTTACGTTGTTCGGCACCCCGCCTACGTCCATGCCTTGAGACCAACTCAAGGATTCCCAAAATCCACTATGATCCTCCTTCAGGCGGAGAAGCCAATACACACAGTTGCTCACAAAGAGCTTCAATAAGGTGCTCACTTAGAGACACCCTACAATGGCTCACAAAGAGCCTTTCTTTACAAGAAGTAGATGAGAAATAAATACGAATTTGAATGCTCCCTTTGAGTTGAGTATCTCAACAATATCCTCACTCAATGTCCTCTTATCAATAGAGTAGAAATAAAACTAAGAACAGCAAGAAGAGGGCAAGTGAGTGTATGAGCAAACCAATAAATGATCTTGATACAATATGAACTTTCTAGGTAAGTAGTAAATGCAATAACTCCTATTTAAACACCAAATGGGCAAGAGGAATGCTAGAGAGCCGTTGGGCATTTATTAATACAAGACAAGGGTCAAACTAGCCGTTGTGCGGCATTTAATAGACGCTGCTGCCCGACGTTCGTCGATGAAATCCATACTTCGTCGATGAGCTCTTCAGACAATTCGTCGACGAAGCCTTGTGTTCATGGACGAGTTGCTGGTTCCCAATTCAAGTGCCTCTCGATTTCTTTTCGTTGATGAGAACCCTGTGTTCGTCGATGAGTTCTTCATAACATTCGTCGACGACGCCCTGTGTTCGTCAACGAGTTATGGCTCTGAATTCAAGTGCCTCTTGGTTTCTTTTCGTCAACGAGAACCCTGTGTTCGTCGATGAAGGTATGTGTTACACTCGTCGATGAAGCCCTGTGTTCGTCGATGAGTTCCTTCTTCTATAGAATTTTTCTTTTAAGTTCTAAGAAGGTCCTTGTTCGTTTGGGGGTTTCTTTACACATTTTCAATAACTTTACTTGTTTTTGTTGTGTGTGTGTGATATGCCCATTTCTTGTTCTTAATTTTGAGTTACTCTATGTACAAGGGATTTACAAAATAGTCTCTCTTATTTTCACACTCATCCTTTAGATCACTTAGTATATTGTGTAGCGTCCATGAATGCTTTGAGTGGTTGTGCTTTTGGTCATGTCACGAGTTGGTTCGACTGATTTGAAACTTGTTGATTCTGGTGCCGTTCTGTTGCAGCCGAACATGACTTAGAGAAGAGGTTAGTAACCTTAAAGAAATACTAATGGGTTGATGTCATCAAAACATAGTAGGAATGAAAGACCCTTAACTACTTGGTCTAACAGTTTTCACACCCTTTCTCTTGAATGGACATTCAAACTTTATATGCCCTTTTTTCTTACATTGATAGCTTATGGTGTTGGTGTAGGCATTAGAAGATGTACTAGTATGATCTTGGGATTCTTTTGAAAAATAATCCATGTAAAGATTCTTTTTTTTTTTTTTTAATTTTCAATTCCATTAAATCCAATACCTTCTTTTTGAAGGACATCCTTTGTAAACCTATCATTTTGTCAAAGTTTGCTTTTCCTTTTGTAAAGTTATAGATGATCTTTTCTTTATCTTCAATATAATTTTTGAGATCTTTTATCTCTATCTCTTTCTTGTTGTCCACCTTCTTTAGTGATTTCTCTAATTCTTGAGATAATTTTCTTACTTTATCCTCTTCTTTAGAAATATATATGTCTTTCTTAAATTCTATAGAGGATAGAGATCGAAGGTCTTCTATCATCTTTTCATTCTTACTTTATAATTCTTTGATTTTCAAATTTTTTTTCATTTTCAGCAAGATTTTTAGACTCTAACTCCTTTGTCATAGCTTCATTCTTACTTTCTATTTTCTTGATTCTTGAATCCTTTTCTCTTTCAGCAGTTCTAAGGGATTCTAATTCTTTCATTATACCTTCATTCTTATTTTTCAATGAAGTATTTTGTTTAGTTACTTTGATTAGCATCTTATGATGAACTTTGAATAAATCATTTTGTAATTCATCATATGATGGCATACACTCATCATTGGATTCATCACTACAAAAATTATTTAAATATTTAGATTAGGAGCTTTCCTCATCGTCCCAAGCCATAAAGCATGTATAAGAAACCTCTTGGTCACTTGATTCATTTTCCAAACTACTTGTGCTATCCCAAGTAGTAGCTTTAATGGCCTTCTCGTTTTTATTTTTAGACTCTTTCTTTAGTAGTAATGGACATTCTGGTTTTATATGTCCAACTTTGTTGCTATTATAACATGTAGAAGTTTTATTCTTTGATTTCTTTTTGCTAATTTCTTCTTCTCCTTCATTTGATTCAGATTTGGATTTTCTTTTGAATTTATTTTTCCTCCTAAGGATTTTTGCTAGCTTTTTAGATATAAAGGCTACTTCATCTTCATCCATCTCTTCTCCACTACTAGAGTCTTCTTTTGAGGCTTTGAAGGCTATTGATTCTTGGGCTTTAGTTTTCCCACTTCTATCATTCATTGCCATTTCGTATGTGAGGAGAGAACCTATTAACTCATCTAAAGAAGTTTTTTAAAGGTTTCTTCCCCTAGTTATCTCAGTGGCTTTTGATTCCTATTTAGGTGGCAACCCTCTAAGAATTTTCCTTATCATCTCATAAGTAGTGTAGGTTTTACTTAAGACATTTGGGAAATTTATTATGTGAGTGAACCTAGTGAACATATTAGTTATAGATTCATCTGAGTTCATCTTAAAAACTTCATATTCAGTTGTAAGCATATCGATCCTATTATCCCTAACATCAATAGTGCCTTCGTAAGTGACTTCTAGTTTGTCCCATATTTACTTAACTGATTTGCAAACCATTACTCTATTAAATTCATTAGCATCTAAAGCACAATATAAAGCATTCATGGCACTAGAATTAACTTGCAGCATCTTATGATCTAAGTCTATCATATCAATTTTCTCCTTGGGAACTTGTTTTCCATCGATTAATTTAAAAGGAACTTGGTCACCTTCCATGACAACCTTCCATGCTTTCCAATTCATAGTTTGAAGATATATTTGCATTCTCTTTTTCCAAAAAGTGTAGTTCAAACCACAAAAGATAGGAGGCCTAGTTGAAGATTGTCCCTCTCCAAAGGGAGCTATGCCTATGTGAGCCATTAAGATCTTTTTATAGCTACTAATTAAGATTTGCTATAACCCTGCTCTTATACCAATTGAAAAGCAAGGTGTAGTCCCAAAACCCGGGGGGGGGGGGGGTGAATTGGATTTTAAAACTTTCTTTTAATTCCTATAAGGACTTTTTCTTGATTAATCAATTTTAGACTCATTTGTTTAATTTACCAATCACACAAGAACTTAGTTCCTTTATTTATTCCACAACCACACAACTATTCAATCTTTCGAGTAATCAATCAACCACAATTTGAAAGCAAATAACCAAGCAATTTGCCAAGTACAAGTTAACTTCTGCACTATTTAGATTTGCAAGATTCAGCACTCTTTGGAATATAAACACAATCCACTCAATATCAAAATTTTAAACCATTCAATCACAATATAGCTTTTGTTGTCAACCCTTGGTATATCAATTTGAATCAAGCCTTGTATATATAAAATTTGTCTCTCAATTTGATATTCAATACAATATCCAATCACTCTTTCCAAATACTTAGACCTTAAATAAACTTTAAGTTAAAGAGTCTTGGGGTGTTGAATCAATCAACGTACTACTATATAGTTTTCGCAAAAGATTGATCAACTAACGTACAAATATATATATCCATTTTTGAATCCATGCTTTAAGCTTCATATTGATCATCCTTCTTTGAAATATAAGCTTTCATGAATCCTTTAACCTTGCATTCATCATTGAGTCCTGAAAATACATCACTTAAACAAAGCATGTTAAGTTCTATTTGTTTGTTAGCATCAAAACATGATATTAAGGGATATTAAGCCTTGTAAGGCTAACATGGTATCATTGCAAGAAATTCCACAACATAACATTTCGACATATTGATTTGGTTGGAAAACATTTATTAGACTATGGAATAGATAATAACTACATAAGATGAGTGTTTCACATTGAAGATTACAAAATTCTAAGTGATGAAGATGCTGGTGAAGATGAAGATGAGGGGAACAATATCGAAGGTGGTGAAACACATTCGGATGGGTTAATTGAAATTTTAGGTGACTTGAAAGGGGGAATGCAGTGGACTCAGAAGATGGCAATATGTCACATACTGCTCTTGAATCTAGTTCAATAGGTAGCATACTTTGCAATCCTAGTCAGTTAAATCAACCCAGTAAATCATTTGCTAATCTTGTAAGGGATGCATATGTGCCACTTTATCCAAATTGTAAAAAGTTATCAAAATTGGAGTTCTTGATAAAGTTGCTTCATTCAAGGACAACGCATCGTCAAACTCAAAGTGCGTTCAACATGAATTTGAGGCTAATTAAGGCGGCATTACTTGATGGTGAAACACTTCCAAAGTATTTATATGAGGCGAAGACATATATGTGTGATTTGGGTCTCAGTTACACTTCAATACACACATGTAGGTATGATTGCGCACTTTTATATGGTGAATTTGAAAATGCAAATTAGTGTCTAGAATGTGGTGAATCGAGGGATAAAACTAAGTGTGTATATGCGTGTGAACATAACTGTGATGATTTTTTAAAGATAATTCATGTTTTGCTTATCAACCTTCTCCTTAACATTAGTGGATGGTAAGTTATGCCTAACTTATAGGTTTATATGGTTGATCTATGTTGCTCACTGGGGGGAGGGGGTTCAAAGGGGCACACTTTTCTAAGAACTTGTCAAGTGTTTACTCTTGCAAATGAAGTGTTGAAAGAGTAAGTTGCCGAAAGTTGATCTGAAAGTGTGCCCCATTGAACCGCCCCTCAGTGAGTACATGGATAAACCATGGAAACTTATGGGTTAGACATAATTTACCATCCACCAACTTTTAAAGGCTATACTATTGGTTTGAATGATTTTTGTGCTCGAAGGATGGTATGGCGAAATATTTAATAGGATATTAGTGAGTGAGGTCAGTTCTGACACATCTGTGATAGTGGGGTAGACGTGCCAGAGTTGACGGAGTCCATCCCTATGCATATCAACATTGGTGGATTGTCAGTTATGTCTAACCTAAAGGTTTACATGGTTTATCCACATTACTCACTGAGGAGGGGTTTAAAAGGGTACACTTTTCTAAGACCTTGTCAAGTGTTTACTTTTGCAAATGAAGTGTTGCAAGAGTAAGTTGTTGAGAGTTGATATAAAAGTGTGCCCCTTCAAATAGTCCCTAAGTAAGTATGTGGATAAATCATGGAAACCTATAGGTTAGGTGTAATTTACCATTTACCAGCTTTTAAAGGCTTTATTGTTGGTTTAGATGATTTTGTGCTCCAAGGATGGTTAGGCGAAATATTCAACAGATTATTGAGTGGGTCAGTTTCGACACGTCCGTGACAGTGAGGTGGACGTGCCGGAGCTGACGGAGTCCATCCTTATGCAAATCAACATTGGTGGATGGTAAGTTATGGCTAGCTTATAAGTTTACATGGTTTATCCATGTTACTCACTGAGGGGGGTTCAAAGGGGCACACTTTTCTAAGATATTGTCAAATGTTTGCTATTTAAAATGAAGTGTTGCAAGAGTAAGTTGCTAAGAGTTGAGACTTGATCTGAAAGTGTGCCCCTTTGAACCGTTCCTTAGTGAGTACATGGATAAACCATGGAAACTTATAGGTTAGGCATAATTTAGAATCTACCAGCATTTGAAGGCTTTAATATTGGTTTGGATGATTTTTATACTCAAAGGATGGTTAGGCAAAATATTCAACATGATATTTGTAAGTGGGGCCAGTTCCAACACGTTTGTGACAGTGAGGTGGACATACTGGAGCTGGCAAAGTCCATCCCTATGCAGATAAAAATTGGTGAATGCTAAGTTATGCCTAACTTATAGGTTTACATGGTTTATCCACATTACTCATTGAGGAGGGGTTCAAAGGGGCACACTTTTCTAAGACCTTGTTAAGTGTTTGCTCTTGCAAATGAAGTGTTGCAAGAGTAAGTTGCTGAGAGTTGATTTGAAAGTGTTCCCCTTTGAATCGTCCCTTAATGAGTACCTAGATAAATTACGGAAACCTATAAGTTAGGCATAATTTACCATCTAAACCAACTTTTGAAGGCTTTACTATTGGTTTGGATCACTTTTGTGCTTCAAGGATGGTTAGGTGAAATATTCAATAGGATATTAGTTAGTGGGATTAGTTTCGACATGTTTGTGACAGTGAGGTGGACATGTCGGAGCTAATAGAGTCCATCCCAATGCAGATCAACATTGGTGGATGATAATTTATGCCTAAACTATAGGTTTACATGGTTTATCCACGTTACTCACTAGGGATGTTTCAAAGGGGCACACTTTTCCCATATCAAGTGTTTAGTTTTACAAATGAAGTGTTACAATAGTAAGTTGTTAAGAGTTGATATGAAAGAGTGCCCCTTTGAACTATACCTTAGTGATTATGTGGATAAACCGTGGAAACCTATAGGTTAGGCATAATTTACCATCCACTAGCTTTTGAAGGCTTTATTGTTGGTTTGGATGATTTTTGTTCTCCAAGGATGGTTAGGCAAAATATTCAATAGGATATTAGTGAGTAGAAATAGTTCCAACACGTCCGTGACATTGTGTGTTCTAGTTGTGTTTTTGATTCTTCTTATCATTGTTTGATTGTTTCTTAAGTATATTTCATCGTCGAGTGCTTGCATTAGGTTTGTTAGCCTTGGGGGCTACATAATCATGTTTAATATGTTTTGATGATATTAACCTATTTTTTGTTCCTAGTGCATTCCATCTTTGTTGATCATGCTTAGTACAAGTTCAAGTGGAAAATTCATGAAGTACTGGATCAAAGGCAAAGATCGGATCGAGTTGACATCAAGAAGGAAAGATCAAAAGGACACTCACTCGGAAATGACCGAAGCACAACCAAAGGAAGATTTATTGTATAATTATATGTAAGGGGGTGTGTTTGAGGGAGTATATGTTGTAACTCTTGCGTTTTGTGCAAGATTTGAGCATAATGCATATGCATACTAGGACACATGAGTTTATAGGATTTCACCTAAAGTCACAAACTCAACAATCATAGTTTTCAAATATAAACGAGTTTGTCAAAAGAATCCTAAATTCAAATATGTTTTCATAAGGGACAAGTTTTCAACATCCTTGTTTAAGAACATTTTCATACTTAGTCCAGATTATGTCAAAATAAGCTTTATGTCCTAAGCACTCAACAAAGTCAAGTATATTTTCATAAAGGACATTCTAAGCATATAAGATATGAAAACCAACTTTCAAACGTGCTTTCATAAACAAGATATCTTATATTCATGGGACAAGTATTAAACTTAATTGGACTTAATATATTTAATACACTTTTGTCCAAGATTGGTCTAAGTCATTAAAAGGCTCATTTGTAAGAAAAAATAGGGGACTCATCAACTAATCACGTGGATTCGTCGACTAATGTAATTCCAGTAGCCTAAATGAGTTTCTGCCCAGTCACTCATTGATGAATGACATTGACTCGTTGACGAATGGTAGTGACTTGTCAAAGAATGGCAGTGAATCATCGACTAATGGATTTCAAATAGCCAAACGATTTTTTAGCCTAGGTGACTCGTCGACGAACGTGGTAGTCTTGTCGACGAATCGTATCGAGAACAGCGCATCAACGGCTAGAAAATGGCTAGTTTCTTTTGGTATTGGCTTCCAACAGTCCAATAATGACTAACATGGGTTTTTGGCTATAAATACACGACTTTAGACTTCTTTAATATTTTTTTTGGTGATTTATACAAGTTTCTCATCGATTTTGTTTGAATCATTCCTTGAGAGAGTAGTGTGAGGTTGTATTGTAATTATTATCAGCTCAAATTAAAGGAGCATCTCTTTGTAAATCATCTTCGTGGTTGTAAAGGTTCTTTGTGAATCATTTGGTGAAGGTTCTTGGTGAACCGATTGGCAAGGCATCTTGGTGATCCTCGTGGCTTTTGGTGAGTGCGGTAGGGATTTGTTCCCAAGTGTAGGGTTTGGTACCCGAGTTGTAAGGCTTGCTTCGCCGGTGAAAGAGTATTTTAGTGGATTGTGGAATCCTTGGCTTGGTGCTAAGGCGTGGACGTAGGCTTGATGTCGAACCACGTAAAAATACCCGTGTTAAACTTTCTCTCCCTTCACTCTTTAATTTCTGTCTTGTGCTTGATTTACTTTATATATTGTGATATAATTGCTTGCAATCTTGCCAAGAGTTTTATTTTGTAGGGAAAGCCTAAATACGTGAAAAGAGTCCATTCACCCCCCTTTAGAACTCTACACCCGGGTCAACAAGTCGTATCAGAGCGAGGCACTTACATTTTCAGAGTAAAATCTAGAACATAAAAGATCAAAATGGCATATTTGGTGAACACCTCCACTTCCATTGAACGATCCATTTTTGCATGACGTTTGTTCAAAGGTACCAACTACCACGGGTGGAAAAATAAAATGACCATTTTCATTCAAGCATACAACTTGGATTTGTGGGAGATCATCTCAAATGGGGACTTCTCCGTCGCAAAGAAAAACAACAAGAATGAGGATATTCTGAAGTATTTAACGGAGCCTTCAATAAATGAAAAAAACGTTAGTTGAATTGAATTTTAAAGCAATGCATATTATTTATTTTCGTTTAAATGATGATGTACATAGTCTTATTTGCGAATGTAAAACTGCAAAAGAAATGTAGGATGTACTTGAAAACATCTATGGAAACACATCTCAAAATGTACAATAAAAAATAAGCATACTAGTTAGAGAATATGAGATGTTCAAATTAAATGTAGATGTAGAAATTTCATCCATGCTCACTTGGTTCACACACCTCATAAATAATTTGAAAGCACATGGTAGAGTTTATTAATTGGAAGATTATATTTAAAAAATTCTCCAATCTTTACCCAAATTATCAATGACCATTGAAGAAGCAAGAAATCTAGAAAAACCTAAGATAGAAAATGGTCTTGCCTTATATAAACTTTGCACTAATCACCAAAAATTAGGTGAGGATGATATTGCATTCTTCACGAGAAAACTTAAGAAAATTTTAAGTAAGAGAATGCAACAAAAGGAAAAAGAAGAATCATGCATTGAATGCCATTATTGCAATAACTATAGGCATGACATGATAAATTGGCCATTAAATCAAAATGAAGAAAATTTTCTAATGGGGATTATATTGTAATAAATGGTGCTACTTGAGATTAAATCAATGGTTTAGCCACCGACAATGAAAATGAGAAAGAAGCACATCCTTGCTTCATGGCAAATGAACTAGAGGAAAGTAGTTCGGATGAGGAGGATTATGCACCTTCTTATGAAGAAGTTGTGGAAAATTGTGCTAAATTGTTTGATGAATTAGTTTTAGTGAAAAGGAAGAGCAAAAATATTGAGAAAGAGCTTACCTTTTCAAAACAAAGGGAATCCTCATTAAAGGAAGAAAAAAATTCTTTGGAAATTAAATTGTCAAAATGCAAAGGGAAGGAGCCTTGTCTTTGCTCCACCTTAAAAGAGATAAATATTTCCCTTAAAAAGGAAAATGAGGAGCTTGTTTCAATAGCTAAAAAAGACCATGAATTTTTTCAAGAAGTAGAAAATTTGAAAAATCAAATTGGGAATGCATTGAAAGAAAATACTCTCTTGAAAAACAAAGTTGAAAATCATGGTAAAATCACAAGAGGAAACTTCAAAAAGTTTTTGGGAGTCAAAAGAAATAGTTCTTACCAAAAGAATTTAAAATCCTCTTCTAAATCTTATGGTTATGCCTCAACAAGTAAAAATAATGCAAATAAATGGAAACCCTCTCATACAAACAAGATTTGTTTATATTGTGAAAGAAAGGGCCATATTCATTATTTTTGCCCTTATAGAGGAAATAGAGGCAAACAAAAGAAGTTGGAATAGGCAGTGAAGAAAATCAACCCATTGGCACCCAAGGAGGAATGGGTGCCCAAAGGAAATACAGGATTTTTGAATTTTTGTTTCCTTAGAACCTAGGATTAGGAATTAGGACTTAGGTAGATTTAACCAAACCTAGGTGAAATGGAATAAGTGTGTCTAAGTGAATTTATGTTGTGGTAAGTTAGAGACACTTAATAAATTTGTTGTGGATAGAGCTTAAAGTTTAAAATCCCAGATGTAGACACCCCAATTTTAACTAAGCCACCCCAAGCAAACCTAGCAAAACAGGACTTAGCTTTGAGATCTAAAAGACCCGGAGTTTTAAAATTGAGACCCTGAGTACCCGTGAAAAAGAATCGAGCCTTTTAAATTTCCTTCAGACATCCTCAATGGAGTCCCTATAGTTCCTGAAGCCACTATAGGCTAGGCTTCATTGTCCTTCAATTTTAGAGTCAAAGTTCTATTCTGTAAGGTTGATTGTACTTTCAAAAAACCCAAAATTAGTTCAGGGCACTCATTCTAATCGAAAGTGATCCTTTAAATTTTAGAGTTATCGTTCTCCATGATAGGCCTAGGTTTTATTCTCCAAGTTTTCAATTTTAATCTCAAAATCCAAAATGTTAGTTTAGAATTCACTTTTCCTTATAATAAGTCTAGGATTTCAAAACTCAAAAAGATCATTTTAGAGTCCTCATAACGGATCGAGTAAGTTCCAAAATCATTGTTTTGGTCCTCTAAGATTTAATTTCAAAGCCCAGGGATTAGTCTTAGTTAATCGAGTCTTTTAAGTGTCCATGAGTCTGAGAGTTCTCAAACTTTGAATCGAGCTTTCAAAATCTTAGGTCGTTTGAAGTTGGGTCTTAATTTCAAAATCAGTTTGTGTTTAGGTATTAAAGTTATATCCCGATGACTGCTTTTGTTTGGTTGAAATTGGTCAAAATTGGTCAACTGGTTTGGTCAAAATTGGTCAATTTATTTGGTTAAAATTGGTCAATGCTAGGAGTGGTGACTTAGGAAGGGGTACATCAATTGTTCAGCACAAAGGGCGTGCGCATGCACTTACACATGTAGGGATTTAACCATACCAACGGGAAGCAAAAAGTATACAATAGAAAATAAATACAAGGGAAACGAAAAGTTAAAATTACAAGTGTGTACAAATAGGGGTTGCAGGAAAAACAACCTGGGGGTACATGCATCACAAAGGAAAATAATTATAAAAAAACAAAAAAATACAGAGATGCCAAGCCCTCCTATCCTTGCTAGCCATCTGGGCATGTCCCTCCAAGCCCTCCATTCTGGGTTTGCCACCTGGATTCCCTAATGCACTTGCGCAGAGAGGAAAGAATAAAAATGGTTAGCAGCAGAGAGAAAAATAATAATAAAAAACAATAAAATACAATAACAAGGATTCCAATCCCTCCTATCCCTACCAGCCATCTGGGCATATCCCTCAAAGCCCTCCAGTCCCTCACTGCTAGCTGGCATGCCTAGAAACACCCCAAAAGCCCACAAGTCCTGCGTTGCCACTTGGATCACCAAATTTTGTGCGCACCCAAAAAGATTTGGTTAGTTAGGGAAAATTCAGAAATAGAAATTCACGTGCACAAAGAGGGAATGACACATGTAAAGGTAAACATTCCCTCTAAGGCATTTGGTTACAGGGGAATTGGTTAGTGGGGTATTGCATTGGCACCAAATGCACTCCCGGACTCCCTATAAATAGGGAGTCCTAGCACTGTTGACAAGGGGAGGAGAGCATAGGTATACCCTGCCAAATTGAGAGGAAGTGAGAGTGAGGAAATTCTAGGGAGTGGTTCTAGTCGAGATAGAAAGCATTGCATATAAGCTCTGTAGAATTTGATAGTCAAGAGCTAAGAAGAGGCAAAGAACCTACGATATTGAAATTCAAAACCTCCCATATAGAACCTAGGAAGCTGACACTCAGGAGCTTACTCAGAATAGGCATTCAAACAAACACATCCTGGAAAAGAAGACTAGAGGAGATAAGAAGAAGAGGGTAAAATTCATAACCATATTCCCTACTTTGTAAATAATCATGCGCGAATTGGTTAAAATGCAGGTGTTCTTATCTTGAGTCTCAGGTTCGATCCTGAACTCGAGAAGACCTTGAACCGATTCATCTCCTGAACCCGGACCCAAACCCAAACTCGAATTTGATTACTTTGATATTCACTTATCTCGAAGTCGGGTTCGGACCCTGATCCGTTTTCGAGCATATCATGTTACATAGTATAATCAGAAAATTATACAGACCAGTACATGTACATTTTATTCAGATTAGTATATTTTATACATATTTATTCAAATTAGTATATATAGTATTTCACAGTATGTCATGTTTCCTAATACCATAACACTCAGTTTATACAGACAGATTATACAGTTAAAGCATCCAGATGCTACAGTTATACTATCCAGATATTACAATATTTTTGGTACAGAACTATAGTGTGGTTATCTTGAAAACATGATGAAAATAGTAAAGATAATTATAGTATATGTATTTGTACAATATCAAATCCTTGGAAATGTTACAGATAGATACAATTCACAAAGTACGGTATTGTTGCTATATACAGAATAGAGTGCAACCATATATCTCAGATAGTGTGTGGGTACCCTCAAACAGTGCTCGGAGAGGATGGCGCTCCCCAATTTGGGTTGAGGGGGCTAGTTTGACAAGGTAGTAGTCCAGTTCTGTGCTTAGGAGAGGATATAGTTTGGCCGAAATTGAGGTAGTGGAGAGTACAGTGACTTACCTGGTAGGCCAACTAGAGTTAAGTCCCGCCTACGAGTCGCACAACCCTGTCATGAGGGGTCAAATCATGACATACAAACTTCTAAGAGAAAAGCATGGTTATATATATATATATATATATATATATATATATATATATAGATACATACATACAGTTATACAACATTTAATGTATATAATATAATATCAGCAGTATGAAAGATAGAAAGTACAGAGGATACAGTTATATTTTAAGCTACGATAAATGTAAAATATATTTTTACTAATTTGCCAACTTTACCATTTCAAATGTTACAATAATTAAAATGCAACTTGGTCGCCACACACTAGTAATAGCATATTTTCACTTACTGAGCGTCATCTCACCCTATTACTTTAACATTTTTTAGGTGAGCCAGCTTGGTGAGCAGATCAGGCTCGCAAATAGAGTGGTTTCTTGGTAGCCCTGTTTATAGGGTAAGTTTGTACAGGATGTTGTATTTTGGGGTAGGTGGTACTGGAGAGAGATGTATTATGCATCTATGTTTTGGACATACTAAATTCTAGTATTGTAGGTATATATGTGGTTCTGTGATTTGTGTTTTTCCTTTGTATAAGGGTGCCCATTACTTATAGAAATACTCCAGTGCCTATTTGAGGCCCGAGATTCTATAGCAGGGATATTTAAGAAATATATATATATATATATAATGGAATAATTTTTGGGTCGTTACATTTTTGGTATCAGAGCCTAGGTTGCTAGGTTTTGCAGACTCTAGAGTGTAGCAGAAAACAATACCAGAATATAGGAAAAGATTTGAGGCTTCATTCCATGGTCCAGATACAGGATTTTCGTGATCGTTTATGTATTTTTCTTGGAGTCACGATTTCAGGAAAGCCATAGTAAACTATTGACGAGTCATGTGTTTAGGTTGAAGGATTTGATTTGGGGTCAGGAACAGGAGGGATTATTAATAGAGAATCTGAACTTTTAGTAGAATAGAATAAGTTAGGTTTGTATGGGAAGCAGGATTCTAAAATGGTGTTCTACGTATTTATAGGATGGACCTAGGAGGAAATAGTGCTCACACTAGTGGTGATGACGGAGCGGGTCCTTCTAGTGCAGGTGGTGGAGATTCAGACACTGTGCTACCTAGTGTGGCGCAACAAGTTATGGTTGGGATAGCGCGAAGCTCTAGAGAGCAGGGAGGTCCATCTCCAGCTCAGAGATGTACCATAGAGAAATTTATGAAGATGAACCCATCGGCATTTTTTGGAGTAGCTGACCCTGCAGTTGCAGAGAATTGGATGCAAGAAGTGGAGAAGATCTTGATAGTACTTCACTGCACGGATGAGGAGAGAGTTACGTACACTACATATAGACTGGCAGGGGAGGCTGAGAGATGGTGGACGACCACTAGACTATTGGAGGAGTAGAGGACAACTCCAGTGTCGATGACGTGGGACCGTTTTAGGGATATATTTTTTGACAGATATTATCCTGCCTCAGTCCGAGAGGCTCAGGTACAAGAGTTTCAGAGTTTATCCTAGGGATCATTGACCGTCTAACAGTATGCGGCGAAATTCATTGAGCTTTCACATTTCTGCCCTTACATTGTCCCTGATGAAGTTAAGAAGGCGAGAATGTTCGAGAGAAACCTGAGGCATGATATTTATAGACAGGTAGCCGTATTGAGAGTACATGATCTTTCAGAGCTGGTGGATCGGGCTATTATAGCAGAGGAGAGTTTGCTGAAAGAAACAGAGATACAGAGCTAGAAGAAGAGGACTGCACCCTCGAGTTTTCAGATGGGTCCCAACCGAGGCCCTTGGAGAGGAGGTAGATCTGGCGGGGTCAGAGGTCGATTGTAGAGCATGGTGGATCCCAGGGTGGTCAGTCTTTTGCCACTTGTCCTAGGTGTGGACGGACACACTCGGGGGAGTGCCGGCTAGTGGAGAATGTCTGTTATCGCTATGGGAAGCCTAATCATATGGCTTGATTGTGTCAAATGCCATCGAATTATGCACCGGCTCCTAGACCGTTTCGAGGTAGATACCAGGTGCCCCTCAGAGGTCAGTAGAGGAATACTGCGCTAGCGAGGGTCTATGCGTTGACGTCAGGTGACACTGAGATGGTTGGAGACGTGGCCATAGGTACCATTATTGCTTTACCATATAAAGTTATTGTTTTATTTGATACAGGTGCCACTCACTCCTTTATATCGGCATGATATGTAAGAATAACTGGGGTAGAGACATAACCATTAGATGTAGAACTATTTGTGGGTACGCCGATGGGATTTGTAGTGAGATGCAGGAAGGTGCTTTGAAATTTTCCAATAAGTATTCAGGAGAGAATATTACCAGCTGATCTCGTGGTTATAGATATGCAGGGGTTGGATGTGGTATTGGGCATGGACTGGCTAGCTACCTATCACGCTAGCATTGATTTCCATAAGAAAGAAGTGATTTTTAGACCCCTGGGTGAGCAAGAATACAGATTCGTGGGATCATGCGTACGTGCCTCACCACAATTGGTGTCGGCTATTTAGGTGAGGAGACTGCTATAGGGTGGTTGCCAGGGGTATGTTGTATACATAAAAGATTTGTCAAAAGAAGAATTAAAACAAACTGATATACCCGTGGTGAGAGAGTTTCCAGATGTCTTCCCGGAGGAATTGCCTAGCTTGCCATCAGATCGAGAAATTGAGTTTACCATAGATCTGTTGCCAGGGTCAGCATCGATATCTAAAGCACCATACGGTATTGCTCCAATCGAGTTGAAAGAATTGAAAGATCAGTTACAGGAATTGCTGGACAAGGAATTTATTAGGCCCAGTGTCTCGCCCTGGGGTGCACCAGTTCTGTTTGTGAAAAAGAAGGATGGGACCATGAGATTGAGTATCGATTATAGAGAGATAAACAAAATGACGGTCAAAAATAAATATCCTCTCCCTAGGATCGATGATTTATTTTATTAGCTTCAGGGGACCCAGGTTTACTGCAAAATTGACTTGCGTTCATGTTATCATCAGGTGAAAGTTAAAGCAGAAGATATTTTGAAGACCGCGTTCTGAACCATATATGGGCATTACGAGTTCTTAGTGATGCCATTAGGATTGACTAATGCACCAGCAGTATTTATGGATCTAATGAACCAGGTGTTCCATCAGTATTTGGACCAGTTTGTGGTTGTATTCATAGATGAAATACTGGTATACTCGAGGGATGTTGAGGAGTACGAGCATCACTTGAGGCTGGTGTTACAGATATTGAGAGAAAAGAAATTATATGTAAAATTAAAGAAATGTGAGTTTTGCTTAAGGCAGGTTACTTTTCTTGGCCATGTGGTCTCTGAGGTTGGTATATTAGTTGATCCAAGTAAAATTGAGGTAGTGGTGAATTGGGAAAGGCCAGGCAGTATTCAGGAGGTCAGAAGTTTTTTGGGATTAGCAAGCTATTACCGGTGTTTCGTGGATGGCTTCTCTAGATTGTTAGGTCCACTAACACAACTTATGAGGAAAAATGTAAAGTTTGAGTGGACCGTGAGTGTGAGCAGAGTTTTCAAGAATTAAAGCAGCGATTGGTTTCGGCTCTGGTTTTGGCTATTCCAATAGGAGAGGATGAATTTGTGATATACAGTGATGCCTCCTTGAAGGATCTTGGATGTGTGTTGATGCAGCACGACAGGGTTATTGCGTATACGTCTAGACAGTTTAAAGAGTATGAGAAGAACTATCCCGTGCATGATTTGGAGTTAGTTGCTATGGTATATTCTCTTAAGATCTGGAGGCATTATTTATATGGTGGGAAGTGCGAGATTTTCATGGATCACAAGAGCCTGAAATATTTCTTTACCCAGAAAGAACTGAATATGAGACAAAAGATTATGACTGCACCATTTGTTACCACCTAAGGAAAGCAAATGTAGTAGCTGATGCTCTAAGTAGGAAACCAATGGGACCAGCACTAGCAACCATGAAGATTCATCACTCAATTTTGATGGACTTGGAAAGGCTCAGTATAGAGTTAGTGGAGGATAGACCTCAAGCATTTATTGCTAGTCTGGTAGTGGAGCCTGCATTATATGAGAAAATTAAGATAGCTTAGAGTGATGACGCAAAATTGGCAGAGGTGATGGCTAGAGTGCGGGATGGTCTGGGAGAGGAGTTCAGCATATCAGATGACGGAGCCCTGCAGTTCCGTACTAGGCTATGTGTTCCTGCAGATACCGAAATCAAGAGAATTATATTAGAGGACATCCAACTCACGTCCAAAAGAAAAAATTTTTAGTTTAAATATGGCTCCCCTCGAAGCTGTCCGATTTGAACACGTGGCGTCCCCTTGACTGTTTGATCAAATGAATTACGTGGCCTCCCTTCCAACTTCAGATCCCTGCATGCCATCAACGTCGGATATTTTGTGGTGGCAGGGGTATTCATTGATACTAATGCATGTGCGTCCTCCATGTCTGCGCCCTTTGATGCATGGTGTCTTTGCTTCTCTCTTCTATAAATGCAAAGGGGCCTCTCTATGGTGGGCTTCCGATCATCCGACAATGGATGGGCTAGATTTGGCCACGACCCTCTTTTGCCCCTCGCCCGCTCGCCTCTCAACACTTGGCCAGTATGTCCCTGTCACCGTTGGATCTCCGCCTCATATCAACGGTTCATATCACCACAGCCAAAGGCCATTATAAAGGTCTACATGCTTCTATGCATGCCCGCAACACATGGTATCTGTTCCCTCCATATTTAATGCGCGAATATGGTTGTATACCCGCCCTTGGATCACACCCTAGCCAATGGTTCAGATTCCCCTCACATCAGCAATCCAGATGCGTTCTACCACAACCATTGGATCCCTGCCCCTGTTAACGATTGCGATTCACCTTGTCGGAAGCATCACGAATGTTCGCACGTATTCCTATCCAGCAGCCAACACATGTCCACCCTGTTCCCTTACCATTAGTGCGCTAACATGGCTCATTGCAGGCCACTGAATTCTCAATCTCAGTGGACAGCAAAGATAAAGCCATGTGGTCCATTCGAACCCATCCCAAACTCCGCTCGGACACCACCACGTGGCGCTATGGTCCTGACTAGGATCTTAAATCGGTCTCCTTCAAACCGGTCAAAGTTTGACAGATCCTACCCCCTCCCTGAACTGGTTCTCACCGGTTTATTTCATTTTATTTTAAATAATTTCCCTTAAAACTTTGAAAAATCCATAAAAAAAAAACTCATAGAAATTTAGGAAAAATGCAAAAAAAAAAAAAAAAAAAAAAAAAAAAAAAGGAAAAATAAGAAAAAATCCCCAAAAATATTTAAAATCATCTTGAAAATAATTCCATCACACATGTGCACTCACAAGTACAGATGCATGCATGCACATGCATGTACACACTCACATAAATTTACTCTCATTCATACAAACATTCTAACACCTACACACACACACACACACACACGCACATGCATGTACACACTCACACACGTAAACATGTTTGCATGCAACACATTCATATACTCAAGCATGAACTTACGTACACACACTCACATGTCCATGCATTCATGTACATACACAATATTCATATGCGCACGTTTACATGCATGTAACACATACATTCACACACTCATGCACATGCATGTCCACACTCATTCATACAAATTCACACACTCATGCACATGCATGTCTACACTCATTGCATACAAACTCACACACTCATGCACATGCATACTACGCCTCCATACCTTCATGCATGCACATGCATTGACACACATTCATACACATACATGCACGCACTTCCATATACCATCACCTATCCATGCACGTATATGCATGTGCGTGACGCTCTCATACACACTTATGTATATACATGCATGCAGTCACACACTTAAACACACACATTCACGTACTCACGCATGTACATGCATGCAATGCTCACATTCACGTACTCATGCACACATAGTCACGCATGCGCACCCACTCATGCACGTGCACATTCATGCATGCACACACCGAAACACATGCTAACTTGTGCTCTATGTGTTGACTTGGTCTTAACCAGACCCTAAACAGGTTGACCTTTTCGATTTTCTTCCTGAACCGGTCGAGTCCTCTGAACCGCGACTAAGCTGGGTTAGTTTGTGACATTTCTACTTGAATAATTCCAAAATGTATCAAAATCCACAAAAAACATAAAAGTTAGAAAGGTCACAAAAATATTTTCGAACTTTGATTTTCATGGTCTTCCTTCTTAATTTTATTTATGCTATTTTAAAGTTCGGGAAAAATATCAAAAAATAATCCAAAGCACAAAAAATGTTTTCACACTTAGAAAAAATTACAAAAATATTTTAGGCCTAGAAAATCGTTTCCATCCCAAACAAACTTCCAAAAACCTCTCGGAATATTATTTTTCACTTAGAAAATTCTACAAAGATTTCAAAACCCCGGGAGTGTATTTTCATAAACTATTTTCTCAATTTTCCATCCCGATGATTTCAAACGGAGACATGAGTTCTTCGGAGCACGATATGCCCCGGTTTTGAGGGAATACCTGTATAGTACCTTCAGTTTTTTTTTTCAATTTTTGAAAAGGAGTAATCTTAAAGGCTTATTACATTTAATTTGTGGGATAATCTTCAATTAATCTGGTACCGTTTGCAAGAATGGGCATGTAGGGGGTGCTAATCCTTCCCCTTGTGTAACCGTACTCCTGAGCTCGACTTTGGTAATGTAGACCGATTCTACCCCTAACAGGGTAGCAATCAAGTGTTCTAGCCGCACTTCAAAAAGTTAGTGGCGACTCCATCACACATTGTTTTTTCCATGAAAATATATTTTTTCAAAATTCACACACATTTTTCCTTATTCGCAGCCACACTCGCACTAGTTTGGCGATTACACTGGGGATGCTGAGACCATTACCTTTTAAATTCACCATTTTTTCCAGTTCACAGCCGCACCCATGCCAGTGTTTTGGCGGGTCTAGGACGTCGTGACAGCTTGGCGACTCCGCTAGGGATACTTGAGAGTCGAGCTGATGATTAATTGAGAATCATCCCAAAATTATAATCTAATAAGCATTCTTGATTGCTTCTTCCCTGTTTTGTACATTTTGTTCACATAATTATTTTGTTTGTAGGTACTTCGCAAATAACCACAGTAAGTAATTGAAGAAATGCTTGACTTTGTTTTTGTTTTCATTATTTACTGAATAAGATGCGATTAACAGTAAATACCTTGATTTAGCATGAGATAATAAGCATGTGACCACTTGTTTCTATGATTTGTGTGAATAAAGCATGTGTTTAATTCTGAATAATGAATGGATGAATGTGGGGTAAAGGGTGTAGACTAAAACTGATAAACTCACACACTCTCACAGCTCTATACCCGGGCTTTCCCTTTTAGGATTAGATAGGGGTGTAATAGCGTTTACCCCATGTGGTAGGGCTTATAGGGACCCGGGAACCACTCGACTTAGTGTGAGTTTTGTCCAAACCTATGTGAGGGAGGATGGAGGCTCAATCTGGGGACTTGTTGTCAATAAGGATTAGAGCCTAACCACACATTTTCTATCTGAAATCCTTGCCTAGGATAGAGCCTCGAAAAACCCTATGTACATACTTACCCCGGGGTTGGGACAGAAGCCACATCCTTCTCCACATGTTGTAATCCATGTTTGTTGTATATATGTTTTGAAATGCTTTGTGTTGTACTTTCTGCATCCATTTAGGCATCTATATCACTTGGCCAATGTTTCAGAAAAGATCAATTCATTTGAGAAAAAAATCAAATTTTTATCTCCCAAAGTACCTTGCCATGGCGAAAATGGATCATTCCTAGGATCATTAATGGGTATGGTTTCTTTTTTTTTTTTTTTTTTTTTTCTGGAACTCTAGCCGAATGATTATTTAGGTTGCATT
The DNA here is from genome assembly GCF_029873635.1 of Malania oleifera. Lineage (NCBI taxonomy): Eukaryota > Viridiplantae > Streptophyta > Magnoliopsida > Santalales > Ximeniaceae > Malania > Malania oleifera. The sequence goes on along the minus strand of NC_080420.1, from coordinate 57,924,244 downwards.
ACATGCATCCATGCATGAGATTTCCTCTCCAATGGGTCGGTAATCATGTTTCAATTTCCTATTAGGCCAAAGTAAAATCCAGAATTTCAACATTGAGCCCACCTCTACCCACCCTTACAAAACCATAAGTAAGGCAAAAGTTGTGGCCAAACAACTAGAAATTCGGATCCTAGGCAGAGAGCATGGGTAGGAGGAATTGAGTAGTATGTTGAACAGATTACTGGAATTGCTACCTGACTCGCTCTAAATATAAGCAGCTCAGAAGCTATCCCAAGTATAGGAGTTCAGTCATGTAATAATTAGCCTAAGAGCCAAATTGTCTCCTTAGGAAATGCAGCTTAATTCTAATTTTACGTAATTCCAATAGAAAATAAGAAACAAAATAGTCACTAAACACAGTTCAGATTCGAATTTTCTGGGATGTTTGAGATTTCTTTTGACAACTAAAATTTAACTATGAATCCTAACATGCACTAAATTTAACAATGAGAAACAAAAATCCTACGTTTAATAAGCCAAGCAAGAATTAAAACCCATGTTTGAATTTCGGAAAAAGACACAAGACAATAACTTTAAGCATGTAATTAAAAAAAAAACTAAATCAAACACAAACTCAAACAAAAACCAAAATTTTAATGCAATCAAGAACTTAAATCAAAATAAAAACTTTAACAACTAAACAATAAACGTAAACACGATAAAAATTCAGATTTTAATTAAACCGAACTTAAATTAAATAAAACCCAACAAAAGTTAATTCTTAAAGAATATTATTTTTTTCTTTTTTTCTTTTTAGAGATCAAATAGAACTTTAATCAATAATAAAAAAATAACTCAAGAAAAAATTAAATCTAATACTAATATTAATTGAGAAGAGAAAGAAAATAAATAAACTTTAATAATAATAATAATCACCTAACAAAAAATTCAAAAGTTCAAAATTTGAATAGAAATTTTATTGAAAATTAATAATAAACATTCAAATATTTAAGAGAAAGAATAAGGGAAGAGCGAGAGAGAGAGAGAGAGAGAGAGAGAGAGAGAGAGAGAGAGAGAGAGAGAGAGAGAGAGAGAGAGAGAGAGAGAGTTGCTAGCTGTAGCAGGTAGCAGCCTCTACAAGGAGGTTCTTGGGTTCTTCTCTTTAGCAGCACGGATGAGCAAGTAGAAGTCGTGTGAGCCTTTAGCAGCAGGGAACAAGAGCAGCATAGCAGCAAGGAGGCTTCAGCCAAGTGGTTCTCGGCAATGAGCAATAGCAACACAATAAGAAGGAGAGTCTGGCAAGGTTCTCAAGTTGCAGGTAAGACAACATAGCAGCACAGGCAGCACCTTGGACAGTGGAAGAGCGTAGCAGCAGGAAAGGGGGGACTTCGTGGGTTTCAAGACAGAAGTAGGCAGAGTAAAAAGAGAAAGGAAGAAAAGATAGGGAGAGAAGTACGGTAAAGAGAGAGTAAGGGAAAGGGAGAATTAAGAGAGAGAGAGCCGAGAAGAGTGTTGAGAGAGAATAGTGAGGCTCGAGAAGGAGAGAAGGGAAAGGAACAGAGGAAGAGAAGAGAGGGAGAGAAGAGGCTTCCAATGAAAAAAACAATTTAAACCCCTTTTTGAGACTTACCCAGCGCACATGAGAGGACCTTGATGCATGGTCGGGTCAAATCAAAGCACATTATTATTATTATTATTATTATTATTATTATTATTATTATTATTATTATTATTATTATTATTATTATTATTATTATTTTCTTTTTGTTTTTCTTGTTTTTTCATTTTTATTTTTTCCATTTTCCAGTGAACAAGCCCAATTTTGACTATCCTAAAGCCCATATCTCTCAAATCTTAAAACATAAAAATTGTAAATCACTTTCTAGGATTTCCACAACATTTTGAATTGCCTTGATCAGAGCTCGGATGAGAAAGTTACACCCAAATTACGAAGTAGTGTCGGTTTTAGCTTCCAATAGTTGCCCTGCAATAAAAAATACCAAAAATTCAAAAATGATTCAATAAAACCCAAATATTATAAATAGAACACAATGTTAAAATATTGAGAATAATTAGACATTCAATTAAAAATATAATCTTTAATGCATGAATTAAAACACCTAATTATGCAATTTAGGCGCGTAATCACTACTAAGCAAGGGGAAGGCTATGCAAGTACAAGATGACAGGGAGGATTCAAACACTTACAACACTGGAAGGAAAGAAGAGATCATGCAGAATCCATTGGAAAGCTGGGTGAGGGCTCTTGAGCAGAATCAGGAGAAGATCCATCGAGAAATTCAAGAGATTAAGAACTAGGTGGCCAAATTAATGGGGATAACCACCTCTTCGTGCAAAACTGTGCAATCCCCAAAGCAAGTTGTTAGTGAGTAGTCCTCATCACAATCGATGGAGTCATTTGCTAGCTTGGACCCCAGCCTACGCACATTCGTTCTAACGACCTAGGACCCATGTTTCCAGCCAAATGGAGGTGACCATGCACCGCCAATCATCAACCCCGATGCCCAAGAAATGGAGCTGACTGAAGAAATGGATGGGGATCAAACCCCTAATTTGGAGATGAACTATAGGACTAGAATAGGGGGATAGTGTACGAAGGAAGCAACCCATCTTGGCTCAGAGGAGGCCTTTATTGCCAGCTTAGTGCCAAATTCTATTTTACCTTTAAAGTTTGAAGTCTTGGACTTTGAGAAGTTCAATGGGTCTGAAAGCCCCTTAGCTTATCTAGAGATGTATGTTCGAAAAATGGCGGCGCATGCTGACAATGATGATTTGCTCACCTACAGCTTCTAAAATAGTTTGATAGGGGAGGCTTTAGCATGGTGTAGCCAAGTAAAAGTTCGCACCTAAAAGAATTTGACTTGCGCTTTTATTGCTTAATACATCCATGATGCAACTTTAACTTCAAAGAGCATAGAGGAGAGGACAACGAGTATTCTCATCAAAGGAAAGAAACAATAGCATGGGGGCACCCTTTGACTGAAAAAGGGAAGGTAGTTCATCCAAGTGACAACCCTCTCGAAAATACATGTGTCATCCATTTCCCTAGAGGCACCCCCTTGAATGGTCATGATTGGGTAGTCACCGAAGGAAGAATTGAAGGGGCAATCAATAGTGGGTAAGCAAGATACCCCGAGTTGGAATAGAACCCTCCAAGAAAGGACAAAAGAGAGAAGGGCAAGGAAGCTTAGAGGATCTAGGGGCTATATCATCAGGGGAGTCAGCACTGTATGCCTAGAAACAATGTTATCTTCAGACCTAACACTGACCAAACAAAGCTGGCATGCACAAAACCTCTGATTGTTTCTTTCGAGCCTGAACCTGCCCAGCCAAATATTTAGACACATGGTAGAGATGTCTAAAGGAAAGTTTGGAAAATAAACCCTATCCCTATGAAGTATTTAGAGCTTTTCCTTTCATTGTTGGAAAAAAGGTTAATCTCAACAATTCCAGGGACTCCTGTTACATCCCCTTTCCCAAAGTGGGATGACCCAAGTGCTCGATGTGAGTAACACACTAGAGCAATAGGTTATTCGATTGAAAAATGTTGGCCTTTTAAAAACAAGGTTCAGTTGCTGAGGGATGCCAGATGGTTGGTGCTTGACACAAAATAGCATAGTGGACGGAGGCCCACCATCGACCAAACCACAAATATCGGCACAAGACCCCAAATCATTTCTTGTGGGCCTTCATCCACCCACCTAGACTTTTAGGAATGTGGAGGGGGTCCTAATAGGGTGGAACCAATTCCCATGGACTATTTAGAACTATTCCCATTGTTGCTTGAAATAAAGCTCGTCTTGGTCATCGCTGATATACCTGAATGACACCCCCTACCACAGGGTACGATCTGAATGCTCGATGCGCCTATCACTCCAACACCCTTGGCCATGCCATTGATCGGTGTTGGGCGTTTAAGCACAAGGTGCAAGCATTGAAAGATGTTGGATTTTTGGCATTCGATGACAAAGAGCCTAGTATATACGGAGAATCCACTACCTAATCATGATGCAAGGTGCAGTTAAGACCGATGGATCGAAGGGCTGATAAAAAAAATGAAAAAGAGGGCTCATGAGATAGGATAATGTTGTCATTTAATTTTGAACATTTTGAAATTTGAATTAAATAAAATGCATTTCAGTCTCATCCCATGTCTTTCTTCCAAATGTTGTCCACTTTTGCTTACATTTTTTGCACCGACACAGGAAGCAATTTTACCAGAATAGCGGACTTGGAGTTAGCAGCAAAAATGAAAAAAATAAAAAACCAAAAGAAAAATAAAAAGGATAAGAAAAGATGGTGGGTGAAAGCCTCAAAGCTAAAGTTTACTTGGAACCCCATTGCGAGATTAATGCCTTAAAATATGATGATTATATTCCAATCAAATGAAGAGTGGCCATTCTTGGCCGACCAGTTTTCCCCTATAAGGAACCAAACGCTTATTTATCATTTGTCAAACCCTTTGAGCCTGAGTCTTAAACCATTGTCTTCAATGAAGTCATCTCCCAAAAATTGAGCTGGGTCGAGATTTTTCACTGGACTGGCAAATCATGCGAGACAACAATTAGTTGCCAAAGTAATGGCATGCCATTCTTTTCGCTACCCAGGAAATCAAGAAAAGAAAATACCCTTTGCAAGCCTCGTTGAGCCCAAAATGTTCAATCCTCTTGGTTAACCTATCAAATGATCACACCCCACACTGGGGCAGTTCCAAAAAGATCAGTCCATAATGGAGTTAAAATTAAAATAGAGCCAATACCCCCTACATGAAAGGAAAAGCAAAGGGCGTAGTGAAAGAAAAAACATAGAAAAGAGGTAAAAAAAGGAAAAAGAAAGAAAAGAAAGGGACATAATTCATATGTGATCTTTGACGAATTTGCCCCTTGATAAGTTTAAAAATCTTGAGCCTTATACATCTCTTTCTTCTTCAAACAATACCGTAACCTACATTATAGTCCAAACGAAAGTCCTGACTTGATTGGTACATGTTATTGTCTTAAATTATTTGTCAGACTCAATGTTTGAGTCTAAACTACGTAATGACCTGATCTTGAAAAGGTACGTAGGCAGCTTGTTCAAGTGACAAGTTTGGTTAATACTTTACAAAAGCCTCGCCAAACTGGGGCAGAGGACATTGTATGGGGAAGGCAATGTTGAGCCTTGGTTTTCTTATTCTTGTTGTAACCTAAATCTCTAGCCTACATTTCGTCCTGTGTCTTAAGACCACCCTGAGATTGGAATATTAATCAGACTACTCATTGAGGCACTATTCATAGTACAAGCAATAAAAAATTTCTCAGTATTAAGGCAATGGGGAATTTTTGTTTAGGAGGCCAATACATAAGAAGCAGGAGGAACAAGAAAGGTGCTTCCCCATTGAAGTAACTCTTTAAGTGCATAGTACTAGTAAAATTGTTTCCTATGAAGCCAACATGGTAAAACGCAAAGGACTGAGCCTTCCATTTAATGAAAGAGAGGCATCTGATTGCATTTCATTTGAATTTAAAAAGTAAGCTAATCACAGAGGGTCTTTGTTGAGAATGAAAAAATGTCCAAGATCAGCCCCTGGCAAATAAACACTGGGGAAGACTTCAAGCGCCTGTTGCAAGTATAGCCAAAAGCAGTAAAACTAGGGCAGATTTTGAGCCTCTATGGGAAATTGAAGCATGGTCAGAATCAGTGAGAAGAAAAAACTAGGGCAGATTTCGAGCACTTGTTGGAATTTGAAATATGGCTAGGACCAATCACAGGTAAATGCTGGGGCAAATTTGGAGCGCCTTTTGGAATATGAAACATAGTCGGAATCAACTGCAATATAGGAGTCGAAAATAGGGCCATGGACAGTGAATAGATGAATGAAACTGGGGCAGTTCTCATGTTAAAAGCATGACCAAGATCAGGGATTGGATGGCCAATTGCAAGCGCATTGGAAAAAGAAAGGTCATGCACCCTCATGCATTTCATGCATTGGAGGAAAGGCATTCGCATTATGGGTAGTGGTATGCATTCATGTCATGAAACATGCATCATGTACATATAGCAATATATCCCTTCATTCTACCATCACAAGTTAGCAACATGCATACACATAGCCGCAAAAAACATTCATTCATACTCATATTGTGGAACGGGATTTTGAATAATCCTTGGGCATCTTTGACTAGACCATTGTTGTCTTATTGATATCTGAAACTGAGGCAACTGACCCCGAACACAGATTGACAGACTTTGAACCTAAGGTAGTGGAACCTCACACACAAATTGACATACCTTAAAACTAAGGGAGCTGACCCTAGTAACTAATTGAGGCATTGGTTGTTGAACTAGGTAATCAAAAGATAGTCAAAGAATCTCGGGACTTCATTCCCGATTCATCATTATCAGTGGAGTAGCTCTGAGCCCTACACCTGAGGACATCTTCCAAAAGAATCTTGGGATCTCGCACCTAGTTGATCACCCTCAACAAGGTAACCATTTTCCCAAAATATGGACTTTCCAAAAAAAAGATATCTGGGTTTCATCCCCGATTGATACTCCTTGGTGAGTCAACTATGTTTCAAACCTAAAACTGCAAACTACACTTAAATACATTTTTATATGTAGGTTTGGGTCATTGTACCCCCACGGTTTAGGCTCCCACATCCGCAGCAAACAGACATAGAGGTTTGGGTCACAATACCCCCAGCTCGGACTCCTACGTTCGTAACAAATGGACACAAAGGTTTGGGTCATCATACCCCCACGTCTTGGACTCCCATGTCTACAGCAAATCGACACAGAGGTTTAGGTCACTGTACCCACATGGCTCGGACTCTCACGTCCATAGAAAATCGACATAGAGGTTTAGGTCATCGTACCCCCATGGCTTGGACTCCCACGTCTGTAGCAAACTGAGACAAAGGTTTGGGTCATCGTAACCCCGCGACTCGGACTCCCACATCCACAGCAAACTGACACAAAGGTTTGGGTCATCGTACCCCCACGGCTCAGGCTCCCATGTCCGTAGAAAATTGACATAGAGGTTTAGGTCATCGTATCCTGAAATTGGAATAGCTTCCCAAGAGGGGAGGGGGGTGAATTGGGTTTTAAAAATTTTATTCCCCTTAGTCTTAATTCTTTTGAGTTGTAACAACAATCAGAACTTAAACATAATAACTCTCAACACAATAAGATCAATCACTCAATTTTTTTAACAATAGCCCTATATAAATGTGAAAATTTGATGAACTTGTTAAAAGCCCTATATCACAATTATTCTTCTTCCTAATGTTCAGCTTTTAAATAAACTTTTAGATTAATAAGTCAAGGATGATCAACCAATGTAGTCCCTTTCGGTTTCCGCAATCAATGCTGATTAATCCAAAACAAATTACCCTTCGGTCTTTTTAACAACCAAACATTCAGAATTTAATTTTAAAGCAACCACAAAGATTATATCTTTTGCTGAAAAATAAAGAGTAGAGTAGAGAAAGAATAACACATGGTTTTTTACGAGGTTCAGCTTCAACACAACTTATGTCCTCGCCCTTGGCAAAACCACCAAAGGATTCACTATTACCGTTCCTTTACCGTGCGGAACAATACTAGTTACAAACACTTATTGGGTAAGGCTAGAGCCTGTCTTCTCTAAACAATATCCCCTTGTTTGGTTTAACGATTCAGCACTCGAACCATCAATTAACCTATTACAAAGATATAAAAGAAGGTGTATAAGAACTTGCTCCTCAAAGAGCTGATTAGTACAAATTGAAACACTATGTACTTTAGTAAATTCAGAACATGAATTTCAGAATGAAGCTCTTAGAAACTTATCACCGTAGGTATCCTTCAATTGATGAAAGAATCAAAAAGTTGATGCACAAACTCAGTCAGAAACTTAGCAAAGCTTTTAGAGAATTTCGTGAGTGATGAGAGCAATAGCACACTTTCAGAATTTTAGTAGACTTTGAGAGAGAATGAGAGCTGAATTGATTTCTTGGTATCTAAAACAATGATCCTTGAGGGTATTTATAGAGGTAGAAAACCTCCTTTCTTGTTCCCTAAGAATACTTAGAGTTGTTTACAAGTTTTAAAATTATTTAAGCTTCAAATAATTTGAATTTCAAAAAATATATCTGTTGGAAATTTGAAAACTGCCGCGATCTAGACGGCTGTGAAGTCTTGGTAGTCGTCTGTCCATATATTATAACTATAAAAATCATAGGCAGAGAGGTGGCAGTCATCACTTGATTGGCAGTCGTATGTCATCATAATAATTTAGTTTTAATACAACATAGTAGGGTGGTAGTTATCTGTCCATATGGTGACAGTCGTCTGTTTATGAATAAGTCAATTTTTTCAGTATACACAGAAGGTTGACAGTCATCTGGCTGAGCACTCACAGACGGCTCACTAGTCACTGCAGTCATCTGTCCATCACATAACAGTCGTCTGTCAGTCTTCTGACTTGTATTAAAATACTTCAAAACATGCCAGTCGTCTGTCTTTGAACAAACAGTCGTCTGTCAGGTAGATTTTCCTCATTTCAACATATTATTGAATTCTCTCTTCTTTTGCTCAATTAATCTTGGAATATGAGTTTGTTTAACTTTGAAAAATGTGTTCCAAGTTTTTATACTAAGGTCTCTAAGTCTCTTTGCGTAATGAGCTTCAAAATGAAAGATTCATATTTGAATATACTTAGAAGTACTTAGAAAGACTTTGTCCTAAGCTTATTTTGAAACTTTCTTTACTTCGACTCCTTTCAATACTGCTTCTTCAATCTTTCAGTCTTCTATTAGCTTTCATTGTGGATCTTTGGTGTTCTTACATGACTTTCCTTGTTCCTTGATCCTTGTAAGCTTTCATTGCAGGGTATATGTCATTTTTGCCTAAAGTCATATCACTTGAAAATGCATTAAATAACTTTTCTTTTTTATCATCAAAACTAAGAGTTTGTAAGCCTAACTAGGTAAACAATCTTCCATTTTTTAATGATGACAAAGAATGAGAAAAGATGTTAAAATTAATGCACCCCCTGTCAATAAGCATAAATTTAAAATAATCTCATTAAGACACATTAAGTCATAAGTTCCAAGATTCCAAAGATTCATAAAACTTCTTTATAGATCATAGTGGGAATACAAACGTGCATAAGCAAATACATACAAAATTCTTCTGCTTCTTCTTCTTCATTATCCCCTGCATCTTCCCTTTCTTCTTTAGCTTCTCCTTCATCTTTTTCTTCTTCACTTACAACTTCTTCTTCATCATCATTTTCATTGCTCTCTTGATTTTGTGTGACATGGTGTTCTATGTTAGCAATGCGATTATTTATAAAAGTGTATTTGTCGTCAATGTTTGAGATCTTATCCTAAAGATAAGCAAAGTTTTCTCGCATTTCAGAACTGAAGCTGGTATAATTCTAATAGAATGGAACAAACCAAGGTGGCATATCACCTTCTTCAGGAGCTGGATTTCTTTCTTCTTGTGCTAGTCTTATCGGTCTATTGCCTCTAAATATTCATCCCTTGGTATACTTTTTGTAACCCATTCTTTTCAGTGTAGTAGTTGAGAAGACATGGTAATGAGTTCACTTCATTATTTTTGAAGATGGAGATAGGACTTGAAAATGAGCGAAGATCAAGGAAAGAAAGCCGCCATACGGAAGCCCAATTCTAGGAGATTCGAGCTTCATAACCATCCATTTCAGTATAATGCTGGCTAAGTCTAATTTCTTCTCTTTTAATAAGCACCATATTATGAAATAATCGAAGAACGACACATGATCAAAGGATCCAGACCTCGGAATTATATTGTATGCAATGATCTTATGCAGGATTTGTGCTTGAAGATTGAGCTATTTAAATGATGGAGGATGTTCAAAATAAACAGGTGCATCGTTCATCACAAGAGGTAGAAATTCTTGTGGTGAAAATCCTTGCTCCATAGTCCATTGTTTTTCAACTGGAGGACACTCAAAATTTCCATGCTTGTTGCGAAGAATTTTTTGTAAAGAGTGTGGGGTGAGAGTTATCTTTTGGCCATAAATTTCAGTAGCAATTCAAACGTCTTTCTTTACCAAGTTTGAGTAAAAAATCTTTATTTGATCTGGGTAATACCCTTTAACTTGGTGAAGAATGAACTTATACCATCCTATATTTTTGAACATTTCAAGAATTTCAGGAAAATTTTCTTCAAAGAAAGTGACATCTAAAACCTTACAGAACATTGGATCGATTGTCGAAATGTGATTTTGATATAATGCTTTCGCATGGCAAGAAACCAGCCATTTTTCTATGTCGTTGTTGCTTGTAGGCTTTGAAGAAGACGAGGAAGCTTTGTCCTTTTTCCCTACTATTTTAGTACGAACCATCTTGATGAAACTAAAATTGAGGAAACCCTAGGTGTGAAAGGATTAGGGTTATGATGGATGGTTGTTGGGAGGAGTTTAGGAGAGAAGGAGCTTTGACGAGATTAAAGAGGAGTTGATTTAGAGACTAGGAGATGAATGGATAGACGTCTGGGGTGTTTTAAAATAGTGTTTTTATGAGAAATAAACATGACCCGCCATGAGATAGTCATCTGTCCACTATTTTTTACACAGACAATAGCCTACCAGTCGTCTGCCTTGAACAACTGTTCTTCTTCTCTTTCAGTTAACTTCTCTTTTATGTAACATGCCTAATTCCTATCGAATAAATACAAATTGATCCTCATCCAGTGGTTTAGTAAATATATTAGCTAATTGATCATGAGTATTAACAAATTCAAGTACTATTTCTTTCTTGTCTACATTACCTCTTAAGAAATGATGACGCATATCAATATGTTTAGTCCTTGAATGTGATACTGGATTCTTTGAAATATTTATCGCGCTTGTATTATCACACTTTATGGGGATTGTTTGGTATTGAATTTTGATGTCCCTTAGTTGTTGTTTCATGTATAAAGTTTGAGCACAACAATTCCCAGCTGCTATGTACTCTGCTTCAGCTATAGATAATGCTACGAAATTTTGTTTCTTTGAAAACCAAGAAACTAGTGAGTGTCCTAGGAAGTTACAAGTCCCACTAGTGCTTTTTCTATCTATTTTGCATCTCGCATAATCTACATCTTAATAACTTATCATTTCAAAATCAGTCCTTTTTGGATACCATAATCCTAAATCTAGTGTGCCTAGCAAATATCTAAGGATTCATTTCTCTACTATTTGATGTGATTCCTTAGGAGTTGGTTGGAACCTAGCACACATAGACACACTAAACATGATATCTGGTCTACTTGTTGTTAAGTAAAGTAGGCTTCCTATTGTGCCTTGGTAATGCTTGGTATCTACTTGTTTCCCTTTTCCATCCTTGTCAAGACTAGTTGAGGTGCTCATGGGAGTTCTTATAGGTTTACTTTCTTCCTTATCAAACTTCTTTACATGTCTTTAATATACTTAGTTTGATTTATGAAAGTTCCATTTTTAGCTTGTTTGATTTGTAATCCTAGAAAGTAATTTAACCCTCCCATCATGCTCATTTCAAACTCTCTTTGTATAGTTGTAGCAAATTCATTACACAAGTCTTTATGAGTTTCTCCAAATATAATATCATCAACATAAATTTGTACTATAAGCATATCATTATCTTTGGTTTTTACAAATAAAGTGCTACCTATCTTTCCTCTTGAAAAATTGTTTTGGAGTAGGAATTCGCTTAGTCTATTGTACCAAGCTCTAGGAGCTTGTTTCAATCCATATAAGGTGTTAGTTAGCTTGAATACATGATTTGGTTTTTTAGAGTCTTCAAAACCCAGCGGTTGTTTAACGTAAACTTCTTCATTAATATAGCCATTTAGGAATGCACTTTTTACATCCATTTTATATAATTTGAAGTCTTTATTAGTTGCATAGGCAAGAAGCGTCCTTATTGCTTCCATTCTTGCTACAGGAGCAAAGGTTTCTTCATAATCAATGCCTTCTTCTTGATTATAACCTTGTACTACAAGCCTAGATATATTCCTTACAACTACCCCAGTTTCATCCTTTTTATTTCTAAACACCCATTTAGTTCCTACGATTGACTTATCTTTGGGTTTAGGTATTAGTTCCCATACTTGACTTCTTTCAAATTGATTTAGTTCCTCTTGCATAGCTATAATCCAAGAATCATCTTTTAAAGCTTCTTCTATATTTTTGGGTTCATCTTGAGACAAGAAAGCATAATGGTTACAAATATTTTTTAATGAGACTCTAGTGGTTATTCCTTTTGATGGTTCACCACGAATTTGATCTTTTGGGTGACTTTTAGCATATCTCCATTCTTTAGGTAGTTCTAGATTTTTAATGCTGTTTTCTTTGAAGCTTCATTATTATTTTCTTCTTTTATTTCAATATTTTTTTCATTTTGTGAATTATCTTCTTTTTCATCAATCTTAATTTTGTTGACATGATCATTTGATTCATCAAACGTTATGTGTATTGATTCAATAATTGTAAGAGTTTTTTATTGTAAACCCTATAAGCTTTGCTATTTGTTGAGTAACCTAAGAAAGTTCCTTCATCATATTTTGTATTGAACTTTCCTAGATCATCTTTAGTATTAAGGATAAAGCATTTGCATCCAAATACATAAAAGTAGGAAATATTGAGTTTTCTTTCCTTCCATAATTCATATGGTGTTTTTTTTAAGCTAGATCTTATGGATACTCTATTTATAATGTAACAAGCTGTATTCATAGCTTCTGCCCAAAAATATTTAGGTAGACTATTTTTGTTTAACACAGTTCTTGCCATTTCTTGTAAGGTTCTATTTTTTCTTTCTGCAACTCCATTTTGTTGTGGAGTCCTAGGTGCTGAAAAATCATGGTTTATTCCATATTCATTACAGAATTTTTCAACATTTTTGTTTTTAATCTCCCTACCTTGATCACTTCTAAAGTTTGTTATGTTATAGCCCTTTTCATTTTGTAATTTCTTACATAAAGTGATTAGCATGTCACAGGCTTCATCTTTGTTTGTTAAAAATAATACCCAAGTGAATCTTGAATAATCATCCACTATTACAAAAGCATATTGTTTTCTTCCTAGGCTTAAGGTTCTAGTCAGACCAAATAAGTCTAGGTGCAGTAGTTCTAGAGGTCTTTTAGTAGATATATATATTTTATTTTTGAAGCTTGTTTTGACTTGCTTTCCCTTTTGGCATGCATCACACATCTTGTCTTTTATGAATTTAGTACTTGGTAATCCTTTTACAAGAATTTTCTTTGATAATTTGGATAAAAGGTCCATGCTAGCATGTCCTAGTTTCCTATGCCATAGGAAACTTACTTCATTCATTGCTGCCAAACAAGTTACGTTTTGATTTACTAGATTCTCAAGGTTTATACAATAAACATTATTTATCCTATTGGCTATAAACAAGGTTTCATTGTTCTTAGGATTTTGAATAACACATTTTTCTTTCTTAAAGGTTATTTTGAACCCTTTGTTGCTTAGTTGGCTTGTGCTTAAAAGGTTGTGTTTTAATCCTTCTACCAGTACACATTATCAATGGTAAAAGAAGGTTCTTTACCTATTTTTCCAATGCCAATAATTTTACTTATGGCATTGTCGTTGAAGGTTACGTATCCCCCATCCTTTTGTTTTAGTGTGGTAAACTTGGTCTAATCACTGGTCATGTTCCTTGAACATCCACTTTCCAAGTACCATTTATCCGTTGATGGTGTAGTCCTAAAGCAAACCTACAATGAGGAATTCATTGTGTTAGTCTTTGGAACCCAAATTATTTTAACTTTCTTTGTGTTGTTTTTAGTTCCATTATTGACTCTCCATTCTCCTTGAATTTTAACATATTTTCTTTTTAATGGGCAGTTAAACATTATATGCCTTTTAGTTTTGCACATATAGCAAGTGGTGTGTTCATGTTTGTTGTTTGAGGAGGTGCTAGCATAGTGCTTGGCTTCCTTGACGAAGTATCCCATGTACAATTTTTTATTTCTTTTTATTTGTTTTACCATTATAACCTATCTCTTCTTTATTTCCATGTAGCCTTTGCTCTCCAATCATCTTTTCAAAATTTTCTTTACCTTTGGTAAAGTTATATATAATTTTCTCCTTATCCTCTACTGATTTCTTAAGTTTATTTACTTCTAAATCTTTTTTATTCAAATCATCTTCATTAGTTTTGCCTAACTCTTGAGTTACTTTATTTACTTCCTCTTCTAACTTCTTAATGCAAGAGTCTTTTTCTTTTTCAATGGTTTTGAATGATTCAAGTTGCTTCAATAGTTCTTTATTTTGATATTTCAAGGTTATATTTCTTTTGGAAATTTTTATGAATCTCTTATGTAAAGAAAACAACTCAACTTGTAATTCCTTATAGGAAGACATGTTGTCACATGACTCATCACACGACTCATTGTAAGATTTTGTAGAGGAATAGTAGGAGTTTACCTCTTCATTATTAGCCATGAAGCATATGTTTGCCATCTCTTGTCCACTAGATTCATTTTCTGTCTCGCTAGAGCTAGAATCATCCCACATGAATTTCATCGCTTCTTTCTTCTTTTTCTTGTCTTTCTTGAGCAATGGGTAGTCCGACTTGATATGACCTGGTTTCTTGCAGTGATAGCATATATGAGGTTCATTCTTACCTTTATTTTCTTTTCTACTAATCTCTTTTTAGTTTTCTTTTTGCTCCTCAAAGAGCTGATTAGTACAAATTGAAACATTATGCACTTTAGTAAATTCAGAACATGAATTTCATTTTTTTTTTTTATATTTTATATTTTCTTTTTTCTAAGGTACACGAACTGCCCTCCTCTTTCAAGCCCACTTTCGACCCTTGTACAACTTATAACTCTCAAAGATTAAAACACAAAAGGTGTAGAGCTCTTTTTCAGATTTCTCTAGAATTTTGAATCGTCTAGATTGGAGCTCAGATAAGGAAGTTACGCCAAGATTACGAAGAATTGTCGAAATAATCCAAAAAAGGGCGTATGCTAACTTCACATCTGATTTCGATCTTGATGCGTCCAGTATTTTGCAAAATAAAAAACATGAAAATTGTATAGCATTTCTTATCTTTCGATGGCATCCTGAATCATCTCAATCAGAAGTTGGATAAGAGAGTTACACACAGATTAAAAAGTGTCGTCGGTTTTTAGCTTCCGATAGTTGCCCTACAATAAAAAATACCAAAATTTCATAAATTACTCAATAAAACTCAAATATTATAAATATAACACAATGTTAAAATATTGAGAGTAATTAGGCATTTAAATACAAAATATAATTTGCAATGCATGAATTAAAGCACTTAATTACGCAATTTAAGCGCGTAATCACACCCCCAACTAAAGTTGTGCTAGTCCCTAGCAAATAACGTGAATGCAATTTAGGGCGATGTCATACTAATTTCAATGAATAAACGTACATGCAAAACAACCATACCACTTCACATACAGGAATATCACCAAGTTAAACAGAAGCTCATTTATACACACTACACACAACTCCGAAGTAAGTCATTCATGCAAGTCTCATCATTATATAGACATTAAGAACAGTAAACTCATGTAAAATTTACCAGCAAGTACAATTCAGAGTTAATATAGCCATATAAATTCGAGTATGAATAGGAGAAGTCTCGAAGCATGTGTAATGCGTGTGACTCGTTACACTCAGGATATCCGTGGACACCTAAAGAACTGTCGCTTTGACTCGGCCTAACTGGTATACCCTAAAAAAACTCAAAAAGGATGGGTTCACTCATCGTATGTGAGGAGGAGTGTCATGATTAAACATCCCACATACTGCAAGGAACAATCGCTAAATGTACGAAGTAGACTAGTCTGAAAAGGATCCAGCCTATTTAGGAGGTATCGGGTCCTTCACCCTAACATCTTCTCACCTACTCGCCATGTCCAACCGAGACCACCCTAGATCAACTTATTCAAAAATTAGGCGTGAATACATTTGAGGCATTAGGCGGGTGAAGAGTCTTCATATGTGGAGAACATGTGTCGTGTCCCTGACTTTTGTTGTAGTTGTGTGGAGTAGGTATTAATCTTTCACCTCTTCTGGGGTATTTCTATTTCCCTTTTTCTTTCTTCTGCTCATTTTTCAATTTCTTTCTTTTCATGGTCAATTAGGACAATCATAACACTTCTTTTATTATTTTCATACCACCCATGTGCATTAAACTCGAATAAGAGTCCATGAAATAAGTATATTTCTAGGGGTGGTTTGGCCTTTACACCTCTAGTAGGCTACAAGACCTAAGTTTCTATCTCCCCACTAGATGTCACCTCTATGCTAGCAATTCAAAAACCAAGACTAGTGTACAAAGGATATCTAGAAAAATAGAGAAATTTGAGTTTTATGAACTCTGAGTTGATGTCAAAAACTCAAAAGAACGATAAATGGCTCAACAGTACCTCATAAGGTGTCAAAGGCACCACGGATGCTCTCTCAGTGTTCACAAGGAACCCTAAGTGTTACAAGTCATGTGAACGTGTATTTTTTTAGCCTCAAGAGATACCATGTATATACAAGAGTTTTCCCTTTTGGAGCAATTGCACTACAAATCAATTTTTAATGAGTTACGATTCCTAATTTAGCCATATAAATAGAAACTACACATAAATGACCCAAGTGTGTACTCCTAGGTTATATGCAAGTATATGAAGGGCATAAGTAGTGTCATGAATGGCCTAATCATCCATATTCACACTTTTGTTTTTCAATGTTATTCAAAAATGAGAAGGATTGAAGAAAAGAAAGAAACTTCCCTGACTTATTGGTGAATCCGTTGAGGAATTAAATTTTTAGCTTTGTACTAATGCCAAATAAACCTGCATCAAAAATCTAAATTATTCAAAAGTGCATAGATAAATAAATAAAGTAATAAAGATAAAGGAAATAAACAAAAGAAAAACTCTTTGGGTTGCCTCCCATAAGCGCTTTTTTTAATGTCTCCAGCTAGATGTTTCAATCTTCACCAACCAGGATCTCCAAGAGGAATAAATGCACAGTTCCTCTCCATTTGTTCTCCATAGTAGTGCTTCAATTTCTGACCATTAACTCTGAATATTTTCTTTGTCTTGTCCTTCAAGTCTATTGCTCCAAACGGGAAAACTTTGTCAATTGTATAAGGACCTATCCATCTTGACCTTAACTTACCTGGGAAGAGTTTTAATCGTGAGTTGAAGAGTAGAATATGTTGTCCTGGAGCAAACTCACGCCTAAGAATTTGTTTTTCATGCCACTTCTTCGTCTGCTCTTTGTAGATTTTTGCATTTTCATACGCATCACTTGAGAACGCATAGCGAAGATGCTTAGGGGATTGATTCAACTCTGGAGATATAGGTTGCTGCATCTTTTCTTTAGAGATTACAGAATCCATCTTTGCTACCATAGGTTCTAGCCTCCCTACACACTACTGTGTTGTAATTTGCTGCAAGGATCGTTCTAGGTGATCAGCTTGTACATCTTTTTGAAAGACTTTTTCTACACCTTGCTAAATGACATCTACTCGAAAGCAAGTGCTTGGATCTTCTGGGAATCTTATGTCTTGGTAGATGTTGAACATAACCTCTTCCTTTTCCACGCTCAATGTTAACTCACCCTTTTGAACATCAATTAATGCCCTTCCAGTGGCCAAGAATTAGTGGGACTTCTTGGCCTTCCTCCATATCTAACACCACAAAATTAGTAGGAAAAATAAATTTATCCACCTTTACCAATACGTCTTCTATGATTCCATGTGGATACTTGATGGATCGGTCTGCTAGTTGCAAAGAAATGGTTGTTTGTTTCATCTCTCTAAGTCCCAATTTCCTGCAAACAGAAAGTGGCATAAGATTAATGCTAGCACCAAGATCACATAAAACTTTATCAAAAAATGAATTTCCAATAGTGCAATGCAAAGTAAAACTCCTTGGATCTTTTAATTTTTAAGGCAATTTCTTTTGAAGAATAGCACTGCATTCTTCGATAAGCTTCACTGTTTTGAACTCCTCCAACCTTCTTTTCTTTGAAATGATCTCCTTTAGGAATTTGACATAATTTGGCATTTGTTCCAAGGCATCTACAAAATGAATATTTATGTGATTTTTCTTTAAAATATCCAAAAATTTAGAAAATTGCTTATCTCATTTTTGCTTTTGAAAGTGTTGAGGATAAGGAAGTGGTGTAGAGAGAATAGGAGGATTGTCAGGAAATGGAATTGCTGGAAGCGTGGCCGCCTCTCTTGGTGTATCATCCATAATCTCCTCTTCTTCCCCTTTATTCTTGCTTCAGCCATTCTTTTTAGGTGTAGGTGTGGACATGGTTTGCTTTACTAGTGATTTCTCAATTTCTTTTCCACTCCTAAGTGTAATGAAATTGCATTGTTCCTTATGATTCACTTCTATGTTGCTAGGAAAAGTTCCTCTCTGTTGGGTATTTATGGTCGTGGCCAGTTGCCCAATTTGCATTTCAAGGTTCTTCATAGTGGCTCCCATATTGTTGCAATGAGTCTCAATGTTGTCTAGCCTTGCATTTGTCTTTTTAAAACTTGATTTTGTCTCCTCAACAAAAGATATCATGGCATCCTCAAGTGACATCTTCTTCTCATTTTGTTGACTATCAAATCCTGCAGGAGGTTGCAGCACATTCCTTGTATTTCCATAGGAAAAATTCTCATGATTTCGAAGCCCAGGATGATAATATTTTAGCAAAGGATCACTCCGATAGTTGTATTTCCGATTGTTGATGTATTGAACCCGTTCATGACTCGCTTCATTGCTCGGATCTGTCCTACTTGTAGCTGCCATATATTCTGCACCTTGTGATATCCTCTAGGTGGTCAACACTGAAATCTGATGAGATAGAGAAGCAACTTGAGCTGAAAGTGCAGCAAACGGCTCCAATTCAGGAATTCCAACAACTTTCTTAGCCATAGTTCTTTCAGTTGGCCATTGATAGTTATTTGAGGCCATTTCTTCCAAAAGAGCAGTAGCACCTTCAGGTGTCTTTGACATCAAAGTTCCCCCAAATGCAGCATCAACTAAAGTCCGTGTTTGCCCATTTAATCCATTATAGAACATCTGAATCTGCAAACAATCCGGAAATCCATGTTGTGGGTAGCGTCGAATCAAATCTTTATACCTTTCCCATGCTTCATAAAGTGATTCAAAATCATGTTGCTTGAATTGACCAATCTCACTCCTGAGTTGAGTTGTTTTTGCAAGTGGAAAGAATTTAGCTAGAATTTTTTCTACCATCTCCTGCAAACTCGTGATACTCCCATGTTGTAGCGACTGTAGCCAACCTCTTGCTTTGTCCCTCAAAGAGAAAGGAAATAATTTCAATGTAATGGTGTCTTTAGTAACACCATTGATCTTCACAGTATCACAGATCTCTAAAAACATCGCTAGATGGATATTGGGATCATCAAGTGGTGATCCACTGAATTGGGCCTATTGCACCATGCTGATTAATGTGGGTTTGAGCTCAAAATTGTTGGCATTAATGGGCTGGCGTCTGATATCCGAATAGTTGTCATTCACAACTAGTCGTACATAATCCTTCAAGGTGCGTGACTGTGCATTATCTTGTCCGTTCTCCATGGCTAGTACCCTCTTTTTCCTTAGTGCTCTGAGTGTTCTTTCAATCTCCAGATCCAAAGGAATAATGTCATGTGTTCTAGCACTGTGCATCCAACACCAAAAAACACACCAGAAATATAGAAAAATAATATTAAAAAAAAATAAAAAATAAAAATAAAAAATTTATTAAAAAAATTCTAAATTAAAACCAAGATTACTTTGTATCGATATTGGCAAAAATAAGAAAAACTCAATCCCCGGCAACGGCGCCAAAAACTTGATCGGTGCAAACTGCAAGTGCACAGTATCGTAATTTTATAATATAATGATGTGTAGAGTATCGTCCTCAGGGATTGAAGTATTACTTTTACGAAGTACTGAATTTATAATAACCTTGATTCTATTTAGAAAAATTGATAATTTTAGACTGCGAAATTTAAACAAGCTACTTTAAATAACCTAATCAAGAGAATTTTAATTGGATACCGAGTGTCAAATTAATGATGGTGAAAACTTTTAGGAAACCAATTTCACCTAGTTTCTCACTATGCTTCACTCATTTAGTTAATTCAACTTCGTTTTCTCTGTTTGTTAGCAAATCACCCATTTTTCCAAAAGCCTCTTTCGATAGTCAATCAGAACCTATTCTTGTTTATTATTTAAAATAAGAGTATGCAAATTAATAACGCAAGAACGCAATAAGACCCTCGATTTTTAATGCTACGTAGGTTCATACAAGTCTTTCGATTTCTATATTTACCTACGCTAAATTATCCAAGATCTATCCTATAATCCTCCCTTTCAATAGTAAATCACAAGACTAAAATCATTTAATTAATGGACAGTTAATTAAAAGCATTAGGCACAGAATAACTCAAACAAACATTAATGAAAATTACTTCAGATTAGCATCAAAGAGCAAGCATAGTTCGAAACTGGCTACATCGTTTTCCAAGAATACAAAAATTTAGTTCATTCTGAAAATTAAATTCAACATAACAGATTTCACCATATTTTCTTCTATTTGGAGTGTACGGGAAAAATCAATACTCATAGCACCACCGTCGCGCGTCACAAACACCTTGAACACCGCCATTGTTCGCTGCCTTTTGATTATGAAAAGATATTATTTTTGTGTTTCTCCAACTCTCCTTTGCTGGCTGTGTGTGTATCTTCGCAGCACCCCCAAAAGAAAACCACAAGGAAGCTCCCAAAAAATAATTTTTCCAAAAAAATTGTGTGTGGTCTGGCCTCCCTTTAGTGTCTCACCAAAAATTTCTTTTTTTCTCTTGTATGGTGTGGCCTCAATCTCCAGCCCCAGCGCATGCTGCCCCCTCTTCTCCCATCCAAAACAACCTTCTTGCGCACAGCCTCCCCCAAGGAAACCCTATGCCTATTTTTCCTTTGACTTTTCCAACCTCCTTTTTCTTTCCTTTCTTTTCTTTCCTTTCCTTGCCTTTCTTTCTTTCCTTTTCTTTGTACCTAGTGCCTCACCCCACTGAGATGACCCGGCTGCATGGCTGGGTCACATCTCATTTTTTATTTTTTATTTTTATTTTTTTGTTTTTTTTAAGGTACACGAATTGCCCTCCTCTTTCAAGCCCACTTTCGACCCTTGTACAGCTTGTTACTCTCAAAGCTTAAAGAAAAAAAGGTGTAGAGATCCTTTTCAGCTTTTTCCATAATTTTGAATCGTCTAGATCGGAGCTCGGATAAGAATGTTACGCCAAGATTACGAAGAGTTGTCAAAATAATCCATAAAACGGCGTATGCTAACTTCACGTCTGATTTTGATCTTTATACATCTAGTATTTTACAAAATGCAAAACACTAAAATTGTAGAGAATTTTCTTATCTTTCTATGGCATCCTGAATCATCTAAATTGGAGGTTAGATGAGAGAGTTACGTATAGATTAAAAAGTGTCATCGGTTTTCAACTTCTGATAGTTGCCCTACAATAAAAAAAATACCAAAATTTCATAAATTACTGAATAAAATTCAAATATTTTAAATAGAACACAATGTTAAAATATTGAGAGTAATTAGGCATTTAAATACAAAATATAATTCGCAATGCATGAATTAAAGTACCTAATTACGCAATTTAAGCGCATAATCATACTCAGACTCCCATGTCTGCAGCAAACCGACATGGAGGTTTGGGTCATCGTACCCCCATGACTCGAGCTCCCACATCCACAGTAAATCGACACAGAGGTTTGGGTCATTGTACCCCCACTGCTTGGGCTCCCATGTCTGTAGCAAACCAACATAGAGGTTTGGGCCATTGTACTCCCACGACTTGGACTCCCACATCCGCAGCAAACCAACGCAGAGGTTTGGGTCATCGTACCCCCACGGCTCAGACTCCCACATCCCCAGCAAATTGACATAGAGGTTTGGGTTATCGTACCCCCATGGCTCGGACTCCCACATCCGTAGCAAACTGACACAGAGGTTTAGGTCATCGCACCATTGCGGCTCGAATTCCTGTGTCCGTAGTAAACCGTCACAGGGGTTTGGGGTCCCCTCACCCTTATAACCCAAGCTCCTACACCCAATACACGACATATCCTAGCCCAAATTCCCACACTCGACACTGATCACTAACCACCGCTAACTCCTAATCGCTAACACAAATAAAGACAAAAAATAAAAAATAAAGAAAAAGAAGGAAAAAAAATGGGGTCTCCTTCATTGGCAAATGCTAGTTGCAGTTGATTGACCAAAGTTGTAGCTTGGTTAAAATAGGTGTGTTTTTTTTTTGCAGGCTTATTGTTACAAATAACATAGGAGAGCTCCTACCATTACATTAAAGCAACAAAACCTACAAAGAGTGGCAGCTGTAGATAACCCAATTTTAACTAGGCCACACCAAGCAAACCTAGCAAAATAGGACTTAGCTTTGAGATCTAAAAGACCTGGATTTTTAAAATTGAGACCCTGAGTACTCGTGAAAAAGGGTTGAGCCCTTTTGTTGATTTAGGTGTAATCCTAGGAGGGGGGGGGGGTGAATTAGGTATTTTAAAATTCTTTGAATCAATTTACCACTTAATCCCTATTTGTATATTTAGCAAATCAATTTCAGGGATTTATGATAAAGACAAATTTATTTTACCAATGAGTTCTTTTTACCCAATTAATTGTGTAACATTATTTAACCTACACATGCAATATGAGTAAATCAAATGTAGTGCAAAAAATAAAGACTAAAGGGAAGAGAGAAGACAAAAGCAATATTTACGAGGTTTAGCCAACTTTGCCTACGTCCTCGCCTTGAGCAACCCACTCAAGGATTCCGCTATAATCCTTGCTCCTTAAATTGGAACGGAGCTTCCCTTACAATCCGCTGCTTACAAGAGATACATCTCTCTCCTCAAACCCGGTTCACAAGCCAAACCGTGAATACAATGAAATTTGTAAAACACTTAAAATTGCTTCTAAACAAAGCTGATGAGTACAATTCAAAATCCTAATACATTAACATATGATGAAACTTGAAGCTTAGAATGTATGAAACGATACAATCGTTTATGTATGATATGCTTCAACACACAAACCTCTTTTTATCAAATCTCCCAAAAATATTTGTGTAACTCAATGCTTTGGAGAACTTAGGTTAAATCTTTGAATACAAAAACACTTTGAAGATTGCAAAGATGTTAAATACACTTTGTCAAAAACAATATTTCTCTAGATATTTCAATCTTAATGTGATCTTGGTAACATTTGACTTAATGTATATATATGTATCTATATGATGTGAATACCAAAGATCAACACACTTACTATATGATTTTTAAAAAATATCCTTCAATATATATATAGTTATAAACATTAAGGATCTTCAAATATTTAGATTTTTTATATTGAAAATATCAACTCTTTAAATGAAAAACTCACTTGAACAAAAAATATTTAATCAATAACTAAAGCTCTTCTCAAGTGGTAATCTTCTAAAAAATGATTTGCTATATGCACACACAAGATCAACCTCTTATCAAATATTCAAAAATAGATTTTGCGATGATCAGCTCTATGAGAAAATAGATATACTCTTGAATCAAAAACTTATTCAACCAATAGCTAAACCTTTCTTAAGTAATGAACTTGTCAAAATCAATCTTTATGTGAATATGAAAAACTCAATATCAAAGTTCTCTAAAGATGTTCAAAAACTAATGTTGATATGAGAATTTATTAATAAAACTAAATGGATTAATCAAACCTCAATACCAAGTTGAACGAAAGATGTATGAGTGAGATCCCTTTTGGTTTTTTGAGTTGATTTGCCCAAAGAAGATGAATGAAGAATGAAGTGTAGGCAATCGTATAGCGATCAGCTGAAGTTTCTCTATTCTCTTTCAATAAGATATGTTCTTCTTTTCTTGTTTGTCTTAGCACCCCCACTAGGGTTTAGATATTCAGTATATATAGTAATCTTGCACTTAGAATAGATCTTGACCGTTGGATCAAAAGATAGCTCGCATGTTTGCACATTAAAAAATTAGATTTTTAAGTTTTCCCATAGGTTCAGGCCACTGAAGTGGAGTTCAGGCTCCTGAAGTGGCGAGTTCAGGCACTTGAAGTCACAAGTTTAAGCGACCGAAGTGCCTCGGCCAGATTCTGTCTTTCACCCTAATTCTTTAGGTGACTGAGCTTAATCTTCTAACTCCTGAAGAAATTCTTCAGGTGACTGAGGTTGAGTTCAAGCTAGCGAAGTTCCCATTTTTTGAATTTTTCTTCTCTAATTTAAAAATCTACTTTGCTCTCTTTCTTGGATCTTTTATAAAAATATTTTCCAGGGTTTTAAGAATATTTCTAAGTTTATGAATGTCCCCTAATGATGTTCATGAAATGCATTAGTCCTAAAGTCATTCTAAGATATGATTTGAGCCTCAAATTAAATCATATAAAAATGTAAGTACATGAGGTCTAAGTACCCATTCCCATGACGTTTTTGAACTTTGCCACTTGCATCTTGATTTTTGTATTCTTTGAGTTCCATGGAATGTGCCAAGATATGTAAGCTTTAATCTTCCTGGCTTCCATTACTTGTTATCCTTTTGTGCATGTTTAATATAATTCCTGTTCATAATCTCAATTGCACAGATCAAATACCAAGTGATTTGTCATTATCAAAATAGGATTGAACTCGTAGAGTCAACAATCTCCCCCTTTTTGATGATGACAAATGCACAAGCAAAAATATATAATGGGTTACGCCTAACAAGGCTCCCCCTCAATTAATGCATCAAATATTCAATAAATGAAATATGCTCATGCCCAATGAAATATGCTCATGTTCATACACACGTTGCTTAGCCTGATTTCAAATGGAATATGTTCTTGATATTTCAAACAATTTTAGCTATTATCCTGCTCTCCTGATATTTCTTATTTATGCTCTCAATTTTTCTCGATTTCTTTTATTTTGCTTTTTCTTCTAAGTTCTATTATTTTTGTTCCCGATTTTTCTCCCCCTTTTGACATCAAAAAACAGTGTAAAATAATAAGACATGAGTAGACATACCCTTATGTTCTTCTTCCCTTAGAAATCTTAAAGTATGAAGCTTGTTCAACCATCAGGTTTACAAAAAAAATTTTCTTCTCCCCCTTTTTGACATCAACTATCCCCCTTGCTAATGCATAAATTTCAAAAATCATGTGAGGATATCAACTGTTTATTGATGGGATACCAAACGTGGACAAATGTTATGTCAACTGTGAACAAATGTTGATTAATGAGATACCAAAATTTGATTGATTTGATACCAAGTGATTACATCTTAAGTGACGTTGCTCCCCCTGAATTATATCATCTAATATGATTCTAGGCAACCTCTTGACTATGCATGAGACCCAATTCTTGCCTAATCTAGATAAACCTATCCTTTGCAAGTGGTTTGGTGAATATATCTGCCCATTGTTCATCCATGCATACAAACTCAAGCGTCACTTCCCCTTTTTGTATAAGGTCATGAAGAAAGTGATGTTGTATTTCTATGTGCTTAGTTTGTGAATGTAATATGGGATTCTTTGAGATGTTTATTGCACTCGTATTGTCACATCTAATAGGAATTATTTCATAGTTTAATCCAAAATCCTTCATTTGTTGCTTCATGTATAGCGTTTGAGCACAACAACTACTTGTTGCTATGTATTCAGCCTCAGCTGTGGAAATGGCAACTGAATTTTGCTTTTTGGAAAAGCAAGAGACTAAGAAATGACAAGTACCACTCATGCTCTTCCTATCCACTTTGCTACCTGCAAAATCAGCATTTGAGTAGCTGATAATATCAAAAGATGTATACCTAGGACACCATAATCCAATTTCCACAATTCCTATCAAGTATCTAAGTATTTGTTTGACAACTAGAAAATGTGACTCCTTTGGTGCAGACTGAAATCTTGCGCACAAACATATGCTAAACATTATATCAGGTCTACTGGCAGTCATGTATAATAAGCTACCAATCATTCTACGATAAAATTTGACATCTACTTGTATACCTTGTTTATCTTTGTCTAATTTCAATGAAGTGCTCATAGGTGTACCTAGTATTTTTCCATCTTCCATATTAAACTTTTTAAGTAGGTCTCGAATATACTTCGATTGATTTATGAATATTCCATGTTTTGCTCATTTGATTTGAAATCCTAAGAAGAAATTTAGTTCACCCATCATGCTTATCTCAAAATCATTTTGCATGGTATTGGCAAATTCATTACACAATTCTTTATTCGTAGCGCCAAATATGATGTCATCTATATATACTTGAACTAGGAGAATATCTTCTTTCTTAGTCTTTATTAATAGAGTTGTATCTATCTTTCCTCTTATGAACCCATTTTCTAATAGAAAACCGCTTAGCCTTTTATACCAAGCTCCAGGAGCTTGCTTTGAACCGTACAAGGCTTTTGTTAGTTTATAAACATGATCTGGATTCTTATGGTTTTCAAAACCTGGGGGTTGTTCTACATACACTTCTTCATTCATGTAGCCATTTAAAAAAGCGCTCTTGACGTCCATTTGATATGACTTAAAATCCTTAAAAGCTGCGTATGCTAAAAGCATTCGAATGACTTCCATTCTAGCTATAGGTACGAATGTTTCTTCAAAATCTATACTTTCTTCTTGATGATATCCCTGAGCTACTAATCTAGCCTTATTTCTCACAACTACTCCATGTTCATCTTTCTTATTCTTATATATCCATTTGGTTCCGATGATCGACTTATCCTTCGGTCTGGGAACTAATGTCCATACTTTGTTTCTCTCAAATTGATTTAACTCTTCTTGCATGGACAACAACCATGATTCATCCTCTATAGCTTCACCCACACTTTTAGGTTCTTCTTGAGATAAAAATGCAGTGTGACAAATCATATTCCTAAGTTAGGATCGAGTGGCTACTCCACGTAATGGTTCACCTATTATTTGATATATGGGATGATTCTTTATGTATTTCCATTCTCTAGGTGGTTCATTAACCTCATTTTTAGTTTGATTAGTTTCAGTGGATGGTTCCTTAAGTTCATTTTTCTTTTCTGAATCATTCTTAATGGATAGTTCTTCAAATTCTTTGTTTATTTCAATTTCATCTTCATCAGTTATTTTGGAGAAGGGATTTGACTCATCGAACACTACATGAATAGATTCTATAACAGTCAATGTTCGTTTATTGTATACTCTATAGGCTTTACTATCTAAGGCATACCCTAGGAAGATACCTTCATCAGATTTCACATCAAACTTTCCTAGATGCTCATTGTCTCTAAGCACAAAACATTTTCAGACAAAGACATGAAAATATGATATGTTTGGTCTATTTCCATTCCATAACTCGTAATGGGTCTTATTAAGAGATGGTTTAATCAATATTCTATTTAGAACATAGCAGGAGGTATTCATTGCCTCAGCCCAGAAATACTTAGGTAATTTATGTTCGTTAAGCATAGTTTTGGCTATTTCTTGTATAGACCTATTTTTCCTTTCAACTACACCATTTTGTTATGGTGTTCAAGGAGTTGAAAAATTATGGGCAATTCTTAATGAATTACAATAGTCTTCCATGCCTTGAATTTTAAATTCTCTACCCCTATCACTTCTAATTTTAGTGATTGTATATCCCTTTTCATTTTGGATTTTATTGCACAGGTTTGTAAATTGTTTGTTGACCTGATTGGTCACACCCAGTTTTGATTATGATAAATACTCTTGGTACTAATGGTTGTACTGAGAATTGCATGCAGGTTCACCTTATGCGCGCTTTAGGACTAAAAGACTTATCATGATGGCGTGCGGTGTTCGTGCCGATGAATGAAGAATCTTGTGCTGCATTTATATTTATTATTCAGTTTCTTCATTCTGGGATGTAATTTTATTATGGACTTTACACCCATATGGCTTGTAATAATTTGCATCATGCATGATAGGTAGGTATGCTCAAATCGACCTTAGTTGGACTTTAGGAACCTACACGAACCATAAAAAGACCATAGGGAACACCCTTCGTTCGACCGAAGGTCGACAGACACCAGATTTTTTTGGTGTTTTCAAAAGGACTTAGAAATGACCCTAGGACACTCACTATTGCACATGCATGTGTTAGAATTTTGAATAGGGTGTTTGTTGCATGAAATAAGACCAAAATGCACACATTGTGCACTTTCGGTCGACTGACCAAGGCAGTTCATTTTGTCCTGGTCGACCGAAATAGGCTTGGGTCAATAGTTGACCAAGGCCCTGGTCAACCGATCCATTGCAGTTCAAAACTTCTGGTCGACCGAAACCCATTAGGGTCAAATGTTTGACCATCTAGTCGACCGAGACAAAAATGAACTCCAACTACCTGGTCGACCGAGGATCCTCGGGAAAAATCCCAACGATCTGGTCGACCAAACCAGCTAGTTCAAAATGACCCGATTGACTGAACTTCGGAGAAATGGAAAATTGCCCACTTTCGGTCAACCGACCATTCAGTTAAAAAGTGCCCTGGTTGACCGAACCATATGAACTTTAGTCGACTGAAACTGTTTTGGTCGACCGGACCTCTCAGGTTGCCTCTAATTTTTTACCGTAGTTAACTTTTCTAAATGAGGTTAATTTTTGTAAACTTGTTTAAAACTTTTTAATTATTCCCACTGGGTGCCCAACGGTCAAAAATACCTCCTTACCTATATATACCCATTCATTTATCATTATTGCAAGGTATTAGCAAACTTGATTAGACAAAAATTCTCTTAACACCCAAAATCCTATATTAGCCAAATAATACTTCCAAACACTCACGTATTCCTCATTCTTGATTTCTACAAGAATTGTGAGTATTTTCTAAGGCTATTGTGCTTGATCTTTGTAACTAAAACTCTCAGTTACATTATTGTTTGATTGATTTTTTGTGAGAGTTTAGCATCAAGGTTTTTCCACCAATTTCATTTGATAAATTTAGTGTGAAAAAACTCTGAGGGTTGTGGTTCTTGCATTGTTGTTGCAAGATACCTAAACCTAGATTTTGTGTGCAAAAATCTTTTTCAAGAGTTAGTACTTCAAACAACTCTAGTGTGCTTTGAATATTAGAATATTGTATTGAGTTTGTTTGTTTGAATTTGCTTAGCATATTTTGAAACCCTGATCTGATATTGTATTATTCACATAGTGAGTTTCATATATTGCTTGGGTATACACTCTAGATCTGAACTGAAAGCTTATACGCGACTGAGTGTTTAGCACACATTAGAGCACTAAGTATATCTACATATCATTCGTGCTTGCATTATTGATTGAGCTGTATTGGTGCACACATATGCTTTTCTAGAAGCATATTTCCGTGTACAAATTTTATACACATCTGTTGTATTTCCAGGCACAGGCCTGAAGAGGGAGACTAGTACTGGAATAGTCCCGGATTGGCTTAGACCCGGTTAGGAAATCTAGGTGCGCCATCCTGTTAAGGCTTGTAGGTTGAGGTCAGCCCCGCTAATTGACCGAGTTAAGGTTGAGGTCAGCCCTGTGTGCTAATTGACCTGGTTGTAATCGGTGCCACTCCATCCTTAAGTGAGCTATTAGTGGAATCCTTGGGCTTGCGAGCTAGAGGTGGGGACGTAGGCACAATTGGCCGAACCCCGATAACATATCGTGCATGTTCTTTACATTTTTGCAATTTATTTACTGCACGTGTATGTTATATTTTGAATGATTAGATTTACATTTGCATAGACAGACCCCATGTTTATTAATACTGTTTATCTGGTTTAACCTAGGTGATAAATTTTAAATACCCAATTCACCCCCCCTCTTGGGGTTGCACCAAAGCTAACATTATTCACATGCTTCATATTTGTGACCTAAGAATAGTACCCATATTTATCTTGAAAAATCATCAACTATGACAAATGCGTTTGATTTTCCTCCTAAACTTTGAATTTGGTTTTGTCCAAATAAGTTTAAGTGTAGTATTTGGAGTGGCCTAGTAGTGAAGATCTCTTTCTTCTTCTTGAAGCTTGTTCTTGCTTGTTTTCCTAGTTGGCATGCATCACAAATTTAGTCTTAGGCAGTCCCTTAACTAATTCTTTCTTAACAAGTTTTGAGATTAAATCCATGTTTGCATGTCCTAGTCTCTTATGCCAAATCCAGCTTATTTCATTCATAGCAGAGAAGCATGTCACACTCTGTGAGGTTAAGTTATCAAAGCTCGTGGTATATACTTTTTTATGACGTTCAGCTGTGAACAAAATCTTAGTACCAATTTTGTGTTCAATTATGCCCTTGTCATGTTCAAAAGACACTTTGTAACCTTTATCACATAGTTTTCTTACACTCAATAAGTTGTGCTTTAAACCTTCAACCAATAAAACATCATCTATAATTAATGACGAGTTATTAGCAACTTTACCTACACTTGTGATCCTTCCCTTAGCATTGTCTCCAAAAGTGACGAATCCTTCATCCTTAGGTGTGATGGATGTGAACTTTACTTTATCCTTGGTCATGTGACGTGAGCATCCGCTATCCATATACCATCTATTTTTTAAGGATGCTAATCTTAAGCATATCTGCAAGACACAATCAACCAACTAGCTTTGGTACCCAAATTTTCTTGGGTCTAGTGGGATTAGTGCTAGATTCTCCTTTGACCTTCCATACTTTCTTAATTTTGACATCTTTATTTTTGAAAGGACAGTCGAATTGTATGTGACCCAAACTTTTACATTTGAAGCATGTAGTATTTCTATGATAATTCTTAGTTGGAACAAATGACTTTGACTCTCTTATAAAATAACCCATGTAAAGATGTCTCTTCTTTAGATTTTCCTTCCCATTAAAACCAAGCCCTTCCTTTTCTAAGGAATTTCTTTGAGATCCTAGGAGTTTTTCAAAATTGTTTTGTCCCTCAGTAAATTTACAAATAATTTCATATTTATCTTTCAAATCCTTTTCTAACTCCTCAATTTTCAAATCTTTATCTTTTATGAAAGATGCATGAGATTCATTTTGGAGTTCAACTAAACTTGAAAGCTCTTTGACTTTACTTTTCAACTCAGAAATTTTATTTGTTTTCTTCTCAAGTATTTTGATAGAGTATAGGTATTCTTATTTCAGTTCATCAAATGAAATCAAGTCATTTTCATTTTCAGAATCACTAGAATAATACGAAGATGATGAAAATGATGATTGTACCTTAAGGTCATCATGTGGCATTAGACACAGATTAGTAATCTCGTTGTTGCTGGATTGAGATTCTGAACCGCTAGTGCTGTGAGTATCTCAACTGACTTTTAGGGCATTCTTCTTTTTCTTTGAGGTTTTTACTAGTTTGGGACACTCAGGCTTGATGTGTCCAACCTCTCGGCAGTTGTAGCATGTTGGAAAATCCACCTTCTTTTTCTTCATGCTTGACTCTTCTCTTTCTGATTTTGAGTTTCAAAATTTTCTGTTGAGTTTCTTGTTCTTCTTCAAGAACTTCCCGAACTTCTTCGTTAGCAAGGCCATGTCATCATTTGTATCGGAATCACTTCCTTCACTTGAGTAGCTTGATGATGCCTTAAGTGCTGTGACTTTCTTAGCTTTGCTTTTCTCATTCTTCCTCTCATTTATTGCGAGCTCATAGGTAATGAGCGATCCAATGAGTTCATCCACCGACATCTCCTTGAGATTTCTCCCTTCTGCTATTGCCGTAGCTTTCGCTTCCCACACTGGAGGTAATCCCCTAAGTATTTTCCTAATCAACTCATAAGTGGGGTAAGTCTTTCCAAGTGCATTTAAAGAATTAATAATGTGTGTTAATCTAGTGTACATTGATTGAATAGATTCATCTGCAGTCATCTTAAATGCTTCATATTCACTGGTGAGCATGTCTATCCTACTATCCTTGACTTCCTTAGTGCCTCTTCATATATTACTTCTAACTTTTCCCAAATTTCTTTAGTGGAGTTACATGCCATTACTCTATTAAATTCATTTACATCTAATGCACAGAAAAGCAAGTTCATGACAGTAGCATTGATTTGTACTGATTTCCAGTTTTCCTCTATAAACTCATCTTTAGCTTTAGGTACATTAATCTTATCAATTACTTTCATGGGAATGTGATTTCCCTTAGTCACTATTTTCCATACCTTCCTATTTATGTTCACTAGATATATGCTCATCCTACGTTTTCAATAGGTGTAATTTACACAACATAAAATTGGTGATCTAGTGGATGAGTGTCCCTCACCGAATGGAGTTACACCGATGTGTGCTATGTGATCCTTTTACAAAAGAACTATTAAATCTATGTAAATCCGCTTTGATACCAAATGTTGATTTAGGTGTAATCCCAAGAGAGGGGGTGAATTGGGTATTTTAAAATTCTTCAAATCTATTTACCACTTAATACCTATTTGTATATTTAGCAAATCAATTTCAGGGATTTATGACAAAGACAAATTTATTTTACTAATGATTCTTTTTACCCAATTAATTGTGTGTAACGTTATTCAACCTACACATGCAATATGAGTAAATCAAATGTAGTGCAGAAAGTAAAGAGTAAAGGGAAAAGAGAAGACAAACGCAATTTTTACGAGGTTCAGCCAACTCGGCCTACGTCCTCGCCTTGAGCAACCCACTCAAGGATTTCACTATAATCCCTGCTTCTTAAATTGGGGTGGAGCTTCTCTTACAATCTGCTGCTTACAAGAGATACAACTCTCTCCTCAAACCCGGTTCACAAGCTGAACTGTGAATATAATGAAATTTGTAAAACACTCAAAATTGCTTGCAAACAAAGCTGCTGAGTATAATTCAAAATCCTAATACATTAACATATGATGAAACTTGAAGCTCAGAATGTATGAAACGATACAATCGTTAATGTATGATATGCTTCACCACACAAACCCTTTTTTATCAAATCTCCCAAAAATATTTGTGTAACTCAATGCTTTGGAGAACTTAGGTTAAATCTTTGAATACAAAAACACTTTGAAGATTGCAAAGATGTTAAATACACTTTGTCAAAAACAATATTTCTATAAATATTTCAATCTCAATGTGATCTTGGCAACATTTGACTTAATGTATATATATATGTATCTATATGATGAGAATACCAAAGATCAACACACTTACTATATGATTTTCAGAAAATATCTTGCAATATATATATATATATATATATATATATATATAGTTATAAACATTAAGGATCTTCAAATATTTAGATTTGTTATATTGTAAATATCAACTCTTTAAATGAAAAACTCACTGGAACCAAAAATATTTAATCAATAACTAAAGCTCTTCTCAAGTGGTAATCTTCTAAAAAATGATTTGCTATATGCACACACAAGATCAACTTCTTATCAAATATTCAAAAATAGATTTTGCAATGATCAGCTCTATGAGAAAATAGATATAAAACCTCATTCATTCAATAGCTAAAACCTTTATTAAGTAATGAACTTGTCAAAATCAATCTTTATATGAATATGAAAAACTCAATATTAAAGTTCTCTAAAGATGTTCAAAAACTGATGTTGATATGAGAATTTCTTAATAAAACTAAATGGATTAATCAAACTTCAATGCCAAGTTGAACGAAAGATGTATGAGTGAGGTCCATTTTGGTTTTCTAAGTTGACTTGCCCAAAGAAGATGAATGAAGAATGAAGTGCAGGCAATCGTTCAACCAAGCTCAAGTTTCTCTATTGTTTTTCAATAAGATATGTTCTTCTCTTCTCATTTGTCTTAGCACCCCACTAGGGTTTAGATATTCAGTATATATAGTTATCTTGCCCTTAGAATAGATTTTGACCGTTGGATCAGTAGATAGCTCGCATGTCGCACATTAAAAAAATATTAGATTTTTAAGTTTTCCTGCAGGTTTTGGTAACTAAAGTGGAGTTGAGGCTCTTGAAGTGGCGAGTTCAGGTGCCTGAAATCACAAGTTTAGGCGATCGAAGTGCCTCGGCCAGATTCTATCTTTCACCCTAATTCTTCAGGCGACTGAACTTATTCTTCAGGCGGCTGAGGTTGAATTTAGGCTACCGAAGTTCTCATTTTCTGAATTTTTCTTCTCTAATTTAAAAATCTGCTTTGCTCTCTTTCTTGGATCTTTTGTAAAAATATTTTCCAGGGTTTTAAGAATATTTCTAAGTTTATGAATGTCCCCTAATGATGTTCATGAAATGCATGAGTCCTAAAGTCATTCTAAGATATGATTTGAACCTTAAATTAAATCATATGAAAATGTATGTACATGAGGTCTAAGTAGCCATTCCCATGACATTCTTGAACTTTGCCGCTTGCATCTTGATTTTCGTATTCTTTGAGTTCCATGGAATGTGCCAAGATATGTAAGCTTTAATCTTCATGGCTTCCATTACTTGTTATCCTTTCGTGCATGCTTAATATAATTCTTGTTCATAATCTCAATTGCACAAATCAAATACCAAGTGATTTGTCATTATCAAAATAGGATTGGACTCATAGAGTCAACACCTTTTAATTTCCTTTAGACATCCTCAATGGAGTCCCTATGGTTCCTGAAGCCACTATAGGCTAGGCTTCATTGTCCTTCAATTTTAAAGTCAAAGTCCTATTCTCTAAGGTCGATTATACTTTCAAAAAACCCAAAATTAGTTCAGGGCACTCATTATGATTAAAAGTGATCCTTTAAATTTTAGAGTTATCATTCTCCATGATAGGCCTAGGTCTTATTCTCCAAGTTTTCAATTTTAATCTCAAAATCCAAAAAGTTAGTTTAGAATTCACTTTTCCTTATAATAAGTCTAGGATTTCAAAACTCAAAAGGATTATTTTAGAGTCCTCATAATGGATCGAGTATGGACCTTTAGTTCCAAAATCATTGTTCTAGTCCTCTAAGATTTAATTTCAAAGCCCAGGTATTAGTCTTAGTTAATCGAGTCTTTTAAGTGTCCATGAGTCTAGGAGTTCTCAAACTTTGAATCGAGCTTTCAAAATCTTAGGTCATTTGAAGTTGGGTCTTAATTTCAAAATCAGTTTGTGTTTAGGTATTAAAGTTATATCCTGCTTGTTGAGAATTACACTTGTGAGCTTATCCCACAATGGAAAAAGTGAGTATTTGATGCGTGCTTATAAACATGGTGCAGCCCAAGACCTAATAGGCTTAAGCTTTTGGGTCAAGTTGGTGTTCACCCATATGTATCAAGCCCACACATGTGTATCAAGCGCACCTATGGACTCCTTCGGTGTTAACAAGTGGTATCAGGGAGGATAGTTCATAACTTTGGGTCAACGACATCGTGAAAGTCGAGAAGTGAAACTAATTCTCTTGACATGCTAACAGTTGGAGGACCAAGTGTGTGACCAATGCCAATAAGGATCATCTAGGCTTGGGATGGATCCGAATAAGGTCAAGACGTGGGAGGTAGGATTGGTTTGTAGGCACATGGAATGCAATCCAAGGCACGTAAGGCACCAGTTGTAAGGCCCACTGGAGCAACTGTTAGGGAATTGGGTTTACTCCCATAAGGTAGATGGTTTTCGTTCAAGGGCGAGTGGTTTGAACTCACGAGTGAGGGGGAGATTGTTGAGAATTACACTTGTGAGCTTGCCCCACATTGGAAAAAGTGAGTATTTGATAGGTGCTTATATACATGGTGTAGCCCAAGACCTAATAAGCTTAAGATTTTAGGTCAAGTTGGTGTTCACCCCTGTGTATTAAGCCCGCCCATGTGTATCAAGCACAACTATGAACTCCTGCGATGTTAACACTAATGACCGCTTTTGTTTGGTTGAAATTGGTCAACTAGTTTGGTCAAAATTTGTCAATTTATTTGGTCAAAATTGGTCAATGCTGGGAGTGGTGACTTAGGAAGGGGTACATCAGTTGTTCAGCACAGAGGGCGCATGCGTGCACATACACACGTAGAGATTTAAACATACCAAAGGGAAGCAAAAAGTATACAATAGAAACTAAATACAAGGGAAAGGAAAAGTAAAAATTTCAAGTGTGTACAAATAGGGGTTGCACGAAAAACAACCCGAGGGTATATACATCACAAAGGAAAAAAAAAAAAAACAACAAAATACAGAGATGCCAAGCCCTCCTATCCCTGCCAGCCATCTGGGCATGTCTCTCCAAACCCTCCATTCTAGGTCTGCTACCTGGATTACCCAATGCACTTGCGCAGAGAGGAAAAAATAAAATCAGTTGGCAACAGAAAGAAAAATAATAATAAAAAACAACAAAATACAATAACAAGGATGCCAAGCCCTCCAATCCCTGCTAGCCATCTAGGCGTATCCCTAAAAGCCCTCCAATCCCTCACTACCAGCTAGCATGCCTGGAAACACCCCAAAAGCCCGCAAGTCCTGGGTTGCCACCTAGATCACCAAATTTCTTACGCACCCAAAAAGAATCGGTTAGTTAGGGAAAATTCAGAAATAGAAATTCACGTGCACAAGGAGGGAATGACACCTGTAAAGGTAAACATTCCCTCTGAGGCATTCGGTTACGGGGGAATTGGTTAGTGGGGGTATTGCCTTGGTGCGAAATGCACTCCTGGATTCCCTATAAATAGGGAGTCCCAGCACTATAGACAAGGGAGCATAGGGATACCTTGCCAAATTGAGAAGAAGTGAGAGTGAGGAAATTCAAGGGAGAGGTTCTCTCAAGACAGAGAGCATTGCATAGAAGCTTTGTAGAATTTGATAGCCAAGAGCGAATAAGAGGCTAGAACCTACAACCAAAATTTAGAACCTCCCACACAGAACCCAAGAAGCCGAAACTCAGGAGCTCACTCAGAATAGGCATTCAAACAAAGACATGCTGGAAAAGAAGACCGAAGGAGATAAGAATAAGAGGGTAAAATTCATAACCATACTCCCTACTTTATCAATAATCATGCGCAAATTGGTTAAAATGCTAGCATCCTCATCCTGAGTCTTGTGTTCGAACTTGAACCCGAGAAAACCTTGAACCGATTCATCTCCCAAACACGGACTCGAACTGTAACGACCTGCTTATATATATCATATAATAAAGCATAATAAATAAAATAGTCAACCCAAACCATGGGTAACGGGGACACCTGTCATATACAACAGAACCTAGGCAATAGTAAATGTAAATCATCATTCTCATAATCACAAAATACATAATACCAAAGTCATATATAATCCAAAACACGGTGTTTATATACAATCTCCCAAAAATAAAAATAAAAAATAACTCTAGGATCCCATATCAAAACTGCTGATCCTAATTCAAACTTACCCCCTAGCGGGGTAGCACAATTAACTCAACGACGACCTCGATTCGCCGGTCTTTTTAGGTTTCCTGAAAATTATTTAATGTTCGGGGGTAAGACACTTCTCAGTTAGGAAGAATAAACTAAACACAACTGTGTGGCAATATGAATATTTGCTGTTATCATATATATATATTTATATATATATATATATATATATATATATATATATACAGTACATTTCATATTCTGGAAAATATTCATGATAACATAATCATAACTTTCATAATTTCTAATAATTCATTCAGTTTATAAAATATCCGATATAACTGATAATACTGAAAATTTACCCAGGATGTATAGCTAACTGATGTCATGTATTACCCTTTATGACGAGTTGTGTAGCCCGAAGGTAGGACCCAACAATGGCTGGCCGACCACTGCCAAGTCAAAAATGTCTGTAAGTACGTTGGGCCTGCCATACCCTAGTTCAGACTGCCAGGTGGACGTCTATAACTCTACACTAAAAGCCACATCGACTGTCCATCTCCCACCCCCTTGTGGGGTGGTTAGCACAAGTCTGAACATAGTAATCTGATCTGTATAGCTACAGTACTGTGCTCATATAACTTAATTGAACTATCATCCGGGTTTTGATAACATATAATACATGATAATATACTTGTCTAACATAAATAGATTGATAGCATTTTCTGAAATAACATACATACATATGGCCTTGTGCCAGTTTCTTTCATATCTGCGGCCTTGTGCCGAACATTCATAAATATGGCCTTGCGCCAAAATCATATGTAAAACATGGCCTTGCGCTAGCAATCAATCATGGCTTTGCACCGAATATTTCATACATATCATTCTGAATATATAATTCATTTACCATGTATTTCAAAAACCATAATGCACTGCATTATTTCATAATCTCTAAAAACATGCTTTATTCGTAAAATTGTCATAACATAATACTATTCATGTAAAATAATATTCATGCCACACGATGCTGGATAAACCATACATTCCATTCTAAAATCATATTTTTCTGACATTTCATACTAATATATATACATTTCAACATAATAACAGTATTTTCCCAAATATGCAATTTTACCAATCTTCTCATATATATTTACATGCTTCGTGAAAATAAATTGGCTGATAAATAATAATATAATTTACATAGATAATAACTGCTTTAGTTTATTCTCTTAACTGATTCCTGAGAAGAAACCCCCTAAAATACACTCGTCCTGCACTCGCAGGGTTCCCCGTTCAACATCTTGAAAACGAATACTCCCAAAACTAAACTTCAGTATTTTTCCGTGAATAACATTTTCTATAACTATGAAAAGACCAAATTTTGCATAAAAAGTCTTACCTTAACCCAGGGATGAATTCTAACTCTGCCCCACCAACGATCCACTCCGGTAGACTTGGAGAGAACTTCCCTAGGAGCGTCGTGGTGGCCTCAAATCATCAATCCGGAGAGAAATAGGGCTGGAATCGAAGAGAGAAGAGAGAGAAACCATAGAGGAGAGAGAGAGAGAGAGAGAGAAAGAGAGAGAATTTTTGATGATTTTCTGCGTAAAAATCCGAGTTTTGGGCTATTTATACTATAGGCTTCGTCGACGAGCCATGTCACCTCATTGACGAGGTCAAGAGGAAATTCGTCGATGAGCTCTCCCCTTCATCGAGGAAATTCAAAGTCACCCAAAACATCCTCTCGGTTCTTCTCATCAACGAAGCACACCTTCATTGACGAGCCTATACTTTCACGTTTATCGATGAAGTCTGTTGTTGCCTTTTTTCCTATTCCCGTTTTCCTCTCTCTTCATTATTTAAATACCATTATTCTTCGGGTCATTACACGAACCCGAACTTAAGTTTGATTACTTTGATATTCACTTATCTTGAAGTTGGGTTCGGACCATGATCCGTTTCAAGCTTAAGTTCAATTACCTTAAGCCCACTTAAAAAAACAACCCGGGCCTTTGCTCTAAAAACAAAAATGGGTCGATCCCCATTTTAAAAATAACCCGAGCCTTTATTTTAAAACCAGAAGCGGACGGACTCGCCCTCAATTTTTTTTAATAACCTAGCCCACCTATTTTTAACCAAACCCACTTAAAGATCCGAAACCCATTTTGAACTTTAACCCTTGAGCCCATTTTAATTTTTACAAAAAGCCTGTTGTTTAAAAACCCAAAGCTCATTTTGAATTTTAACTGCTGAGCACATAATAATTTAAACCAAAAGCTTGTTGTTTAAAAACCCAAAGCCCATTTTGAACTTTAAACCCTAAGCCCATTTTAATTTTTAACCCCAATGCCCAATTTAATTTTCTAACCAGAGCCTATTTCAAATTTTAATTCGAGGCCCACTTAATCTCGAAGCCAAAAGCCTGATCCCTCACTAACCTAACCCAGATGTGTCATGGACATGTGACAGAGCCCATGGGGCTCACCCAGGCTCATACAACCCATCTGGGCTTACTCATGTGAGTCAACTTCGGTTTAACTCGCACTGCTTACTTTGGGTTGACTCGTTGGTTTGACATGTCCAACTCACTGAGTTGAGGATGAGCCAACTCATCTTTGACCTCACTCGAAACCCTCACCCTACCCTAGGATCACCAATGCATAACCAATACCCAAATCAAGATTAACCAGGTAGAAACAAGAGCAAATCAAAGCGCAAAAGCACGAAAACATAAAGGGAGGGAGGATAGAAAGAAGGACTTAGCACTTTGTTTTTGGAATCCTAATCAAATTTCGGGTTGAACATCCAACCTGAGCCTTGCACCAGGTAGCCCTGTTCCTTTCAATGCGTCCTCAGATGTTCAGATGACATCTCCACCACGAACTGCAGCTTCGTGGAAAGATTTGGTTAGAGCCTTCGACTTTACTCAATAGTGAACAGAGGGTTAGAGAGCTAGGTCCCTCTCAGGAAATTTTAAAGTAGAAAGTAAGATGGGTTGGGGCTTCGGGTTGAAGTTTCAAAGTCAGATTAGAAGGATTGGGGGAACAGAAAGCTTTAAGGTGAGTGAGAGGATGGGTACACTTGTAGGTTTAGGGTTTCGCAAAGATAGGAGAGAGAGAAGAAAGAAAGGGGAGCTAGAGTTTCTGAGTTTTGCTTCGGAGAGAAGAGAGGAGAGGAAGAGATGAGAGAGAGAGAGAGAGAGAGAGAGAGAGAGAGAGAGAGAGAGAGAAGGGCGTGCGAGAATTGAGAGAGTGAAAAGTTCCAAAAGTAAAATTTTTTTAGTTTAAATATGGCTCCCCTCGAAGCCGTCCGATTTGAACACGTAGCATCCCCTTGACTGTTTAAC
This sequence comes from Malania oleifera, assembly GCF_029873635.1. Classification (NCBI taxonomy): domain Eukaryota; kingdom Viridiplantae; phylum Streptophyta; class Magnoliopsida; order Santalales; family Ximeniaceae; genus Malania; species Malania oleifera. The sequence continues at coordinate 57,883,622 of NC_080420.1, read as the reverse complement.
CAAAAGAATCACGTAGCCTCCCTTCCACCTTAAGATCCCTACATGCCATCAACGGTGGAGATTTCGTGGTGACGGGGGTATTAATTGGTACTGACGTGCGTGCGTCCTCCCTGTCCGTGCCCTTGGACGTGTGGCGTGTTTGCTTCTCTCCTCTATAAATGCCTGGAAGCCTTTCTATGGCGGCCATCTGATCATCCGACAATGGATGGCAGAGATTTGGCCACGATCCTCATCTGCCTCTCACCCTCTCGCCTCTCAACACGTGGCTGCATGTCCCTTGTCACCGTTGGATCAGCCATAGGTCATCATGAAGGCCTGCACGTAGCCATGAATGCCCACAACACGTGGCTATCCGTTACCTCCACATTTAATGAGCGAATACGGTTGTATATCCGCCCTCAGATCACACCCCAGCCAATGGTTCAAATTCCCCCCAAATCAGCAATCCATACACGCTCTACCACAACCATTAAATCCCTACCCTCGTCAAAGATTGTGATTCACGCTGTTAGAAGCATCAAGAATGCTCGCACATATCCCTATCCGGCAGCCAACACGTGTCCACCCTATTCCCTCACCATTAATGCGCTAGCACGGCTCATTGTAGTTTGCTAGATTCTCAATCTCAGTGGATAGCCAAGATGAAGCCACGTGGTCCATTCAAACCCATCCCAAACTCCACTTGGACACCACCACGTGACGCTATGGTCCTAACCTGGACCTTAAACCGATCTCCTTCAGACCGGTCAAAGTTTGACTGGTCTTGCCCCCTCTCTGAACTAGTTCTCATCGGTTTATTTAATTTTATTTTAAATAATTTCCCTTAAAAATTTGAAAAATCCATAAAAAGAACTCATAAAAATTTAGGAAAAATAAAAAAAAATTTTTGGAAAAATAAGAGAAAATCCCCAAAAATATTTTAAGTCATCTAGAAAATAATTCCATCACACATGTGCACTCACAAGTACACATGCATGTACACACTCATATAAATACACTCTCATTCATACATACATTCTAACACCTACACACACACACACACACACACACACACACACACACACACGTAAACACGTTTGCATGCAACACATTTATATACTCAAGCATATACTTACGTACACACACTCACATATCCATACATTCGTGTACATACACCATATTCATATGCACACGTTTACATACATGTAATACATACATTCACACACTTATGGACATGCATGTCCACACTCATTCATACAAATTCACACACTCATGCACATGCATGTCTACACTCATTTCATACAAACTCACACACTCATGCACATGCATACTATGCGTCCATACCTGCATGCATGCACATGCATTCACACAAATTCATACACATATGTGCATGCACTTCCATATACCATCACCTACCCATGCACGTACATGCATGTACGTGACACTCTCATACACATTCATGTATATACATGCATGCAGTCATACACTTAAACACACACATTCACATACTCATGCATGTACGTGCATGCAATGCTCACATTCATGCACTTATGCACACATAGGCATGCATGCGCACCCACTCATGCACGTGCACATTCATGCATGCACACACCGAAACACATGCTAACTCGTGCATCGTAAATAGGTTGACCTTTACGATTTTTTCCCCGAACCGGTCAGGTTCTTTGAACCGCGACTAAGTCGGTTCAGTTTGTGTCATTTCTACTTGAATAATTCCAAAAATGCACCAAAATCCACAAAAACATAAAAGTTAGAAAGGTCACAAAAATATTTTTGAACTTTGATTTTCATAGTCTTCCATCTTTATTTTATTTATGCTATTTTAAGGTGCGGGAAAAATATCAAAAAATCACCCAAAGCACAAAAAATGTTTTCACACTTACAAAAAAATCACAGAAACATTTTAGGCCCAGAAAATTGTTTCCATCTCGAACAAACTTCCAAAAACCTCCCGGAATATTATTTTTCACTTAGAAAATTCTATAGAGATTTCAAAACCCCAAAAGTGTATTTTCATAAACTATTTTCTCGATTTTCCATTCCAATGATTTCGAAGGAAGGCATGAGTTCTTCAGAGCATGATATACCCCCATTCTAAGGGAATACCTGTAACGCCCCAAAAATAATTAGTGTAGGAGGATGTAGTGATTTCAAAAAAGAAAAATAAAAAATAAAAATAATAGTATATTAATTGTTGATTATTAATTAATTAATTTAATATTTTTAAACTAGATTAATTAACTAAACATTATTAAGTTGGATTTATTAAATAATTAAAATGATATACATATATATATATATATGTATTATGTTAATATATATTATATAAATATTTTGGTGCACAAATCTCCTTAAGCAGCAAAAGCTTCAAGAGAGTCAATTAGAATTTAAAGAAACCCCCCCTCTAGCCGTTAGTTTTGCACTCTCTCTCACATTCTCTCGTTGCTCCTCCGTATCTCTCTCCTACTCTCTTTAATTTCTTGACTAATTTTCGCCCGATCGAAAATCATAAAATACCGCCAGACTCTATTTTCCGCCACCAACATTTTTATCGGAACAGATTTGTCGTAGGAGCGGCGTAAGCATATCTCCTAGGGTTAGCTAAATTCTCACTCTTACCTCAATTTCTCATAAATCTAAAGCCCAATTAACGATCGGATACCACTACAAGAATCTAGGGATAATTCTCTACAAGTCAAGTGGAGCGGATTTCTCGTAGGGTCGTTGTGGGCATAATCCCAAAATTAGGATAAGGGGGTTATTAAGGGACTAACTATTATTTAATTAATGTAGATTTAGAAATGCTAGAATATTGGGCATTATGAGGTTGAATTTAGGTTATTGAATTTAGGGCTTGGGTAAACGCTGCGAGTATAATTTCGAGACCCTACAGGTATAATTCAAGAAACCAGGTAACAGCGTTAAATATTAGTTTAAATGTTAATTTGGAGCATAAGGAGTGTAGGGAAGGTTATATGGGTATTATTTTGGGAAATGAGTTAATTAATCTGGGGAAAACACGAATTGAGGGATTTGAGTTTCGGGCACCGGAGGCATTGGATCTGGGTTTTAACGAGACTCTTAGTAAGTCAGGTAAGGGGAATAAATTATTACAATTGATATGAGAAATACTGATTGAGTTATTATCTGAAGATGGTATTATGATATTTTACGTGAAATTTATTATGATATAAATATCAGATAAAACTTGTGTGGCATATGATTTATATTGAGACATGTTTAAAACTAGGTTAAATGATTTACCCTGGAAAACATGAGATTATGAAATGTGGATTGGTATATGGGATTTGAAATGTGAGAAATGATGAAAGTGAATTGTATATATATATATATTCTAAGAAATGATGTAACGTGGAATATAGAAATGTGTCTTGAGAAACATTGAATAACATGAAATGTGATATGTATATGTTATTAAAAGATGAAAGGAACTTTGAATTAATGAAATATCATTGAAGTGATGAAATGTGTTGAGAATACTGAAATTGTGAATATTGCAAGGTAAATGCTGCAATATGAATATTGAATTGTGAGAATTGAAATGTTAAATTCTGAAATGTGCATATTGAAATATGAATATTGAAATGTGATTTCCGAAACATGGATACTGAGATATGAATGTTGAAATATGAATATTGAAATGAGAATGATGATTGTGAATATTGGGAAATGTGAACATTGCAAAGTGTGAAAGCTGCAATGGGATCATTAAAATATGATTGATGAAATGTCAATACCGTATAATGATTGCAAGTATTAGGTAATGATAACCTTGATGGATGAATATGGAAACCCTAATGATGGGTTGTGATATTGAGCATGGTACCGTTGCTAGTGGTGTTAGTGCAACCACATGGACTCATGGAGCATGTGGCATGACAATCGACTGAGCTATATAGTAGAGTTGTTGTGCCCCCTGAGTCCGGATCAGGGTTATATGTTGGCCAATTGTACTACAAATGCAGGATATATGATATGATATTTTGATCTAACCGGGTCGGCTAACCGTGGTTAGATCCAACCTTTGGGCCACACAATCTCGACCATGGGGGGAAGCATGGAGTAGTGAATATCCTCAAGGCCTCCATAAGTTATAGACATGGGTATAACGGTTACTAGGGACACTCATGAACTAGATGGAAATGGAAAGGAAATGAAAATGGAAATGAGAAAGAAAATGAGAAATGAAATTGTGTGAGTTAATAATCTAAATAATTAGAGCAAAGAAAAACACGCCGCCTGAGGGCTTACTAAGTAAGGTGAGTGTTCTGATAAGTATCAGTTGTGGCCGAACTCAAGTTATTTGGGTAAGATTACAAAACGATATCAGGGCAGAGGGAAGCTACTTGTATGGGCGGGTAAGCTTCCCTATTCTCAGGAACTTCGTTGGTAAACATGAGTTGTGTATGAATGATTTTGGAAACAAAATTAAAAGCTTTTGAAAGCTTGGGTTGTATATCTATATGACTGTATATATATGAAATGATATATTTTCTCAGAAGATACAATCACTGATATGTTTATATATTATGATATAAGGAAACTCACCTTTCCACACTGTAAATAATTTATTCCGTTTTATCGAGATGTGTCTCACTCAAATTATCTAAACTTTTCAAGGAATAGATAGGTCAAGTGATAGAGCTCCGAGATAGTAAGGAGCTGAGACCCTGATATACATGGTGAGTTCTTGGACTAGGGAGGTGTGATTCCCCTAGAGTTTTTTTTTTTTTTTATATGAGATGGTAATGTATATATATGTATGTTGATACTCTGGGTATTGTATTCTAGTAAGTATGTATTTACTGACTTTCGCTGTTGGGTTGTATAAATGAAATGACTATTTACTCAGTACCCAATGCGGGTCAGGTCATATGGGTGGTAACAGGGTGGTTAGCATGGCTGATTGGTGAATATTGTTGATGACGTGTGATTGTTTATTGGAAAAAAAATTTGGTACGAAAATTGGGGCATCACAATATCTATATAGTGCCTTCATTTTTTTCAATTTATGAAAAGGAGTAATCTTAAAGGCTTATTACATTTAATTTGTGGGATAATCTTCAATTAATCTAGTACCGTTCGTAAGAACGGGCGTGTATGGGGTACTAATACCTTCCTCTCGCATAACCATACTCCCAAACCCGACTCTGGTAACGCATACCGATTCTACCCCTAGTGGGGTAGCAATTAAGTGTTCTAACCACACTTCAAAAGGTTAGTGGCGACTCCATCACACATTATTTTTTCCATGAAAATATATTTTTTTCAAAATTCACACACATTTTTCCTAGTTCGCAACTGCACCCGTGCTAGTGTTTTGGTGGGTCCGGGACGTAGCGACTGATTGGCGACTCCACTGGGGATGCCGAGACCATTACCTTTTAAATTCACCATTTTTCCCAGTTCACAGCCGCACCCATGCCAGTGTTTTGGGGGGTCCGGGATGTCGCGACACTAGATTTTGCATTACAAATTGTTTGATTATTTTTCTAGGAATTCTTTTTAAGGTTTTTGCCAATATTTATGAGTTCAAATGTTAATACCAATATGAACTCTTAAATTGTATATATCTTGTTGATTGGTTAATTTCTTGTTGAAAGTATTGGCTATTGCTTATGGGATGAAAAAACATGCACTCAAAGCTTGCACCTTAAGGATTTTTTTTTGAGTGGCCAAATTTGTTTTGATGATATATGCTTAAGTTTAGATACATAGTAGAATATATAAAGCTTAGCATAACCTATCCCTTTCATGAAGTTGAATTTTGCACATACTCACCTCACCACCATGGAATATGATCTTATGGGGAGAAATTTTTTTATGGCCCTCGCTTTTTGATGATGATCAAAGGGGGAGAAGTTTTTGTGTTGCATATGTGAGTGAGAATTGTATGTGAGGGTAGAAATGCATATGGTGACAATGAAAGTTGAATTTGTTTTTTTTTCTTATCTTTCATGAACTTTCTACTTTATGAATTGCTTGTTAAAGCTCTATTGGATATGAAATGTTTTTATTGTACCTTATATGCATATAGTAAAGGGGAGCAAACATTAGTCTTATTTAAGAATATGCATAATTTGAGGGGTGACATGAATGGTGTGATCCCAAGAGGGGGTGAATTGGGTTTTAAAACTTTTTGGCTAAATTAGATTTATGCCAATTCACCACAAATCATATCCCATTCAAAATATAAGCATGTATGTAAAATAATTAAACAATGAATTCATACATACACGCGAGGAACACATCTCATTTAAATTAAATGTGTGTATGCAAAATAATCGTAACAATAAATGAACAAGCATGCACGTATGAAATTTTAAGTACAGAAATTAAATGGGATAGAGAGAGAGAGAGAGAGACACACAAGATTTTTTATCAAGGTTTGACCAATCCTACCCACGTCTCCGCCTTGGGCCAACCACCTTAAAATTTCACTATTTGCTCACTTAATCGGGCGGAGCGACGCCATTTACACTTCTCCTTACGGGGCGGAGTCTCCTTATGTAATGACCCAAAAATTCATACCATTTTTTCACATATATATATATATATATATATATATATATAGAAGAGCTCTAAAACTATGTTACTCTGATACCCTTGATAAATATACTATAACATCCCAATCCCAAAGTGGCATCGAGGAATTCCTGTTCATAAAATTAGACACCTATGCAGCAGAAAACATAAAATCATATAACTATAATTACAATACCAGAATTCATTATTTTCCCAAAAAAATATATAGGTATCTCCCTAGTATTCTCCACTAGATCATCTAGGAACTACACAAAAATTCATCTCCCAACATACACTTACCCTTTAGATAGGGCAGTACAAATGTCCTCTTTATCTCCGAGCCTGATCTGCTCGTCTAGTTGGATCACTTGAAATGTGTTAATATACTGGGGTGAGACAACTCTTAGTAAGAAGAAATATGCTATTACCAGTGTGTTGCAACTAAGTTTACATAAAAAATATACTTATAATCCACTGAAACTGAGATAACATGTAAAATAAAATACAATTTAACTCACACCTATGTGGCTTAAAATGCAATTATTTCTGAACTTTCTATTTAATCATACTTTTTGTGTCTATAGGTATAACTGCTGTTTTTTGTAAATCTATCTATCTATATATATAACTGTGAAAACTTCCCTAGATAGTTGTATGCCATGATTTAACCCCTCATGACAGGGTTGTGCAGCCCTCATGAGGGTTGTGCAGCCCATAGGCAGGACTTAACACTAGTTGGCCTACTAAGATAAGTCAACTAAAACCTCTATCGTCAGATCGGCCGCCTCAACCTAGACTATCAGGGAGTCTGCAAACTCTCCCAAGGAATGATCGACTACTGATAAAATCCAACCACTATCTGAGATAGGTGGTTGCACTCTAAACTGAAATTGCTACGGTAATGTGCTCTATAATATGATCTGTCCCATCAGGGTCTGATAATTTATAATACTATTTAATATATCTTACTGTTTTACCATGATTCTTTTTTAACTATAATAACCATAACACTGTAAAAGCGTATTTGAATAAACTGTAATATGTTATGGTTCTATAATATGTAAATCATGGTATTTTGTAAATGCTGACAAACATCTTTCTGTGTATATTTTGTAAATCATGATTCTATAAAATCTATAAAACATATTTCTGTATATATATACTGTAAGTTATGATACTTTGAAAGCTATGTAAATTCTATACTGATCTTATACTTACTCATGGCATACAATTAAATAAATAAAACCCATGTACTGAAATATATAAAACTATATAATCTTTATGCTCTGATTTGTTCAAAAATCACACTATGAATCTCATAATCAAATACTATAATTTACTGGTAAAATTTCTAATTTAACTGGCATAGCATATTTCCCTTACCTGGCTAACTGAACTCGTTTACTGATTTCTAACACACGCCTACAACGTTCATGATTCCAAAACCTTGAAATTATACATACATACATACATATATATATATATATATATATATCTCCTTGTCAAATCAACTAAATATCCAGAATAATTATCATACTCACATCTCTCTCAAACACATATACTCATAATTTCCTAAACTATAAACTATTTATCATTTTTACCTAGGTTCCTTAGAAAACCCTCGCTAGGATCCTCAACCCATACATGTGGCGTTTGGAAACCCAAACCCTAAAATCACAGCACCCTAGTTTAATCAACTCAAACTTTAGTATATTTTCGTCAAACACAAGATCTGGGTTCAGAAAAGCCAACTAACTATATAAATCCTAAAATATCCTACTTACCCTGATTTTTGGGATGGTGCCTGAACTTCTCAAACCAAAATTCTGCTCCAACTAAGTTGTAGAGAATCTCTCTAGGATCAATGTGGTAACTTCTGATCGTCAAAATGGGGAGAAATGAAGCCAAAATCGTAAAGAGAGGGCAGAGGATCCGAATACTAGCATGTCCTAGTTTCCTATGCCAAAGGCAACTCATTTCATTCATTGCTGCTAAACAAGTTACATTTTGATTTATTAAGTTCTCAAGGTTTATACAATATACATTATTTATCCTATAAGCTATAAACAAGGTTTTATTGTTCTTGGGGTTTTGAATAAAAAAATTTTCTTTCTTAAAAGTTATTTCAAACCCTTTGTCACTTAATTGGCTTATGCTTAAAAGATTGTGTTTTAATCCTTCTACCAATAGCACATTATCAATAGTAAGAGAAGGTTTTTTACCTATTTTCCCAATGCCAATAATTTTACCTTTAGCAATGTCGTCGAAGGTGACATATCCCCCATCCTTTTGTTTTAATGTGGTAAACTTGGTTTTATCACCAGTCATGTGCCTTGAAGACTCGCTGTCCAAGTACCATTTATCTGTTGATGGTGTTGTCCTAAAGCATACCTACAATGAGGGATTCACTGTATTAGTCTTTGGAACCCAAATTCTCTTAACTTTCTTTGAATTTTTTTTAGTTCCATTATTTACTTTCCATTCACGTTGTACTTTAACATATTTTCTTTTTAGTGGACAATTGAACATTACATGACCCTTAGTCTTGTACATGTTGCAAGTAGTGGGTTCGTGTTTGTTGTTTGAGGAAGTACTAGCATAGTGCTTGACTTCTTTGACGAAATACCCCATGTATAATTTTTTACTCCTTTTGTTTGTTTTTCCATTATAACCTATCACTTCTTTTTTTCCATTTAGTCTTTGTTGTCCAGTCATGTTTTCAAAATTTTCTTTTCCTTTGGTAAAGTTATATATAATTTTCTCTTTATCCTCTATTTATTTTTTAAGTTCGATTATCTCTAACTCTTTTTTATTTAAATCATCTTCTTTAATTTTTCCTATCTCTTGAGTAATTTCTTTTATTTCATCTTCTAATTTTTCAATACAAGAATCTTTTTCCTTTTCACTGGTTTTAGATGTTTCAAGTTGCTTTGTTAATTCTTTATTTTGATCTTTCAAAGTTATGTTTCTCTTGGAAATTTTTATGAATCTTTATGTAAAGAAAACAACTCAGCTTGTAATTCCTTATAGGAAGGCATGCTATCGCTAGACTCATCACAAGACTCATTGTAAGATTCTATCGAGGAGTAGTGGGAATTTACCTCTTCGTCATTAACCATGAAGCATATATTTTCCATCTTTTGTCCACTTGACTCGTTTTCCATCCTTCTGGAGCTTGAATCATCCCAAGTGACCTTCATAGCTTCCTTCTTTTTCTTCTTGTCTTTCTTGAGTAACAGGCAGTCCGGCTTGATATGCCCTGGTTTCTTGCAATGATAGCATATAGGAGGTTCATTTTTACTTTTATTTTATTTTCTATTTGTCTCACCTTTTTTAGGTTTCTCTTTAGTAAACTTTCTAGGAAATCGTTTATTTATCCTATAGAATTTGCCTAATCTTTTAGTGATGAATACTAATTTATCTTGATCTAAGTCGCTTGATTCACTTTCCTCTTCACTTGAGCTGCTACTAGAAGCTTTTAATGCAATGGACCTTTTATGCTTGGGTTCAGGATTTCTTTCCTTTAAAGTCATTTCATAGGTAAGTAGTGAACCTATAAGTTCATCTAGAGAGGTGGTCTTAAAATTTCTACCTTCCGTGATAGCAGTAACCTTTGGTTCCCATATGGAGGGAAGGCCTCTTAGAATTTTTCTAATCATTTCATAGGTAGTATAAGTCTTTCCTAAGGCACTTAAGGAGTTGATTATGTGGGTAAATCTGATATACATACTTGAGATTGTTTCATCTGAATTCATTTTAAATGCTTCATACTCACTCGTTAACATATCTATCCTGTTGTCCTTAACATCTATTGTTCCTTCATATGTTACCTCTAATTTGTCTCATATTTCTTTAGCCGTCTTGTAGGCCATGACCCTATTGAACTCATTAGCATCTAAAGCACAAAATAGGGCATTTATAGCACTTGAATTTATTTGGAGCATCTTATAGTCTATATCGATCATATCTTTTTTCTCTTTGGAAATTTGTTTTCCGTATACTATCTTAGTACGGATTAGGTCTCCATCCATAACTACTTCCCAAGCTTTCCAATCCATGTGTTGGAGATATATTTGTATTCTCTTTTTCCAAAAGGTATAGTTATGTCCACAAAAGATTGGTGGACGGGTTGAGGATTGGCCATCACTGAAGCTTGCTACTCCTATATTTTCCATTTGATCTTTTTATAGTTTCTTATTAGGAATTACTATAACTAGGCTCTGATACCAATTGAAATTGGAATAGTTTTCCCAAAAGGGGGGTGAATTGGGATTTTTAAAAATTTATTTCCCTTTTTAATATTTTTGTGTTATAACAATAATCAATGTTCAACCACAATCACAAAATTGAATCAGAGTAATTACAATCAAAACAAAATAATCAATCACTTAATAAAAGCCCTGTAGTAATGTGAAAAGCTTGATGAATTTGTATAAGCCCTATTGTTAATTTCCACAAACAACCTTCTTCCCAATGTTCATATTTTAAATAAACTTCAGTTTAATAAGTTAAGGATGATCAACCAACGTAGTGCCTTTCGGTTTCCGCAATCAATGCTGATCAAACCAAAACAAATTAACTTCTGGTCTATTTAACAACCAAACACCTAGAATTCAGAGTTTGATATAGCATCCACACAATTTATAAATTTTTCTGAAAAGTAAAGAGTAGGGAAGAGAGAAGAACACAGGGTTTTTACGAGGTTTGGCTTCAACACAGCCTACGTCCTCGCCCTTGGAAAAACCACCAAAGGATTCACTATCATCGTTCCTTTACCAAGTGGAACAATACCGATTACAACACTCCTTGGTTGAGGCTAGAGCCCACCTTCTCTAAACAATATCCCTTTTTTTGGTCCAATGATTCAACACTCGAACCGTCTATCAATCTGCTGCAAAGATTTAAAAACAAGGTGTACATCAATTGCTCCTTAAAGAGCTGATTAGTATAGATTGAAAACTATATACTTTAGTAAATTCATAGAACGAAATTCAAATTGAAGCTCTAGAGTTTTATCACCCTATGAATCTTTCAATAGATGAAAGAATTAACAATTGAAGCACAATATTCATGAGACAATCAGCAGAACTTCTGAGAATTTCATGGATGTTGTGAGCAATAAAGAGCTTTTAGAATTTCAGAGTGCATGAAAGAGAGTTTGATTACTGAATTGAAATATTAGTATCTAAATCAATGCATCTTGATGGTATTTATAGATGTAGAAAGGTTTCTTACTTGTTCCTCAAGTTTACTTGGAATAGGGTCCAAGTTTTAAAATAATTTGGTCTTTAAGTAATTGAAATTTTAAAAATATGCCTGTTGAGAAATTTGAATTTTGCTGTGAGCCAGACGATTGTGGGATCTCTGGCAGTCGGTTGTCCTTAGGGTGGCAGTCGCTTGTCATTGAACAACTCAATTTAAAAAAAAAAAAAAAACCATTCAGAATGGTGGCAGTTGGCTGGAAAAACACACGCAAATGCCTCATTTGTCACTAGCAGTCGTATGTCAATAACTTGACAGTCGTCTGTCATGCTACTGTCACTTGTTTAAGATCCTTAGAAAAAATTCCAATTGTCTATCCATTAAACAGACAGTCGTCCGTCAAAAGTATGTTTCTAATTTTAAAAAAATTTTATCTCTCTCATCTTTGCTTAATTAATATTGGAATATTAACTTGTTTAACTTTGAAAAACATGTTCCAAGACTTTAAAACTTCAGGTTTCTAAGTGTGTCTTTTCCTAATGAGCTTCAAAATGAAAATTCGTACTTGAATCAATTTTGAAGTACTTACAAAGTCTTGTTCTAAAAACAAATTTGACACTTTCTTTGCTTTGAGTTCTTTTTGTCACTGATCTTGGATCTTTTAGACTTCTCTGAGCTTTATGGATCACTTTATATGAAGCTTTCCTCGTTCCTTGATCCTTGTAAGCTTTCATGCTAAGGTATTTGAAGATTGAGCAAATCATCTTTGCCTGAAATAGTATCACTTGGAAACAATATTAGATAACCTTACTTTGTTATCATCAAAATCAAGAGTTGTAAACCTAGCTAGGTCAACAAGTTTGTCGACGAAATCAGAGCGTTCGTCGATGCACCCTGCTCGTCCCTTTTTGGATTTTCCTTTTCCTCCCATTATCTCCCTTTCTCTCTATTATTTAATCACTATTATTTTTCGGGTCTCTACATTCTCCCCTCCTTATAAAATTTCGTCCTCGAAATTTGCTATATGTGCTATACACCATCCTCTAAGAAACCTTTCTACTTATTTTATTAATTACACTCACTTATGGTAGAGGAATACCGTGGTTACATTTATGGTCTTAAGGGATTACAAGTACACACATAAAAGAAAATTCTCCCTAAACCCAAAAATACTACCTATTCTATAATCTAAAGTACAACTTATACATACATTATCCTGCTCTGCGTATAATAAAACCAAACTATATTTTCTTTACCTGAATTATTACTGTTCTTTTTTCTGTCTAATGCTGGTCCCCACTGAATAGATATGGGTGTTTTTGTCGTATCTCCTCCTCTAGCTCCCACATGACCTCCTCCATTGCATGATTCCTCCATAGAACTTTTACTAGTGGAATTTTCTTAGTGCACAACTCCTATTCTTTTCTATCTAGAATCTACACTGGTGTTTCCTCATCTGCTAAAGTATCTCTAAGCTCTATCTCCTCATAGTTGATCACGTGGGAGGGATTCGGGACGTATTTCCTCATCATGGAAACATGGAATACATCATGAATCTTAGATAAAGCTGGAGGTAAAGCTAGCATGTAGGTGACTGGACCCACTCTCTTAAGTATCTCAAATGGGCCAATAAACCTAGGGCTCATCTTACCCTTCTTCCCAAACCTTATAGCTCCTCTTAGTGGTGCTACTCTTAAAAAAAACCTGATCTCCCACATCAAACTCCAACTTCTAGTGGTGAGTATCTGCGTAGCTTTTCTGCCGACTCTGAGCTGCACTGATTCTGTTTTTAATAATTTGGACTTTATCATACGCTTGCTGCACCAATTCTGGTCCCAAAACTCATCTCTCACCCATTTCATCCCAATATAGTGGAGAATGACACCCCCTACCATATAATGCCTCGTAAGTTGTCATCCCAATGCTGGCCTGGTAGCTATTATTATACGCAAACTCTACCAGCGGCATATATTGGGTCCAACTACCCTCGAAATCCAACACACATGCTCGTAGCATATCCTCAAGCATCTAGATCATCCTCTCTTTTTGTCCATCGGTCTGAGGATGGAAGGTTGTGCTAAATGATAACTGAGACCCCAAAGCTTTCTACAAACTCTTCCAAAATCGTGATGTAAATTGTGGGTCTCAGTCTGAAACTATGGATACTAGAACACCATGTGGTCAAACTATCTCCTAAATATATAACTCTACCAGTTTTTTCATAAAATAGTTGACTTTAATAGGAAGAAAATAAGTGTTCTTCGTCAATCGATCAACGACCACCCAAATAGAATTCTGTACATGTAACATCAATGGTAACCCTGTAACGAAATCCATGGATATATGACCCATCTTTGGTGCTCAGCCTTTACCTGCTAGCACGTCAAACACTTCTCCACAAACTCAGCTATCTCTCTCTTCATGTCGCTCCACCAAAATGACTCTCAGAGGTCCCGATACATTTTAGTGCCTCCAGGATGTACTATGTAAAGGGATATGTGTACCTCATCTAGGATAACCCTCCTAATTTCAGCATATGTAGGTATGCACAGCCTGGTACAAATCCTCAGAGCTCCATCATCTAAAATACTGAACTCCTCTCCCTATCCATTCTGCACTTTATCTATCAGCTTTACTAATTCTACATCATTCCTTTGAGTAGCTTTAATTTTCTCCTGCAAGGTAGGCTGTAACACTAGGTTGAAAATAAATGTCTAGCGATCATCCTCTACTAGCTACACACCGAGCCTCTCCAAATTCATCTAAATCGGATGCTGAATCCCCACTGCTGACAATGCTACTTCCACTGATTTCTGGCTTAGAGCATTAGCCACCACGTTTTCTTTCCCTGGGTGGTAGCTGATGATGCAATCATAATCTTTAATAAGTTGCAACCATCTTCTCTACCTCATATTCAATTCTTTTTAAGTGAAGAAATACTTCAAACTTTTATGGTCAGTAAAGATCTCACATCTCCCACCATAAAGGTAATGCCTCCAAATCTTTAGAGCATACATCACTGCAGCTAACTCTAAATCATGTACTGGGTAGTTCTTTTCATACTCCTTAAGCTACCGAGAAGCATAAGCAATAACCCTCTCGTGTTGCATCAACACACACCCAAGTCCCTTCTAGGACGCGTCACTGTATATAAAAAATCCATCCTCTCCTAATGGAATAGATAATAGTGGTGCAGTGACCAACCACTGCTTCAACTCTGGAAAGCTCTGCTCACACACGTCGGTCCATTCAAATCTCACATTTTTCATCGTAAGTCATGTCAGTGAACCCGATAACCTGGAAAATCTATCCATAAAATGCCGGTAGTACCCTGCCAGACCTAGGAAGCTTCTGATCTCCTAAATATTCACCAGTCTCACCCAATTCACAACTGCTTCTATATTACTCAAATCTATTGATATACCATCCCCAGAAATCACATGCCTGAGAAAAGTGACCTGCCTCAGCCAGAATTCACATTTCTTGAATTTAGCGTAAAGCTTCTTTTCCTTTAATATTTGCAATACTAGTCTCAAATAATCCTCGTGCTCCTCAAAATTCTTCGAGTAAATTAGTATATCATCAATAAATACCACAAAAAACTAGTCCAAGTACTGATGGAACACCCGATTCATCAGATCCATAAACACTTTCGGTGCATTAGTCAATCCGAACGACATTACCAGGAATTCATAGGGTCCATACCTGATTCGAAAAGCTGTCTTCGAAATGTCCTCTCCTTCAACTTTCACCTGATGATATCCCAACCGAAGATCAATCTTGGAGTAGACCTGGGTCCCCTGGAACTAATTAAATAAATCATCAATTCTTGGAAAAAGATATTTATTCTTGACTATCACTTTATTTATCTCTCTATAATCAATACACGTCCTCATAGTCCCGTCTTTCTTCTTCACGAACAAAACTGGTGCTCCCCAAGGCAACACGCTAGGCCTTATAAATCCTTTATCCAACAACTCCTGTAACTGGTCTTTCAATTTTTTCAGTTCAGTTGGAGCCATTCTGTAGGACACTTTAGATATCGGTGTTGACCCTGGTACTAAATCCACGGCAAATTCAATCTCTCTATCTGGTGCTAAACATCTACAAAAACATCTGAAAGTTTTCTATCTACTGGAATATTAACTTGTTTCAATTCTTCCTTTGGTATCTCCTTTATGTAAGCAACATACCCTGGCAACCACCTTGAAGTAACCTCCTTAGCTGAATGGTGGACACTAGCTGTGGCGAGGCACGTACATGTGATCCCACTAATTTGAATTCCTAATCATCTGGGGGTTTAAAGATCACTTCTTTTTTTATAGCAATCAATGCTAGGGTAATTAGCTGTCATCCAATCCATAACCAATATCACATTGAACCCCTGCATGTCTAATACCACAAGATCGGTTGGTAATATTTTATCCCGAATGCCCACTGGATAGTTTTTAAGTACCCTCCTACATCTCATTACCTAATTCAGTTAGCGTGGCTACTTTCAACTCCACATCTAACAACTGTGCCTCAACCCTAGATAATTTAACATATCCCAATGACACAAAAGAATGAGTGACACTTGAGTAAAGAAAAAATGACAACTTTATATGGTAAAGCAGTAAGAATACCCATCACAACATCTTCGGCAGCCTTAGCGTCTCCCAGCGTCGGCATGTAAACCCTCTTGAAATTAGGAATAGCTTCCCAAGAGGGGAGGGGGGGTGAATTGACTTTTTAAAACTTTTTTTTTTAGTTCTTTTAAAGTCCTTAACTTCTTTTGTGATTTAACCAATTCTTTGACTTGTTTATTTATTTTGTCAATCAAACAAGAACTTGGTTTCTTTTGAACAATCAATCAAAAACACAATTAAACACAATTAAACATTCAATCTTCAACCACACTTTGAATGTAAAAACAATCAAAAAATTAATCACAATTTCCAAACCAACGTAACCACTATTTATTTACCAAATATAAGTTCACAGCAGCACTATTAGATTGATGAAATCATTCAAGATTTAAGACTCTTGGAATATAAAACAAATCTTTACACCATCCAATCACAATCAATATAATATATGTAACTTTCAGCTTTTGATGTTTTCAGCCAAATGGTGAATATGAGTTTTGAACAAAGCCCTGTGTATATGAAATTTTTTCTTTATTATGATGTTCAATATAAAATCCAATTACTCTTTTCAAACTTCAAAATTTAAATAAACTCTTAAATTAATTTATCTTTGGGGTGTTTAGCCAAGTAACGTACTCCCGTATGGTTTCCGCAAAGAATGGTTCAACCAACATACTCCCTTTCGGTTTCCGCAACCCAAATCAAAATCAAACTTTAAGGTTTACTTGATTTCCAAATTTACGTAGTTTATATGATTTTAAATTTAAACCATCCACACAATTTAAATATGTACTGAAAATAAAGAATAGGGAAAGAGAGAGTGAGACGAAGATTTTTACGAGGTTTGGCTTATACCTAGCTGACGTCCTCACCTTTGGCAAACCACCAAAGGATTCACTAAACCTATTTCGTTGACGGGTGGAACAAAACCTTTACAAGCGATACCCCACGCTTAAACACTCCTTCATTAGGCTAGAGCCTGCCTCTCCAAACGATGTCCCCTCATTCGGTCACTCCTTAAATATGCTAGAGCCCACCCCTCTAAGCAATATCCCCTTGCTTATCCAAAGATAAAAACAATCCTTGGAATCATCAATCTAAAAATTAAAAATCAAATAGTTGTGTACAAAAACTTGCTTACTCAAAGAGCTTATTAGTACAACAATTTAGAAACTAATATACTTCAATATAAATAACAATATGGAAATTAACTTAAAGCTCAATGAAGTATATCACAGATTAATTCTTTCAATTTTTGAAAGATTTAGAATTTGTAGCACAATTCCAGAAAAATCTCAGTTGAATTCGTGCAAGTTGAGAGCAAGAGAGAGCCTTGAGAATTTGAGAGAGATTTTGAATTTTTGCTGAATTTGAATTCTTGGTGCATTGATTCAATGATCTTTGAAGCTTATTTATACAGTTTAAAAGGTATGTAACTTGGTCCCCAAGTGACTTGGAGTATCCCCCAAGTTTTCACAAAGTTTGAGCCCCAAGCAAACCATTTAAAAAATGTTTCCGTTGAGGGTTTTTTTAAAAATCTATTCGTGGCAGTCGCCTGCCCCAATCCATCAGTCACCTGCCATGTTATTTTTAAAGAAGCAACAAGGGCAGTAGGGTGGCAGTCACCTGTCAGGACACAGCCAGTCGCTTGGCTTGACCACCCAGGTGTCTGTCTTGGTTCAGGCAGTCTACTGGTTGCTGTCAGCTTCGAGTACCCTTCTGATTTTTTATCATAACTTTTTATATAACTCCAAATTTGATGATCTTGGTGTCAAATGAAAGCTAAGAGAAAATCATACAATTTTCATGTTGAACACTTTTTAAAATAAATAGTTTTTGATAGAGAAAAATACACCTCAATGCAAATGTAGAAAAATTAACAGCATTTTGAAAATCCTCTTTTTGATGTTTTTATTCCAAAAATGATTCTAACCTTTTTGAAATAATTTTTGACCTTATAAAAATATTTTTCAAGTATGTTAAAAGGTATCTAGGTCTAATAAATTAACCTAAGAGCTTCATGTATCCTTATTGAAATTATTACATGAAATTTCCTATAAACTCTTTCAAATTTTCAATTCTTGAATTCCTTGAGGTCTTTATGCTTGCTTCATCTTTCTTTGAGCTTTCATCAAGTTCTCTTTAATCCTCATGCTCTAATGATCTTCAAACCTTATCTTAAATATATTTTTGAATCCATGCTTCAAGTTTGATATAAATCATCCTTCTTTGAAATTTAAACTTTCATGAATTCTTTAACCTTGCATTCATCATTGAGTCCTGAAAATACATCACTTAAACAAAGCATGTTAAGTTCTAATTGTTTGTTAGCATCAAAATAAGATGTTAAGCCTTATAAAGCCTTATAAGGCCAACACCTCTCTAGAGCTGTGTTCCTCTGCTGGCCTCCTCGGGGTGTCTGATAACCTCCTTGGAATGGTCTGGGAGCTGGTGCGTGGGTCAATGATCCTTGACAAGATCGAGTCAAATGACCAGATCCTCCACATCGATAGCAGGCGTTCTCTCCTAACTGACATTCTCCCACATGTCTTCAGCTATACCTAGGGCAGGTGGGATAAGTTTGCTCGCCTTGGAAACCACAGTGTCCCGTTATCTGCCTCTGGCCTTCACTATACCAGGTTCCTCTCCATGAACCCCGGCTGAAACTCGCCTAAAAACTCGGAGGCATGGGCCTCTTCCTCTAGCTCAATGTTCCTATATCCCTCTGATTACTCTCCTATGCTACTGTGGCCCTATTTACCTATTCATAGAAGTCCTGTACCTTTAGAACAACTACCTGTTTATAGATGTCCTGCCTTAAGCCTTTTTCAATTTTACCTTCTTAGCCTCATCTAGTACTATGTAAGGAGTAAATCGTAACAGCTCAATGAATACCACATACTGCTAGATTGTCATCGGCCCCTAGGTCAAACTCAAAAGCTCCTGCACTTTAGCCTCTCTGACGGTGGCAGGGAAATATTTGTCCAAAAATACCTCCCTGAATCTGCTCCAAGTCATAGCCACTGGTATGGGTCTCTGCTCCTCCAATAATTTCGTAGTTATCCACCATCTCTCGGCCTCGCCTGTCAACTTGTACATGGCATAAAAGACCCTCTGCTCATCAGTGCAATGGAGCACCGTTAGCACTTTCTCGATCTCCTGCATCTAGTTCTCAGCTGCTGTAGGATCAGCTCCTCCTAAAAATGCTGGAGGATTCATCTTGGTAAACTTCTTTATCATACACCCATGGGCTGCAGACAAACCTCTCTGCTCCCTGAAGCTCCGTGCAATCTCAGCCATAACCTGCTGAGCTATGTTGTGCAAAACAGCATCTGAATCTTTGGTACCCATGCTAGAAGGTCCTGCACCATCATCGCCACTAGTGTGAGCACTACTACCTCTAGGGTCCATCCTACAATAATACCAAATTATTCTGAGAATCTGAACCTCATAATGATATTCTTACATTAATCGAACTAAAATATTCCCATACCACCAATCACTAATTTAAGGTCTAGTCCTATCATATGGAAATAGAAACCGACGATAGTTTACTATGGTTTTCCTAAAATCGTCACTCCAGGAAAATCACAGAAACCACCCCAAAGTTCCTGCTTCCAAACTGTAGAACAAAACCCTAAATTCTCATTTTAATTTCCCAACATTAACTCACTGAAATTTTGTTCTATCCCAATTTCTATCCTTTTCAAAATTCCTTTCCTATATTCTGGTATTGTTTTTCGTTGTACACTAGAGTCTACAAAACCTAGCAACCTAGGCTCTAATACCAAATTGTAAAGACCCAAAAATTCATACAATTTTTTTTTACATATATATAAGAGCGCTAAAACTATGTTACTTTAATACCCTTGATAAATATACTATAACATCCCGATCCCAAAGTGGCATCGAGGAATTCCTATTCATAAGATTAGACACCTATGCAGCAGAAAACATAAAATCATATAACCATAATTACAATACCAGAATTTAATATTTTCCAAAAATATATATATGTATCTCCCCAGTATTCTACACTAGATCATCTGGGAACTACACAAAAATTCATCTCCCAACATACACTTATCCTTTAGACAGGGCAATACAAATGTCCTCTTTATCTTCGTGCCTGATCTGCTCGTTTAGCTGGATCACCTGAAATGTGTTAATATATTGGGATGAGACGACTCTCAATCAGAAGAAATATGCTATTACCAGTGTGTGGCAATTGAGTTTACATAAAAAATATACTTATATAATCAATTGAAAATGAGATAACATGTAAAATAAAATACAATTTGACTCACACCTATGTGGCTTAAAATACAATTTTTCTGAACTTTCTATTTAATCATACTTTTTGTATTTATAGGTATAACTACTATTTTCTGTAAATCTATATATATGTAAAACTGTGAAAACTTCCCTGGATGGTTGTATGTCATGATTTAAACCTTCATGGCTGGGTTGTGCGGCCCATAGGCAGGACTTAACACTGGTTGGTCTACTAGGATAAGTCAACTGAAACCTCTATCATCATATCAAATGCCTTAACCTGGACTATTGGGGAGTCTACAAGCTCTCCCAAGGCACAAACGACTACTGGTAAAATCCACCCACTATCTGAGATAGGTGGTTGCACTCTAAATTGAAATAGCTATGGTACCGTGCTCTGTAATCTAATTTGTCCCATCAGGGTCTGATAATTTATAATACTATTTAATATATCTTACTGTTTTACCATGATTCTGTTTCAACTGTAATAACCATAACACCATAAAAGCTTATCTGAATAAACTGTAATATTTGAATAAATTGTAATATGTTATGGTTCTATAATCTGTAAATCATGGTATTCTGTAAATGCTGAAAAACATCTTTCTGTTTGTATTCTGTAAATCATGATTCTGTAAATTTTATTAAACATCTTTCCGTATATATACTGTAAATCATGATACCTTGAAAGCTATGTAAATTCTGTACTGAACTGATACTTACTCATGCTACGCAATTAAATAAATAAAACCCATGTACTGAAATCTATAAAACTATATAATCTTTATGCTCTGATTTGTTCAAAAATCACACTATGAAACTCATAATCAAATACTATAATTTATTGGTAAAATTTCTAATTTAACTAGCATAGCATATTTCCCTTACCTCGCTAACTAAACTCATTTACTGATTTCTAACTCACGCCTATGACATTCATGATTCTAAAACCTTGAAATTATACATTTATATATATATATATATATTTCTGTCAATCAATTGAATATCCAGAATAGTTATCATAGTCACATCTCTCTCGAGCACACATACTCATAATTTCCTAAACTATAAACTATTTATCATTTTTACCTGGGTTCCTGAGAAAACTCCCGCTGGGATCCTCAACCCGTACCTATGGTGTTTGGAAACCCAAACCTTGAAATCATGACACCCTAGTTTAATCAACTCAAACTTCAGTATATTTTTAACTAACACAAGATCTAGGTTCAAAAAAACCTACTAACTATATAAATCCTAAAATAACCAAATTATCCTGATTTATTGGATGGTGCCTTAACTTCTCAAACCAAAATTCTGCTCTGGCTATGTAGAGACTCGAGGAATTATTATAGTAATTAAATAATAAAAGGAAGGAGAGAAAATGAAATTTCAAAGGGGAACTCAGCAGGGTCTCGTCGACGAACGCAAAATGTTTGTCAACGAGCACTCTTCTTTGGCATGTCGACGTGGACACGTGTTTTGTCGACGAGAACTTACCGGGAGGGCTGATTTCAAGGTCTAAACATTCATCGATGAGGGTTATGTGTTTTTCAACGAACCTCCCTCTTGGACTCATCAATGAGGTGTCATGGCTCGTTGACGAGGCCACGTGGACAACACTCTATAAATATGCAAAATTCGGAATTTTGTGAGAAAAATCATTTTCTCTTCAAATGTTCCCTCTCTAAGACAGCTCCTCTACCTTCTCTCTAGAATTATGACTTTGTTCTTCCCTTGTTCAACGATCGGAAGTCGCCACGTTGATCCTAGGAAGATTCTCTACAAGTTTGCAGGAGTAGACTATTGGTTAGGCCAACTTGGGCACCAACCCAAAATCTGGGTAAGTACATTTTTAGATATTTCCAGTATTACCAGGTTTATTTGAGCCCATATTTTTTTTTTTTTTTTGTATGAGAATATACTGGTGTTTTGTGGAGTAAAATTAGGGTGTTATGATTTCAGGGTAAGGGTGTTTTTGGGCCCCTACAGGCATGGGTTGAGAACCCCAACGAATGTTGTTCCAAGAGCCCATGTAAATTATAGTTTATAAAATTACGAGTAGGTAAATTCAAGAAATATAAATGTGATGATTTTCTTGAAACTTCAGTGTTTTACTGGGAAATTTGTATATATGTAATTGCAAGATTTTGAGGTTGGTACACCAAGGGCATGAGGGTTGAATTAGAGGCAAGCCTCTCAGTCAGATAGGTAAGGGAAACATGTTATGCCAATTGATTTAGAAATACTTACCAGTAAAGATATGATGTATGATTATGGGTGTTTTAGAGTAAGAAAATTATGTACTTACACAGATTTCAGTATATGTATTTTGTTTAATTAAGTGCTTGGCATGAGAAATTTATTAGCATAGTACAGAATTTATACAGCTTTCATGTTATCAGAATTATTGTAATTATACATAGTTAAAATATTTAATTTTCTCAGTACCATGATTATATAGTTTATATAGAAAGCACGTTATGTAGTATTAGCCAAAATTATGATTTATACAGACTATGATTTTTACATCTTATACAAAAATATGAAATTCAATTTTAGTTAACCATGATATTCATATTACAGAGCCATAACTTTAAATATATCAATTTATTCAAATCAATTTACTACAACGTTATGGTTATTTCAGTTAAACAGAATCATGGTTAATATCAGTTATATATATGTATAGTATCAGAGCCTCATGGACCATATCATTTTTTAGAGAATGGTATCGTTGCTATTTCAATTCAGAGTGCAACCACATATCTTCGATAGTATATGGATTTTAGCAGTCGATCGTGCCTTTATTGTGGACAGGCTCCCCGTCAATTAGGGTTGAAGTGGCCGATCTAACTATCAGAGTTTAGTTGACTTATCCTGGTCGGCCAACCAGTGTTAAGTCTCGCCTATGGGTTGCACAACCATGTCATGAGGGGTTAATTCATGACTTTCAGTTATCCATCCAGGGAAGTTTTCTTAGATTATATATCTAGATTTATAGAAACCGCAGTCATACCTATAGTTATTTAAAGTATTTTGAATAGAATATTTAGGAAAATAATTTATATTAAGCAACATAGGTGTGAGTTATACTGTGTTTTATTTATATGTGTTTTCTCAGACTCAATTGTTTACAGCATACAATACTTTTAAATCAGATATTACAGTTATGCAAACTCATCTGCCACACACTGGTAATAGCATATTTTGTCTTACTAAGAGTTATCTCATCCCAGTAATTTATCACTTTTCAGGTGAACCAAATAAACGAGCAGATCAGGCTTGGAGGTAGGGGACTACAATACTACCCTGTCTGTAGGGTGAGTATTTTTGGGAAAGATGCATTTTTGAATGGTCCTAGGAGATTAGATGGAATATTTTTCGGAACGTTCATGTTGTATGTATATTTTAGGAATACTAAAACTCTGGTATTATAAATGTGGATGTATGCCTTTTGTTGACCGCTGCATAGGAAATTTTATGGATGTTCAGGCTTCCTAGTCCCCACTTGGATTGGGATAACGATATAGATTTTATTCAGGGTATTAGAGTAGTAAAATTTTATGGTATATATATAAAAAATTTGGATGAAAAATCAGGTCGTTACAATTTTGGTATCAGAGCCTAGGTTGCTAGGTTCTATAGACTCTAGAGTGCAACGGAAATAATACCAGAGTATAGGAAAAAGGATTTGGGGTTTTATTTTGCAGTGTGGAGGCAGGACTTCCATGGTGGTTTCTGTGTCTTTCCTAGGGTGACGATTTCAGAACAGCCATAGGAAACTATTGCTGGGTTGTGTTTCTAAAGTGTAGAACTGAATCTCAAATTAGGATAAGGATATTAGGATAGAGGGATAATATGAGATTTTGGTTAGATACGTAGATTATAAGGATAGGGTCCCTAAGTCATGTTTATTGTTTTTTTTAGGATGGACCCTAAGGGTGGTAGTGCTCATACGAGCAGTAGTGAGGGTGCAGGGCCCTCGAATGCAGGGGGAACTGATTCAGATGTAGTATTATGCAGTGTAGCTCAGCAAGTCATGGCTGAGATTGCATGGATCTCCAGAGTACAGGGAGGCCCAACTGCAAGCTCAGGTTGTACCATAGAAAAGTTTACAAAGACGAATCCTCCATCATTTTTAGGAGGAGCTAATCCTGCACTTGCTGAGAACTAGATGCAGTAGATTAAGAAAATTCTGACGGTGCATTAGTGCACAAATAAGCAACGGGTCCTGTATGCTACCTATAAATTGACCAGCAAGGCCGAGAGGTGGTGGACAACTACGAGGTTATTGAAGGAGCAGAGACCCATACCGATGGCTATGATCTGGAGCAGGTTCAGAGAGATATTCTTCGATAGATATTTTCCCATCATTATCAAAGAGGTTAAAGTACAGGAGTTTCTAAATTTGTCCTAGGGATAGATGACAGTTAAGAAGTATGCAACAAAATTCA
The DNA here is from genome assembly GCF_029873635.1 of Malania oleifera. Lineage (NCBI taxonomy): Eukaryota > Viridiplantae > Streptophyta > Magnoliopsida > Santalales > Ximeniaceae > Malania > Malania oleifera. The sequence goes on along the minus strand of NC_080420.1, from coordinate 57,858,517 downwards.
TTGAATTGTCACACTTTTGCCCTTATATCGTCCTTGATGAAGCTAAGAAGGTTAGGATGTTTGAAAGGGGTTTGAGGCAGGACATTTATAAACAAGTGGCAGCTCTTAAGGTACAAGATTTCTCTGATTTAGTAGATAGGGCCACCATAGTAGAGGAGAGCAATCAGGGAGATGTAGGAACATCGAGCCAGAAGAAGAGGTCTGTTCCCTCAGGTTTTTAGATTAGTTCTAGCCAAGGCCCTTGGAAAAGAGACCAATATAGTGGAGGTCAGAGACAGATGATGAGACATCACGAGAATCAGGGTGTGCAGATCTACCCTATGTGTTAGACGTGTGGGAAGAAACATCTGGGAGAGTGCCGAGTAGGGAAAGACATCTACTATCGTTGTGGGAGACCCAACCATATGGCATGAACATGTCCAGGACTGCCGATCCACGTTCCAGCTCCCAGACCATTTCGGGGTGGTTATTAGGTGCCCCTTGGAGGTCAGCAGAAGAATGCAGCTTCGGCGAGGGTTTATGCTTTGACAGTGGGAGACGTCGAGGCTGCTGGAGACATTATTATAGAGAAACTTATTAATTTACCATATAAAGCTGTTGTTTTATTTGAATCAGGTGCCACCTATTCCTTTGTGTCATTGGGATATGTTAGAGTATCTGAGGTCGAGGTACAGTTATTAGATGTTGAGTTGTTAGTAGCTAAACCGACGAGATCAGTCGTGAGATGTAGGAGGGTACTTAGAAACTATCAAGTGGGTATTCAAGAAAAAGTGTTACCAGCCAATCTTTTCGTGTTAGACATGCAGGGGTTTGATGTGATCTTAGGTATTGATTGGCTAGCAGTTAATTACACCAACATTAATTTCCATCACAAAGAGGTGATCTTCAAACCCTTAGGTGAGTAAGAATTTAGGTTTGTGGGTTTGCGTGTGTGTGCCTCGCCACAGTTAGTGTCAGCTATTCTGGTGAGGAGGCTACTTCTAGGTGGTTACCAGGGATATGTTGCCTATATAAAGGAGCTGCCAAAGGAAGAACTGAAATAGGCTGACATTTCAGTGGTTAGACAATTTCTAGATGTCATTCCAGAGGAGTTACCTGACTTACCACCAGATTGGGAGATAGAATTTGCAATTGATCTGCTTTCAGGGATGGCACCAATATCTAAAGCGCCTTATAGAATGGCTCCAGCTAAATTGAAAGACTATCTACAAGAGTTGTTAAATAAAGGTTTTATCAGGCCCAACGTGTCGCATTGGGGAGCGCTAGTCTTGTTCGTAAGAAAGAAGGATGGGACCATGAGAATGTGTATTTATTATAGTGAAATAAACAAAGTGAAAATCAAGAATAAATACCCTTTTCCCAGAATCAACGATTTATTTGATCAACTTCAAGGGACCCAGGTCTATTCCAAGATTGACCTCCGGTCAGGTTACCACCAGGTGAAAGTTAAAGCGAAGGATATTTTGAAGACAACTTTCAGGACCAGGTATGGGCATTATGAGTTTCTAGTTATGCCATTTGGTTTGACTAATGCACCAACTGCATTCATGGACCTAATGGATCGAGTGTTCCATCAGTATCTGGACTAGTTTGTTATGATTTTTATAGATGATATACTGGTCTACTCGAAGATTTTTGGGGAGCACGAGCATCATTTGAGGCTAGTATTTCAAATATTGAGAGAAAGAAAACTGTATGCAAAATTCAAGAAATATGAATTCTGGCTTAGGCAGGTCACTTTTCTAGGGCATGTAATCTGTTGGAATGGCATATCAGAGTATCCAGGTAAGACAAAAGCAGTGGTAGATTGGCTGAGGCCGAGGAATGTTTAGGAGATTAGGAGTTTTCTAGGTTTGGCAGGGTTTTACCGGCACTTTGTAGATGGTTTTTCTAGACTATTAGGTCCCTTGACACGACTCACGAGGAAGAATGCGAGGTTTGAAGGGTCCGATGAATGTGAGAAGAGCTTCCAAGAGTTGAAGCAGCGGCTGGTTATTGCTCTAGTGTTAGCTATTCCATCAGGAGAGGATGAATTCGTTATATACAATGATGCATCCCAGAAGGGACTCAGGTGCGTGTTGATGTAGCACAGGAGAGTTATTGCTTATGCATCCAGGAAACTTAAAGAATATGAAAAGAACTATCTTGTGCATGATTTAGAATTAGCTGCGGTGGTGTATAATCTCAAGATTTGGAGGCATTATCTGTATGAAGGAAAATGTGAAATCTTCAAGGACCACAAAAATTTGAAGTATTTCTTCACCCAAAAAAAGTTGAATATGAGGTAGAGGAGGTGGCAAGAGCTCATTTAATATTATGACTGCATTATCAGCTACCACCCAAGGAAGGCAAATGTGGTGGCTAATGCATTGAGCTAGAAATCAGTGGGGGCAAAGTTGTCGGTAATGGAGATTTAGCATCCAATCCAGATGGATCTAGAGAGATTCGGGTAGAGATAGTAGAGGATGATCACTAGACATTTATTGCTAATCTGGTGTTGCAGCCTACTCTGCAGGTATACCTAGCAAAATGGATAAAAATTCGTTAATCCGAACTGTATCCGACCCATTTTAACCAACTTATAATCATCTGTTTGTTAAATGAGTCGAATATGAGTTCTCATTTTCATATCTGCTCCCTTAGCGGGTCGAGTCGGGTTTATCTGACGGATATCCGCCAACCCGCTTATATTATTAAAAATTAACCCATAAAATTAAAAGCCCACTACCCACTAAGCCAGCCGGTTCAGCGGCTCTAGCCCACTGAGGCACTGCCCAAAGCTCAAAGGCCCAACGCCTAAGTGCCCACATGGCCCGCACGCATACCCCTCTCGAGTCTCGGCCCCTCAGCCCTCCCACTCCTAGAGTCCCAGGCTCCTAGCCCCCAGGTCAGCCCCATTCGGCCATTCGAGCCCTAGCCATAGAGATTCAGAGAAGAAGAAGTGGGGAAGTGGAAACCAGTCGGCGGCTGCACGAGACCCTTCTTCTTTGACCCTTTGAAGCCCTCGGCCCTCCGAGTCTCTGACCTTTCACGACTCACGAGTCTCTTCAATCCTTCGAACTATTCTTTGGATACGCGATCGCCACAGCAGGTGCCAGGAGATTTGAGCTTTTGAACTAGCAAGAGGGGGCTTCAGAATCAGAACCGGCAGGTGTTCCACTGTTTTTCATCTCCTCTATCAGAGGGGGCTTTAGAACTCAGAAGGTAGTCTGGTAGTCCCTCCAAGCTCCACTCTTTATGGCTTATGCCTTCCACCACTATTCGTTTGTTCCATACTTCCACTGTGTATTGTATTTTTATTTTATTTTTCTACTTTTCTTCCTCATGCTTCTATTTTTATTTAATTTTAAATATTTTAAATATTGATTCTTGCAAATTCTTTAAAGAAGACTTGGTATTTGCTAATACAGACATTAATAGATTAACTTAATATTTTATATTTAATTCTTCACTGGTAAAACATAATTACTTCAGTAATGATTTATAAAATAGTTAATGCAATTTATAAATATTATATACTTATTTTTTAATGATTGACCATGTAAAAACACACACATGTATGATGCATGTACACATTCTTTTGACAACTTTTGTTCATTGGGGAAGAGCCAATGACATTATTACTCAAACTCAAATAATAAAGAGATAAAATCATGTATATATAGGCCTACAAAAATAAAGTTCTCTTAATGCTTCTATCAACCTTGAGATTATTACTAAAGTCTTAGCTAATAGGTTGAGTGCAGTTCTTTGATAATGGGGTCCTTAGTAAAAGCATTAATTCCTCCTTTATAGCCTTGGTATCGAAGAAATTTAATTCTATTAAAGTGGGGGATTTTAGACCTATTGGTCCTATTAGTCTTGTCTCTAGTGTGTATAAGATTATTACTAAAGTCTTAGCTAATAGGTTGAGTGCAGTGCTTGATGATACTAAAGTCCTTTGTTCGAAATCTTTTTTCAAACAATTAACAAGGCAGTAAATATTTGAAATTTGGAAAAACAAACTAATGTTCAAGTTAGTGGAGGCTAGTGAAAATATGAATTTTTAGCTCTAAGCCAATACTTCTAGCAACTACATTATTTGTCATGTTAAATACTTTGACATTTCTGCATTGATATTGCTGTAGGCCTTTGTCATTTTAAATACTTTGACATCTCTGCATTGTTATTGTTGTAGGCCTGCATAGTAGCATTTTTGTTGTTTCAAGATGAATTTAATCCTTCGCTGGGTATTGAAAACATTTAATCCCATTTCGTAATTTTTTGCAGTGCATTACAAGGATTTGGGAAAAAAAATGTCTTAGTCAATAGCGAATTCAATTGATCAAAATGATAAAATGAGTGACGAAGAAGTTCAGTTGCCAGATTCATCAAACACAGAACCTACAAAAGAAACAACTGCATGGGTAAAAAGAGCTAGGAAAAAAACATCTAGTATTTGGACAAATTTTGAGTTGATTGAAAGTGGAGATAAACAATATGCACAATGTAAGTATTGTCCTGAGAAATATCTCTACAATAGTAAGAACTCTAGGACATCAAACTTACATTGTCATATAAAAAAAAATGCATGGGAAAGAAAAATAATGATCTGAAACAAATGCTAATGAGTCAAGGTGATGGAAAGTTGTCTTTGCATACACGAAAACTTGATCAAGCTGTACAACGTAGGAAGTTGGCAATGGCAATTGTGAGATACAATTTGCCCTTTTGTTTTGTTGAGTATGAAGGTATTCATGAATGGGCTTTAGAATTAAATCTGGAGACAAAATTTGTGACAAGAAATACTGCAAAAACTGATGTTATGAGGGTTATTTTCAAGGAAAAAGAGCACATTCGTGAGCTTTTATTGAATAATTCTAGTAGAATTTCTCTTACTTCGGACTTATGGACTTCGTTAAATACTGATGGCTATTTATGTTTAACTGCACATTTTGTCGATGAAAATTGGAAGCTTCAGAAGAAAGTATTGAGTTTTTCAAGCATGCCTCCTCCACACACTGGTCTAGCACTTAGTAACAAAGTCATTGACTTATTAGTGAATTGGGGTATAGACAAGAAGCTATTTTCCATAACATTGGATAATGCTACATCCAATGACTGTTTTGTAGAGTTTTTGAAGTCTAATCTGAACTTGAAAAATGCTTTGGTAAGAGAAGGAAAATTTTTTCATGCACTCACATATTGAATCTCATTGTCCAAGATGGCATAAAATTATCTCATTTCACTGTGGACAAAATATGAGATTATGTCAAATATGTAAAGCATTCACAACATTGAAAGTTTAGATTTCATGAACGTAGTGAAAAGGTGAGAGTGCCACGTGTGAGAGGATTTCGCCAATATTGTCCTACTAGGTGGAATTCTACTTATATGATGCTTGAAAGCGCTTTGTATTATAGAGATGCTATTTGCCAATTCAAGTTTAGTGAAGAGAATTTCAAGTTTTACCCAAATGATGATGAATGGAAGGAAATTGAGAAAATTGCTAGTTTCTTGAAGGTTTTTTATGACTTTATAAATCTTTTTTCTGGGACATCTTATCCAACTGCAAATTTGTACTTTCAAGGAGTATGGAAGGTATAAGTAACTTTACTTAATGTAGCATTGGGTGATGATGTCTTTTTAAGGAATATGGCTAGTCAAATGCAAGGGAAATTTGACAAATACAGGTCAGATTATAGTAAAATTTTGGCAATGACTGTTATTATGGATCCTCGTTTCAAGATACAATTTGTATCTTTTTGTTTAAAAGAAGTGCAACCAATGTCTTGGAAAGATCGAGTAAACGACATCCAACGTGAGATGCATTCTCTTTTCGATGAGTATGTGAAGCACCACTCCCCTTCGACTTCTAGGAAAATGCCTTCCTTTGAAGCAACTACTAGTCATGATCATGGTCATATGACACCTATTGCAACATCAGTTGATGTGACACTAAAAGTAAGATGTTTTTTTAAGTACAAATTTTATTTTACTTTTATTATACATCTATAAAATTTTTATATTTCTATTGTTATATACTTGTTTTTAGGGTTTTAAAACTTTTGCTAAGGAAGATGAAGAAGCTCCAATGTCAGAATTAGAAATGTTTTTTAAAGAGCGGATGGTAGATTGTGATAAAGAATTGGATATTTTGGACTTTTGGAGGAGTCATGAATATAGGTATCCGATTCTTTCTCGAATGGCAAGAGACATCTTATCAATTCCAATATCAACTGTTGCATTGGAATCAACATTTAGTATTGGAGGAAAAGTGATAAATATGTCACGTAGTTCTCTTATGCCTGATAATGCTAAAACTATTATTTTAACTCGTGATTGGTTGTATAGTCGAGGAGGAATGCTTATTTAATTATATTTCAATGTTATTATAATTACTATGTATTATGCAATATTTATTTATTTATTTATCTTTTGAATTTTGAATGCAGTTGAAGATTTTGTAGATAAGGAAGAACTTGCTGAAGATATTGCTCAAACTGAAAGAGCAGGTCATACCTCATCTAGTGTATCACCTTGCTTTGTTTGATTTTATTTGAATATTACTACACTAGCGCAGGCTGCGTTACTACTCTAGCACAAGCTACGCAGCTAGTGCTTCTATTTATTTTGAAAATTATGTAGTCAATAAATTATTGTTTATTTGTTGTTTTAACTTGTAGTTTGAATAAATTATTTGTAATTTTTTTTCCAGTTTGATAACTTGTAACTTTTGAGATGCTAATTAATAAGTTCAATTTATGTTATTCGATTCATAACTTAAATTATATTTTGAATTCTTTCATGATAGGCACACAAGGAGAAGAAGATGAAAGCTTTGATGTCACAAACGAGATCATTTCAATTAATTCAAGGCATTCAAATGATTTTGAAGTTATCTGAAGGTTGGATTGAGATTTTTTTAGTTTGTTGATAGTTTTTTTTTGACAGATTCACAATTTCACACAATTTGAAAATAGTTGTATTCAAAGAAACTCACATGCTTTAAGAACAATTATAATTTTTAGATTTTAGACTCACATGAGTCATGCAGTTTGAGTTTCTATTTTGAGTTGGATTGGGATTAATTTATTATGTTTTATTGTACAATTTTACTTGCATGAATCAGGAGTTGTTAATTAATATAAATGATTGAATGATTGATATAGTTACTAAAAAAATTAATACATAAACTAATCTCAAATTATCGTATATAATTTAAATTATTATGACAAAAAATAAATTATTAATAAATTTATATTTGAGAATGGTGGATTATCTGCCCATCCGCCATGAATTATCCAACTCGAAACTGCCTAATCCGCCACTTAAACGAGTCGAATATGGATTATGATTTTTTCACCCGATAATCTGCCTTATCCATCACTGATAAACCGACCCGATCTGCTTTGCTAGGTCTATCCACAAGAGAGGATTAAAGCCACCCAAAGGAATAATGCAGAGTTAGTAGAGTTGATAGAAAAAGTACAGGACGGACATGGGGAAGAGTTCAGTATTTCAAATGATGGGGCTCTGAGGTTCTGTACCAAGCTATGTGTTCCTGCAGACATCGAGATCAGGAGGATAGTCTTAGAGGAGCCTCATACATCCCTTTACACTGTGCATCCAGGTAGCACAAAAATGTATCGGGATTTACAGGAATCCTTCTAGTGGGGCAGCATGAAGAAGGAGTTTGCTGAATTCGTGAAGCAATGCTTGACATGCTAGCAGATAAAGGCGGAGAACTAGAGACTCGTGGGGCAATTGCAGCCACTTTACATCCCTGAGTGGAAATGGGATCATGTCTCTATGGACTTTGTGACAGGGCTACCGCCAACGCGACAAGGACAAAATGTTATTTGGGTGGTCATAGATCGACTGACAAAAACCACTCACTTCATCCCTATCAAAGTCAACTATTCTATGGATAGGCTAACAGAGTTGTACATTCAGGAGATAGTTCGGCCCCATGGTGTGCCGGTATCAATAGTCTCAGATCGTGACCCCCGATTTGCATCACGATTTTGGAAGAGTTTTCAGGAGACTATGGGGACAGAGTTATCATTCAGCATAGTTTTTCATCCTTAGACAGATGGATAGATAGAGAGGATTATTTAGATACTTGAGGATATGCTATGAGCTTGTGTACTGGATTTCGATTAGATGGACCCATTATATGCCACTGGTTGAGTTTGCCTATAATAATAGTTACTAGGCTATCATCAGCAGGGCACCTTACGAGGCTTTATATGGTAGGAGGTATTGTTCTCCATTATATTTGGAAGAAATGGGATAAAGGTGAGTTTTAGGGCCAGAATTGGTACAGCAGGCGTACAATAAAGTCTGATTTATTAAAGACAGAATTAGTGCAACTCAGAGTCAACTGAAAAATTACGAAGATACTAATTACTGGGAGTTAGAGTTTGATGTGGGAGATAGGGTATTTTTGAAGGTAGATCCACTAAGAGGAGTTATGAGGTTTGGGAAGAAAGGTAAGTTGAGCCATAGGTACATTGGCCCATTTGAAATACTTAAGAGCGTGGGGTCAATTGCCTACAGGCTAGCTCTACCCCTAGCCCTATCTTGAATACATGATGTATTTCATGTTTCCATGCTAAGGAAATACATCCTAGACCCTTCCCACATGATCAGTTATGTAGAAATAGAGCTTCAAGATTCATTGGCATATGACGACACACCAGTGCAGATCTTAAACAGAAAGGAATAGGAATTGCGCACCAAGAAAATTCATTTAGTGAAAGTCCTGTGGAGGAATCATGCCATAGAGGAAGCTATGTGGGAACTTAAGGAGGGAATCAGACAGAAATACCCACACCTATTTAGGGAGGTACAGTATTAATCAGTATTATTTAGATAAAGTCATTTTTGTTTTATTCAGTACAGAAATGCATGGTTGTATTTTAGATTATAGGATAAGATAGTGTTTTGGTTTTGGGAGAATTTTCTTTTATGAGTATATTTGTAATTTTCCAAAATCATACATGTAACCATGGTATTCCTTCGCCATAAGTGAGGGTAAGTAATAAAATAAGTAGCCAATTTTTTCCTCAGAGAATGGTGTATAACACAGATAGCAAATATCGAAGACGAAATTCTATAAGGAGGGGAGAATATAGATACCTAAGGAATTATAACAATTAAATAATAAAAGGAAAGAGAGAAAAGGAAATTTCAAAGGGGGACTCGGTAAGGTCTCGTCGACGAATGCAGAACGTTCGTTGACGGGCAGTCTTCTTGATCACGTCGATGTGGACACGTGTCTTGTCAATGAGAACTTACTAGGAGGGCTAATTTTAGGGCATGAAATTCATTGATAAGGGTTATGTGTTCGTCAGGGAACCTCCTTCTTAGATTCATCGATGAGGTGTCATGGCTTGTCAACGAGGCCACATGGACAACACTCTATAAATATGCCAAATTCAGGATTTTGCAAGAAAAAATCATTTTCTCTTCAAATTTTCTCTCCCTAAGACGGCTCCTCTACCTTCTCTCTAGAATTTTGGCTTCGTTCTTCCCTGGTTCGATGATTGGAAGTCGCCACGTTGATCCTGGGAAGATTCTCTACAAGTCTGGTGGAGTAGACTGTTGGTTAGGCCAACTTCGGCACTAACCCAAAGTTAGGGTTAGTAGATTATTTAGATATTTCTAGTATTACTTGAGCCCATATTTTTTATTTTTTTATTTTTGTATGAGAATATACTGGTGTTTTGTGGAGTAAAATTAGGGTGTTATGATTTCAAGGTTAGGGTGTTTTTGAGACCCTGTAGGCATGGGTTGAGGACCCCAGTGGTTGTTTTTCCAAGAGCCCAGATAAATTATAGTGAAGAAAATTACGAGTAGACAGATTTAGGAAATATGAGCGTGATGATTTTCTAGGAAATTCAGTGTTTTACTAGGAAATTTGTATATATGTAACTGCAGGATTTTAAGGTTGGTACACCGAGGGCGTGAGGGTTGAATTGGAGGCAAGTCTCTCAGTTAGATAGGTAAGGGAAATACGCTATGCCAACTGATTTAAAAATACTTATCAATAAAGATATGATATATGATTATGGGTGTTTTCAGAGTAAGAAAATTATATAGTTATACAGATTTCAGATTATATAGTTATACAAATTTCAGTGTATGTATTTTGTTTAATTAATTGTGTGGCATAATAAATTTATCAGTATAGTACAGAATTTATACAGCTTTCTTATTATCAAAATTTATGTAACTATACATAGTTAAAATATTCAGTTTTCTTAGTACCATGATTATACAGTTTATATAGAAAGCACGATATGTAGTATTAGCTAGAATTATGATTTTTACAGCTTATACAGAAATATGAAATTCAGTTTCAGTGAACCATGATATTCAGATTACAGAACCATAACATTCAGATATATTAGTTTATTCAGATTAGTTTACTACAGCATTATGGTTATTTCAGTTAAACAGAATCATGGTTAATCAGTAATATAGATATATCAGTTATATATATATATATATATATATATTTAGTATCAGACCCAAATGGACCAGATCAGTTTTCAGAGCACGGTACCATTGCTATTTCAATTTAGAGTGCAACCACATATCTCAGATAGTGTATGGATTTTTCAGCCGTCGATCGTGCCTTTGTTGTGGACAGGCTCCTCGTCAGTTAGGGTTGAGGTGGCCGATCTGACTATCATAGTCTAGTTGACTTATCTTGGTCGGCCAACCAGTGTTAAGTCCTGCCTACGGGCCGCACAACCCTGTCATGAAGGGTTAATTCATGACTTTCAGTTATCCATCCGGGGAAGTTTTCTCAGATCTTATTATATATCTCGATTTATAGAAACCGTAGTCATACCTATAGATATTAAAAGTATTTTGAATAGAATATTCAGGAAAACAGTTTATGTTAAGCAACATAGGCGTGAGTTATATGGTGTTTTATTTATATGTGTTTTCTCATACTCAATTGTTTACAACATACAATACTTTTAAATCAGATATTACATTTATGCAAACTCATCTACAACACATTGGTAATAACATATTTCGTCTTATTGAGAGTTGTCTCATCCCAATAATTTATTACTTTTCAGGTGAATCGGATAGACGAGCAGATCAAGCTTGGAGGTAGGGGGACAACAGTACTGCCCTGTCTGTTGGGTGAGTATTTTTGGGAAAGATTCATTTTCAAATGGTCCCTAGGAGATCAAATGGAAGATTTTTGGGAATGTTCATGTTGTTTGTATATTTTGGGAATACTGAAACTCTGGTATTGTAAATGTGAATGTATGCCTTTTGTTTACCGCTGCATAGGAAATTTTATGGATGTTCAGGCTTCCCGGTCCCCACTTGGATCAAGATGATGATATAGATTTTATTTAGGGTATCAAAGTAGTAAAATTTTATGGTATATATATAAATTTGCATGAAAAATCAAGTCGTTATAGGCTAGGTTGTAGAGAATCTCCCCAGGATCAACGTGGTAACTTCTGATCATCGAAACGGGGAGAAACAGAGCCGAAATTGTAGAGAGAAGATAGAGGACCCGAATTCTAGAGAGTGAAAATTGAGGAAGGAAGGCTTTCTCGCCAAAAATATGATTTTTATGTATTTATAGGTGGCTGGCCACGTGGCTTCGTTGACGAGACATGTGGACTTGTTGACGAACCGAAGTGGGGAGTTCATCAATGAAGGAAATGAGTTGGTCGATGAACCAAAGTTTGAAATTTTCCCCTCTTGGTATCCTTTCTTCGACAAGACACTGAGGCTCGTCCACGAATCATACAAGGGAATTCGTCAATGAAACCAGGGCATTCGTTGATGAACCCTACTTGTCCCTTTTTGGATTTTCCTTTTCCTCCCATTATCTCCCTTTCTCTCTATTATTTAATCACTATTATTTTCTGGGTCTCTACACCTTAGTTCACTTACCAAGTGTAACCAAACCAATTCTCCTTATGAGGCGGAATCTCCCCAGCTCAATTCATCAGGATGAGCCAAAGTGGTTCCTTTTTATGGGACAGAGTCTCCCCTGCTCAATTCACTAGGCTGAGCCAAACTAGTTCCTCCTTACGGGGCGAAGTCTCCCCAGCTCAATTCACTGATCTAAGCCAAACCAGTTGCTGAAACAATTTTTGTGCAATAAAAGTGCTTCTGAAATAAGCAGAGTTGTACATAATAAATTCTAAATGCACTCTCATATGATTTAAAAAATGAAGCTCAGTAGAGTATTTGATTTCTATCATAAATATTTTCCAATAAAAACAATGTGAGTATGGAAAATGATTTTTCTTTTCAAAAAATACCTTTAAAAATAATTAACAAGCCTTCCAAGCAAATATATATATAATATATATGCTCAAGGCTTTTCTTCAAGAAGATTTTCAAGCCAATATAAATTAATTAAATATATGCTCAAAGTTCTTGAATAACCCAATGATTTTCTCCAAAAATATATTTTGAGATAAGTGAGAGAAACTAGGGATTTGCTATTAAAATGATCGACCTTTAAAGGAGAGGCCTCTTATGCAGGTATATATGAAATTGATATATGCTCAAGGCTCTCTCTTGTATAACCCAAAGAAATTCTCCAACAAATATATTTCAAGATAAAAGTAGGAGGATATTTAGGGCGTACCTTAAAAAAACGATTGACCTTTGTAGAAATAAACGCAAGAAGACGTTTAAGCAAAATATATGAGCAAGAATATTGGCTCAAGCCTTACTTGAAAAACTCAAAAGAAAATTTCTCCAAAATATTTTTCAAGTAAAAAGAATGGGAGAAATTTGATAAAAAAAGAAAAAGAAAAAAGGTTATTGAGCACAATATATATATGGAAGATGATATGTGCTCAATCCTCTATAAAATAAAACCCCCGAAAATATTTTTCTCTAAAAAGAACTTTAAAGAAAAGTAAGAGAAATATAAATTTAAAGTATAAATGGGGTATAAAAATGGATGGGAATCAAAAATATGAGCAAGTATGCTCCCAATAAATTTTCCAACCATCTCTAAGTGATTTAGGATCATATTTATAGGCAAAACTAAAATTTGACTGTTATCTAATCGTTGGGAATTAAAATATTATTTTATTTTCAAACTTTGACCGTTTTCTACCTATAATTTCAAATTCTCGAGAGATTTAGTCGACTGACCAAAGGTTCGATCGACTAGCCCTAAGAGGTCAGTCAAATGAGCTAATGGTCGGTCGACTGAGCCTATGCAAATCTGGCCAAATGAATTGGTTGGTCGACTAGGTTAATTTAGCCTTTAGATGGTCGGTCAACTGAGCCTTAAAAAAATGATATTTTGCCCTTTAAGTTCAAAACCCTTTCAAACCTTCTATGTCAGTTTAACATTTTAAATAAAAAGGTTTTTTATGAAACTTGGAGGTCCATAAGGTCAATCTAAGATTATTGTTTCAGCTTCAAATAAAATCATGTCATATGCATGCACATTCAAACCTAATTACTATTACAACCCAAAATAATAAAGTCTTTAAGTGCTTTTATGGCTTCCATATTGCATCATCATTTTCGGTTTTTAGAAGGATAACATGTACATATACTTAAGCACAAATTAGATGTTGTGATTTCTCATTATCAAAACAGGACCAGACTCAAAAAGTCAACAATTTCTCCCTTTTTGATGATGACAAACACATGAGCAAAATTAGGTTTGCCTAACAAGGCTCCCCCTCACCATATGCATAATTTTAAAAGATATTCAATGTAGTTCATAATCAAACATGAAGACTTCATAATTTTTTAGGTTATGCCTTTATGTCCAATGGTTCAATGTATAGTTTATGTTTCGAAGCTTTCTTTGAAAATGATATTCAATTAAGCACAAAGTTTACATGATACAAAAATATTTCAATTATGCAACAGGTATCAAGTTTATCATTTTCCATTTTGTGAAAAGACAAAAGGGTAGAGGATACCAAATGAGAAGAAATAGAATGTTGAATTTTGCTCAAACACTTCTCCCCCTTTTGTCTTCAGCAAAAGGGCCAATAAAAAATTTCTTGGATAAGAAAACTGTTTAAATACCAAAGCCCTTAAAATTTTCAAAAATTTCATGACACAAAAGAATTTTAGAAATCAAATAATACAAGTCATGAATCTCCTTTAAGCACACATGTAAGAGACAAGATATATTTTAATTTTGAAGCCCTCTTGCCAAAAGAAACTTTCCCTTTAAGATATTTTTAATAAGAACAAGGGACAAATGCTTGCTGAAAAAGAAACTTTAAAGATCATGCAAGCTCAATTTTTCTAGTAGTCATTTAAGCACAGATAAAATATGATTATAAAAATACAACCATATAGATCCTAAGGATATGACAATTTAAATCAGGATCATATGGCTACACAAATGATTGTATCTAAACAACATATTTCAAATTAAGATTTTCAATAAAATCATTACATTTAAGCACATGCCACAATGAATTCAAAATAAATCTAAGCCAAAAATGTTGGTGAGCATAACAAGATGAAAATTTAATTTTTAGATGCTCCCCCTTTTGATTTGAATCCTAGCTTAGATGCAATGAATTTGCTTATACTAATTAAGAGATAATTTCCTTAAGCATGCCAAGCAGTATAACCAATCATTCTAAATTTCTTAGACCAACTATACTAAATATTTATCACCTGATTGGTATAGTTATCCTTGTAGGCCACAAATGCATCTAAAATAGATATTAAGACGTACACTAGTGCTCATAACTGAGAGCAATCCATATATAATCATAAATCTTTAAGAGTTGGATATGATGTTCAGGATTTTCATAAGAGCCTCAATATTCAAAAAAGCTAAACACGTGATGCAAATGAGTCCTCAAGGTATTTAAATTAGATCCTATTCTTAAAGGGTAGAGCTTAGCTCCTCTGTATGTTCTTATGCGTGCATTTTCAATCAAGGATGAAGATCAAATTCACTCATCCTTTCAAAAAAATTTAAGCATGCAATTTATCATAATCATTCTAGTGCATAATTCATGGATTTTTGACTATTTTGGGAAAAATTTAATGAAATTTCCGTAGCATGCTATCTATAAATAGAACATTTTCCCATTCTACATATCACAAAAACATGCACCAAATATCCTAAGAGTTTCTACAACATGCAATTCACATATCATTGCATCAGCCATGCAGGTGGATTTTAGATTAGTTAGCATGCAATTCCTAAATCCACTACTAGCATGCAATACACAAGTTACTACATCAACCATGCAGTTGGCGTTCCATACAAGCATGCATTCCAATAGTCCAATCAACAATTTGAATGAAATAAGAAAAAAAAAATCATCCATCAAAAAAATTTAATCATTTAGTTTATTATGGATAATAGGTTGTAGTGCTGTTTTAATATAGCCATATGGGCATGAACTGAGTATGATCATGAGAGCATTTAAATAGTTATGAAATAGAAATGCTCCCCCTTAGTTATGCACTCAATACATTATCATTTTCTTATGCATTTTTCTTCTTTTCTTCTTTAGCCAAGTGCCCTAGATTTTCAATGATTTAAACTTGGCTTTGCATGCATAGGCTTAAAGGGCCAAAAGGTCACAAATGATATTCCTTCAGAGTGCTAAGCCTATTTCTGCCTCTTTTCTTACAAATATCAATACGTGAGAGGCTCAAGCTTGAATGAATTTCAATTTTAACTGCTCATGCATAGGTTTCTTTAAACCTTGAACTTTCTTTTAGATTGAAATCTAGTGCAATCATTTTAGCCATTTAACATATTCAAAAGCTCTATTTGATTTGATGTTAATTTGAAAGCTTATGAAGGGAGTTTGGATAATTACTCTTAAAAGTTACATCACTAATGAGTTCAAAAGAGTATTTTGGAGAAGCGGGACAATATTAAAAATATTTTTGCATTGGTGAATATGTCTTAACCATCTTACTAAAGAGCATTTAGGAGTACATGAACTTATTAAAACACTACTCTTTGGTGACTTCATATTTTCCACTATTGGAGGGTACCCTACAAATATGTTCACAAATTAGAGTAAGGATACAAACCAATGAAAGGATGAATCTTTACTAGATATGATCGTGGTTTGGTAAAGAGTTCCTATGGAGAAGGAAGCCTTTAGCATGGATCAAAATTAGAGAATTTTACATTTTAAGCACGAGGGATTATTTTGATTGAATAGTAAAACTTGAATCCTTTAGTCGATGTCTCTATTTTTTATTACGGAAGGATGTATTTTAATAAACACTTAAATTAAGGATTGATCATGAAAATATGTGCCTATGATTTAAGTAAAGACTAAATTTTGAATAAAGATATTATGAGCTTGGGGTTATATGATATATAGTATAAGATTTATTCCCTAAAGCTCAAGCTTGTGCGATGGACAAAATATGCTACTTAAGATTCTTATATTCAAGCATGGATTAAGCGTTAAGAATTATTTACCAAGCAAAGTTGCCTTGTCCATTTGGAAGTAGATTTTCTAGAACATGCTTTTGAGATTTTATTCAGGATATGATGATTTGTGATTTTCATCTCAAAGTTACAAGGTTCTAGATAATTTAGCTTGTTATGCCCTGATCCTTTTACTTTGAACAATCCCAAGGAATGATATGAATAGTGTGGAGACTGATGTCCCATTCAAGTAGAAACAAACTCATTCCTTTCCAATTCAAGGGTAGCATGTAAGCACACACCACTTCCCAAGCATTTTAGTCGTCACAACCCCTTTTTCAATTTAATTCATTTGCCAACATAGTTATATATTCAGCAAATAATATTTGGCTTTTAATACTTAAAATGGATTGATAAAAAATATCCTTCTAAAGTTATAAACTTATTTTACTTATTTTTTATCTTCTAGAAGCATTTAAATACGATTGAACTTTTAAGAGCATTATGAGTTTAGGGTCATAAGATCTATATAGTATTAAATCCCTAAACCTCAATTATGTGTGGTGGACAAAAGATATGCTAAATTTTATATATATATATATATATATATATATATATATATATATATATATTGAAGCACATATAGCATTAATAATTATTCTACTAATAAAGCTCCTTTGTCTATTTGAAGAGGATTCACAAATTACTTATGCTATAGGCAATATTATTGTATAATACCCAATTAAGACGATATATATATATATATATATATATATATATATATATATATATATATATATATATAACATAAATTGGGCATATCAATGAAACCTTTTAACATGGCTAGCTTTTCTATTATTCTTGGATTAACAATACTGTATTTTAAAATTTAAAATTTTAAGAACGAAACACTATTTAAGCATTTAAAGCATTATAACCCCTTATATATTGTATCCAAAAGTCTTACGAGTATATAAAAATTTTCTATGACGTGTTTCTCACAAGATGGCATGCTATAATTATCATATGATTCATAAAAGAAATTAACACAAGAAAAATATCACATGAGTCATGGCATGAAATATTTAATGAAGTAGAAGGAGAAAAGATATACCTTTTCAAATTATTCCTTCTTAGTCATTTAAGCTCGGGGTGGCATTCTCCTCTCTCTCGGTTTCTCTATACCTCTTAAGGTTCCCAATGTTAGCTTTACCGTAATCCCAAGAGGGGGAGTGAATTGGTATTTTCAAATTTAATGCCCTAGGTCAATCCCCTAACAGCAGTATTACACAACCCTAAGGTCAATCTAGTGCAAATAAATTAAATTAATTTGACTATACAGTAGAAATTAAATTGCACAATTAAATTAACCAAGCATGCACAAGAAAGCTGTAAATAAAATGACAACCGTAAATGTTATCGAGGTTTGGCAAACTTCCTACGTCCCCGCCTTGGTTAACAAGTACAAGGATTACCATTATAAGCTCACTTAACAGGTGGAGCGGCACGTAAACAACCAGATCAATTAGCACTGGACTGACCTCAACCTTTACAACCAATCCTTATCGAGCTGGATTACCGCCCCCTCAGGCCACGCCTAGAATATAACAGTATTTTCACAATATAATCGATACAGTGATTATGCTTCTCAGTAAAGTAGATATGTACCAAATGTAATCAATCACATGCACATCAATTGTACAGGTAAATGTAAGCTCAGTGATGTGAATATTTGTGCAAACAACACTCGACAAGATATGATCATTAGAATGTTCACGAGTGTTCTAAACAAGCTATATCTTTGAAACAAATTATATCGAATCTCAATAACAAATCAGGGTTTCAAAGATGCTAAGTAGATATTCAAACTACCTCAAAAGATTTCCTTCAATGAAATGAACACAGAAGTAGTTTTGAAAAAATTGTAGCTTGTAGAAAAATATTTTGCACAACAAAATCAAAGCTATAGAAATCTTGCAATGACCATGCAAAGATCCTTAAGCTCGTTAGTCTATCCCAACACAAGATTTATAATGTTCAAATCTGTGAGATTAACTTTAACTAAACTCCCCCAAAATCAATATCAATAAACAATCAGGGCAATGGGAGTATTAGTAATACTTAACAAGCACTAGCACAATCAATATGCTCTCACAATACTAAAATGTATCAAGGGAATGAGAATATGAGAGCATTTTAGCAAAGTAGGATTTTGAAAATAAAGAGAATTTTTGGCTAATGATTTTATTAATCCTTTATAATTTGCACAAATGAAGCCCTATATATAGAAGTTGGGTGAATTATAACCATTTAAAACAATTTAGCAAAGTAAACTCCGTTTGGTAATAAAATTGTCCAACCCAAGAGCACTGGTAGACCGAACTTGAGGTTCGGTTGACCAAGTGACGAAGTTCGGTCAACCGTGCCAAAAATGAATTGAGAGTTCGGTCGACCGTACATGTATGGTTTAAGGGCGATTTTCCAAATCCGCTTGGTTTGGTCGATCGGGTCAATTTGAACTTTGAGGTTCGGCCGATCGAGTGGTTGGAATCTCCCATGTGGGGGTTTGGTCAACCAGGTAGTTGGTTCACATTTTTGGTCGGTCAACCGAGGACTCGAAACGTTGACCCGGTGAGAGTTCGGTCAACCAAGCTGTATGAACTTGGCAAGGTTCAATCAATTGTACTGTGGTCAAACCATTGACCTCTGACAGATTCGGTCGAGCGAATGTTCTTATACATTTTGTTTCGGTCGATCGAACAAGCATTTTTAATGCATTTCAGTTCTAATCCCCTTATACATTAACCCTATTCATATAAGCACATTTGTTTATGCATGCATGTGGATCCTAAGGTCATTCTAGGTCTTTTTGAGCTTACAATTTATTCTATATGCATGATATGTAGATAATTATTATAGGCCTTTTCTCATAATTACTATTACGGACCCGCATTACATAAAATGAATTTAAAATACAACACAAGTATGGTCTTCAGGGTCTTCAAGTTCTATTTCATGTGCCATCATTTTGATTTTCCAATTATATACCTGCACATATCCTTAGATAGTCGTCAAATACGATAAGTATTTGTCATTATCAAAACCGGGAGTGGCCTATAAGGTCAACATTTTTCCCTATTTTGAT
Source organism: Malania oleifera (assembly GCF_029873635.1). NCBI lineage: Eukaryota > Viridiplantae > Streptophyta > Magnoliopsida > Santalales > Ximeniaceae > Malania > Malania oleifera. The sequence continues at coordinate 57,838,991 of NC_080420.1, read as the reverse complement.
GATGGCAAATACACCATGCAAAAAGTGGGTATAGCCTTAGAAGGCTCCCCCTAACAATATGCATTATGTAAAAGTTTGTCAATGCAAATAATTTTTCTTAAGTGCAACCCAATTTTGGTCTCTCTTATCCATCTCCCCCTTTTGGTAACAGCAAAAAGGGCTATGAAAGTAATAGCCTTAGGCAATGGGTAAAAATCATTAGTATACAAGATAAGTTTGGGAATTTTAAAAATTTCTACAGCATGCCGTTTGAAAATAAGACATATCCCAAAAACAATCCTGTATAAAAATGACCTATTTTGAGTTTTTAAGATCTAACAGTTTATCCACAACTACTCAACTCAAATAGTTCCAGTATGATCAATACATAAAACATAAATACAACCATCATCATGCAGTAAACATGAGAATTATGCATTGCAAAACATAACCAATTTCATAAAGTCCAAGCAAATGAAGGATACCAAGTGCTATATCAATTGTTAGACTTAAGATTTGTTAGAAAGCTCCCCCTAAGTTTATGCACTCTATCAAATGTCTAAGAAGCATCTCTACTATGCATGAGACCTAGTTCACGTCTAATTTGTATGAACCTATCTTCTAGAAGTGGTTTAGCGAAAATGTCAGCCCATGTTCATTTGTGCACACAAACTCAAGTGCCACATCACCTTTCTACACATGATCACAAAAGAAATGGTGTCTAATCTCAATGTGTTTAGCTCATAAATGTGAGATAGGGTTCTTTGAAATATTAATTGCACTAGTATTATCACATTTAATCGATACTGTATCGTAGTGCAACCCAAAATCCATAAGTTGTTGTTTCATATAAAGAGTTTGAGCACAACAACTTCCGGCCACAATATATTCTACTTCGGCTGTGGATAAGGAAGCTGAGTTTTGTTTCTTGGAGAACCAAGAAACGAGAGATTGTCCTAAATAGTGACAAGTGCCACTAGTGCTCTTCCTATCAACCTTACTACCGGCAAAGTTAGCATCAGTATAACTAACAATCTCAAAGGTCGTATGCTTAGGATGCCATAATCCTAATTCTATGGTTCCAACTAGATACCTAAGGATTCATTAAACTTCTAATACATGAGATTTCTTAGGAGTGGCCTGATACCTAACACACATGCACACACTAAACATAATATCAAACCTACTAGCTAAAAGATATAGAAAACTCCCAATCACGCTACGATACAATTTCACATCAATAGGGATTCCTTGCTCATCTTTATCAAGTTTGATGGAAGAACTCATAGGAGTACCAATAATTTTACTATCTTCCATATTAAATTTCTTTAACAAATCCCTAACATATTTAGATTGGCCTATGAAAGTTCTATATTTCGCTTGTTTAATTTGCAGCCCTAAAAAGAAACTAAGTTCACCCATCATGCTCATTTCAAATTTACTTTGCATGCATTTGGAAAACTCATTACACAACTCATCATTAGTTGCTCCAAAAATGACATCATCAACATAAATTTGAACTAGAAGCATATCATCATTTTTGGATTTGATGAAGAGTGTAGTGTCAATCTTGCCATGGGTAAACCCATTTTCTAGTAGAAACCCACTAAGCCTCTCATACCAAGCTCTAGGAGCTTGCTTCAATCCATACAAGGCTTTAGACAACTGGTATACATGATCTGGACATCTATGATTTCCAAAATCGGGTGGTTGTTCTACATACACTTCTTCAGTAATATAGCCATTAAGAAAAGCGTTTTTAACATCTATTTGAAACAATTTAAAATTTTTAAAAAAGGCATAAGCAAGTAGCATACGAATGACTTCCATCCTAGTAATAGGAGCATATGTTTCATCAAAATCTATCCCCTCCTCCTAATTATAACCTTGGGCAACTAGTCTAACCTTATTTCTAGTTACTACCTCATTCTCATCTTTCTTTTTTCTATATACCCATTTAGTTCCAATAAATGTATGATCATTAGGCCTAGGAACTAGGGTCCACACTTTGTTTCTTTCAAATTGATTAAGTTCTTCTTGCATGGACATTATCCAAGATTCATCCTCTATTGCTTCTTTAATATTTTTAGGTTCTTCTTGGAACAAGAAAGCAGAATGACTCACTAGGTTTTTCAAGGAGGATCTTGTGGCTACACCACAGGAAGGTTTACCTATTATTTGATCTATAGGATGGTTTCTAATGAATTTCCAATCCCTAGGCAACTCCTGAATTTCATTGTCATTCTTATTGTCTTTAGATATTTCTGAATTCTGGCTTGCATTGTTTTCAATAGATAACTTGTCTAATAATTTTCTAACGTCAATGTCATCTTCATCATTTTTCTTAGAAAACAGATTTGATTCATCAAATACAAGATAAATAGATTCAATGATGGTTAAGGTTCTTTTATTGAAAACTCTTTATGTTTTACTATTAAGAGAGTAGCCTAGGAAAATACCTTCATCAAATTTAGAGTTAAATTTTCATAGTTGCTCATTATCCCTAAGCACAAAGCATTTACAACCAAAAACATGAAAATAGGAAATATTAGGTCTATGGTTGTTCCACAATTCATAAGGGGTTTTATTTAGTGATGGTCTAATCAACACCCTATTCATGACATAACAAGCAGTATTTATGGCCTCAGCCCAAAAATATTTAGGTAGCTTATGCTCATTCAACATGGTCCTATCCATTTCTTGTAATGACCTATTCTTTCTTTCTACCACACAATTTCGTTGAGGGGTCTTAGGTGTAGAAAATTTGTGTGATATGCCCTCTAGGTCACAATACTCTTCCATGCCTTCATTTTTAAATTCAGCGCCTCTATCACTTCTTATATGAGTTATCTTATAGCCTTTTTCATTTTGAATTCTCCTGCAAAGCTTAGTAAATTGTTCACATGATTCATTTTTATGTGAGAGAAATAGCACCCATGTGAACCTAGAATAGTCATCAACAATTACAAAAGCATATGATTTGCCACCAAGACTTTGCACAGAATTAGGACCAAATAAGTCCAAGTGAAGCATTTCAAGTGGTCTAGTGGTAGATATAAATTTCTTTTTCTTAAAGTTAGATTTTGTTTGCTTACCCATTTGACATGCATCACAGATTTTATCTTTCACAAATGGTGTTTTAGGCAAGCCTTTTACTAGATCTTTTCTTACTAGTTCTAACAATAAATCCATACTAGTGTGTCCTAATCGCTTATGCCACAACCAACTAGCATTAATAATTGCAAAAAAACAAGTTACTTGTTGTGAAGCTAAATTTTCAAAAATGGTAGTATATACATTTTCATGGCAATATGCAGTGAAAAGAATGTTATGATTTGATTTATTTTCAACCATGTATTTATCATTTTCAAATGAAACCTTATATCCTTTATCACACAATTGATTAATGCTCAACAAATTATGCTTCAAGCCATCAACTAATAGAACATTATCAATAATTAGAGAAGAATCCTTACCGACCTTACCTACACCAATGATGCATCCATTTGCATTGTCGCCAAATGTCACGTACCTTCCATCCTTAGGAGTGATTGAAGCGAACTTTGCCTTGTCAGTCATGTGCCATGAGCACCCACTATCCAGGCACCACCTGTCCTTTGAAGAGGACGAATTCAAACAAACTTGTAAGATAGACTAAGTAACTGAAGCTGGTCCCCAAATTATGTTGGGTCCACGGGGGTTAGTGACTAAATCACCCTTAACTACCCACACCTTCCAAATTTTTGCACATTTATTTCTAGGTGGGCGGTCAAATTGAATGTGGCCAATTGGCTTGCATTTAAAACATTTCATTCTACAGTTAGGATCTTTAGGTGGGATTTGAAATTTAGATTCATGTGTAAAATGTCCCAAGTAAAGGTTCGGCCGTCTAACATTCTCAACAGCATTAAAACCAAGAACCTCTTTACTTAGAGAATTTCTTTGGGCACAAAGTAGTTTTTAAAAATTGTGTTGGCCCTTGGTGGATTTAAAAATAATTTTGGAGCTATCCTTCAATTTTCTTTCAAGCTCATCAATTTTCAAATCTTTTTCTTTTTAGAATTGAAGCATTAAAAATTTTTGCCATTTCAAATAATTTTGATCAATTTTTGCATTTCTTTTTCAAAACATCATTTTCCTTGGTCATTTTACTCAATAGTTTTGACACACGAATATATTCAAATTGCAATTTTCTAAAAGTAGGCATGCTACCAGATTCAAAATTATCAGAAGAATAATATGAAGATAAAGAGCAAGAAGACGATACCTCATCATGTTGCCCTAACTAGGTCTTTCAATCTTGTTTTGATGATAACAACTGAAGGATATTTTAACATGTATTGTTGAGTGACTTTATTTCAGAATTAAGTAAAACAACACTCATGATCATGGAAGCAAGCAGGAAATCAAAGTCAATCAAATGAAAGCTTCTCAGAATATTGAAGCAATAAAAGACAAATGAAGAGCTTAGAGGCTAAGTAGGACTTGAAGTAAAGCTAAACCTCAGGAGACTTAAATACTTAGAACTAAATGAGTTCATGCTTAGAAATATATTTGTAAGTACTTCAATCCAATACTATTTAGATATATGAAGCTCTATATGATAAGAAGACTTAGAAACCATTTCTTCTAAAACCTTTGAAAATGATTTTGAAAAAGTGGTACTTAAGCTTTTCAAAATGAACTAGATTTTAAAAATCAAAAATGAAAAAGAGAGGACTAGTCAGCCGACTGACCAGTTTTGAACTGGGATTAGTCAGCCGACTGACTCCCTGGTCTATCTAACCGACTAACTATTTTAAACATAATTGAGTCAGCCGACTGACAATTTATTATAATTAACTTTTTGAGAGATAGAATGGTGTCAATCGCCTATCCAGCCGACTGACTAGTAACAAAATGACCCAATTAAGTAAGTCAACTAACTAACTCTCTGGAGATTTTGAATTTCGAACTATATGGGAAGTTTTTCAAAATTAATTCTATGATTTAATATATTTTGAAAAGTTACCTAAATACTCCATGTCAACTTGTTAAATGAGGAAAATTTTCTTTAAGAAGTCTATAAATACCTCTTTTGCTCAATGAAAATATACGCTCAAGCACTACACAATTTCTATGCTAAAACTCTTCTAAAGCTCATACTTGCTCACACTATTGCTAGGGGAAACTCTACAAAATTGTTGGTTGATTAAAAAGCTTTGGTTCTGATTTGCAACTAAGATTTCTGTACCAATAAGAAAGAACCATTGGTGACTTCTAAACCTTGAGCTTCATATTTTCTATTTAGTTTTGGTTTTGAAGTACGATTAACGATTTAACTTGTACAACTTGCTATGTTTTTTAGAGTGTTTTTGTACGCAAAGTTTATCTTGTATTCTTGTAGATTGTGATGATTCTAGGATTGTTGGATCGTTGGCTAAGCGGGGGGATATCACTTAGAGAGGTGCTGCTCTAGCATATTTGAAGGAGTGACTGAGTGAGAGGATATCTGTTGGAGAGGCGGGCTCTAGCCTACTAAAGAAGTGTGTAAACAATGTTGTTCCACCCGGCACAGGAACTGGTTTTAGTGAATCCTTTGGTGGTTTGCCAAAGGTGAGGATGTAGGCTGGGTATAAACCGAACCTCACAAAAACCGTGGTTTCACTCTCTCTTTCTTTTGCTCTTTATTTTCACTATATATATAAACTGCATGGATATTTTAAATTCCTTAATCATAAACACTACATGGATTTTATATTAAGTAAACTTAAGCTTATTTTGTTTTTGGGATTGCAAAAACCGAAAGGGAGTACATTGGCTGATCCATTCTTTGCGGAAATAGTAAGGGAGTACGTTGATTGGTGAAACACTCAAAGATTCTTTAAACTAAAAGTTTATTTAACGTCTAAGCTTTTTGAAAGAGTATTGGATTGCACCACATTTTAAGAAATAAAATTCATTAACTACAGGGCTGTAAATAAACACAAGCTAAATCTTCTATTTTAGTTTGGATATTGTGGTTGATTGGTAACCTGTTTGTTTAAATACTTGTGGTGGTGGATTGAAAGTATTTATTGTGTATTTGAATAAATCAACAAGAAGTAAAGAATTCATTAAAAGAAGAAAAAGAAGTTAAGGATTCTTGAAAAGAATTAAAAAGAAAATTTTTAAATCCAATTCATCCCCTCCCTCTTGGGACTACACCTTAGTTTTCAATTGGTATCAGAGAGGGGTTATAACAAATCCTAACAAGTAGTTATAGAAAGATCTAGTGGCACACATAGGAGTAGCTCCCTTCGGAGAAGGTCAATCCTCAACCCGGCCACCCATCTTTTGTGGTTTGAACTATACTTTTTGGAAATAGCGTATAAGAATATATCTTCAAATTATGAATTGGAAAGCTTGGGAGGTCGTCACAGATGGTGACCTAATTCCCCTTAAACTAGTAGATGGAAAACAAGTTCCTAAGGAGAAAAAGGACATAACTAAAATTTATCACAAAATGCTGCAAGTTAATTCTAGTGTTATGAATGATTTATATTGTGCTTTGGATATGAATGAATTCAATAGAGTCATGGCTTGCAAATTAGCCAAGGAAATATGAGACAAACTTGAGGTATACTATAAAGGCACTATAGATGTCAGGGATAATAGGATTTATATGCTTACAAGTGAATATAAATCTTTTAAGATGAACTCATATGAATCTATAATTAGCATGTACACTAGGTTCACTCACATAATAAATTCCCTAACTACCTTAGGAAAAACCCACACTACCTATAAGATGATAAGAAAAGTTCTTAGAGAGCTGCCACCTATATGGGAACCAAAGGCCACTGCAATAACGGAAGGTAGGAACCTTAAAACCACTTCTTTAGATGAACTAATAGGTTCTCTACTTATATATGAAATGTCAATGAATGAAAGGAATAGTAAAATCAAAGCTCAAAAATCTATAGCATTCAAAGCTTCAAAAGAAAACTCTAGTAGTGAAGAAGAGATGGATGAAGATGAACTAGCCTTCATATCTAAGAAACTTGCAAAAATTCTTAGAAGGAAAAACAAATTCAAAAGAAGAAACCAAAACTCCGAATCAGATGAAGAAGAAATTAGCAAGAAGAAATCAAGAAATAAAATACCTACATTTTATAATTGCAACAAAGCTGGACATATAAAACCAGAATGTCCACTACTTAAGAAGGATTCCAAAAATAAAAAGGCAGTTAAAGCCACTACATGGGATAATCTAAGTATAAGTAGTTCCGATGATGAATCAAGTGATAAAAGGTTGCTTATACTTGCTATATGGCATGGGATGACGATGAAGAACATTGTTCCTCATCCAAATCAGATAATGAATATGGTGGTGATTCATCTAATGAATCCGATGATGATAGTATGTCATCTTATGAAGAACTTCAAAATGATTTATTCAAGGTTCATAAGATATTAGTTAATGTGACTAAACGATACACATTATTGAAAAACAAGAATGAAGGAGTTATGAAAGAGTTAGAAGCTAAAAATCTTGCTGAAAAGGAAAAAGATTTGAAAATCAAGAAATTAGAAAGTAAGAATAGAAAATTGATGAAAGAAATAGAAGATCTAAGACTCCAAACTTCTATGGAAATTGAGAAAGACATATATATATATATATATATATATATATATTTCTGAATTAAAAAGTAAAATCAATAACTTGTCTCAAGAAATAGTGAAATCACAAGTGAATGTTGATGGCAAGAAAGATATATCTCAAAAGACAAATTGAAGATAAAGAAAAGATCATTTACAATTTTACTAGAAGGAAAGAAAATTTTGACAAAATAATTGGATCACAAAGAATGTCCCTAAACAAAGAAGGCATAGGATTTAATGGAACTGAGAATAAAAGAAAAAAAAGATCTCTACATGGGATACTTTACAAAAGCCTCAAAAAATTATGCTAGCACCTCTTCTAATGCATATACTCACACTATATGCTACCTATATAAGAAGAAGGGACATATAAAGTTTGAATGTCTATTAAAGAGGAAAGATGTGAAAATTAAATAAGTTTGGAAAGTAAAAAAAAAAAAACTTCTCTTGTTAAACCATTCATACCCAAGAAAGTATGGGTACCAAGATAAAAGTCAAGTTCATAAATCAAGGACTCCATAAATGTAAGGTATTCCTTTAGAAATTAGGAAAGAAACTTAATCACTTCTTCTACAATGATATTGAACCGGTTGAAATGAAAAAATGAGTTCTAGGAAGCCTAATGATGCTTATCATATTAAAACTAATAAAAATTGTTGGCCTCAATCAATAAATGAATCGTACAAGGCTTAAGTCAGAAAACATTAAGATTTGCAAAGCAAATTTTGGAGTTCATATGAAATCAAAAGAAAAGAAAATATGAAGCAAATTGAGCTTATTGCATAAGTATTTTAAAGACAAGAGCTTGACAGAGAAGTGGTCAGTCGACTGACCATAAGATCAGCCGATTGACTGAACAACACCTTTAAGGAGAAAGGATAAGTCAGCCAACTGGACAAAAGCTCAATCGACTGACTGATGGAAAATTTTTTTTTTAAAACAAGTTTGAAATGAAATACTTGAGCAACATAACAACAATCCAAGCAAAAGTATAGTACAATACACATGATAATGATTGACTTCATGCTTATGTGATATGCAATATGCTACATATGTATATCTTGAACTTGGTATCTTGAAATCTTTAAAGAAGATAAAATATTAATGATTTATGGCTCACTATATTTTGAAAATCTGAGCATAAAGTTATTAAGCATAATTTAGAAACATGAATTTTGAAATGACTTGATTAATTCTTGACCATGTATGCTTATGATGGATCACATGGATAAATGAAAAATCGGCATCTAAATAATTTGGTATCTATGCACAGTGCATGATATGACATCAACATTAGTATCTAGGAAGTATATTGGTATCCATGAATATATCAATTGGTATTTGAGCAAGATAGCATCATTATGAGCATGTAATGATATTGATGATATTGACATGATATTGGTATTTGATATTAGTATCCATGAGCACATACATGATATGAATCAATATATGAAGCATGGGATGATAAACTTTAAAGCATAATTGGTATCAAATATGACTCAGGGGGAGTATTATAACTCATTGCTTGTAGTATGAGTTTTCCCTAATTTTCATGAATTAATTTCAAAAGAGGGAAAGAATGATGAATTATGAATGGCAAATATGACTTTTGAAGTATTTTTAGCTAATATGAATGTTATACAATATATGTCTGATTGTAAATTTAAAGATGTCACAATACATATACAATATGAACGACAAATATGAAATATGCATGACTATTTGACCATCGAAGCACACTACATATACTATATTGCAATATATTGAGAAGTGTGTGTTCATATGTTCATTTGAACTTAATCTTTTTGATATCTTACTCTTTTTGATTGATGTCAAAAGGGGGAGAAGTATTGAGCAAAAATTGAGTATGATATTGAAAAATTCGAACATGATATCTGTATCAAAAGGAAGGGGGAGAAGTATTTGATATTGAATGATCTTAAACTTGAATGATGTAATGAGCATGATATTGTATGATATTGAAATTGGTTTTCAAACTACAAATATTGTTAAGATGATGCTTATTGTAAAGGGGAGTATTTTTAAGGCTTATTCAAATTTTTGCTCCTTATTTGTCATCACAAAAAAAGGGGAGATTGTTGGCCTAACTAGCCTTTTCGATCTTGTTTTGATGATAACAAACGAAGGATATTTTAACATGTGTTGTTGAGTGACTTTATTTCAAGATTAAGTAAAACAACACTCATGATTATGGAAGTAAGATGGAAATCAAAGTCAATCAAGTGAAAGCTTCTCAGAATATTGAAGCAATAAAAGATAAATGAAGAGCTTAAAGGCTAAGTAGGACTTGAAGTAAAGCTGAACCTCAGGAGACTTGAAGACTTAGAACTAAATGAGTTCATGCTTAGAAAGATATTTGTAAGTACTTCAATCCAATACTATTTAGATTTATGAAGCTCTTTAGGATAAAAAGACTTAGAAACCATTTCTTCTAAAACCATTGAAAATGATTTTGAAAGAGTGGTACTTGAGCTTTTCAAAATGAACTAGAGTTTAAAAATTAAAAATGAAAAAGAGAGGACTGGTCAGCTGACTGACCAGTTTTGAACTGGGATCATTCAGCCGACTGCCTCCATGGTCTATCCAGCCGATTAACTATTTTGAACATAACTAAGTCAGCGGACTGACAATTTATCAAAATTAATTTTTTGAGAGAGAGAGATAGAATGGTGTTAGCCGCTTGTCCAGTCGACTGACTAGTACAAAAATGACCCAATTGAGTGAGTCAGCCGACTAACTTTACGGAGATTTTGAATTTTGAACTATACAGGAAGTTTTTCAAAATTAAGTCTATGATTTAATAGCTTTTGAAAAGTTACCTAAATACTCCATGTCAACTTGTTAAAGGAGGAAACTTTTCTTTAAGAAATCTATAAATACTTCTCTTGCTCAATGAAAATATACACTCAAGTGATACACGATTTCTACGCCAAAACTCTCCTAAAGCATATACTTGCTCACACTCTTGCTGGGGGAAACTCTACGAAATTTCTAGTTGATTAAAAAAATTTTGTTCAAATTTGCAACTAAGACTTCTATATCAATAAGAAAGAACCATTGGTGACTTAAACCTTGAGCTTCATATTTTCTGTTTAGTTTTGGTTTTCAAGTTCGATTAGTGATTTAACTTGTACAACTTGCTTTGTGTTTGAGAGTGTTTTTGTACACAAAGTTTATCTTGTATTCTTGTAGATTGTGACGATTATAGGATTGTTGGATCACTGGCTAAGCAAGGGGATATCACTTAGAGAGGTGCTGCTTTAGCCTATTTAAAGGAGTGATCAAGTGAGGGGATATCAGTTGGAGAGGCGGGCTCTGGCCAACTGAAGGAGTGTGTAAATAGTGTTGTTCCGCCCGGCACAGGAACTAGTTTTAGTGAATCCTCTTATGCTTTGCCAAAGGCAAGGACATAGGCTAGGTATAAGCCTAACTCCGTAAAAACTGTGGTTTCACTCTCTCTTTCCTTTGCTCTTTATTTTCACTATATATATAAACTGCGTGGATATTTTTAAATTCCTTAATCAAACACTACGTGGATTTGATATTAAGTAAACTTAAGCTTAATTTATTTTTGTGATTGCTGAAACCGAAAGGGAGTACGTTGGTTGATCCATTCTTTGCGGAAATTGTAGGGGAGTACGTTGATTGGTGAAACACTCAAAGATTCATTAAACTAAAAGTTTATTTAACGTCTAAACTTTTGGAAATAGTATTGGATTGCACCTCATTTTAAGAAAGCAATTTCATTAACTATAGGGATGTAAACAAATACATGCTGAATCTTCTATCTTAGTTTGGATATTGTGGTTGATTGGAAAATTGATTGGTTTGATTGATTGATTGGTAAATGGTTTGTTTAAATACTTGTGGTGGTGGATTCAAAGTATTTATTATGTATTTGAATAAATCAACAAGAAGTAAAGAATTCCTTAAAATGTGAAAAAGAAGTTAAGGATTCTTGAAAAGAATTAAAAAGAAAATTTTTAAATCCAATTCACCCCGCTCTTAGGACTACACCTTAGTTTTCACATCATCATGTGTCATTAAGCACAAATTAGAAACCTCTGAGTCACTTTGGTCAGAGTCTGAGTCACTGCTACTTAGTTTATCCCACAAAGTGTCTGCTTTCATGGCTTTCTTCTTTTTCCTAGCATCGTTTTTCAGTAGTGGGCAATCTAGTTTGATGTGCCCAACCTTGTTGCAATTGTAGCATATGGAAGCATTCGATTTTCTTTTCTTTTACTAGACTCTCACTTCTCAGATGTAGATTCCTTATGTAGAGACCCGAAGAATTATAGTAATTAAATAGTAAAAGAAATAAGGAAGAAAAGGAAAATTCCAAAAAGGGACTTATAGGGTCTCGTCAACGAGCGACGAACACAAGATTCTCATTGACGAGCATCCTTCTTGGGCTCATTGACGTGGACACTTGTCTCATCGACGAGAATTTAATGAGAGGGGGTTTAGCAGAGCCTGAAGTTTATCGACGAGGGATTCGAGTTCGACGACGAACTCCCTTCATGGACTTGTCAACAAGGTGACGTGTCTCATCGACGAACCCAGGTTTATAAATATTCCTAATTCGGATTTTTTAGCAAGAAATTTGTGCAAAAACCCCTTCTCTCTCTAAAACTGACCCTCTCCCCTTCTCTCTATGATTCCGGCTTCGTTTTTCACCAATTTGACGATCGGAAGCCGCCATGTTACTCCTAGGAAGATTCTCTTCAAGTCTCCTGAAGTAAATCGTTGGTTAGGCCAACTTGAGCACCATCCCAAAATTAAGGCAAGTTGAATATTTGGGTATTTTCAGTTTATTAGGCTTATTTGAGTTTAGATTTTAAGTTATATAGGAATATACTAGAGTTTTGTGAAATAAAATTAGGATGTTATGATTTCAGGATTATGGTGTTTTTGGGACCCTACAGGCATGGGTTGAGGATCCAGTGAATATTTTCAAGAGCTCAAGTAAATTATAATTCAGAAAATTTATGAGTATGTAGGTTTGGGGAAATATAGTTGATTATTGGCCTAACTAGGCTTTTCAATCTTGTTTTGATGATAACAAAATGAAGGATAATTTAACGTGTGTTATTGAGTGGCTTTATTTAAGGTCTCAGTATAAGGACACTCACGGTTAATCATGGAAGCAAGTTGGAGACCAATGTCAATCAAGTGAAAATTTCTCAGTATATTGAAGTAATGAACGACAAATAAAGAGCTTAAGTGCCAAGCAAATCTTGAAATCAAAAGTGAATCTCAAGAGGATGCAAGACTTAGTGATTAAGGAGATCATGCTTAGAAGGATATTTGTAAGTACTTTAAGTCATTGCTATTTAGATATGTGAAGCTCCTTAAGATACAAAGACTTAGAGACTAGCACTTGAAAAACTCTTGAAAATGTTGTTGACAAGTTGTGATTAAGTTTTTCAAGTAAACTGGATTTTAAAGAAATCAAAAAATAGAAATTATTTGAAAAAGAGGACTGCCCAGTCGACTGACTCAGTACCCAGCCAACTAACAGTTCCCAACCGACTGATCATATTTGAACGTGGTTCAGTCAACCAACTGACAGGAAATCTTCAATAAAGTTAACTATCCAGCCGACTGACTCAATGAACTGAAAAGCGTTCAGCCGACTAACTATTTTGAACATGGTTCAGTCAGCCGATTGACAATTTATCAGAATTAATTTTTGAGAGACCGAATGGTGTCAAACGCCTGTCCAGCTGACTGCCTAGTGCAAAAATGACCCAGTCGAGTGGGTCAGCCGACTGACTCTGCGGAGATTTTTTAAAATTCAAACCTACAGGAAGTTTTTCAAAATTTATTCTCTGAATTAATATCTTTTGAAAAGTTACCTAAATGCCTCATGTTAAATAAGGAAACTTTTCTACACGAAATCTATAAGTACCTCCTTTGCTCAATAAAAAAATACACATAAGCAATAAACGATTTCTATGCTAAAACTCTCCTAAAGCTCATTCTTGCTCACACCTTTTTGCTGGGGGGAAAACTCTACAAAATTGCTGGACTGAAAATAGAGGTTTGGTTCTAAGTTGCATCTAAAATCTTTAAAGAACCATTGGTGACTTCTAAACCTTGAGCTTCACATTTCCTATTTAGTTTTGGTTTTGAAGTACAATTTGGGATTTAACTTGCACAACTTGCTCTGTGTTTGAGAGTGTTTTTGTACTCAGATATCCATTCCTTTCTACTAGATCTTTGACTGTTCAAGGTATTATTGAATCATTAGACCAAGCATAGGTTGTTGCTTGGAGAGGTTTCTTTTCCTGAAAAAGAGGTTGGTTATTGTACAGGTTTTTGTTCCACCCAAAGGAACAAGGTATAGCGAAATCCTTAGGTGGTTGACCTAAGGCAAGGACATAGGCTAGGGTAAGTCGAACCTCGTAAAAACGGCGGTGTCACTCTCTTTCCCTCACTCTTTTTAAATTTCCAGGAAACATATAAACTATGTGGATGTTGTAATTCTCTTAATTATAAAAACAAAGCATATTGGAAGTTAAATAAACCAAAGCCAAATTTGTTCTTGGGCTTGCGGAAACTGAAAGGGAGTATGTTGGTTAATCATTTTTTTTCGGAAACTATAAGGGAGTACATTGATTGGTTAACAACCCAAAACCCATTAGTTGAAGGTTTATTTAAATTATGATAAAAAAATAAATTAAAAAAAGGTGTTTGGATGCTATTTTTATCTTCAGTTCAAAAGCCAACTACAGGACTTGCACATTCATATACAGAGTTGTTGAATATTGCAAATCAAGATTGATTACTTGTGTTGTGGTTGTTTTGCTTGAACAGTTAATTAATTGGTTATGTTTGTTGTGGTTGTTGATTGAGTAGAGGAACTTAGTGCTTGTGTGGATTGCCTAATCAAAAAAAGTATAAGAAGTCTTTAAACGATTGTAAAAAGTTAAGAATTGTCAAAAAGACTAAGGAATTTTTAAATAACCCAATTCATGCCCCCCATCCCTCCTCTTAGGACTACACCTTAGGTTTCAATTGGTATCAGAGCGCGGTTATAACAAAACCTAAGAAGTAGCTATATAAAGATCTAAATGGCACAAATAGGAGTAGCTCCCCTTGGTGAGGGTCAATCCTCGACTAGGCTACCCATTTTTTTTGTAGATTAAATTATACTTTTTGGAAGCAACGAATGAGAATCTACCTTCAAACAATGGATTGGAAGGCATGGAATGTTGTTACAAATGGAAACCCGATTCCTACAAAACTAGTAGATGGAAAATAAGCACCTAAAGAAGATAAAGAACTAATCAAATCAGATTACAAAATGCTACAAATTAACTCAAGTGCAATAAATGCCCTATATTGTGCACTTGATGCAAATGAATACAATAGAGTAATGGCATGTAAAATAGCTAAAGAAATTTGGGATAAATTAGAGGTAACCTATGAAGACACAGTGGATGTTAGGTAAAGTAGAATTGATATGTTAACTAGTGAATACGAAGCTTTTAGGATGAATTCCGATGAAACTATAACAAGCATGTACACTAGGTTCACACATATCATAAACTCACTAAGTGCCTTGGGAAAAACATATTCCACCCATGAGATGATTCGTAAAATTTTAAGAGCACTTCCATCTATTTGGGAACCAAAAGCCACAACCATAACGGAAGGTAGAAACCTTAAAACAACTTCCCTAGATGAACTCATAAGATCACTTCTAACCTATGAAATGATTTTGAAAGAAAGAAGCACTAAAAACAAAAATAAGAAGTCTATAGCTCTAAAAACCTTGAAAGAACATTCAAGTGAAGAAGATAATGAATCTAGTGAATTACAAGATGAAGACTTAGCTTTCAAAACTAAAAGACTTGGAACTAGAAAATTCAACGGATCAAAAGCTGAAAGAGGTGAAAATAATAAAAAGGAATACAAAAGCAAAAATGATCCTCCCACTTGCTATCACTGTAAAAAGGTCAGACACATCAAGTCGGACTACCCACAACTCAAGAAGGAAAAGAAGAAAAAGAATCCTGCAATGAAGGCAACTTGGGATGACACAAGTTCAAGTGAATCGGAGAGTGAGTCAAGCGATCAAAAAGTAGCAAACATGTGCTTCATGGCACATAATGAAGAGGTAAACTCTTACTACTCTCTCTCTGAAGATTCGTGTGTTGAATCATATAGTAATTCGTGTGAAAACATGCTCTCTTACAAAAAACTTCAAGCTGAATTATTTTCTCTCTATATTAAGTTCATTAAAGTCTCAAAAAGGAACATGAGCTTGAAACAGCAAAATGAAACACTTAGAAATCAGCTAGAGTCCTCAAAACTTGTTGAAAAAGAAAAAGATTTAAAGATTGAAGAGCATGAGAAGAAAGTAAATAACTTGTCTCAAAAATTAGTTAAGTCTCAAGTGAATGAAGATAGCAAGAGAGTGCAAGAAATAATTGATCTTAAAAATCAAATTCAAGAAAAGGAAAAAGTCATTTACAACTTTACCAAAGGTAAAGATAATTTCAAAAAAATGGTAGGACAACAAAAGATGGCTAATAATAAAGAAGGAATTGGTTACAATGGAACACCAAACAAGAAAAAGAAAGACTTGTTTATGGGATATTTTGTAAATCAATCTAAACACTATGCAAGTACTTCATCAACAAATATCTATGAGCATACTACTTTTTACATGTGTAAAAATGAAGGACACATAATGTTTAATTGTCCACTCAAGAAAAAGTATAGATGCACTCGCTGAGACTTCCATTAAGGAAAGCTGTCTTGACATCCATTTGTCAAATTTCATAATCGAAATGAGCTGCAATGGATAAGAGAATCCGGATTGACTTTAGCATGGCTACCGGCGAGAAAGTTTCGTCATAGTCGATTCCCTCTTTCTGAATAAATCCTTTCGCAACATGCCTAGCCTTGAAGGTTTCAACCCTCCTATCTACTCTTCTCTTCTTCTTATATATCCATTTGCATCCAATGGGTTTTATCCCTTCGGGTGGCTCTACAAGATCCTAGACTTGATTAGAATACATGGACTCCATCTCTGATTTCATAGCCTTCAGCCAAAGTTTTGCATCTTTATCTTGAAGTGCTTCATAGTAGTTATCGGAATCAGTATCCAGTTCATCAAGGATCCTATCATAAGACTCTCCTAAGAATATATACCAATCAAGCTGGCGTACAACCCTCCCACTATGATGAGGCATGTTTTACTATGTTGATCCTAATTTTTGTGCACCATCATTCTACCCTAGTTGTACAATCAGCATAGTTGTATGTGATGGGTCAAACTTAGCTTGATTTAAAACATTCCTCCCACTATGAAGAGGCAATGGGACGTCAATAACTATGTCTTGTGGTGATTCTTCTTGCACTATTGGTATAGCTGGTATATCTCCTCTCAACACTTCTAGAACAATCCTACTTCTGGGTTTGTGGTTCATTACATAGTCCTCTTCGAAGAATTGAGCATTGGTGCTAACAATGACCTGATGATCCTTGGGACAATAAAATAAACCACCTTTCGTTCCTCTAGGGTAGCCAACAAATAAACAGACATCTGTCCTTGATTCCAACTTATCTGCTTTCCCTTTTAGCACGTGTGTTGGACTACCCCATATCCGAACATGTTGCAAACTAGGTTTGCGCCCAGTTCACAGTTCTATGGGTGTAGTAGGTATTTACTTAGATGGGACCAAGTTCAGAATATAGGTTGTTGTTTCTAGTGCGTGCCCCCAAAACGAATTAAGAAAATATGAATAACTCATCATAAATCTGACCATGTCCATAAGAGTTTTATTCTTTCTTTCTGCTACACCATTCTGTTGTGGCATACCAAGTATAGTTAACTAGGATTCAATTCCCTCCTTTGATAAGTAATCCATAAAATCTTCTAAGTGGTACTCACCACCACGATTAGATCGCAATGTCTTGATACATTTACCCTGACACTTCTCTGTTTCCGCCTTAAATACCTTGAATTTCTCAAAGCATTCAGACTTATGGAGCATCAAATAAATATACTCACACCTTGAGTAATCATAAATGAATATAATGAAATACTCAAAGCCACCTCTAGCATGGATATTCATGGGGCCACAAAAATCAAAGTGAACCAGTTCTAATGCCTTTTTTGCTCTATAGCCTTTGGCCGAAAATGGCCACTTGGTCATCTTACCTTCTAAGCAAGATTCACAAACTGGTAGTGCCTCCACTTCTAATAAACCTAATGGCCCATTCTGAACCAACCTTGAAATCTATCTTAGATTAATATAACCCAGGCGTAAGTGCCAAAGATAAGTTTGGTTCAATTCAGAAGATTTCTTTCTCTTACATGGTTGTTTATTAGTGTTATTCAATTCATTTAGTTGCATTGTAGGAGAAGTATGATTAATAATATAAATACCATCCACCAATGTACCAAAACAGATAAAACGTTTATTTAACTTAACAACAACTGAGTCATTAAAATAAACGGAATATCCATTATCCACCAACTTAGAAACTGAAATCAAATTCCTTCTAAAAGAAGATACATAAAGAGAGTTTTTCAATATTAAAATCCTATCTCTACCAAAAGAAATGTGAATATCTCCTCCTGCAACTATTGACACTCTCATGCCATCTCCCAAAAATACGTAAATCTCCCCATCACTTAGTTGGAGGGTTTGCTGGAACCCCTTCAGAGAATTGCAAATATGATTAGTGGCTCATGTATCTACACACCAGTTACTAGTAGATATCACCGCCAAACATGTTTCAACTACTAGTGAATGAGATATACATGTTGGGTGGTTCAAGGCCTTCTCAACCCCAAATATTTTTTTGAGGTTCTGCATTATATCATAGGGAGAAGGCATAAACTGATGTTGATGTTGCAGAACATTCGATGATGCCAAAATGTAACACCATGCCATCTCATTAGCCTTAATCCACTTCCGATAAGCCTAGGTTTTCTCATCGTTTGCCCCTTCACCGGGTTTTTGTGGACATACCTTTGTGAGCACATACTTGTACTCCTTTGCAGTCAGTATAATGTCCAAGTTCCTTTTCTAGTCAATATAATTAGGTCCAACCAGTTTGTTTTCTTTGAGAATAACAGCTAGGGGATTGAAAGCCATTTTAATCTTGAGAACCACATATTATAATAAAATATGATGAGCAATAATAAACTTTTAATTCAATTAAAAGAATATGATTCCCTCTACCAATATTTTCTTTTAAAGAATCTATCGGCAACCTAACACACCGTGAGTAATATGCCTCGATGGGAGGTCGTCTATTACTCAACATTTGTGTAGACAGGGGAGGACTTATTAATTTTACTATCTAGGCAAGTGACAATGCCAAGAAAAATTAAATTGCTGACTTTGCTTTGGTCCTATAAATAATAGCAGTAACTCAAATGGTGAGAATACTATTATTCATAGCTAAGTGTATACCATCACGTAACACTAGACCTATTGTCCCGTAGTGAATCCCCCAGATGGAGTGATGACCCAATACTAACAATTACTAGAGTTTATACTTGGTGAGTCAATAATTATGTCCATCCGATGGGAAGGAAGATTCTAATATCAACTCATAAAATTAATTACATCACCTATAAGCTAGTGGTAAAGACCATGGGATTTATACGTAATAAATTCCCTCACCCACTTAGTTATTTAATTCATGAGGGATGCAAATTTGCACGTGTTTAATATTCCAATATTGGTAACTAAAATATACGCAAAAAAAAATTCTAAATTCCCTTAAATTATTATTATTATTTAAATTATAACTTGGGAATTAATTTTATTCTCTAGTTGCACATGCATAAACCAATATTGAAATATTAAATCTTAAATGCTAATGACATAAAACAAAAAACACGCCAAGCAAACATATATAAACAAGAAATATGATATAATAAAAATCTCGGCTATTATGGTACAGTAGCTCTCATCATAAAACCATGATTACTTACTTGCCATTACGGAGTACCGGTGGTCGGCGGGGTCCGGCGTGTAGAATGTGGCTACAAGTCTATTTATAAACCCTTTATTTAAATTCAAATTCAATTTCAATTTCAATTTAAAATTCTAATTCTAATTCTAATTCAATTTCAATTTCAATTTCAAATTCAAATTCAAATTCAAATTTAAACTGCAACTGTTCTAGGGTTTTTTCTTCTTTTTTACCACTACTACGTGCCACAATTGTGCCTACGTCTCAGGTGAACCTACAAAAAATTACAGAATCCTGACTCCATGACCGGAGTTCACATGCTACGAATCATGTAACAAACAATTGCAATCAGATTACAGAATCCTATGCCTCCATAATCTAGAGTTAACATGCTACGAATTTTTAAACAATCACAATCATAAACCATAGATTCGTCTGACCATAATAACTGGGCAAAAAGCTACAAAACAGAAGTTAGCGCATCCACACGTTCCACCCTATGCATGCAATGGTTCAAAAACTGAAGAACATGGTACTATTATCCGTATACAGTATCAGTCAAGACTCTGATACCAATTAAACAGGCCTGCTGCCGAATAGCCCTAAGATCTGGTTGTAGTGCATACAAATAACCAAAAAAAAATGATCTTGCATACCTAGGTTAAACAAAAATTCGATCTTTCAAATCCGGATCACAATAAAAATTCAATCTTGCGTGATTAGGATTATACCTGCGAGATCTCTCTAGTTTGATCTTGAATCTGCAAGCACAATGAAGAACTCCTAAATCTACAAGCATGAAGAGGAGCTCCCGACCCGGATTAATTCTTAATTATGTTAATTACAATTCATACCACTAAGAATTATAATTGCACTCCCTATCGTATTCAAAATTAAATTTCGAGCTCCTATTATTAAATGCTTATTTATCTCCCCACGCAAAGACTACAGATACCCGTTAATTAAATTAAATTACTAAAAATTGAATTAATTGACATATTAATTCCCTGAGATCTTCCACTTAACTTATTTGACATGTCGAATTCAAAATCCACCTGCAGGGTTTGACACAATTAAAACTTATAAGCTTCCTCAAGGGGGTATCATCAATCCCGATACCGGGACGTGGATTCCATCAATAATTAATGTTCACCATACACATAATGCCATTACCCAACTCATTGAGTTTATTGACCCATAAAGAATCTCACTCTTCTATGAATCAAAGTAATAAATACTACATGCATGTGTCTAATAATCATATCATGATTAAGAGCATAAGCACTCATAATAATCATGAGGTATTAATTGTTTTTTATAGTCAGTATAAAAAAAATTACCCCAAGACGGTCTTATTCAATACACTCAAAGTGTACTAGCACAAGGAGTTGGAACTATACCATTCCCCATAGTCAAGACAGACCTATTAAAACCTTATGCTATAGTCCTACCAAAGGTGTGCCCAATTCCATTTAATACTGTGAACAATAAACTTATACTCTATAAGAACTAATGATCTAATCTTCTGTGTGTAAGTCGTACTCTACACACTAGATTACCTACTATGTAGAATAAAAGACACATGCATAATCATTAAATAGATGTCAAGCAAACATTGCTCACAAAGATTCTTATTAAAATGGAATAACTAAAGTTGTTAATAAAAAATAAAATTGATTACATAAAGCATGTCTTTTAGTATAAATCTCTAACAATTGGCACATGCAGGAGAAAAATCTTTGCAACAATTGGTTAAGCGAGGTTTGTTGAAGGGTGCAAAGGTGTGCAAACTTGAATTTTGTGAGCATTGTATTCTGGGAAAACAAACTAGAGTGAAATTTGGCACTGTAATCCACCAGACTGAAGGTATTTTAGACTGCATCCATACAAATGTATAAGAACCTACTAAAACTGCTTCATTGGGTGGTATGCATTATTTTGTCACTTTTGTTGATGATTTTTCCAAGAGAGTTTGGGTGTATTCTATTAAACATAAAAATGAAGTGTGTGATATTTTCCTTAAGTGAAAAAATTTAGTTGAAACTCAAACTGGTAGAACAGCTCAGATCAGATAATGGCGATGAATACACGAGTGACCCGTTTATGAAGGTATGTCAAGATGAATGTATTGCTCGACACTTCACAGTTAGAGATACACCACAACAGAATGGGGTGGCAGAGCGTATGAATCGGACTTCGTTGGAGAAAGTTTGATGTATGTTGTCTAATGCTGGGCTGGACAAAAGGTTTTAGGTTGAGACCATTAGATATGTGTGTCATCTCATCAACTGTCTACCATCAACTGTAATAGGGAGAAAAACACCCTATGAGATATGGTCTAGAAATCCGGCTAGTGATTATGATTCTTTACATGTTTTTGTTACTATGGCTTATTATCATGTTAAAGAATCTAAGTTGGATCCAAGAGCTAAGAAAGTAATATTCTTGGGGATTAGCGCAGGAGTCAAAGGATATCCTTTTGGTGTCTAGAGATGAAAAAAATGATTTTAAACAAGGATGTGACTTTTGATGAACTTACAATGATGAAGAAAACAATACGCAAGGAGACACCAATTGAAGAAAAGACTAGTGGTACTCAACAACAGGTGGAGGTTGAGACAATTTTGGGAAAACCAGTGAGAAATGAGACTACATGAAGTAACTCTCTAGTTACGGTGGGGAATAGTGTACAAGAAGAGGAGATTTCAATCCGAGACAACAAGAATCAATTGTTTCTCAAAGGCCAAGACGAGAAATTCGAAAACCTGCTCAGTATACTGATATGGTGGCCTATGCACTTCCAGTTGTAGATTATAATGTTTCTTGCACTTTCAAAGAAGCAATGAGGAACTCTAAATCAGATAAGTGGAAAAGAGTGATGAAAGAAGAAATGTAGTCTCTTCATCAGAATTATACTTGGGATGTAAGAACCCGACCTGAGATAAGTGTATTAAATAAATGAGGAAAAAAGAAGGAAAGCCTAAAAGGCAAAAATCTGTAGGGCTCGTCGACGATGCTCATCGACGAAGCCTCTATTTAGCTCAACGACGAGATTCAGTAGCTTGTCAATGAGGAGATGCCGAGATATTTTAGGAAATCTTGAAATCTCAGGCTCGTCGACGAGGCCACCTTAGCATCAATGAACTTCCTTCTGCGGCCTGTCGACGAGGACGCCGTCTCGTCGACAAGTCTGGCTGGGTCAACTTGTTTACAAATATCTTTTTCACTTGCTTAATGGTTAAGAAACCAAAAAACTCTCTCTTTCTCTCTCTCTCTCTAGAACTCTCTCTCTCTCTCTTGAATTTTAGGTCGTCAATTGCTGGAATCTACGATCCGACGTTACCACGTGGATCAAGAGGAGAATCACTATGTTTATAGTGGATCATAAATTCGTTTCTAGGATTTTCAGGTTTTGACCCAAAACCGAGGTAAGGGTCCTATTTCAGTTTTGTTTTGGTATATATGTAGTAGTAAGAATTATAGTGAAATATAGTTCTTGGATGTTTAGGTTTTGGAAACTCGGTTCGTAGTTTTGGAGCCGTAGAATTCGTATTTTGGAATTCAGGAAAAGATAAGGGGATTTTGTTTATATAATTATTTTTGAAATCAGGATCGGTAAACCTATAGTTTACAGTCGTATGTATGTTTTGGCTACTTACTTGGGAAAATTTATCAAGTGAAAATGGGGGATTTTCAAGTTACAGTTTTTGGGAAAATTGGGGGTTTTGGGTATCATCTATATTTCTATTGGAAAATCGTACGTTGTATAAAATTATAGTATTGAGATGACCATACTTGTATTTGTATTAAACTGTATTTCTCGAACTAAAAACGATATAATTTGTATATGCTCAAATAAGTGTGGAATGAACTGTTGTATGTAAAATGTTCCAGGTTTTGTAAAACAGCTAGGGGTGGCTAATTACCGTACGCTAATGAGTATAGGAACATGAGTTCCAAAATTGTTACAGGTTTTGTAAAGCAATTAAGGGTGGCTAATTATCGTACGTTGCCGCCATGTCTCGGCTAATTACCGTGGGTGAGAGTGTTTGGCTCCGTATCCGAGGGTGTGAAATATCACCAGTTTGTTCCGACTGGTTACCGATGGGTGTGAGTGGACATCGTACTGGCAACGATATCGCTATGAGGCTTCAGTTATTACAAGGCATCGTGTGCTTGGGTGTGACGACACTGACCATATATTTGGTATCGTATGTACTGGAACTAAATTGTGAAAATACTGGAACTATATCGTGTTATGTTTTATGTTGAAATAACATTTGTATGCGACACACTGATATAACCTGTTTTCTTCCTTACTGAGAGGTGTCTCAGCCCGAATATACAAATGTTTTTCAAGTATTTCGGGCAGCCGAAACTAGCATCCTAGCTTCCAAAAGCGTGGGTGTTGGTTAGTTATGTTTAGTACCTATGTAAGTACGGGTTTTGTAACCTGGTTGTCAGTGTTGGGTTTTATAGACACCCGGAGTATGTACTGTATTTTGGGAACGTATATACCAGTTATGTATAGACTCTGATATGGTATGATGTATGTATAGAAAGAATATTTTCGATGCATATTTGATGTGTATGGATATGTATGTGAATATGTATAAGGTGTACGTGTACCCCACAGGGTCGGACCCTCATTTAGTGTAGTATCATATATGTTTTAATTGATACAGAGACAGGTTAGGTTACTATGTTCACACCTGGAACCCATCCACGGGTTCGAGGCATGACAGCTTGGTATCAAAGAAAAACCAGGTTGTTAGGTTTTGTAGACTTGGTTAGGCGTAGCTTTGTGTACATACCAGAGTATAGGATGTAGGAAATTGGTAGAGTAGGTCGAGGGTTGTTTTGTTGCTAGACGGGGACTCATTGGCGGTGTAAAAACCCAAACCGTGATAAATGGGTTTAAATTAATAAGAGAGGGGCAAATTGGGAATTTTGGCATATTTCGTTGACAAAGCCAAATTTTGTCGATGAAGCCTTTGTTCTTCTTGTCGACGAAATTCAGAGACTCATCGACGAGGAAAAGCCGAGAAGTTTCAAAAATTGGGAATATCAAGATTCGTCGACAAGGCCATCGATTCATTGACGAAGTCAATAAAGGATTCGTCGACGAAGGCACCATTTCATTGAAAAAATTGCCCGGGGTCAAAAGGGCTACAAATAGAAATTCATTTACTTCCTCACTAAAAAAACTTAGATTTTCTCTCTCTCTCTCTCTAAACCTCTCCCTACTCTCTCTCTCTTTCTAGATTTCTTCGCTGATCATTGATGGAATCAGAAATATGAAGTTACCACGAGGATTGTGGAAGGATTCTCTACAACTTCTATGGATCGAAATCTTATTTCGGAGATTTTTGGGTTTCGACAAAAAATCAAGGTAAGGCTCGGTTTTCAATTATGATTCGGTAGTTTTGTAGGTAACTGTCTTGTGAGCATATTTTGTACTGTGATTTGTAGGTTTTGAAACTCGGTTCGCTGTTTAGGGACCTTGGAGTTTGGGATTTGTTATCCGAGGAAAAGGTAAAGGGGAACTATGTTTATATTGGTTATTTTTGAAATCGGACTCGATGGAACTATGGTCCACAGTCCTGTGTGTGTTTTGGCTACTCATTTAGGGGGATCTAACGGGGAAAACTATGGGTTTTTCATTATTACAGTTTTGGGAAAAAGGGGGCGACAAGCTGCATCCTTGGTTTTAATGAAAACCTATGTATATGTTGATTTATATTCCGTGATTGGGATGGTCATGCCTTGACTTGTTTAAACTGTATTTTTTTGGAAAACCATGATATAGATTACCAAATGGGTGTGGTTTGTTTGGTTATATGAGCATGCATGTGTGTGTGCTATGTTGAAATGCTAGTAAGAACTGGGTTTCGAAATGATTCCGGGTACTGAAAGTGTCCAGCTCTATATTCGAGGGCATGTGTTTATCGTTTGCCACATAGGCAAGAGTGTTTGGATTTTTATCCGAGGGCATGAGCCTATACCGGCAGATCAGGCCGAAATGTGTGGATCCACCAGTTAGTACTGGTACGATGCCATGGGAGCCAAGGACTAGCCATGTACCGGTGGTGCCGTGCTTCGCGGGTAGGCCGGGCCAACACCAGATTTTCTCGGACCAGCTTCAGGTCAAAAGGTGTGACGACACCGGGTTGCTGATCATGTGTGTGTGTGCGTGTATGCACTGTGTGAACTAGTACTGGATAGCATTCAACTGTGTGTATGTTGTATCATGATAACACTAAAATGTCACACACCGATATAACTTGTGTTCTTCCTTACTGAGAGGTGTCTCACCCCTGCTATACGTACATTTTTATAGGTTCTTCGAGTAACCGAAACTAGCGTAATGGTGTAGGGAGCATAGTGGCCGGTGTACTGCGTTTAGCACTTGGGTAAGTGCTAAGACTGTATTTTTTTTGGGTTGCCATTTTGAGTTGTATTTGGGCACCCAGTTGTACGTTGTGATAGAGCCATGTTTTGCTCTTGTATAGACTCTGGTATGGTACTGTATATGATGTTATAGAATGACCTTTTTCCGCTGCGTATATGATTGTGATTGGATGTGTTTAGGGTTCTTGGGAACCCCATGAGGTCGGACCATCATCCATTGTACTGTATCTTTAGATGTTTTATCAGATACAGGATCAGATTAGTTACATTTTCACCCTTGGGTCCCATTTCGAGGTTCGGGGCGTGACAACTTGGTATCAGAGCTAACTAGGTTACTAGATCTTGTAGACTTGGTTAGGCTTAGTTATGAGTACATACTAGATTATAAAATGTGGATGTGAGTAGAGTTGGTTGAAAGTGGTTCAGTTGCTAGACCGGGATTTGTCGATGGTATTTTGTATTTTTTCTAATATGACGATTCCAGTAAAAGTAGGGCAGATCATTGATGACTTTCGTGTCAGTGTGCTAGGATAGACCTAGACCTGGCAGGGAGTAGTTAACACGATTAGTGTAGATCATTGTGTTAACTGTATGTGGTGTAAGGGTATTGATAGATTCCTATTGTATTGCAGCATGGAGCCCAAGGATAATAACCTGGGAAGTGGCTCCGATGAGACTTCGAGTGATGAGTCTCCTTCTGTGCCTCGAGGTTTGACGAGACAGGTACTGCGAGAGATCGAGTGGAGTGTGACGAGACGCGAGCACTATCCTACTGCTGCGGGGTGCACCATTGAGAGGTTCACATGCATGCACCCACCAACGTTCTCTAGAGGACCTGACCCGACGATAGCAGAGGATTGGGTGGAGAAAACTGAGAAGATCTTGGAGGTCCTGCACTACACAGATAGGTAGCGAGTTCTTTATGCCACCTTCCAGCTATCTAGGGTGAGTGTTGGTCATTTGAGGGTAACTGCTACAACTGTGGCCAACCATGTCACATAGCTCGTGATTGTCGAGCACTGAGGCGAGATGTTCCTGCATTTAATTGGAACTAAGGGAGCAATCAGATACCTCGGGGGACCATTCAAGCAAATACAGCTCCGACCAGAGTATACTTTCTTACTCCAGCAGACGCTGAGCATGCAGGTAACGTGGTGACAGGTACCTTATTATTGCTTTCAAATAAAGCTTCTATTTTGTTTGATTCGGGTGCAACCCATTCCTTTGTGTTTATGAATTTTGTGTGACGGTGTGAGGTTGAGACCCGAGACATGAATGAGGTGTTATCTGTTACTACGCCTCTGGGAGTGTATCTTTTCTGTAGGAAAATGTTGGTAGACTGCCCAGTGGAAATTCAGGGAAAGTTGTTACCGACGAATCTTGTGGTATACGACATGTCAAGGTTCGACGTCATTCTGGGGATGGATTGGTTATTCTCTAGTTATGCAGTGAACGACTGTCGTAGGAAGGTGGTAGTTTTTAGACCTCCTGGGGAGCAAGAGTACGAGTTCGTGGGATCGTGTGTGCGTCCAGCACCACAGATTCTATCGGCACTACAGGCGAGGAGGCTACTCTTGGACGGATGTCAAGGGTACTTAGCTTGTATAAAGGAACCGCCACGGGATGAGTTAAGACTCGAGGACATTCGGGTAGTCAGCGAATTCCTAGATGTATTTCTAGATGATTTACCTAGTTTACCTCCGGATCGTGAAGTGGAGTTTTCGATAGAGTTGCTGCCCAATAAGGCACCAATTTCTAAAGCTCCGTACCGAATGGCTCCAACAGAACTTTGGGAGTTGAAGGAGCAGCTACAGGAACTACTATACAGAGGATTCATTCGACCTAGTGTTTCGCCCTAGGGAGCTCCAGTATTGTTTGTAAAGAAGGACAGGTCGATGTGGATGTGCATTGATTACCGTGAGATTAACAAGGTAACTGTGAAGAATCGCTATCTTTTACCTCGTATAGATGATCTCTTTGACCAGTTACAGGGGACGCGGGTCTTTTCAAAGATTGACTTGCGGTCAGGATATCATCAGGTGAGGGTTAGAGCAAAGGATGTAGCGAAGACGGCTTTCTGAACCAGATATGGCCACTACAAGTTCTTAGTAATGCCATTTTGGTTGACGAATGCTCTGGAAGTGTTCATGGATTTGATGAACAGGGTTTTCCATGAGTACTTGGATCGATTTGTAGTGGTGTTCATTGACGACATTCTGGTATACTCGAGGAGTATGGAAGAGCATGTGGAACATTTGAGATTAGTGTTACAGATTCTGCGAGAAAAGAAGTTGTATGCTAAACTGAAGAAGTGCGAATTCTAGTTGAATCAGATTGCGTTCTTAGGCCATGTGGTTACTAGGGATGCTATATCAGTTGATCCTAGCAAGATTGAAGCTGTGGTCAACTGGGTAAGGCCGAAGAATGTGCAGGAGGTTTAGAATTTTCTAGGACTGGCGGGTTACTATCGTCGGTTCATAGAGGGTTTTTCTAAACTTTTTTGGGCCTTTGACATGACTGACCAGGAAGGGAGTGCAGTTTGAGTGGACCAGTGATTGCAAGCAGTACTTCACAGGTAGAATGCTATATGGGTGAGATTTGGGACCAGACTATGTGTTCCGAACGATGATGAGATCAAAAGGATGATTCTAGAGGAGGCGCATCGTTCTATGTTGACGGTACATCCTGGTAGTACGAAGATGTATTGGGACTTGTGCGAGACCTTCTAGTAATCTGGTATAAAGAGGTAGATTGCTCAGTTCGTGGAGTAGTTTCTGATGTGTCAGTAGGTGAAAGCTGAACATCAGAGGCCAACAGGGCCATTGCAGCCTTTGCCTATTTCGGTGTGGAAATTGGAGCATATTTCCATGGATTTTTTAACCAAATTGCCACCAGCGCTTCACAGGTAGAATGTTATATGGGTGATCGTGGATAGATTGACGAAATCTACTCATTTCATACCGATGAAGGTTGGCTATCCTTTGAGTAGGCTAGAAGATTTGTATGTGCATGAGATTGTGAGGATGCATGGAGTACCGGTGTCCATTGTGTCAAATCAAGATCCGAGGTTCACTTCTCGATTCTGGATGAGCTTGTAGGAGGCATTGGGGATGAAGCCTACGGAGAGGATGAAACAGATAGTGGAAGATATGTTGCAAGCATGTGTGTTAGACTTCGGTGGTAGCTGGATACGATTTATGCCACTTGTAGAGTTCGCTTATAACAACAGCTTCCAGTCTAGTATCGGGATGGCACCATTTGATGCCTTGTATGGTCAGAGGTGTCGATCTCCTTTGTGTTGGGATGAGGTTGGTGAACATCAGGTGTTAGGACCTGAACTTGTACAGCAGGCATCTGAGAAGGTAGGTTTACAGCAGGCATCTGAGAAGGTAGGTTTAATCCAGGAGAGGATTAGATCAGCTCAAAGTCAATAGAAGAGTTACGCAGATGTTCATCACCGTGAGTTAGAGTTTGAGGTGGGCAGTAAGGTATTTCTGCGTATTGCTCTGATGAAAGGAGTGATGAGATTTGGGAGGAAAGGCAAGCTAAGTCCGAGGTATATCGGACCATTCGAGCTACTTGAGCGAGTGGGTCCGGTAGCCTACAGAGTTGCATTACCTCCAGTACTCTCGAGGGTCCACGATGTGTTTCACGTATCCATGTTAAGGAGGTACGTGTTGGATCCTTCACATGTTATTAGTTATGTTAGGTTAGAAATTAGGGATACTTTAGCGTATGAGGAGATACTTGTTCAGGTTATGGACCGTAAAGTTCAGAAGCTTCGTACCAGAAAGATACCGTTAGTGAAGGTATTGTGGTGAAACCACGAGGTTGAGGAAGCTTCTTGGGAACTGGAAACGAAAATACGACGGAAGTATCCACAGTTGTTTTGAGCACTTGTACATGATCCTACTGTGGGTTGGGATAGGTGGTTAGTCATTGGGAGTGTGTGTGTATTGTGAACTCCTGAGACTGTTATATATGTAACCACGGTATTCCTCCGCTACTGGACAAGGGCTTTATGCGACCTAGTATTTCACCCTGGGGAGCTCCAGTATTGTTTGTGAAGAAGAAGAATAGATCGATGCGAATGTGCATTCATTACTGTGAGATCAACAAAGTAATAGTGAAGAACTGATACCCATTGCCTCGTATAGATAATCTGTTTGACCAACTGCAGGGAACACGGGTCTTTTCGAAGATTGATCTACAGTCAGAATATCATCAGGTGAAAGTTAGGATGGAGGATGTTGTGAAAACTGCTTTCTGAACCAGATATGGTCACTATAAGTTTTTGATCATGCCATTTGGGTTGACTAACACTCCAACGGTATTTATGGACCTAATGAACAAGGTTTTCCATAAATACCTAGATTAGTTTGTAGTGGTGTTTATCGACGATATTTTGGTATACTCTAAGAGTTCGAAAGAGCATGAAAACCATCTGAAGTTGGTACTTTAGGTACTAGGAGAAAAGAAGCTATATGCTAAGCTAAAGAAATGCGAGTTCTGGCTAAGTCGGGTCACATTTCTAGGCCATGTCATGTCAAAAAGTGGTATCTTAGTTGATCCTGGTAAGATAGAAGCAATGGTTGACTGGGTGAAACCGAAGAGTGTGTAGAATGTTCAAAGTTTCCTAGGATTAGCTGGGTACTACTAGTGGTTTGTGGAGGAATTCTCTAAGTTATCTGGCCCTCTAACATAGTTGACGAGGAAGGGTGTGAAATTTGATTGGAATGGTGAGTGCGAGCAGAGTTTCCAGGAGTTGAAACACCAACTGGTCACTACTCCGATTTTAACCATCCCATCTGGGGACGGTGGTTTTATGATATACAGCGACACATCACTAAAGGGTTTGGGATGTGTGCTGATGCAACAGGGGAAAGTAATTGCTTATGCTTCTCGGCAACTCAAGAAGTACGAGAAGAATTACCCTACACACGATCTGGAGTTAGCGGCAGTAGTATATGCGTTGAAGATCTGGAGACACTACTTGTATGGTGATCAGTGTGAGATCTTCATGGACCACAAAAGTCTTAGATACTTTTTCACATAGAAGGAGTTGAATATGAAGTAGAGAAGGTAGTTGGATCTGATCAAGGACTACGATTGCACGATTAGCTATCACCCAGGGAAAGCTAATGTGGTAGCTAATGTATTGAGTCGGAATTCAAAGAACTCGTTAGTATCTGCAATGGTAGGTCAGCATCATATCAGAAAGGCTCTAGAGAGTCTTGGTTTGGAGTTGGTGGATGGTAATCATCAGGCTTTCATTGCTAACTTGGTGATCCATCCGATGTTATTTGAGAGGATTAAAGTCGTGCAGGCTAATGATGTGGAGTTAGTCAAGGTTGTAAAGAAAGTGCAGTAAGGGTAGACTGCAGATTTTAACATCTCTAAGGGGGGTGTGCTAAGGTTTAGGACCAGGCTGTGTGTTCTAAATGAAGGGGGGATAAAGAGGACGATCCTAGAGGAGGCGCATATCATTCTTTATATACGGTACATCCGAGTAGTACGAAGATGTATCGGAATTTGTGAAAGTTCTTCTGGTGAAGTGGTATGAAAAGGGGGATTGCTCAATTTGTGGAGCAATGTCTGATGTGTTAACAAGTAAAGGCTGAACATCATAGGCTGGCAGGGCCGTTGTAGCCAGTGAGTATTTCGGAGTGGAAATAGGAGCATATTTCCATGGACTTTGTCACCGGGTTACCACCAGCACTACACGGGAAAAATACTATCTGGGTAATCTTGGACAGGTTGACTAAATCTGTTGACTTTATACCGCTGAAGGTTAGCTACTCTTTGAGTAGGTTAGCTTACTTATATATGTAGTAGATAGTCAGAATGCACGAGGTATCAGTGTCCAATGTTTCAGATTGGGACCCGAGATTCACTTCTCGATTCTAAAAGAGTTTGCAAGAAGAACTAGGGACGAAGCTTACTTCGGTACAACATTCCACCCCCAGACTGATGGACAATCAAAGAGGACGATACAGATCTTGGAGGATATGTTACGGGCTTGTGTATTAGACTTCAGTGGTAGTTGGATTTAGTCTCTACCATTGGTAGAGTTCGCCTATAACAACAGCTTCTAGGCTATAATCGGGATGGCACTGTTCGAGGCATTGTATAGTTGGAGGTGTCGGTCTCCCCTGTATTGGAATGAGGTCAGTGAATGGCAAATATTAGGGCCCGAACTCATACAGCAAGCTTCTAAGAAGGTCAGATTGATCAGGGATAGGATTAAATCAGCTCAGATTCGGCAGAAGAGTTACGCGGATGTTCGCCTTCGTAAGTTGGAATTCGAGGTTGGGGGTAAGATATTCTTGAGAATCGCTCCGATGAAAGGGGTGATGAGATTCGGGAAGAAGGACAAGTTGAGGCCGAGGTATATTGGACCATTCTATGTACTAGAATGAGTGGGTCCAGTGGCCTATAAAATTGCACTACCCTCAGCGCTCTCAAGGATCTTTGATGTGTTCCATGTATCCATGTTGAGGAGGTACGTGTCGGATCCGTCGCATGTTATTATTTATGAATCTTTAGAGGTTAGGGATGCTTTGGTGTATGAGGAGATACCAATTCAGATTCTGGACCGTAAAGTTTAGAAGCTGCATACTAAGGAGATACCATTAGTGAAGTTATTATGGTGGAATCACGCGGTTAAGGAAACTTCTTGGGAGTTAGAGACGGAAATACACTGGAAACATCCACAGTTGTTCTGAGTAGTAGCTTGGTAGCAGGATCGGTATGGGTATGTATGTATGTATGTATGTATGTAATATTCTGCTATTGTAGTAACGTAGTGTGGTTAGTCTCCAGGAGAGTTTTGTAATATTGTGAGCTCCCGAAATAGTGTATGTATGAAACCACGGTATTCCTCCGCCATAAGTGAGGGTATGTATATATTTAGGACGGGGCTGCTATGTGGGTGGCCGCCGGCTCTTTCTAGAATCGAGTATGCGTTGGGTATGTAGTTGAGTTGGTAAATGAGAGATTACAAATTTTGAGTACGAAATTTTTGTATGGAGGGGAGGTTGTAAGAACTCGACCCAAGATAAGTGTATTAAATAAATGAGGAAAAGAGAAGGAAAGTTTAAAAGGCAAAAATCTGCAAGGATTATCGACGAGGCTTATTTACTCGTCAACGAAGCTTATGTTTTGATCAACGACAAGATTCAATAGCTCGTTGACAAGGAGATTCCGAGAGATTTTGGGAAATCCTGAAATCTCAGGCTCATAGACGAGGCCACCTTCGCGTCGATAAACTTCCTTCTGCGGCCTGTCGATGAGGACGCCGTCTCATCAACGAGTCTAGCCGAGTCAACTTGTTTATAAATATCTTTTTCACTTGCTTAATGGTTAAGAAACCAAAAATCTCTCTCTATCTCTCTCTTTAGAACTTGAATCCTCTCTTTCTCTCTCTCTAGGATTTCAGGTCATCAGTTGCTGGAATCTATGATCCGACGTTACCACATGGATCAGAAGGAGAATCTCTACATTTATAGCGGATCAAAAATTCGTTTCGAAGATTTTTGAGTTTTGACCTAAAACTGAGGTAATGGTCCGATTTCAGTTTCGTTTCGATATATAGGTAATAGTAAGAATTATAGTGAAGTATAGTTCTTGGATGTTTAGGTTTTGGGAACTTGGTTCATAGTTTTGGAGTCGTAGAGTTTGTATTTTGGTATTCGGAAAAAGGTAAGAGGATTTTGTTTATATCAGTTATTTTCAAAATCAGGATTGGTAAACCTGTAGTTTACTATCGTATGTATGTCTTAGCTACTTATTTGGGAAAATCTATTGGGTGAAAATGCGAAATTTTCGGGTTACAGTTTTTGGGAAAAGTGGGGGTTTTGGGTATCATCTCTATTTCTATTAGAAAATTGTATGATGTATAAAACTGTAGTATTGAGATGACCGTACTTGTATTTGTATTAAATTGTATTTCTCGAACTAAAAACAATATGATTTGTGTATGCTCAAATAAGTGTGGAATGAATTGTTGTATGTAAAATGTTCCAGGTTTTGTAAAACAGTTAGGGGCAACTAATTACTGTACGCTGATGAGTATAGGAACATGAGTTCCAAAATTTTTCTAGGTTTTGTAAAGCAGTTAGGGGCAGCTAATTACCATACACTCCGCCATGTCTTCGCTAATTATCGTGGGCGAGAATGTCTGGCTTTATATCCGAAAGTGTGAAATATCACCAGTTTGTTCTAGCTGGTCACCGATGGGTGTGAGTGGACACTGTACTGGAAACGATATCACTGTGAGGCTTTGGTTATTGTAGGGTATCGTGTGCTAGAGTGTGATGACACTACCATATATTTGGTATCGTATGTACTGGAACTGAATTGTGAAAATATTAGAATTGTATCGTGTTATGTTTTATGTTGAAATAACACTTGTATGTCACACAATGATATAACCTATTTTCTTCCTTACTGGGAGGTGTCTCACCCCAAATATACAAATGTTTTTCAGGTCCTTCGGGTAGCCAAAACTAACATCCAAGCGTCCGGAAGCGTGGGTGTCGATTACCTACATTTAGTACTTGTGTAAGTACGGGTTTTGTAACTGGGTTGTCAGTGTTGGATTTTGTAGACACCCGGAGTATGTAATGTATTTTGGGAATGTATATTCTAGTTATGTATAGACTCTGGTATGATATGATGTATGTATAGAAAGAAAATTTCAACTACGTATTTGATGTGTATGGATATGTATGTGAATGCGTATAGGATGTACGTGTACCGCACAGGGTCGGACCCTCATTCAGTGTAGTATCATGTATGTTTTAATTGATATAGTGATAGGTTAGGTTACTATGTTCACACCTGGGACCCATCCGCGGGTTCGAGGTGTGATATAGGAGCTAGCCTAGCTACCCAAGGGTAAGAAAGCAATTCATTGCAAATGGGTTTATGTAAAGAAAGAAAGATTTCCATATGCAAGTAATGTTCGCTTCGAAGCTAGATTGGTAGCTAAGGGTTACGCACAGAAGGAAGGCACTGATTATAATAAGGTATTTTCTCCAGTTATTAAACACTCTTCTATTCGAATTTTGTTTGCTTTGGTAGCACAATTTGATCTTGAACTAGTTTAATTTGATGTAAAAACTATATTTTTACATAGTGATTTGGAAGAGGAAATCTATATGACTTAGTCAGATGGATTTCAGGTTGCTGGAAAAAAAAAAATTGGGTATGTAAACGAGGTAAATCGTTGTATGGTTTAAAACAGTCTCTAAGACAGTGGTACAAACGATTTCATCAGTTTATGATGGGTCACAAGTACATCAGAAATAAACATGATCATTGTGTTTATTTTTGCAGACTACAAAATGGATTTTTGTATATTTACTCTTGTCTGTTGATGATATGTTGAGAGTTTCAAAGAGCAGGGAAGAAATCAACAAACCGAAGAGTCAGTTAAATCAAGAGTTTGAGATGAAATATCTTGGTAAAGCAAAGAAAATACTTGGCATGGAGATATGTAGAGATAGAATGAGGGGAAGAGTCAATTTAACTCAAAAACAATATTTAAGGAAGGTAGTTCAAAGTTTTGGCATGTCTAAACAGTCAAAACTAGTCAACACTCCTCTTGCTCCTCACTTCAAACTTAGTATAGCTTTATCTTCTAAATTAGATGAGAAACGTAAGTATATGTCACAGGTTCCTTATGCAAGTGTTGTTGGTAGTATGATGTATGCAATGGTTTGTACTAGACCTGATATTTCACAAGTTGTTAGTATGGTGAGCAGGTATATACATAATCCGGGTAAAGGACATTGACAAGCTATGAAATGGATTTTGAGATATATTATGAATACAATTGATATTGGTATAGTATTTGAGAAAAATAATACTATTGATCAACGTGTTGTTGGATATGTGGATTCTAATTTTGCAGGTGATCTAGATAAATGTCGATCAACTACTGAATATGTTTTTACATTTGCTAATGGTCTAGTGAGTTGGAGGTCTACCTTATAGTTTACCATTGTCTTGTCTACAATAGAAGCAGAGTACATGGCAGCTTCATAGCCTGTCAAGGAAATTATTTGGTTGCAAGGTTTACTTGAAAATTTGGGAGTTGTTCAGAAGCATATTGTTGTATTCTATGATAGCCAAAGTGCTATTCAATTGGCAAAGAACCAAGTCTACTATACACGAACGAAGCACATCAACATTCGATTTTATTTTATGTGGGATATTATTGATGGAGGCAAGATACTTTTTCAGAAGATTGCTACATCTGAAAATCCCGCAGATATGTTAACCAAGATTGTGACAACAATCAAGTTAAAACATTGTTTGGACTTGATCAATATCCTGCAAGTCTGAATATTTTTGGAAGGAGCCAATGATGTGGAACTCCAGAGAATGTTGGTGACTGAAAAATTTGTTGAATTTATTGTCAAGGTAGGAGATTTGTTGGTTTTTGTTTATCCCACATTGGTAGAAAAGTTGTGTTGAACTTTTTTTGTTTGTCCCACATTGGTGGGAAGAGTTTTTTGGACTTGAGGTTGAAGCAATATAAAGAGCTCACCTCTCCACTTATAAATCACACCTCAAAGCTGTACTTTGTCAAGAAGTAGTGTATTGATCGTCAACACCCGAGGACACAGGTAATTTTGTACCGAACTTCATTAAATTCTTGTCTTGTTCTTTTTACTGTCTTTTATTATTAGGTTTTACATTACTTTAATTTTTATGTATTCAATGGCATTAGTTATAGTATTGGCGTTTGGCACAAGTAGAATGCCCAGCACAACACTGGCATATTATTGATAAAAGTCTTCATTCACAAAGAGAAAGGTAATAATAAGAAGAGCTTAATCAAGAATGATAGGCAACTAAGATAGAAATCAACCACACTTATATTGCTCTTTAATGACTAAGATAGAACTCAACCATGCTTATATTGCTGTTAAACTCAAAATCCCCCTATGCTAATTTAGTCCACCACTTGCCTGCATACTAGCTTGTGCGATGTGGGATATAAAATGATCTCCAAGATTATCTCTAGGGGTGTACAAAAATTATCGAAAAATCGAAAATCGGACTGAAACCGAACCAAAACCATAAACGGTTCAGTTTTTCGATTTTCGGTTTCGGTTGCAATTCTCAAAAATAAAAATGTTCGGTTTCGATTTTGATTTCGATTTCGGTTTCGGTTTCGATTTTATGTTGAAACCAAACCAAAAAAACTGATTTATATAAGATATATATATATAATACGGCTAGTAAAAATATAGCATGCAATATAGCCATATAGCCACTATAGAAAATAAAAATCCTCAATAAATTTTTAAGAACTTTATAAAAAATAAAGGTTATTTTTGTTAAAAGTGTCCAACAAATTTTATTTTGTTAAAATTACGAATCCCTATAAAAAATTAAAATGCTCAATAAATTTTCAACAACTTTATGAAAAATAAAGTTTTTTTTTTTTATAAAAAAAATTGGTTTAAAATTGAAAAACCACAACCGAACCGCCACATTTTCAGTTTTCAATTAAAGAATAATTTCGGTTTGGAAATCCCAAAACCGAAAATTTCGGTTCGATTTTTGGTTCTAACCAAAACCGAACCGAACCGTATACAATATCTCCAATAGCGGGTTAAACCCCTCATTGAATAAATTCATCACTGTTCCAAGCTGCTTTTACACACACACACAAAGCTGGATTTATTTTTCATATTTGTAAATCCAATGATGGAATTAAATGGATCTTCACCCTAATAATTTTGAAATGTTTTGGGATTCTTTAACAGATGGAACCTCCAATTTTATTTTATTTTTAATCCCCAAGAAACGCCTAAGATACTGAGAGATCACATCTCCCCGTTTCGGTTCATTATTAGTCATCTCTTATCGAAGAACAGCTCTGCTATACATCTTCTGCGGAGCAAACATCATAGAAAGTATTATTCAAGAAATGCCTACATCTTTATGGATCTTAATCAGTCCAAGAGGTAACATCAACAAGCCCGTCGTGCTATTCAGCAGGGGCATTTCCAGACAGGAAGCAAATAAAGTCAAAATTGCATCGGAGGCTGAAAGGAGATTGGCGAGAAAACCAAAAATTAAAACTTAAGCTCCCAAACACAACCTTAATAAGCAGAGACATTTTCTTTCCTCCAAATCTGTGTTTAAGGGCTAGGAGGCCTACCCAAGTTAAATCCCCTATAATTTTCTCATTAAAATATCGTCGACGTGCATGAACAGATCTTAATAAATAATTTTACAACGTATACTAAAGAATTCAGTTCACTTGCAAAATATAAAACATGCTCAATGGATATACTCACTAAAAAGGTTGGATGGAAAGGCAAGTGAAAAGAGTTAATTCAAATCACGTGATACATATTCTCACTCATTTTTAATGTTTGTGCACAAAGTTATGAAATTACAAAATTATTTTATACAAAAACTTCTTCAAATGGAAGGAGTTAACTGCCAATAAATATATCAAAAATTTTGGAAACTCCATGGGGGGAAGTTAATAGGGGTAACCCAAAGTTACTTCGCAACAGGAAAGATCTCCATCCAAGGTACAAGTGCTTCCTCAACCCTAAAATATTCATCTCACCTAATCATACATCCTAGTGGAATCAAATGTGAACTACAGCAGCATCTCAGCTATCTGGACAGCATTAAGCGCAGCTCCCTTGCGTATTTGATCGCCACAAACAAAGATATCCAACCTAGATAAAAGTTCCTCATTTATTAATATCAAGGTTTGCTAAAACATATGTACCTTCTGGAGGAGAGAAGGGCTTGGAATTTGCAAATCAGCCTTACCCATGATTTCCATCTTGAGACACATCGCTGCGTATCCTTCCTACTGCAACATCATCTTTGTTTGATACCTCCAATGGAGTTGGGAAGTAATTAGATGTTCGATCATCAATAACCACCACACCCGCAGCATTCTTCAGAATATCCCTTGCCGTGTCCTGGGAAAACAGCATAGAATTGGATTAAAAGATCAAATAGTTCAAAGAACTAGGAAGGCCTTGCTTTTGTCTGGAGTATAAATTTTATAACAAATCATTCACTTAAAAGGTGCAACTGGGATGATAAATAAAATATCTGACATTCAGTGATTCATTCCCACTACTAAAAAATTGAGTTTTGGAGGGTATCAAATAGAAACTCAACTGTCAAATTCTTTTTTACTACTACTAAAATGGCCTCTCACCTACTACAACTACTACTACTGACAATGACTTAAATTTCAGTTGAAACATCAAAATTTTACCAAAATTTTGAGTTTTGGAAGGTATCGAATCGAAACACAACCATCAAATTCGCTTTACTACTACTAAAATGCCCTCTCACTTACTACTACTACTACTACTACTACTACTCCTACAACTACAACATCAAAATTTTGGTATTGAATCGAAACTCTATATATATATATATATATATACAACTGTCAAATGCATTTTTACTACTACTACTAAAATGCATCTTGCCTACTACTATTACTACTACTACAACATCAAAATTTTGGTAAAAATTGAGTTTTGGAGGTATCGAATCGTAACTCTACTGTCAAATTTGTTTTTGAAAATTTCAAGCTCAAATTTGAAGGAAAAAAATTGGAAAAGATAAATGAATTTGAAGGCCTAAACTAAGCATACCTCATCACTTCACCCTTGTTTTGAAGCCCTAAACTAAGCATACACCCTTATTGTTATACATAGTATTATTATTATACTAATGTATAGTACTATAAAGGGGATTCCCCCATTTGGTGTCCTCTTTCAAAAATGTCAAATTTATCCCTATAACTTCCAATGATTATTCCAAAATATTCCTTTAATTACCCACAAATATCTCAAAATACCCTTATAATTATATCAAATTTATCCCTCAAATTACTCATAATTATCCCAAAATACCCCTATATCTATCAACAACTATCCCAAAATGTCATTATACAATTTAATTTTTTATTTTTTTTTTTATACTTTTTTAAAAGTTTTAAAAAATAAAAAGTTATAGAGCGCACACTACATCCATGCCCATGTAGTAGTAGTAGTAGTACAACTACTACTACTGCTGCTGTTGCTACTATCATCAGTGATTTGAAAGGCGTTTTTGAGGGGCGTTTTAGGGCAAAAATGCACCAAGGCGTATGTGAAAAAGGCACAACTCCATAAAATCGTACAAATTTGGCAAAAAGGCGTATGCCTCAAACAACAACCATTGTCTTTTTACGCCTCAGCTTCAAGGCGTACGCCTTTCGGTATTCCTAGGTTAAAACACATTTTTAAAAGGCCAGGTCCCAGAATGCACTGAAATCCTATCCTCCCTCTCTCTCCTGCAAAGCTTCTTCTCCTCTACCCTATCAACGAAGCCTAACGAAGCCTTTGCTCTCTCTTCGAAGCCTCAACGAAGCCTCTGCTCTCTCTTTTGAAGCCTTGCCGAAGCTCGACAAAGCCTCTGCTCTCTCTCGAAGCCTCAACTCTCTCTTTCGAAGTCTCTGTTCAACAAGTCTGAGGTTCTCGTCTCTGGTCTCTAAGGTTTTTATTTCAAATTTTAATTGTTTAAATCTTGTTGCACCTGCTGAAACATGTCTGAAGTTGATTCTAAGGGGCAGAAAAAAGATTTTGTTTGTAAATACATAAAAGAAGTTGATGGAGAAAAATATTTTAGATGCAAATTTTGTGATCATCGTTGTAGTGAGACTGTCACAAGATTTAAACATCATTTGGCTGGAACAAGGAATGGAATGAAACCTTGCCCAAAAACCCCTCAAAACATGAGTGATGAGTGCAAGATTGCTCTTGAAAAATTCCGAGAAGAGAAGGGTAAAAGAAATAAACTTGTTGAAGAGACTGGGTAGGGTCCAAGAGGAGGGACTCAGAGTGCTATGTCTCCATTAATTGGAGATTTTGAGTAGCAGAATAGTGGGAGTGGACATACTCCTAAGGCTAAAGGTCCAATGGATAAGTTTCAATTTTCAGACCAAACAATCCACTCTAAACTCAAAATGGAAGAAGGAAGAAAGAAATGAAGTGTGTAGGAAAGTTGGCCGTTGTGTGTTCAACAATGCTTTACCATTTAATTTGATGGATGACATATATTGGTAGGTCATGGTGGATGGTATTGCTAATTATGGGCCAAGTTTCAAGCCTCCATCTATGCATAAGATGAGGACGTGGATCCTTAAAGATGAAGTGAAAGATATCGATAATGTTTTACCATTTAATTTGATGGCTGACATACATTGGCAAGTTATGGTGGATGGTATTGCTAATTATGGGCCACGTTTCAAGCCTCCATCTATGCATGAGATGAGGACGTGGATCCTTAAAGATGAAGTGAAAGATATCGATGATATGTTGAAAGACCACAAAAAAGCTTGGAAGGAATATGGATGTTCTATCATGGTTGATGTATGGACTGATGGGTGTTCAAGGGTCTTGATTAATTTCCTTGTGAATAGTCCTACTGGAACATGGTTTTTAAAATCCATTTATGCTTTTGATTCTATAAAAAATGGTGATTTGATTTTAAGTATATGGATGAGGTGGTTGAGGAAGTTGATGAGGAAAATGTTGTGCAGGTGATAACTAATACTGCAAAGAACATGAAAAATGGTGGAAAAAAGCTTTTTGGAAAAGAGGGAGAAGCTTTATTGGACTCCATGCGCTACACATAGTTTGGATCTCATGTTGGAGGATATTGAAAAATTGAAGATCAATGCAAGCACAATCCTAAAGGCTAAGCAAGTTGTGAAATTTATTTATAATCATTCCTATGTACTTGCAATGATGAGGAAGCATTTCACCAACAACAAAGAACTCATCCGCCCTGTAGTGATATGCTTTGCTACTTGCATTTTTGACACTTCAGAGCATTTACAAACAAAAGCAAGGTCTTCAATCTATGTTTTCTTCGTAGATGTGGTACCTACATATGCAAAAATGCATAAAGGTATAAGGAGTCGCTCAATAATTTTATTTGACCAACATTTTTGGCCTCACGTGGCGTATGTTATCAAGAATGTTGTCCATCTTGTATGTGTTCTAAGGGAAGTTAATTCTGAGGGAAGACCAGCCATGGGGTCTCTCTATGAGATGATGGATTCGGCGAAGGAAAAAATTGCTGCAAATTTTTCTAGAAATGAGAAGAAATATGGACCCATTTGGAGCAAAATAGATGATAGATGGACTCCACAACTTCATCACCCTTTATATGCTGCAGGATATTATTTAAATCCCCAATTGCGTTATAAGGAGAACTTCTCTGATTGTGAAGAAGTGAAGCAAGGACTATATGAATGCATGGATAGAATGTTGTCATATGAGGAGAGGCTAGCTATAGACATCCAATTGGATT
Organism: Malania oleifera; assembly: GCF_029873635.1. Classification (NCBI taxonomy): domain Eukaryota; kingdom Viridiplantae; phylum Streptophyta; class Magnoliopsida; order Santalales; family Ximeniaceae; genus Malania; species Malania oleifera. The sequence goes on along the minus strand of NC_080420.1, from coordinate 57,796,640 downwards.
TGTTTGATAATGCACGAGGGGATTTTGGGTCTCAAGTGGCTATTGACTCCAGAATGTTGAGAATTCCAGGTAAAAATAATATTTCAATAAAAATAAGTTAATTAGTAGTACTCTATCCTTGTTTCTTCTTATAACTTGGAACTTAAACTTGGATTTTTTCTTTTGTAGCTAATTGGTGGAAGCGTTTTGGGACAAAGACCCCAGAATTCATGAAGCTTGCTATTTGTGTTCTTAGCCCGACATGTAGTGCTAGTGGATGTAAGAGGAATTGGAGCACATTTGAGCAGGTTCTTAGTTCTTACTTCTTACAAATGCCATGTTATTATGGTTTCATTCAAATATGAAACTATCTTCTAATATCTAAAAATTTAAATGTCTTAAACTCAATTTTTAGATTCATACGAAAGAGAGGAATAGATTAGAGCACAAGAGATTGAATGCTCTAGTTTACGTCAAGTACAACACCAAACTGAAGGAGAGAGCTATAAGAAGAAGACAAAATTATAATCCAATATTGGTGTCGGAAGCAGCTTCAAATGATGAATGGATCACAGAGAAAGAACCTATCCTCCCAAAAGATACTTCTTGGTTTGATGATGAACATCTCCTAGATGTTGATGCTATTAGAGCTTTGCCCGCGGTACTTTTGAAGGAGATGATGCTCAAAACACAAGCTTCTGGTAGCTCACATTCTAATCTTCCTAGCAAAAGGAAGATTAGTGATTATTGTGAGAACTTGAGTACATACATATCAATAGTCATTTTTGAATCTACTAATTTATAATTCTCCATTTCTCCTAACTCCTAACCTATAGCTTTATTGAATATGTAGGCACTCAAAACAAATGCAAGAGGCCAACATTGGGCACAATTGAGGAAGACGATGATGTTGAAGTGGGAGAGGAATTTATTAGTGGAAGAACTCCTATTATAGATGATTTTGATCAAGATGAGGACTTTGATGAAGATCTTGATAGTTCCCTCTGAACATTGTTGATCAAGATTTAGAGTCTTAGAAATTAGAATCTTGGATTATGAGACATTGTGATGCTGTAATTTGGCTTTTTCTCTTTTTTTGTAAACTTATGGCTTATTTTTAACATGAATTGTTTGAGTTTGTTAGCTAAAATTGGCCTATATGATACTTAAGAATTATGTTTTTATTTGTTTCTCCATTATTCTAGCATTTTTCTCATTTTTATACTATATATAAATTTTTTTATTTATTAATTATTTTTAAAAAATATAATCCCAAAATGCTCACACCTCAACGCCTTGAGGCTTACACCTCACCTCATGGAGGGTAAAACGCCTCACGCCTTCGGCTTTTAAAACACTGACTACTACTACTACTAGTATTATTATTATTACTAGTAATGCTACTACATAGTAAAATTACTACCATCAAAATAATAGTATTGAATAAATTACCAGGTCAAACTATAAGTAACTAGGAATTATCTTTTCCTCAGAACTAACAACAAAAATATGCTGGCTGAGCTCCCCACAGGGAGGCCAGGCGCAGGGCGAGCCTATCTGTAGTGCTCCATTATGAATGACACATGTCAAACAATGGGAACTTGTATTCCATGTATATAGAGGCAAGCATATATTCAAGGGCACAGAGCCAATAAACGCCAGATATTAAAGAAAAAAGTAATTTAGGTTTTAAGGCTCAGAATGACTTAAATAACTTCAAGGATGGTGAGAGTATCAGTGCATATCAGGCTCCCTTCTAGTCTAAACCATGAGAGAAGTTAAAAGGTATCACAACACCCTGAATATTATTGGAGATCCTGCCCTCATAGCAAAACAAACAATAGCTCAATAGTCAAGAGTAATATGACAAGAGTGACGAAGTGGAAAGACATTTTGAAGAAAATTGAAGATAAAGGAGGTAGCCTTGATAAAGAAAAGTAAAGATTTGTAGATTATTATGTAACAGGAAACACTGGATGAAAATATATTAACACATCACCTAAATCAATTCGAACCGACAATTTGTAAGGACATACTTTCAAACATATAGATGTTTGAACACAAAAAAATAAAAACAAAGACAAAAAATAGCATATAGCGATACAGGAAAACATAACACATTAAGATAATAACAAAAATTTGCAGACTCAAAGGGCAATCGTTGATATAAAGCAGAATGGAAATTCATAACATAAAGGCACATAAGGCACATTTATTACACACATTGTTACGATCCACAATCTGGGGCTCAATTTTTCAAACTCATAACCACTAGTGAATGGTGATGATTTATGTATAAAGCCTTTCAAAAGAATATTTCCTTAGAAATGCAAATTTGGGTTTAAAAGGCAAAACAGTAGCTCAAATCATCAGAATATTACCTCGTCTAGGGGTTTCTCAAATTGAAGATTCACACTTTCAGCATGTGCGCGCATAACAGGAACTCGTATACATGTGGCAGTCACTTTGACATTCCCGTCACTCTACAAAACAGATTGTCAAAATCATGTGACATAGACTACAAAAATTAGTGATCTCCAAAGGTACAAGAAACTGTAAATAAAAAATTCAATTTCAATTCTTACCCAAATTTTCCTCGTCTCTTTCACCAATTTCATTTCCTCTTCATTGTATCCATTTGAGAGGACAGGTGCATTATGAGAGAATAAATTAAAGGCATACTGTATTAAGTAAAAAGAGTGATTAAAAAGTGCAAGAGAAAGAATAGAAGAGCGCATGAATGTTTGTGTGTGTATTATGATATCACAACATGAGACATGAGAAGAAAAGTGACCTGTTGCTTAAAGATTCTACAAGTTGGTTGTTTCCCTTCAAGGACCTTCTCAGAAAAAAATGGGGAAAACAGATCAGCATGGAACATTGATAGTATTAATTAGATTTTCATGTTCGATTTATAAAAGCAACAACCAAACCAAAATCAATTTAGTGAGACAGGATAAATAGAATAAACCTCACGAGTCTGCAGTTCAAGCTCTTCCATTGCAGCAGCACCAGCACCACTTGCTGCCTGATATGTGCTAACAACCATTCGTGTTACCTGCAAAGTACATTTAACCAGGAATTCAGTGAGGCATCACAATACCATTATGTCTAACTTGCCTAGAGCACTTTAGCTATACCTACAATCAGTAATGAGTGCAGATCTAAGATGAACCCATACACTCGTGTCCCCAATATCCTTTGATTTTAACTCAATATGATAAATCATTCTGCTCAAGTGCACCAAGGTTTCAGCAATGGATTACAACCATTAGTTAATAAATACAATTAATATCATTTTGGCCGTTTCATTTGTCAGTCATTTTCTATTAATAGATGGATATTGATTACTAATATACTTTATTCTGCATGAGCACATAAATATATACTTATATGTTTCTATTTAGTCTTCTTAGAAGCAAAGAGAAAAATCCACTAAGAGAGGCAAACAGGGTGCAACCCAAATAAAACAGAGGGATTTACAAGAAAATAGGACCAACAAAATCAATGGCAGCCGGACTTCTGAGTTCTGAAAAAATGCTGCCAGCTAAAACAAGAAATACAATATTTTGAACCTCGTGTCCTTTAAAGTATCAATACAAATATTAACATCTTTGAAAGCCCAACAATTCTTTTTGCTCCATGATTATCATCCAAAAAACAATAAGAGGGATAAGCTCAACAATCCAGAAAATAAAATGTTTTAACACCTTTAATAAGTACACACCACACTTCAGGTCAATAAAATGCCCCCTTCTTGAAATAGCAATTTAACACATTAATTGAAAAGGTTCCACCAGCACAGTTTTCATATGAACAAATTGTGAATGAGTTAAAGAAAACAGATTGTCATCCTCCCAAAAAACTATGGCACATCTTCTCACATTCCCTTAATATTAAAAGTAACCAAAGTCAGTTAAAGCCATCTAAATAGAATGATCAGTGATGTCTTTAAGGACATCTATGTATGGATCTCAACTATGTAATATATAAAATTGAAGACAAAAAAAGGGAACCTTGAATTCACAAGGTCATGGCCCACAGATTCATCACACAAGTTAGCATCTAGTTACAAACTTACAAACCTTTAAAGGACTGGTATCAATTATGTATTTATGATTAGGAAAAAGATGAATTTTACTTTTTCGTTTCTAGAAAATCATTTGTATATTAGTAACATGATTGCTTGTCTAACCTAAAAAATGCAAACTAATATCAAAAATTTTCAAGTTTGTTTTTCTTTCCGTTTTCTTTCAATATAAAAAAAAAACGAGAGATTTTATTGTAGAAGGGAGAATATACAAAAAAAAGGAGCATAAGAAATCCTCCTTATAAGAGATGAGCACCAAAAAGAAGAAAAAACGCCAAAACAGAACTGCCTTCCAATCGCATTGAAGAACAAAAAAAAGATGCTTCTTTAAAACAACCGCTGCCATATGCTGTATCCTATCCCACAGCACTGAGCAAGATAACTTTTTCCCAATGAAAATAACAAGCATTCCTCTCAAACCAAATAATCCCCCAAGACAGCAAACATACCACATCTCCACAAAGCTGATCCATCTGTATTTCTTCCAGAAACCCTTAATTAGATAGCTATGGAATCCTCCATCAAATTTGAACAAACCCTATTCACTCCAAAATCCAAATAGACCAAAAAGATTACTCCAAATCCTCCAAGAAAATGTACAATGAAGGCGCTAGTGAAAAACAGATCCTAAACTTACAAAGCATAGTGAACAAACATTGGGGCATAGAGCCTTAAAAGGACTCCTACTCCTCAAGAAATTGTTAGTGTTAACTCTATTAAGAACAACTAACCAAGTAAATTCTTTAATCTTGTAAGGGACTTTGACCTTCCAAATGGTACAATAAAATGGGTAAGACAGATACTAAGGGATTAAGAACTTAAAAAACAAATTTGCAGTACTCCCTGAAGAGTCTAGAATCCAGTACTGATAGTCCATCCTGATGGAAGGGGGAATTCCTTCAACCAAGCATGACAAGGACAATAGCTCCATCACCTCCCTATCATTAAGATGCCTAAGAAAATGAAAATACCAAGAGAGCTCATCTCCCTTTGAATTAAAAAGGAAAACACAGATTCATTATGCAAAGAGAAAACACTATAAATATGAAAGAAAAGTCCAAAGAGCAAAATCACGCACAATTGTCATTCCAAATCCGAATGCGATAACCATTACCTACATTAGATTTGGTGTATGGGATAAAAATAGAATAAATACGCAAAATACACTTCCGCAAGCTTTCAAAAGAACACCTAAGCCCAGTAGAAGCATCCCACTCATTAACCTGCATGAAAAATTCACTTCTAGTAAATTTATGCCAAGGGTAATTTTCCTTTAAAAGAAAACGCCAAAGCCATTTACCCAATACACCATCCCAAGACCCAAATCCCCATCTTCTTTCCATCAACAAACAATCTACCAACTAACCATTCCTCTTCTCCCCATCCTAGACCAAAGAAAATCTCTTATCACTCTAACAATATTTCTAGCAACACCCACAGTAAAAATAGAAAAGAAGAGAGGAAGAGATGCTAGAAAGATTCTGAATAAGGGTGATCCTCCCACCCAAAGAGAATGAAGCACCCTTCTAATCATCTAACTTATACATTTTCTTCACTACAGAATCCCAAAACCCAACCGACCTAAGGTTACCACCCAAAGGGACTCCAAGATAAGTCAAGGGCCAACATGGGATACCACACCATGCTACTGCATACAACCCCCGAGAGGGTGTTGGGTATTAAAAATTTACTATGGCCTGATGAACCAATCTACTCAAAAGGAGAAAGTCAATCCCCTTGCCCAACCCCTTTTGAAGCCATAAACTATGACCTTTCTCCATTAATAATAGCTTGGGAAAAAATAAAAAATAAAAAATAAAGCATTAGACAAGCACCCCGTCATCCAACATTGCCACCTCCTGTCAAACCCCCACCTAAATGAAGATTTTATCTGAAAAATTACAACTTATTTGATCATAAGCCTTTTCAAGATCCACTTTAAACACAACCTGTTTTTCTTTCCTCCTCCGAACATTCTCAGCAATCTCATTAGTCATTAACCACCAAAATAGCATCCACAATCTGCCTACCCTCACAAAATCACTTTGAGCCACCGGCCCTCAGCAATAGCATCACCAATCACATAACTCATGCTATCAGCTACTAATGTGATACTCATAACAGGACTAATAGGCCGAAAATCAGTAACTTTAATAGGCCTATTCTTCTTAGGCACCAAAGTGATAAAAGTTCAGTTAATACTCTTACTTGAGATCCCATTAAAAATAGAATTCCTTAATATCTTCATTAAATCCCCCCCAACCACATCCGAACAGTCCTGATAAAAACCATATAAAACCCCTCTGAGCAGGGGGCCTTATCCTTCACATTCCAAACACAACCACCTTCACCTCACTTTCCTCAAAAGGTTTTTCCAACCAAACCATCTTCTCTCTAGAAATTAGACTCCACTCATGACTTTAAATAATGGTAGAGAATAGCATAGCGTAACAATATCGGGTGAAAAGAAAAGTAGCAGATGTTACATAGAGAAAGGGGAGTAACAGCCGTAAATTTTTTTCAAACACACATTCTTATTTATATTGGTTTATCTACATGTTTTAAGCTCTCAAAACTTCTTTAAAAGAGTTTTAGTGCATTCTGGATCCATTAGCTCAACTCGCTAGCATTGTTTAGTAATGGTAATAAATTTTACATTTTTTTTAAACCACTATTGGCAGATAAAATTATATTTTTTTTCACTTTTTAATTGATCATATGTGTGATAAATCAATTAATAAAATAAAATATATCATACACTCCATTAATCTATTAGGCACATGAGATATACAAACAATACAACAATTTAAACAATTTTTATTATTTTATTTTTGAAAGTATAAAATATAATAAATTTAGACTAGTGAGTTATATTGTATAGCTATAACCTAAGCTTCAAAATTATAAAATATAAATTAATAAAATTTATGACTAAATAAATAAAGTACTAACTTGAACACGACAAAACTAGAATCCTAGAAAGAAAAGAAGGTTGAAGTTGAAAAATATAAAAAAGAAATATAAATTACTAATATTATCAAAATATGTTTTTAACAAAATAGTGTTAATTCATATCAAAATTTGTTAATTAATGCAACTCCTGCGAATATTAATAAAAATAATTTTTTTTTGTAACATCATCATCCTCATTATCTTCTCTACTCCCCTTTCACATAGCTTATCAAAATGAGTTGTGAAAGGGAAAAAAATGAAAAATGAAAAGAAAAAGTTAAAATATACATATGTTTTGCTGTAAAAGTCTGGTAGCAGTTACATAACAGTCGCTACTACTGTTATTAAATGGTAGTGGTCCATAGCGGCCATTACAGATGTGAATTTTCTTCCTACCAATTTTAGTGATGTGTAGCCATGGTAGTCCAAGGTGCAAAGCACACTAAGGCGCAAAGGGTGCCTGGAGCCTAGGCGCAAGGCAAAGGCGCGCGCCTCATGAAAGTGAGGCACACATCTGTTAAAATTGTCTGTAAATAACCCTACATAATGGATTTTTGATTGTAAACACATTAGGACTAACATTTGAATTTTAAAATATCAAAATACTCAAAAGGGCATAAAAAAGAATACTATAACACAAATTTTCATAATATCTGATGTTCATGCCATAAGTTCCACAAAAGAGAAGCAGCAGGGAAATTTAAAATATATATATATATATATATATATATATATATAAATATAAAGAAAACGGCAAAAGCAGCAGCAGTGCAGCACTGACTGAAATGCTTGAAATTCCAGATTGCAGAAGTAGAAATTTGAGAAAAAGAAATGCTTCCAGGAAGATAAAACAGCTCATTTTCCAAATAAAACTGCCAAAAAGTAGGGGAAAAAAAAAGAACATAAATGAGGTGGCACAGAGCAGCAGAGCAGTTCAGAAGAAGAAGAAGAAGAAGAAGAAGAAGACTGAGGAGCAGCAGAGCAGAAATTTCCGGAAAAGAAACAGACAACCAACTTACTGGATCAATGTCCACCTTCTTGTAGTGATGTTTATTGGTATTTGTTTAAAAAAATAAAATAAAAAGAAAAAAGAGGGCTTCACAGCTTTGACCGAGAGCACAGCAGGCCGGAAGAAGAAGAAAAGAAGGAAGAAGTCGGAGAGCAGCTGAGGACATATATCAGGAAAAAGTGGAAGCAATTCCATAAATACAGCAAAAAGAAATAAAGGGGAAAAAAAAAAAAAAGATAGCTGAGATTAAAGAGAAGTGAAAAAAAAAGAGTATAATCTGAAAATTTGTGAGATGTGCCTCGCTATGCCTCAGTATGCCCCTGTGCCTCTTAAAGGTCGCCTCGCCTCAACCCCTACGAGGTGCAAGCCTCATTGCCTCAGTGCGACCCACACCTAGGTGTGCCTGACTACTGTGTGTATAACAGAGGCACGCCTTTGACTACTGTGGGTATAACAGTATTTGGAAACCAAAAAACCATTATGTAACACCATTACGTAATAGTCAGGGCTGCTACTTAAAACCATCACTCCACTCTAACCCCTCAAGCATAGGGCCTACACCCATCCTCCCCAAACAGATTAGCAAAAAATTATCAATATTAACCTCAACCACCCCACCCACCAAACACCCCAAAATTCCAATTCCAATTCCAATTCCAAGATCATATTCTTTCTCCTCTTGCCATTAGCAAACCTATAAAAAAAACAAAAAAGAATTACAATCACCCACCCCATGGGGCAGAATGAGGACTGTGTAATGGCCTTGGGCCCAACTTCAGTGAGGTATTGTCCTCTTTGGCCCACTGCCCTCACAGATTTGTCCTATAAAAGGCGCTTCACATAGTTGGAGCCCAAACCAACCTTATAAACTCAAGATTTCCCTAACACAAATCCAATGTGGGACCATGACATTCTCCCCTATCTAATCTCTTACGTCCTCGTCAGACTGCCTCCAAGCAGGGTCCCACATGATGTTACCACTTACCCCTACAGTGGCTCTGATACCAAACATAACAGTCTTGGGCCCAACTCCAGTGAGGCATTGTCTGCTTTGGCCCACTGCCCTCATGGATTTGCCCTATAAAAGGCGCCTCACATGGTTGGATCCCAAACCAAACTTATAAGCCTAAGATTTTCCTAGTACACCTCCAATGTAGGACCATAAGAGACTGCACTATAGTGTTTTTTTCTTTTGGGAGAAGGGAAAAAAAATATAGTAAGCATAGCAGAAAAAACAGGAAATCTAAACAAAAAGAAGCAGAGGCTAAAACTGTGAACCTAATCCAGCTCCAAATTAGCCACAATCCTAGCACTACAACTATTTGGCTTAACTTTACCAATATGCAAAATCCATCCTCCTACACATGGTTTTAAATAACGGCCGCAACCGTTACGTAATGAGTCCTGCATCAAAAAGAACTTCATTAATAACAGAATTAACATCAACATATTTTCATGGAGTTCCAAATTTCTAGCTCCCCAAATATGGTAAGCTGCCTAAATGAGCCTGCAGATTTGAGAAACCAATGTGTGAGAGGAACTAGCTGCAGTAATCCAATCAGTCCAGCTTCCTGAGAGAAAATACTGTTAACCAAAGTAGAAGCAGCAAGAGCCTTTCTATAAACATCCTGTTTTTTGATAATTGGGGTCTTGTTTGTTCTCTGTTTTTGGCTTATGGTGCTCACTGCTCAAATAGAGCAAGATTTTGGTCTAACAGCTAACGCTAAAGTTGCAGCAGTGGTGTGGGAAATTAGTTCTCCGGATTGGCCATCTTCCAACTTCTCCTGTTTTGTTGATTTTATTCAAGAATTCCAACTGTGCTTGTTTCAATGTGTATGCTGCTGATCAAATTTATTGGGAAGCTGACTCCCCAAGCATCTTCTCTCTTAAATCAGGTAGAAATCACTTGAGAGTAAAGGCTCCCTTGGTTCCTTGGGCAAATGCCAATTTGTTTTAAGAAGCATGTTCCAAAACATGCTTTCATTTCTTGGCTGATAATTCTGAACTGATTGATTTTGAAATTTTTTCTAAATGAGGCTTAAGGGACTTTTATTTGTATTTTCCACTACTTTGAAAGCCAAATTTGGTTCTTTAAATACCTTTGATTGCTCAAATCTGCTATTTACTAACAAAATGTCCTGGCAGCTAATTCTGGTCCTTCGCGTGCTTCTGATTGTTTGCTGGCAATTCTGTTCTTAACTCCCAGCCCATAGAATGAAGGAGAGACCTATGACATACTTAGGTCTCCCTTTGGGAGGTGGTCCTTGTGCAACTTCTTTTTGGGATCTTGTTGAGGAGCAAGTGGCCAAGAGGCTAGATGGGTGAAAGTGTATAAATTTTCTTTAAGTTGTTGCATTACTTTAGTTTCAGCTTGTCAATAAGGGCTGGAATGCTAGAAAAGTTTATGAGATCTTCTTTGGCCAGAAATGGGGGAGGGTAGATAAGACCATTTAGTAAGGTAAGAGGTTGAGAGTGGCCAAATTCTATAGGAGGATTGGGGATTGAGAGCTCAGTGTACAAGAACATTTCTTTGGGGGTCTGTTACCAAGCTATCTTTAGCAGTTAGACCCCTTCAGCATAAGGTAATCAAAAGTAAATATGGCCTGCGTTGAAATGGATGGGATGCTAAGGTGGAAGGAAAGGTATCCATGCTAGTCCTTGGAAACTTCTCTCTTGAATTTAGCCCACCTTTTTTTATCTCTTTGGCTACATACAAGATGGGGAATGGTGCCGAAATCAACTTTTAGAAGGATTTGTGGATAGGGAATACTCCTATATAATGTTTCCATTTTATTATTTACAGTAAGACGGACATTTTTGGTTTTTTTGGTCATAGTGTTTTTTCAGGGTAATGGAGTTGGTCTCAACAAGGATAAATTCATTAACTGAGTGGAAGGTTTCATGTAGGTAATGGAAATTAAGAGGGAATATTTTCTGGGCTATTTAAAGGATATTGGGATTCACAAATTCAAGTTCTATCACAGAAATAGAGATAATAGATTTTCTTTGTTTATGTAGAGAGTCCTGGGAAATTTTTGGGATACTTTAGGGAGTGTAGAAGAATGGGCTGGAGAAGGGGGATCAGGAATTTCTTGACTCTTGACCTTGAACTAGATAAGTATGTTTTGGTTCAGGAATTTTTGACCTTTTGAAATATGCAAGTATGTTTTAAAGACCACAAAAAATGATTTTTCTAAGACTTTGACATAATGGTCCAATTATTTTTCTCATAGAAAAGGATCAGCATTAAATTAGAAAATGCTTCTTCATTTGTTACTTCTACAAAATTTTGACCCTGTCAAGTTACTTCCATTTTTAAAGCTTGAAGAATTGTACTTCTATCTTGAGCAATGAGGCAATTATTCCACCATCCTTTTATGTTCCAATCATAAATTCCTTCACCATCATAATAGGCTTGTTTAGCTCAGTTCTGTAGATCTGTTGGTCACCCAGTATTTTTGAACCTCATAATTATCCTGATGAAGTTATGAGATTATTGATTTTGGCAGATAGTCATCAATAAAATTTCATTCCATTTATCCCACTCGCCCAAAAAAAAAAAAAACAAAACAAAAAAACTCTTACCTTGGCATGTCGATGAAGAGGCGTGGCAGCCATCAAACATATAATAGTCGAACAATTTGGGTTAGCTATAAGAGCGCCCTTCCCCGACCGAAGCTTAATATGCGACATTGCCTCGGGATTAACCTCTGGAATAACAAGCGGCACATTCTCGTCCATCCGAAATGCGGAGCTATTATCGACAACAATCGATCCAGAATCAACGGCGATCGGTCCGAACTGCTTGCTGATGGAGCCTCCGGCACTGAAGAGAGCAATATCGACGCCGTGGAAGCTGTCGAGAGTCAGTTCTTCGACGACGTAGTCTTTGTCCTCGAAGGTCAGGTGCTTGCCGGCGGAGCGCTTGGAGGCAAGCATTCGGATGGAGCTGTAGGGGAATTGGCGGTCGGAGAGGACGGAGAGGAACTCCTGGCCGACGGCCCCGGTGACACCGACGACGGCGAGGGAGGGGGCGTCCTCTCGGAGGGACATTCGCACGGAAGTGGCCGTAGGCGGTTGTTTGAGACTGGTTCTGGGGACGAAAGCGCTGCCGAGAAGCTGGTGGGGATGGCGGTGAGCAATACCGGCGGCCTTCATTTTCCACGCACGGAGGGAGACGACGGAAGATTTCTTCTTAAGGCACGTATATTTGTTGACTGGGCCGCTCGAGTTGGAGTAGGGTTTTCTACTAAAATCTAAAAGCGGATTCCCTGCAGTAACAGCCATGTCATTTTACTTTCCTGCCCTCATGAAATTATTGTATGACAACCGAGTGCCTTCCATTTCCAATCAGCTGTCAGCTGCCTGATTCGTCGCGATGACACACTCTGTCACCCAGGACATGAGCAGCAGAAATTTGGGAAGAGGTTTTTCCGAAATAATATATTAAATAATATCGGAAAATATTTTTCAAAATGACGTTCACCTAATCTCGCTACTTGGTCGAACAAGATTTAAACAAATTTCATTGAACTAAATAGCAAGATTTGTCATGGATAGGGCTTCCAATGGTGACGCATGGCATTGTCTTCCTGCAAATCTCACAGGACGAAACAGCGAGTTTTGCTTCAAAAATAATCTGTGAGTTGGCGTGTGACAAATCTCGCTAAACCAAACAGCGAGATTTGCTATGGCCTTTCAACAGTCCTTTCTCCTTCACTTTTATACACAAACAGAGAGCAGAGGGCGACACAGACGCAGAGAGACCGAAGAGGACTGCAGGTGACCGTTGCTGAGGGTAGAGGGCAGATTGCAGAAGCCGAACATGTGGCAGGTAACCATTGCTCGTCGAACGGTCTTCGTGAACGTTGAAGAGTATATAAACGGAGGAGATGGGGTAAGTTAAAATGTATACCGTTTGCTCTTTTTTTTTTTTTGAAATTGAAATTCATATTTTTGATTAAAGAGTTTGTTAGTTTAATTGATCAAATTATTAATGTGTCTTATAAATTACTACCTAACTCCTTCAATTTGCTGATTGAATGCTTCGTTTGGAAACGCCCAAATTTAAGGTTAGGGTTTTTCTTGATTCATTTCATTTGTTATGTGTTATGTGTTATATGAAATTTAATTTTTAATATGTTGTAGTGTAGTTTTATTAAGATAAGTTTTTCTTATCTGTATGTTGTAATGTAGTTTTCTTAGTTTCATTCGTGTGCTGCCTGCTATAAGGTTAGGGTTTTTCTTGTATTTTTTAAGATAAGTTTTGATATTGTAATTTTGGTAATTCTGTTTGCTGCAAAATTGCAATTTTTGGATGTTATATTTGTTATGCTATTTAGATTTTTTATTGTATTGATTTGTTATTCATTGGTCAACTTTTCCAAAATTACATGCTTTTATATGTTCTCAAAAAATATTTATATATCTATCCAAATATCATATGCCTTTTACTAATTATTACTTTTATATATTTAAAAAAATTGACAATTAAAGGTTTTCATTATTAATAATATCATATAGTATAAATATATAAGTAATAAGTAATTCTGACAAATTATTTTAACTTTTAATTTTTAAAATATCTCATAACTCCATATTTTTAAAAAATCAAATAGTTAAGTAATTTTTTGCCACCAACTGCAAATTTCTTAGGCAAATATTAGTTCAATGTTGTAGTTTTTTGTTCTTTTTGGTTTGTTATAGTTTAAAATAATATTTTTGGTTACAATTTTATGGTCGGGGAAGTTTGATTTTGAAGTCAACATGGTATTGGGTGTAGTGTTTAAATGATATGAATAAAGAACAGCTATCTGTTTTGGATTAATTTCATGCAATTGAAATCATTTCTACTCACATATAAATACCATATTTCATTATTTTCCACTAATCACATCAATAATTCTTATTTCAATATTTTCTTAGAAATTACTCATCGTTATATTTCATATTTTTCAATACACGTCATATGCCACACAATTTATCTAATATTTATATCATAATAATTTCTAGACAAGATATCATATGCTCATTTTTACATATTAATTCAAATAGTAGTTCTAAAAATACTGTTATAATTTATTCCTCCTACCTAGCTTACTGAGAGTCTCGTTAGAATCCAAATCTTATGCCCTTGTCACCTGAAACTCAAATCCTGCAATTTGCATTTTCCCCAAATTAATTAACTCATTCCTCAAAATGACACCCATCTAACCTTCTGTAGGCTCCATATACCCCAAATTAACATTTAAACTAATATTTAACACCCTCACTTAATTTTCTGAACTAAACCTACGGGTTCTAAAATTACACCTGAGGCGCTCACTCGGACCCTAAATTTCAAAAATCTTACTTCAACCTCAGATGTTCAATATTCTAGAATTTCTAAATCAACACTAATTAAATAGAAATTAGCCCCTTAATAACCCCCTTATCCCAAATTTGGGGTTATGCCCACGACGACCCCACGAGAAATCCATTTTACTATACTTGTAGAGAATTATCCCTAAATTCTCGTGGTGGTGTCCAATCGTCAATTGGGCTTATAATTCGCAATAAATTGAGGTAAAATGAGAGATTTGGCTTACCCTAGGAGATACGCCTACGCTGCTCCCACAACCAATCCGTTCTGGTAGAAATGACGATAGCGGAAAATAGAGTCAAGTGGTATCTTCTGATTTCCGATTGGGCGAGTATCCATCACGAAACTGAGGAGAGAGGGAGAGAGAACGAGGAGAGAGAGAGAGAGACTCCTGCGCGCAGAAGAAAGGGGAGGCTCCCTGCGCAAGCTTCCTTTCAACAACAATCTCTTGAAGCTTCGAAAAGGAAGCTTCAGGTAGGTTCATTATATAATAATAATAATAATAATAATAATAATAATAATAATAATAATAATAATAATAATAATATTTAATCAATATTAATAATAATATATTTTATTAATAAAAATAAAAATAAATTTTAGTTATTTTTTTTCTTTTTTTATAAATTTAATTTAATTAATTAATTAATTTTTTTTTGGAAACATCGCACTAATCTTATATAGCCATTTTTGGGATTATTACACTCTCCCATCCTTATAAAAATTTCATCCTCGAAATTTGTTATTCGTTTGCTTCCCATCGTTAGAGAAAACACTTCCAATTTTATTAATTATCCTCACTTATGGCGGAGGAATACCGTGATTACAAAGAGGGTTCTGGGAGATTACAACTATTCAAAATTCTTCCAAAGTCATTCACGTTCCAAAACTAAAAACTCTATCTATCCTATGTTACAGTATACAAATCAAAATACACAGTATTATTCACTTTATTATGACTGGCTCAATACTAAACTCCACTGAATAACTGTGGATATCTCTGGCGTATCTGATTCTCTAGTTCCCAGGAAGCCTCTTCAATGGCATGATTGCGCCACAAAACTTTTACCAGTGGAATCTTCTTCATGCGTAGTTCCTGTTCCTTCTAGTCAAGAGTCTGCACTGGTACTTCCTCATAAGCTAAAGTATCACCCAACTCCAATGCTTCATAGCTGATCACATGAGAGGGGTCTGGGACGTATTTTCTCAACATAGAAACGTGGAATACGTCATGGATCCTAGACAGGACCGATGGTAATGCCAATCGATAGGCAACTGGACTCACTCTTTCAAGAATCTTGAATGGTCCAATATACTTAGGGCTTAACTTAACCTTCCTCCCAAACCTCATAACTCCTTTCATCAGTGCCACATTCAAGAATATGTGATCTCTTGCGTCAAACTCCAATTCTCGTCGGCGAGTATCTGCATAACTCGTCTGCCGGCTCTGTGATGTCTTGATCTTATCTCTAATGAGTTTGACTTTATCCTGAGTCTGTAGTATCAACTCTGGCCCCAATATATGTCTCTCCCCAATCTCATCCCAATATAACAGGGATTGGAACCTCCTTCCATACAACGCGTCATACGGTGCCATCCTAATGCTGGCCTGGCAGCTCTTACTATACGCAAACTCAACCAGTGGGAAAAACTGTATCCAACGACCTCCAAAGTCTAGCACACATGCTCAGGGCATATCCTCCAAAATTTGTATTGTCCTCTCCGTCTGCCCATCTGTTTGAGGATGAAAAGCCATGTTGAATGACAATTGAGAACCCATGGCCTCTTGCAGACTCTTCCAAAAACGAGATGTGAACTATGGGTCTCTGTCTGAAACTATGGACACTGGGACGCCATGGAGCCTAACAATCTCCTAGATATATAACTCAGTCAATCTGTCCATGGAGTAGTTAACTCTAATCGACAAAAAGTGGGTAGTCTTTGTCAGTCGATCCAGCACTACCCAGATAGCGTCCTATCCATGCAACGTCGGCAGTAATTCTGTCACGAAATCCATCAATATGCTTACACTTCCACTCAGGAATGTGGAGTGGTTGTAATGATCCCGCCAGTCTCTGATGCTCAACTTTCACTTGCTGGCATGTCAAACACTGATCCACATACTGGGCTATCTCCCTCTTAATGTTGCTCCACCAGAAGGACTCTCAAAGATCTCTATACATTTTAGTGCTACCTGGATGTAAAGTATATAGAGACCGATGTGCTTCCTCCAGAATAACCTTCTTGATCTCAAGGTCGGAAGGAATGCATAACTTGGTACGGAACCTCAAGGCTCCATCATCTGAGATGTTGAACTCTATTTCCTGACCATCTTGTACCTTCCCCATAAGCTCTACTAATTCGCATCATTCCTCTGAGCTATTTTAATTCTCTCTTATAGAGTTTGCTGCAAAACCAAGTTAGCAATAAATGTCCGGTAATCGCCCTTTACCAGCTCCACATTGAGCCTCTTTAGATCCATCTGGATCGGATGCTGAATCTCCACTGCAGATATAAATGAATCCACTGATTTTCGGCTTAAAGCATCAGCGACCATGTTAGCTTTTCCTGGGTGGTAGCTGATAGTGCAATCATAATCCTTTATTAACTCCAGCCATCTTTTCTGCCTCATATTTAATTTCTTCTACGTGAAGGAATACTTTAAACTCTTATGGTCAGTAAATATCTCACACCTACCCCCATATAGATAGTACCTCCAAATCTTCAGCGCATAAACCACTGCTGCCAACTCTAGATCATGGGTAGGGTAGTTCTTCTCATATTCTTTCAATTGTTGTGAGACATAGGCTACCACTCTCCCTCACTGCATCAACACGCATCTAAGCCCTTTATGGGACACATCATTGTAAATTACGAACCCCTCTTCTCCTGAAGGAAACATCAACCTAGGCGCAGTGATGAGTCACTGCTTCAATTCCTAGAAGCTCTGTTCACTTTCATCAAACCACTCAAACTTCATTCCCTTCCTGGTTAATTTGGTCAATGGGCCTGACAGTCTAAAGAAACCCTCAACAAACCTGCGGTAGTACCTAGCCAATCCCAGAAAACTCCTGACCTCGTGCACATTCTTTGGTCATACCCAGTCTACTATTGCCTCAATCTTACTCGGATCAATAGAAATACCACCCCTAGATATAACGTGTCCAAGGAAGGTAACTTGTTCTAGCCAAAACTCACACTTCTTGAGCTTTGCGTACAACTTCTTTTCTCTCAGCACCTGAAGCACTATCCTTAGATGTTCCTCATGCTCCACTGGACTCTTCGAATACATCAGTATATCATCAATAAATACTAGCACAAACTGGTCCAAGTACTAGTGAAATACACTGTTCATGAAATCCATAAACACTATATGAGCATTTGTCAATCCAAATGACATAACCAGAAATTCATAGTGTCCATACAATGTTCTAAATGTCGTCTTCGGAATATCTTCCATCCTGAATTTCACTTGATGGTACCCGAAGCGTAAGTCTATCTTCGAAAAGATCTATGTCCCCTGTAACTAATCAAATAAATCATCGATACGTGGGAGCGGGTATTTATTCTTGATAGTTACTTTATTTATTTCCCTGTAGTCAATGCACAACCTCATCGACCCATCCTTCTTCCTCACAAATAAAATCGATGCTCCCCAGGGCAACACACTAGGCCGAATAAACCCCTTATCTAACAGTTCTTGCCCCTATTCTTTCAATTCTTTCAATTCTGTCGGTGCCATTCTATACGGCGCCTTCGAAATCGGTGTTGCCCAGAACCAGATCAATAACAAACTTTACCTCACGATCATGAGGTAGTCCCAGCAAATCCTCAGGGAATACATTAGGAAAATCCCTCACCACTGGGATATCCTCCACCCTCAGGTCCCCTTCTGATACTGCCTTCACACAGACTAAATATCCCTTACAGCCTTCTAATAGCAATCGACGTGCCTGACTAGTAGATAGTAACTGAGGTGGGGTGTGCACATGTGAAATGTATATACTGAAATATGATTGATGAAATGTCAATACCGTATAATAATTGCGGGTATGTGGTAGTGAACCCTGATGGATGGATGTAGAAAGCCTAATGATGGGTTGTGATATTGAGCACGATACTGTTGCTAGTGGTGTAGTGCAACCACACGGACTCTTGGAGCGTATGGCATGACAGTCGACTGAGCTGTTTAGTAGAGTTTTTGTGCCCCCTGAGTCCAGATAAGGGCTATAGGCTAGCTAGTCGTACTATAGACGCGAGATATGTGATATGATATTTTGATCTAACCGGGTTGACCAACCGTGGTTAGATCCAGCCTTTGGGCCACACAATCTTGACCATAGGGAGAAGTATGGCGTGGAAAGAAAGATCCTTAGGGTAGCCATGAGTTACAGACGCAATGTTGGTGCTAGATACCAAAGATACTCATGAGCTGGACAGTAAAATGGAAATGGAAGGTGAAAGAATGAAAATGGGCTAAAATGAGAAATGAAAGAAATAATGGAAATTGAGAAATAAAGAATGATAAGATTGAGAAATGGATCCGTGTGAGTTAATAACATAAATAACTGAGGTGAAGTAAAATTCTCCATCTGAGGGCTTACTAAGTAAGGTGAGTGCCCTGATGGGTATTAGATGTGGCCTGTGATACCCCATGGATAAAAGACTTAAAAAGATTAGATGTTACTACCCATATCAACAAGGTTCACCTTTCTTTTCGGGAGCTTTCCCATAAGAACTCCATAGTTAAGCGCGCATGACTTGGAGCAATCTTGGGATGGGTGACCACCTGGGAAGTTTTTACAGGAAGTGTGTGAGTGAGGACAAAACACACTGAAAAGGACACGTGTTGGTTTGTGGGGTCAATCATTAGTCCGATAAGGCCCGCCCCCCTGTTGTATGGTCCAAGTGGAAGAGGAGAGATGCACTACTCCTTGGTAGACCCAGGTTGGGGCATTACAAATGGTATCAGAGCCAACACCTAGCCGGAAGTGTGATGATATTCACATCGCCTGGGTTTAGAAATGTGGGTTCGCAACGAGGACGTTGTGTTCTATAAGTGGGGGAGAATGTGATACCCTATGGATGAAAAGACTTAAAAAGATTAGATGTTACTACTCATATCAACAAGGTGCACCTTTCTTTTCGAGAGCCTTCCCATAAGAACTTCATAGTTAAGCATGCTTGACTTGGAGCAAGCTTGGGATGGGTGACCTCCTGGGAAGTTTTCTTAGGAAGTGTGTGAGTGAGGACAAAACACACTGAAAAGGACACGTGTTGATCTGTGGGGCCAGTCATTAGTCCAATAAGGCCGCCCTGTTGTCTGATCCAGGTGGAGGAGGAGAGACGCAGTACTCCCTGGCAGACCCAGGTAAGGGCGTTACAAATGGTATTAGAGCCAACACCCAACCGGAAGTGTGATGAGATTCACATCGCTTGGGTTTGGAAATATGAGTTCGCAACGAGGACGTTGTGTTCTATAAGTGGGGGAAAATGTGATACCCCATGGATGAAAGACTTAAAAAGATTAGATGTTACTGCCCATATCAACAAGGTGCACCTTTCTTTTCGGGAGCTTTCCCATAAGAACTCCATAGTTAAGCATGCATGACTTGGAGCAATCTTGGGATGGGTGACCACCTGGGAAGTTTTCGCAGGAAATGTGTGAGTAAGGACAAAACACACTGAAAAGGACACGTGTTGGCTTGTGGGGTCAGTCATTAGTCCGATAAGGCCCGCCCTCCTGTTGTTTGGTCCAGGTGGAGGAGGAGAGATGCAGTGCTCCGTGGCAAACCCAGGTTAGGGCATTACATGGCCATACCTGGTTGCATAACGTGTCAGGGTAGAGGAAAGCTACCTGTATGGGCGGGTAATCTTCCCCATTCTTAAGAACTTCGCGGGTAAATATGTGTTGAAAATGATTGAATTTCAGAAATGATTTTAAAGCTTATAAAAGCTTGTGTTGTATATCTATATGATTATGAGAATATGTTTATCAGTGTTTTTTTTTTCAGATGAAATGTTGATTTGAAAAGTAAAGTGTGTTATAACTGAACTCATATGGCCACACACTGTAAATAATTTATTCCTTCTTACTGAGATGTGTCTCACCCAAATTATCTAAATTTTTCAGGGAACGGGGATAGGCCAGGAGATAGAGCTCCGGGACCATAGGGAGTTGGGACCTTAACACACAGGGCGAGTTCTTGGACTAGGGAGGTGTAATTCCCCTAGAGTTTTATTATTTTTGGGTATGTGATGGGTATGTACATATATGTATGTTGATTCTCTAGGTATTATACTCTGGTTGTTAAGTATATACTATCTTCCATTGTTAGGTTATATAAATAAAATGACTTTTTACCCGGTACCCAATGCAGGTCGGGTCGTATGAATGGTAGTAGGGTTGTTGACATGACCAATTTGTGAATGTTGTGGATGAAGAGTGAATATTTATTTATTATTATTTTAAAAAAATTGTATGAAAATTGGGGTGTCACAATTTGGTATCAGAGCCTAGGTTTCTAGGTTCTGTAGACTTTAGTAAACAACAAAATACAATACCAGAGTATAGGAGTGGATTTTGATGGAAATAGGAGATGGGTAGATTGAAATGTGAGTTAGTGATTGTTAAAGGATGAGGTGAAAATTTAGGATTCTATCTTGCGGCCTAGAGACAGGAGTATCGGGATTGTTTCTGTGTTTTTCCTAGGGTGATGATTTTAGGAAAACCATGGATACTATCGTTGTGTCTTGTTTCTGAGTGGTAGGGTGACGATTTCAGGAAAACCATGGATATTATCGTTGTGTCTTGTTTCTGAGTGGTAAGGCTGAATCCTAATTGGGGATTAAGGATGTGGAGATAAATGGTCATAAAAGAGTAATTTATGAATTATAGCCGTGTATTGGTTGTGTGATAATAATTGTATGCTGAGATTAGCTGCTTCCTTTGTATGATGGACCCGAGGAACAGTAACATGAGTGCGGGAGGTGATGGAGTAGGACTTTCTAGTATGGGTGGTGGAGACCTTAATGCAGTGTTTGAAGAAGAGGAATTTGGGTTTGGATTTGTTATTTGGTGAAGCTTGGGGTCAACTAGGGTTTTTGAAGGTGTTTGGGCTTATGAATGATGGATGGGAAGGGTTTTTTTTATGCTGGCGCTAGGGCTACGAGTACTCGTTGATGGCTAAGAATGATGGCAGCAAAGCTGAGATGCTGGAAGTGTGCTTGATGACCGTGAATAGTGGGTTTGGATGAAGCTGTAATGGGGGATTGAGATGATGCTCTCTCTCTCTCTCTCTCTCTCTCTCTCTCTCTCTCCCTCTCTCTCTCTCTCTACATGAATTTAAGTTGCGAATAGATAAATAAATATGCTAAAATAAGGAGACTCATGTTTGTTGAAAATTCAACTCTTATTTTTCTTTCAATAAAAGAGTGGTGAAAATTCCAACCTTTTATCATTACATATGTGTGTGGAAGGGTCAAAAAATCAAAATCATTGAAACACATAATATGGAGGCATCGTACATTTCTTGCTAAGTACTGGATAATCTATGTGCAATATTTCTTTCATATTCACAACAACAGGTCACCTTATTGTGTGTTTCACATCATCCATTAGGATCCACTAGGAACTACGTTGAAGTATGTTGAGATGGGGGTTGTTGTCAAGAAGAATAACCCTTCTATCTCTATTGTCCTCATCATGTTTCTCTTCAGATCTACATAAGTGAAAAATGATAGTGTATGGACTGAAGCAATCTTTGTTTTAGTTCAAGTCTGTTGAGGATTACCGTCCTCTTTTTTGATTGTTAATGTGAAATTCCTTGCGTTTTTCTCCTTCTAATGGAACACTTGATTTCTCTTTCAACAAACCCGATATATTGTTACAAAACTAGTCATTGATTAGCAATGTAAGAGTTGCTCCACAAATTTAATAAGTGTACAAAAGGTTATTATTCCTCATTATAAACTCCCAATTCCCCTACATATTTTAATATTTCTACAACACAATGAGTGGGATCCACCTCAACAACCTGAAATTTACAGCAGATGATTGTGAGGCTTTAACACCTTTTGATGTAGGAAAAGTGTACAATAATAAATTACCTTTGCTGATAAATTGACGTATAATTTGTAGCAACTTGTCATTTTTTTTTGTTTCTGATGCATTCACATCTGATTTGTTCAGAGTTGTCAAACATATAGGAATGTAGGAAACCCTTCACGGTATAAGTAGGTAGGAACATTAGATGGTTGTACCTTAGAGTTGTTCATCCTTTTAACTGAGAGACTGACATCCTTTTGTAGCTTCCTCAATTTTCTTTATGGTCTCATTAATCACATGCTTGGTTCCAATTCTTGTTTTCTACTTGTCATCGCCCTACATTGTAAAAAGAAATCCCTATGAAGCAACAACCTTGGAAAACAAACCCGAATATAAAGCGGACTACGTTTCTTCTTTTGACTTGCCTTTTTTTTCAAATAGACCCTACATTGTAAAAGGAAATCCCTATGAAATAGCAACCAACATTTTTGCATGCCCCATGCACATGCACTTTCTCTTACATTTTTAACTTAATACATGAATAACCACACTTAGGGGTGAAATCAGTTCAATTCGATTCGATTTATGGGGCAAACTGAAAACCAAAAAGAAAAGTGTGCTTTTAACTTTAGTCAAACAGAAACTAAATCCAAATCGAACCATCTAATCCTTGGAGAACTGAATACTGGGCTGTTTGGTTGCGATTTTTTTGGTTTATAGCTGAGAATTTTAATATGCATGATTTTTTTGTACAGAGGTTGTTGAGAAAATATTCAGTAAATCAATCAAAAGTAAGAGGAGGTGAAAGTGAGGTTTGTTTGTGATTTTTATTTTTGTGTCTAAAAAGTGCCATCAATTTAATTACTTTAACAACAATACTAATATTCCTCTAAGAACTCTAGTAGTAGTTTATGAAAGTGAAGAAGTAAACTAGAACTTGAGCTAAAGAAGAAGAAGAGGAAGAAGAAGAAGAGGAAGAGGAGGAGGAAGAAGAAGAAGAAGAGGAGGAGGAAGAAGAAGAAGAAGACCTTGACGTAGTGAGGTGGCTATTATGCAACCCACTCAGTGAGATGAGCAATGAAGAAGAAGAAGAAGAAGAAGAAGAAGAAGACAACGAAAACCTTAAGATAGTGAGGTGGTACTCGCACTTAAGAAACCTTAAATCCCAATTCAAATTTGAGATGTGAAGCCAAAATCCCAAAACTAATGTAGTTATTTGAAATTTATATTGAGGTTCAATTCCATTGTGTTGCACCCTACAAAAGTTAGGACCATGGGACCCTATCCACACTTCTCACTATTGGAATGAAGCAAGTGTCGGCCTAACCTTTATGTGGAACTTGCCTTTAGCTTGCACCTAGGTTCTAGTTATTCTCGCAGTTCGCATTGTGCCCTTGGTGGCTATGGTTAAGCTTGAGGGTCTACTTAGTAATTATATTTTATGTGTTGAATAGATCTCTTCCTTTGATCCTTTTCTCTCCATATGTGTGTGTATGCCACCATATGCTTCTTATTTCTTCATGTTGCCATTATTTCCACACTTTGTGCTTTTAAATTGCTTGTACTAATGTTCTCTTTTTTGTGTGTGGAAAAACAAGCTTATTCACTTGCTTGTTTCTTTAAAATTAAATTTTCAATTTATATTAGGATGGAGAGACAGTAGAGGGAAAAGGAGTTGAAGACTTAATCCTCAAAAACAGAAAATGATGTTAAGTAAGTCGTACACAATAAGGTATGAATATTTTAAAAAAATAAATAAATAAATGAAATTTGGATTATATATTCATAAAAAACATTATATCAAAGTCAAATATACATTTGATGATTTAGTAGTGATTTTGGTGCTATAGAATAGAATAGTTCTTTTGTTTTGTTTTGTTTTGTTTTTGTTTTTGCTTTTTTGTTTTTTTTATTTTTTGTTTCGTTTTTTTTTTTTTTGGTAATATCATTCCCTTGCGATTATTTGAACCATTTTTCTATTTAGGCAAGTGATCCTCAAACTAGCGGATGCTAGAAGTCAATGAAGGACAAATCCATCTAGTTTGATAAAGATATGTTAAAGGGTTCAGCTTTGAAGACTGCTAGAGTGCTAGTCCTAGTGATGAAATAACAGCAGGTTCATGCATGAACTCCCTGCATATGATGCACTTCATTTTGTTAAGAATTTTAGTAGAATTAGTTTTATTTTACTATATACTTAACTAAGGTTATATTTCTATTTAAATTGATGGAACAAAATATTGAAGACAGAAGAGAGATTATAATAAGGTAGTGAGGATTCAGACTTAAAAAATTTTCCAATAATTATTAGATTCTTTATTGTAGTCGAATTGTTATAAGATTTCTCTACTTTGAAGTCTGATATACTACTTTAGCACTTTTATTTATAGCCGATAGTTGCATTCTGGATGAAGGTCCATGTTTAATTGGAAAAACTAAGAATGTGTTTATAATGAGTACTGAGTAGAACTAAGATTTTGTTACTTTGGGTGTTAGAGACTTGCTCATGAAATTTATTCTTCAATATTATGTGGACACTTTTTTTTTTTCTAGTGTTGGCACATAGCTTGGTGCTAAATTTTCTGCAGAGAATGAATTGTGATAAATTTAATAAGTGATGATTTTTCTAGTCTTTTGTTGCTGTCCATTTTTTATTATTATGTTCATGTCCTGTCGTAAGTCTCTTGAGTAATTTTTTAATTGAATGAAAACAATGTATACTTTACTTAGAGGTTGAATACATAGATAGAACTTGTATCAATTTTTTGAAAAAATAATTAATTTTTCTACTTCATCACCCTTGTTTTAAAGGTTCTATTGTCTTGATTTTGGGAACTATCTTAAAAGGTTTGCCTTTTGAATTCCTGTAATTTGGCATAGGGTTACTTGGATTAAAATGTTAGCACGAAGTTTTTTTGTGAATTTAGTATTTAAGTAAGGTTTTTGTAGTATTTTAGGTGTCGAGCAAGATATGTCATTGATATAAGTTCTTTCGACTATAATCGTCAAGTTGAATAAGACAATAAGTATGACAAACTTTCATAAAAATTTTGACTCTTTATAAATGACAACTACTCCAAAATCTCCTAAAGTCGGATTTGTGTACCACTATCCGCATGCCAAGCACGTCCTCCATGAATTAGAACTCCTCAGCCACCACTTGGCTGTTATACAGGAGGAGGAGTGGACAATCGTCAATCCATCCCTCACCAAGCCTTGAACATATTGATCTAGAGAGACCAACTCAACCTCATGCACTATGTCAGCCCATAATACAAATAAAAATATAGTGAGTACATTTTTTTTAAAAGTATAGTAGTTCTAGAAATTGTGTGGTACTTAAGAGGCTTATATACAACTACTATATACAATTGTTGTCTTGTCCATGAAACATCATGTGATGGACCTATACCATTTGAAGTATGGATCATCTGTATGCAAAGGAACATCCTCCATCTCTCCATTGATGATATGGTCCTTGCGATCATCCCATAAATCCACGTGGATTATGTGGAAAATCCTCCAATTGATCACCTCTCGATCGCGACCGTCAATGTGATGCAGGTCATACCCCTGAACCTGTACCCGTGATGTAGTGAAGGGCTTGGGAATGCCCTATTAATAGCCAAACTAATGCAATACTTGGTCAGGGAGGTACCACTCAACTATATAAAAGTAGATGAGTTGCACTTGAGCTATCCACATGTCACTTCCAAGTGGACAATTGGTGTGTAAGTCATGAATGATGTCATCACTATACAACTTCCAAAGAAATTGCATATAAGTTCAAATAGGTCATCTAACTCTATATGCCCTATGATAAAAATAGGGAGAAAAATTATGTGTTATATAGTTAAACTTTCATTCATCATAAAAATACCTCATGCTTTCGGTGCATGTATAGCTCAAACTTGAACCAGGGCAATGTATGTTGAGCAATAGACGGAGCCCTTATGTCATCCTTTCACCTATATAACAAAAGGTACACATAAATATTAGAATGTGTCCACCATTAAGTACTAGTTCATATTTTAAAGAAGAAACTTCAATTGGATTGCAGTTATAACTAACATGTATGTAAGTGATAGCCAATCAATAGGACAATCTTCTACGTCCCTCTCAATATGGATCATGCCCAAGAGAGAGGGAGCTAGAGATGGGAATCTCTCCTATCCCCATATCTGAAGAAGGTGCAGAGGGTAATCTCCTTCCTAGATGGGTGTGTGGTGTGACACATCTCTCCATACAGCCACACCAATATCGCTGAACCCTAACTATATAAACCGACCTATGTCAAATCCTCCAGGAGTGGCAAGAACATCATATGTGTGTAACTGGCCGACATATCACAGAAAATAGTGTTGCATATCAATTTAAAAATGTGCGCTAGTCATAAAAAATGAAAGTCTGATTGTTAGCATCAACAAATAACTAAATAAACTACTCCTGTAGAAACCTTATCTTGCTATGGGAACCAAGTATCACAACATTAGGTGGGATAACTCCTAATAGGTCGTGGCACCACATGCTAGAGTGTTGCTTATCTTTAATGGTTGGGCTCACTATCTTTTGGTCAACATGTATGACCGATGATGGGCCTTCCATCAATAGGAAAGCTGAATAGAATAGCCACATCTTGTAGTGTGATTATGGACTCATCGCAAAGAAGGTGAAATGTGTGTGTCTCTGACTTCCATTGCTCAGCAAATGCGGTGACCAAATGCTAGTCAAGTTAGATGTGGCCAATAAGGTATAAGTCATAGAACCCCAATATGCGGATCCACTTGATGATGCACTGATCTACATCAAATAGTATCTCCATGAATTACGTGCCACCCTGACAATATAGCATATCTACATGACCATCTACCCAGGCTCAGGTAGAGCGATGTTGATCGCCAATGTCAGTACAAAATGGTCACTCGACCTTAGATCGATGCTACAAAGAGGAGAAGATAAATACATATCACTAACTAACTAAAATCAAACAATGTAAGAACATTAGGTAGAAAACAAGGTTATTGATTCACTATTTAAACATATAGTAGGTGGGAAATAACAAAAACTCTCTATTGACGTCGCAAATGACCAAAAAATAAATACGAACATGGCTGAATTTTCATACTTTAGAGTATTTCTCCACCTCCATTTAACAACAGTACTGGGATTGTTTGCGCACATCGCTTTTATCCATTTCACAAAGGTTTAACATGAGATCTCCCAATCACTGAAGATTTGAGCAATAACCTTCTATTTTACCAACCACACCTTCATGTACAATATAGAATATTCGAAGTGACGATATAAGAATTCTTTTAATGTATCGATTGAAGTAGACGTACGTAACGACCCGAAGAATAATGGTATTTAAATAATAAGAAGAAAGGGAATTGGAAACAGGAACAAAAGGAGGCAGTCGACTTTATTGACGAACGCTTTGCGTTCATTGACGATGTTGTATTTTGGATGAGATAATCCCGAGATATTTTCCAGGCCTCATCGAAGAACATAGGGGTTTCATTGATGAGGGTTCTTCAAGATCTTGTCGATGAAGTTCCGTCTCGTCGACGAGAAGATACCGAGAGAGGATTTTTGGAAGCCTGAAATTCGTCGATGAGGGTTGAAGTTCGTCGACGAACTTTCTACAGGACTCGTCGACGAGGTGACGTGGTTCGTCGACGAATCCCGCAGTATAAATAGGGTTAAACATGATTTTTCAGTTCATTTTCTGCGCATAACCTCTCTCTCTCTCTCTCTCTCTCTCTCTCATCCCTCGTTTCTTCTCCTTCTTTCTAAGTTTTTGGGCTGGATTTCTGCCAGTTTGACGATCTGAAGCCACCACGACGCTTCTGGGAAAGTTCTCTACAAGTCTGCTAGAGCGGATCTTTGGTGGGGCTGAGTTGGAAACCATCCCAAATCCAGGGTAAGGCTTTCTACTCAGTATTTGCCTATTTGACAGTTGTAGAAAGTGTTGTATGCATAGAAATACTGAACTTTAGTTCTGGGGAATGTTTTTTTCAGGGTGTTGAACAGAGAACCCTGCGAGTGTAGGAGTGTTTGATTTAGGGGATAAACTAAGCTAGTATTTAATGAAAAGTATGTATAATATTATAAAATTTGATTTCAAGAAAAAAAATATATTTATATATGATTTATATTTGGGAAATACTGTTGAAAATGATGGTATGTTAAATATATGAAAAACCTGTTTTGTGTGGCATAAGTAGAAATTGTTATGAAATAATGTTTTCTGGGAATGTGTTAATGATATGGATTTTTATAATGGAAAACCGGCGTGTCACGCCCCGAACCCACAGGTGGGTCCCAAGTGTGAATTTAGTAACCTAACCTGTCTCTGTATCAATTTAAGACACATATGATACGATACAAAAGAGGGTACGACCCCGTGGGGTGAATGGATGCCCCATATACATACATGGAAAGATTCATGCTAATCAAAATACGCAGCAGAATACAGTCTTTTATACATAATCAATATCATACAAGAGTCTATATAAGCTAGGATATACATCCCCATAATACAAAACATACCCCAAGTGTCTACAAAAACCATCCCGACGACCTAGGTACAAAAACCCGTACCTAGTACTTCGCCACAATCATTCATAAGCGAGAGTTCCTGAGGATCAGGGGTAACTACCCCTTTGCTCTTTTACCAAACTGTGATGACCTGCTTAATTTTCATATTTTTTTTATAATAATAAAATCAATTTCACAAAACTCAGCAGATCATAATCCACCTGGACCCGTGGGTACCAGGGATACATCAGAAACATAATGCGGAAGCCTAAGTAGAAGGAAACATGTAATTTTAATATCATAAATACGAAATCATCCATCACAATACCAGAGTTACTACAACCACTGTATTTATATACACACAGTACACAACCCAAAAGATATCTAGGGCCATCCCACAAAAAACGTCTGACCCTATCAAAATACTTACTCTTCTAGAAGGGCAGATCAACAGTACTAGATCAGCGAGGCTTTACCCGCTCTCCTATCAGGAGCTCCTGAAATGTTTATAGAATTTTGGGGTGAGACACCTCTCAGTAAGGGAAATAAACTAACACTAGTGTGTGGCAACATGAGCATTTCTGTGATATACATATAATCATAAACGTAACCAGTAAAACTATATATACATCATTTCTAGGAAAACATGTATAATTAAACATGGCAGAACATAATGGTTTCCATAGCATAATTCATCTCATATAAATAATAATACGAAAACAATCCTGGTAGGTTAGCTGGCTATTGTCATGTATTACCCCCACATGTCTGGGTTGTGTGGCCCGAAAGCGGGACCTGACAATGGTTGGCTAACCACTGCCAAGTCAAAAGTATAGTCTGTAAGTTTGATGAGTCTGCTAGACCTGGTTCGTACACTAGGGGCGCTCACACACTTCTTAAAAACCACATCAACCATCAAATCTCACACCACTCTTTACAGCGGCGTTAACACAAATATCATGATCATGATGACCATGGGCACATAGCAATGGTACCGTGCAAGTGCTAGCCTAGACCAAGCCAACCAGGTTCTAATATCATATAACATATACTGAAACCGTGATATATGGATATTTCATATCATAAATTATCAAATCAATCATATCATTTTGCGTATATACGTATATCATGAAAATCATCTGCCCGTACGCCGGTATTTCACATTTTACCATAGCTCGGCCCGTACACTAACAAATCATATCCATAGCACGGCCCGTACACTCGCAAATCATTTATAACTCGGCTCGTACACCGAAAAATCACATTCATAGCACAGCTCATACGCTAGCAAATCACATCCATAGCTCGACCCATACGCTGGCAAATCATATGTATAGCTCGGCCCGTACATCGGCAAATATATCAAAATCTCAGCCCGTACCCCTGTAAGAACCCAAACCGTGATATACGGGTTTATTATGTAAAAGAGGGGTATCGCGGCGTCCCGGGAGCGCGTGTGCCCCGTGCGGAGAAATTAAAATCATTTTAATATTTCAAGGAAAACATGGAATTTTGGAGTCGCCACTAACCTTTAGTGCGGTTAGAACATATGATTACTACCCCGTTAGGGGTAGAATCGGTCTACATTACCAGAGTTGGGGCCGGGAGTTCGGTTACGCGAGGGGAAGGTACGAGCACCCCCTACGCGCCCGTTCTTACGAACGGTACCTAATTAATTTGAAATTATCCCTAAGTTAATCTAATAATTATTTAAATTACTCCTTTTTATGAATTTATAAATACATGTAAAAAATAAATAAATAAATATATACATGTATATATTCCCTCAGAGCTTAGGGTACGTGATGCCCGAAAGCTCATACCCCCGCAATAAAATCATAGGGATTGGAATATCGAGAAAATATCTTATAAAAAATAAGTATAATGATATAGAAATAAAAATATAATATAAATTACTTAAAGAAAATAAATACTGCAATTATGAAGAATGCACACCATGATAATAATAATAATAATAAGACTTAACTTAGATATATGTACATAACGTAATAGTAATAATAACACCTACTTTAACATATATATATATACCTGCACAAGAAAGATAATAATAATAATAACACGCAGTAGGATATACACTAATGACACAATTCTAAAAATATATGTATGTATATGTATATAATGATAAAGATAATAGTTGTAGCCATAATAATATTAATAATAAAAAGGTATATCTTAATAATACAATACTTGTCTTAATATTAACGTACAATTAATGATAACATTTACAATATGGAAATAATTAAAGAAACAAATCAATCCTACAATTTAAAATGTAAACTATACAATATGGAAACAAATTATTCTAAAGTTAGTATGTAATTACACGATTATGAGTATGACAACAAAATAATGGAATTATGGAAACAATCAATTCTAAAATCAATATGCAAATATGCAAGGATAAATATGGGAACAAATAAGCTTTAACATTAGTAAGCAATAATATAAAATGATAAATATGGGAGCAACATTAAATAATAAAAATAATGATTAAGAATACCCTAAATAATTATGCAAGTAAATGAAATAATCACATTACACATTAAATAATACAATAATAATAATAATAAAAACCCTAAATAATTACACAATCCAATAAGATAAATATATTACCCATTAAATATTACAATAAAAACAAAGAACTATAAATGAACATATAAGCCAATAAGATGAATATATTACACACTAAGTATTATAATGACAACAAAATAAACCCTAAAACACTAACATATTACATATTAAAATTAACAATAATGATAAAAATTCTAAATACAATACAAGCAAATGGAATAACTATTATATATTAAATGTTACGAAATCAACAAAGAAATCATGAATAAATATACAAAACAACTAAATACATTGCACTTAAAATATTATAATATCAACACAACAAAAACAATAAATAAATATTCAAGACAATAATTGTGTTTCAAATATTAACAATAAAACATAAATAAATACATACCTGCAAGAATTACAACATTAAAACACATAAATAACATTACAACATAAAAAAACTTACTATAATAATGGCAAATAAATAAATAATTTATATGTGCAGTATGTGCAGGAATCTGGGTAAAGGACTTGGGTGTGTGTGTGTTGTGGCCGGCTTGCAGAGGGCAGGGAAACTCACAGTGGTGTTCTCGTGTTGCAGGGAGTGCCGACGGTGGGAGGTTTCGCCGTCGGAACTCGAAGCTGGAGTCGCTGCTGCTGGGGGTCTTGCCGGGAGCAAGAGTGGCCGGAGGAACCAGTGGCCGTGAGTGGTGTCGCCGGAGGTTGCAGAGAGTGACGACGCTGGGAGGTTTCGCCGCCGGAACTCGAAGCTAGAGTCGCTGCTGCTGGGGGTCTTGCCGGGAGCAAGAGTGGCCGGAGGAACCAGTGGCCTTGAGTGGTGTCGCCGGAGGTTGCAGAGAGTGACGACGCTGGGAGGTTTCGCCGCCGGAACTCGCGGCTGGAGTCGCTGCTACTGGGATCTGGGGGACTGCAAAGTGGTGGCTAGAGCACGAGTTCGGCAACTGGAGCGACCGCCGGGTGTTAGCTAGCAGGCCAGCAGTGGTTTGGAGTAGCCTCTCGGGTTGCTGTGGCTGTTTAGTGTGGAGGATGGTCGGTGCAGCAGATTCAGCAGGAGTGGTGGCCGGCGTTCGGCTGGGTTGCTGGAATCGTGGTGGATGTGATGGTCTTCGGAGGAAAGGTGGAGGCTTTGGACTTGTATGGAGTTCGGGTGCTATAATGGTTGCAGCAGATGAGAGATTTGCCGAGGGGGTTCTCGGCTGTGGTGGCCGACCGGAGTTGATGGGGTGCTGTGGTGTGGTGAGGCTGTTAGTATGAGAGGGTTGGTGAAGCTGGAAGTGTGGTCGGAGTGGAGAATGAGAGAGTATGGTCTCCGGGAAGAAGAAGAAGAAGAAGAAGAAGAAGAAGAAAAAAAATTCTTTTCTTTTTGCTCGGCTGCGCTCCCCCCCCCCCCGGCGATGTGTATAGCCGTCCCCTCTTATAAAAATAATTTTTGAAAAAAAATCCTAAAAACATTTCCTTTTTCGGTTTTTGGTATTTTTCTTTTTTTGGAAATAATATATACTACTATTATGGTTATAAGGAAATAATAATAATAATAATAATAATAATAATAATAATAAGGTAAAAATAATAATAATAATAATAAAATAATAATAATAATAGTAATAACAAAGATAAATAAATAAAATAATAATAATAATAGTAATAATAAAGGTAAAAATACTAATAATAATAATAATTAAAAATAGTGTCAATAATAAATAATAATAATAATAATAATAATAATAATAATAATAATAATAAATAAGATAATAGTAATAATAGTAATAAAAATACTAATAATAATGATAATAAAAATAATAAAAATAATAATGAAAATAATAAATAATAATAATAATAAAATAGACGTAAAAAATAAAAATAAAGTAATATTAATAATACTAATGAAAAATAATAATAATAATAATAAAGAAAATAATAATAATAATAATAATAGTGAAAATTAATAATAATAATAAGAATAAATAAAATAATAATAATAATAATAATAATAATAAAATAAAATAAAAATAATAATAATAATAGTAATACATATATTGGGCTTGGGTAAAAATGGGGTGTTTACAAGGGGTAAAAATGGAATTTACACAGACTTCGTCAATGAGGCCATAATTCGTTGACGAAGGTTGAAGACTTCTCGTTGACGAAATTCAAAACCTCGTCGACGGGTAAATGCCGAGAGGCCCAAGAAATTTTGAAATATTTAGCTCGTCGACGAGGCTGCCGATCCGTCGACGAGGCTAGTGGAGAATTCATCGACGAGGACATCAATTCATCGATGAATCCACTTGGGTCAAAGGTGCTATAAATGAGATTTTGGGTTGCTTTGGGACTAAGTTTCCTTAAACTCTCTCTCTCTCTCTCTCTCTCTCTCTCTAGAATTCGAAGCTCTCTTTCTCTCTCCTCGATTTCTTTGCCATTTTTCGCTTGAATCACAAATCCAAATTTATTGCGAGGATTAGTGAAGAATTCTCTACATTTCTAGTGGATCGGAATCTCGTTTCGAGCGATTTCAGGTTTCGGGTTAAAATCAATTAAGACTTGATTTTCATTTCTGATTTAGTAAATGTGTAGTAGTATGGATTGTAAGCCTGTATTGTACTGTGGTTTGTAGGTTTTGGAGTCTCGGTCTGTAGTTTTGGGGACTGTAGAGTTCGCAGTTGGAATTCGGATTAAGGTAAGGGGATTCAGTTTATATCAGTTTATTTTCGAAATCGGGATCGGTAAGCTTGTAGGCTACGATCGTATGTATGTTTTGGTAACTTATTTGGGGAAATCTTTCGGGTAAAAATGCGGGATTTTCCGGTTACAGCTTTTGGGAAAATTGGGGATTTCGAGTATCATCTCTACTTTGTTTGGAAAACCATTAGTTGTGCTAAAACTGTATTATTGAGGTGACCGTAATCCATATTTGTATAGACTGTATACTAGGATTTGTAATTGATATGATTTTCCGTGAACCAAATAAGTGTGGTATGTATGGTTGTATGTAATTGTTCTAGGTATTTGTAAAACAGTTATGTGGCAGCTAATTACCGTACGCTGAAATGTATAGGAACGTGAGTTCCAAAATGATTCCAGGGATTTGTAAAACAGCCATGTATTGGTTAACTACCATAGGCAAGAGTGGCTGGCTCTATATCCGAGGTGTGAAATATCACCAGTATGTTCCAGCTAGTCACCGAAGGGTGTGTTCTACACCATATGTAGCAATGTAATCACTGTAGGCCTAGGTCATCGCAGCGTAGTTGTGTGTATAGCAATGTAATCGCTGTGAGGCTAGGTGACCTTGTGTAGTTGCGTATAAAGCAATGTAATCACTATTGGGCCTCATTCGTCGCAGCATAGTTGCGTATATAGCAATGTAATCGCTGTGAGACGAGGTGACCTTGTGTAGTTGCGAACTAGTGTGACGACACTAACCATATGTTTTGGGTATCGTATGTACTGGAATGGTTTTTTTGAAAATACTGGAACTGTATTGAACTGTATGTATAAGTATGATTCTGTATATAAAGTTTCGAATTGTATCGTATTTTATAGTGCTATGAAGTATGTAAAATAACACTGGTATGTCACACCCCGAATATATATATATATATATATATATAAATGTTTTTCAGGTCCTTAGGTAGCCATAATTAGCATTCTAGCTTTTGGAAGCGGAGGTGTCGTTAGCTACTGCTAGAACCTAAGACTCTCCTCCTGATGGCTTGCTGAATTGAGGGACGGCGATACGTAACGCCTCAATCTCAGTGAGTGCTTTGATAGGTACCCATTGTTGCCACAGGCGCAAGGCCCATAAGGAAAGTGACAACGATTGAAAGGGGGACGTCACAACGTATCTTCCCTGATCATACTCATAATCTCTCCAAAAATTAGGGACGACGTAATTTGGCTGTGATTTTGCAATAACATTTGGTTCAAGCACGTGCACAATCTGATATATTGAGTGATTTCAAATAAATTATGTTTTTTCTGCAACATGGCACGCAATCTCCATCTACACTTGGATTCCTCCTTAGACTTAGCAAATCATAACTGTGGGTTAGGCTGCACTATGTAGAAGTCATGGTGTGTTCAAGCATGATAAATTTGCACTATAGCTATCAACTAATCCTTTGAGTCAAAGATCATCCCCTTACACAAATTGGATGACTCATCCCAATGAGTAACCTATATAGGGAGCTCAATTTGATTGTCACATTAGTAATCTCCACATCAATGTCTGCTTAAAATGGAGGTTGGTCCACAAAGCATTTATTATGGAAATCATCATTCATTTGATCGAGGGAGGGTAGTGATCCAGCACCAACGATATAGTTTGCATAATTGTTGAAGTCTTTTAACCCTTCAGAAGTTTCCTACTTGATGTTATCCTCATCCTGTAAATTGACATCATTCGTTATGTTGATCCTCTTATTCAATGCAATGTTCATAATTGCATATAAATCAGTGATAATATTCTTGCTTTTGTATTACTCATCCATGTCATACGCAGACATTCCACAAGAAGGCGGATGAAATAATGATCTCAGGCCTTTATTCAATTCCAAGTTAGTCATATTGTCTCCACCAAATACGTGTTGCAAAGGAGGTTCTAGTTAGGTGTCCTCTTGCGCTTGAGAAAATGGTTCAGCAGGCATCGACGTTTGCCCATCATCAATGACACCAACTTCCGAAATAACTATTTGAGATATGGTTTCGACATAAAACTCCATAATATAAATATTAGGGCATAAGCTCTATTGGTCTAAGGTAATGCGTAGACTATAATCATCTTGTATAGGAACATGTTGGAAGAATACTATATCATTTAGCCCCTTTATAGGATATCTTGCAGTAGCCCGTGATGCATACTAATTTGGATCAATGTGTAGATATTTATATATCTTATCATATAATTTGCTTAATTATATAATTTCCAATTGCTTGAGTACTATAACCAACTCCATCCACTCCTGTGATCATTTACCCTCATATACAATTGGACAATTACTAGAACACTGCTTAAGCTTCCTGCCATTCGGAGCAGCTCTCTTGAAATGAAAAATACCTACGAGAAACACAAAACCCTAATTTTTAGAATTTGATTCATTATAATCAATTCTCTTACATATTAAGATAATCATATTCACTGTATATAAATTTATGATACTCTACTTTATCCCTTAAGAGCTTATGAATCCCACTTTAAACACTATTTCTCCCCTTAATATTCTACAACAATCCTCAACTACAATGTGATTGTAGGACAAATTGTTTGCCTATAAAATGCTAAAACTTCTAATTTTTACCTCAAACCAATGTTATTATCATCAACTGCTCTAGTATTGTAGCTTAAGTTCGCACACAGTTGAACATTTCAAATCGAACCATTAAGTTTGTAGTCATCATCAGATAGGAGTAAAAATTAGCCAACTTATTTAATTGTCAATTACTATGTAAATGACACAATGTTGCGACCCATGTGAAAGGGTTTGGCTACCCCTTCAACTTCTACCATTTGGATGATGATGTCAATCTCATGAAATTTTTCATTGTTATTTGTTCTTCATATTCCTCTCCTATATTGTTTCATGTTCTTGAGCTTATTTATGATGATGTAAGGGTTTGGAGGGCAGTTTGTACCTTATGATTAGGATTTCATGGCTAGAAAGAACTTTGAGGAAGAGGTGAGTGTAGCTCTATTTGGGATTGTAAGGGACAAAGCTCCTTGTCCTAATATAACAATATGACTTTTTCTAGGACTACTGGGATGTGATGAGACCATGAGAGGCAAGTTGTGAATTTCTTCGCAAATTCTTTTTGATTGGTTATTGGTAAGAGTATTAATTCCACTTTAGCCTAAAAGAAGTCCAATTAAGGTCAAGGATTTTATGCCTATTTAGCTTGGTGATAGTGTGTGTAAGATCATTGTGAGGTCAATGTTTATAGGTTGAATGTGAGTTTCGAGCACTATTATTTCTCATTCTCAAAAACAGCTTTTTTATGGGTTGTGGGGAAATTTTGGATTCTATTTTTGGTGGCTAATGAGGTGGTGGAGGATGTGCATAGGATGAAGGACTATAAAGTTCTCTTTTAAGTTGGATTTTAAGAAAGTGTGTGGTCATATTAGTTGGCATTTCTTAGACAAGGTTTTGGTTAGGAAGGGTTTTGGTGATAGGAGGAGGTGGATGAGGGGTTGCATCTTTAGTACACATATAGCATTCAAATTGAAAAGAAGGTACATACATTTTTTTTTTTTTTAAAGGTTCAACAGAAAATATGTTTTAAAGTCAAAAATCTAAAAGAGATTTTCACATAAAAAAATTATTACAAGCAATATGATGAAAATATAAAAGTTGGACTAAAGTAACATTTCTCCATTTTCTCAATAAACTTATCTAATTAGATATATTAAAATAAATTTCATGATGATTTTTATCAAAACAATATTTTGAAAATTAATATGTTGGTTAGAAGTTAAATAATTTTAGAATAATTGGAATAATAATTTTACTAAAATAAACTTATTTTAAAATTAATTCTAGTATGTCAAATAGCTCCACTCTTGCGATAAATCTAAATAATATATTAACATCTTTTTGTAGATTTAATATATAAATTAACATTGTAGTCTCTTTTTTTATGTCAATTTTTTTTAAAAATGGTTTAAACTGCACTAAGCGACATGAAGAATAGTATCAAGTTACTTTTACTTCGATTCATAAATATATAAATCTCTATTTCTTTTCTTTAGTTTTTATATTTTATCTAAATAATAAATTTGAGAACATGGAATGAGACTGAAGCATGAGATGACACGAAAATTAGTTTGAAAGATTGACTTCGAAAATTGGTTCAAACATTGGCTCATGAAAGACTTCCTTTTATCATAGTGGTTTAGTAAGGTTCTCTAAATTATAAATGACTTGATACAATATGACATACCCCACTTCATATGACTACAAAATTAAAACTAAATTTAATAGTCACACAAATTGAAATAAAATTTACACATTCATTATTTTTTTTATTCAAATTAACATAAGATGAAATAAAACTCTAACAAAAAAATTTACACTTTAATTGATTAAACTTCAAATAATTATGAAATTATGTAAAAACCCTAACATTAAAAATTTTCAATACGAAGTATATGCCTTCAAAATTGGAACTAATTTTAATAATCATGCAAATTGATAATAACATTTTCACACTCATCATCTGTATATTCAAATAAACATAAGATTAAATACAACTCTAATCTCAAAAATTTACACATTTACTAATTAAACATTCAAATAATCTTGAAATATAATATAAACACTAACATAAAAACTTCCCATTCAAACCTTATGACTTCAAAGATAAAACTAAATTTAATATGCATGCAAATTGATAATAAAATTCACAAAGAAAAATTTAATATGCATTCATCATTTATACATGAAAAATTCAGACATGAAAAAAAACCCTAATCTCAATTTCAGGGTTCCACAACGATGCTCCAAATCAACAAATTGACTTCAATACAAGCCAATTCAACGTACAAGATAGCAATTTCTTCTTCAAACTATTGAAAATCTCAACTAAAATTTTAAATTACAAGAATTTAGGGTTTTCAAACAAGCTTGGATGTGGGGAGAACATACCTCATTTTCGTTCCTTAAATAATGCTCTCCTAACATTTGGCTTGTACCTATGTGGCAGAACGTTCGGATTGTACAATCCTCCCATATTGGTCACCTGCCAAAAGGTTGTCCGGCTACCTCACGAAGCCTCCGCGATCGCCGTCCCATTCAGTCTCTTTTGGCTTTGTGCTTTTGCAGAGAGGAAGGAAGAAGACAACTTTTACACAAGCAAAAAATGTTGGTTCATCCAACATTATTTAGACAAAAAACGCTACTTGATGTAGTGTTTTTAAATTGGCCACATGTTAGCTGATGAGGTACTCACCTAGATTAAAAAAAAACGTTGGTCCATCTAGCGTTTTTTTTTTAATAAATGTTGTATAGACCAACGTTTTTTGAGACTCATCAATTTGGGGAAAAAAAAAAAGTTCATTCTGAACCATTTTCAAATAATTTTATTATATTAATATTAAAATTAAACAATAGAAAAAAAAAACTCAAAATTTTGGACGGAAGTGATCTACTTTTACTTTATAGTGGAAAGCTTGAAACATTGAAATCCATTGAATTTTATTATTTGTTAATTTAAAAACTTTCTCTATAAGCAATTCCCTCCAAGTGTAAATAAATTTATAATGTCAAGGGCTGAACACTTCAGATTTTATGTAAAAGGTTGTAAGACACTAATTAAACATTTATATTTAATTAGTGAGTTAAAGATGACTAGATCTTACCATTGAAATAGAAACACATTCACAACAGTTGAATAGAAAGTAAGTGAAAATAATAAGCAATTCATGAGAACAAATTAAAATAAAGTGTTAAATTCTAAAGTAACACAATTCATTAACAAAAACCTCCATGAGTGACGTGAGTTTAGCATGGGAGACAAGGAGATTAAACACATTTAATAGATACTAATGAATTTTATAAGATTAATTAACACCCACCCTCCTTTAAGGAACTTTGTGTTATTTTAACTTTAACTCTAGAAAATATCAATTTAAGGAGTCACTCCCTCTTTTTACACTAAGTCTTGCACCTACTCAATGTATAAAACATATATTAATATTTATGTGATGGTGACTTATCCCATTTACATAAGGCAAGTGGTCACAAAGCAAGCATAATGCCCTAAACAAGCTTGCCTTGTGACGCTAAAATATATAAAATATGAATTCCTAATATG
The DNA here is from genome assembly GCF_029873635.1 of Malania oleifera. NCBI lineage: Eukaryota > Viridiplantae > Streptophyta > Magnoliopsida > Santalales > Ximeniaceae > Malania > Malania oleifera. The sequence continues at coordinate 57,756,256 of NC_080420.1, read as the reverse complement.
TCCTAAAAGATAAGAACCCAAAATTGAAAGTCCATTAAACCCCTTCAATCATTATTTGTTGATGATTGTTCAACTCCCAAACTACTAAAACAACAAACAAGCCTTGCTTTTGTTATACAAAATTAGTCACACAAATCCTTTTGCCAATTTACATGATTGTCAACAATTTCCTCTAATAATTTAAGGACTATTAAATCTTTACTCATAATCTCATTCTAAAATATTTGACAAGACTGATAAACACTCATCCTCCTCTAAGGAAGCTTTATTTGTTATTTTAACTGTAACTCTAGAAAATATCAAATTATTTGAACAGTCACTTTCTCTTTTTACACTAATTCTTATACCTACTCAAGGTATAAAACCTAGATTAATATTTACCTGATGGTGGCTCATCCCATTTACATAAGGTAAGTAGTCACAAGCAAGTATAATGCCTTAAACAAGCTAGCCTTGTGACATTAAAACATACACAATATGAATTCCTAATATGTTCTAAAAGATCATAACCCAAATATGAAAGTCCATTAAACCCCTTCTAGCATTATTAGTTGATGATTGTTCAACGCCCAAACTACTACAACAAAAAACAAGCCTTAGTTTTATTAGATTTTCCAATTTATATGATCGTGAGCAATTTCCTCTAATAATTTAAGGACTATTAAATCTTTACTCATGATCTCATTCTAAAATATTTTAAGTCTACTCCTATACCTTATATTGGCACTAACAACAACTCACTCATCCTCAGAGGTGCACAGTTTAGCCTAATTTTTAAATGTCCAAACCATCTGAGTAGTTATTCCCTTATCTTACCTTTTATATTTGTCATACTTAATGTGACGACACAAAAATTCATACCATTTTTTTTTTCTATATTTAGACTATAAAATTATATTACTTTGATACCCCTTATAAAATCTACTATAATGTCTTGGTCCCAAAGTAGACACCGAGAACTCATGTTCATAGAAACAAAACACCTATGTAGCGGGAAACATAAATTACATCACCATAATTACAATACAAAAGTTTCAGTAATTCCCAAACATGCATACACATTTCTCCAAAATCATCCACCAGATCCCCTGGGAATTACTCAAAAATACATCTCCTAAAATCACATACCCTACGGATAGGGCAGTACAAGGGTCTCCTCTATCTCCGAGCCTCATCTGCTCGTCTAACTGGATCACTTAAAATGTTTATAAATACTGGGATGAAATAGCTCTCAATAAGACGAAATATGTTATTACTAGTGTGTGACAAATGCGTCTACGTGAGCAATATATTTACTAATCAGGCTGTAACTGGGATAACATATAAATATATGATACATCATAACTCACACTTATGTCACTTAAAGTACAAGTGTTTATCAACTTTCTACTTAATCATACTTTTAGCTACTATATATATATATATATATATATATATATATATATATATATATATTATGTATACTTTCTATTTTCTGAAAATCTATATACAGATATATAACTGTAAAAACTCCCCTAGATGGATAACTATATGTCATAATTTAACCCCTCATGACAGGGTTGTGCGGCCTGTGGGCTGAACTTAACACTGGATGGCCTACCAAGATAAGTCAATTGTAAACCTTTTTCGTCAGATTGGCCACCTCAACTTGGACTACCAGGGAGTCTTCGTCTCTCCCAAGGCACAATCGACTACTCATAAATTCCACACTTTATCTGAGATGTGTGGCTGCACTTTGAATTGTAATAGCTACAATACTGTGCTCTCTAATCTGATCTGGTCCATCAAGGTCTGATACTATATAATACAGTAATATATATATTTTTTACTATTTTACCATGATTCTGTAGTAAACTATGTTAACCATAACGTTGTAACAAATTGATCTATATAAACTGTAATATCTGTATGTTATGGTTTTGTAATATTTGTACATCATGGTTCTATAATTTGAATATCTGTGAAAATTGTATATCATAGTTTTGTATAACCATGTAAACTATAATTCTGTAAAAGATTGTATAGTCATAACTCTATAAATAAAACCGTATAATCTGTATATCATAATTCTGTAAAAACTATATAGTCATAGTTCTGTAAAAGTTATGTAGAATTCTGTACTATACCAATATTCTCATGCCACACAATAATTAAAACTTATTAAATATAATCAGTAAAACTATATAATTTCTCACTCGGAATTATTCAAAATCTTACTCTGGAAAGCCATAATCATATACTATAATTTACAGGTAAAAATCTTTAATTTAATTGGCATAACATATTTCCCTTACTTGGCTAACTGAGACTTGTTTATTATTTACTAATTCACACCTATGACGTTCATGATTCCAAAACCCTGAAATTATACATATATTTTTCCTAGTCAATCAACAAAATTTCCTAGAATAATTATCCAATTCACATCTTTTCCGAACCGCATATTCATAATTTCCTAGACTATAAACTATTATCATCTTTACCTGAGTTCCTGAGGAAGTATCCACTAGGATCCTTATCCCGTGCCTGCAGTGTTGGCACCAAACCCTGTATTTCACATCAACCCCAGTTTAATCAATTCAAACTTTAATATATTTTTGTCTAATATAAATCCTGGGTCCAAAAGTGCCTAATAATCATGAAAACTTTAAAATAACCTACTTACCCTGATTTTGGGATGGTACCCAAGAACTCCAAACTAACAATTTGCTCCAGTAATCTTGTAGAGAATCTCCCCCACGAACCTCGTGGCAGTTTTCGATCGTCAAACCGGGCTTTAATGAAGCAAGGATCGTAGAGAGAAGGTTTCCAAGCCAAATTTTAGAGAGAGAATGAGAGAGGGACTGATTTTCTCTCACCAAAAAATGATTTTCATGTATATATAGATGGCTGACGACATGGCTTCGTCGACGAGACACGTGGCCTCGTCGACGAACCCAAGAAGGGATTTCGTCGACGAAGGTAGTGAGATCGTCGATGAACCATTAAGGTGTGAAATTCTCCTCTCGGTATCTCTTCATTAACGAAACTCGGGTACTCGTCCATGAACCATACAAGTAAGTTTGTCAACAAAACTTGGGGGTTTGTCAACGAGATTTTGCCTTTCTTTTGAATTTCTTTTCTCCCATTGAACTCCATTTTCCTTATTATTATTATTTAATTGCTATTATTTTTTTCGGGTCTCTACATTCTCCCTTTCTTATAAAAATTTTGTCCTCAAAATTTGTTATCTATGTTATACACCATCCCCTGAGGAAAAATTCGCTACTTATTTTATTAGTTGCCCTCTCTTATGGTAGAGGAATACTGTGCTTACATTTACGATTATGGGAGATTACAATAACAAGCCAAAATTTTTCCAAAACAAACTATATCCTACAAACCAAAACACAACTATATACATTAATTATCCTGCACTGTACAAAACAAAATTGAAACAATACTTACTTTATATGAACTATTACCTTCCTTTTGTGACTAATACTTATCCCCCACTAAACAGATGTGGGTACTTCTATCATATCTCCTCTTTGAGCTCCCACAAAGCTTCCTCCACTGTGTTATTTCTCTACAAGACTTTTACTAGTGGTATTATCTTGGTGCGCAACTCTTGTTCTTTTCTATCTAGAATTTGTACTAGTATTTCTTCATATGTTAAAGTATCTCTAAACTCCAACTCCTCATAACTGATTATGTGGGAGGGATCTGAGATGTATTTCCTTATCATAGAAACATGGAATACGTCATAAATCTTGGATAATGCCGATGGTAAAGCTAATTGTTAGGCAACTGGATCCACTCTTTTAAGTATTTCAAATGGGCCAATGTACCTAGGGCTCAGTTCACCCTTCCTCCCAAACCTCATAACTTCTCTCATTGGTGCTACTCTTAAAAACACATGGTCTCCTACTTCAAACTCCAACTTTTGACGGCGATTATCTACTTAACTTTGTTGCCAACTCTGGGCTACACTAATTCTGTCTCTAATAAGTCGGACTTTATCATACGCCTGCTGCACAAATTCTCGCCCTAGAACTCGTCTTTCACCCATTTCATCCCAGTATAGCAGAGAGCGGCACCTTCTACCATATAATGCCTCGTAAGGTGCCATCCCAATGCTGGCCTGGTAGCTGTTATTATACGCGAATTCAACCAGTGGCATAAACTGGGTCCAATTATCCCTGAAGCTTAGCACGCATGCTTGTAGCATATCCTTTAGTATTTGGATCATCCTCTCCATCTGCCCATCGGTCTGAGGATGAAAGGCTGTGCTGAATGATAATTGAGACCATAGAGCTTCCTGCAAATTTCTCCAAAATTGTGACATAAAACGTGGGTCTCGGTTTGAAACTATAGATACTGGCACTCCATGGAGTCAAATTACCTCTTGAATGTATAACTGTGCTAGCCTGTTCATAGAGTAGTTGACTTAAATAAGGAGAAAGTGGGCAGTCTTCGTCAGTCAGTCTACAACTACCCAAATGGCATTTTGTTAATGCAACGCCTGTAGTAACCTCGTAACGAAATCCATAGATATATGATCCCACTTCCATTCAGGGATGTGGAGTGGCCGCAATTGTCCCACCAGTCTCTAGTGCTCAACCTTTACCTGCTGGCACATAAAACACTTTTCCATAAACTCAACTATCTCCCTCTTCATGCCGCTCCACCAAAATGACTCTAGAAGGTCTCGATACATCTTAGTGCTGCATGGATGCACCATGTAAAGGGATCTGTGCACCTCCTCTAAGATGGCCTTTTAATCTCAACATTTTCAGGTACGCACAATCTGGTACGGAACCTCAGAGCTCCATTATCTGAAATACTAAACTCCTCTCCCTGTCCATCCTGCACTTTATCCATTAGCTCTACTAATTCTGTATCATTCCTTTGAGCAGCTTTAAGCTTTTCTTGTAGGGTAGGCTGTAGTACCAAGTTAGCAATGAATTCCTAGTGATCACCCTCTACTAGCTCCACACCGAGCCTCTCCAAATCCATCTAGATCAGATGCCGGATCGTCACTGCTGACAATGCTGCTCCCACTGATTTTCGGCTTAGAGCATCAGCCATTACGTTTGCTTTCCCTCAGTGGTAGCTGATAGTGCAATCATAGTCTTTAATGAGCTCTAGTCATCTCCTTTGCCTCATATTCAATTCTTTCTGGGTGAAGAAATACTTCAAACTTTTATGGTCAGTGAAGATCTCACACTTCCCACCATGTAGATAATGCCTCCAGATATTTAGGGCATACACCACTGTAGCTAACTCCAAATCATGTGCTGGGTAGTTCTTTTCATATTCCTTAAGTTGCTGAGAAGCGTATGCAATAACCCTTCCATGCTGCATCAACATACACCCGAGTCCCTTCTGGGACGCGTCACTGTATATAAAAAATCTATTCTCTCCTGATGGAATAGATAATATCGGTGTAGTGACCAGCCACTGCTTCAACTCCTAGAAGCTCTGCTCACAATCGTCGGTCCATTTAAACTTTACATTTTTCCTCATGAATCGTGTCAATGGACCTAATAATCTGGAACCATCCACAAAAATGTCGGTAGTACCCTGTCAGTCCTAGGAAACTCATGATCTCCCATACGTTCCCCAATCTCACCTAATACACCACCACTTCTATTTTGCTTGGATATACTAATATGTCATCCCTGAAGATCACATGCCCAAGGAAAGTGACCTGCCTCAGCCAGAATCACATTTCTTAAACTTGGTGAACAACTTCTTTTCTCTTAACACCTGCAATACCAGCCTTAGATGATCCTCGTGCTCCTCAAAACTCTTTGAATAAACCAGTATATCATCTATAAATACCACAACAAATTGGTCCAAGTACTAATGGAATACCTGATTCATCAGATCCATAAACGCTGTGGGTGCATTAGGTAAAACAAATGGCATAACTAGAAACTCATAGTGACCATATCTAGTCCTGAATGCTATCTTCGGAACATCCTTAGCTTTAATTTTCACCTGATGGTATCCTGGCCGAAGATCAATCTTGGAGTAGACCTAGGTCCCTTGGAGCTGATCAAATAAGTCATTGATTCTAGGAAGAGGGTACTTATTCTTGATTGTCACTTTATTCATAGTCCCGTCTTTCTTCTTCACAAACAAAACAAGCGCTCCCCAAGGTGACATGCTAGTCCTGATAAACCCGTTATTCAACAACTCTTGCAACTGGTCTTTCAATTTTTTCAGTTCGGCTGGAGCCATCCTGTAGGGTGCTTTAGATATCGGTGCCGACCCAAAAAGTAGATCCATGGTAAACTCAATCTCTCGATCTAGTGGTAAACCAGGTAACTCTTGTAGAAATACATCTAGAAATTCTATAACTACTAGAATATCAGTAAGCTTTAATTCTCCCTCTAGTATCTCCTTTACATAAGCTACATACCCTTGGCAACCATCCTGAAGTAGCCTCCTCGTTTGTATAGCCGACACTAACTGTAGTGAGGCGCGTACACGCTATGCCACAAATTTGAATTCCTGCTCTCTTGGTGGTCTGAAGACCACCTTTTTTTTATTTTATGGAAATCAATGCTGGCGTATTTAACTGCCAGCCAGTCCATACCCAATATTATATCGAACCCCTGCATGTCTAATATCATGAGATCGGTTGGTAATATTTTCTCCTACATGCCCACTGGATAATTTTTAAGCACCCTTCTACACCTCACTACTGATCTAGTCGGCGTGGCTACTGACATCTCAACATTTAACAATTGTGTCTCAACCCCAAATTATTTGACATACCCCAATAATACGAAAGAATGGGTGGCACCTGAGCCAAATAAAACAAGAAATTTATATGATAAAGTAATAAGAATGCCTATCATAACGTCACCTATAGCCTTGGCGTCTCCTGGCATCAATGCATAAACCCTTACTAGGGTTGTTTTCCTCTACTATCCTCCACAGGGTGCTTAGTGACCTCCCCGGAAAGGTCTAGGAGCTGGTGCATGAGTTGACCGTCCCTAACATACTCGTGCCATATAACCAGGTTTCTCACACCGGTAACAAACGTTCTCTCCCATCCAACATTCATCCATATTTCTCCGGCCACACCTAAAGCAGATGGGATAAGTCTGCTCAACTAGAAACCCACGAGTGTCCCGTCATTTGCCTCTGGCCTCCGCTATACCGATCTCCCCTCTATGTGCCCCGACTGGTACTCGCTTGAGATCCTAGAGGCGTGGGCCTCTTTCTATGGATCGGTGTTCCGACATCCCTCTAATTGGTCTCCTCTACTACTGTGGCCATGTCTACTAGTTCAAAGAAGTCTTGCACTTTTAGAACTACCACTTGTTTAAAGATTTCCTGCCTCAAGCCCCTCTCAAACATTCTTACTTTCTTAGCCTCATCTGGTACAATGTAAGGAGCAAAATGTGACAACTCAATGAACTTTGCAGCATACTGCTAAACCATGAGATTTCCCTAAGTCAAACTTAGAAATTTTGTTACCTTAGCCTCTCTAACGATGGCTGGAAAATAACGATCAAAGAAAATTTCTTTAAAAATCGGCTCCAAGTTATGATCGCCGGTACGGGTCTTTGTTCTTTTAGCAATTTCATGGTTGTCCACCATCTTTTAGCCTCACCTGTCAATTTGTAGGTGGCATACAGGACCCTCTAATCATTCGTACAATGCAGCACCGTCAGTATTTTATCCATCTCTTGCACCAAGTTTTCAGCAACTGCAGGGTCGGCTCTCCCTGAGAATGTGAGGATTCATTTTGGTGAACTTCTCTATCATACAACCCTGATTTGCAGATGGGCCTCCCTACTTCCTGGAGATTTGTGCAATCTCAGCCATAACTTACTGAGCTATGCTACGCAAAACGGCATCAGAATCCCCTCCACCCATGCTAGAAGGCCAAGCACCAAGCACCATGTCACCACTAGCGTGAGCACTTCTATTTCCTGGATCCATCTTGCAATAACACCAAAATAATATGAGAATCTATACCTCATAATACTATTCTTACATTAATCTAACTAAGATATTCTCATACCACTTATTTCTAATTTAAGGTTCAGCCCTACCATCCGGAAATAGAAACCGACGATAGTTTACTATGGTTTTCTTGGAATCATTACCCCAGGAAAATCACAGAAACCACCCCCAAAGTTCCTGTCTCCAAACCGCGAGACAAAACCCTAAATTCTCACCTTAACTTCCCAACATTAACTCACTGAAATTCTAATCTATCCCAATTTCCATCCTCTCCCAGATTTATTCCTATACTCTAGTACTGTTCTCCATTGTACACTATAGTCTACAGAACCTAGCAACCTAGGCTTTGATACCAAATTGTGATGACCCAAAAATTCATACCATTTTTTTTTTCTATATTTACACTGTAAAATTATATTACTGTGATGCCCTTTATAAAATCTACTATAATGTCTCGGTCCCAAAGTAGATACCGAGAACTTCTGTTCATAGAAAAAAAAACACCTATATAGCGAAAAACATAAATTACATCGCCATATTACAATACCAAAGTTTCAATAATTTCCAAACATGCATACACATCTCTCCAAAATCATCCACCAGATCCCTTGGGAACTACTCAAAAATACATCTCCCAAAATCACTTACCCTACAAACAGGGTAGTATAAGAATCTCCTCTATCTCCGAGCCTAATCTGCTCTTCTAACTGGATCACCTGAAAAGTTTATAAATACTGGGATGAGACAACTCTTAGTAAGATGAAATATATTATTACTAGTGTGTGGCAAATGAGTCTACGTGAGGAATATATTTATTAATCAGGTTGTAACTGGGATAACTTATAAAATTAAGATACATCATAACTCACACTTATGTCACTTAAAGTACAAGTGTTTATTAACTTTCTACTTAGTCATACTTTTAGCTTCTATATATATATATATATATATATATATATATATATATATATATATATATACTTTCTATTTTCTAAAAATCTATATACATATATTTAACTATGAAAACTTCCCTAGATGGATAACTGTATGTCATAATTTAACCCCTTATGATAGGGTTGTGCGGCCCGTGGGCTGGACTTAACACTGGCTGGCCTGCTAGGATAAGTCAACTGTAAACCTCTGTCATCATATTGGCCGCCTCAACCCGGACTACTAGGGAGTCTTCGTCTCTCCCAAGGCAAAATCGACTACTCATAAATTCCACTCTCTATTTGAGATGTGTGATTGCACTCTGAACTATAATAGCTATGGTACCATGCTCTGTAATATGATCTGGACCATTAGGTTCAGATACTATATAATACTGTAATATATATATATATATATATTTTACTATTTTACAATGATTCTGTAATAAACTGTGTTAACCATAACACTGTAACAAACTGATTTGTATAAACTGTAATATCTATATGTTATGGTTCTGTAATATTTGTATCATGGTTCTATAATCTGAATATCATGGTACTGTGAAAATTGTATATCATAGTTGTGTATAACTGTGTAAACTATAATTCTGTAAAACACTATATAGCCATAGTTCTATAAATAAAACTGTATAATCTATATCATGATTCTGTAAAAACTATATAGTTGTAGTTCTGTAAAAGCTGTGTAGAATTTTGTACTATACCAATATTCTCATGCTACACAATAATTAGAACCAATTAAATATAATCTGTAAAACTGTATAATTTCTTACTCTGAATTATTCAAAATCTTACTCTGGAAAGCCATAATCATATACTATATTTTACTGGTAAAAATCTTTAATTTAACTGGCATAACATATTTCCCTTACCTGGCTAACTGAGACTCGTTTATAATTTACTAATTCACACCTACGACGTTCGTGATTCCAAAACCCTGAAATTATACATATATATATATTTTCCCATTCAATCAACAAAATTTCCCAGAATAATTATCCAATTCACATATTTTTCGAACCACATATTCATAATTTCCTAGACTATAAACTATTATCATCTTTACCTGAGTTCCTGAGGAAGTATCCACTAGGATCCTTATCTCGTGCCTGTGGTGTTTGCACCAAACCTTGTATTTCACATCAACCCTAGTTTAATCAACATAAACTTCCACATATTTTTGTCTAATACAAATCCTCAGTCCAAAAATGCCTAATAATCATGAAATCCTTAAAATAACCCACTTACCCTGATTTTGGGATGGTGCCCAAGAACTCCAAACCAACAATCTGCTCCGACAATCTTGCAAAGAATCTCCCCACGAACCTCATGGCAGTTCCTAATCGTCAAACTAGGCTTTAATGAAGCGAGGATGGTAGAGAGAAGGTGTCGAGACCGAATTTTAGAGAGAGAATGAGAGAGGGATTATTTTTCTCTCGCCAAAAAATGATTTTCATGTATATATAGATGGTTGACCACGTGGTTTCGTCGATGAGGCACGTGGCCTCGTCGATAAACCCAAGAAGGGATTTCGTCGACGAAGGTAGCGAGATCGTCGACAAACCACTAAGGTCTGAAATTCCCCTCTCGGTATCTCTTCGTCAACGAAGCTGAGGTACTCGTCCACGAACCATGCAAGTAAGTTCGTCGACGAATCCTGATTTTGCCCTTCTTTTGAATTTCTTCTCTCCCATTTAACTCCCTTTTGCTTATTATTATTTAAGTGCTATTATTTTTCTGGGTCTCTACACTTAATTTATCGCAAATATGTTCCTTTCTTAATTTATCTTTTAGTATAATACCACAATTCATGAATATTGTAATTGGTCAGTCCCTAATTCAACTTAAGTAGGAATTAACATTGATCTATTAAATATTACACCAAGAATGAAACACTAATTTTATTTAGTTAAATATTAAATGATTAGCTAACTTTATAGCGATTTGATTAAACCAATTACCCAGTAAAATAAAAAAAGACAGCCTCGTGCACAAAGCTTCCACATATGTCATTATTTAATCAAATAAATATTTGGTTTTTAAAATAATTTGGTTCAATGTAGTAAAATAAATTCGTGAACCAAAATACTTCAATTAATTCAATTAATCTACTAAGTTATTTGTATAAATCAATTGCTTAGTCCTACTGTCTATTGGGAAAATGCCCATGGACTAGCCAAGAGGGTGTGCGTGGCTATTGGTACTCTTAGGATGTGTATGTGATATTGATGTGGGTTGTGTAGACACCCCATTTTGTTTGGACCTTTATCTAGAAAAACCTTAAATTTTATTTTTTATTTAATAGGTATGTTTTAATTTTGATGCCCTTTAGGATCTTCTACTAGGCGCAGTCTTTCATTTCGCTCATTTTCACAACCTGATTCAAGCATGTATATAATAGATAATTTTACAATATATTTTTTGTACAATAAAAAAATAGTAAAAAATAAAAAATTAATAATAAATACACGAAAAAAAAAGCAGCTTCAATATGCTCTAGTGGACCTGCACACACAAAAAGGGAGAGTTTTCAATTAGTAATGGGTTGATAAGTATAAATAAATTAAATAAAAAATCAATCAATCAATTATTAATCACTTTCATTTGTTTTAAAATTAATTGATCAATCGAAATTGATTGGTTGTTCCCCCCCCCCCTTCCCCTTGCCTATAAATAAAGCTTCTCAAGAAAAAAAAAAAAAAAAGAGGAGAAAAAAATAGGGAGATTGAGACTACACAATTGAAAAATAAAATAAAATAAAAAGGAGGAGGTGGAAGGATTTCCTATATTTAGAAAAGAGAGACAAAAAAAGTAAGATTGGGAATTGTGAAGGGGAACGAAAAGAAGAAAGGGAGTAAGATAGAAGGGGCTGGAGAGATTGAAGCAAAATAATGGTTACTCACAGAAGATTGAAAGACAGAAAATTGGGAAGGACTTTGGTAGAAGAAGATTACCAAAGAAAAGTGTAAATCTTGCATAAAGGAATTCAGACAGAAGAAAATAAGAGCCTAAGAGGTAAGTTTCCAAATGCTTTCTGTCCCTCTCATCTTAACTAAAGCATAAGACGATTTAATTGTGACAGGGATGAATGTTGAAGATTAGGACTTGTTGAATGATAAGGCAGAATTCAAGATTAAACTAAATGGTAGTGCTATTGAAAAATGGCATTTTGAAAATTGAAATTAGGCTTGATAGAAAAGGACACTACAAAAAATAAGGTTATTAGTGACGGTTCTCAATTTGTCGCTATACCTGTCGTTACTAATACTTATTAGTGACGAATTTTTTAAACCGTCACTAATAACAGAGTATTAGTGACGCATTTAAATTGCCACTAATAATAGAGTATTAGTGACGGATTAAAACCATCACTAAAGACCTAAGCCCGTCACTATAAATTCTACACCAAATTGACTAAAAATCATCACTAAAACCATAGTATTAGTGAAGGTTTTATATTCGTCACTATTGCTCCATTATTAGTGATGGTTCCAAAACCGTCACTAATAATAAGTACTAGTGACGGTTTTAGAACCGTCACTATTGGTCTATTATTAGTGACAATGTCAAAATCGTCACTAATACTTAAATTGCACAATTAATAATGAATTTAATTTTTTTTCCAAATTATTAATTCCTATAAAAATTTGTAATTAAATTACATTTTCTTATACATAACATTAAATCATAATTGCAATAAAATTCATAAATTATTAAAAATTCTAATCAAAATTTAAATACAAATATAATATACAAATTCAAATACAAATATATTATACAAATTCAAATCCAAATTCAAATTCAAATTCGAATACAAATATATTATACAAATTCAAATTTAAATACATTTCATTTGTTCAGATAAAAAAAAAAAATGAAAAGATGCATCTGAATTGCGTGACATCATTATGACGTTGTCATAGTTGCAAACCCTACAAATTAAGAAAGTTAAAAAAATTAGTATACGGTTTTTGAAAATAAATCACTACCTAGCACATATACAGGAATAAAAAATAAATCACATCATTGTAAGAGGAAACATCAGATTGTAAACAATCAGTTTGATTGCAGCGATTTGAATGTAAATAATACCAGCAAAGCTTTCTTTGTATAGGATGAAAAAATCCACCCCTCAATATAGACAATACACACCAATACAAAGAATGAAAAACACAGCAATAATACAAATTAGGCAGCATACACTAGCACAAAGCAACACTATACAACTTGAAAGGTTAAGTTCAAAAAGCAGTCACGACTATAGAATTCCGTATTCTAGGAGGAATCACAGATATAAATAGCCTCTCCAAGGTTTGCTTTGACCACATAGTCCACAAAGAATAACTACAGGCACTTCGCTTGTTAGAGAGAGACTCTCTCCCTTCTCTTTAGGAAGGGCAAGTCGTGAGTGGAGGGTGGTGTTCTTCCTTGAATCTTGCGGATTGGTGTTTTCTTGGTGTGATTTGAGGCTGATCTTGGGTTTGTTTGCGATGGATTCTATCTTGAACTTGATTTTAACCTCTAATTTGGTCGGATTCTCAGATTTGGGTGTGTGGAAAGTATCCCGAGAAGTTTCCCACTCATGAAAATTTGATATTGTTATCTCATCAATATCAAACTATGAACAATATTACAAATATTATAATCTCAAAAAAAAAATTGAAAAATATTATGAAAGTAATGATTATAACTATTCACATCACTTGCATTCCTCATCTTTGCTAATAAAATCATAATGCATTGAATTCCCTACCCTGATCCATGTTTCCTTGAATTCCATTTTCTAATTTGTATGCAGTGTTCAGAAAGATGAGATGCTTGTTAGGATGCTTGATACTATAGAAACCTCAAATACTCATATTCTAAAACAATTACAGTATGTGGTTGACTCATACAAGTGATTGACGAGGAAAACATACTTTTAGGATTTGGGGACTCCATACCAACCTAAAAAACTTATACCAATGAGAACAAAATTACTAGCCAAAACAACCATGAACAAGGTGACACATCACGATCAAGTCACAAATAAACCAGCATAAGGTTGCCACAGCACCAAGAAGCTTATATGCAGCCCCAAGAAACCAACACAAAACCCTAACAGTACCAAACAAACAGAACAACTACGAACAAGGTTACCCACCACAAACAAGTCACCAATAAACCAGCGCAAGGCTACCACAACACCAAGAAGCTTGCACCAGCCTCAAAACCAACACACAACCCTAATGGTACCAAGAAAACATTAAAAAAGTGCTCTAAGTGGAAAATTGAAATTATTTTTTAACAAGATACATAATGAACAACTTAATACTATGATGTACGGAGGTATTTAAAGCATTCAAAAAAAAAATGGGAGCAGAGGACACACTCTGGCTGTGAACACGATTAAAGCTGCTACAAAGTGGCTTCACAAATAAATCATGAAATTAATTGCTAGAACAATCGGAACCATGAACAAGTCACAAATAAATCTGTACAAGACTGCTGTAGCACCTAGAAACTCAAACCCAACCCCAAGAAAGCAACTCACAGCACTGGAACAATTTGAGAAGTGAATCACTGAAATTACCATGGCTCACAAAAAACAAGAAGAACAATTTCTACTTATTTAATTAAAATGGCCTTTCTTAGATACATTCTGCCTTAAAAGCATAAGGCTGGGTCTTTACTAACTTCTGTGGAATGGGTAAATTCATTGATCAACTTTGAGTTTTGATTAAAAAAAAAATATAATATATAAGGAAGAAGAAGACTACTTCAAAGCTGGTTTCATTATAAATACATAAAGCTACCTTGCCATTATCATCGTAGCTGATATATCTAAAGCAAAAACACTTTTCTAGCAAAGCAAGAAATTGCATATATGATGAGCATGAAGAAGAAGATGGCAGCCAACACACTTAAGTAATATTCGATATGTGTGAATGTACAAAATTTTAAATTTTACTGTAAGTAATATTTGATATGTTGTCTTGTGTAAATATTTACAGTGTTTATGAATGGAAAATTCTGCAAGGATCCAAAGCTTGCAACAGTGGATGATTTCTTCTTTTCGGGATTGAATGTGCCTGGAAACACATCGAATCCAGTTGGTTCAAATGTTACATTAGTAAATGTTGATAAACTCGCTGGCCTTAACACCCTTGGTATCTCAATAGCCCGTTTGGATTTTGCACTATATGGTCTCAACCCTCCTCACACGCACCCTCGCGACAATGAGCTCCTTACTGTCTTGGAGGGCACCCTCTTTCTCGATTTTGTTACCTCAAACCCAGAAAATCACCTAATTACCAAGGTTCTTAACCCATGTGATGTTTTTGTGTTTCTCGTGGGACTCAGTCACTTCCAGTTTAATGTTGGAGACACCAATGCAGTGGCCATAGCTGGTTTAAGTAGCCAGAATCCGGGAGTCATCACTATTGCAAATGCAGCTTTTGGTTCAAAGTCGTCCTTCTCTATTGATGTTCTGACTAAGGCCTTCCAAGTTGACAAAAATGTGATCAACTATCTGCAAGCTCAATTCTGGATGGATAATGTTGACCTGATTGGTCACGCCTTGTTTTGATAATGAAAAATACTCTTGGTACTAATGGTTGCACTGAGAACTGCATGCAGGTTCACCTTGTGCGCGCTTCAGGACTAAAAGACTTATCATGATGGCGTGCGGTGTTCGTGCCGATGAATGAAGAATCTTATGATGCATTTGTATTTATTATTTAGTTTCTTCATTATGGGATGTAATTTTATTATGGACTGTACACTCATATGGCTTGTAATAATTTGCATCATGCATGATAGGTAGGTATGCTCAAATCGACCTTAGTTGGACATTAGGTACCTACACACCATAGAAAGACCTTAGGGTTTTCTCTTCGGTCGACCGACACCGGACTTTTTCGGTGTCTTAAAATTAGACCCCAAGTGCCCCTAGGACACTCACACTTTCACATATATTTGTTAGGCACTAAAATAGGGTTTGATTGGGTCAATACGGGACCGAAATGCACACACGATGCACTTTCGGTCGACCAGCCAAGCCAGTTCATTTTGGCCTGGTCAATCGAGACATCCTGGGTCAAAGTTTGACCACCCGGTCGACTAGCAAAGGTAGTTCAAAAGGCCCTGGTCGACCGAAGCTCCTTTGGGTCAAAGGTTGACCACTCGGTCGACTGAAACTTGTAGTTCAAAAGGCCCTGGTCGAGCGAAACCCTCCAGGGTCAACAATCGACCATCTGGTCGACCGAGAGTTTTTGTACTACAACAACCTGGTCGACCGTGGGTCCTCGGGAGCTGCCCCAACGGTCTGGTCGACCGAACCATTTAGTTCAAAATCTCCTGGTCGACCGAACCGCGCTAATTTGAAAAATTACCTATTCCGGTCGACCGAGCCTTTCAGTTCAAAATACCCCTGGTCAACCGAGCCATTTGAGTCCTAGTCGACCGAACCAATTCTGGTTAACCGGACCTCTCGGGTTGCTCCTATTTTTTTACCGCGATTAAAACTTTTAAACAGGGTTAAAATATTTGAAAGGTCATTAAATTTTCCTAATTATTCCCAATAGGTCCTCAACGGCTATATTTCAAGGGTTGTCTATAAATACCCCCTCATTTGGGATAATTAGCATGGGATTAAAAATATTGATTAAGAGAAATTCTCTAAAAATCCCAAATCCTATAATACTCATATCCAATCCCCATTCACTCATGCTTACCTTCTTCGATTTCTTAAATCCTCTGTAAGGCGATTGAGTGTTTTTATTTAGTAGGTTTGCTCTCCCATTCATATTTGATTGATTTATTTTCATTGAGAGCTAAACCTAAGTATTCTTAGGAGACTTTATTAATAAGTCTATCCTAAGAAGACTTTGATAGATCTTCTAAGATTTGCACCTTCATTGCAACATCTTAAGAAGATTGTATTTGTATTTTGGTTGCAAAAACATTTTCAAATATCTACTGTGTTTTTATCTTGAAAATATTTGATGAGATATTTGCTTGTGTGATAAAATATTTGTTGCAATATTCATTAACTCATATATCCCTTGCTGAATACAAAGATTGAATATCCTTTTGCAAACCAAACTTATACGTTGCTAGAGCTTCATATATATATATATGTATTGAGAAAACTTGTTGATTGAAATATATGAAGTTTGGATAATATCTTTGTTTGAGCACTTAGATTGAATATCCTATGATACAAAGATCATTTAGGTTTGCACACTCACGCACTCATTACAAAGATAGTAAATCTATTTGAGAGATGACATCTTAGACCACATTGAGCTTACATATTGAATCATATTGTGGTGTATGTGATATTGCGCGTATCTGGGTACACATCTGCTTTACTTGAAAGCTTATTCATTGTACCATTTGATTGTATTTCAAATACTGTTGTATTTCCAGGCACGGGCCTGAAGAGGGAGACTAGCCCTGGAATAGTCCCGGATTGGCTTAGATCCGGTTAGGAAAGCTAGGTGCGTCGTCCTGTTAAGGCGTGTAGGTTGAGGTCAGCCCCGCTAATTGACCTGGTTAAGGTTGAGGTCAGCCCTGTGTTAATTTGACCTAGTTGTAAACAGTGTCGCTCCACCCTTAAGTGAGCTATTAGTGGAATCCTCTGGCTTGCGAGTTAGAGGCGGGGACGTAGGCACTGTTGGCCGAACCTCGATAACATATCGTGCGTGTTCACTTACATTTCTGCAATTTACTTACTGCACGTGTATGTTATATTGTGAATGATTAGGTTTACATTTTCATAAACAAACCCTAAGTTAAGTAATACTGTTTATCTGGTTTAACCTAGGCGATAAATTTTAAATATCCAATTCACCCCCCCTATTGAGCATGCATGCAATGATTCGTATGAAAACTGTCGTGATAATTCTTTTGGTAAATCATGTGCTGATTTGAATATTAAAAGCATGCTATCACATGAAGAACTAGAAAATACCTTATTGAAAATGCACAAGTTTCTAGTTAGAATCTCTAAGCATGAAATACGTCTAAAGAATGATAACAAAAGAATAGCAAAACAATTAAAGGGGCTAAAAAACTTTCATGCTATTCTTGAAAAGAAAAAGGTTGAGAAGATATTGAATATTGCATGCTTGGATGAAGAAACAGATGATTATTCGAAAATTACTCTTGAGATTAAAAATGATATGAATAATCATAATAAACCCTTCAGATCTAAAGAGAGAACTCATTTCAAAAAGGGTTCGGGTTGCTTACATAGAACCAATAGTCTAGTCTCACTAAAGAAAGATGGAATTAATAAGCACAATCCTTCACGTGTATTCTATACCTGCTTATTTTGCAAATCTGTGTGGCATACGTGGTTTAATTGCTTACTAAGAAGTGTGAAAGGACTAGAAAAGGAAATGAGATGGATAATCAGCGAAGCAAACCTCGTAGGACTTAAGGAAAGACAAATTCAAATCGAAAATAGTTTCTTGATATGTTTCCTTAGTTCCTAGGCTTAAGTTTAAAAGGTTGTGATAACAAAAGGATTAAAAAGTGGTCGTTGCTCATAATGATAATCTTGGTATACGCACTCACCTATCCTCTTTATAGGTAGTCCTTACCAAAATCACGATCATACTCCATGAGTTTTCACTCACTCATTGGTTCATATCCTTGCTCCTTTATGCTATCATTTCTGCAAGATACTATCTAATCACCATAGAGCACTAGTTAAGAAAAGCCGCATACTCCGTAGTGCCCGGTACCTAAAATAGGTCGATAAGTTGATTCTCGGTACGCACCTCATTTGAGCGATATCTCTTCACCAAGAACCCCTAAGAATCATGGCTATACTGTTACACATCAAATCTGGACCTTAGGGAGAACCTTGGATCAAAAATCAAGAAAAACTGACAAAATTGACTATGCTCGGTCGACCGAGCACTTCAGTTATAAACCGCCCTGGTCGACCAGTGCATGTTGACTTTGACCCTCGTCGGTCGACCGAACTCTCATGAACAAATTCTCTCGGTCGACCATAAGTCTTGGTTTCCCCTCGGTCGACCGAAACATGGCACAATATACCCTCACGGTCGACTGGCCATCCTAGTTCATTTTCGCCTCGATCGACCAACATGTGTCGGTGCCTGGGAAATCTCAAGCGTCGGTCGACCGTATCTAGTTCTGGTCAACCGAGCTGTGATATATATATATATATATATATATGTTTCCTTCATTTTTCAGCTCATTTGCGCGAGAAATCTTGAGAGATTCTTCCCAGTTCCTAGTAAACCCAGTTTCCAAGCCTCATACCATCATCATCATGGCTCACATTGAAGCCCATGATCTTGCACATGCCGAGGATGAGTACTTTCTCTCAGACAGATGCAAGTTGCGGTACATACGGGAGTTCTGTCCCAAGGAGGCTATACTTGGTAAGATACTCGACTTAGTCTTTATGGGTCAATATTTTTAGAATATATTGGATATGTTCGAGTATCAGGGGTGGAGATCCTTTATCTCCTACCAGCCTGGGGGACATTACCCGACGTTCGTTAGGATGTTCTATGCCAACCTTGGCAATGATGAGAACGGGTACTTCTCCCGTGTTTTGAGGATAGATGTGCGCTTTGACGCACAATATATATCTGACGTCCTAGACATTGGCAGTGGCGATTTTGAGTGCCCCGAGGTGGGTAACTCTTGGATCCTTGATTAGGGATTTACCGTATCCACATTCGCCAATCTGACCATGTCTGATCCAGGCACTACTAGCCAAATCCATCCTCCCCAGTACAGACAGTTCAGCTTAGAGGCTAGGATCGTGCACCATCTGATCACATACAATGTCCTGCCTAAGGCAGGATCTAGAGTGCACGTCTCCTTTTTAGATTGCTTCGTCATGTGGTGCCTCTTTGCTTGGAAGAAGTTGGACATGCCGAGTTTGATTATCCGTTGGATGATGGCCAAGACGATTGGCCACCGAGTGATCATGCCATATGGGGGAATCCTGAACAAGCTATTCAGGAATATTGGAGTCACGAGGACGAATGTGGCTTCACTGAAGAGGAGACGACCGGCGGACACCTTCTCTGGAGTGACCCTTAGACTGATGGGGTATGAGCTCATAGGGAACATTTGGACGCCCTCTAGAGCAGCTGCAACACATGTTGAGGCCCCACAGGAGCCACCAGAGCCTCCACAGCCATCGAATGTGGATCTCATGGCTGCCATTTCTGGCCTGTTTGACATGTTCATACAGTTTCGAGGATCAGTCCAGTTAGACTTGCAGGACTTGGCATCGTCATCCGCTGCACTTAGGCAGGAGTTCCAGCAGCACTCCATCTCCACTGATAGCCGCCTTATAGATTTGGAGAGGACCATGACAGCTGGCTTCAGTGAGCTGAGTGACCGTATTCAGGAGATGCAGGATGAGAGAGATCGGATGACGATGGACTTTGATTTTGATGCTGCCGATGGTGGTGACGGAGGAGAGGATGGAGGAGATGATGGAGGGGAGATCTAGACTCTAGAGTTGTCCACAGATCAGATAGCGTAGCCTTGATTCTTTTTGTTGTTATTTTATATCATCTGGTCTGTATTAAATAAAATAGCTTTTTTGCTTTCTCTTGTACTCTCATGATATTATTGACATACTACCTTAGTTATTTATGATATATATATATATATACATCTGCAGTTTCTTGACGTGCATGTTCTTGTGGTTAATTGTGTAGGGTATTGAAATGCATGAGTAGTATAGAATGCCTATTGCATGGCGGATGCAGTTGTTGAGAATTGCTTGCTGGTAGATGATATGTTCTCGTGTGCCTTACTTCTTTAATACTGTCTGTTTGAGAACATTTTTGTGCAGGTAAAATTTGGGAAATGTCCTGTTTACAGCCGGTATGCTGCCGAATTCTCTATAGATATTTGCCCAAATAAATTGAAACATTACTTGTGTGTGCAAAATGTATATATACATGTGAAGTAATTGTTTCATAATCTGCATACATTTAGGGGGAGCATCTAAAAACAAATATCTATCTTGTCTTGCTCACAAAATATGTATGGATTATATCTACCTTTAGATCAAGTGTGGCTTGTGCTTAAATGGAATGCTTTAATCGTAAATTTGAAATATGTTCCTATTGCCACCATTACTTAATTTGCCATATGATCTTGCATGTGAATCTTAAATTTGTTTTTGGAATCATCATGGTTTTGATTTTTCTGGTTATAATTTAGTATGCGCTTAATTGACTGCCCAGAAAAATGTTGCTTGATTATCTTAAAAGTAGAGTTCTCATCTCTTCAAGCAACTTCCCCCAACACCTTTTGCACATATCAAAGGGGAATATATATATATATATATATATATGTATCATATATATATATATATATATATATGCATATCTATATCTATTTATAAAAGCAAGAACTGAACTCATAATGGATATATTGTATGTCTTGCTAGTATGCTTACATGCCTTCATGACTTGTGCCTTCCATGTATTGAAATCTTATGTCATGAAATATCTTAAGGGTGTTGCATTATATAACTGGTTCATTGATAATATGTGAAAATGCATGTGAACTAGTTAGACTATATTTATGCTCAAACCTTCTTTTAGGTATCATATGCCGTGTATCCTTAACTCAAATCTTCCACGAATCTTATGATATGTTTTCATTGTTAAATGGTTTGTGTATATTTCTAGTTTAATCAGGTTTGCTATGACATCTGAACCTTGTAATCACCAGTTATATTGATTATGTGCACACCGTATACCTTTATTGCACAACTTGTCCAATTCATGTTCATAACTAATATTTCACTTGTTGAAATTGAACCATACTGAACTGTTTGAGTAGTTGTGGATAAATTGTTAGGAAATTTAAACTCAAACAGGTCATACTTATACAGGATATCTTTTGGAAAGTCCGAATTACAAACGGCACTCTGCTAAAATTTTTCCAAAACCCTTCCAAAATTCAACATGCATAAGTATACTCATGCATAAGTATACTGATCACCCATTGCCTAGGATGTTAAATTCAAATGGCCCTTTTTGCTATTGCCAAAAGGGGGAGATGGAAGGGGGCAAAAATAATGGGTTTGTTTTAATACATTAGATACATCTTGTGAGGGGGAGCCTTCTTAGGCTGAACCCTATATTTTTGCCTGTCGTATTTGTCATCATCAAAAAGGGGGAGATTGTTGACCTTATTGGTCATGCCCGGTTTTGATTATGACAAATACTCATTGTATCTAATGAGCGTTTGAGGTTTTGTGCAGGAATCAAGAATGATAAGATCAAGATGTGCACAAAGCAAGAGAAGCTTGAAGACCAAATCATACTCATTGTAATAAATTTATATTGGTCTGTAATAGTAATTAGGGCATTCGATTTGTAATAAGCACACACATCACATGCATGATTTTTTTTTTAAGCTCAAATCGAACCATGAATGAGAAAGGACCGCAGAAAGACCTTAGGGTGCACCTTGGTCGACCGACACCGAACTTTTTCGGTGTCTTCAAATTAGACCCCAAGTGACCTTAGGACACACACATATTTCACATATGTTTATTAGGCATTTGAATAGGACTTGTTTGGGTCAATACGGGACCGAAATGCACACTTGGTGCACTTTTGGTCGACTGGCCAGAAGTTCATTTTTGGCCTGGTCGATCGAACCCTACCTGGGTCAACCGTTGACCTAGGTCCCGGTCAACCGAGACCATGTAGTTCATTTGACCCCAGTCGACTGAACCACCTGGAAGTCAACTTTTTGACCTCCCGGTCGACCGAGCACTTTTGTACTCCAACTACCTGGTCGACCGAAGGGTCTCGGGAGAATTCCCAACGGTCTGGTCGACCGAACCACACAGTTCAAAAGGGCCCGGTCGATCGAACCTCAGAATTTTAGAAAATTGCCCTTCCTCGGTCGACCGACCACTCAGTTCAAAACACCCCTGGTCGACCGAGCCATTTGAGTCCTGGTCGACCGAACCATTTCTGGTCGACCGGACCTCTCGGGTTGCTCCTATTTTTACCGCGGTTAATAAATTTTTAAACAGGGTTAAAATGTTTTAAACGTCATTAAAATTTTCTAATAATACCCAATAGGTCCCCAACGGTCATATTTTCTCCCTTGCCTATATATATGAGTTCATTTGGGATAATTAGCAGGGGATTAAAAAAATATTGATTAAGAGAAATTCTCTGAAAATCCCAAATCCTATAATACTCATATCCAATCCCCATTCACTCATGCTTACCTTCTTCGATCTCTTAAATCCTCTGTAAGTCGATTGAGTGTTTTTAGTTAATAGGTTTGCTCTCCCATTCATTTTTGATTGATTTATTTTCATTGAGAGCTAAACCTAAGTATTCTTAGGAGACTTTGTGAATAAGTCTATCCTA
Source organism: Malania oleifera (assembly GCF_029873635.1). Taxonomy (NCBI): domain Eukaryota; kingdom Viridiplantae; phylum Streptophyta; class Magnoliopsida; order Santalales; family Ximeniaceae; genus Malania; species Malania oleifera. Next base: position 57,732,939 of record NC_080420.1, on the reverse strand, counting down.
AGAAAACTTTGATAGATCTTTTAAGATTTGCACCTTCATTGCAACATCTTAAGAAGATTGTATTTGTTTTTGGTTGCAAAAACATTTTCAAATATCTACTGTGTTTTTATCTTGAAAATATTTGATGAGATATTTGCTTGTGTGATAAAATCTTTGTTGCAATATTCGTTAACTCATATATCCCTTGCTGAATACAAAGATTGAATATCCTTTTGCAAACCAAACTTATACGTTGCTAGAGCTTCATATACATATATGTATTGAGAAAACTTGTTGATTGAAATATATGAAGTTTGGATAATATCTTTGTTTGAGCACTTCGATTGAATATCCTGTGATACAAAGATCATTTAGGTTTGCACTCTCACGCACTCATTACTACGATAGTAAATCTATTTGAGAGTTGACATCTTAGACCACATTGAGCTTACAAATTATTTCATATTTGTGGTGTATATTATTGCGCGAATTTGGGTACATATTTGCTTTACTTGAAAGCACAATCACTGTACCATTTCATTGTAATACACTTTGGTTGTATTTCCAGGCGCGGGCCTGAAGAGGGAGACTAGCCCTGGAATAGTCCCGGATTGGCTTAGACCCGGTTAGGAAAGCTAGGTGCGTTGTCCTGTTAAGGCGTGTAGGTTGAGGTCAGCCCCGCTAATTGACCTGGTTAAGGTTGAGGTCAACCCTGTGTTAATTTGACCTGGTTGTAAACGGTGTCGCTCCACCCTTAAGTGAGCTACTAGTGGAATCCACAAGCTTGCGAGCTTGAGGCGGGGACGTAGGCACAGTTGGCCGAACCCCGATAACATATCGTGTGTTTGCTTACATTTCCGCACTTTACATTTACCGCACATGTATGTTATGGGTGAATGATGCGTATGACTTAATTTTCATATTATATTTATCTACGCATTTGGAAATTGTATAGACAGGCCCTAGGTTGTGCATATACTGTTGTTGAATACATTAACCTAGGAGAAAAAGTTTAAAATTCCAATTCACCCCCCCCTCTTGGGAATACACAAATTCTAACAGGTATGGTACCTACTAAAGTAGATTCATCACCAGTATGCGACAGACTGCTGTCTTCCGTGTCCACTGCAATCCCCCTTTGTAAGTCATCTAACATTTCGATTAACCCTTCCGAATGTGCATCACCACCTACTATATTTGCCCCCTCATCTTCATCGTCATCATCATCGCTCTGAACTGCGTAATCTTCACCGTGGAACACCAATCTTGTGTACCTTTTCTCCATTCCAAAGTATAATAAATGTGAATGGACCAGATCAATGTGTTTGAATGTTATGTTTTGGCATTTCTTTCAAGGACACCTTATTCTACTAGCACCGTCAGCACGAGGACACGCAAACTCTATGAAATCATGTACCCCTTTCACGTATTCTGGCAAAAACCTACCCCGAGAATTCATCCAACTCTTATCCATGTTTATTAATTCCCTATAACATGTTCAAGTAAATGGTGTTGATTACATTTTTAGAATGTTTATGATGCATGCATTGTGAATCCTATAATCAACCACCTTCCGTCTAAAGGGTACGGATCCTATCCCATTCAGGAATGTTGCAATTACATTGTGATCAATTGCTCAAATTCCTTCGTCGTAGTCATTATATATTTCAGTAGCATCTCCCCATGGCTCTCCAAGTACACGAGATAGGGGAAGTGCACATCATCTGCTAGTTTTCCATCACTAACAAATTGTCACCACACCCCACTATGCACCCAGAGAATACAAGTAGAGACGCGATCGAAATATATAATGACAATGACGAAAGTGTGAATGATGACAAAAATGTAAATACAACTTCCTAAACTGTCCACATTGGACAATTCAATAATGGTTGAAATACAAACATGACTAATTGTAAATGCAACAAATAATCGACATGTTCAATTGATTATTAGTCTACATAATATGACTAATACTCAATTGAATTTTAACAATTGATTTGTCCCACATGTACAATGAGGCATGAATGTATAGTAACCATTCTTGAACGGGTCTAAGCTTCGATGCACACATGAAATGACAATAATTGATTTTGCATAAGGAGCCCGTGATAAGTAGGCAAGGCATAAGCCTTATGGCATTAAGGTGTAAACCTTTTGAGAATTTCAATTTTTAGATAAAAATACATAAATAAATTACATGTACTTGACGAATCAAAGCCTCTTCTCTCTCAAAGGCTTGAAGACTTTCTTTCCTTAATCTGTGTCCCTCCCTCCTCCTTCCCTCCCTCTTTGGTTTTTCCTCTTTAGATGGGACTCTCCCTTGATGTAAGGATCTTATTTTTCATGTTCTTCAAAGATAGTGATGGTGAAAATAATGATGCATGCATGGTTGATGGATGTCTTTCGACTCTTATTAACCCAATGCATGGTTGATGGATGTCTTATGACTTTTATTAACCCAATGCAAAGTCCTTGTATATGAGATTATTTTGAACTCATATATTAATATTATTTATATGTGGAGTCAAGGATCGAAACACTAAAACATTTTATTCATGAAGTAGTAGAAATTTTTATAACAACTCTATTGACATAAACACTATATGAATCACGTAAATTTTTTTGTCTTCTATTTTTTCCCTTTTTTTCTTTTATTTTTTTGAATGTGTTCATAATCTTATAAGTGATATTCAAAATAATAAACAAAATATAGAAAAGATCATCACTATACGATTGTATGTAATTAAATAATTAATTATTCCAAGGTTAATCTCTATGGATCTCTTTCAGATTTTATTTTTTTTTCCCAATCAATGGTTAAAAACAAGTTGGTGAGTTACTTCAACTAAGTTGATAGTCACTTTCAACTTTGATTCTTCCTGTTTTTAGGCTTGCATTATGAATCATACTCTTTTTTCTTTGTACCACAATCATTTACCATCATTGCATGTGACCAAACACATAGCTCAGATGAATTCTCTTTGTTGGTCATTGCAAATATTCTTAATTAATTTACATTTTCTGAAGGAAATGTGAGATAAAATAAGGGAGGGACGACTCAAATGGTTTGGCCACTTGTAGTGTAGGCCACATAGTGTGCCAATGAGGAAGAGAGAGTTGCTGTAAGGGGCAGTAGAAGGGGTAGGGGGTAGACCTAAAATAACTTTGAATGAGATAGTACGGATTTAATAGTCCTAAATTTGTCGAAGGAATAATCAAATTAAAGGAGGACGAAGAAAGTTACCCTAATCCAACCTCTCCACTAAGACTCACCCAAAAAAAAAACCCCACTAACCCTATCATATGCCTTCTCAAAATCCAACCCAAAAATACAACAGACATTAAACAAACTCGTGAACCACATTAAAGAAAGTTGTTGGCCAACAGACACCACATCTGAAACTCGTGAGACCTGATAATACAACAGGTGCATGCCTTATAATTAATTAGAATGAAAATTGCAAGGGTTTAGAAACAAATTCCACAACAAAGTCGTGCATCACTAATTGAAAACTAAAATCAATATATAAGTTCTGAAAATCTTATGCAAACAATTGAACTTTAACAAGAAGATGTTTATTTATGCACTAGAGATCATTTTGAGAACACATTTGACATGTGTCATGTGTGTTTCCAAATCTTTTAAACCAAGAAATTTTAATTTTTGTAGATATTTATTCTTAACTTTTGAATCTTGGATATGTTCGATCATTTCAAATATGATTTCGTTTTCTTTTGAAATAACATGGACTGTTTTTGAGCATTTGTTACAAGAACAAAACCCTATTTCTTCTTGACAAGGTTCTTCAAAAGAAGCAGTTTCTTATGAAGATTCAGAACTTGAAATAATTTCATTGACGAATTCTTTATTGGAAGACGAGGTTGTAAATTCAGAGTCTTTTGATTCACTATTGATAATTAAATTGAGCATTTTCTTTTTTAATTCTTTCCCTATATTGAGTTCTTTTATTTCTTGTTTAACTCTACAATCTTTTGCATAATGACCCTTCTTTCCACATTTGAAGCAGGTTTTTTGATTTTTATATTTTTGAGATTTGTTTTTGTTTCGAATTTTTGAAGTTTCTTCAAATTTTCGTTTTTTCTTCTTATAATATTTCGTGTCATGGTTTTTGTAGTATTCTTTTGAAGGTTTGTATTTCTTATGAGTTTTCTTTTGGTGTTTTCTTAAAGGAGCTTGAATTTTCTCGTACCCATACTGGGCACAGAAGTCACCAAGTTCTCCTTGTTTCTTTTGAATATCTTAGATAAATTGAAAGTTTTCCCAGATTTAAGGGATGACTAAGAGTTCCGCATGGGGGAACTTGCTATTACGTCAGACTAACTAGTTGAGCCAGGCATGACTGACAACCCTTGAGCAATTTTGAGAAAATATTGAATGAATTTAATTAAGTAGTTTTTCTGATGCACCAGATCAATCAGAGTCGCAAGTGCAGAGCATACTTATGATAATTGTAAATTTGAATAAAACTATGTACAATAGAAAATGCATGAAAAAGAAGTCAATACCCTAAAAGACTTAGGAATTAGTAGGATAAATCTTATACAAAATAAAAAAAAAACATATCAAATCCTTATCAAGAGAAATTCCTAACCAGATGATACCTGGGGCCTCTTGGAGTGACCCATCCAGTTAGATAAAATTTCTCTTCTACAGTACTATAATTCTTCCTATAATCAGAAAAATCCTTAATTTTCTATATATTTCTTCCACCTGAACTCATTCAGACCTCATTTTTTAGCAACATAATCCAACCATACACGTTATTAACACCAAAGATCCTACTTCTACAATAGAGATTAGTGAAATAACCCCATGTATACAGTGGACTGCTGTGGCTTTGGCCTAACTGCATTTTATCATTGAAACCACACCAAAATATTACTATATTTGTATACTACCTTTTATTTTCATTTTTCTTAGTAAAGTGAGATTATGAATGACATATAATAGAAGCCTGATATCAATCACATACATCATGATGAGTTAAAACTGGCAACAAGTTAGACAAACAGAGGTAAATTCATATTAGACAGTTCAGCCATGTGCAAGCAAACCCAAAAACCACTGGCATAATTTTTAATGGAAAGTGGCCCTCAACAATATTCTTTTGAGAAAGGTTGCTGACTCCAAGACACAGAATCAAGAATTTGTTGGGTTTTGTACTGAATTTTTAATTTAAAGATAACAAGCACACCAGAAGGCAAAAGAATAAACACAACAAAGAATTAAATACTATCTGCAGAAGCAACATGGTGTTAGAAGCAGCTGCAAAAGAATTTCTTGTTGCTTCATTATGCCAGATAATCCTGCTTACAATTAGAATAGGGATGACTGATTCCTGTGGATGTGGTCCGTGGAGCCTGGAGGAGACGATGACTCGAGCTGGGGATCGTTCGCACTTCACAGGCTCGTAGCACCGGCAGGTCCGGCACGTAACAGCACACCAGAGGAGAGGAGAGGCGACTCAGGAGAGGAGAGGATTGAGATTTGAGAGAGTGAGAGTTGAGAGGTCAGGGATGAGGAAAGGGGAAGAGCCACGACACGGGTTAATTAGGGGCCCTTAGGGTTTTTTGGTGTTAACTAAAGGCTGAAGTAGTAGTGATGATTTCGAAACCGTCACTAATAACTCTAAAATTGTCACTAATGCCCATAACTATTTTTTTTATAAATTTCTTTAAAAAAACTAGTAGTGATGGTTCCAAAACTGTTACTAATACACTTAACTATTTCTTTTTTAATATTTTTTAAATGAAACACTAGTAGTGACGGTTTTAAAATCGTCACTAATAACAACTTATTAGTGACGGTTATCCCAAACCGTCACCAATACCCTTAACTATTTCTTTTTTTTTTTTTTTTTTTAAATGAAAACACTAGTAGTGACGGACTCCAAACCGTCACTAATAACCCCTTATTAGTGACGGTTCTCCAAAACCGTCACTAATACACTTAAGTATTTCTTTTTAAAAATTTTTTAAATGAAAAAACTATTAGTGACGGTTTTAAAACCGTCACTGGTACCCCTTATTTGTGACGGTTACACAAACCGTCACTAATACCCTTAACTATTTTTTTTTTAAAAAAATATTTTTAAATGAAAGACTATTAGTGACGGTTTTTAAACCGTCACTAATACCCTAGAATCGTAGCTAATATTTTCTCGAAAAAAATTTCGCGCAGAAATTGTTTACCGCGCTTTATTTAGTGACAAAATTATTAGTGACGGTTTTAAAACCATCACTAATAGTTCGTATTAATGACGGCTACTAAAACCGTCACTAATGCTTAGACTATTAGTGACGGTTTTTAAGAACCGTCACTAATACCAACTTTTGGTGACGAAATTGAATTCGTCACTAATACTTTCGTCACTAAAAACCAATTTTTTTGTAGTGGGATTTTATAATTTTGGGATATCTTTGGTTTGCCCTAGCATGCACCTAATTGTTTAAATCAAAATCTTGAAACAAAATAAGGAAAATTCCCATAAGCCCAAACACTCATAGCCTAAACATAAGCCTATCCTCCAACTAAATTCCTTGCACCAATCGTCATCTGCCATGTGGCAAGTGACGCCCTGCTGACTTCACCATGTCACGCGTCACCCTTTTGAATTTTAAAAATAAAAAAAATTGAGCCACTCATTGGTTGCCACGTGTTGCCATGGAAGGCTGACACATGGTGGCCACAAGTGTTTTACTACCTCTACTTCTATTCCCTAAATTGGGCTAATATGGTTTTAATCGAGTCAACTCAAGGCTGACCATTGACTCGATTGAACCAGTTTTGACTTCTCAAACTGCTCTGGTTTTTATTTAATATTTTTTTTAAAAAAATTATTTTTAATTCAAAAAAATGAGAAAATAATAAAAAAATTGAAATTAGAAAAAAAAATAAAGAAAAAAATAAAAATTCTTTGAGTCATTTTTGACTTAGGGGACCAAAAAAAATGAAAGAATAAAAATACCAAAAATAAATTAAATGTGATAAAATTCCCTAAAATCCCAAAAAATTGTAGAAAAATTTTGAAAAAAAAATCAGAAAATTCTAGAATTTTTTTTTTTTTGGAAATTTTGAATTGTTTTGAAGATCCTTTTTACTTGAATTTAGTGCATTTGCATGATCATTTTGCATGTTTAATATTTGTATATATTATGTTTTGTTTGCGTGTGCATGTGTACATCCCAATGATAAAATAAAGGATAAAGAGGAATTTCAGACCTTACCTATAACAATTCTGAGGAGGGTTAATCTACTAAGATCCCCTCCTTTGGAGTTCTTATTAGACATTCCTAAAATCGTACATAATTTTGTATTCTTTCTTAAAATTTCAATGTTTGTCAAATTATTCAAGAGTTAATTAAGGACCATTTAATTTAATTTAAGTTAATTCATAGTTAATTATGTATCGTTCCTAGGACGGGCGTATAGGGCGTGCTAATACCTGTCCTTCGCATAATCGTACTCCTGATCCCAACTTTGGTAAAAGTACACCGATACTATTGATTCCTTGACTTTAGGATTAGTCTAGAGAACAAACAACAAGTAGTAATTAGGTGAACTAATTGCACCTAGGGAGATAACAAGTTAGTATCGACTCCATCAAACCATCAATATTATTATCACCCCTCACCATTTTGAACCCTTATTCGAAACGTTACAATAGCTTGGCGACTTTACTGGAGACGCTTAGAGAGTTGAGCCATTAGTTAACTATGAAGTATCCCAAGTTTGAATTTGATAGTCCTTTGATTGCTCCATGATTTTAATATTTTACTTGTATATATGATAGTTTCTTATGCATGATCTGATACTTTATATGTGTGCAGTTTTTATGTTTCAAATAAATGTTAGGAATGAATGGACAGGTGTATTTAGGGTGTAATGATGTGGTGGAATGGGGGTACATGTTTTTAATTTTTTTTTTGAGCACACATGCTTTCATAAGCTTTATACCTAGGCTTTACCTTTTTACGGTTAGATAAGGGTGTAGTAAAATTAGCTCTTGTGAGACATGAGTCTTTAAGGGCATGTGAATCACTTTGCTAAGTTTGTACCTTGTCTAAACTCATTGGGGAAGGATATGGACATTACGAGGACCTCTTGTCGATAAAAATAAAGCCTAAACCATACATACTTAACTTTAGTTTGCTCTCCCAGGATAGAGCCTCAGAAACTGACTCATAATCAATAAACCCACCTGGGTTAGGATAGGAGCTTCATCCTTCTTCACAGACTTCATCCATTATTTTGTTGTATTTTATTTTAAGGGTACTATTGGTAAGTTAGATAAGTAGTTAGGGATAAATTGATGTTATTAATCTTGGGAGTTCCATTGGGTCTCTTACTTTGTAGTGTCAGTCAGGATTAATAATCTTGTTAAATTCCCTTCCCTTTTGTTGTACATTTAACATTGTTAATATTTTAATGCATTCTTTTGCATTCATTTTTTTGGCAAACGCACTACTTTGCCAAAATTATGGATTAGCTCCAACCCACCCATGGATGGCTCAATAACAGTGTATAAGGAAAAGGAGATATAAGTGTAGTGATATTTAAAAGGCCAACAAAGTCAGCAGGGAGACAATTTGATTGATGGAATTGATGTGGTGTTGCCAACTCGGAATAAAATTGATACTCAATAAAATTCTCCAAAGGAGTTGAAGGCAATCTGGTCCGGTTGATCAGCAAAAAGATGATTGAAATTCTCACAGTTGAATGGTCACATTAGGTTCCTATTGTATGTAATGGTGAACCAAGAGGTGATGAAGAACATATTCAATTTTTGAAATACCAACAAGTTAAGGAAAGCAGCAGGAGTATCAGTTAGGAAAGTATGAAGACCTTAATAGAAGGAGAGGAAAGAGGAGTCCTTATGGGTACTGTTAGCCTTGGTGGCTATATAATCATGTTTAATATGTTTTGATGATATTAACCTATTTGTGGTTTCTAGTGTTTACTATCTTTGCAGATCATGTTAAGTACAGGTACAAGTAAAAAATACATAAAATATTGGATCAAAGGCAAAGATCGGACTGAGTTAACGTTGAATAGGAAAGAATAAAAGAACACTCACTCGGAAGAACTCAAGCATCCAAGGAAGCTAATGTAGAATTATATGTAATGGGGAGTGTTTGAGGTAGTATGTTTTGTAACTCTTGCGGTTTTGTTTCATGCATGATTTCTGAGCTAAAGTTGAGCAAAATGCACATGCATATTAGGACACAAGAGTTTATAGGATTTCACTAAGTCACGAACTCAACATTCATAGTTTTCAAAGATAAAACAAAGAGTTTAACAAAAGAATCCTACACTCAAAATATGTTTTCACAAAAGACTAGTTTTTAACATCTTGGTATTATGAACTTTTATATACTTGGTTCCCATTGAGTCAAAAATATTTTTATGTACCTAAAGAATCAATTAAATCAAGTATATTTTCATAAGGACAAGTTTTAAATCATCTTAGTGTTATAATCTTTTACAAACTTGGTCCTAGTTTGGTTTAAAACCTAAGTTATGCACCTCTCAAATTTCCTGAACACCCTTCGGTATTTGGAGCATAAATTTTTCTAGAAAAGTCGAAAAGGACAATCTTGGTATCTATGGAAAGTTAAGAAAAGAAAAAAAATCCCACAACTTTCATGTTGATGACTTTCTTATTTGGGTAATTTGTTGACGATTTGGGGTAATTCATCGACAATTTCAGGCAGAATGTTAATAGTCGACGAATTGGGGCAATTAGTCGATGAATTGGGGCAATTGGTCAATGAATTGGGGCAAATAGTAGACGAATTACATCGGGATTTAGTCCCCAACGACTATAAATAGCTAGTTTTCAATTTAAACATAATAGTATATCATCCCAACGGCCATAAAAAGGCCAGTAGCCCATTTTGCCTATAAATACAAGTCCATAGACTTGATTAAACATGGTTTTGATGGTTGTTACATGAATTTAGTGATTAAAATCTTTTGAATACAAAACCTAAGCACTTTGCATTTTAGTTCTTCATTTCAAGTGCTTAATTTCTCTCTTGCTCTCTAATCTTGTTTGATTCATTACTTGATAGATTAGTATGAGGTTGTATTATATTTGATATCAGCTCATTTAAAGGAGCATCTTGTTTTAATCAATCTTCTTGTTGTAAAAGGTTCTTTGTGAACCAAATTGGCAAAGGTTCTTGGTGAAATGAATTGCAAGTATTCTTGGTGAACCTTGCGGCTCTTGGTGAGCGGAAGGGATTTGTTCCTGTGTGAAGGCTCTTGGTGAGCGTTGAGGGAATTGTTCTCTCGTTGTAAGGCTTCTCCATTGGTGAAGGAGTTTGTTAGTGGATTGTGGAATCCTTGAGTTGGTCTCAAGGCGTGGACGTAGGCTTGGTGCCTAACCACGTTAAAATACCGTGTTAAGCTTTCTCTTCTTTGTACTCTTTATTTCATATCTTGTGCATGATTTACATTGCATTTATTATGATATAATTTCTTGCATCTTGCCAAGATTATTATTTTGTAGAGGAAAGAAAAAATACGTGAAAGAGTCCATGCACCCCCCCTCTAGACTCTACACCCGGACCAACAATAATCGCCGACGAATTGCCTAAATCAGAAAAAGTTATTAACATGAAAGTTGTGAGATTTTTTCTTAACTTTCCATAGAAGTCAAGATCGCCCTTTTTGGACTTTTGTAACAAAATTTATGCTCCAAATACTAAAGGGTGTTCAGGAAATTTGAGAGGTGCATAACTTAGGTTTTAAACAAAACCAGGACCAAGTTTATAAAATATTATAACACTAATATGATTTAAAACTTGTCATTATGAAAATATACTTGATTCAATTGAATCATTAGGTACATAAAATAGTTTTGACTCAACCGGAACCAAGGATATAAAAGTTCATAATACCAAGATGTTAAAAACTTGTCCCTTATGAAAACATATTTTGAGTATAGGATTCTTTTGTCAAACTCTTTGTTTTATTTTTGAAAACTATGATTGTTGAGTTTGTGACTTACTACTATAAACTCATGTGTCCTAGTATGCATATGCATTTTGCTCAACACTTGCTCAAAAATCTTGCGTGAAACAAAATTGCAAGAGTTACAAAATAGACTACCTCAAACACTCCCCATTACATATAATTCTACATTAGCTCCCTTGGATGCTTGAGTTCTTCCGAGTGAGTGTCTTTTTGATCATTCGTATTCGATGTCAACCCGATTTGATCTTTGCCTTTGATCCAATATTTTATGTATTTGTTACTTGTACATATACTTAACATGATCTGCAAATAAAGGAAACATTAGGAACTACAAATAGGTTAATATCATCAAAACATATTAAACATGATTATGTAGCCACTAAGGCTAACAATCTTCACCTTTTTAATGATGTTTAGCCTATTAAGATTTTACTTAATCTTTGCATTTTAGCTTATACGTGTAATAGCTTGATATGCAAATATTGGTTTACCTAAAACCACTAATGGGTTGTTATCATCAAAACATAACAATTAAGATCATGTAGCCACTAAGGCTAATAGGTATTGTGGCTCTTGTAATCTATGGATTGGTTGTTTTTCCCAAAGAATTGGGATACATTGATTAGGAAGTAGCCTCTTTTGTGGTTTAGGTCTAGGATAGGACCAATCCAACACTCGGTATTCTAGAAGAAAATATCAATCATCATTGAAAGATAAAAAGGAATGGAAGACTGAGATGCTGCTTCCCATTGTTATATGTCTGGTTTATGAGCATTTACCGTGCAAAAAAGACTACTTCTATCCTATGTACTTTGAACTCCAAATCCCCCTAACTAATTTCGAGGAAGCCAAGTGGGAAGAGCTACCAAACAAGTTTGAATGGATTGAAAGAATACGAAATTGGGTAACAAGAGTGGCAAGCACCATGAATGGGGTATGCTATTATGTTGTACAAATGTGGAGAGTTTCCTTGAGTCCCATTGCTAGGCCCATAGAGAGGGGCAACCTATGCTCCTTTTTTGTTATGAAGACATGTAGGATATATCCAGTTCATACCTATGACACATGGTTTAGTTGGCTTAGAGTTTTCTTATGATTGAAGAGGAGCCTAAAAGCATATTCAGAAATTTATTGCAGACTAGAGTGTCATTCATCTGATAAATTTAGGCAATTGCATCACCAAGGTCAAAGGAAGTTATGATGATTGGTGCGCTAACAGAATTAATCCTCGGGTTACGAACTTTTGACTAACGCGACCTCAAGTAACTCCCACCCTTAGAAAGGACCCTTGGTTGCCAGGGTCACACTTCAGTTCTAGATAGGAAAGGAAGTTCAAGAACTAGAATGACTACAGGAAAAGATAGAGTTGCAGGAAAAGCTTTGCTTAGCTGAGGAAAAAGCCATTGGGGTCGAATTAAATGAGTGGTAGATAAAATGAAAGGAGCAAGGGATAATCCTTAGGTGCCAGCGAAATATGAAATAGAAAAAAAATGACCTACAAGCTAAGGAAGAAATGGTAGTTTTGAGAAAGAAGCGAAAGGAACTTCGAGCAGAAGATGAGCTGAGCAAAGAATTATTGAGAACCTCTAAGACCAAGAATAAGGAAAAGACCCAGGTACTATAGGAACTTGAAGCCCAATAGCAAAGTTGGGACATTAAGTATAAATAGTTGCAAGCTAGATATTAGGAAGCAGTGTCTTATATATAGAAAACAAGATATTGGGAGGCCGATTCGGGCACTTGATGGTTAGACAGTTGAAATGACCCTTCAAGCTCAAGGAGCTGCTCAAAAATCAAGAGTCATACTTGAGAAGATGTAGTAGGTTGAGCATGAAGTGTATCCTAGACTGTTCTTGTAACGACTCAAAAATTAAAATAATTAGAAAATATAATAAATAAAATGGATTAAAGGATAATAAGGGAAAATGAAGGATTTTTTTAGAAGAAAAAGCAGGCCTCATCGACGAATGTCCTGTCCTCGTCGACGAGTGTCCTTCTAAAGCTCGTCGACAAACATCAGTTCCTCATCGATGAAGGAATCCAGAGAGTGTATATTTTGAAACTCTGAATTTCGGCGACGAAGGTAACTTCTCGTCGACCAAGTCTCTATAGTGCCTCATCGACGAAACCACGTGTCTCGTCGATGAAGCCCTGCCAATAAAAAGAGTTTTCTTCATTTTCAACATGAAATTTATGAACCTTCTTCACACTCACTCTCTAAAAACGATATCCCAGCCTTCTCTCTTCGATTTCAGGCCAAATTTGACTCGGTTTGACGATCCAGAACCACCATGAGATTCGTAGGATCGTTCTCTGTAAGGCTATAGGAGCTGATCGTTGGGTTGAGGGATTTGGAAAACACCCCAAAATCAGGGTAAGTGAGTTATTTTGGGATTTCCTTAAGGAATAATGTTATTTGGAGCCTAGGAAGTAGTAAATAGGTGTTTTTTTTTAAAAAAAAATATTTGAGTTAATTGGAATTTATTTAATTAAAATAGGATTTTTGGATTTACGGTTCAAGTGAATGTTGCGGGTATCGGTTTGGGGATCCTACCAGCGTAGTTTGAAGTCAGGTAATGGGGAAATTTATATGTTAAATCAGGTTTTCATGAATTAAAATGGATTATATGTTATTTATGTATATATGTTTTTAAATGGGTATAAAATGCCAACCATGTTAAAATTATGATTTTTGAACCTAAGGTTGTTTATATAGTTATGTATATGTGAAAGTAAATGGAGGAAAGTGAAAAGGAATTTTCTGAGCAATTTATGTGAGAAATGAAATGTATTTTCAATATATAAACGTTAAATGTGGGTTGGCCAATTTTACAAGAATATGTATGAAATTACTATTAAATTGTGTGGCATGAGATTCTCTGCGAATATATGTTAAATGTATGAGATGCAGGTTAAGCAAGTAAAGTATTATGAATAAAATATGACATGGACTATGTTGCCTGTGTATGTTAAATGCAACCATGTAAATATATGACAGCTGAAAGCCATGTTAGCAGATTCTAGCGCATTTCTATGTGGACTAACGGTAGCAGATTCTAGCGCATTTCTATGTAGACTAACAAATGATGGCTAAAGAGCGGAGCGGCTGTAGTATGAAGGAATGAAATGAAAATGTTATGCAATGAAATGACAATGGAATGACCATGAAATGAAATGACAAATGTGAATGAAGTAAATGGGAAAGAGTCACTTAAAGGGAAATGAAATGCAATGTTTAAGCTTTGAACATGAATAGATGTGTATGAATGAATAATGATAGAAAGTAATAAAGTATTATGATAATAGAAGTATCTATGTATGTAGAACATGTTATGATTGGGCAAGGCAAACTCTTCGCCTGAGGGTTTACTGAGAAAGGCGAGTGCACTAGTAGCTTCAGATGTGGCAATAGTTTTATAACGTAGTAGAGCAGAGGGAACCTATTTGTATGGGCGGGTAGATTTCCCTATCCTTAGGGCCTTTGCTGGTAAACTATTGTTGAATGCGTTAGTACGAGATCAAGTTAACACTTGAGGGCTTATTGAGTAAGGTGAGTGCCCTGGTATGCTTTAGTTGTGACCTCAGGGTTGCCTAAGTATCAGCGCAGAGGAGTGCTACTTGTATGGGTAGGTAATCACCCCTCTCCTTAGGTAATCTCGTGGGTTAAATATTTGCATGTGATTATTTATGTTTAGAAAACGATTTGAATGTTATGATAATGATTTGTAAATGTATTTAAAATGATATCTTTATACCTCATGTTAGTCACATGCTATTTTAATATGTATGTTTCTTCCCTTGCTGAGACGTGTCTCACCCGAATATGAATGTTTCTTTTTCAGGACATCCTCAAGGTCGGGCTTAGGAGCTCAAGGGTATTTTTGCATTTTTTAGGATTGTAAAGAGAACAGGTATAGGTTGAGAATATTTTGGGGATGTATATGTTTATATTTTATGTCTTTATGTTTTATGGCTGTTGAGTAAGGATGGTTGTGAAAATATTGAAGTGTTCAGGAAATGTATGTTTTTATGGAAATGCAGGTGATGGTTGGTTTTTATGGATTTATAGATAGAAAATATAAAACTCTGGTATTACGATATTATGGTATATGTTATATGGAGATTACATTTATGTTTTCCTCTACGTATGTATAATATAGATTATGGATTATTAGGATTTTATCAGGTATAACGCACCGGACCTGGGTTTAAGGGTTCAGGGCATTACATTTTGGTATCAGAGCAATGATTTTGTGGATTTTAAAGATTTAGGAATGATCTATACTAGAGTATAGGAATAAGTTAGGATGAAAATAGGAGATGAATAGGTTAGGTATTGAGAAATAGGTTTGATATAGGGAAGTATAGGATTGTGTTTTGTAATTTAGAGGCGAAAATATGTCGACGATTTCCTATGATTTTTCTGAAGTAGTCAACGGCCTTAGAAAAGCCACAGTAAACCTTAGATGTTTTTGTTTCTGAATTGTGAGACTGATCCTTATATGCAGATTTTGGATTTTATTGGATTTAATTAAATGATTATGATGTTTGGAGTTATGATTATGCTAAGCTCTTATAGTTGTAGTTAGCAAATGAATTTGAGTAATGTAAAAGGATGATTAGTTAGTAAAATTTTGAGGACGAAATCTCTTAAGAAGGGGAGAATGTAACGACCCCGAAATTAAAATAATTAGAAAATATAATAAATAAAATGGATTAAAGGATAATAAGGGAAAAGGAAGGCTTTTTTTAGAAGAAAAAGCAGGCCTTGTCGATGAGTGTCCTTCTAAAGCTCGTCGATGAACATCAGTTCCTCATCAACGAAGGAATCCCGAGAGAATATATATTGAAACTCTGAATTTCAACGACGAAGGTAACTTCTCGTCGACGAAGTCTTTGTAGTGCCTCGTCAACGAACCCACTTGTCTCGTTGACAAAGCCCTGCCTATATAAAGAGTTTTCTTCATTTTTAGCGTGAAATTTATGAACCTTCTTCACACACTCTCTCTCTCTCTCTTTAAAAACGGTATCCCAGCTTTCTCTTTTCGATTTCGGGTCGGATTTGACCTAGTTTGACGATCCGGAACCACCACGAGATTCATAGGATTCTTCTCTACAAGGTTATAGGAGCTAATCGTTGGGTTGAGGGATTTGGAAAACTTCCCAAAATCAGGGTAAGTGAGTTATTTTGAGATTTCCTTAAGGAATAATGTTATTTGGAGCCTAGGAAGTAGTAAATAGGTGTTTTTTTTTTTTTTTTTTTTAAGATTTGAGTTAATTGGAATTTATTTAATTAAAATAGGATTTTTGGATTTAGGGTCCAAGTGAAAGCTACGGGTATCGGTTCGGGGATCCTGCCAGCGTAGTTTGAAGTCAGGTAAGGGGGAAATTTATATGTTAAATCAGGTTTTCATGAATTAAAATGGATTATGTGTTATTTATGTATATAGGTTTTTAAATGGGTATAAAATGTCAACCATATAAAAATTATGATTTCTGAACCTAAGGTTGTTTATATAGTTATGTATATGTGAAAGTAAATGGATGAAAGTGAAAAGGAATTTTCTGAGGAATTTATGTGAGAAATGAAATGTATTTTCAACATATAAATGTTAAATGTGGGTTGGCCAATTTTATAGGAATATGCATGAAATTACAGTTAAATTGTGTGGCATGAGATTCTCTGCGAATATATGTTAAATGTATAAGATGCAGGTTAAGCAAGTAAAGTATTATGAATAAAATATGACATGGACTATGTTGCCTGTGTATGTTAAATGCAACCATGTAAATATATGATAGCTGAAAGCCATGTTAGCAGATTTTAGCGCATTTCTATGTGGACTAACTGTAGCAGATTCTAGCGCATTTCTATGTAGACTAACAAATGATGGCTAAAGAGCAGCTGTAGTACGAAGGAATGAAATGAAAATGTTATGCAATGAAATGACAATGAAATGACCATGAAATGAAATGAAAAATATGAACGAAGTAAATGGGAAAGAGTTACTTAAAAGGAAATGAAATGCAATGTTTAAGCTATGAACATGAATAGATGTGTATGAATGAATAATGATAGAAAGGAATAAAGTATTATGATAATAGAAGTATCTATGTATATAGAACATGTTACGATTGGGCGAGGCAAACTCTTCGCCTGAGGGTTTGCTGAGAAAGGCGAGTACACTAGTAGCTTCAGATGTGGTAGTAGTTGCATAACGTACTAGAGCAGAGGAAACCTATTTGTATGGGCGGGTAGATTTCTCTATCTTTAGGGCCTTTGCCGGTAAACTATTGTTGAATGCGGGAGGACGATATCAAGTTAACACTTGGGGGCTTACTAAGTAAGGTGAGTACCTTGGTATGCTTTAGTTGCCTAAGTATCAGAGCAGAGGGGTGCTACTTGTATGGGCGGGTAATCACCCCTATCCATGGGTATTCTCGTGGGTTAAATATTTGCATGTGATTGTTTATGTTTAGAAAACGATTTGAATGTTATGATAATGATTTGTAAATGTATTTAAAATGATATCTTTATACCTCATGTTAGCCACACGTTGTTTTAATATGTATGTTTCTTCCCTTACTGAGATGTGTCTCACTTGAATATGAATGTTTTTTTTTCAGGACATTCTCGAGATCGGGCTTAGGAGCTTGAGGGTATTTTAGCATTTTTTAGGATTGTAAAGAGAAAGGGTCTAGGTTGAGCGTATTTTGAAGATGTATATGTTTATGTTTTATGTATTTATGTTTTATGGTTGTTGAGTAAGGGTGGTTGTGAAAATACTGAAATGTTCTGGAGATGTATGTATTTATGGAAATGCAGGTGATGGTTGGTTTTTATGGATTTATAGATAGAAAATAGAAAACTCTGGTATTACGGTATTATGGTATATGTTATATGGAGATTATATTTATATTTTCTGCTACGTATGTATATTATGGATTATGGATTATCGGGATTTTATCAGGTATAACGCACCGAACTTGGGTTTAAGGGTTCGGGGCATTACACTTCTATCCTAAAACTGCACAAATTATACATGACGTATACCAAGAGCTGGGTTGGTTTGGACGCTTCCATTAAGCATATATGATTGTTTTTTGGTTACTTCTGTAATTAAAAAAGAGTATGAAATTAAGGAAAAATAATCTTTCATTTTGTATCCATTTTGGTATTTTTCTCAAATATGGTGTAATAAAAAAATGTAGTGTGTTGGGATTTCTTTAAGAATTTTTGCAAAGTGGTTGTTTTAGGTTGCATTGTATTCATAAACATTCATTCATTTCATGCATCCCCACACATACATTTCTGTCATAAGCATTTCTAATGAGACTCTGCTCACACTAACTAGTTGTCTGTAGAATCAGTTGGTTAGGGTTATAGTGCTAAGAAGACAACTGATTTTTTTTGGAATTTTGGGGTTT
This sequence comes from Malania oleifera, assembly GCF_029873635.1. NCBI lineage: Eukaryota > Viridiplantae > Streptophyta > Magnoliopsida > Santalales > Ximeniaceae > Malania > Malania oleifera. Next base: position 57,714,527 of record NC_080420.1, on the reverse strand, counting down.
CAACATTAAGGAGAACAAAATAGCTTCCTTGCATCCTTATAATACTCGACGAAGAGTTAGAATTATGGAGGAACATTTCAAAAGTTGAATGTTGGGACTTGAGCAGAGCTATGAAGAAGTCAGTCAAAATTTTAGAAAAATTAAAGATCAATGAACAATTTAATGGAAATGCTTGCTGCCATGAACAAAGGGAAGGTTTTACAGCTACCAGAACCAGCAGCTAATGATGATCCTCTATTTTTACGAGGATTCACACCAATCAACGGGAACCTTACCTCGCAAGCAATGAATGTGACTATGGGCCAGGGCCCGAGTTCACACCCATTCAAACCAACAACATTAGGCTTGCATTCAGCTTTAGGGTTCATACAAGCTGGGAATGAAAATATGTAGTCACCACTAGTCATGATTCTCGATACTGAAGAAATGGGGCTAGCTAGAGAAACTATTAGAGAATGACCCCTTAGCTTTGAGCTGAATCATAAATATGAGGTATTAGAAGAATGCTTGCAAGTTATAGAAGGCACAAACATATTCAGATAAGTAAATGTGCTTGACTTATTCCTAGTGCCCAATGTTGTTCTATTGTCGAAGTTTAAGATCCTAAATTAGAAAAGTTCAATAGGTCCAAGTATCTAGTTACTTATTTGAAGATGTATTGTTAAAAAATGGTTGCTTACTCAAATGATAATAAATTGCTTATCCATCGCTTCCAAGATAGCTTGACCGGAGCAGCCATGAGATGGTACATCCAACTAGACAATACAAAGATTCGAACTTAGATTGATTTGACTCATGCCTTCATTGATCAATATAGGTATTTAATTGGAATGGCTCCTGACAGGCTAACCCTACAAATCATCAAGAAGAAGATAAATGAGTCATTCAAGGAGTATGCTTATTGATGGAAGGAAACAAAAACATAGGTGCATCCTACGATCAAGGATAAAAGGTGATCTCTTTAATTGTTAATACTCTCAAAGTTCCATATTTCAATCATCTCATTAGAAGCACTCCCCAAAGTTCTGCGGACTTGGTAACCATTAGAGAAAGAATCGAAAGAGCACTCAAGATAGGAAGGATAGACAACTCTAGTAATGAGTAGGGGGTCACGAAGAAAGGAATGGGCAAAAGGAAGGATGTGGAAGTACAAGCAATACAAGATTGCCCTTATAGAGAAAAAATGTCAGATGGATTAATGAAAACACAGTGTACAACCCCATAGTAAACAATATAGTCCAGTAGACTGGGCGACCACAGATGATTTCTTTAGGCTCGCTGTTAACTCTTAGGCGGTAGAATTTTTAAGCTTTATAAAGAAGAGTTTCAAAGGCAACAAGGAGAATAGAAATTCAGCCCATCCCAATGACTTATGTTGAATTGTTCCTACAACTGATGAAAGGTCAGCTAGTTGCCCTGATATTAGGAGCACCATTGCAACCTCCTTACCCAAGCGGTTATGACCAAAATTACTAATGTGAACATCATGTTAGGATATTAGACTATTCATTTGATTAGTGTAATACGAAGTGCAGGCTTTGAAGGATGCAGGGTGATTTTTTAATGATGGAAAAGAATCCAATGTGCATGGTAATCCATTGCCCAACCATGAAGGGGTTGCGGTGAATGCTATAGGAAAGGAAAACAGTGAAGATAGGAGAGAAAAGATAGGGAAAATCCAGATCCATTAGATGAGGTCTTTGAATAATTGCGTCAAGTGGGAATGTTGACAGAAGGGGCACTCTGCGGCACAAGATCACACTATTATTGTTGTCAAGAAGGACCGGTCTTTTCAATGCAGGATTCTTATACGTTCAGAGAATTTTTACAAAACTTAGTGGATGCTCACCTAGTAGAATTCCATGCTGGGTCAGAAGATTGATCGATTGTTAATTTTGGTGGTGGATCAACCTGTCGTAGAAGAGATAGGGGAAAATAAGGTCCACCCTGCCTCAACATATATTAAATTAAGTAATTGGCATGTGCTTGAGTACCCAGTGGTGGAAGGATCAATGTAATCCTGAAATATTTATGAATTCCCTCATTCTTGTTTTTTCATAAGAGGGTGGTGTCCCATAAACTCTTTCTGTTCAGATCATTTTGAATTTGGATGATATAAAATGAATTTCAGTACATCTATCTCATTTCATTACATTATCCGTTACTTATCACTTTTGTCAAGTCTTGTCTTTTTTAGCTTGTGTTTCGTACAAAGATATAGGAAATGATTTTGTTAGTACAAAAGACCCAAAATTGATAATTGGCTTTGAGAATTAGGTCAATAAGGCAAAAGCATTAAAAGAAGAGGTGGACCTACCTCATGAAATATTAAGAATGTTGAGGGAAAACAATTGGTACTTAGTAAAGATCCCACTTCAATAGTCTATTTTGGTATGGTGCATCCTCGATAGTTTCAAGAAAGAGAACTAATTCTAAAGAAGATTTTGCCAATCTATAATGATCCATATGGGAAATGGACTCTGAATTATGAAGGGTCTTATATTGTAAAGAAAGCATTCTTAGGAGGAACATTATTTTTAGCAAATATGGATGGAGATGACCTGCCAAACCCTATCAATTTAGATGTTGTAAAATTGGTATTATGCATGATTTAATGAGTAAGGTTTCTTGTCTTTTTAATCTTGTAATTATGGTCAGTGTCTCACGGGTGTAATGATAGTGTTTTGATCAAATGACAGGTGGCCATCTTTGGCTGATCAGTATAACCAAAAGGACCAAATAGAGCATTGACTTACCACTTGGAAACCCACTTGAGCCTTAATTTTAAACCAACTTTTTCTTAAAGTCAATTGATCAAAAAATCACCTTGGGTGAAGGGCCCTTAGTGACTGAAAAATCATTTGAGGCAATGGTTACCATCGAAAGGATGACAAACCACCATCTTTCTACTATGCAAAAAAAATAATCAAATAAGAAATCCCTTACTAGCCTTTTTTAGCATGTAAACATTTATTTCTTGAAAATATCGTCATATCACCCCCACATCGGGGAAATTTCAAGAAAATTAACATAAAGTCACAAGGGAATCACATGGAAAAAGGAGAGCTCAGATGAAAAAAGGGGAACCAAGATCCCTTCAAAAAGTAAAAGCAAAAGCAAAATATATAGCAAAATAAAGGAAAATAATAAAAAGAAAAGAAAAAAGAGAGAATAAGATAGAATCATTAGGGGCATACTTCATAGGTGATCCTCAACCAATGTTACCCTGACAAAATTTATGACTTTGGGCCTTTTTAAATCTTTTCTTCTTTTGCCCATACCCTCGACCTACATTTCGATTTAAAAGGAAAGTCTTGACTTGATTGGTATGTGTCTATACCTCAAATGAATTATCAAACTCATAGAACTTCAACTACGATATGACATGATCCTAATAAGATATGTAGCCACCTTGTTCAAAGGAGCAAGTTCAGTCAACTTTTTGCATCATTAGGGGTAGAAATACCATTTTAGGGAAGGATTTTTTAGCCTTAGTATTTTTATTCTTCTAGAAAATCTTACCTTAGCCAACGTTTAGCCGCGTGTCTTATAGTCCACCTTGAGGTTGGAATACTAATTAAAACACTTGATTAGTTGCTGATTACAATTAAGGATGGAAAGGTTGAAATGAGCTCCAAGACACAGGCTAAGAAGGTACCACCAGAAGCACGCATCAAACTTATAATGGAAGTCCAACTAATTCAAACATTGAAAACCAATAAAAGTGATGCCAAGACAGTGCCAACCTTTGATGAAAACTAGAGAGAGAAAAAAGTTAAAGCCCTTGTTAAGAATGATCAAGCTGGAGGTTGGTAAAAAGTAAAGAATCCTGAAGCTAGGCTTCTTTCAAAGATGCTATTGATAATCATGAAGATGGTTGAAAAAAATAAGAGGAATTGTGGGATAAGGGAAAGATTATACCTACAAATTCAGCCCATGGTAAAGTTGCAGGGAAGAACCAACTGAACTCTTGGGTTAGCCAAAAATTCAACTAAAATAATGGAGAAACAACTACGATAAATGGGCAGCGTCGATTCTGCTTATTCCTTATGAAGAGAGTGAGATCATCAGTGAATCTGAAGTAGGGAGGAAATCAGAGGTGTTCGCCCATTGATTTGATTCTCTATGTTAACGTCAACGCTATGCGTTGTCAGAGTATTGGTAAAGCCATCTCCTCATAAGCAAGCACAGAAACTAGACAAATAACAAGTTTAAACATTTCATTCATCTATCTAATGAGATTGTGTTATTTGACTATGTGCTTGTTCATTCAGCTTCAAAATAATTTAAACATTAAAAGTACAATCCCTAAACGGGTGCCATCATTCAGAAAAGTTCGAAGAGGCATCGGATAATCAACATTCTAGGTCAAGTTGTGAACTTGAGTAACTTGGTTCCATGTGGCTTGGGACAGATGTTATGCCAAGTTTCGGCATACTTGTAAAAGCCAAGAGCCAAAGGTAGTCAAATCAAACAACACTAGTGATATCTTATACTTAAGAGCATAGTTCCCCTAAAGGTCGTTAATAGGGGCAACATTGGTAAAGTATGAACCTTTTTCTCTACAGATAGGAATTTGAAGACTATTAAGGCGAGATTGAGATATTGTAAATATTAGTTTCAAAATCTCATTTGTTGATTAGATATATATATATATATATATATATATATATATATATATATATATATATTACTTCGCAAGCATTCCAAAAAAGGAGATTTGTGCATCTTCATGCATTGTATGCATAGCATCAACGGTGAAAAAAAAAAATTCCATATGCATCCTGTAAAGTTTTATCATTATAGGAGTAGAGTTAGGATGTTTCCTCACTTCATGCATCATAATGTTCATATTGTTGACCTTATAGGTCACACCAGGTTTTGATAATGACAAATACCTGTTGTATTTGATGCACGTTTGAGGATATGTGCATGTATACAGTTGGCATATCAATGTGATGGCACAAGGAGTTGAAGTTGAAGCCTTGAAGACCTTATTTATGATTGTATTTAATTTCCATCTTCATCATGGGTCTATAATAGTAAATAGGGTTTGGCTTGTAATATTTGTATGCCTCACCTACATGGTTTTTGAGGTAAGCTCAAAACGACAATAACCTTAGAAAGACCTTAGGGATTACGATGCCGAATTTTTTTGATGTCTTCAAAAATACCTATAAATGACCCTAGGACACTCACTCATGCATACATATGATTTGATCATTTGTTTAAGGTGATTGAATGCTTGAAATAGGACCAAAATGCATAAAAAGTGCATACTTGGTCGACTGAACTTACCTGTACAAAAATGCCCCGTCGACCAAACCGGTGCTGGGTCAACAAGTTGAACATAGCCTGGTCAACCGAACTCACGCAGTTCATTGGACCCCGGTCGACCAAACTCCCCAGGGGTCAACTTTATTGACCTCCTGGTCAATCGAGAATAAATTACATTGCAACGCCCTGGTCGACCGAGTTCCCACATACGGGAACTCAACGGTCTGGTCAACCGACCGAATTAGTTCAAAATGACCCTGGTCGATCAAACCTCACAAAAATGGGAAAATTGCCTTTAGACATACAGTCCGGTCGACCAAACTCCCAGCTCATTTCTTGCTCGGTTAACCGAACCCCAAGAACTTTGGTCAACCGAACTTGTCCTGGTTGACCGGTGCTCTCGAGTTGTCCTATAATTTTACCGCGGTTAACAATTTTTTAACGAGGTTAAAATAATTAAATATCATTAAATCTTTTATAATTATTCCACTCAAACTTACATTCTATTATTGCCAAAATCCTTCGTAAGTTTGATTTGAGTGTTGTTTACTCTAAAGGTTTGCTCTCCTTTGGTTTGTGATTGATTGATACGATTTTTCTTGAGAGCCAAACCTAAGTATGCTTAAGGGACTTTGTTAATAGGTCTTTCCTAAGAAGACTTCCATTGAACTTTTGAGTATTGCATATTCATTGCAATATCTTGTGTATTTGTTTTTGGATTGCAAAATCTTTTCAAAATATTTTCAAATATCTTATGTGACTTATCTTGACATACCTTTGAAAAGATATTTGTTTATGTGATAAAAATCTTTGTTGCAGTGTTCATTGATTTATTTCATTTGCTGAACACAAAGATTAAACTCCTTTTACAAACCAAGCATATACATTACTTGAGCTTTATACGATTGAGAAAATCTGTTGGTTGAAATATATGAGGGTTGATTGATATCTTTGTTTAAGCATTTATATTAAATACATCTTGTGATACAAAAATCATACTGGTTTGCACTCTCATGCATTGATTACATCGACTACAAATATATTTGAGAGTAGATATATTAAACCACATTGAGCTTACATATTATATTATATTGGTGGTGTATGTGATTACATGTAACTAGGTACACATCTGCTTTACAAGAAAGCATAATCACTGTACCAATTTCATTGATTTTGAACATACTGTTGTATTTCCAAGCATGGGCCTGAAGAGGGAGACTAGCCCTTTAAAATAATCCCAGATTAGCTTAGACCTGGTTAGGAAAGTTAGGTGCACCATCCTATTAAGGTATAGGTTGAGGTCAGCCCCGCTAATTGACTTCGTTGTAAAGGTTGAGATCAACCTTGTGCTAATTGACCTGGTTGTAATCAGTGCCGCTCCACCCGTTAAGTGAGCTATTAGTGGAATCCTCGGGCTTGCGAGCTAGAGGCGGGGACATAGGCACAGTTGGGCGAACCCCGATAACATATCGTGTGTTTGTTTATATTGTTGCATTTTATATTTACCGCACGTGTATGTTATAGTGTAAATGATACGCATGATTTAAATTTCGTATATTATACTTGTTTGCGCATTTGGGTAGACAGACCCTAGGTTGTGAATATACTGTTGCTGAACTAGTTGAACCTAGGGGAGAAATTTTTTAATACCCAATTCACCCCCTCTTGGGAATACATCAATTCTAACAATTGGTATTAGAGCTTCGTTGCACTAGACTTAAACGTTTTTGGAAAAAGATCGCAATGACTCAATTTGGTGCATTCCCATTCAGAGAGGGACGATCACCTTTCAGTCCTTCATCATTTTGTGGTGTTGATTACACCGCCTGGAAAACTAGAATGAGCATATTTGTAAAATCTATGAATTGGAGGACCTGGCAGGTGATTGTAAATGAAATTTGTATGCCTATAGAAAATGATATTAATTCGTTGCATGTAAATTCATATGTCATGGATTTATTATATTGTGCTTTGGACTCTCATATTTTTCATGAGTTTATGGCATGTAGAAATGCAAGGGAGATTTGGGTTGAGTTGGAAAAGAGATATGGAGAGACCTAGGAAAAGGAAACCATCACTCCAAAGATGTCATGTTTAGATGTTCAGGGAATGGTAAGTGACAGGGATAGTGCATTAACAGAACATGAGGTATATGATTCTTACTCTAGCTCGTTTGAGGATTCATGTGTTGAATGTTGTGTTGCTACATTTGCTGAATCTTCTATTGAATACCATGATAATTCTGTTGATGATGTGTGTGATGATTCTTATGCTGAATGTTATGCTGTGTCATATGATGAATCATCTAATATTCCCTATGATAATACTGTTGAAATTGCATGCAATGATTCATATAATAACTATGACATATCTTATGATGAATCATGTGCTGAATTGATAAATCAAAGCATGCCTTTGTATGAAAAGTTAGATAAAACTTTATTGAAAATGAATAAATTTCTAGCAAAGTTATCTAAGAAGAAATCCATTTTGAAAAATAAAAACAAAAGCATGGCAAAGCAATTAAGAAAAATAAAAGATTATTATGCCATCTTAGAAAAGAGAAAGATTAAGAAAATATTGAAAATTATCTGCTTAGAAAAAGAAATAGATGATTATTCTAGAGCTTCACTCGAAATTAAAAATGAAAAGAATAATCATAATAAACCCTTAAGAGTTAAAAAGAAAAAAAATTTCAAGAAGGGTTCATCCTTTAAATCTAATAGTCTAGCCTCACTGAAGAAAAATAGAATAAATAAGCACAATCTTTTACGTATATTCAATACCTGCTTATTTTGCAAAACTTTGTGGCATATATGGTTTAATTACTTACTTAGAAGTGCTAGAGGCTTAGAAAAGGAAATGAAATGGATAATCAGCAAAGCAAACCCCGTAAGTCCTAAGGAAAAATGGATTTAAATTAATTAATTATTGATGCTTCCTTAGATCCTAGGTTTAGGTTTAGGGGGTTGTGATGACTGTAGGTTTGGGAAGTGATTGTTACTTAAAATGAAAATCTTAGTATACACACTCACTAAACTATCTTGTTATACTAAGACTCTTTAACCACTTCCAAATGGACATGGCATCTATGCCTTGTACTTAATTCTAAATGCTTAACCAATGCTAACATGAAAATCACAAAGTTAAGCAACGGTTGTCCTTTGCACAAAATTGAGTGTTAGGGTTTTATCTTATATCATATATCACTATACCCTAAACTCACTTTTGAATGTGAAAAACCTAAATCAAAATCAAGTCATCACTCTAGGGTTAAAGCACTATTGATCATAAATGACTAATATATATTGAGTGCTTCTCACAGCTATAACCAAATTAGAAGTATCCACTAGGGGATTGGTCCCTTTGAGTTTAAATTGTAAAACCTTTAATTTTGGTTTAATCGCTCCATAAGAAATATTTACCAAACCACAGTCATATCAGGTATAGATTCATCCTTTCCTTGGTTTGTATCCTTGTTCTAAATTGTGATAATCTTGATAGGATACTTTCCATTCTCCGAAGAGCATTGTTCAAGAAAATCCAAATACTCATAAATGCTCTTTGCCTAAGCGATTGGACTTATCCACTTCCATGAAAATATCTTGAGTCATGTCCACTTATATTGAATACTCTTTGAACTTAACAAAAATTATAATCCTTAAGAGTATTTAATCTACTACACACGCATAGCTCTCAAACATTAAATCAAATCTTTTAGAGCTTTAGCTTTGTGAATTAAGTTAAATGGCTAAAATGATTAATACAGGTCTCAATCTAGATGATAGAACATTCAAAGAAACCTATGCACGAACCTTAACATTCAAAGCCATTTGAACTTAGGCCTCTCACCTATTGTAAATCATAAGAAAAGAGGCAAATATAGGCTTAGAACTCTCAAAGAAATATCTATTGTGACCTTTTGGTCCTCTAAGCTGAAAGCATCTAAAGCCAAGATATATATATATACATATCATTGAAAATCTTAATACCCTTGGCTAAAGAATCTGAAAAATAAGAAAAGACATAAAATGAATTAGCGCACAACTCAGGGGGAGCATATATTCTTTCATGATTATATACATTAAAATATTCTCAATTCTTATTTATACTTATATGTTTGTATGCTCTTTTGAGAACAACTCTACACTAATCTCATAACTATCCATTGTTAGTTATTGCTCATATCATCTATTAGATAGTTCATTTCTTTTATGAGTTGTTGATCGAACTACTGGAAAGCATGCTTGTGTTGAAAGCCTCCTGCATGACGGATGCAGTGATAGAATTTGCATGCTAGTTGTGGATATTAGGTTGTTGCTTGCTTTATATAACTTATCTGTTGAAAACAACCCACTATCAGATACAGGTTTTAAGGGAAATTGTCCTATATACAAACGACATGCTACCGAAATTCTGTCAGGATTTTCCCATATAAAACCTTGTATTAAAGATGATTATGATAAAATTAATGTTAAAACATTTTTGAAAGGATGAGTGAAACATAATAGATAATTAAACTTCATCCTAGCATACTCATCAACCTTTTAGAAAGGCTCAAATCCATCCCTATAGGAAGTGCATAAATAATTTATATGCATCACTTTCGTCTACTGAATATTGAGACTCTTAAGAATACCCTACACATTATATCCAGTGCTTAAAACTTTATAATTTGATATGGAATGTTCATGGGTCATTAATTCCAAAGTATGCCTTAATATACACTCTCTGATGCATCTATGGCTTATAAGGAAGACTATACTGAACATATAATAAAATCTCTTAACAGATAACCAGTATAGCTGCATTAAAAGGACCACTTATACTATTTGGTATACCTAGTAAAATCAATTTTTGATTAGTATAAGCAACACATTTCCCTTCCTAGGATGCACAATAATTACATAGGATAGTACATGTGAAATCCAAACCATTATTTATTTTGAAGACATGTACACATTTATTTTGTGTCTTAGGATGAACTTAGTTCATGGACACCATTTGATCAAATTCTTTGGGTTATGAAATTTCACTCCAGACCCAAATGGTAGAGCATCATCCCTTTTAAATTAAACGTCTCATATATTGATGATGGTCCATTAACTAAGGAATTTGCATGATTTAGGGGGAGTTTTTCATTGTGCATATACTCATTGTGTATTGAGTTGTGTCATCCATTTTGAACCCCTATTGCATACCTTTGAGTATAGTCTTGATTGACTATCGTGCATTTAAAAATAAAATGCAATATGTCATGTATATGCACTGAATGATTAGTATTTGCTGCATGCTAAATTCATTGACAGGATGAGTCTATAAGAAATGCACTTAAGTGAACATCATCCTTTAGTTTAATTCAAGTAAGAGTGCATGCAAATATACAGAGGAATTTAAGTCCCAATCTTAGGTGAAATCAGTAAGAACTTAATGCCTAAAATATTTTGCATGCTAAGTAATACTAAGAAGGATGAACATATGATGGATGTGCTTAAATGAAATTCATTCTTGAGCGTAAACGCACTTATGTATGTTTGAGACTATACCGTGGAGTTTAAGCCCCATCCTTGAGAAAAGAATTATAACTCACCAAGCTCCATGGACTCATACTATTAATTGGTTTTACTTTTTGAGTCTGATTTGTTCCATTACTTATACTGGGTAAAAAATTTAATGAATTCTCATAATTAATATCAATATAAGTAGCTAACAGGTCTAATGCACAGTAGAGATGCTTCCTAGAAAGTTTATAGCTTGCACAAATTTAGGGGAAGCTTTCAAATGGGTTTACAAGTCTAACAACTACTATAACTGTTGATATCTTGTATTGACTTAGACTTTGTAAAACTTGACTATTGTTTGTGATGCATAACTTTCATATCTACTGCATGTTGATGGTACTTATGTCTTATTGCATTGATGATACTGGAACTGTTTGAGTTGTTGTGGATAAATTGCTAGGATTTATTAAACTCAAAACAGGTCATTTTTATACAGGATTTGTTTTGGAAAGTCCTATTTTCAAACGGCACTCTGCCAAAATTTTTCAAAAACTTTTTAAAACTTATAATGTATAAATATTATACTTACCCATTGCCTAGAGTTCTTAATTCTTATGGCCTTTTTTGCTGTTGCCAAAAAGGGGAGATGAAGAGGCAAAAATATCTGGGTTAAAATTAGTTAATATTTGGGTTAAAATACTTGGGTTAAAATTGGTGTTTATTTAATGCATATTGATAGGGGGAATCTTCTTAGGCTATACCCATATTTTTTGCATGATGTATTTGTCATCATCAAAAAGGGGGAGAATATTGACCTTATAGGTTACGCCCCGTTTTGATAATGACAAATACTTGTTGTATTTGATGCATGTTTGAGGATATGTGCAGGTATACAGTTGACATATCAATGTGATGGCACAAGGAGTTGAAGTTGAAGCCTTGAAGACCTTATTTATGATTGTATTTAATTTCCATATTCATCATGGGTCTGTAATAGTAAATAGGGTCTAGCTTGTAATATTTGTATGCATCACCTGCATGGTATGTGAGGAAAGCTAAAAATGAAAATGACCTTAGAAAGACCTTAGGGATTACGACGCCGAATTTTTTCGGTGTCTTCAAAAAGACCAAGAAATGACCCTAGGACACTCACTCATGCATACATATGATTGATCATTTGTTTAAGGTGATTGAATGCTTGAAATAGGACTAAAATGCACAAAATGTGCACACTCAGTCGACCGAACTTACCTGTACAAAAAAGTCTGGTCGACCGAACTGGTGCTGGGTCAACAAGTTGACCATAGGCTGGTCGACCGAACTCACGCAGTTCATTTGACCCCAATCGACCGAACTCCCCAGGGGTCAACTTTATTGAACTCATGGTCGACCGAAAATAAATTACATTGCAATGCCCTAGTTGATCGAGTTCCCACGTGCGGGAACTCAGCGGTCTGGTCAATCGACCGAGTTAGTTCGAAATGACCCTAGTCGACCGAACCTCGCAAAAATGGGAAAATCGCCTTTAGACATACAGTCTGGTCGACCAAACTCCCAGCTCATTTCTTGCCCAGTCGACCGAACCCCAGGAACTTCGGTTAACCGAACTTGTCGTGGTTGATCGGTGCTCTCGCATTGCCCCATATTTTTACCGCAGTTAACGATTTTTTAACGCGGTTAAAATAACTAAACATCATTAAATCTTCTATAATTATTTCACTTATGTCCTTAACAGTTATATTTTTAGGGAAGTCTGTAAATACCCCCTCATTTGGAATAATTAGCATGGAATTAGCAGTCTTGATTAGGAGAAATTCTTTGAAATTCCCAAAATCCATAATACTCATTTCTAAGCTCCATACATTCACACTTACATTCTCTTATTGCCAAAATCCTTCTTAAGTTTGATTTGAGTGTTGTTTACTCCAAAGGTTTGCTCTCCTTTGGTTTGTGATTGATTGATACAATTTTTCTTGAGAGTCAAACCTAAGTATTCTTAGGGGACTTTGTTAATAGGTCTCTCCTAAGAAGACTTCCATTGAACTTCCGAGTATTGCATATTCATTGCAATATCTTGTGTATTTGTTTTTGGATTGCAAAATCTTTTCAAAACATTTTCAAATATCTTATATGACTTATCTTGACATACCTTTGAAAAGATATTTGCTTATGTGATAAAAATCTTTGTTGCAATATTCATTTATTTATATCATTTGCTGAATACAAAGATTAAACTCCTTTTGCAAACCAAGCATATACATTACTTGAGCTTTATACGATTGAGAAAATCTGTTGGTTGAAATATATGAGGGTTGATTGATATCTTTGTTTAAGAATTTATATTAAATACATCTTGTGATACAAAGATCACACTGGTTTGCACTCTCACGCACTGATTACATCGACTACAAATATATTTGAGAGTAGATATATTAAACCACATTGAGCTTACATATTATATCATATTGGTGGTGTATGTGATTGCACGTAATTGGGTACACATCTGCTTTATAAGAAAGCATAACCACTATACCAATTTCATTGATTGTGAACATACTGTTGTATTTCCAGGCACGGGCCTGAAGAGGGAGACTAACCCTTTGAAATAGTCTCAGATTGGCTTAGACCCGGTTAGGAAAGCTAGGTGCACCATCCTGTTAAGGTGTAGGTTGAGGTCAGCCCCGTTAATTGACGTGGTTGTAAAGGTTAAGGTCAGCCCTTTGCTAATTGATCTGGTTGTAATCGGTACCACTCCACCCGTCAAGTGAGCTATTAGTGGAATCCTCGGGCTTGTGAGTCAGAGACGAGGACGTAGGCACAATTGGCCAAACCCCGATAACATATTGTGTGTCTGTTTATATTGCCGCACTTTATATTTACCGCACGTATATGTTATAGTGTGAATGATGCGCATGATTTAAATTTCATAAATTATACTTATCTGCGCATTTGGGTAGATAGACCCTAGGTTGTGAATATACTATTGCTAAACTAGTTGAACCTAGGGGAGAAATTTTTAAATTCCCAATTCACCCCCCCCCCTTCTTGGGAATACACCAATTCTAACACATATCATACAAATTTCTTTCATATATTTTATGAATAGTGTTCATTTTACTTCTCATACCTTCAATTTGTTGCCTTCCATAAACCAGAGTCGTTTATATTCTACTTAAGGTATAAAGGTTGATTCTCCCCAATCTGAGTAGTCATCTACAAACTACTTTGATTTTTCTATTTTAGGGTATAGGGGTTGATTCTCCTTAATCCTTAGTTTTTCCTTCCATAGGTCGATATGGTCTACATTCTAATTCAGAAGCATGTGACATTAGTTCCCAAATCTGAGTAGTCATTTTCCTAAATTTTTTTGGTTCATTTTCCTTAAAGGCAAGTGCATTAGTTCCCAAATCCGAGTAGTCATATTCTCTATCTTGTTGGTTTGTCTAGCTTGGAGGCATGTGACATTATATAGTTTCCAAATCCAAATAGTCATTTTCTCAAATTTTGTTGGTTTGTCTACTTCAGAGGCATGTGGCATTAGTTCCCAATTATGAGTAATCCTCTTCTCGATATTGTTGGTTTGTCTACCTTGGAGGCATGTGACTTTAGTTCCCAAATCTGAGTAGTCATGTTCTTAAATTTCGTTGGTTTGTCTATCTTTAGAGGCATGTGGCATTAGTTTCCAAATCCAAGTACTCATTTTCTCAATTCTTATTGGTTCGTCTATTTCGAAGGCATATGACATTAGTTCCCAAATCCGAGTAGTCGTCTTCTCAAATCTTGTTGGTTTGTCTACCTTGAAAACATGTGACATTAATTGTGTTAGTTTGTCTACCTTAGGAGGCATGTGACATTAGTTTCCAAATCCAAGTAGTCATTTTTTCAAATCTTATTGGTTTGTCTACCTTGGACGCATGTGACATTAGTTCCCATATCCGAGTAATCATTTTCCAAAATTGTGTTGGTTCATCTACCTTAGGAGGCATGTGGCATAAGTTCCCAAATCTAGTGTAGTGATCTCTTTATAAACTAGGATAGTTTACACCTTACTCTACAAGCTTGACCTAGATTCCATTTAAAAAAAAAAATTATACATGCACTTTTGTAAATACACACATTCTCTTTTGCCAGGTTTTACTATATAATGTCCGACCCAAAACTTTATCTTCTGCCTTTATAGATTTGTTACTATAGGATGCTAGGAGACAACTCTTCTCATCATCCTAAGTAACAAACATATAAAGAGGGGCAGTTGTATACACCCTATTTTATCTGGTGCTTTATCTAGAAAAACCTTAGATTTTCATTAATGTAATCAAAAAATAAAAATAATAATAAATACATGAAAAGAAAAAAAAAAAAAAAGTAGCTTCAAGGGGCCCTAGATTCCAATGTACTTGCACACACAAAAAAAAGGAGAATTTTCAGTTAGTAATAGGTTAATGAAATCAAATATAAAAAATCAACCAATCAAAAGCAATCACTATTATTTGTTTTAAAATTGATTGATCAATCAAATTGATTGGTTATTTTTCCCCTTTCCTATAAATAAAGTTTCTCACGGAGAAATTGGGGAGAAGGTAGAAGGATTTCCTATATTGAGAAAAGTGAGACAAAAAGTAAGATTGAGAATTGCTAAGGGGAGGAAAAAAAAGAATAAAAGGAGTAAGACAGAAGGGGTTGAAGAGATTGAAGCAAAATAGTCACCGCTCTTAGAAGATTGAAAGACATAAAATTAGGAAGGACTTTGGCAAAAGAAGATTACCAAAGGAAAGTGTAAAGGTTGTAGAAAGGAATTCGGGCATAATCAAACAATAGCTAAAGAGGTAAATGCCCAAATGCTCTCTCTTTCATCTTAACTAAAGCATGAGTTGATTTAACTATGATTGGGATGAATGTTGTAGAGTATTTAAAAATCAAGACTTGTTGAATGTTTGGGCAGAATTCAGGATTAAATTGAATGGTAGTGCTTTTGAAAAAATGGCATTTTGAAAATTGAAATTGGCCTTGACAAAAAAATATTTTGTAATTCTAGGATATCTTTGGTTTGCCCTAACATATGCTTAATTGTTTAAATTAAAACCTAAAAACAGAATGAAAAGAAAAGCGAAGAAAAGAAAAGGAAAAAAAATTTAAAAATATATGTATATTAAATTTAAAAAAAAAATTAATAGGACAAGTGTCATCGTATTGAAGGTGACACATGGCATCACCAGTGTAGAGATCCGAAGGAATTATATTCATTAAATAATAATAGGAGAAAGAAAGGAAATTGTAATTGGAATTTCAACAGGGGTCTTGTCGACGAACACGCTTGAGGGGATCGTTGACGGGGACACGTATCTCATCGATGAGAAATTACCAAGATGCTATTTTCAGGTTTGAATTTCGTCGACGAGAAATAGCTATTCGTCAACGAACTTCCTTCGTGGCCTCGTCGACGAAGTAACATGGCTCATTGATGAGTGCAGGTGTATAAATAGCCTAAACTTGATTTTTCCTATAGAAATTACTCCAAAACTCTCTCTCTCTCTCTCTCTCTCTCTCTCTCTCTCTCTAGTTCATCCTTTCCCTCTTCTCTCTAAGATTTTGGATCGGATTCTTGCCAGTTTGACGATCCGAGGCCACCACAACACTCCTAGGAAAGTTCTCTTCAAGTATGCTGGAGTGGATCATTGGTGGGGTTAACTTGGATTTCATCCCAAATTCAGGGTAAGGTTTTTTATTTAGTATTTGTCTTTCCTACAGTTAAAGAAAATGTAGTACTCAAAGAAATACTAAAGTTTTTTTCAAGGAGATATTTTTTTTAAGGTGTTGAACGAGAAACCCTGCGGGTGTAAGACTAGACATTGTAGGGGCTTTTCAGTAGTCAAGTAAGGGAGTAACTAAAGTAGTAATTTTTCATGAAAATTTTTATTATTTAATAGTAGATTTATGTTCAGAAAGCATGTATTATATATAAGCATATTTTCGGAAATGTATATTTGGGAAAATACTACTGTTACATAGGAATATGTATTTTTAGTATGAAATGATAGGAAATATGATTTCAGAACAGAATTTATGATTTTATTCAGTATTGTGTGGCATGAATATTATTTTATGCATATTATATTATGTTAAGTCAATTTTACAGAAAAAGCATGTTTCAGCTATTTTCAGGAATAACATGTTAATACAGTAAACTATGATTTCAAAATATATATGATAAACAGTACATTTATTCAGAGCAATATGTATGAAATGTTCGGCGCAAGGTCGCGTTTGGTAGCCAGCGCAAGGCCATGGATTATGCATGTTTCTGGCGCATGGTGGCAGTTATAAATGTAATTGGCACAAGGCCTTAATTATTTATGTTATTACAGAAATCAGAAAATGTTATTAATATATTTATGTTCAAACAGTATATTATCATGTATTATATGTTATCAAAACTTGGATGATAGTTCAGATCAGTTATCAGGAGCACGGTACCATAACTATACAGTTCAGTTCAATTCACACTTGTGTTAACTGCCCCCACTAGTAGAGGGGGTGGGAGAAGGATAGTCGATATAGCTTTCAGTGTAGAGTTGTAGATGTCCACCTGACAGCCCAGACCAGGGTGTGGCAGGCCCATCGTACTTACAGACATTTTTTACTCGGCAGTGGTCGACCAGCTATTGTTGGGTCCCGCCTTCAGGCTGCATAACTCATCATGGAAGGTAATACATGACATCAGCTAGCTATTCATCCTGGATAAATTTCAGAATTACTAGTTATATTAGATGATTTTATGAACAGTTAGATACACTATGATTTAGTAGAATTATGAAATTAAATTCTTACTCATTTATGATATTATCAGTGTTTTTAAGCATGTGACATTTACTGTGTATTTATTATAGCACGCAGATATTCAAGTTGCCACACAATTGTATTTAGTTTATTTCCCTTACTCAGAAGTGTATCACCTCAACTTAAACCATTTTAGGGAAACCAGAAAGATAAGCGGACTGAGCCCGCCGTTGAGATAGTTTTACTACCCCGCTAGGAGGGTAAGTTTTGAGTTAAGATCAACTGATTTTTGGTATTAGATTCTAGTTTCATCTTTTGGTGATTTTGAGGACTGTATATTTAAACAGTATAAGGTGGAATGTAGGTACTCTGGTATATTGTGTTATATGGTTGAGTGGTTGAAATTTATGTTTACTGCTGCTTAGGTTTCCGCTGTGTATGACAGGTGTATCCCCATTACCCATGGGTTCGAGTAGACTTTATTATATTTTAAGTTAATGATGTTTAATATGGTTGATAATGTGGTAAATTAGGCAGGTCGTTACAACCAAGACAACGCATTTGGGAAATGACATGACATGATCCTAGCCATCCAAACTATGTTTTCTCTAGACGGTTGGATCAACAATCCATTTCCAACCTCCTTGCACCCATCGCTTTCTGCCACATGGTGAGTGTTGTCAAGCTGATGTCACCTTGTCACGTGCCGACTTTGAAATTTCAAAGAAAAGAAAAAATTCAAAAGCACTATCCACTGCCACATGTCGCTATAGATGGCTGACACGTGACAGCCCAATCCTATTTCCCGCCTTTTTCTTTCCTGAACCGGGTCAACCCGATTTGACCTAGGTCAATTAAGGTTGACTCATTGACCCAGTTCAAATTGGTTGATCCGATCTGACCTCTTGTATAGCTCTGATTTGTTTTTAAAAATTTATATAATTCAAAAAAATTAGGGAAAATAGTAAAAAATCAAGAAAATCAGGAAACATAAATAAGGGACTAAAAAAATGAAAAAAAATTAAAAATTCCAAAAACAAATAAAATGGAGAAAATTGATGAAAAATCTTTAAAAATTATAGAAAATCCTAGAAATTTTTTTAGAAATTTAGGAATGTTTTGAACCTTTTTACTTGAATTTGATGCATTTGGCAATCATTTTACATGTTTAATATTTCATGTTTTGCATGTGTGTGACTCGATAATAAAATAAAAGGAAAAGAGGTGTTTCAAACCTCACCTATATAAGTTCTGAGAAGGACTTTATCTAATAAGATCCCCTCCTTTGGAGGTCTTATTAGACATTCGTAAATTGAACTTGATTTTGCATTCTCTTTTAAAATTTCAATTGTTTTGGAGTTAATTAAGGACCATCTGATTCAATTTGAGCTAATTTATAGTTAATTAGGTACTATTTGTAGAATGGGTGTATAGGGGTGCTAATACCTTCCCCTCACATGAATGTACTCTCAATCCTAGCTTTATCCTAGCTTTAGTAAAAGCAGACCGAGACTACTGGTTTGTTGACCTTAGAGTTAGTCTAGAGACCAATCAATGAGTGAAAATTAGGTAAACTAACAGCAACTAGGAAATAATAGGCTAGTGGTGACTCTATCAAACCATCAATATTATTATTACCCCTCGCCATTTCGGACCCCTTCTTCGAAACGCTGCGACAAGTTGAATTTTTCAATAAAGTCCGAAACATGTCACTGCGAGGTAGGCCAATGGTAACCTTGAGGGATGTGATGTTGATAGAGAATTTTGTATGTTAAGGTTTGTCGTCCAAATGGTTACCACAAATGCCTTCACACACGTCTTGAAGGATGTGATGCGCTTTTTACTATGAGACATTGTAGAGAGTAGTGGACAAGAAAAATTTTTTTAAAAAAAATGAACTAAATTATGTATTAAATGAAATTGAATCAAAAGTTAGTTCTTTTTTTTTGTTAGTTAAGAGTTTCCAATTGTTTTGTTACCAGCTCTATTTTAATTCATCCACTCAATAAATGTGATTAAACAAATTAAACTAATGTTGTTGTAAAGTCATGCCCTATGGTTATACACATATGCATAGCGAATATAAAAAAAAAATAAAATAAAAAAAATAGAAGAAGAATAATGAATTTATGTGGTTTGGTAATATGCCTACGTCCACAAGCTCCATCCACAAAGCCCCTGTGCAATTTTCACTATCATTATATGAAAATTGACTTAGGGTTTCAACTATCGGCTACAATATGTATATATAACTTCATATGAAAATTTCAAAATACCCTCATATGATAATACAATTACATTATGTTGGCCTTATAAGGTTTAACATCTTGTTTTGATGCTAACAAATAAGTAGAACTTAACATGCTTTGGTTAAGTGATTTATTTTAGGACTTAATGATGAATGTAAGGTTAAAGAATTCATGAAAGTTTGAACTTCAAAGAAGGTTGATCAATATGAAACTTAAAGCATGGATTCAAAAATGGATTTAAAGATAAAGCTTGAAGATCATGAGAGCATGAGGATTAAAGAGAACTTAATGAAAGCTCAAAGAAAGAAGAAGTAAGCATAAAGACCTCAAGGAATTCAAGAATTGAAAATTTGAAAGAGTCAAGGAAATTTCATGTAAGTACTTCAAAGAATTTCAATATGGAGGCATGAAGCTCTTAGGTTAATTTATTGGACCTAGATACCTTTTAAAATACTTGGAAAATATTTCTATAAGGTCAAAAATTGTTTCAAAAAGGTTAGAATCATTTTTGGAATGAAAAGCACCAAAAAGAGGATTTCTTAAATATTATCAATTTTTTTACATCTGCATTGATGTACATTTTTCTCAATGAAATAATCTTTATTTTAAAATGTGTTCAACATTAAAGTTTTACAATTTTCTCTTAGATTTCTTTTGACACCAAGAACTTCAAATTTGGAGTTACACATAAAATGTTATGATCAAAAGACTAAAGGGTTCTCGAAGTTGACAACCTGACAAACGACTATCAAGAACTGGATAGTCGACTGCCAATGCACTTAAAGGCATCTGTGCATGTTCGGACAAACAACTAACACCCTACTACCCCTTTGATTTAACTAGACAGACGACAGCCAAAAATGGAAAGTCATCTGTCACGCGACTATTTTGAATTTTTTCATAACGGTCAAATTTTTAAATGAGGTTGCTTGGGGCTCAAAATTTGTAAAAACTTGGAGAATAATCCAAGACACTTGGGGATCAAGTTACATACCTTTTAAAGTCTATAAATAAGCCTAAAAAATCATTGAATCAATACACAAAAGAATTCAATTCAGCAAAAATTCAAAATCTCTCTCAATTGCTCTCAAATTCTCAAAGCTCTCTCTAGCTCTCAAGCTCATATATTGTGCACGAATTCAACTGAGTTTTTGCTGATCTTCTTCCAACGGAATTGTGCTACAAATTCTAAATCTTTCAATCATTGAAAGAATAAATCGGTGATATACTTCATTGAGCTTCAAGTTAATTTCCATATTGTTATTTACTTTGAAGTATATTAGTTTCTGAATTGTTGTACTAATCAGCTCTTTGAGGAGCAAATTCTTTGTACACAAATATTTGATTTGTACCTTATAGATTGACGATTCCAAGGGTTGTTTGGATCATTGGCTAAGCAAGGGGATATTGCTTAAAGAGGCGGGCTCTAGCCTAGTTAAGGAGTGACTGGACGAGGGGATATCGTTTGAAGAACGCGGGCTCTAGCCTTAACCAAGGAGTGTTGTAAAGGTATTGTTCTGCCCGTCAAAGGAACAGGTTTAGTGAATCCTTTGGTGGTTTGCAAAAGGTGAGGACGTAGGCTGGGTATAAGCTGAACCTCGTAAAAATCTCCGTCTCAGTCTCTCTTTTCCTACTCTTTATTTTCAGTACATATTTAAATTGCGTTGATGGTTTAAATTGGAAATCATATATACTACGTATATTTGGAAATCAAATAAACTTGAAGTCTGATTTTGATTTGGGTAGCAGAAACCGAAAGGGAGTACATTGGTTAAACCATATTTTGCGGAAACCATACGGGAGTACGTTACTTGGTTAAACATCCCAAAGATAAATTAACTAAGAGTTTATTTGGATTTTGAATATTGGGAAGAGTGTTGGATTCTATATTACACATCATATTAAAGAGGCAAATCCATTCATACAGGGCTTTATATCAGCAAGCATAACATTTCATATATATAGGCCTTAATTCAATTTTATATCCAAGGCTGATAACATAAGCTATATTATGATTGAATGGTTTAAAGTTTGATATTGAGTGGTTTGTGTTTATATTCCAAAGAGTGTTGAATCTTCCATTAATCAAATAGTGTTGCAGTTAACTTATACTTGACAAATCATTTGGTTGTTTGGTTTAAACATTGTGCTTGATTGGTTTGGTTGAATGATTGATTACTTGTTTGGCTAAGCAATAGTGTTGTTGATTGGATAAAAGAATTTAAGTTCTTTTGTGATTAAAGAGTTAAACAAACAAGTTAAGAATTGGTTAAAAGAAATAAAAGAAGTTTAAGAATTCTCAAAAGGAATTAAAAGAAAGTTTTTAAATCCAATTCACCCCCCTCTTGGGACTACACCATACTTTTCACATTACGCCACGCCTCAAACATATTGTACCATACCACTATGGGGAGGGGGGGAGGAACCCAGTACACTCTTGCTGGCTTTGGTTTAAATAGAGAGGGAGGTCTCGCGCATGGAGGGCTTAGGGGCCCTTCAGGACCCCTCTCCCTCCGTGCGAAACCTCCCACTTGTAATAGGTTTCAAGTAAATAATCCCTATAAATATGATTCATAACTCAACAATATTATAAATAAATATTATATATTACTATATAATATATAACATTTTAATAATTTAAATAAAAATTGATTTTTAATGACAATTTATAACTTGAGCTAATTACGTTTTTGTTATTTTCTTTTTAGACTTAGAATTTGGATTATGAATTTTTTTTTATGTTTAATTTATAAGTAGATGCTTTTAAACTTATGTAGGATACTAATTAAAGTTTATAAATAGTGACTTCTTATTGATGCTTGAATTTAAATTTTTGAATTTTAAAATTTACATGTTGATTATAATGCGAAAAAATTAATTTGTAGTGACTTTAAATTTTAAAATTGGATCCAACAATTTTCTTTAACTATTGGATATCAATATGAAAAACTAATTAGTCAAATTTTGATTCGCCATTGAAACTATTTTGTTTTTGTTTGCATTTTTTAGTGAATCGGAACTTCAATTGGTCAATGATTTGAGGGGTATGGTTCAATTAACCAAACCATGCCCATCTCTAGTAGAGAGGCCATCAGCTTTGGAGTAGTACAATTTCCTCGCCAAGTCTTCAACTTCAATATCTATGCATATTTGATTCGCCACCAATTGTGAGTTACTATAGCTTGTGCTAGGCGTAGCTCAAAGATTAAGATTTCATATTCTTCTTTGCTTTTTGTGACTTTAAAACCAAATTGAAGAGCTAACTCCATGGTGCTCTAATATGGGACGATAAGAATCAATCCACACTTTTTGTGTCCGAAGTTATGACTTCATCTACATATAATCTCCACGATGACTACTCTTCCATCTCTTTCGACTTCAATATGCATTCCACCGCAAAGTCAATGTTAGGAACTATGTGTGTGCTTGTAAAACAAATAAGTTTTTATGATTTTCAGAACATCAAAGAATGAAAATTGTCATTTGTTTTAAAGAATTTTAAGCGCATGAAAAATGAGCATATATATCATACTCTCTATTAGAAGCTTAGTACTTCATTAGACTCAAAATATGGATCTGTTGTAGGCTCACTATTAGACACATCATTAGATGCAGTCTCTCTTCAGATGCATTCATCTTTTTGTCAGATGTGGTCTTCCATTAAAAGTGGCATTAGACATACTTCCATAAGACACAGTATGTGCGTCTAAATGCATAGACTTATCATTAAATGTTGTAAGCACATCAATTGCTTGATTTTTCATTTGACGCATAGTATTATGCATTTGATGCATTCTAAATATGTTGTACTCTCTTATTATATTTTAATTCATATTTCATTCAAAATAAATTATAATTTTTATTACATTTTAATTAAGATTTAAGTTTAGGTATTAAAATTGACTAAGATGTTGTGTTTATTAATCAAATAGTTGTGTAATTATTTTTAAACGGTTTGCCACTCATAGCCTAAAATCAGCTCATCTGTAATTTTTTTTTTAAGTTGACCTTGAGAAGGGAATATTCTCTAGAATGAAATATTTTGATCTTAGAAAAAAAAATTTGGTAAAGCATCCATGTTCTATGAAGTGATTCTTAATCTTCTTTGAACTAAAATTCAAGTTTGTCTTTAAGGAAATTTAAGGCAGCTAGCGGATATTCAAATGGCTATTCTCTTGAAACTTCTCTACATTATAAAAAAAAAAAAAATTTGTTCAAGTGTGCGGGGATATTGAAAGTGAGAAAAGATTAAGAGCATACTAAGCTTTGAAAAAAAAAATGCTATTGTGATTGAAGGCTTGAAGTACTACAATTTGGTATTCCTTTAAGAAACTCGAGAGTTTTAGATTTTGAAGTTTCTCATTTGAAAGGTTTACTCATACAACATTTGCGATTTGTTGTTTTGTACTATAATTTGTATATCTATATATTTCTCTCAAATAGGTTGAGAATGTAAGGCTCTTTGATTTTCTTTTTTGTTATCTTTACAATTATCTATAACCTATTGTGGGTAGCGTGCCCAAGTTAGCACATTGTAATTGATATACAATAATAATGAAATCTCAAACATGTTGCTTGGTGAATGGATGTAGGTAAAGGTTGACCAAACCTCTATAAATTATTATTGCGCCTTCCTATTGTGGTTGTGCATTTGATTTACTTTATTGCAAAACTAATATTCATCCCCCTCTTGGGTACCCTATACCAAATCAATAGTCTTTAAAAAATTGTGCTTCAATTGTGGGCCAAGATTAGTAGTGTAAATCAAATTCGCTCAATTTCAAAGCCCATTTTACAAGTCCCCTGAAAGTTTTTGATTTTTAAAACATTTCCTTGATTGGATGATTCGTGAAGTGTATCATATAATAGCCTTAGAGAGATGGCTTGGGCATCCAAATTGAATTGATTAAGGAATAAGCGACATTCCTTAAATGCAAGTACCTCCATCCAAGACCTTTCAACAAGATTAACATAGTAAATGAGTATGTATGTCGCTTTTCTTCCTTGACAAGGACTAAACTCAATGCACAACATGAGACAACAAGATAGTAGCTAGGGTTCTTTAATCTCCATCTTAGAGAGCATGAATTTGACCCATGAAACTTGTTCCCTTCCTTAAAGACACTTGACACTAATCTATCCACCTAAAATTAAGTACTTTATAAAGGACAAATGACTCTTATCAGTTACTTGTGATATGTGTCTTCCTAGTGCTGCCCTCAACATGTTAGCCTCTAGAATTCATGAACAATGCAAGAAGGTTTCATTGCAATTAATGCTTGTATGTCCAAAATTGCTTCAATTCCTTTTTAGGCTACCCTAAACTTCAGGAATTTTCCAGATGAAACCTCAAAGGCACACTTTTTTGGTTTAACTTGATCTAGCATTCCATAGGTTTTCGAGGTCCAAAATATAATATTACAAATTGTGTCTTTTATCAAACATTTCATTAATATATGCTTTTACATTTTATCTTGACTAGTACAAAAGATTTGTTGACCAAGCTTTAGTAGGTTGCTTTGGTATTTTTAGCCCAAAGAGCATAATTTAGTTGAAATAACTCCACATCTAATGTTTGTTAGATGAATCTTGCTATTAGGAGCTTCTACACGTCATCCTTAATGGCTATGTTCCTTTAAGGAGTGAAGGTTCTTTTCTTTTTCCTTAACATATCGTGGACAAATTCCATATTGAGATGATGTGAAATGAAACATGGATTTATCCCAAACATGTATTATGTGGTCCAAGCAAACACATTTGCATTTCTCCTTAGGAACTTTCAATAATTAAGCTTTTGTTTCAGTTCCAAGAGATGTCAAATCCAACCCTAACCTAACCTTCTTTCTCAACTCAGCTTCATCCATGGGAATTTCCTTCACATCCTTAACTAGTTGAGTATGCTTAGCCCAAGGTAAGGGCTCCATGTTTTCAATGGCTAAGATATCTTCTAGGACATTTTCCCCTTTTCAAGGCGATGATTCTACGACTTGACCTTCTCAAAGCTCACCAACTCCATTTCAGTGTTGGAAATTGTAGGTGGAAGTTATTGCCTTGATCAAGTTTGGGTATGGTTGCCCAATGTCATCTTATACACTGGGCGAGGGGTAGGTATTCACCACACAAAAGCCCACCATAATTGAGGCCTTCCTAGGGGTTGGTTCGTACATACATACATAAGCTTGATGATTGCCCCTAAGATTGAACTTCTTCCTAGAAAATCCAACTAATGAAAATTGGTCATCATTAATTTTCATTTGAAGGGAAGTATATCTAATGACAAGATGTCAGTCAAACTTCTATTATCAGTCAATACCTTCTTAACTTTGTAGCTTGTGATGGTTATAATGAATACCAAAACACCATTATATGGCAATACTAAACTGTCAAACCTTTGTACAAGAAAGATAACTTAAGCTCTTTGAGCATTATAATAGGCTCTAATCTAGGTTGATGCATTTTCTGCTGCCATATAGACACGCGAGTGCGCACGCCCACAAGGTGTCACGAGTTAAGCTTGTTCAGGGCATTATGCTTGTCTGTGACTGCTTATCTCGTGTGCTTGGGATGGGTTTCCATCATATAAATACTAGTGTAGGGTTATTTTCTGCTAGTAGTGTCTTTGTATGCCAAATAAGGCAGTATGACTCCTCGGTTACTTTGATGTTTCCTAGTGTCAGGATGATAATCACATAAAAACCTCTTTAGGGGAGGGTGAATGTTCATCAGTCATTGTAAAACTCACTAGCTATTGTCAACGTGTTTAGCCTACTTGCCTCCCTCGCTAAACACTCGATGTCAACGGAGGTGTTGTTAATAAATTACGTTTGCTTCAATGTTTACTGCTTGTTTGCCACGACTTTCATGAATACTTACTATTTCCGTTGCCATTTGATTGAATGTTAATAAAAGTGTTTCGTGGATGAATGTTGGTAAACGATAAGCTGGCTAGTTAAACAAGAGTGCTTTAGCTAGCGCCGTACGGCCCTTCACAAGGGTGTGAAAATAGTCGAACCGTGACACTTGTTATCAAAGCTAAGTCTAAGACACTTGGTCAGAGCCCAAGTTTGAGTTGCTACGTGAATTTGATTGCCTTCGTTGTTGGATTTGGAAAGCTTTGGTAAGTGACCATGGCACCAAACAATGCTGAGAGGATCAGTGTGCTAGAAGCACAGGTTGAGACAACAACCAACAATGTGACCGCAGAGGAGGCCCAGATGAGAGAACTTGTTGATGAAGTGATGGGATTACAAAAACATCAAGTAGGTTTGATAGGCGACATGTTAGAGGACTTTTGCCACACACTTGAAACTTTGCAGTCACGGATGGTTGATCTGGATGCAAAGGTGAATTTGATGGTTCTTACTATGGGGAACTCCAACACTCCGGGAGTTTGCAAGATCAAGGTACCAGAACCCAGGACGTATGAGGGTGCCCGGGATGCCAAGGAGTTAAAGAAGTTCTTGTTTGATGTGGAGCAGTACTTTCGCATTGTGAGGATGGCCTCAGAACAGGCAAAGGTGAATACTGCGACCATGTACTTTGTTGGTGATGTCAAACTATGGTGGCGTACCAAGTACAGAGAAATTGAAAATGGAAGCTGTGTAATCAATAGTTGAGTAGACTTGAAGAGAGAGCTCAAGGCCCAATTCTTTTCTGAGAATGTTGAGTATAATGCAAGGAAAAAACTGAGAGATCTTAAGCATACGGGGTCGATCAGGGAATATGTAAAACAATTTTCTTCTTTAATGTTGGATATTCAGGATATGTCGAAGAAGGACAAGTTGTTCTATTTTCTAAAGGGGATGACACTGTGGGCAAGTACTGAACTTCATAGGCAAAGGGTTCAAGACTTGTCAATTGCACAAGCTACTGCAAAACACTTTACTGACTACGCTGGTGATGATACCGCTTCGTCCAAATGGTTTGGCAGAGAGGGAAACAGTGAAAACTCTTTCAAGAAAGGCAAACCCAAAAGCGGGGGAGCTGACTCTAAATCATCAACCTCGAAGGAAGCTTCATCGTCTCAAGAGTTCAATACACCCAATGGAAAGGGAAAGAGTAAAATTTCGTATTACCTGTGTGGTGAATCTCACAAAGTGAGTGTCAATAGAAGGGATTACTCAATGCCTTACAAGCTTCTACTTTGAGAAAAGGGGTGGAAAGCGAGGAGGAAGAGGATCATGCCCCGAGGATGGGTTCAATGCGGCTGGTGAGCGTATTGGAAAAGCAGGTAAAAATACTGAAAGTTACACGAGCAAAAGGATAATGTTTGTGGACTTGAGGATAAATGGGAAGAGTACCCGCGCTATGGTGGATACCGCGGGGGGGGGGGTCTACTCACAATTTTGTTTCGCAATTGGAAGCATGGAGACTCAACTTATCCTTAAAGAAGGATATAGGACGCATGAAAGTAGTTAACTCTGTAGCCCAGCCTACTCTGGGAGTAGCCAAGCAAGTGGCTGTAAAGCTTGGACAGTGGGAAGGTTATACGAATTTCACAGTGGTGCCATTGGATGACTTTCCATTCATTCTAGGAATGGAGTTCGTAAGGGGGACGAGGGCAGTGCTGATGCCTTCGGCTGGTTCTCTATGTCTAATGGGAGATCACTCGTGCATGGTGCAAGTCGTTGCAACAAAAGGAGACAACGGGAAGTCCCTTTCAGCCATACAACTCAATGAAGGATTGGGTCAAGGTGAGTAAACACGTCTAGCTACGGTGGTGATAGACAAAGAAGTAGGCCAAGAGTTGGAGCCTACGACCATCTAAGCGGTGTTGGATGAGGATAAGGAGGTGTTGTCGGATAAGCTGCCTCACAATTTGCCTTCACGACAGACTGTGGAGCATGATATCGAGTTGTTAGCAGGAGTGAAATCACCTACTAAAGGGTCATGTCAGATTGCGCCTCCAGAGATAGTAGAGTTGGGGATAGCTTGATAGATTGGAAGCGGGATGTGTTCGCCCTTCCAAAGCATCGTTGGGAGCATCGGTGTTGTTTCAGAGAAAACATGAAGAGCGTCTATGGAAGGTGTTTGACAGGCTAAGGGGAAACAATCTGGATGTGAAGAAAGAAAAGTGCCCTTTCGCTCAACAGAGCAACAAATTCCTTGGTCGTGTGGTTGAACAAGGTCGTATTCAGAGGGGTATGGAGAAGTTAAGGATGATTCAAGAACAGAAGCTCCCCACGACAGTGAAGGAGTTGCGTTCCTTTCTTGCCCTCACTAGATACTGCAGGAAGTTCGTTA
The DNA here is from genome assembly GCF_029873635.1 of Malania oleifera. Taxonomy (NCBI): domain Eukaryota; kingdom Viridiplantae; phylum Streptophyta; class Magnoliopsida; order Santalales; family Ximeniaceae; genus Malania; species Malania oleifera. The sequence goes on along the minus strand of NC_080420.1, from coordinate 57,685,480 downwards.
AGGGGTATTCGCGAAGAATGACTCCAATGACAGGACTACTGGGGAGGTATTATTGGCTGCACACACGGGATGATATGATTGATTATACCAAAACTTGTCTCACTTGCCAACAAGACAAGGGGGAGCTGAAGAAGTATGGTACTTTCATGGCCGCACCAAAGTACTGTTTGGCAAAGGAGACGACAATTGTTCCTTGTAACTGTTGTGAAACATTGAGGTGTTCCCCAAGTTATTATTTGTGACCGAGATTTAATGTTCACTGACAACTTCTTGATAGAGTTTTTCTGGATATTCAGGTTTCATCTTGACACTTCTTCGAGTTATCACCGACAGACAGACAGACAGATGAAGAGATTCGGAGAGCTACTGAAAAAGTACTTGTGTCATTTTGTCAACGACAACCAGAAGAATGACATGCAACTACTTGATGCGGCTCCGTTCTGTGACAATGCCCAAAGGAGCTCAACAACCAACAAGAACACTTTTGAGCTTGTTACAGTCTAGCTGTCGTTATTACCATACACAGTGGGTGAGCCATATAGACGAAAGAGTCCCAAGGCGTACATCTTCACCAATGAATGGAGATAGAATGCAGAGTTTGTCTGAGACTATCTGGAGAAAGCTTCTAAGAAGATGAAGAAGTGAGCAGATAAGGGGAGAATACCGCAATTTCATGTCAGCTGCGTCAAGCCGTTCAATGCCAACACCAATTACCTAAGCAAAAGTCAGCCGAAAAGAGCAGAGTTGAAGATAATGCAACTTGACAGACGTGAAGTCGAAGAGATCCTTGTAGAGAGAAAGTCCATATCCTTAAGGAAGAAGCAACAGAAGTTCCTAGTGAAGTGGAAATGCATTGATGACAAAGAAATCAGCTGGATTTCTGCGAAAGATAGTCAACCGTTGAACCTACTGCCAAAGTCTACGAGGACGTCGACCGCACAAGTGGGGGAGAATGTTATGAGCTAAACTTGTTCAGGGCATTATGCTTGCCTGTGACCACTTATCTTGTGTGTTTGGGATGAGTTTCCATTATGTAAATACTAGTGTAGGGTTATTTTCTGCTAGTAGTGTCTTTGTATGCCAAATAAGACAGTATGACTCCTCGGTCACTTTGATGTTTCCTAGTGTCAGGATGATAATTACCTAAAAACCTCTTTAGGTTAGGGTAAGTGTTCATCGGTCATTTTAAAACTCATTAGCTATTGTCAACATATTTAGCTTACTTGCCTCCCTCGCTAAACACTCGATGTCAAAGGAGGTGTTGTTAATGAATTACGTTTACTTCAATGTTAACTGCTTGCTTGCCACGACTTTCATGAATGCTTACTATTTCCGCTACCATTTGATTGAATGCTAATAAAAGTGTTTCGTGGATGAATGTTGGTAAACGATAGACTGGCTAGTTAAACAAGAGTGCTTTAACTAGCGCCACACGGCCCTTCACAAGGGTGTGAAAATAGTCGGATCGTGACACGCACGAATGCACACACCCACCCCACACACACATGCACGCGCGCGTGCACACACACACACACACACACATGCACGCGCGCGTGCACACACACACACACACACACAAGCTAATATAACATGGATGGTCCTTAGCAATGCCTTACCCTTCTTCTAGTTTCTTATAACATGGCTTTGTAGCTTAGATGAAATGTGTTAAAGAAACTTCTCTGATGAGGATTTGGTGGTCGTCTTTGATTGCTATGTATTTAGTAATGTGGCCATATATAGTTGTAGTGGAACTAATAACATCTTTTTAGATAACATCTCTGGATGCTCACCACATAGGATATGACATTGTAATCTTGATTCTTCTCAAATTTGCACAAGAACCTACCCACAAGAAGTATTTCAAGGAGCAAAATGTTCAAATAATGTCCCTGGTGTGCACTCGATCCTTTTTGGGACTTTTTCTCTTTCTATTTGTCCTTCAAGGGTGGCTTTACATTTGCACTTTCTCTTTCCTTCCTCTTGTAGTCTCTGCCTTGTTCAGTTTTTCTTTGAGCTTGTTAAGCCTCCTTTGTTTATAATACCCTTTGGTCTTCTTTAATAGCTTTCGTAAAGTTTCTAAAAGTTTCTTTGAGAGCACAAATCTAAATTTTGAAGGCCTTAAGTTATACATCAGGTCAACAATCACCACTCTCTGCTTAAGATTTAGTACTCCTCAAAAATTAAAACCATTTGAGAAACTCCATCTAGACTCCTCAATCTTTATAAGGTCTCTATAAGACTCAAAGATGTCATCTACATAGATTGACACATTGACTACTAACAAAATGGTTCAAGAATTGGGTGTTGAATTTTTGAAAGGGAGATACCAAACAATGCTTTAAGTCAAAATACCATGTTCATCTTAATTTGTTAAGTATGGTTGTGAATCCTTGCGTATAATGGCATTAGACACTTCATGAAGGACCATCAAAGCTTGAAATATCTCTAGATGATCTAAGAGGTCTACACTACCATCATATGATTCAATCATGGCCATTCAAAATCCAATTGGTAATAGCTCAACCATAATCTCCTTCTAGAATGGGGTCTCATCCATTTGTCCATTTAGATTAGCTTCAATTTGTTGTCTTTGATTTACACCATTATTTTCTTTAAACTACATACTCCCACTTCAAACTCCTTTTTCATTATTTAACAAATGTTTACCCAACCCTTTGGTTAGTTTGGTTTTCTAATGGAGTTGAGCTTGCTTGTACTTTTGAGGCTCTATCCTCATTCCATGGTCATTTAATCACTTCTGTCATGGCTAGGTTGTAACGGTTTTGCTGGCTAACAATGTCTGAACATTTTGTGCCATTAACTTCATTTGTTCTTACATGGCATGGAATTGCTCGAGTAAGCAAGATGTCTCAATAATATCTAGGAAGAGGAATTCTCTTAACTAGAGAGTTCCCCAAGGCAAGAGAATGTGGAGAGGTACTCATGTTCATTGTCTTGAACATCTTTTCCATTATTGTTTCAAAAAAGATAAATCGAACCATGAATTTTGTTTTATTTATACACAAATAGAACCAAGCTATCAATGTAGTTTCTGGCTAGATGCAAATTTAACTTCTCAACGACTCCAGCTAATCACATGCTTCTAGTCTTCAAATCCAACAAAAGTAACATGGGTGACCAAAGTCCAAGCAAAAGACCTCACGTAAAAGGATAAGGTCTTTTAAGGTTAAAACTGACATCTTTCTTTTGAAAATATCCTTTTTATTTATGTGAGAATTCTAACCATCTCTATCCACTCTTTCCACTTCCATCTTCCATAAGAATAGGGAAGGAAGTTTTTGTTAAACCATTTGTTACTAACCAAGTAATCCACTTCTTTCACCTCAATAGTTTTCTATAATTACTACTATTGTAAAAAAAATATACACGCACACATTCTTGATCTCTATACTAAATCAATTAAGCAACATTTTGTTACTTCACAAATTTATAGTCTAGCCCCGCCATAGACCATTGTATTTGTGGCAATAACACAAATTCAACTTAATTGATGACGAAACTATTTATGCGATGTTAGTTATAAATTGAATTGATTATTCTCTTTACACGCACTTGCACATAAATTTTATTTTAATAGATTTTAATTCATTCCATTCTAACATAAACATTACATTATTGTATTTTGTTAATTTTAAGACATGAGAATAACTTTCACCGCTTATGTTCATAAACAAAAAAACCTACCTTGGTTCAATTTTTTTTATTTTTTATTTTTTTTTTCAATATACCAAAAATAACATGCAAGATGTCTGTTGCCCTCCTTATAAGATTGAAAATGCTAATAAAATCATCACCATGCCAACTAATACCCCCAAAAACTTTCATTTGACACGAACCATTTGATTTAAAACATAAAAATAGAATAAAATCAAGTGAAACAAAACCCAATTTATCACTTTTTTTCTCATTTAATTCCTATCCCATTCCAGTATGAACCAAACCGATTATGTCTCGCTTTTTTCCTTCCATTGTCAAATGATCCAATCAATTTTGATGGCTGAAAGAACATAACCTGAATCAAATGCCATTAGTGTCGCAAAGAACACCAAAGCAAAAAGGCAGCTTTTACTACATGATTCTATGACATTGTACTTCTAACAATATTGAGAAAATGTAATTATGCAATACAATAGGATTCAACCGCAACTACATTCCCATGTTCTGGATTCAACAAGCAATCCGTGGATGAGGACTCCATCACTGAAACACATAACTACAGAACAATGTTGGCAAGACACTATCATTTTGGACAACGTTTCAAGCTGCTGGAGCTATTTGAAACAATTTATTTTTCATAGGAGTGTTAACTAAAAGACAATAGCACTTAACCTGACCATAAATAAGACCTGCCCCCAGCATTCCAACAAACTACCACAAAGAAATTTTTACCCTTTTTCTCTTTGTTTATTGGAAGTTTAACCACAGATATGAACTCCTTCCAACACTATAAATACAGGCCTAGTAGAGAAGTGGAGTATCTTCTGAACTGCCTTTTAAAGTTCTTTTCCTGGCGAAATTTCTCCTGAACAGGGATGATACCAAACAATCAGTTCCCTCCCTAGAACCACAAATTGACTTCTGCTCACCACACAATGCAAGCCAGCTGTAGGTTAAGGGTCCCAAAACACAAATTAGATGGCTAATAATTTCAAACCATGCAAATTATTTGGATCATCTACTTGATAGATGAAGTCCCATACTAAAAACTTTCAATCCAACCCCACAAAACATGTAAAAGGTGCAATATATGTACATACACAAATGTTAAAGCTCAGATAATAATTTAAACAAGTGGTGGCACATTTCTCCATTCAGAGCATGAATACAAAGTGCCAGTACAATGGGAATGTCAGTGGTGTGTGACCCAGCAATTCTGTTTCTACTAGAACATAGGACAACTGGGTTGTTCAAAACTAACTAGAAAACTAAAAACCAGAGCAAAATCGAACTGGCTGCACTCCATTCCAATTTTTCAATTTTAGTGTTCAGTTTTAACTTTTACTTTGATTTATTTGAGCACAAAACTGAAATCGAATTTTAATAATATTACTGATATTATACATTTACTTATATACATGCTCCTTTTCAATTTAAATTAAATTAAATTATTATTTTTTCCTTGTTGGTAAGAACCAACAAGCGAGAAGACATAACAATTTGTAGCCTTAGTCTTGGTGCGAAGCATGGTCGTCAGAAACTTTTTGGGGCCTTGTCCGTCCAATAATAGTTGAGCTATTTTAAATTTGGAGTTCAAAACCTTAAAAAACAATTCACTAACTCTATGTTTGAGAAAGGCTTTGGATTTGGATTTGTGTGGATTTGGATAAAATGTAATACAAAATTGTATTGAATTTTGTCCAAATCCCCACAAATTCGACCGAAGACTCGAAATTCATGCTCCCAAACGCAATGTAAGAGTATGTTTGGTTCTTCTAAGAAGGAATTGTAAGCATACAAAGGAAGATGTTTTTTGTCATCATAAATTAAATGATAATGCAAAATTTGTTTATTAGCCCATGTGGAATAGACAAGCAATGACAATTCCCAAATATTACATGAGAATGTCTACTTCTATCCTCTTTCATGTTGAATGGAATAATGCAAGCTTTTGCATAAGTAATTTTTTTTTCTAAATTATTACATCCTAATACGATTTTTGTTACATCCTACCAAATTCCATTCTATTCCTAAGAATTAGACACTCCGCAGCCCAGAAAAAAATGTAACCTAAAATATCTAACTTAAATATCAAACTGGGCTAAAAAGCCGACATCAGTTACAGATTCTGATTCCAGATCAGATTTAACAAATTATAAACCAAATTAATCTGGTATGTTTCCATTCCAAATTCAACTTCTACCAAAAACCAAACCAAACAAACTCATGTTTAGACTTAGACCTACCTACATCAGTCCACGGCATCCTGTTCCCACAAATACTACCCTATGTTTCTAGAGGCCTTAGATTTGGATTTGTATTGGAATTGGATAAGATATAATATACAATTATATTGAAATTTGCCCAAATTCACCCAAATCCAAATCCAAGGTCCAAAATCCATGCTCCCAAACACAGCATAAGTGGCATTATCCCCCAATCCAATTTATAGAAGTCAAATACACAAAACACAAAGCTTCAATAGAATGTGCACGTCACCGGAACATGAGCTAGCAATTCTGTTCCCACTAAAACAGATCTTACAGCAGTAAAAAGATGCAATGCATGCACAAACACTAAGGGCATGTTTAGTCGTGGAAATATGTTTTGTTCTCTATTTTCAGTTTTTCAAAGAATCATCAAAATGCTACCTTGTTTCTTAATTTTCTAACATTTGTATAAAAAAAGACAGTTTGGTGCACAAAACTCCCGCATATGGGGGGTCTGAAGAAGGGGCAAACCACAATGGGTCTATAGTACGCAGTCTTATCTTGCAGTTTTGTTAAAGACTGTTTTCACACCTCGAACCCGTGACCTCCAGGTCACACAGCGACAACTTTACCATTGCGCCTAGACTCCCCTTCAACATTTGTATAAAAAAATATTTAAAAAAATGTTTTCCATATTGTCAATATAACTACCGGAAAACTAGAAAAAAGGACAATGGAAAATGGAACTGTTTTCCATAAACAGGCCTCGAGATATTTAGAGAGAGCACTGACACAAAGAGAGGTAAGCACAGCACTACAACTGAGATAAAAAGAATACTCACAATACAATGAAAACAGAGTCCTGATTCTCCAATGGGTTTAAGCAAAAAATATAACACCTAGCTCTGCATAATATTGAAGCCTGGGGTGGGGATTATTTATGCAGCCTTTTTGTCCCTCATCATTTTCCCCAAAACAAACCTCAGCTAAAAAACTAAAACATCAGTCACAGCCAACTCCAAAAAAAGAAATAAAAAATAAAATCAAAAGGCACAAGTCATCTTTCTATGCCTTCATCCTTATTCTCTAATGGCCTTGATCTACAGTGTCTACCATAAACTAACAATAGATAGATCGAAAAAGTGGTTTTTTCTATTAAAAAAACATTTAAGTAAAGTTCACCATAATCAGTAATTTACAATCCGAGGTACTGCGTTTTGGTGGATTAAAAAAAAAATTCAGCAGATTTCAGGAGGGGCCAAAATGGAAACTGCCCTCTCTATTTTGCATTTTCTTGGCTGAAAGTCATTAGTTTCAGAAAGTTTGGGGTAGCATTTCAGCCAAAATTTCTAACATTTTGTCCAAAATTTTGGATTAAAAAAAAAAAACTGGAAAGGGATTTTGAAGCTTTTTCTCAAACCCATGAACCTGAATGAAGTTTCTTTTCAATTTTTTTTTTTTTCATGTTCACAAAATTGCAACACGAGTGATATTACATTAGTTTGCACCCCTTGTGGCTGATGAAAAGGAACCTCCAAAAAGGAAATGATTAAAAGGAGCCGATTCAAGTTGCTTTAAACATTGTTTGCTCCCCTCTGAAAAAAGAGCTTTTGAAAAGAAAAAATCTGGAGTGTTGAGGGGGAAAAAGAAGCTGTAAGGTGTCTGAAACATTTAAACTGACTAAAATGGATATTGCATTTTAGGTAACTTAATTAATGCACATATAAGTGCAATATACACAAAAATCTAAGGTTACCCATGGAGCAGAATAATCTGTTGAAAAAGCTACCAATTAACTTTTAAAAGCTCCAAATTTCTAACTTCTAAAGTTCATTAAAATAAAAATAAAAATAAAAAGAACTAAAAGCTAGCATTTTAAAAGCTGAAAAGCTATTTACCAAGCATGTTATACCCAACTTTTACTTTTCTAGCTTATAAAGCCTTCTTAAACCTTGTCTTTGGCCTTTCAAAACTTGACTTGACACATTTATTTGCTGCTTACAATGATATTGCTACCTTTTTTAGAAAATGAATATGTTTGAACCCATGAAACATATTTCAAAATGGAGTGAAGTGTTCTGAATGAATATTAACCTCAATAATATGTTGTTTAGATCATACATAAATGTTATGTTAAATAATAAGTTAAATAATTTTTAGGGAGCGCTTGTAATGATTTGGATATTTTTTACTTCTGCACATGATTAGCAATAAGTAATTTATGAACTCCGCCATCTATATATTACAAAATTGTCACAAGTACATTTCCTTCAATTTATGTTGGCTTTAAATTATAGACAATCTGTCACGACCATCAATTTTAGCTACAAGTTTTCATTGCTTCCTTACGTTAGACTACCACTTCACCTAAAAGCTTAAGCTGTTAGGTTGTGGGCCAACAATGTATATTAAGCTTTAACACTCTCTCGCATGTGCAGTTTGACAGCACGTGTAGAGATAAACACACAATAGATAACACACATTACAGAGAATACAATAATTTTTTTTAATAAACGTGGGCAACGAGATTAGAACCCAGGGCCTCCTAGTAATCAGTTCTAATACCATGTTAGATTCCCATTTTACCTAAAAGCTTAAGCTGCTAGGTTGTGGGCCAACAATCAATATATATCAAGCTTTAAAACCTTGAATTAAAATGAAATTTTCATCAAAATTGAATTTTTTTCATTGAAAATTGTGTAAATTGAGGCCCTCAAAGTTCCCACTGAAATTGAAATTTAATTCCTCATACAATCATATACTAATACCACAGCCCAACCACCAGTACTTCAGCTGGTGTAGTCACTGCAACCACACCAAAGTAGCTGCACTATGACCTCTACAATAGCTAGATTGTTTGGTCGCATCTACATCCATGCATCATTTCTCACGCATTAAAAAAGCTCACCATTTGTTTTAAATGGCACATTGAGAACTGGAAAATTGCAGCAGCACAATTGGTTTAAAAGCTAAAAGTAAATCTACATCATGAAAAGTATACAGCAACAATAACCAAGCCTTCAATCCTAGTAGGTGGATCAGCTACATAAATCCTTATTCTTGGTCTGAATTATTATAGGTCTACCCTTTCCTCTTGTACTGCATCTAATAACAATTAAATCGTCCTCCTCATTTGAGCATAATATGGTCTACAATCTACATTGTATGTATCCTTCCAATCTTAACTAACCTGCCTCTATTATCTTTTACATATGCTAGGTGCGTTAATTCCTTATTTTAGTGTTATGCTACCCATCTATCTTATCATTTTCACTTCTTGGCTATTTTGGTATGTTGCTTCTTAGTTGCCCACCATTCTAATCCATATAACATAGTGCTTTTTTTATTTTATTATAAAATATTTTATTCACGGTGGAAAGAACATACGAGGATGAGAAATCCTTACAACAAATGAACAAACCATGAAAAAAAAAAGAACAAAAAAAAAAAATCAAAAACAACAAAAAACAAAAACAAAAAGAACAAGTACAAGAAGAAGAAAAATCAAGCCAACAAAGCCCTCCAATTGCACTGAATATAAGAGAAAACTGTGGCGGGGAAAAAAAACTATACAAAAAACCCGCATCCTACAACTACATACCCAAGTGAAATAGTTTCTAAAGAGGATAGTTATAACCATTTATCCACCATAACAATGTTTTTAGACACCAAATAACCAAGGCCCAAGCCCCCCTCATCCATAGCCTTAGCAATAACCTCCCAACTCACAAGATGGAGGCCTCATCACGCATGACCAAAGAAAATATCTCATTATCCTCCCTAACCTGGTCACAATCCTCGCCATCATTTAAACAAAGCTGAAAAAATTAAAGGAATCGAGGAATGTCACGCCTTGATCAATGTAATATGATCCCTCAAAGAAAAGAGAACTCATTTGTAAACCTTTGCAATCACTGGGTCCCATAACCTCTCCAAGTGACTATTACCACCAAATAGAATTCCCAAATAAGTCAGAAGCCACTGTAAAATCCTGCAACTGACAAAAGTAGCATAACTACAAGTCAACTCTAAACTCAAATACTAGCAACTAGACGAAAAGAGGCTCTTAATCACGCCTCTCTAACCAAGCTGACTTACCACATGAAAGGGACAATCAAAATCCTCAAACATTATCTTCCTCCATGAGTCCCCACTTCTTTAATCATGTTCTTCCACACCTGCCATCAGATACCTAGTCAAAGAATTTGTGTTAGTATTCCCCTCCTTTGCCCATTCCCTAATCTTTTGATTCCAATTTATCTCCTCCAACAACAATGCCTCCAAATCATTCTTAACATGCCCTCTCCTGTAAGCTAAATCCTCCAAAAGATAACCCAAATCCTCAAATGATCAATATCCTCTATCTCCTTTAAAAGGTAGACTTCAATCCCCACCTCACAAAAAACCTCTGTTTCCCAACTCTTCCACATTTTCAAAATATTGACCTCTTCATGAACCCAAAACCCTCCAACACCTCCCAAGAACAATTCCACCAAAACACCTCATTGAAAGGAAAAAAAAAACAAAAAAATCAAAACAAAACAAAACAAAACGAGGATGAGAAAGCCACATATTTTCAAAACATTGGGTGGAGTCCCACCTATCTTTAGAAGAATCCAAAACAAGAGGAAAATGATTCAAGACCAACCTAACCAATACCTCTTGAGAAATATTTAAAAAAAAAAAAAAAAACATCCTACCAATTGCTACAATACAAGAACCCATATAGACAAGTAGCCACAAAATAGTACCTTCAAATTTCTCAATCAAGAATTTATTGACATTAAAATCCCCACCTAGGTACCCAAATGCACAAAAACCAAAAACATTTTTAAAAAAAAAACAAAAAAAAGCACCTCCCAAGACAAAGATCTAAAACCGTAAAGGGAAGGCTCATAAGCTGAAGAAACCTATCTCTTACCAAAAAAGGTTAACAAACGCCAGAGATTGAATTGACCCAAGAAGACTATCCATCCAAAGGAGCACTATAATTAAGTATTGAAGTTGCATTGTACGACTTAAATCATAATTCCATCAACATGCATAATAGATCCCAAAGTGCCAAAATCTACCACTACTAGAAATTTCTCGACCATCAACATCAAGTTTAAAATTTTCTATATTACCCCTCCTAGAATGACTTAAGTATCCTATTGTTTCTACTTATCTTAAAAGTTGAAACCTCCAAATTCTTAATTTCCTCTTCATAATTCTAACTCAAAATTCTACACCTCAAATTTCATCAATCAAAACAATACCATATGCAAACATACACGATAGAATATCATTTTGGGTATGTCTATAGTAAGTTCATACATGACTAAATAAAAATAAGAGCTCAGGACAAAGCCTTGCATACACCAATTGAGATTGGAAATTCCATACTCTCCTCCACAGTCCTAACACGAGTCATTACCTCATTATATTTATTGTTGACAACATACCTATTACCTACTCGTCTATTTTAGGAACCACCATAGCACTCCCTAGGTACCCTATGATAGGCTTTCTCTAGCTTAATAAAACCATGTGCAGGTTCCTTTTCTTTTGCTTAAACTTTTTCATTAATCCTCTTAATAGATAGATATATAGCTTTTATAATTGATATCCCATACATAAAACTAGACTCATTTTTTGAAACTGACATTTCTAACCTCAATCTTTGTTTAATTATCCTTTCCCAAAGCTGTATTGCATGAGCATAAAGTGCAATTCCATGATAATTATTACAACTTACATTTCATTTTTTTTTCCAAGTATTGAAATGTTTTTCCTCCATTAATCCAGCATTAGTCCTCATAATTTTATTAATAAAGCTAGTTAACCATATTACTCAATTACGTTCTAAGCATTTCCAAAATTCAATATAAAGATGCCTCGGATCCCACTACTTTTCCATTTTCATCTTTCTTTAATGTAAAATTAACTTACGATACTCTATTTTTAGGAAAATCTCAAAATTTTAGTTTGGTTCTTATTAAATAGCTTATTAAAATATGTTCCATCTTTATTTTATATCTTCTTTAACTAAGGGCCTGTTTGGTATCGTTGTTGTTTTCTGTTGTTTTTTTTCTATTTCTACATAATGAAGAAATAGATTATAAAAATGTCTTTGTTTATGTTGTCAGTTTTCTATTTCTATTGTTCATTTTCAACCATTTGTGAAAAAAATGAAAACTAAATTTTATTATTTTTAGTTTTTTTGGCGCCGCCAAAAATTTTAATATCCACAAATAGTTCTTTTGCATTAAATCATTCATTTTATACACATTTAAATTAAAATAAAAATAAAATGATCATATGAATTTAAGTATAATTAAAATAAAAATATACAAAAATTAAAAAAATAATAAGAATAAAACCAATTATAAAATATTTTTACTATTTTTCAATTGTCATGTCCAATAAAATTTTTATTGTAAAGTAAATTTTGAAAGTATATCAATTGTCATAGTAATTTTCATTTTTGTTATAGTAACTTTTCATGTGTATTAGTTTGCAATTTTATTATTATAATCATATTTTTATAATATTATTTTATTTAAAAACAAAAATGAGCATTTTTAAAAATTAAGTTTCAATTTATCTTATTTTTTAAAATATTAACCAAACAGGTTACTAGTTTCTAATTTTTTATTCTATTTCTAGTTTTTAGTTTCAGTTTCTAGTTTTCATTACTAATTTTTTACAGTTATACCAAATGGGCCCTAAAACACTGTCATCCTCATTTTATCATGCATTTGATATTACCTGGGTCTCTATTATGTTTTTCTGGCTCTAGAAAGTAGGAAACATCTTCCCCTATCTTTAATACTTTGTCTAGTACACAAATTGTCATATCCTCCAAGTCTAGCTTCACTAACAGAATTTTTTCTGCACCCTATTCCTACTTTATAATTTCAAATTTCCACATATTTCTACATAGTTTCCATGTCTTAAACAACATTCTTCCTGATGCTTTTCAGATGTAAATCTCACCATGTTCCTTTTTAGCCATTTCTCTTCCTCTATATTCACCTCAAACCTCTTTTACTACAAAGAACTAGCCATTCTGCTCCAAAAGGTGTTGGTGTCCATGTTAATCTTCTACTATCTAGTCAATTTTTATCATTTTATCCTTAAATTTTATTGTATTTCTTCCATTTAGATTCAACCACCTAGTTCCCTTGCATTAATCTATGTTACCTTTTCTCTCCTATTTTTTAATGCATATATCTAGTACCAAAACTATAGGTTGTATGGTTAAAGTTTCACTTGAAATAAATTTACATTCCTTCCATGATAGATATTCTACCCTCCTATCTAGGAAAAACTATTTGATTTTTATTTTGTCCACTTTTGGAGATTATTAAGTGTTTTCTCCCTTTTTAATGAAAGTTATCATTGCTATAAGATCATATGACAAACTCTAAGATCATGTCATCGCCTAATTTTCCCTTTACACCCATGTCCTCCGTGTATCCTCTAATAATCTTTATTATCCTATCCTTTGTGAGCATTTAAATTTGCAAGCTCCCCCTCCCTGGCCCCTGCGGGGGTATATCTTGTATAATACCATCCATATCTTCCCAAAATTGCCTTTTGAGGCTTTCCTCCTACCTAAGGAACACAAGGAATAAATACATTTATCATCTCTTGTGGAAAGACCATCTTAATTTTTGTGATTCTATCCCCTACTCTTTCAGCATTTAGTTTGTCTATGATGACAGCCACCCCATTATTATTTTCTTGTTTCCAAGTGTAACAATTTTTTTTTTTCTACTGCAAAAGAAAATATATTAAGAAAGGAAAAAGTGACAATCTAGGAGAGAATAAGCAATCCTCAAAGCAGGGGAAAAAAATAAAAGAGAATAGGGGAAAGGTAGGGAGCTAAAAGGAAATTAAAACAAAAAACAAAAAAAACTAGCAAATCCTAGTTAAGAAATACCCTCCATAAGCCATTCCCATTGTAATTGATAGAGCTCTCAATCTCGCTAATTCCCTCTAAGCTTTAGCCTCTTTTCTTTTAGCCCCAGCCTCTTCCACACGAGTAGGTAATAAGCCATTACTACATTGATTAATCACACTCAAGTCAACACCCAATCCTTCCTCCTCAAATATGGCAACATCCTCCAAACCTTCAAGTGAGGAATCCGAATGTAAGAAACATCCCCATAAGCATGGGAAGAATTGGAAACATAATCCTTTTTTTCACGAATCTCATTCTATAAATCACAAGCAAAGTCATTGTCATACTCACTGACCTCTTCCAAAATATCCCTCCATTTTTTCTTTTCCTTGTGAAGCTAACTTCCTCCTTTATCCAAGTCATACTTAGAACACTTCTGATATTCCTCTACATAAAACTCTCCAGCTTCCTCCTTTAACGAGCAAATTTTCCTTACCTTCCCCCGTTCCTTGATGATCAACACTTATACAACTTCATACCCACATCCTTCTTACATTCTTCTCCACTCTTAATTTCCCCATAAATAACCATCACATATTGGCACAAACCATTTCCAAAACTTATTACCTCATTTTAGCCTCCATTTGAATGCATCACCTGCTCTGCCTAAGAATTTTCCCCCACTATATCCTCAAATGAAAATTCTCTTCTCAAACCATCATTCCCAGACGAACATCTCCATTCCTTGCCAAATCCTCTAGGCCCTGAACATTACAGTAGGAAGATTTTTTGTCCTTTGTTACCTGGAAGTTGGAGCACCAGAAAAAGAAACCCTTTGACCCATATTTGAAGCTGATCAGCTCCATGGGCTAATTCACATGGCTCCACTGATCTATCAAACAGTTCTTAGATTATGGACCAGTTGAATAGGTTGAGCCAGCTGTGAGAAGGGCCTTCCTTTCAAAAGAAAGCTCTAGCTCTGGGCCATTTTTACCCTGCATATGGACCAGTTCGAGTGACTGGCCCAGCTTCAATTAAAAAAAAAAGCTCCTCCTTTTTCAAGTAGCTACCCCAAGTCCAACACAGACAGCACACACTCCATCCCTATTTTCTCCACCTCCCCACGAGAAACTCTAGCCGCCTCAACCAATGTTGCAGCTGCTTCTCCCTATCTGACTTGACAACATTTTTTCTAATTTTTGATATCATACTTAACAGCATCAATCTTCATGTCCAAACAAGAGATCTCAACTACCAGCACTAAAAATTCCTTCAATTGCAACTCAACACCAAACCGAGTCACAGATCCAATCCTTCCCTACTACCATACCACAGATCTCTGCCTGAGCAATTTGTGAGTCCTTCGCCTTCACCCTTCTTCTCTGCCACCACCACTTGACTCCACAATTGATGATGTGGCTTCCGTCTTTTGTCTTTGTTAGATTACCACTTCACCTAAATTGTGGGCCAAAAATGTATATATCAAGCCTTAACACTACCCTACACATGCAGCCCGACAGGACGTGGAGAGATAAACACACAACACACAATAGATAACAACAATTGCAAGGAATACAAAAATTTTTTTTAAACACCACAAAATAAATGCGGGCAACAAGACTAGAACCCAGGAACTCCTAGCAACCAACTCTGATATTGTTGAAGATCTACCACATATGGAAAGCTACCATTCTCAGCAACTCTAAATATAGAATGTGTCGAGAATCACAATTAGTGTGTCCTAAATTACACTTGCCTTATTAGCTACAATTTCCTAGAATTAATTGTAGAGTGTGAGTTGATTTCTTTCTATTTATAGGCACCCGACCTCATGTATAAAAGCAGCAGTATGTAATGACATTATACACAACATAATACAAAAAGTCATTCGTTGGATTTTTCTACTAGGTATCAGAGCCTAAGATTCTTAACACCCTAGCCTCATAGTCTGGAAAAACCCTAGCCACACATCCCATCCCTGGGAAAACCCTTGCCACCATCAGCTTCTCGAGCACACAGACTCAGGCCGAGAACGAGGTTCAGCTGCCACCCTATTAGTCCGAGAAAGAAGTCCAGCAACGAGGTTCAACTGCCACCCTATCAAGTTGAGAAAGAAGTTCAGCCACCACCACGTTGGCAAGAAAAACCCTAGCTGCCACAAATCCCTACCAACCTGCAACCATAAAGCTCACAAATCACCATGTCTGTTGACAGTAAGCGTCTCGTGTTAGCTATGCAATTCAACAGCCAGCATGATCAATCCAACCTCCTGATGGTGTTTGAGAAGCTGAATTCCACAAATTATGTCAATTGGGTATTATCAGTCAAGATGACCATTAGAGGGACGAGCAAGTTGGGATATCTAGATAGCTCTAAGAAGCAGCCAGAAGAACATGAAGCTCAAGCAGAGAGATGGGAAGATGAGAACTCACAGGTGTCGGCTTGGCAGATTAAAACTATGCAAAAGGCAAGCGATCTATGGGCAGCAGTGAAAGAGGAATTCTCAAGTGGAGGTAATGATGGTTCACTGTATGAGTTGAAGAATCCTATCTGAGACACTAAACAAGGTGATTCCAATGTTAACTCTTATTTCAGTACTCTAAAGGGATTATGGATGGAATTGGATTATTATCAAAATTTAGAACTTGAGAATACTCATGTGCCAATTAGAGTTACTCGCCTTATGGAGAAGGGGTAAGACGTATAAATTCTTGGCTGGTTTATGATTTGAATTTGACAATGTGTGCTCCATGGTGATTAGTAGAACTCCTTTTCCTTCCCTTAGTGAAGCTTTCTCAATGGTATAAGTGAAAAGAGTAGAAGAAAGGCAATGACTAAGGATCGGAGTAGAGAATCCATGGCTATGGCAGTCAACAGAGATCCTAGACCTCCAAATAAGAGGAAGAAAGGGGATAAGGACAATCTTTGGTGTGACCAATGCCATAAATGGCGGCATACTATTGACACTTGTTGGGAGATACATGGAAGACCAGATGCTAATAGGGATGAAGGTTAAAAGGTGAATAAAGCACATATGGCTGAAGGTGCTCAACAACAAAAGGAGACTGAGTCAGCTTTTACCAACAAGCAACTTGCAAAACTAATGAAGTTACTAAAAATCTGTGCCGAGACTGCCAACTCCACAGGGGGCGGTAAAATTTCCTATGCTCTCTCTACTTCTTCAAATAACTGTAGCACGTGGATTGTTGATTCAGGTGCTTCAGACCATATGATAGGAAATAGCTGTGTTTTTATCTCATATAAACCTAGCCCTGGTAACCATAAAGTTGGAATTGCTGATGGTTTAGCATCAATAGTTGCAGGAAAAGGAACAGTTCATCTTGGAGGGAAACAGACATTACCTAATGTTCTGCATGTGCCTCGACTATCAGCAAACCTAATCTCTATTCAAAAGTTATGTAGGCAACTTAACTGTTTAGTGTGTTTTTCTAAATCTGGTTGTTTTCTTCAGCATCTGACCTCAATGTAGAAGAGTGGTCTGGGTGAGGAACAAAATGGGTTGTACCTGGTGAAGATGCACAACAGGCACCAACAACAGATATGAACCACAATTTTTCATGGAATGCAACGTCCTGGTGATCCTCTTGAAGCATGGCTGTGGCATATGAGACTTGGTCATCCATCTTTTCTTGTTCTTAGTAATGTTTCCTAGCCTAATAAAGCCCTCTGATGTATCCCAGTTTCATTGTTCTACTTGTGAATTAGCTAAACATCATAGAGTGTCTTATCCTTCAAGTACTAATAAAGCATCTACTCCCTTTTCAGTTATTCATTAAGATGTGTGGGGACCTTGTCACATATCTTCTGTCTTTGGTCATCGTTGGTTTGTAACATTCATAGATGAGCACAAACATATGTGGGTGTATCTGATGCATGACAAATCTGAGGTTTTTTTCATTGTTTGTTATTTTTTACAACATGATCCAAAATCTCTTTGACACAAAAATCAGAATACTTCATAGTGGCCTAGTTAGAGAATACGTCAATAATGACTTCAAAACATTCTTTACTGAAAAAGGCATTATTCACCATATGTCGTGTGCACACACCTCTCCTCAGAATGGTCTGGCAGAAAGAAAAAACCGGCACCTTCTAGATGTCTCACAGCTTACTCTTTAATCAAAATGTTCCTAAGCATTTTTGAGGTGATCCACTCTTAACTGCTACCTTTCTTATTAACAGGATACCTTCTATAGAGTTTTACACTTTGAATCTCCACACAAAGCTATTCACCCCATGGTTAAATTCTATTCTGATCTCCCACTACGTGTTTTCGAGTGTGCTGCCTTTGTTCAAAATGTGTCAAGCAATATTAGTAAGTTAGAACCTCGTGCAACAAAGTGTATTTTCCTTGGGTACTTGATGTTTCACAAAGGGTACATGTGTAACTGTCCACAGAGTCATAAGCTGTTATTAGTAGAGATATGACCTTCCACGAATTGGTCCCATTTTACCTCCCTACTGCTCAGCAGGGGGAGAATAGGGTCAATCTCGAGCAGTTCTGAAGTCCTAATCAAGGTCTAGATCAAGTCTCTATGCCAATTGCTATGCCTACTGACATGCAGGAATATGAAACTATCACAAAACACCCTGACCTACAGCCTGAACAGCCTGACCACCTGTAGCCTGAACACCCTGGGTCCCTGACCTGTGACCTGAACAGACCACCCTAACCTGCGGCCTGATCTCTTGCAACCTGAACATGCACCTGGAGACATCCTACCACCAGACACTTTGCAACCTGAACTGGAACCCACAGACAACCTGCAGCAGACTACTACCAATACCAGACAAAGAACCAGGCACAACTGAACCCATTCATTCCTCACAAGATCCCTTGGATGCAATAGAAGAATGTACATGTGAAGGTACAAACTCAGCTTTAGATTTACACACTGAACTTGATATGCCTATTGCTATTAGGAAGGGGGTTCAAACATGCACTAAACATCCACTGTCTCCACTGTCAAATTATGTATCCTATCATAGACTTGGACCAATGTTTAAAGCTTTCACTACCAACCTGACAAGTCTTTCCATTCCAAAAAATGTCATAGAGGCACTTCAACAGGACAATTGGCGGAAAGCAGTATTTGAAGAGTTGGGAGCATTAGAAAAGAATCAGCAGTTGGTTGCATATGGGTATTTGCAGTAAAGTATAAACCACATGGAAGTGTTGAAAGGTTCAAAGCATGTCTAGTAGCTAAAGGATATACTCGAACTCCAGGTGCAATGGCTAAGATTAATACAGTTAGAATCCTACCATCTCTAGCAGCAAATCTGGATTTGGAACTAATAGTATGTTGTTAAGAATACATTTCTTCATGGAGAACTTGAGGAAGAGGTCTACATGGAAATTCCACCAGGGCTAACAGGAGAAGATGTAAAGGGGAAAGTTTGTCACCTTTAGAAATCCTTGTATGGACTAAAGCAGTCACCTAGAACATGGTTTGGGAGATTTACAAGGTTCATGAGAGGAATGGGTTATAGGCAGAGTCAAGGTGACCACACGTTATTCATCAAACACTCCACAAATAACAAGATTGCTGTCCTGCTTGTGTATGTAGATGATATTATTGTTACAGGGAATGATAAAGAAGAAATGGAGAATCTGAAACTGAGGCGGCTCAAGAATTTGAGATCAAAAACCTCGGAAATCTAAACTATTTTTTGGGAATAGAAGTTGCCTGATCTAAATGGGGTATTTTTATCGCTAAATATGTTCTTGATCTATTAAAAGAGGTTGGGATGGAAGGAAGTAGACCAATAGGAACTCCAATTGAAGTAAATGCCAAGCTAAGAGTGAATGAAGGGGGTGAAGCAGTTGATAAGGGAAGATATCAGTGGTTAGTTGGTAGATTAATTTACCTATCACATACTAGACCTAAAATTGCTTTTGCTATAAGTTATGTGAGCAGATTCATGCAGTGTCCTGGTAAAGAACATATGGAAGCTGTGAATCGAATCCTAAGGTATTTGAAGTCATGCCCAGGAAAGGGCATCCTATACAAAAAACATGATACACTGAATGTAGAAGTCTATATCGACTCAAATTGAGCAGGATGTCTGGATGATAGAAGATCCACTATAGGATACTGTGTGTATATGGCAAGAAACTTAGCTACATGGAAGAGTAAGAAGCAAAATGTTGTTGCTAGATCAAGTACAGAAGCAGAATTCCGATCCCTAGATAAAGGATTAGATGAGATACTGTGAGTTAAACTAACCCTGAAGGACTTGCGAGTGAACATCAATGGAAGCATGAAGCTCTACAGTGACAACAATTGAGCAACCTCATTAGCTCACAATCCAGTACTACATGAAAGAACTAAGCATATTGAGATTGATAGACACTTCATTAGAGAGAAAATTGAGTATGGAGAAGTGTGTATGCCATCCCAACAGCTCAACAAGTGGCAGACCTGTTTACTAAAGGGTTAGACAAGAAGACTTATGAAGCTCTGGTGGACAAGCTTGGAATGATTGACATCTATTCGCCAGCTTGAGGGGGAGTGTTGAAGATCTACCACATATGGAAAGCTACCATTCTCAGCAACTCTAAATATAGAGTATGCCAAGAATCACAATTAGTGTGTCCTAAATTTGACTTGCCTTATTAGCTAAAATTTCCTAGAATTAATTGTATACAGTATGAGTTGATTTCTTTCTATTTATAGGCACCTAACTTTATGTATTAAAGCAGCAGTATGTAATGACATTATACACAACATAATACAAAAAGTCATTTGTTGTTTTTTCTACTAATACCATGTTAGATTACCATTTTACCTAAAAGCTTAAGTTGTTAGGTTGTGGTCCAACAATGTATATCAAGCTTTAACAGTCTTAGCCATCTTTCTTTTGTGTTCACCTTCATAATCAAGATAACAATCTTTAACCACCTTGCAAAACCTATTCACAAAGCTTTGCCACCCATCCACCTTTTGCGCCAACCAGGACAAACGCTGAAAACCTCTTCCCTTTCCACCCCAGCCCTAACTCCAGAAACTTCCCCACCTTTGTTTAGGTGAGTAGACATCCAATACCATGCACTACCCATTTCAATGCTTCGGCAACCCCTTCTCAACTGACTAAAAATTGACAAGCCATCCAAAAACCATTAAGCAGCTCCAGGAAATCTCACCCACCTATTGCATAATTGATTTTGTTCAAGAACCAACAATAAGGTCACTTCCCCACTTTGTCCAATCTTGTATTGAAGGTCTTTCCTTCAATGTGGATCTAAGGCTTGTACATCTCTTCCATCATCTTCTAGCAATTCCATGACTCAATCCTTAATGAGAGAAGAAGGAAGGTTTCGCAAATTAGAGTGTAACCCATAGAGCCCCTTGTCAATTTCTCAACATTTTTACCCCATCCATGTATGTTGATATTTCTTCCAGCCATTGAATCAACTATCTCCAAACTTTTACCATTGAGGGTCCCTATCTTTCAAGTTCCCAACCTAGCTCAATCCTCACCTATCTTCCAAATTGCTCATCCTACTATCCTAAACTAGCTTTTTTACCTATCTATGCCAAAATGGTGCAAAATCTCACATCTCTGACACTGTGTGAAGGCACTGGCAATGTCAAGTCGCTTTGGGCCAACAACCTATCCCACCCTAGCCTATTTTTTGTACCCAGGTGATGAAGGTGCAAGGGTAGCTCATAGGGGAAATCTCAGTGAATAATTGGTAAGAACTCATATCATAGAGATTTACCAAGTTTTATGATGCTACCTGACAAAACCCTCCGTATTCCATAATTAGGAAAGGTTATGTGTAGAAAGATTTAAGGCATTGGATCGCAAAAGTATGCCTAAAACCTGATTCAAGCTCGTCTGCCCAAAGAAATTCAAATTCCTTAATCCAGGCTTATAGGACAGGTCATGTGTAGAAAGATATAAGACATTTGATCGCAAAAAGTCCATCCAAAACCTAATTCAAGTTCATCTATCCAATAAGAGCAACCCTCCTTCAATCCAGAGCTCAGGACAAATTGTGTAGAAAAAGTTAAAAGACGCCAAGTGCAGCACAAGTGAACCTGCAAAGATCACAGAAAGTATATCTAAAACTTAATTCAACACATCCAACCAAGAACTACCAAGCGTTTTGCATCATCCCAGATGAACATGATGAAAATTTGCTAATAAAATGTTTACTGATAGAAAATTAATCATGCAAAAATTTAACATCTACTTGGATTAAGTTATGGAACAAAGCCCAAGAAAAATAAAAACACAATATGTTCATTCTAATGTCAAATAAATCATAACAAAAATAGAGTAATGCTTGAGCAAACAAATTTACCTATTCGGAGAAAACACTCATGAGATCATTTGTAGAAAAGTTCGGCAATACTGAGGCACCTACTCTAGCATTCTCCATAAAATCCAGGTTTGGCTCTTGCTTCACTCTGCTACCATCATTCTCCCCATAGACCTTTCCATGAGTCAAGTTACTTGTTGCCAACTCCGGCTCATCCACAGCAAACCGGCTGGGAATATAAGTCCCTTTACCAACAAATCCAAGATTCCTAAGTGGTCCTTGATCAAGAACTTCACCTGACTTGGCATTAAGACCCTGGATATCACCAATATTAGGAACTTGCCCTGGCAACAGTTTGGCAGCAGTAAATGTTATGGCTGAGTGTTGAACTTGGCGATCAATGCTATTATCAGCTTGCACTGAGCATGATGATACAGATGGAGAAATGGAACCCGGAGCTGAGTACCCACTTAGCACACTTGCTGTTTTAAGATCCCCGTCTGAGACTTGTCCAATACCCAGTGAGGAATTATTTGATCGAGGAGAGAGCAGGCTGTAATCAATAACAGAACTTCTGTTAAAGCTGCAGTTCTGATCAGCAGAAGCAGGATTATTTCCTGTCTGAAAACTGACCAATGACCGGGACGGGACCACAAGGCAAGATGGCTGCACGTTAATTGAACGATTTGGCTCTGTTAGTGTGGAGAGTTGTGGTTGTTGTTGATGTTGATGTAGCTTCTGTTGCTGATGCTGCTGTGGCTGATGCTGCTGCTGCTGCTGCTGCTGCTGTAATATATCCACCAAAGTGTTGCCATTCTGAGTACTCAACCCTCTGAGATTTGAAGTAGAGCCCACAGTACCAAGGCTATTGGATGGCCATGCTCCCAATCCAGAAGAAACATCTCCAACAGGTACAATGGAATGAGGAAAATGTTTGGATAAATTAGACTGGCATTTTGTTAAAGGCTGACCAAATGCTACACCAGCTTCAACAGGAATGCACTTGGGTCCTTGTAGGGATGCTTGTAGAAGGGGTGGCTGGTCCATGGAAGGCAGCACTAGGCTACCTGCAGGTCGACCAAAAAGCTCAGCATGCAGGGCAGCCAACGTTTGAGGAGGAATTTGACCAGAGGCAGCCAGAGCTTGGATATCAAATCTTCCAAGTGAAGAGCCTAGTTTCATATTTGACCCCACAGGCCCACAGAATGAATTAGGAATCCCACCTTGCTGCTGAGCTACTCCACTTAGTCTCTTTAGATACAGCCTAAATTTCTGCACATTGAAATCAGAATAATTGAAATTTACAAATCAAGTCAACCAGTTCACACTTAATCAAACTTCGGATCAAACCAAAGAGATCAAAACAGAACTGGAACCGGGTCAGCTCAAAATATAACAAATCCACAAAGCATACTGGAACAGATTACTCAAAAACAAGAAATCCAAGCAGTATATTAGAGCAAAAAGCTCAAATAGGGAGCCCCAAACAGTCAAAGACCAAGAGTAGTGAAATTCGAATTAATACGCTTACTTATAACCCTAATAAGATAAAATCCACAAACATTCATAAGGTCATCCTTAACAATACCCCAGCAATGGTGATAGAGAGCCATAGTCAAGGGCTTTGATTTCAATTTTAAGGGAAACTTGGAGGCTCTTACAGTAATTTCAACTTCAATTTAAAGAAACAACAGAAACCTATAGATAATAATGTAAATTATGAATGAAATATTGGGAAA
Source organism: Malania oleifera (assembly GCF_029873635.1). Taxonomy (NCBI): domain Eukaryota; kingdom Viridiplantae; phylum Streptophyta; class Magnoliopsida; order Santalales; family Ximeniaceae; genus Malania; species Malania oleifera. The sequence continues at coordinate 57,661,675 of NC_080420.1, read as the reverse complement.
CTTAAAATATATGATTGTCAATAATTTATAAAATGGAAAAGAATAAAAATTGCCTTCATTCCAGTTTTTTAATTACTTTTGGCAAATTGTTTTAAAATTTTGGCAAAAATTGAATACAGTTTTCATTTTGACCCCGCCCAAACACCCAAAATGCAAAATTATGGCCAAAATTTTGGAAATTTCACAAAACATAATACCATGGTCATGGTAAAACCATCTAGAGAGGAGGTACTTTAATTAACCATCCCAAACCAGTTTTAAATCTATTTCTTGCCATAACTTCTCATATTCTAAAATTTTCAGACAACCTCTAACCCCAACTCAATTTCCATTTGTTCAAAACCAGTTATTCTTTCTTGTCATAAATTATCCTATTCCAAATTTCCCTGACAACCTAAGCCCTAGCCAATTTCCCTAGCTTCCCTAGATGCTACATCGCAACTGCTTCATATGGCACAGCACCGAGAAGGACACTGCTTAAAATTTATCAATGGCAGCCTCAGACTGAATCAATTGAGCCTACTTTTCAAATCTGTCAAGAACTTCCTATTAATCCCAACTTCTTGAAGTAATTCAGTCTTCATATGGCACAGCATTGAGAAGGAAACCACTTAAAATTTATTAATGGCAGCCTCAGACTCAATCAAGTTGAGCCTACTTTTTAAATTTGTCAAAAACGTCCTATTAATCCCAACTTCTAATAGTCTTCCTACTAGCATGCAATACAACAACAACAACAAAACCAAGCCTTAAGTACCACTAGGTGGGGTCAGCTATATGAATCTTTTTTTGCCAATTTTGCAATCATTGAACATTTCTTTTGACAAATTTTGGGCTATTAAATCTTTATTCACTATCTCCAAATTACTTTGGGTCTACCCCTACCCCTTCTACTATCCCCCATGGTAACTAACTCGCTCTTCCTCACTGACGCACTATGTGGCCTACATTGCAAGTGCCCAAAGCATCTGAGTCGTCCCTCTCTTATCTTATCTTCTATAGGAGCTACACCTAACTTATCGCGAATACGTTCATTCCTTAATTTATCTTTCAGTGTTATACCACTCATCCAAGCATTCTCATCTTAGAAACTTTTACATTTTGGATATTCAATTTTTTTGTCACTCAACATTCTGATCCATATAGCATAGCTGGTCTTATAACTGTCCTATAAAACTTCCCTTTTAATTTTAAGGGTATACTACGATCACAAAGCACACTTGAAGAACTTCTCTATTTTACCCAACCTACTTTACCTTTATGCATGACATCATCTTCAATATCTCCTTCAGCTTGCATAATAGATCCAAGGTATCGAAATCTACAAGTGCTATTTATTTCTTCATCATCAAATTTAACTTTGTCTCCAATATTCCTCCGATCATTATTGAAATTACATTTCATATATTCTGTCTTATTTCTACTTATCCTAAAGCCTCTAGATTCCAAAGCTCCTCTCCATAATTCTAACTTAGCCTTTACTCCATCCCTAGTTTCATCAATCAATACAATATCATCTGCAAACAACATACACCATGACACCTTATTTTGAATGTTCTTAGTCAGTTGGTCCATCACTAAAGCAAAAAGATAAGGGCTCAAAGCAGATCCTTGATGTACACCTATGGTGATTGGAAATTCTTTAGTTTCTCCATCTATAGTCCTTACACTAATCATTACTCCATCGTACATATCCTTAATGACATCAGTATACCTACTCCATACACCTTTTTTTTTCTAAAACCCATCATAGAACTTCTCTAAGTACCCTATCATATGTTTTTTCTAAGTCAATATATATCATATGCAAGTTCCTCTTCTTTTTCCTAAACTTTTCCATTAATCTCCTGATTCTTCTTAAAAGATATATAGCTTCTGTGATAGATCTCTCAGGCATAAAACCAAATTGATTTTCTGAGACCTTCGTTTCTAGCCTTAATCTTTGTTCTAACTACCCTTTCCCACAGTTTCATCATGACTCATTAGTTTAATTCCATGATAATTATTACAATTTTGAATATCTCCTTTATTTTTGTATATAGGTATTAAAGTGTTTTTACTCCATTCATCTGGCATTTTCTTAATTTTTATTATTGTGTTAAATAAATTAGTTAACCATATAATTCTGTTATCACCTAAGTATTTCCAAACTTCAATTGGGATGTTATTTGGTCCTATACCTTTTCCATTTTTTCATATTTTTTAGTGCAAACTTAACTTCATTAACTCTAATTTTGCGAATAAATCTCATATTTTTAATCTTTTCCTCATTTGTCAACTCTAAGTTGAAGCCTTCTATTGGGTTTTCATTAAATAACTTACTAAAGTAACTTCGCCATCTATTTTTTTGTTTTTGTTCTTAACCAAGACAATATCATCCTCACTTTTTATACATTTTACATTTCCTAAGTCTTTACACTTCCTTTCTCTAACTTTGGCAAGTTTAAATACATCTCTTTCTCCTTTTCCATCTAATCTATCATACAAACTATTAAATGATCCGTGTTTATCTTCACTAACAGCGTTTTTTTACATCTTTTCTCGCCTCTTTATATTTTTCAAAGTTATCCATGTTGCTACATTTTTGCCACGCGTTATACCAAATTCTTTTTATTTTTACAACCTTTTGGACATCTTTATCCCACCACCAACTCTCTTTGTTATTCATGAATCTTTCCCTTAATTTACCTAAAATCTCTCTTGCTATCTCCTTAATAAAGCTAGCTAATCTACTCCAAAGAGTATTTGTATCTATCACATCCTCTATAGTCCAATTCCCATCTTTGATCATTTGATCTTTAAATTTTACTATATTTTCTCCCTTTAGGTTCCACCACCCCAGTTCTCTAACACTGGTGTATTTTATCCTTTCCAATCCCCATCTTTGATCATTTTATCTTTAATTTTTATTATATTTTCTCTCTTTAGGTTCCACCACCTAGTTCTCTTACACTGGTGCATTTTATCCTTTTTCTTCCATTTTGTAATACATATATCTAACACTAGGACTCTACGTTGTGTGGTTAGGCTTTCACCTAGAATAACTTTACATATTTGCATGATAAACGATCTACCCTCCTTAAAAATAAAAATCTATTTGACTTCTATTTTGTCCACTTTTAAAGGTTATTAAGTATTCTTCTCTCTTCTTAAAGCAAGTATTCATTAAAATAAAATCATATGACATAGCGAAGTCTAAGATTATCTCCCCAAGCATATTTTTGTCTCCATATTCATATCCTCTATGTATCCTCTCATAATCTTTATTATCCCTTGCAACGTGTCCATTCAGATCTCATTCAATGAATATTTTCTCTGTCCTTCATATGCCTTGTATAATACTATTTGTATCTTCCCAAAATTCTCTTAAGATTTTCTGCTAAGCCTACTTAAGGAGCATAAGCACAAATGATATTTATTATCTCTTGGCCTAATACCATTTTGATTTTTATAATTCTATCCCCTACTCTGTTTATATTAACAACACTATCTTTTAATTTTTTGTCTACAATAATTCCTACTCCATTCTTATGTTTTTCTTTTCCAGTGTACCAAAGTTTAAATCTTGATTTATCAATTTCTCTAACTTTCTCCCTCACCCACTTAGTTTCGCGATGAAGGCAAATTATATTAACTTTTATTCTAATTATTGTGTCTCCAATTTCCATGCTTTTACCCGTAAGTGTCCCTATATTCCAAGTTGCTAATCTAATCCTAATTTCCTAAACTAACTTCCTTACCTTCCCAAGTCTAGAATGATGCAGTAACTCTTGCATATATGACACCATACCCAAGCGCCGACATAGCACGTCGCTTCAGGACAACGATCTAGCCCACCCTCACCCACTTTTCGCTATACCCAGATGGTACAAGTGCAATGTGTTGCTCATAGGGGATGCCCTAGCAAATATTCAGTAAGGATTCATATCATAGTAATCTAACAAATTTTACGTTAGCAGTCAGCTATCTAACGCTACCCTCCTTTACCTGGGCTTGGGACCGGTTGTGTGTGAAAAAATTAGGACATTAAGTGCATCACAAGCGGAGTTCCTACTGGCATGCAATAAGATACTCAAAACTTATTTCATCCACTCACTTGAAAATGTCTGCTTTGTTATCAAGCATCACCGCATTTCCCCTTTGTTTTCATGTGTTGGGTCACATGCTTCCCTAAATCATATCTTTAGGACTCAAATTTTTATAGATGAAAACATGCTATAAATGAAGAAAAAGAAAAAAACAATTACACAAAAAACATTATATAGGAATTGACTCCATTGCCTTCAAGGAAGCAAGTTGAGTCATTTGATTCATGCCATCAACATAATCATATCATTGAAAGTTTAGTAGATATATCAAGACATCACACTTTTCTAAAATATAGAAGTTCTATGGCTAGATAAAGTGTAGAGGCAAATACAAAGTGATGGCCTATAATGCATGCATCATAAAATCACTTTTATAAGAAACGGATTGCCTATAATGTATCGAGTAAAATCACTTTTGTAAGAAATGGGATTTAAAAGATGTAAGTTTATGAAAATGTTCTCATGATGCTACATACATTGCAAAATTAAGCTTCATGAAAAAATGAACCACAAAGACATGGATTGCCATTCTATGATAATTTGTGATGAGGAAACATATAATTACTTCTTACATCAAATCTAACTCATTTAGGAGTAGTGCTAAGTAAGAAGCAAGAACGGTTAAAAGTTACTTCTCTACCATGCATAACAATCTGATCATGACAATTATCTATCCCCCAATCATATCTTCACTCAATTGAAGTATTGCCCCGAGTGCAGAGCAAGATTGAAAGCATTCAGAATCTCGAGTATATCTCCTTTCGAGTGGGCATTTCCACATGGATCTGTTAGTCCTATTTATCCTTGAATAAGGGCATAGCCAGCCAAAGCAGCTTAGGGATCAAGAGGCTTGGATCATTCAACCAACTCTGTCCATGCCGTGCTTGAAACGTCCAACCCCAAGATGGGAATTTTTTCTTTTTTTTTTCTGTAACATATTATAATTAAAAAGAAAAAAATTGGAAGTAACTCAGTCCCACCCCGCACCCCCCCCCCCCCCAAAAAAAAATCAGAAAGAAAAAAAGAAGAAGAAAAGGTACAGGAGCCATTGAAAATGAACTCATTCAATTTTCAAGAACAAGTTATGCGTGCACATGTTTTTATAGGACCTACTGAAAATAACTCGTTCAATTGTCATGAATGAGTTACACATACATATGTACTCTGACTGTTCCATCAACAACTAGTTTACTTACTTTGAGTTTAAGACATTCTTTTCATGAAGAGTAATAGAGTATGTTCCTCAACCATTCCTTTTTTAACATGTTATCAACACTTTATGTACCAATCTTAATACTCCCAAAAAAAGGTTCTTTAATGTTAAACAAAGAAATAAGGGGAAAAAAGTTAAGGCGCAAGGAGAACCAAACCTGTAAATGACTTGCAACATTTTCTCTAGTCAAACCAGGAACATTCATTAATTCAAGAATTCTCTTTGGCACAGCCTCTGAAATGGAAGAAAAAAGATCTAATTCAGCAAAGTGATGACAGAACCAACTCTCAACATAGTATCTTTCGCTCAATATTAGCTATAGTTTCACGTTTCCAGATAATTCTTCTTCCAAGTGTAGACAAAACAAATGAATTAGAAAGAAAAGAATATATGTCATACTATCAATTCCAAGTTGGTTTACAGCACTGACAAATTGCTGATGGAGTTCCACTGACCATACTACACGTGGTTTCTTGGATGTAGATGGGTCATCATTTTCCAATTCACCATCATCTTCATCTTTAGCATCTCTCCTCTTCTTTTGAGCTTTCAGCATTCCATCTGTTCCTTCATTAATAGAAGAAACATATTCAACATCATCACTTCCCCTTTTATGCCGATCATTATCCTCCAGACTACCAGAATGTTCATGTTCTTTGTTTTCATTCCACTTTTTCCTCACAACATGCTGCCATAAATTCTTGAGCTCTTCTTCACGTATCGGCTTAATCAAATAATCACAAGCCCCATGTCTAATTCCTCTCATCACAGCACTGGTACTCATATCAGCAGACATCACTGAATAACAACTTACTGAATTAGTAAATTAAACAATATTTTACAAACCTCAGCTCAAGAAGATTTCTACTCACTAATAACAGGTAAGTCCATTTCCAGCCCCACAAGTTCAAGAAGTTTGAAGCCATCCATGTCAGGCATATGGACATCACTTAGGACCACATCAAAAAACCCTTTCTTCTCCCGCAGCAGACTCAAAGCAACAGTAGCCTGCGTGCAACTTGTGACTGCAAACCAATTGAATTTTATCAAAAGATTTATACAGAAATTTTCAACAACTAACTCAGTACAACAGCCAATAAACTAGATAAAGTCTACAATTAAAATCTAAGAAAATATATTCTCATGAGTGCATAACTTTTGAAGCATCCTACCATTTTCAAAGATTCCCCATTTGTTCGCAGTATGTACAGATGAAGCTCCAAGAAAATGCCCCAGCAAATAATAAGAAGTCTCTTGTTTAATATAATATAATGCCACCTATCAGGACTAGCATATAACTGTTAATAGCTTTAGTTTTTTTTTTAGAAGATGGTGGTATTTGTTTTATTTGATCAGGGTTATTTTTGTCCTCTGAGGTATTTATTTGAGTGTACAACTAGCCTGGGAATTCTCATATCCTCTAGCCAACCATTCTCTCTCCCCCTCTACTTCCTTCTGTTGTAAGATCTTTTTCCTCCAGGACTGCTCCCATTTTCAGGCTACTGAATCAGATATCTTAGATTCATAACATCGTATTAGAGCACTAAGCTTGTCTAAACCTGATTAATCTGACTTAGTTGTAGTCTTTCCTCTTCCTCCCTTTGTCTCCCTCGTTAGATCTCAAATTATAAATTTAGGGGGGTGTTGGTTCCCAGCTTCTTTCAGCATTCCTGGGAATGTGCTGTCCATGGCATTGCATTCCCAAGTTTTTTTTTGGAGTATCTAACAAGTCAGTAATCTCATGTTTCCCATGAAGGAAGGATTCCCACAAAACATGGGAATCCCATTTCCATGCTCCTCCACAAGTTTCATGGGAATCTCATTCCCAGGGGTATCCTATTTTTGGGACTAAAAAGCCCTCAATATTTTGGTTGGTTGGAATTTAATGCCCACATGATATGGTATTCTCATATGCTAATATTATAAAAATGGAAATCAATAAAAAAAAAAAATGAAATTGATACTAGTATTATGCTATAATCATATAAAACAAAGGTTTTTTATTCCAGTTAATTGGATTATTATGTGTTGAATATTTTCAACTTATGATGGTTGAAAATTTTCAGACATGGATTTAATTAGATACATATTCTGAGCAGGTTTTTATGCTGAAAATATAATTATTCTTCAGGACTTCACTGTTGAACCAAACACTGACATGGCCATCCTATATATTTAGGAATCTTACAATGTGAACAAAACAAAAATATTCCCCGGAATAAGATTCCAGGGAATGTCATTCCATGAGATTTTTTATCTCATTTATTAAGCACCACCTTAGGGTTTCTTATCCTTCGCTTCTCATCCGTGCACATCTATTATGGATGCTCTATGCTCATGGAGTTCTGATAAAAGGGGATCTGCATACTTTCCTAGTGGGCTACTGTAGTCTTCCCCCTGTTTCCTACAGTTGGTTGATGCGTGACGTGTTGTCATGATGTTAAGTGTGTTTGTGCTTGGTTGCTGGGAATATTGCATCCGTTTCTGAATTTCTGGTTGGTTTTTGAATGACGTTTTTTTAATTCAATCAACTCGTTTGTGCCTGCATCTGCTTCTAGCTGTTGCCAGAGTGCTGGAGCTGCCGCTTTGTGATCACAGATGCTGTATATGATTTATTCCTTCTCTGTTGTAGCTGTGTGTGAGTTTTGAAAAGGCTCATGTGCCCTCATTCTTGCCTGCTACTCCTCCAGAGTGCTGTAATTATTATTCAGAGGTTGTGACTGCCTCTTGAAAATTCTGCAGTGCTTCCTTTCTGGCCACCATTCGTCCTAGGTTACTGGTTGATGCTGCTGCAGGCCTTGTGAGTATTGGTTTGTGTATGTGGCTTTGAGCTGTTGTGTTCTGCCACATCTCCATCATGTTGCTGGGTTGTGCAGGTTGAATCTTGCTGGTCTTCCTGCAGTGTGTGGTTTCTCATGAATGGGCAACATATTTTGTGTCTTGTGCTGTATTGAGTGTGTCGTCATGGCTTGAACAGATAAAAGTTTGGGTGGTAGTGCCAATATACAAAATACAGGCAATAAAATTTGTTGGTTCAGCCTAGTTTCTCTTTTGGTGCACATTAATGCAAAAGGAAAAACTAAACAATTGGTTTATGGGGAGTTGATGAAGGAAAATAATACTATTCTTGTGTGTTTTTGGAATAGCATGAGACCAAAGGTTGCCGCCAGCATGATGTTTCTCACCAGCCAGGCCGTGTAGATTTTGGAATGATCTCTGTGAAAGCTCCTCCCAAGATAAAACTCACATATTTGACAAGCTCTTCAAGTTTTATGAGGTGAAAAGATCTTTCAACGAGCACCCCAGAACTCTAAAAAGGTATTGGGATGAATTAAATATCTACCAACCTATTAGTTCTGATGTTGAGATGCTTAAGAAGCATCAAGCAAAATTTATGACGGCTAGTTTTCATCTGAGTTGAGTCCTAATATTCAAACAGTTCATGATCAAATCTTGGACAATCATACCCACCATGATTGAAGCATATGCAAGAATCCAAAGGATCACCAAAGATAGATCACCTTCTACTCTAAAGCTTCTCCCAAAAACAGTTCCCCAATAGTCTGTGCTACCTTTGGTCATGGGGAAGGCAGCACTAGTGGCAGAAGTTGAGAATAGGGGGAGGTTGAAGAAGAGGTAATGGTGGTTATGGTATGGGTAATGGCCATGGCGGTACTTGTGTTTGTACTTATTGTGGGACGGAAACCACACTGTTGATTATTGGTGGGATCTTCATGGAAAACATGGGCAAAGAGTCCCTTGCCAATAGTGATCTTTAAGTGCATCCATCTTGCACACCCACCCTTTTACTAAGGTGTGAGTAAATCATCCATTGATAGGAGTATAACCACTTAGTCTGCATGATCCCACAACTCAACCTAGTCTGCATGATCCTACAACTTCAAACTCATTCCCGTACTACATCATGTGCTACAGTTGCTCATTCAAGTGCAATAAGGCTTCTAGCTTCTTCATCCACTCATCCTGATTTATTTCAGCCCTTGAAATGTAGTACCCAATAATACTCTATTATTCACTTGCTGAATGTTACTCATGGTTATCAAGATACTCTCTTTTCCCTCTCTCTCACATCTGTATTGGATGTGCCCAAATTTTCCTTGAATTTGACATCCATGAGTAAGGATGGTAATGTTGCTTTGATTGGGGGTAGTGGTGGTAGTCCCAATCTAGAACAGTCTTTGCCCCTCATGGTGTTTCTTCATAGCAATGGCATGCTTATCTCAAACATCCATCACCTTTGAAGCGGCAGCAAGTATTTTCAGTGTTAAAGCATACTTCTTGTCAAGAATATCAAGCATGTCAATTAGAGAAACACAGTAGGTTTTCCTATCATCCTAGGATTAAGTCAATTAGTGAGTCCAAATTTTCTCATGTTCATTCAAATATTTGGGGTCTCCGTAGGATTACTTCATATCTTTTGAGGATGATTTCTCTTACCTGACTTGGTTATATTTGTTAAAAGATACGTCTGATTTCATTGATGCATTCATCAAATTTCATAATGAAATAAAGAATCAATTAATAATAATGATCTGCTGCAGGTGTGCAACCTTCTAAGCACCTAGTTTGATCCAGAGTCTCCAGACATTTATGCCATGTAGATCATCAAATGTAACATGTGCCCATCTTTTCTGTTGACTTCTCCAGCTATTGTGGGAGACTTGTGAAGTAATGGGGCTTAGATCTAACTAAGCAACAGAAATTTTTGTGGCGATGTGCTTGGTTGCTATTCTAGAGGTTTTATAGAAGGAAAAAAATCGGAATTTTTCAAAAATCAGAGCATGCCTTGGCATTTAATTTTGGATCAAGTTGTTCTCCTAAGCTTCTGTTTGGCTTCGATTTTCTTAAGGGAACTGCCTTGATTGTGTGGAGATATTGGAATGCTATTCCTTTGTAGCTTCTCTTTTTCCATGACGGAGCATTTATTTCAGTCGCAAGGTTTACAGGACTCGACTGTACTGGCTAGGTCATTATAGTTATCTTCCCATGTTTGGATTGCCATTTGTAAGATTGCTAATCATTCAAAAGGCCAAAACACCCTTCATGAAAATAATAAAATAACCAGAAAAAAAAAAAAAAAACACACACACACACACACATGGCAGTCAAGTCATGTTATTGCTTGGCCACTGTAGCCCATGGGGAGAGACTGGCCAGCCTTATACCATGCAATGGGCTAAGGCCCTCCCCTCTTGGCCAGTCCTATCCCATACCTTTGTTGTACCAGCCATAGACTAAGGATGCTTATCCTAGCCTAGTCAAGCCACCAAAACAAACACATCTTTAAGGGCCTCTTGAGCTCCTTTATAATATCTTTCTCTTTCAATAATCTTCTTTTTTTATCTACCAAAAAATCTAATAGATGATCACTTTTGGAATTTTAAAATTATATTAAATTATCATCATACTAAATTACTTTGAGCGCAAGGGTTTTGAAGAAGAGAGAGTGGAAGCACTGTGAGCAGGAGCATTTCCTTAACATTGATGATGCCTTCTTCGATATAAATCAAGGTTTTAAATAATAGTGGCGATCTGTGTATCACCGTGTAATGGTTGTGACCATCATGGACATTATGTAATAGGTAACGGACACCACATCCATGCTTTCATTTCTTGCATTAGCAAACTTGTTAAAAAAAACATACAGATTCACATATTTAAGGGATTATTTGGAACCACTTATAGAAACGTACTTTTCTCGAAAAAAGTACTTATCTGAAAGAGTACTTATCTAAAAGTAGTCTACGATTACTTATTACAAGTACTTTCTTAACAATTTCAAAAAATACTTACTTTCCTAAAAAAAATGTATTTTGGGAAGTACTTTTTGAAATAATTACTTATTTAAGTGTAAAGCAAACACTGTTTATTGACACAAGTACTTAATTTAAGTACCTTTCATAACATTCAAAATGAGGGCTTAGTCCAAAGTCCTATATACTAATGCTTTATATTATTGACACAAGTACTTAAGTACTTTTCATAATGTTCCAGATGGGAGCTTAGTCCTAGAGTCCTATATACTAATGTTTTATATGATTTTTAGTAAATTTTTTTTAATCAATTTAAATATAACATATACTACGAGTATTGAATGCCATCTTAGTTGCTTTAGCTGCTATTGTCAAGAAGAAGCGTGCATTTGCTACTTTTCACTACTTTATTGATTATAAGTGAAGTTTAGACTAAGGAATCATAACTGAAATACAAAATATATAATGACATCCTTTGTACTTTTATTGTGTGCATATCAACAATATATTTGCATTAAACAAGTCATAAACACAAGGTAAAATGACAACTGAGATCAAATAATCAAAATTTTTGTAATCACGATATCGGGGAGCAGCTAAATTGTAAAACGATAGTAAGAAAAATTGTAAAACGATAATAGTAAACTTTTTTTCCTATATTGATAAAATTCCATCAGTGAGACAGCGTCTGATCAGAAAATATAACAATAATTGGACAGTGACAATAACAAGACAATAAGGCACAAACAATGCCCCAAAATGTTTCATCCTCCAAGTCAACAGATGAACTGAAAACCTCAATTCCCCATATATCAATTTGACTAGGACTAGCAGCACCCTAAGTCAAGCAGCCCACAGCAGTAACAAACCTCACCACAAAACAAGATTCAGGGCTGGAAAAAATATGTTGATGGAAAAAAAAAGGGGGGGGGGGGGGTTAAGGTAGGAATTGATGCAGAAGTCCACCAGATGACAATTCCACATCAATCGTTCCAGTCCCTTCACACTCTCCATAACAACCTTTTAACTCATCAAACATGACAGCATGATGTCAGTGTGGCCGAGTTTTCACACTGTATACCCACAACTGCCCGCACAAAGACGACTAAACGTGAATTTCTACAACACCAGTCCATGCTACTGTTGCTAGCAGCCTAACTAAATCTCTTGCCCCAATTACATTAATCCAAGTTATATATGATACGAATTCAAACGAAAGAGTGCTGAAAGAACTACAATATATTGCTCATACAGTAAACAGGCTCGGCCCTGACCGTTGTACAAGCATCTCCGAAGCATCTGCTCCAAAATCTTCAAGCAAGTGCTATCGTCGTCCACCACAAGCACCCTCAGACCCGCCGGGAACTGATCGGAAACCACCACATCCGCCTTGCACCGCCCGTAACTGCTCGCCGTCGTAGTCGTGCTCGTGCTCGGCTGCTGCGCAAACTTATGCAACGCAGCCATACTCAAAACCCAAACAAATCCCCTCCCTCTCTCGCTCTCTACTCCTTACTTTCTCCCTCCAGAACCAGTTGCCCAAAAATCGCCATTTCCAAATCACAGGCTCGAAATTGAATCGCGCTCAGGACAGATCTGCGACGAAAAACCCTAAAATTCACCGACAACACACGAGACCAATAAATGAATTGAGGGTTTTGAGAAGTAGTTGAAATCAGATCTGTGGAGGAGTTGTTGAAGAGCCAGCTTTGATAGTCCAGCGAGTGGGCCTCCGCCTCAATGGATATTTCTTGGAATTGTTTGGGAAGAAGCAACAGCGTCGAGACGAGACGAGACGAGAGGAGAGAGAAGCAGTATGGAGATAAATGAAAGAGAGCTACAAGTGGGAAGATAACGCGAGACGTGGGGAAAACAGTAGCGAAGGCGTCCTTCTTTCGGAACAGATGTGGGCACCCAGCCAGCCATGTCAAATACTAGTCGTGTTCCTCGACTTTATTTTTAAAAATTATAAAAAATAGTCAAAGAGAAAAAAATAATATATATATATATATAATATATTCGATATAATTATAAGGATATTTAACTTCGTATTTTAAAAAGAAACCAAAGGGAAAATTTCTTTTATAGTATTAATATAATAAAATAAATTAATAAATAAATGATGCTTTAAAAATAATATATTTATCAATATATGAGATTAAGAGAAGAGAATATTATTTTAAAGAAAAATGTTATTTTTAAACTTGTGTATTACGAAAAATTTTTGGATGCCTTCTTGTTTGAAAATAAAACTTTTAATTTTAAATCAGAATGCATCCTCTTGAAAATGGAATTTTGATTTGGTGGACTAAGAAATATTTTAAAAGACCCTCTCTTGTTTTTTTTACTTAAAAGCCATATATAAATGTAATGAATAGGAAAGTAAATAAATTGGGGTGGGAAGATGCTTATACTCTTAACACCTAAAGATTATCTTAGGCAATTACATGATTCCTGAGGTTCAAGAGTACTAATCCTAAGGTCAAATAGTCTTCATTCTTTCAAACCTCACTTCCATGGATTGGTGGCATCATTAAGTACTTCTCAATGTCTTGCCCAGAGATAGATACCCCTCCGGCGTGCACCTACTTCGCACCCAAATTCTATGATCAAATTGGATCACGATGATGGGTGAGTATGCTTGAAAATAAAGAACATGACCAAAAGAAAAGTTTATGGACAAGTACAAAAAAATAAATATTTTGTTTAAAAAGAAAAGGAAGATAAATAATAGTAAAGTATATAAACCAACAAAAATGTTTGAAAAGTTGAAGTTAATCATCTAACTTGATAAAACTCTAAGCATAGGTGAAGATGAAGTCTGTTTATCCATTTTGTCCAAATACAAGAAGCATAGGTGAGAAGAAAGTCCTTGAGTATTCAAATTTACTCCAAGCAAACCAAAGTCTTTTATTTTGAAGCACATAGTAGGAGGAGAATGAATTATGTATTTTAACTAAAAATGCAATGAATTATAAATAGGCATCAATGAAAAAATATATATTAACAATTTGCTTTTAGTTTTTATATATTTAAAAAAAAAATAAGGAATCATTTTTTAAGCAAAAGGTAGAATTTCAGTGGCTTGGGTCTAAGAACTCCCCAACAGAGTTGCCAAGCTTTGGACACATCATCCGAGCCTAGTGACAAAAGAAAATAAAAGTGGTTAAGGAGAAGAAGAATGTGTTTGGAGTCACCATCAACCAACTTCCAAGGCAAGATTAAACACCTATACTAACCTATGCAAATAAAAACAAACAATGACTCCTAAAGGTCTACTAATTAGATATCTTGGTAAGGAAATCCACTAATGAGTGGGAAGGTGTTTGGCACACGAACATATCCATTAAAAAAGGTGCCCACATTCCAAAACTTTCATCTTTTCTTTTTGAAAAATAATCCCCAAAGTTTTATGAAAATGAAAACCATATGTAAAATTAACACTTCCACAAATCAATAAAAATAAATGGATAGTGTAAAAAAGCTTTGATTTATAAGGAAAAGCTCTCTTTTGGTTGTCATTGAAAACATAAAAATAAACATATACTTCGAAATTATATTTTGGCAAAAAAAAAAAAAAAGAATCAAAAGCTGAGTTTGCTTTAGCCCCCTACTTTTGTCCATGGTTTATTGATGTGTTCCTAAAATGCACTATTTTAGGCCTCTTATTTACCTATATTTTGTTCTCATTTATCTTGCATTTACCATTTCTTATCATAGTTCGAAGTTATGCGTGGTTTTTTCATGTTTTAGGAAAATGAATTTAAAATCAAGGAGTTAAGCAACGCAAGAAGCCAATGGAGCAATTGAAAAGCACAAGGCTCAACCAGGTGCTCAACCAAGTCCTAAAAGCCTTAGTTCATCAAAGCAAACAAGACTTTGCTCGACCATGTGGTGCGACCAGCAAACGCAAGAGGCGACCAAGTCACAAAAATAAAGACTCTAGAGTGCAGACTGAAGTGGAGATGCTGAGAGGTTCGAACAAGGGCGCGACTAGGAGACCCTGGAGTTGCAACTAGGTCAAGGAATCTTGCAAATTGAACCCTAGAATTCTCAAGAGTCTTGACCAGGGCGCAACCAAAGGAAGACTAGGGTGCGACCTGGTTGACTGTGTAACGCCTCGAACCCTTAAACCCAGGTCCAGAGCGTTATACCTGATAAAATCCCTGATAATTCATAATATACGCAGCAGAAAACATAACCATAATCTCCATCTAACGTAATACCAAAATTTACTAATTCTAACTACCAACCATAATAAATTAATCATCAACTTATATTCAAATATATATATGTGTCTCCAAAACATTATCCATAAATACCAATATGTTTCACAACCATCCATATCTTATAAAACTTAAAACATAAATCATAAAACATAAAATATACACATCAAAATTAACATAAAAATATACCATTTTCTCTTTGTATTTACCAAAAATGCTATAAAATCTCGAGCTCTCTAAACTCGATCTCAAGGAAATCCTGAAAAAGATAATTTCATATTCGAGTGAGACACATCTCAATAAAGGAAGAAACAATATATTAAACACAGCGTGTGGCTAACATGAGTTTATATATAACATATTATTTAACATTTGAAAATCGTTAACATAATTTCTGAAATCATTCCCTAAACCTAATCAAACGCATGCAAATGTTTAACCCATGAGACTACCCGAGGATAGGGGTGATTACCCGCCCATACAAGTAGCACCCCTCTGCTCTGATATTTAGGCAACCCAAAGGTTGCAACCAAAACATACCAGGGCACTCACCTTACTCAGTAAGCCCTTAAGTGATAAATTGATCTCGTACTCACACAGTTCATACAAAAGTTTATTGGCAAAGTCCCTAAGAATAGGGAAATCTACCCGTCCATACAAGTAGGTTCCCTCTACCCTAGTACGTTATACAGTTACTGCCACATCTATAACTGCTAGTGCACTCACCTTACTCAGCAAGCCCTCAGGCGAAAGGTACGCCTCGCCCAATCATAACATGTTCTACGTACGTACATACTTCTAATATCATAATACATCATTCTTTCTATCATTATTCAATCATACACATCTATTCATATTCATAACTTAACATTGCATTGCATTTCACTTTAAGTGACTCTTTCCCATTTGTATCATTCATATTTCACATTTCATTTCATTGCATTGTCATTCCTTGTCATTTCATTTCATAATATTTTCATTTCATTCCTTTGTACTACAGCCGCTCTTTAGCCATCATCAATTAGTCCACATAGAAATGCGCTAGAATCTAACACAGCTCCTTTTAACTGTCATCAGTTAGTCCACATAGAAATGAACTATATTTGCAAACATGGCTGTCTTTCAGCTGTCTTACATTTACATGGTTGCATTTAACATACACATGTAACATTGTCCATATCACATTTTATTCTCATTGCTTTACTTACTTAACCTGCATCTCGTACATTTAACATATATTTGCACAGAATCTCATACCACACAGTTTAGCAGTAAAATTCATACATTGTCTGTAAAATAAGCCAACCAACATTTAACGTTTATATACTGAAAATACCTTTCATTCCTTACATAATTACACTAAAAATATTTTTCCACTTTCAACCGTTCATTTTCGCATATACATATCTAATAAACAGGCCTAAACTCGAAAAAAAATACAATTTAAACAGTTGGCATTTTACCCATGTCGAAACATATACACGTACGTATAACACAATTTATTTTTCCATTAAATTTATAAAAATTCTGATTTAATATATATTTTTTCATTTACCTGGTTTCTTGAACTACGCCAACAGGGACTCTGAAAAATACATGTGACACTCACTCGGACCCTGAATCAAAAATTCCTAACTCCAATAAATTATTCCTAAATAAAATATTATTAAAATATTTTCTAGGGTCATAATTCCTAAATAAATAAATATACCCTTAAATTTATCCAAATTACCAAATTTTCCAAATCCCACTCTCGCTTTGGAGCAGGGACTAGAAAATCCTAATTGAAAAATTACCTACGATAAAATGACGACAACGACGACGACGATTAGGACCCAGTGGTGGTGTCTGATCGTCGATTTAACAGCAGATTTAAAATAAAATTGAGAAAATGCAAAAAAATTACCTTTCCCCAAGAGTAGGGCTTAAGCCGTTTCCACAACAAATCTGCTCCAGTAGAAATGTCAGTGGCGGAGCTAAGAATCCAACGGTACCTTCCGTTTTTCGATCGACGCTCGTTAAGCTAACGAAATTAAGGAGAGAGAGGAGGAGGACGGAGGAGTGAAAGTGAGATACTGAGAGAAGCTGAGAGAAGAAGAAGCAGAAAGCTTCTGCATTCACAGGAAGCCTCTAGCTTCCTTCTTTTGCTTTGTTTATTTTCTTTTTTTTTTTCTTTTTTTTTAACTTACTTTTAACTTAACCAATATATATATATATATATATATATATATATATATATATATATATATTTCTTATTTCAATATTTTTTTTTGTTTTCCTTATCATACTATTTATTTTACTTATTAATTTAATTACTTAATTTAATAATATTTATTTAATTAATTAACTAATTAATAATTACTTTTAATTAATTTTTTTTCATACTATTTATTTTTACTTATTTATTTAGTACATTAATTTAATAATGCTTAACTAATTAGTTAATTAATAATTTTAATTAATTAATTAATTTTTTTTTCGGGTTATTACAGACCGTGTTCGAATCCAGAACCTATTTTGCGAGATTTTCACCAAAACTTTCCTGATTTGAATTCAAATACTTGTAAACCCTTTAGGGTATAAAACCAAACTTTGAATAGGTGATTAGGGTTCCCCTTTGGCCCCTCTTTGGTTAGTGACAGATTCTAGAGTGTCTTTGGGTGCCATTTAGATTAGATTTACAACTTTCTTTCAATTCCATGTCTGGTTCGTATTCGAATTCTTCGAAGGCCTGTGACAACCTTCGAGTTTTGAGTGCTGCTACATAGATTAGTTGGTTCTCGATTGTAATCCCGATTGCTAGTGATAGGCCTTTAAGCTTTAATTGATGTCGTTTTCAATACTTGTATATATACTTTGCTTTGATTTCAATTCTACAATTTAAATACCATACATTTACTTTCTTGCATATTTAGTTCTCTTATTGTGATGAAATCCTAGGGGATAGGATAGCATAACTAGGGATTTAGTCACTTATACAGAATAGGTTAGGGTTCCTATAGAGGGTTCTATGTTGGCTGGATAGGGTATATCCTGGTTCTCGACCGTGCTCCATACGATTGGTGCACCTTCGCTACCCTATGTCACTCAAGCGGTTCACTTGACCGTCTAACCTAGAATGAATTGCTAACCAGACATAGTTATCGTGAGCGACAGCCTAAGCTGGATTCATAATTTGAGACTTGCTTTCTAGGAGTAGCTTTAATTACAATTTACTTTCATTACTTGTGTAGTTTAGAAAACAACTCGAAAATCTTATCTTTTTCCTTTTATGCAAAGCATAGTAAACTAGGCTAAAATTGGTAAACAACTACACTGAGTCCCTGAAGATCGATACCCGACTCACTCCTTGTTCTACTGAACTTGAGTTTAGTTAGGTTATAAATATTATTTTTGGTAGTTAAGGACCAAGCCTTGGCGAGCCTACCATTTATGCTCACAAATCAAGCAAAATCTCAAGTTTAGGATCCTTGTGTCTATGGTAAATATTTTCTTTGAGAGTAAAAAAAAAAGGCTTGATCCCCTTTTAAAGATATTTTTTCAGAAATTTGGGTTGTCAAAATTTTTAAAGGATCAATTGTCACTTCAATCAAGAACCATGTTAGGAAAAAGATAGCTCTAAAGAAAAAAATTCATTCAACAAAAAAGATTACTCAATGTTAGAAAATAGACGAATACAACTAAAAACAGTGTATCCAAAACCAAATGAAAGAAGATCTCTCCTAAACCCTAGTAGGTACAAAATATGATTTCATACGGTCTATAAAAACCTCCATCCAAAGTTAAAAATCAAGGCCAAAACATGGACTCCATCCAAACAAGTTTCGCATAATAACCAATAAATTCATTCATAAAGTTTCAATTGAGATCAAAGCATCACCTTTAGAAACTAGAGTCATAGAGCTTCAAATGATAAGTGATAGGTCATAAGGTTCAAATTAAATGAGTTCACAATACGAGTCCAAAATTGAGTCTTAAAATTGTACATGAAGGTGCAATCCATGCTACCTGTTTGGATAAAATTAACTATAACTTTATTATTAAGGATGTAAATGGAAACCATCAAAACGTATACTCTCAAAAATTTAAAATTATATATTGTTTGTAAAATAACTTAAAGAGATGAGAAAAATGAGATATGGTCAAATTCTAATCAAACTAGGAGGTTGTCATGTACTCACTTAATGTGCACCTTTTGGTTGTGTGAGAATAATTTCCCTTACAAACTAAGTCTAAGTGCACAAAAAGGGCTCTTAAAAGTTTAGCTATGATGCCTTTAAAAACAACTCATCTTATGCTCCAAAATCAAAGAAATGAACCTATTGCAAGACTATAAAGTGATATTATCAAAATACCATTTTTACGTAACAAATTAACTTATTTTCCTATTTTTCCAAGAATTTTTTTATTTTATTTTCTTTTTAATTTAGGTATATGGTTATTTTTAATGCTTTTAATCAAAAGAGTAAATGTTTGATTTGACTCTTTGACAATATAAAATATTTACATATTGTTTTGACCATGAATTTTTATTTTTCTTTAATTTTCTCATCTTCTCCAATTTTTTCATTAACATTTCTTTAATTATTTAAAATTGTTATAAAATTCTAAAAAACTATAAAAAAAATATTCTTCAAAGAAAATTGCTCAATCAATACATCGCTACCTTTAATTTAAGAAAAAAAAACTCATAAAATGTCATTATATATGGCACATAAACAATGAAATTCGTTTAATTTTTTTAAAAAAATATTTAAAAAATTCTAGAAAAATGTTCCCCCCCCCCTCTTCAAAATCTGAAAATTCATAGAATTGAATTTCAACTCCTCTCTTCCCCAAATATTTAAAAAAAATATATTGAAAAGGGTAGAAAAAATTATTTCTGACAAAAAAAATTCTAAAAATTGTTTCAATTTCAAACTTTATTTTTTTTACATTAAAGAAAGTATTTTAACTCTTAAAATTTGAAATTTGTATTCAATCATCTTGGTAAGCGACATGTAGCACAATGAGATTAGTTGAATTTGAAATTTCACTTTTCTAGCTTTTATTGGCCAAACATTGCACTAGGTAGTCGATCAATCCCTCATGGCGAATGACCAACCCTCCCTTCATTTCTAGTTATTGACACCATCTCGTAGGTATTCAACTGACCTCTCAAGGCAATCGATCGACCTAAGACAAATTTAAATTTTTTGAGTCATCTTCATATGGTTGGCTGAAGATTTTGGACCAAACATGTGTCCTATTAATGCCACATGTCAACCACCGAGATAGGCATTTAATGGTTGGTAGTTATAGGCAGTTATGGTTTTCCTTCCACCGTTCAAGGTCTATAAAAGGACATTCTTGTGGATATTTTAGGGTAGATCGAAGAGAGGGCAAAGTGAGGATTTTTAAGAGGAATATATAAGTTGTAAGAGGGTTTTCATTTGATTTTAGAATGTCAAAACATATTTATGTTTTCTTAATATTATGATGCATACTTCTTGGTTTCTTCCCCTTTCTATCCCAAAAATATATTTTAGGGATCATAGGACATGTTTCTTTCATGTTTGTATAGGAAAAAGTATGATAGGATGCCTAAATCACGCGTGGACATTAAAAATCTTCTTCAGGCAATTGACTGATCACACTAGGCAGTCAACCAACAGTTTTTTTTTTTTAAATGTAGTTGTTGGCTATAAGCAGTCGACCGACCCTTGCATGTGGTTAATCGTCAATTCTTGAGAGTGCATATTTTGCATTCTCTCTTGATTTCTTTAGTGATTTCAAGTATGTTAATATCTTTACACATGATAGAGTACTTGTCATTGATATCGAGGGATCTTTTCTTTTTGAATTTTTATGATTTCTTTACGAAAAATCACTTTTTCATAAAAAATAAAGGGATTTGCATTAGTTTTCTCAAAAACATCTATGTTTTGCGAATTTTTTCAAATCATCTAGGGTTCTACGTGCATGAAGTGGCATTTGAGCATTCTTCAATCTTTTCATCTAAAAAACATCAATATTTTTGCAAAAGTTTTCATTTTAGTTGGGGTAATACATCCATGAAGCGGTGTTTGGTTGTTCTCCAATCTTTTCAAACTAATGACTAAGGCAAGTTTGTGGTTCTCCTCCAAAAAAATCACAATTTTTAAATGGTTTTTATGGTTTTCCTTCAAAATAAACCAAGAGACATTTTAGGAAATTTAACTTTTAATGGACCAATAATGATGCAGTTGTTGAGTGGATTAAAAAACATCTTTCTAAAAGATACCTCAAGGGATTTCAAGTCAGGTTTTATAGTTTTCCTCCCCAATAAACAGACAAATCATGCAAATTTATGTTATTTGATAACTTTTTCAAAAACTAAATTGTTTTTTCAAACTACAAATGATTTGATTCCTCTTTTGAGGATATGTAGGCAATCTACTTCGTAGATTCAACCATAACAAACAAAAAACTCAAATCCCCTTGCATTTCTCACTTGTTGGGTATGCATGTTTATGTTATGTATGTTCTTTTTATTATTATTATTTTTTGTTTTTGAATTGGCTTCAAAGTAGTAGGATTTTCATAAATCCTATGAAAGCCTTTTTAAGGGTTGACTCTTTCAAAAATCATTTTCAGATGGGACATTCACTCACACACACACACAAGGTAAGCACATAAACCATTCAATGGAATGGGTGTTTTAGGGTGCTAACCCTTTAAGTTCTCAAGAATGATGATTTGAAGGGTTACCTTTCCTATGCATAATTGTATTTCCAAACTCAATCTCTTCAAAAGACTCCCCTTTATTTTGCCTTTTGAAAAATAAAATAAAGTGGCGATTCCATTTTTAAACTTTGTTTACAATCACCAAATGTTGGTAGCCCAAACAGGTCCTCAAGACTTGATGTCAATAGATTTGGCGACTCAGCTGGAGACACTTGAGAGTTGAGCTGCCTCTTATGTATTTGTATGTGGTTTTTATGTATGTGTGGTAGCTTGTTTAGTTATTTCTAGACCATATTATGTGTACTATACATGTGATGTTATGTTATTATGATATTCCATCATGTTTATGTCTTTGTCATGTCCAAGCATTTGCATTCATAAGTTCTCTAATTCACACACTTTTCTACACTACACAAGTCCTACACCTAGACTCCCTACCTTGCAAGAAATAAGAGAAGGAAGTAGTGAGGATTTTCGTGAGGCTAGTCTCCCATATATACCTTATGAAAATTCCTTTACTCGATTTGTTCTCTTTGAAGACAATCCGGGATCCTTTAAAGTCATGTTATATAAGTCCTACCATGCACTAGATAACTTTAATCCTTATCATAGGATAGAGATTCTACCCGGTGTATGAGGTTGAACACAAATGTTATGATATATGGAGCTATAAACATTTTCCCTAGGAGCATATCATATCATTGTGTATGTTTGTCTCCACCCTTGTAGAATTTGGTTGCAATAAAAAGTATAATATACCAATTGGATTGATTGAAGAGGCTCTCAAGCCAAACTTATATCAAAATCATTTGAGATGTTACACTAGTTATGCTATTAAATTATAACCACTTTATTACTCATGCATTGCTTAGTGGAATATTTACTTTCTCTTTATAAACCTTAACTCATACATCTTCATAGGGCAATCAAAATTCCATCAAAAAGGAAATTTTATCTTGCTACTTGTGACCCAATCATTACTAGAGCTTGGTCACAAAACATAGAGTTATAGGAATCAAGTCAAAATGAGGAAATGTGGCAAGAATGGAATCTTCATTTGATAAAGGGATTGAATTTATGAAAAAAATTGTAACAAATATAAGCCGACTCATGAAAGGAAAGTCATTTGTAGTGGATGAAGTTACACCCACTAGTTGCTCAAGAACCAGTTTTCATTGTTATAATTGGCCAAACCAATAATGTTTGAACTGAAATCCACCAAATCCAAAGATGACAAAAGAGAAAAGGATTATATGGCTTATATGTAAGAGCAATTGAGGTTAATTTAAGGTATAAAAGATAGTGGTGTGGGAGACTTCAAATATCTGTGCTTTTTCACTGATGTAGGTATTCCAAAGAAATTCAAAGTACCTAAGTTTGATAAATGTAGTGGAACGAGATTTCCTAAGATACATCTTTAGATGTATGCTCGCAAGATGGCACCATATGCCAAGAATCAAAAGTAGTTGATTCATATGTTCCATGAGAGTTTAATTGGTCCAATTTTGAGATGGTATGCTTCACTTAACAATCATTGAGTTCAAAAATGGCAGGACTTAGCCAATTTTTTCTTCAAACAATGTCAGCTCAATATTGAGATTGACATAGTTTGAATAAGTCTCCAACACACAGAAAAGAAGAAATCAAAAATTTTCAAGGAATATGCTCAAATATGGAGAATGTCTACTACTCAAATAAATCCACCATTATTGGATATCGAAATGGCCAACACTTTTTATGGGAACATTGAAAGGTGCCTATTTTGACAAATTGATCCCACAAAGTCTATCCACCTTTGCAATAGTTGTAGCCATGGGGAAAGAATTGAAAGTGGGTTGAAATTTGGGAAACTCATTAATTACACCACTTTGAAATCAATTGAATGAATTGTTAGGAAGAAAATCTTCACAAAGAAAGAGAAAGCTAAAGGAGAAGTGAATGCAGTTTCTAAGAACAAGGCATAAAATTTGAATCCAACTCAAGTCGTTTGCACCTCTACCACCCAACCTATCATCAACTCACAACCAAATCAAACCAATTCTATCCCAAGACCAAGAAGGGAATTCACTACTCTTCTTGTTCCCTTGGTTGACTTATACCATCAGTTGCTAGGTCAAGTAAAAAATACACCAATATCTATGAGACCGGTGCAGAATATGAATTTCTATAATCCATATAAAAAATGTGAATACCATATGAGTATAGCTGGCCATGCAACTAACAATTTCTTAGCCTTGAAGAACCAAATTCAAGATTTCATTGATGTCAACATCCTGAAGTTCCAACAAGTCAAAATTGCTTCAAACCCCAATATGAAAACAAACCCTTTTCTAGATCATGGTAGCACAACTATTAATGGTTTTGAAGTATGTGAAATTTAAGGTATCAATCAGTCCACACCTTCTACATCTCCTATTATCATCAAATTCACACGAACAGACATCCAATACAAACCATCATCTATATCCAACATTGAATCCTTGATTCTCAAACCACTTACCCCATTTCCATACTTCTCAAACCAAGTTGTGTCTTGAAAATATGAAACAACGGTATTGAAAGCAAGTGAGTTATTAGAATTAGTTGATCTATCTGGAACTAGTGGTATAACAAGAAGCAATCATTGCTACACTCCAAAAGAGTTGGAAACACAGAGAAAGGGCAAAGAGAAAGTAAATGAAGAGAAAGACAATGAAGTAAACATAGAAAAGAACAAATAAGTTGATGATGAAGAGGTTCAAAAGGTTTTACAGTAGCTCAGAATTAGTGACTACGACATTGTAAAGCAATTAAATAAAACTCCAGTAAGGATCTCCACACTCAACTTGCTTGCAGCTTTAGAAGGCCACAATATTGCCTTATTGAAATTATTGAAGGAAGCACATGTACCTCAAAAAGTGTCATTGGAATGGTTTGAAATTGTTGTCAATACAATGTTAGTAGTAAACAATGTTGTTGACATGGATGATGAAATTACACTAGATGGAAGAGGTCATGTGAATCCTTCACACATAACTGTAAAACATGAGCAGAAGATCATATCACAAGTCTTGGTTGATAATGTTTCAACACTTAATGTATGTTTATGCTCAACACTGGTGAAATTAGGAATAGATAAGCCCTCACTAAGAGAAAATGATACAACAACTAAGGCTTTTTATGGAATCATGCAAATAGTTTTGGGAAACATCGATATTGACATTTTGGTTGGTCCTCATATCATCACAATTGAATTCCAAGTCTTGGAAATTAAGCTTTCCTTCAATTTGTTACTGGTGAGGCCATGGATCTATACACTCAGGATAGTACTATCTTCATTGCACCAAAAGTTGAAGTTCAATCATGGCGATCATTTCATTACTGTGAAAGGAGATGAGAACATTGGGGCAATTCAACTAATGTGATACCCTACATTGAAGATGAGTTAAAAGATTCAATCTTTGGTAATAAAAACTTGGGAGTTGCGGAAGTTAATATGGTAATCGTTGAATAGATGTTGGAAAAAGAAGATCAAACAAAAGAAGAAACTTCATAAAAGTCTAAACTAATGATCTCAAATATTTCGCTACAAAGTTTTCAAGTCATCACATATTACAAGACATGGATTGGAGACTATACCAGAAGAAGATGTCAAGTTTAAAGAGTTCACTAAATTATTCAAAAGCAAGTCATCAATTGATTTAGAGAGGCATCAATTAAATGTTCTTATGCATGAGTGTTTGCTAAACGCCTACCTTTCTTTGATTTGGTCTGTAGCCTAAGAATAGGTTATATTTATAAACATGCTTATCCCTTCTAATTTCCCTTGTATTTGTACCATCCACCACTTCTTTGTACCATTCTTCAAACCTTGAGATATTATTGATTGTGATGAGAGTACTTTTTGAAGTATAAATGAAAAAAAAAAAAAGGAATTAGAGACATAGAGAAGCTTTTGAAAGTGCATGGAGCGCGAAGATCAAGCAAATGAATAAGATTCAAGGTAAAAGATAACATTTGCAGCTCATTGAACTAGAAGTGACAGAGTTTAAGAATGTTCTCATTTGTTTAACGCTCATTGTTACTACCATTTTCTAACACCTATTTCTCTTCTTCTTCTTCCTGAGTACGCTACAACATGACTTTTTACGCGAAAACCATGTCTCTACTAATCACCACTTTGTTTGCCACTGGATCCCATAGCTTGAACCATTTCACACCTTTTTGATATCCCAAAAAGATACACCATCTAGACTTCACCTCAAGCTTTGATCCCTCCTCACCAAGAATGGGCACATAGGTTGGACACCCAAATACTCTCAAACCAGAGTAGTCTACCTCTTTACCTGCCCACACCTCCTTTGCAAATTTCCCATCTCATGATGCCTTTGGTGATCTATTAACCAAAAAATAAGGCATACTCATCGCCTCAGCCTAGAAATCCTTAGCAAGCCTAACCTTCAACTTGAGACATCGAGCCCTTTCAGCTAGGGTTCAATTCATCCTTTCCACCACTCCATTTTGTTGTGGTGTTTTGCATATTGTAAAATGTATCTTTATGCCATGCTACTCGAACAACTTTCTAAAGCTCAAATTTGTGTACTCAGTGCCATTGTTTGACCTGAGGCACTTAATCTTTCTCTCGGTCTGGTTTTCCACCTCAACTCTCCACAATTTAAACATGACAAACGTCTTTGACTTGTGCTGCATGAAGTATACCCAGAACTTTTGTGAGTAATCATTAATGCAACTTACGAAGTACATATGCCCTACTCATGATGCTACTCTCACCGGCCCCCAAAACATCTGAATGAATGTAATCGAGGATTCTTGTTATCTTATGTGTGGCTACTATGAACTGGACCTTATTCTGTTTCCCAAGCACACAGTGGTGCATAAATCTAGCTTGCATGATTTGAACCCCTTCAAAAGAGTTCTCTTATGAAGGTCCTTTATTCCACACTCACCCATATACGATCCCATATGCCCTAATCGCATATGCCATAAAACGGTACTGTCTGACTCAAACTCTGCAGCTGCAGATCCACCTACAATTGTAGAACCTAGCAATGTATAGATATACCTTGGTACTTTCTGCCCCTTCATCACAGTTAGAACTCCCTTACTTAGCTTCATTACACCACTTTCAAACTTATAACTAAACCTGTTATAGTCTAAAGTGCCTAATGAAATTAAATTCTTTCTTAACTCTGGTATGTGCCTAACATCACAAAGTGTCCTTACCACACCATCATACATCTAGATTATGATGTTTCTCATTTCGACAACTTTTCATGAAGCATTGTTTCCCATAAGAACAGAACCAGAATTCAAAAATCCGTAAGTGGTGAACTAGTCTTTGTTAGGCATCATATGATAAAAGCATGTTGAGTCTAAGATCCAAGAATCTGAGAAACAATCTAAACCGGATGAAACCGAGAGCATATCACTATCACCGCTCCCAGAGTCTTTTTTTCAACTGCATTCTCCGCGTTTAATGAATCTTCTTTATTTTTAGCATTCCCCTTCTTCCTCTCTAGACAATCCAATTTTTCATGTGCCCCTTTTTCCTACACTTAAAGCAGAGTACATCCTTCCTTTTCTTGGAATTTGACCAAGCCTTATTGTTACTTGGTCCACCCCATAACTTGCTTTCTCCCACGATCCTAATTATCTTTCACCACAAGTCCTTCACCTTGAGAATTCTCATTACTGACCTTCTTCCTCTAATGGAAACTCAACAGGGCACTCATGATATCCTCCAACTTCAAAATTTCTTTCCCCCATGTTAGAGTCGTGACTAGATTCTCATACGTAGGAGACATAGGTAGGGAATTCAACATCATCAACTCTTTGTCTTTGTCCTTGTCCTTGAACTTCACATCAACCCATTTCAGATCACTGATGATCTAATTGAATACGTTGACGTGTTGATTTATATCCAAAGCTTCTGCCATCTTAAGCTTAGAAAGTTTTTGCTTAAGATACAACTTGTTCGTTAATGACTTGGACATGTATCGACTCTCCAGTTTTAGCCAAATTGTCCTCAACGATTCCTCATCCATAAAGTGAAACATCATGTCATTGTCCAAACAAAGCCTAATAGTTGCCACAGCCTTTGCTTCCAACTCTTTCCAACTTGTTGTGACGTTCTCGCGTGGAGCAAAAGGTTGCCCCAGAGTGCGGCGAAATAAAAAATGTGGTTTAATATTTTCATGGAAAACATGGTATGATGGAGTCGCCACTAACCTTTTGGAGTGTGGTTAGAATACTTGATTACTATCCAATTAAGGGTAGAATCGGCCTGCGTTACCAAAGCAGGGACCGGGAGTTTGGTTACGTGAGGGGAAGGTATTAGCACCCCTTACACGCCCATTCTACGAACGATACCTAATAAAAAATTATCCCTCATATTAAATTTAAAAGTCTTTTAATTTACTCCCTTTAAAAATTATACGACACTAAATACTATATAAGTATTCCCTCAGAAATAGGGCATACAAAGCTTGATAAAAACTCATGCCCTTTATTTGAAATCATAGGGAAAGAAATTCGAGAAAGTACTTTACAAAATACACTTCCCAAAATTTTGAAATTTATAGGATCTTTCTAAATAGGGAAATACTATTTTGGGAAGTTTTGAAACTCATTCGGGATGAAAGGTTTGCAAACACAAATTTCTGACCTCAAATTTTTTTTTTTTCTGATTTTTCTCTAATTTTTCTAATTTTTTTTTTTGTGAATTATTAGAATTTTCAAATAACAAAAAGTCAATTAAAGAAAATAGTCAAGAAAAAAATATTTCTAGAATTTTCTCTAAATTCTTTTTTATTTTTTTTGAATTTTTTAATGATTTTTTTTGAATTTTTTATGAATTATTAAATCAAATTGATAATATATTTACAAAAGAAATAAAAATGAAAACCGATTTAAACCTGGTTCAAAAAATCTACTAGTTCTAGGGGAGAACCAGTTAAAGGGTACACTGCTCTCGGGGGACTGATCCGGGAGAGGGGGATAACCGATTTAAGGTCGGGTCAGGGCCATGTGTCATACTGCAAGAGGGGCTTGGGAAGTGATCCGGATTCCTAACATGGTCGGATCATGGCCGTTAGTGGGAGAGGATGATCAGACAGATATAGAAAAGCCATATGAGACGCTTGAATGAAAGGCAATTGAGGAGCCACATGTCAATGATCGGGTGGGGGAGCGGAGATTGAGGGGAATTTTTACACTGTATGATCATGACCGTTGATGGGAATCAAAGATCCAACGACTAAGACAAGGCATACTCGGATTTCTGACATGGTCAAATCTTGACCGTCTAGAGAGATCTAGATCAAACTTTGGGTGATAGGTAGCACACGGATAGCTGACGCGGGAAGATCCTCACCATTCTAAAGAAACACAGATCTTACAGTTGAAGTTTGATCGGCTTGGCTCTTTGACATGGCAAAATCTCATCCCTTCATGGAAAGTAAAGATTGTACAGTTGTGGAAGGGACATGCAATATTTTGCGTGTGTGGAGGGGATCACACCACGTGTCGTGATCTAGTGGCTTTGAGCACAAACATATTTAAACCCCAAATTTTTTTTTTCTATCTCATTTTCATTCTTCAATTTTCGAAACACCCTCTCCCCACTCTCTCCTTTTCCCTTTCTCTTCTTCCTCTTCCTCTTCCTCTCGTGCGAACATAAACCCTAGGGTTTCTAGGTCTTTGCCCCTTCCTTCATTTCCTCTTTCTCGAATACTCTCTTCTTTCTCTCTTTTCTTTGAATCCCTCCTTTCAGTTCCTTCTCTCTCTACAATTGTCACGCCCCGAACCTATAGGTGGGTCCCAAGTGTGAATAAAGTAACCTAACCTGTCTCTGTATCAATTTAAACGTACATGATACAATACATAAAGGGGGTCCGACCACGTGAGGTAAATGGATGCCCACATAAATACACACAATCATCCATACTCATCCATAATATGCAGCGAAATACAGTCTTTTATACAATA
The DNA here is from genome assembly GCF_029873635.1 of Malania oleifera. Classification (NCBI taxonomy): domain Eukaryota; kingdom Viridiplantae; phylum Streptophyta; class Magnoliopsida; order Santalales; family Ximeniaceae; genus Malania; species Malania oleifera. The sequence continues at coordinate 57,631,683 of NC_080420.1, read as the reverse complement.
ACAGTATCATACTAGAGTCCACACAAGCTAGGATATACATTAACATAATACAAATATACCCTAGGTGTCTACAAAAACCATCATGACAACCTGGATACCAAAACTCGTACCTAAAAGGTACAAGTACTAGCTACGACACCCCTTGCTTCCCGACGCTAGGATGCTACTTACCGCTACCTGAAGGCCCTGAAAATATTGTACGTACATTCAGGGTGAGACACCTCTCAGTAAGGAAGAAAACAATTTATATCAATGTGTGGCATACCAGTGTCTTTTTACATACTTCATAACACTATACATACAATACAGTTTGAAATAATTCGTACAGTTTCATACAATTCCATACAGTTGCAGTATTTTTAGAAAACCATTCCAGTTCATACGATACCCAAAACATACATACATACATACATACGGTCAGTGTCATCACACTAGTTCGCAACTACACAAGGTCACCTCGTCTCATAGCGATTACATTGCTACATACGCAACTACGCTGCGACGATCAAGGCCCAATAGTGATTACATTGCTCTATACGCAACTACACAAGGTCACCTAGTCTCACAGCGATTACATTATTACACGCGCAACTACGAAGTGACGACTCAGGCCCAATAGTGAATCCATTGCTACATATGCAACTACATAAGGTCACCTAGTCTCACCACGATTACATTGCCACATGCAAAACTATGCTACGACAACTCAGGCCCACAGTGTATCCATTGCTTCATATGATGTAGCATATAGCTCACACCACTTTGGTGACCAACCGAAATTAGACTGGTGATATTTCACACCCTCGGATATAGAGCCGGACACTTTTGCCTATGGTAGTTAACCGATCCATAACACAATGTAAGGTAATTAGCTGTCACATAGTTGTTTCGGCGTATGGTAATTAGCCGCCCCTAGCCGATTTCACAAAACTTGGAATCATTTTGGAACTCACGTCCCTATACATTTCAGCATACGGTAATTAGCCGCCACATAATTGTTTCACAAATACCTGGAACAAATACATACAACCATACATACCACACTTATTTGGTTTACTGAAAATCATATCATTTACAATTTCAAGTATACAGTTTATGCAAATATGGATTACGGTCACCTCAATAATACAGTTTTAACACAACCACCAGTTTTCCAAACAAAATAGAGATGATACTCGAAATCCCCAATTTTCCAGAAAAAATTGTAACCCAAAAATCCCGCATTTTACCTGATAGATTTCCCCAAATAAGTAGTCAAAACATACATACGATCGTAGCCTACAAGCTTACCAATCCTAATTTTGAAAATAAACTAATATAAATAGAATCCCCTTTCCTTAACCCAAAATCCAACTACGAACTCTACGGTCCTCAAAACTACGAACCGAGACTTCAAAACCTACAAACCACAATACAATACATACTTACAATCCGTACTTCTACACATATACTGAATCAGAAACAAAAATCGAGCCTTACCTTGATTTTAGCCCGAAACTTGAAAACGCTCGAAATGAGATTCTGATCCATTTAAGTTGTAAAGAATCCTTCCACGATCCTCGTGGTAACTTCCGTTTCTCGATTCTAGCAACGATCGGTGAAGAAATCTAGAGAGAAGGAGTAGGGAGAAGTTTAGAGAGAGAGAGATATAATTGAGATTTCTTAATGGTGAAGTAATGAGAATTTCCTTTTATAGCCCTTTGACCCGGCCAATTTCATCGACGCAATGGTACCTTCGTCGATGAGGTCTTCAGAAATTTCATCAATGAGATAAGGATTTCGTCGACGAATCCTGATATTTCCAACTTTCCAGACCTCTCGGCTTCTCCTTGTCGACGAGGCTTTGAATTTCATCGACGAGAAGAACAAAGGCTTCATCGACGAAATCTGGCTTCATCGACGAACCTGCTATTTTACCAAAATATCCCTCTCTTTATATATATAAACCCATTATCACGGTTCGGGTTCTTACAACAATTCCCCTTCGCAGTGATTCCCTCTCAGACCTCCTAGATTCCTAATGATTCTTCTAAAAGGAATCATCTGCTCTTAAAAGTCAGAAGCTCTCTCTCTCTGCCATGCTTTCCCCTCTTCTTTCTTTCTTTTTCAATCTGAACCCTCTGGAATCGAGGCCTCCTGAAACTCCTGAAAACCCTAGTTTAGGTTTTCAAATTTCTGCGACTCTTTTCCACTCACCTCTCTTCTTTTTCGAGTAGATATAACCCTCATGAACACTTCGACAAGCACCTAGGGGTGCTTCAAAGGAAAAAGCTTATCCAAACCTCAATGAGGTTCTTTCATCCTCCAGAGATACCTAAAAAACCATATAAGTTCCCATTTTAATATTTTATTTTTATTTTTATGTGAGTGATTATCTAGTAAAGGTTGGTTATGTTTGTGATGTTATGGCTTTGCGACGGTTTGAATGCTATTGATGTGCTAGGTAGTTTGGGTTTTAGGCTGGGATTAGGATTTTGAGTATCAAGCCTCAGGGTTGGGGTTGAAGACGAGGCAACTCGTCTTCACCCAGTGAGTTGTGTCAGGGGTTGACTCGCATGAGTCAACCCAGGTGAGTAGCAGACTCGGGTGAACCCAAATGAGTTTAGGAAGTTCAGGTTAGGCTTGCTACGTGGGCTTTAATTGATTTTAGAAAACAAAGCTTAGTCTAATTTTTAAAATGTGGCCCAATTACCCCCTTTTTTTAAAAACAGGCCCTGTCCATTTTTGAAAACAGAGGCCCAGGGTTAATTTTTTAAATAGCCTGGGGTCATTTTTTAAAATAAGCCCAATTCAAGTTTTTTAAAGGGGCCAAGGTTACATTTTAAAACAAGTCGACCTCATGGAATTTAAAAATGGGCTTCGGGAGACGTTTTTTTTTTTTTTTAAATAGGCTGAGTTTAAATTTAAAAATGGGCTTGGGTTAATTTTTAAAAACAATATTGGCCTCGGGTGAGTTAGGGTTAAAATTTTGTGATGGGCCTGGGGGATTTTAAAGTGAATTAGGCCTGAGGGTTACTTTAAAATGGGTATGAGCCCGGGTTATTTTAAAACAGGGTGGCCCTTGGGGTAGTTAAAATTGGGCTTTGGGTTTGGGGGGTTCAAACCCGAGTTCAGGCTTGGGTTTGGGATAGTTAGTGCTTCAGCTTGTGAACCTGACACTTAAGGAAGGGGGTGGGTACCTGCATTTATTGACTCCATGGGTCATACCCTATTTTGATCATGACAAATATTCAGGTATTTAATGTCTGCCGAGTTGATGTACAGGTTTATCTTGGTAATATCATAATGATGGCACAAGGAATTGAAGCAGAAGACCCAATACATCCTATACTTTATTTCATTATTATTTAAAGGGTCTGTAATAGTACATAGGGTTTTAATTGTAATAATTGCATGCATCACCTGCATGGTATGTGAGGTAAGCTTAAAATGAAAATGACCTTAGAAAGACCTTAGGGATTACCCTTCGGTCGACCGACGCTGGATTTTTTTGGTGCCTTCAAAAAGACGTAGAAATGACCTTAGGACACTCACTCACGCACTTGTATGTGTTGGTCATTTGAGTAGGGCAATTGCATGTTTAAAAAGGACTGAAATGCACAAAATGTGTACCTTTGGTTAACCGTACCCCAAGGTACAAATGCCCCCCGGTCGATCGAACTTGGTCCAGGTCAAACGACTAACTACAACCCGGTTGGCCGAACTCCAGTAGTTCAATTGTCCCTGGTCGACTGAACCTCCCTAAAGTCAACTTAATTGACTTCCTGGTTGACCGAAAACTTTTTGTATTGCACCAACTTGGTCGACCAAGTTCCCATATGTGGGAACTCAACGGTCTGGTCAACCGACATTGTCACGCCCCGAACCCGTAGATGGGATCCAAGTGTGATTATAGTAACCTAACATTTCTCTGTATCAATTAAAACATACATGCTACAATACCAAAAGAGGGTCCAACCCCGTGGGGTACATGGATGCCCTTACAATCATAACATACACATCCATACTCATCATATACATAGTGGAATACGGTCTTTCTATACATGTACAGTACCATACCAGAGTTTATACAAAGTTAGGATATACATTCCCATAATTACAAAACATACCCCGGGTGTCTACAAAAACCATCACGACAACCCAGTTACAAAACTCATACCTAAATAGGCACTAATAGCAGCTAACGACATACTCGCTTCCAACTGCTAGGATGCTAATTACGGCTACCTGAAGGACCTAAAAACATTTGTACGTACATTCGGGGTAAGACACCTCTCAGTAAGGAAGAAAATAGGTTGTATTGGTGTGTGGCATACTAGTGTTATTTTATGTAAAACATAACACCATACAATACGATACAGTTCAAAAACATTTCTATATAATTCCATGCAGTTCTAGTATTTTTACAAATCCATTCCAGTACATACGATGCCCAAACATACGGTCAATGTCGTCACACTAATACGCAACTACGCTATGAAACCCAAAGTTTCACAGTGATTACATTGCCAATACAATGTAGCTCACACTAATATGGAACTACTCCATGAAACCCGAAGCTTCACAATGATTACATTGCCATTACAGTGTAGCTCACACCCCTCGGTGACCAGCTGGGATACAAGTGATATTTCACACCCTCAGATATAGAGTCGGACACTCTCGCCCACGATTTTGACATCGGTACATGGTGCAGCATACGATAATTAGCCGCCCCTAGCCGATTTCACAAAACCTAGAATCATTTTGAAACTCATATTTCTATACTCATCAGCGTACGGTAATTAGTCGCCACATAGCTGTTTTTCAAAATACCTGAAACAATTAAATACAATCATACATACCACACTTATTTGGTTTATGGCAAATCATATCATTTTCCAATTCAAGTATACATTTTTATACAAATATGGATAACAATCATCTCAATAATACAATTTAAACAAAACAAACAATTTTCTAAACAAAGCAGAGATGATACTCGAAATCCCCAAATTTTTTCAAAAATTGTAACATGAAAATCCCATATTTTATCTGATAGATTTCCCCAAATAAGTTACCAAAACATACATACGATCGTAGCCTACAAGCTTACCGATCCCGATTTCAAAAAGTAACTGATATAAACTAAATCCCCTTACCTTAACCCGAATTCCAACTACGAACTCTACGGTCCCCAAAACTACGAACCGAGACTCCAAACCTACAAACCACAGTACAATACATGCTTACAACTCATACTACTATACATATTTTGAATTAGAAAGGAAAACTGAGCCTTACCTCGATTTTGGCCCGAAACCCGAAATAGCTCGAAACGAGATTCTGATCCGCTAGAAATGTAGAGAATCCTTCCCTAATCCATGCAGTAACGTTGGATTTACGAATTAGGAGACAACCGGAGAAGAAATCAAGAGAGAAAGAGCTTCGAGTTCTAGAGAGAGAGGGAGAGATTTTTAAGCTAACTTAGCTTGGAAGCAACTCATTTGGATATTTATAGCCCTTTGACTTGGGTGGATTCGTCGATGAGATGACATCATCGTCAACGAGTTCACCGAGTTTCTCATCGATGAGACGGCGATTTTGTCGACGAGTTGGATATTTCCATTTTTTCCAAACCTCTCGGCATTCCCTCGTCGACGAGCCTTTGAATTTCGTCGATGAGAAGCCACTAACCTTCGTTGACAAAGTTTGCACAATTACCTTTTAACCTGTCTCTTAATCAATTTAATCCTTTTATCACGAATCGGGTTCTTATAGACAGGCTTAGTTCAAAATTAGCCTAGTCGACTGAACCTCACAAGAATTGAAAAATCGCCTTCGAACTTATATGTCTGGTCGACTGAACCCCAAGTACTTGGGTAGACCGAACTTGTCCTAGTCGACCGGTGCTCTCAGGTTGGACCTATTTTTTTATAGCGGTTAACTCACTTAAACAGGGTTAAAATAATTAAATAATATTAAAACTTTTTTAATTATTCCAACCATGCCCTTAATGGTTATATTTCTAGGGAAGTCTATAAATACCCCCTCATTTGGAATAATTAGCAAAGGATTAGCAATCTTAATTAGGAGAAACTCTTTAAAATTCCAAAATCTATAATACTAATTTTTGAGCCTCCAACACTTATTCTTACCAGATCTTACTACTCAAATATCTTTTGTAAGTGTGATTTAAGTGTTGTTGTTCTATAAGGATTGCTCTCTCAAGATTGTGTTTGTGTGAAATTATTTTATTTGAGAGCATATCCTTAAGTGTTCTTAGGGGGCTTTATCAATAAGTCTTTCCTAAGAAGACTTTGTTGGAGCTTCTGAGTATTGCATCGTCATTGCAATATCTTAAGAAGTTTGTATTTGATTTTGGTTGCAAAAATTCTTTTCAAATCACTTTCAAATATATAGTGTGTTTCATCTTGATAAATCTTTGAAGAGATATTTGTTTGTGTGATAAAAATCTTTGTTGCAACATTCATTGATTTATATCATTCGTTGAATACAAAGATTAAACTCTTTTTTGCAAACCAAACATATACATTACTTAAGCATCATACGATTGAGAAAATCTGCTGATTGAAATATATATATATATATATGTATATATATTGTTTGACTAATATCTTTGTTTTAGCACTTAGATTAAATACATCTTGTGATACAAAGATTATAGTGATTGCACTCTCATGCACTGATTACATCGGCTGCAAATATATTTGAAAGTAGATTTATTAAACCACACTGAGCTTACTTATTATATCGTATTGGTGGTGTATGTGATTGCGCGTAACTGGGTACATATCTTCTTTACATACAAGCATAATCACTGTACCAATCTCATTGATTGTGAACATACTGTTGTATTTCTAGGCATGGGCCTAAAGAGGGAGACTAGCCCTGTGAAATAGTCCCGGATTGGCTTAGACCCGGTTAGGAAAACTAGGTGCGCCATCCTGTTAAGGCTTGTTGGTTGAGGTTAACACCGCTAATTGACCTGGTTGTAAAGGTTGAGATCAGCCTTGTGCTAATTGACCTGATATTATTAGGTGCCTCTCCACCCGTTAAGTGAACCTTTAGTGGAATCCTCGGGCTTGCAAGCTAGAGGCGGGGACGTAGGCACAATTAGCCGAACCTCGATAACATATCGTGTGTGTTCTTTATATTCCCGCAAATTTATTTTTTGCACTTTTACTTTTAGCACATGTACGCTGTATGTTTGATTCATTATATGTAGTACATGTGTTGATTGAGTTTATAATTAAATAGAAAGACCCTAGGTTTGTATAATGCTATTGCTAGATTAGCTAAACATAGGAATAAATTTTAAGTACCCAATTCACCCCCCCTCTTGGGAATATACCAATTCTAACAATTGGTATGAGAGCCTCGTAGCATTGACTTAAATGTTTTTGCTAAAAGATCAAGATGACTCAAATTGGTGTATCCCCATTCGGTAAGGGACAGTCACCTTTTAGTCCTCCTATATTTTGTTGTGTCAATTACACTACGTGGAAAATTAGAATGAGCGTTTTTATAAAATCAATGAACTAGAGGGCCTGGTAGGTGATTGTGAATGGAATTTGTATGCTAGTAGAAAATGATATTAATTTTATACATGCAAATTCATATGCCATGAATTTACTGTATTGTGCTGTAGATACTGATATTTTTCATGAGATTATGACATGTAGTAGTGCACAAGAGATTTGGGATGAACTAGAAAAGAAATATAGAGAATCCCAGGTGAAGGAGAGCGTAACTCCTCCGAATGCTCTGAGCTCAAATGATCAGGAGGAGGTAAATCATGAGTTAGAAATCAACGAGGAGGTATATGATTCTCACTCTAGCTCGTTTGATGATTCTTGTGATGAATGTTGTGATGTGTCATATACTAAATCATCTGTTGATAATACTGTAAATGGTTCATGCGATGTTTACTATGAAAAATCTTGTAATGAATCATCTGATTGCTCATGTGATGTTTTGGCTGAAAATTCATGCAATGATTCATATAATAACTATGATATATCTTATGATGAATCATGTGCTGAATTGATAAATGAAAGCATGCCTTCATATGAAAAGCTAGATAAAACTTTATTGAAAATGAATAAATTTCTAGCAAAGTTATCTAAGCAAAAGTCGATTTTGAAAAATGAAAAAAAAAGCATGGCAAAGCAATTAAGAAAAATAAGAGATTATTATGCCATCTTAGAAAAGAGAAAGATTAAGAAGATATTGAAAATTATCTACTTAGAAGAAGAAATGGATGATTATTCTAGAGCTTCACACGAAATTAAAAATGAAAAGAATAATCATAATAAACCCTTAAGAGTTAAAAAGAAAAACATTTTCAAGAAGGGTTCATCATTTAAATCCAATAGTCTAGCCTCACTGAAGAAAAATAGAATAAGGAAGCATAATATTTCACTTATTTACAAAACCTACTTACACCGTAAAAGAAAATGGCACGTTCAATCCTTGTGTCCATCTAGTAGTGCCAAAGGCCTGGATAAGAAAATGAATTGGATTATCATGATGGTGAATCTTTCGAGATCTAAGGAAGATCGAATTCCAATTGAAATTATCTTTTAGTTAATCTTTCCTTGGTTTCTAGGTTTGGGGAGTTGTGATGACTGTAGGTTTGGGAAGTGATTGTTACTTTAAATGAAACTCTTAGTATACACACTCACTAAACAATCTTGTTATACTAAGACAATTTATCCACTTCCATATGGACATGGCATCTATGCCTAGTATTTAATTCTAAATGCTTAACCCATGCTAACATAAAAATCACAAAGTTAAGTAACTGTTGTCCATTTCACAAAATTGAGTGCTAGGGTTCTATCTTATATCATATATCACTATGCCCTAAACTCACTTTTGAATATGAAAAGCCTATATCAAAATCAAGTCATCACTCTAGGCTTAAAGCACTAATGATCATTAGTCCCCATTCTAACTAGTGCTTATTTAAGACATCCTTCCATAATCAAAATTTAAGGTAACCACTTAGGGATTCTAGTTCCATTGATTAACCAAAACATTCCCTTTTGTGCTTAAAACATAAAAATCCTTTGATTTTGGTTTAATCACTCCATAGGAAATCCTTACCAAACCACGATCATATTCGGTGAGGTTTCACCCATTCCTTGGTTCGTATCCTTGCTTCTCTATGTGTTAATATCTAAAGGATACTTTCCAATCACCAAAGAGCAGTGTTCAAAAACTCATATACTTCTAGTTGCTCTTTGTCTAAATGGTTTGGACATATTCACTCTCATAAAACTATTTTAATAAATGTCCTGCCTATCCTAAATACTCTTCTGTACCCATTAGTGATTTAAATTTTCAAAAAGTGTTTATTTATCTTCCCTTCACAAGCTTTCAAATCATTAAGTCATATTCTTTAGAGCTTTATGTACTTAGAAATGAAGTTAAATTGCTAAAATGATTAATATAGGTTTCAATCTAGAAAATAGAACAAAATTCAAAGAAAACTATGCACGAATCTTAACAATCAAAGCCATTTGAACTTAGGCCTCTCACACGCATTGAAACTCATATCAATAGAGGCAATATAGGCTTAGAACTCTCAAAGAAATAATCATTGTGACTTTTTGATCCAATAAGCCTAAAGCATTCATGCCAAGTCTAAACTCATTGAAAATCTTAATAACCTTGGCTAAAGAAAGTTGATAAATAAGAAAAGACATAAAATGAATTAGCACATAACTTAGGGGGAGCATATATTCTTTCATGATTATGTACATTAAAATGCTCTCAATTTTTATTTATGCTTATATGTTTGTATGCCTTTGTGAGAACAACTCTGCACTAATCTCATAACTATTCATTGTTAGCTATTGCTCATATCATCTATTAGATAGTTCATTTCTTTTATGAGTTGTTGAATGAACTACTAGAAAGCATGCTTGTGTTGAAAGCCTCCTACATGGCGGATGCAGTGATATAATTTGCATGCTAGTTGTGGATATTAGGTTGTTGTTTGATTTATATGATTTATCTGTTGAAAACAACCCACTATCAGATACAAGTTTTATGGGAAACTCTCCTATATACAAACGACATGTTGCTAAAATTTCGCCAGGATTTCCCATATAAAACCTTGTGTTAAAGATGATTATGATAAAATTAACGTTAAAATATTTTTGAAAGGATGAGTGAAATCTAATAGATAATTAAACTTTATCCTAGCATAATCATCAATCTTTTAGGAAGGCTCAGATCCATCCGTATAGGAAGCGCATAAATGATCCATATGCATCACTTTCATTTATTGAAATATTGAGGCTCTTCTGATATCCCTGAACATTATATCTTAAGCTTAAAACTTTATGTTTTGATATGGAATGTTCGTAGGTCATAAACTTTATTGCATGCCTTAATATATACTCTTCTGATGCATCCATGGTCTATAGGGACAACTATACTAAACAAGTGACAAATTTAATTGACGAATACTCAGTATAGTTGATTTTAAAGATTTGGATTGATGACTTATACTACTAAGCATAATAAAATTAATCTTTGGTTAGTATAAGTAATTAAAGAATCTAAGCACGTACTCAAATTGATAGGGGCAGCATCTAAACATGAAATCCTATTTTGTTTTGCTCACAAATATGTTTAGCTTAGATTTGTCTTTTGAATCGAGTGTGGTATATGCTTGAATGAAAAGTCATTATTGAAAATCATAATTTGAAATATGTTGATTTGCCACAATCATTTGATTTTGCCATATGATCTTGCATGTGATTGTTAAATCTTTAGGATCATTATGGTTGTGATTTTTTGGTTATATTTTAGTATGTGCTTAATGGACAAACCAGAAAACTTGTACTTGCTTGCTTTAAATTAAAATCTTATTTTTCCAGCAAGCAACCCCCAGTACTTTTTGCAAATATCAAAGGGGATATATTTTTAATACCTGTATATATATTTTACATATATTTACTATATTATAGCAAGAAATGCTTTTAAATTAAACATGTTTTAGTTCTTGCTTGTGTGCTAAAGGCTTTCATGACTTGTGCTATCTATGCGTCAAAATTTTAAGTAATGAAGTTATTTTTGTTTGTTTAAAAAAAATTACAATGAATGTTGCATAACTGGTTCATGGAGCTAACATGAAAATGCATGTGAACTAGTTTGATCATTTTTATGCTCAAACTTACTATTTAGTATCATATGTTATGTGCTTTTAACTCAAATCTTTCGTGAGTCTTATAATTTGATTTAAACTTCTATGGTTTGTGGATAATTTTGGTCTAATTATGTTTGTTATGTCATTTAAATCATTTAAATGACTGGTTATTTAGTTTGTGTGCTTAATTGCTAAACCTATCAATGCTTTATACTCCATGAATTCGTTTGTGCCATGAAATGCATGATTATCATATCTCTTGCATGTTGATAGTTATATTCATGTTTTCAGAATACTGAATTGTTTGAGTTGATTATTGTGGATATAATGTAAATCCAAAACTTAATCATGTAACGCCCTGACCCCCTACGTAGGCTTAGAGTGCTACTAATCCATTCATTTACCTGATAATCCACATTCTAATATCATGTACGCAGTAGAAAACATAACTATAATCTTCTAAAAATATAATATTAGAGTTTTCTAAATCTATCCACCAACCATAATAAATTAATCATCTACTTGTATTCAAATATATACATATCTCCAAACATTATCCACAAATACTAGTATTCACAACACTAGTATGTTTCACAACCATTTATAAAATCTAGAAGACTTGAAATATAAAACATAAAATATCTACATTCCCAAAAACATTATTAAAATGTTTATACCTTTTTTCTCATATCTCCCATAAATGCTATAAAATATTGAGCTCTCTAAGTTCGATCTCGAGGAAATCTTGAAAAAGATAAATTCATATTGGGTGAGACACATCTCAGGAAGGGAAGAAACATACATATTAAAACAGCGTGTGGCTAACATGAGGTAAATAAATATCATTTTAGTAACATTTTTCAAATCATTAACATAACATTGAAATCATTCTCTAAACCTACCAATCACATGCAAAGGTTTAACCCACGAGATTACCCAAGGATAGGGGTAATTACTCACCCATACAAGTAGCACCCCTCTGCTCTGATACTAGACAACCCTAAGGTCACAACTAAAGCATACCACGACACTCACCTTTCTTAGTAAGCCCTTAAGTGATAAATTAATCTCGTACTCATACGGTTCAACAATAGCTTATCAGCAAAGGCCTTAAGGATAGGGAAATCTACCCGCACATACAAGTAGGTTCCCTCTGCCCTAGTACATTATGCAGCTACTGCCACATCTAAAGCTACTAGTGCACTCGCCTTACTCAGCAAGCCCTTAGGCAGAGAGTGCGCCCCGTCCAAACGTAACATGTTCTACATACATAAATACTTCTAGTATCATAATACATTGATCTTTTTGTTATTATTCAATCATATACATCTGTTCATGTTCATAGCTTAAACATTACATTGCATTTCACTTTACGTAATCATCAACATTACATCGTTCACATTTGTCATTTCATTCCTTTATCATTTCATTGCCATTACATTGCATTTTCATTTCTTTCCTTTGTACTACAGCTGGTCTTTAGCCATCATCAGTTAGTCTACAGTTTCCTTCAACCGTCATTAGTTAGTCTACACAGAAGTGTGCTAGAATCTGCAAACATGACTGTCTTTTAGCTGTCTTACATTTACATGGTTGCATTCAACATACATAAGCAACATAGTCCATAACATATTTTATTCTCAATACTTTACTTACTTAGCCTGCATCTCATACATTTAACATATATTTGCACAGAATCTCATGCCACACAATTTAACAGTAAAATCCATACATATTCTTGTAAAATAGGCTAACCCATATTTAACATTTATATGCCGAAAATACATTTCATTTCTTACATAATTCCTCAGAAATCACTTTTCACTTTCATCAGTTCATTTCCACATATACATAGCTAAATAAACGTTCCTAGACTCAGAAATCATAGTTTTACATGGTTGACATTTTATAGTTCACACCAAAACATACATATATTATAACATAATTTATCACCTTTAATTTCATAACATCTGCTTTAATATATAATTTCCCCTTACCTGATTTCTTGATCTACGCCAACAGGGACCCTAAAAAATACCTGCGGTGCTCACCCGAACCCTGAATGAAAAATCCTAATTTCATTAAATTAATCCTAAATAAAATACTATTTTAATATTTCCTAGGCCTTTAAAAACCAAATAAATAGTTATACCCTCAAATATAACCAATTTTCCAAATCCCACTCTCACTTTGGTGTAGGGCCCAGAAAGTCCCAATTGAAAATTTACTTATGTCAAAATGACAACGATCACGACTAGGATCCTGTGGTGGTGCTTGATCGTTGACTTAACAACAGATTTAACAAGAAATTGAATAATTAGGAAAAAATTGCCTCATCTTAGGAATGGTGCCTACGCCGCTCCCATGACAAATCCGCTCCAAAAGAAATGTCAGTGGTGGAACTAGGAATCCGACGACACCTTCCGTTTCTCGATCGGTGCTCGTTAAATTGACGAAATTGAGGAGAGAGAGAGAGAGGCGGAGACAGAGACTGACTAAGAGAGAGCGCATAGCTTTCTCTCTTTCTCTGCAATTCGCAAGAAGCCTTCTGGCTTCCTTATCTTTTTTTTTTTTTTCCTTTTTTTTCTTTTACTTACTTTATATATATTATAACAATATCATATTATACTATATACAATATATATATATATATATATATATATATATATATATATATATAACCACCATTTACTTAACTTAATAAATTCAAGTTAATAATGTTTAATTAATTAATTACTAATAAATAATTTTAATTTAATTTAATTCTTTTTTTTCTATTTCCTTTATTTTTTTATTTAATACATTAATACAATAATGTTTAACTAGTTACCTGATTAATAATTTTAATTTATTAATTTTTTTAATTTTTTTTTCCGGGTTATTATATTCTTCCCTCCTTTAAAGAATTTCTTCCTTGAAATTTTTTACTAATCCACCATCCATAGCCAAATTAAATCATTATCATCTTAATCATAAACCTATACCTGCGCCCCTGACATTATCTGGCTTAATCAGGATCAACGAATACTCGTGTTGATCCACCTCTACCTAGAGGTACTTGTTGGTTTCCTCCGATACCATAACCTTTGGAATCAACTAACCAACCTCATACCACATATTTCCATATATTCCAATTTAAATATCAAACACCTAATTGACCACAAACCATTTAAACCACAACATCTAAATTATTCTCCTTCAAAGATTTTTCTCCCTAAATCATCCAACCTAACCTTTGAGTTCAAATTCCAAGTTCTAATTTCTCTGCTCGGAATCATCACCATCGATGGATTTACCATGATTTTCTAAAGCTAACTACTTCTTTAGAAAAACACAGAAGACCATCAAAGGATTTCTACCCCCAAACTTACGAAACACAACTCAGAATTCCTAACGGTATCTTAATATACCAATTCCTATCCTTATCGCAACTCAATCTTATACTCTGGTATAAATCATTCCTAACCTAATACTCTAATATTTCCATATCTAGGCGATGTGAATCTAATCACATTTGGCTGGACACTGCTCTGATACCATCTGCAACGACCCCCCTTTCAGGCATTGTCACTTTCCTTATGGGCCTTGCGCCTATGGCAACAACGGGTACCTATAAGAGCACTCACTGAGATTGAGGCATTACGTATCGTCGTCCCTTAATTCAGCAAGCTCCTGGGCAGAGAGTCTTACTTTGCCACAATCATTCATAAGCGAGAGTTCCCGAGAATTGGGGGTAACTACCTGTTTGCTTTGATACCATCTGTAACGCCCCGACCCCCTACGTGGGTCCGGAGTGCTACTAATCCATTCATTTACCTGATAATCTACATTCTAATATCATGTACGCAATGGAAAACATAACTATAATCTTCTAAAAACATAATACTAGAGTTTTCTAAATCTATCTACCAACCATAATAAATTAATCATCCACCTATATTCAAATATTTACATATCGCCAAACATTATCCACAAATACCAGTATTCACTGCACTAGTATGTTTCACAACCATTCATAAAATCTATAAGACTTAAAATATAAAACATAAAATATCTACATTCCCAAAAACATCATTAAAATATTTATACCTTTTTTCTTATATCTCCCATAAATGCTATAAAATATCGAGCTCTCTAAGCTCGATCTCGAGGAAATCCTGAAAAAGATAAATTCATATTGGGGTGAGACACATCTCAGTATGGGAAGAAACATACATATTAAAATAGCGTGTGGCTAACATGAGGTAAATAAATATCATTTTAATAACATTTTTCAAATCATTAACATAACATTGAAATCATTTTCTAAACCTACCAATCATATGCAAAGGTTTAACCCATGAGATTACCCAAGGATAGGGGTGATTACTCACCCATACAAGTAGCACCCCTCTCTCATGATACTAGGCAACCCTAAGGTCACAACTAAAGCATACCACGACACTCACCTTTCTCAGTAAGCCCTTAAGTGATAAATTAATCTCGTACTCACACGGTTCAACAATAGCTTACCGGTAAAGGCCCTAAGGATAGGGAAATCTACCTGCCCATACAAGAAGGTTCCCTCTGCCCTAGTACGTTATGCAGCTACTGCCATATCTGAAACTACTAATGCACTTGCCTTACTTAGCAAGCCCTCAGGAGAAGAGTGCGCTTCGCCCAAACATAACATGTTCTACATACATACTTCTAATATCATAATACATTAATCTTTCTGTTATTATTCAATTATACACATCTGTTTATGTTCATAGCTTAAACATTGCATTGCATTTTTACGTAATCATCAACATGACATCGTTCACATTTGTCATTTCATTCCTTTATCATTTCATTGCCATTACATTGCATTTTCATTTCTTTCCTTCATACTACAGCTGGTCTTTAGTCATCATCAGTTAGTCTACAACTCCTTTCAGCCGTCATCAGTTAGTCTACACAGAAGTGTAATAGAATCTGCTAACATGGTTGTTTTTCGGTTGTCTTACATTTACATAGTTGCATTTAGCATACATAAGCAATATAGTCCATAACATATTTTATTCTCAATACTTTACTTACTTAGCCTGCATCTCATACAATTTAACATATATTTGTACAGAATCTCATGTTATACAATTTAACAGTAAAATTCATACATGTTTTTGTAAAATAGGTCAACCCATATTTAACCTTTATATGCTGAAAATACATTTCATTTCTTACATAATTCCTCAGAAATCACTTTTTACTTTCATCAGTTCATTTCCACATATACCTAGCTAAATAAGTGGTCCTAGACTCAGAAAGCATAGTTTTACATGGTTGGCATTTTATAATTCACACCAAAACATACATATATTATAACATAATTTTTCACCTTTAATTTCATAAAATCTGCTTTAATATATAATTTCCCCTTACCTGATTTCTTGAACTACACCAACAGGGACATCGAAAAATGCCTGCAGCGCTACCTAGACCCTGAATGAAAAATCCTAATTCCATTAAATTAATCATAAATAAAATACTATTTTAATATTTCCTAGGCCCTTAAATACCAAATAAATAGTTATGCCCTCAAATATAACCAATTTGCCAAATTTCCCAAATTTCACTCTTGCTTTGGAGTAGGGCCTAGAAAATCCCAATTGAAAATTTACTCATGTCAAAATGATGATGATCACGACTAGGACCCCGTGGTGGTGCCTGATCGTCGATTTAACAACAAATTTAACAAGAAATTGAGAAATTAGGAAAAAATTGCCTTACTCCAAGAATGGTGCTTACGCCGCTCCCACGACAAATCCGCTACAATAGAAATGTCAATGGTGGAGTTAGGAATCCAACAACACCTTTCGTTTCTTGATTGACGCTCGTTAGGCTGATGAAATTGAGGAGAGAGAGAGAGAGAGAGGCTGAGACGGAGATCGATTGAGAGAGAGCATAGAGCTCTCTCTCTTTCTCTGCAATTTGCATGAAGCCTTTTGGCTTCCTTATTTATTTTTTTTTTCCTTTTTCCTTCTTTTACTTACTTTATATATATTATAACAATATCATATTATATTATATGTGTATATATATGTATATATATATATATATATATAATTTAATTCCACCTTATACTTAACTTAATTAATTCAAGTTAATAATGTTTAATTAATTAATTACTAATTAATAATTTTAATTTAATTTAATTCTTTTTTTTTCTATTTATTTATTTAATACATTAATTTAATAATGTTTATCTAATTAACTGATTAATAATTTTAATTTATTAAATTTTTTAAATTTTTTTTCTGGGTTATTACAAATTATGTCATTTTTATATAGATATTTTTGAGAAAAATGCTCTATTTTCAAACGGCATGCTACCAAAATTTTTAAGGATTTTCCAAAACCACATTTGTATTTGAATGATAATTACCTTTTATTTGTCTATATACTTTAATTCCTAATCTTCACCCCTTTTTACTGTTGCCAAAAGGGGGAGAAGTAGGTAAGTATTTGTCATCATAAAAAATGGGGAGATTGTTGACCCGATGAGTCACCCTATTTTGATCATGACAAATACTCAGGTACTTAATGTCTGCTGAGTTGATGTACAGGTTTATCTTGGCAATATCATAATGAAAGCACAAGGAATTGAAGCGGAAGGCCCAATACATCTGATACTTTATTTCATTATTATTTAAAAGGTCTGTAATAGTAAATAGGGCTTTGATTGTAATAATTGCATGCATCACCTGCATGGTATGTGAGGTAAGCTCAAAATGAAAATGACCTTAGAAAGACCTTAGGGATTACCCTTTGGTTGACCTTTAGTCGACCGATGCCGGATTTTTTTGGTGTTTTCAAAAAGACGTAAAAATGACCATAGGACACTCACTCACACACTTGTATATGTTGGTCATTTGAGTAGGGCAATTGCATGTTTAAAAAGGACTAAAATGCACAAAATGTGCTTCTTCGGTCGACCGTACCCCAAGGTACAAATGCCCCCCGATCGACCGAACCTGGTTTGGGTCAAACGGTTGACCACAGCCCGGTCGACCGAACTCTAGTAGTTCAATTGTCCTCGGTCGACTGAACCTCCCTGAAGTCAACTTAATTGACTTCCTAGTTGACCGAGAACTTTTTGTATTGCACCAACTTGATCGACCGAGTTCCCATGTGTGAGAACTCAACAGTCTAGTTGACCGACATGCTTAGTTCAAAATTAGCCTAGTCGATCGAACCTTGTAAGAATTGAAAAATTGCCTTCGGACTTGTATGTCCAGTCGACCGAGACCCCAGTTCAATTCAAGCCCGGTCGATCGAACCCCAAGTACTTGGGTCGATCGAACTTATCTTGGTCGACCGGTGCTTTCGGGTTGGACCTATTTTTTTACGACGGTTAACTCACTAAAACAGGGTAAAAATAATTAAATTATATTAAAACTTTTTTAATATTTCCAACCATGTCCTTAACGGTTATATATCTGGGGAAGTCTATAAATACCCCCTTGTTTGGAATAATTAGCAAAGGATTAGAAATCTTAATTCGGAGAAACTCTTTAAAATTCCAAAATCTATAATACTCATTTTTGAGCCTCCAACACTTATTCTTACCAGATCTTACTACTCAAATATCTTTTGTAAGTGTGATTTAAGTGTTGCTGTTCTGTAAGGATTGCTCTCTCAAGATTGTGTTTGTGTGAAATTATTTTATTTGAGAGCACATCCTCAAGTGTTCTTAAGGGGCTTTAACAATAAGTCTTTCCTAAGAAGACTTTGTTGGAGCTTCTGAGTATTGCATCGTCATTGCAATATCTTGAGAAGTTTGTATTTGATTTTGGTTGCAAAAATTCTTTTCAAATCACTTTCAAATATCTAGTGTGTCTCATCTTGATATTTGTTTGTGTGATAAAAATCTTTGTTGCAACATTCATTGGTTTATATCATTCGTTGAATACAAAGATTAAACTCTTTTTTGAAAACCAAACATATACATTACTTGAGCATCATACGATTGAGAAAATCTACTGATTGAAATATATATATATATATATATATATATATATTTTTGGCTAATATCTTTGTTTTAGCACTTAGATTAAATACATCTTGTGATACAAAGATTATAGTGATTGCACTCTCACGCACTGATTACATCGACTGCAAATATATTTGAAAGTAGATTTATTAAACCACACTGAGCTTACTTATTATATCGTATTGGTGGTGTATGTGATTTTGCGTAACTGGGTACATATTTGCTTTACATGAAAACATAATCACTGTACCAATCTCATTGATTGTGAACATACTGTTGTATTTCCAGGCACGAGCCTGAAGAGGGAGACTAGCCCTATGAAATAGTCCACGATTGGCTTACACCCGGTTAGGAAAGTTAGATACGCCATCCAGTTAAGGCGTGTTGGTTGAGGTCAGCCCCACTATTTGACCTGTTTGAAAAGGTTGAGGTCAGCCCTATGCTAATTGACCTGGTTGTATTAGGTGCCGCTCCACCCGTTAAGTGAGCCTTTAGTGGAATCCTCGAGCTTGCGAGCTAGAGGCGGAAATGTAGGCACAGTTGGCTGAACCTCGATAACATATCGTGCGTGTGCTTTACATTCTCGCAAATTTATTTTTTGCACTTTTACTTTCAGCACATGTATATTGTATGCTTGATTCATTATATGTAGTACACGTGTTGATTGAGTTTATAATTAAATAGAAAGACCTTAGATTTGTGTAATGCTACTACTAGATTAGCTAAACCTAGGAATAAATTTTAAATACTTAATTCACCCCTCCTCTTGGGAATACACCAATTCTAACAACATTCATACTCACATATTCACATGCGTTACATGGATTTGGAGAATACAAGGAATATAGTATTAGGTTTTACCTTCCTTCTTCTCTCCTTCGACCTTCTTCTTCTTTATCCCGTCTCCGTCTGGTGTTAGTCAGCTGCTGTACTCTGAGTGTGCTCTGCTTTTGTTTATGAATGTGCTCTGCTTCTATTTCTGAACGTGCTCTGCTTCTGTTTTTGAACGTGTCCTATTTCTGTTTCTGACTATGTCCTGATTGCTTTATATTCTACAGAGCTTCCTCTCCCTTTAATTGTTATTCTAAATGCCCTCCCCTTTCTAAGTTTTTAGAGTTTTCTTTCTAGCTAAACCTCTCTCGCAATTTTTGCAGAGTTTCCTTTTCTCTTTTCTTGCCTCTTAATTTTTCCAGGGATTTTCTAATGCATTCTTCGCTTGTTTTTCCCACAGTGCAAGACTCCCTATTTATAAGGAGTCTAGGCAGCTCTCTTGGCACCAAAAAGGCTTCCCCTCCAACAGAATTCCCCTCTAACAACCATGGCAGGGAATATTTCTTTTTAACAAACTTCATTCCCTCTTTGCACACGTGAATTTTATTATTTTTTTTCTGAATTTCTTTTGGTAACTGACATGTTATTTCTCTTTGTGCGTAGGTGAACTGGGCTCCAACTGTTCCAGCTGGCAGACAAGGATTGAAGGGCTTTCATTTTCCCTGTATTTTGTATTTATTTTTGTAATCTGTATTGAATATATGTACCCCCATATCCCATTTCTTTGCAACATTTCGTTGTAACTTTTCTTTTTCTTTCCCTGTATTTGCTCATTTGTAACCCATGTATGTATTATTTCCTGTATGTGTACTCTTTTGCAACATTCCTTTGTACTACACCTTTTGGGCACGTGTCCCTTCTTTTTTAATAAAATGTATGACCTTTATGCTTTCAAATTTTGACCTAGACCCCCATATAAAAGCTTACCAATCTCACCCCAAGAATAATTGGTAAAACACGAACTTAGGTCTTACAAAATACCTGAATTTAAAATTAGAAAACCTAACCTTAAAATTAAAAATGCTCAACCTAAAACTCATCTCAGAAATTTGAGAGACTCAATTTTAAAAACTCACAGATTCAAATTAAAGAGTTTGAAAAATTCAACTTTCATCTTAACATGCTAATAGGCTCAAATTTGAATTTTAAGGAACTTAATCAAAAGGACTCATGACTTAATACCTGACCTAAGAAATTAATTTTGAAATTAAGTGGTCTCGACTCGGTTTAAAATCAAAATCAAGTGGACTCAAATCAAATTTTTTTGAAATAATCGTAACTCAATTAAAAATACCTGGACTCAATAAAAACACTTGGATTCCTTTTTTTTTTTTTTTTAAATAACTGGACTCAGTTTAAAGATATCTGGGATCTGGTACACTATTTCAAAGACTCAGGACTCAATCCCGTTTTTTTCAAAAAGGATCCTCCAATTCTTGGGATTCAAAGTCAACTTTTATTATGTTGGGTTTTTCTAGAACGACTCGGTTAAAATTGGGGTGTCTACAACTGCCTCTCTTTGTAGGTTTTGTTGTTTCAATGTAACAGTCGGAACTCTCCTATGTTATTTGTAGCAACAATCCTGCAATGATAAAAACACCTATTTTAACCGGGCCACACAACTGCCTAATGCTTTCATATCAACTAGATGCAATTTTCTTCTGCCAACCAGGGGTGAGAAAATTTAAACAGTGCAAAATGGGAATGTTGCACAATTCTCTAGGAAGTTAGTAGCTAGTGGTTTTTGGTTAATGGGGGTTAGTGGTTAGCATGGAATTATAAAGGGATGAAGGTGACTTGCATTGGATGTAAGAATTTGAGCTAGTATTCCAAAGCAACTAGTAACGTGACCAGATGTAAGAATCTGAGCCGAAACAAACAGGGCTGGCTTGCTTTGAATGTAAGAATTTGAGTCGTAGTGGATACAATGATCTGAGCCAAAACAATACAATGATGGCTTGCTGCAAATGTAAAAATCAGAGATGTAGTGGATACGATGATATGAGCCAAAGCAACATAAAGATGGCTTACTGCGAATGTAAGAATCTGAGCCATAGCGGATGCAATGATCTGCGCCAAAACAATACAATGATGGCTTGCTGCGAATATAAGAATCTGAGCCATAGAAGATACGATGATTTGAGCCAAAACAACACAATGATGGCTTGCTGCGAATGTATGAATCCGAGCCGTAGCAGATATGATGATGTGAGCCAAAACAACACAATGATAGCTTGCTGCAAATGTAAGAATCTGAGCCATAACAGATACGATGATCAGAGCCAAAACAACACAAAGATGGCTTGTTGTGAATGTAGGAATTTGACCCACAGCGGATATGATGATCCAAGCCAAAACAACGCAATGATGGCTTGTTGCGAATGTAAGAATCCAAACCGCAGCGGATATGAGGATCCAAGCCAAAACAACACAATGATGGCTTGCTGTGAATGTAAGAATCCGAACCATAGCGGATACGATGATCTGAGCTAAAATAAACACAATGATGGCTTGCTGCAAATGTAAGAATCTAAGTCATGGCAGATACGATGATCCGAGCCAAAACAACACAATGATGGCTTGCTGCGAATATAAGAATCCGAACCATAGCAGATACGATGATCCGAGCCAAAATAAACACAATGATGGCTTGCTGCAAATGTAAGAATCTAAGTCATGGCAGATACGATGATCCGAGCCAAAACAACACAATGATGGCTTGCTGCGAATGTAAGAATCTAAGCTGTAGCAGATACGATGATCCAAGCCAAAACTGAACAATGATTGTTTGCTGTGAATGTAAGAATACGGGCTGTAGTGGATATAATGATCCGAGCCAAAACAACACAAAGATGGCTTGCTGCGAATATAAGAATTCGAGCCATAGTAGATACGATGATCCGAGCCAAAATAAAACAATGATGGCTTGTTGCAATTGTAAGAATCCAAGTTGTAGCGGATATAATGATTCAAGCCAAAGCAACACAAGGATGGCTGATGAGTACTTAGGTGCAGGATCCCGAGTCTTTGGAAAATGGCTACTCCACCAGGAACGGCCAATCAAATGCAGGGTCTAAGATCTCGAATAACTGCCTGGGTGTAGAACTTGGGGGCCAATGCCCTAGTTTCGAAACAAATGGATTGATTTTCTCTTGGGTTAGCTGTCTCAATTTCGGAATACCTGAATCAAATTGGCATAAGTGAGCTGCCCTAGTGTAACGACCTGCTTATCTAATCATATAATTAAGCATACATAATAATACAGTCCACCTGAACCCGTGGGTAACGGAGATGCATATGACATTCATAGCGGAAAACCTAAGCAGCAGTAAATACAAAATCACATTCTAAAACCATAAAATACATAATACCAGAGTTAACTATAAACCATCACGTTCTATAATTATATACAATCTCCAAAATATCCAAAATACCAAAAAGTATTTCCTAAGATCCTACAACAAAAACCATTGATCCTAGTTCAACACTTACCCTCCTAACGGGGTAACACAGACTTAACTCAATGGCGGCCTCGATCCGCCGGTCTTTCTAGATTTCCTGAAAAATTATTTAATGTTGGGGGGTGAGACACTTCTCAGTAAGGAAAAATAAACTAAATACAACTGTGTGGCAAGATAAATATTTAATGATAATATAAATATACAATACATTCTTCATACCAGAAAACATTAATCATTTAATAACTGCATAAACGTATACCTTCATATTTTTAATAAATCATACTAATCATAACTGTCTGGTATAGCTAATAATACTAAAAACATACCCAGGATGAATAGCTAGCTAATGTCATGTATTACCCCCCATGACGGGTTGTGCAGCTAGAAGGTGGGACCTGACAATGGCTGGCTAACCATTGCCGACTAAAAAATGTTTGTAAGTACGATGGGCCCACCAAACCTTGGTCCGGACTGCCAGGTGGACGTCTACAAATCTATACTGAAAGCCACATCGACTATCCATCTCCCACTCCCTTGTGGGTTGGTTAGCACAAGTTTGAACATAGATATTTGATCTATATAGTTACGGTACTGCGCTCCTGAAAATGAACTAAACTAACATCCGGATTTTGATAACATATATTACATGAAAGTATAGCGTTTAACATAAATGGATTGATAGCATTTTCTATAATTTCATAAACATGGCCTTGCGCTGAACATTTCATAAATACGGCCTTGCGCCGAACATTTTGTAAATACGGTCTTGCGTCGAAATCATATATCATACACGGCCTTGCGATGACTATCAATCATGGCCGTGCGCCGAATATCTCGTACATATCATTCTGAGTAATTAAATCAATATCATGTATTTTCAAAATCATAATGTACTGTATTATTTCATAATTCCTGAAAACAGGCTTTACTCATAAATTTGCCATATCATAATACTTTTCATGAAACATAATATTCATGCTACACAAAGCTGAGTAAATTCGTACATTTCATTCTAAAATCATATTTTCTGTATAACAGCAGTATTTTTCCAAATATGCATTTTTCTCAATAATATTCAAATATAATACTTGCTTTCCTGAAAATTAATTGCTGATAAATAATAATAGCTTGCATGGAAAATAACTGCTTTAGTTTATTCCCTTACCTAGTACTGAAGAAAAACCCCTTAAAAATTCCACTCGTCTTGCACCGCAGGGTTCCCCTGTTCAACACCCCGAATTTAACAACTCCCAAAACTAAACTTCAGTATTTTCACGTGAATATCATTTCCTATAACTATGAAAAGACCAAATTTGGCATAAAAAGCCTTACCTTAACCCAGGGATGAATTGCAACTCAGACCCACCAACGATCCGCTCGGCCAGACTTGGAGAGAACTTCTCCAGGAGCATCGTGGGGACCTCAGATCATTGATCTGACGAACGACGGAGCTGAAATCGAAGAGAGAGGAGAGAGAAACCTTAGGGAGGAGAGAGAGAATGATTTTTTCTGATTTCTGCGTGAAAAATCCGAGGTTTACACTATTTATACCATGGGCTTCGTCGACGAGCCACGTCACCTCGTCGATGAGGTCAAGAGGAAATTCGTCGATGAACTCTCCCCTTTGTCGACAAAATTTAGAGTCGCCCAAAATAACCTCTCTATATCTTCTCGTCGACAAGGCACACCTTTGTCGATGAGCCTATACTGCCACATCGTTAACGAATGCGAACTATTTCCATTTTCCTCTCCCTTTAATATTTAAATACCATTATTCTTCAGGTCATTACATTCTCCCCTCCTTACAAAATTTCGTCCTCGAAATTTACTATTCATATAACTCATCATCCCTTAAAGGCAAAACGGTCTACTTATTTTATTACTTACCCTCACTTATGGCGGAGGAATACCGTGGTTACATTCCGAGTTGTGGGAGATTACATATACAAAAGAAAATTTCTCCCAAAACTAAAATATCACTTACTAACTAAAGTATTACATGTGCCTGCAAAGGAAATACTACATACTTACTTACATTTCCTAATTATATCTGATCTTCTTGGAACATTTGTAGGTACTTCTGTCTGATCTGTTCCTCGAGTTCACAAGAAGCCCCCTCTACTACATAATTCCTGCATAGAACCTTTACTAAAGGAATCTTCTTATTACGTTGATCTTATTCTCTTCTATCCAGAATCTGCACCGGCACCTCCTCATAAATTAGTGAACCACTGAGCTCTAACTAACCATAATTGATAATATGAGAAGGGTCTGGGAAGTATCTCCTCAACATAGAAACATGGAATATGTCGTGCATCCTGGATAATGCTGGTGGAAAGCTAACCTGTAGGCAACAGGGCCCACTTTCTCTAAAATCTCAAATGGACTGATAAACCTAGGGTTTAGTTTACCCTTTCTTCCAAATCTCATGACTCCTTTTAACGGAGTTATCTTCAGAAATACATGATCCTCAATATCAAATTCTAATTTCCTGCGGTGATTATCAGCATAACTCTTCTGTCTGCTCTGAGCTGCACTGATTCTATCCCTGATGAGCCGAACCTTATCGTACGCCTGCTGTACAAGCTCTGGTCTTATAACTCACTGCTCACCCATCTCATCCCAATACAAAGGAGATCGGCATCTACTACCATATAAAGCCTCAAACGGTGCCATGCCAATGTTGGCCTGATAACTGTTATTATGCGCAAATTCTACCAATAGCATAAACTGAGTCCAACTACCCCCAAAATCTAATACGCACGGTCGGAGCATATCTTCTAGTATCTGTATCATCCTCTTAGTATGCCCATCTAACTGAGGATGGAACTCCATGTTAAATGATAACTGAGACCCTAAAGCTTTCTGCAAGCTTCTCAAGAACCGTGACATGAAACGCGGGTCTCGATCTGACACTATAGATGCTGGCACCGCATGAGAATGAACTATCTCCTGAATACAAATCTCTGCCAAATGAATGAGGGAATAACTAATCTTGATAAGGAGGAAATGGGAGGCCTTTGTTAATTGATCTACTATCACCCAAATTACATTTTAGCCATGCGAGGTCGACGGTCGCCCTAAGACAAAGTCCATAGATATATGATCCCACTTCCACTCAGGGATAAATAACGGCTATAACTGACTTATTGGTCTTTGGTGCTCAACTTTTACCTGCTGGCACGTCAAGCACTGGGCTACATACTCGGTAATCTCTCTCTTCATACCACTTCACCAATAAAACTCTCACAGATCCCTGTACATTTTCGTACTGCCGGGATGATCTGTATACAATGATCAATAAGCCTCCCCCAAAATAGTCTTCCTGATGTCAATATCATCAAGAACACATAATCTAAAACGGAACCGTAAAGTTCTGTCATCTGAAATGCAGAATTCCTCACCCTGACCAGTCTGCACTCTATCTATCACCTTTACAAATTCTGGGTCTTCCTTTTGAGCAGCTCTAATTCTTTCCTACAGAGTAGGTTGTACCACTAAATTGGTGAAACGTACTGAAGGATCACTCTCTACCAACTCTATGCCGAGTCTCTCCAGATCCATCATAATCGGATACTGGATCTCCATAGCTGCTAACACTGGTCTCGTAGACTTCCTGCTCAACGCATTAGCTACCACATTTGCTTTCCCTGGGTGGTAATTGATAATTCAATAAAAATCTTTAATTAGCTCCAACCATCTTCTCTGTCTCATATTCAATTCCTTCTGAGTAAATAAATACTTTAAACTCTTATGGTCGGAGAAAATCTTACACCACTCACCACACAGGTAATGCCTCCAAACCATCTTCTTTGTCTGGACGCATACGCCACCACCGTGCCATGCTGCATCAATACACTGCCAAGTCCCTTCAAGGATGCATCACTGTAGATGACATAACCCTTACCCCCTGATGGGATGATTAGGACTAGTGCTGTGACTAGCCTCTACTTTAATTTCTGAAAACTTTGCTCATAGTTGTCGTCCCATTCAAATATGACATTCTTCCTAGTCAGTTGTGTTAGAGGCCCTGATAAAGTTGAGAACCCCTCGACAAAACAACGATAATATCCAGCTAACCCTAAGAAACTCATGATCTTTTGGACGTTCCTTGGTCTAGCCCAATTCACTACCGCATCAATCTTACTGGGATCCACATAAATTTTGTCTCCTGAGATAACATGCCCCAAAAACATAACTTTCTCGAGCCAGAAGTCACATTTACTGAACTTGGCATACAACTTCTTCTCCCCGAGCATTTGCAAAACCTGCCTCAAATGTACCTCATGCTCCTCATAGCTCCTTGAATAGACCAACACATCATTAATAAAAATAACAACAAACTAGTCTAAATATGGATGGAAGATCATATTCATCAAATCCATAAATATCGTAGGAGCATTCGTCAGACCAAATTGCATAACAAGGAACTCGTAATGCCCATATCTAGTCTTAAAAGTCATCTTCGATACATCTTCTGCTCTTACCTTTACTTTATGGTAGCCTAACCTGAGGTCGATCTTAGAATACACCTGTGTACCCTGGAGCTGGTCAAACAAATCATCTATACGGGGTAAAGGCTACTTATTCTTGATGGTCACTTTATTAATCTCCCTATAATCTATGTACATCCTCATAGACCCGTCTTTCTCCTTTACAAATAATACTAGAGCTCCCTATGGGGATACACTAGGTCGTATAAAACCCTTATCAAGTAAATCTTGCAACTAATCTTTCAGTTTTGCCAATTATGCTGGTGCCATTTGATACAGTGCTTTAGAGATCGGCGCTATACCTGGAAGTAGATTAATAGGAAAATCTACCTCATGATCAGGTGGCAAACCCTGTAATTCATCCAGAAACACATCAGTAAACGCCTTTACTACTGGCGTACTGGTGAGCTTCACTTCATTCCTCGCGGTTTCCTTCACGAAGGCCACAAATCCTTGACAACCACTTATAAGTAGCTTCCTCACCTAAACAACTGAGACCATATAAGGTAGAGACTGTACTCGTGACCCTGTAAATCTGAATTCTGGTCTTCTTGGAGGTCTGAATATCATCTCTCTTGCACGGCAGTCTATACTGGCAAAATTAGCTGCTAGCCAATCTATGCCGAAAATGATATCAAACCCATGCATGTCCAATATTACCAAATCAGTAGATAGAATCCTCCTCTGAATATCAATTGGACAACCCTGGAGCATCCTACTACATCTCATCGTTGACCTGGTCGGCGTAGCCACTAGTAATTCAACATCTAATGATTGTATTTCAGCCCCACATAATTTAACACACCCCGAAGATACGAACAAGTGTGTGGCACCTGAATCAAAAAGTGCAATAACTTTAAATGAAAACATATTAACCATGCCTATCACCACATCGCCGACTGCCTTAGCATCACCCAACGTCAGAGCAAAAACCCTAGATGGAGCCACATTCCTTTGCTGGCCTCCACGTGGCGCCTGGTAGCCTTTTTGACCAAGTCTAGCAACAAGAGCAGCACCAATCTGTGCCTGACATTCCCTCATCACATACCTTGGCTCCCCACACCGGTAGCAAACACGTCACCCAGCACGACACTCCCTCGGGTGTCTCTTCCCACAAGTTGGGCAAGTTAAAAGTGGCCGCATATCCTGAAATCCACAAGTCCCTATCTCTTGCCTCCAATCTCTATAATAGCCACCTCTCTTCCACGAACTACGTCTGACTCCCTGTTGGGAACTAGAAGGTGTGGACCTCTTCTTCTGTGTCTGCTCCTCAGCCTCTATCCGCTCCCCAATCTCCGCTATAATAGCTCTATCCACCAGTTTAGCAAAATCCTGCAACTTTAGAATTGACACCTAATTATATATTTCTCTCCTTAGACATCTCTCAAACTACCGCACCTTCTTTGCTTCATTTGGTATGATGTACAGGGTGAAGCGAGATAATTCGATGAACCTCGCCACGTACTGCTGTACAGTCTGCTGTCCCTACTTCAGATTCAGGAACTCCTCTATCTTAGCTTCCCTAGACAAGGCTGGAAAATACCTGTCGAAGAATGTCTCCTTAAACTATTCCTATGTCATCTCCAAAGCTACCGTACTTTGCTGCTCCAAGAGTTTCACCATCGACCACCATCTCTCGGCCTCCCCAGTAAGTCTGTAGGTAGCAAACAACACCCTCTGCTCCTCAGAACACTGTAGTACTACAAACACTTTCTCTATCTCCTACACCTAGTTTTCAGCAACTACAGGATCAGTTCCTCCTGATAAAGTCGGAGGATTCATCTTAATGAATTTCTCGATCGAACTGTCATGGCCTGCAGACGGACCACCTTGTTCCCTCAAACTCTTGGCAATTTCAGCCATAACTTGCTATGCCACATTGTGTAAGACTACATTCGAATCACCACCCGCAGCGCTTGAGGGTCCAGCACCCTCATTCCCCCTGGCATGGGCACTACTGCCACCAGGGTCCATCCTGAAAAACAAATAACTTCACGCAGAACCCCTTCACTATACATATCACCCAACCAATATAGTATATACTCCTAATTAATTCATCTCTCCTGATCTTAATTTAAGGTTCAATCCTGCAACCTAGATACCCAACCCGACGATAGTTTACCATGACTTTCCTGAAATCGTTACCTTTGGAAAGTCACACAAACCACCACGAAAGTCCTGCATCTAGACTACAAAACCAGACCTCAAATTTCCTTATCCTTTATTCTGGTATAATTACTGTTGCATTCTAGAGTCTACAGAATCTAGCATCCTAAGTTCTGATACCAAACTGTAACAACCTACTTATTTAATCATATAATTAAGCATAAATAATAATACAGTCCACTAGAACCCATGGGTAATGGGGATGCATATGACATTCACAACGGAAAACCTAAGCAACAGTAAATATAAAATCACATTCTCAAACCATAAAATACATAATACCAGAGTTAACTATAAACCATCACGTTTTGTAATTATATACAATCTCCAAAATATCCAAAATACCAAAAAGTATTTCCTAGGATCCTACAACAAAAACCGTTGATCCTAGTTCAACACTTACCCTCCTAACGGGGTAACATAGACTTAACTTAACGGCGACCTTGATCCGTCGGTCTTTCTGGATTTCCTGAAAAATTATTTAATGTTGGGGGGTAAGACACTTCTCAGTAAGGGAAAATAAACTAAATACAGCCGTGTGGCAAGCTGAATATTTAATGATAATATAGATATACAATACATTCTTCATACCAGAAAACATTAATCATTTAATAACTGCATAAACGTATACCTTCATATTTTTAATAAATCATACTAATCATAACTGTCTGGTATAGCTAATAATACTGAAAACATACCCAGGATGAATAGCTAGCTGATGTCATGTATTACCCCCCAGACGGGTTGTGCAGCCGGAAGGCGGGACCCGACAATGGCTGGTCGACCATTGACGAGTCAAAAATGTCTGTAAGTATGATGGACTTGCCACACCCTGGTTCGAACTGCCAGGTGGATGTCTACAGCTCTGTAGACCCTATGAGTCATACCCTGTTTTGATTATGATAAATACGGTATTTAAT
The DNA here is from genome assembly GCF_029873635.1 of Malania oleifera. Taxonomy (NCBI): domain Eukaryota; kingdom Viridiplantae; phylum Streptophyta; class Magnoliopsida; order Santalales; family Ximeniaceae; genus Malania; species Malania oleifera. The sequence goes on along the minus strand of NC_080420.1, from coordinate 57,600,634 downwards.
GAATGGTTTGATGAGTTTGTGTGTAGGACCGATCGAACATATAATATGGTGCACGCACACGACACATGAAGTGAAGACCTGAAGACCCTATTTATGTTGTATTGTAATTTAATCATTCATTTGGGTCTGTAATAGTAATTAGGAGAACATGGTCTGTAATAATTAATGCTTTACTTGCATGGAAGGATCGATAAGCTCAAGACCATAGATGGACTTTAAGGAAGTTCGGTCGACCGACATCGGATTTTTTCGGTGTCTTGAAAAAGGCCTAGAAATGACCCTAGGACACTCACTCATGCATATATTTGAATGGTCATTTAAATAGGGTGTTTGCATGATTAAATGGGACCAAAATGCTCTAAATAGGTACTATCGGTTGACCGTACTTCACAATACAAATACTCCCGGTTGACCAAACTCGGACCTGGTCAACCATTTGACCACAGTACGGTTGACCGAACCGTTATAGTTCAAAATTCCCGGTCAATCGAAACCTCCCTGGGTCAAAGTTTGACCATTTGGTCGACCGAACCAGGTAGTTAAAAAGGCTTTGGTTGATTGAAACCCCCTGGGGTCAAAAGTTTGACCATCTAGTCGGCCGACCCTTTTTGTACTCCAACTATCTGGTCGATCGGAGGGTCCTCGGGAGAACTCCCAGCGGTCTGGTCGACCGAACTAGCCAATTCAAAATGGCCTGGTCGACCGAACCTCGAAAAATTAAGAAATCTTCTTCTCCTGGTCGACCAAGACCTCAGTTCAAAAGTCCCCTGGTCGACCGAACCATATGAGACCTGGTTGACCAAACTTGTTATGGTCGACCGGACCACTCGGGTTGCCCCATATTTTTTACCGCAGTTAACTTTTTAAAACAGGGTTAATTAGGGTTAAATTGGTTTAAAACTATATTAATAATACCCTACATGTCCTAACGGCCATAATTTTTCCTATCTCTATATATAGGGCTCCATTTGCAAAAATTAGTAAGCAGATTAGAAAAAAAATTAGCAAAAAATCCTCTGATTCTCAAAAGCTCTATTTCTCACATCCAAGCCTTATTTCTTCATTCTTACTCATCCTCATTGCAAATCTTACTAAGTAAGAGTGCTATTGTGAGTATCTAGTAAAGCTTACACTCTCGCTAGTTTTAGAATCTTTGATATATATTTTTATCCGAGAGTAAGCTTGAAGTTTTTCTCGGAAACTTCATTAATAAGTCTTCGGTAGGAAAACTTCGTAGAGCTTGTGAGTTTTGCATAATCATTGCAATACTCAAGAGTTCGTATTGCTTCTTGTTTGTGAAATAAATTTTTATGAACCATTTTCAAATATCCTGTGTGCTTATTTTTGAGAAAAATACTCTTGGGATATTTTGCTTGTGAAGATCTTTGTTATTGCACCTTTTGATTGATTATATTATCTTGACTCAAAGATCAAATATTTTACAAACAAATTTCAAATATCTCTTGTGATTTATCTTGAGAAAAATATTTTGAGATATTTGTTAGCATATTGAAGATCTTTGTTGCTATATCTTTTTATCTTGATACAAAGATCAAATAAATTTTTGCAAATCATTTTTAAATATCTCTTGTGGTTTATATTGAGAAATATTATTTGTTGAGATATTTGAAGTGTGCTTGTGATCTTTGTTGGTGCATTGTGATTAAAATATTATTTTGACACAAAGATCCTATCATTTACACTCTCATGCACTGATTGCTATATTTGCATAAATATTTGAGAATAGACACTTAGACTACATCGAGCTTATCAAATCCTATCTTTTGGTAGTGTATTGATTATACTGTGCGTAACTGGGTACATATCTGCTTTACACGAAAGCACAATCACTGTATCATTTGTTGTATTTTAAATACTGTTGTATTTTCAAGCATGGGCCTGAAGAGGGAGACTAGCCCTGGAATAGTCCCGGATTGGCTTGGACCTGGTTAGGAAAGCTAGGTGCGTCGTCCTGTTAAGGTGTGTAGGTTGAGGTTAGCCTCGCTAATTGACCTGGTTGTAAAGGTTGAGGTCAGCTCTGTGCTAATTGACCTGGTTGTTTAGGTGTCGCTCCACCTGTTAAGTGAGCCTATAGTGGTAATCCTTGTGCTTGTTGGCCAAGGCGAGGACGTAGGCAATTTGGCCGAACCTCGATAACATTTCTAGGTGTCGTCTCTTTTATTGCTTTATTGTGCATGTCTGGTTAAACATTTATTACAGTTTAAAATTCCATGGTATATTTACATTGATTTATTTTACATGCACTAGATTGACCTTAAACTTGTGTAATACTGTTGTTAGTGGTTTGACCTAAGGCAATAAATTTTAAAATACCAATTCACCCCCCCTCTTGGGATTGCACCAAAGCTAGCAAACTCTACACTGAAAGCCCCATCAACTATCCATCTCCCACCTCCTTGTAGGATGGTTAGCACAAGTCTGAACATAGATATCTGATCTATATCGCTACAGTACCGAGCTCTTGAAACTAAACTAAACTAACATCCGGGTTCTGATAACATATAATACATGATAGTATAGCGCTTAACATAAATGGATTGATAGAATTTTCTATAATTTCATAAATATGGCCTTGCACCGAACATTTCATAAATATGGCCTTGCACCGAACATTTCGTAAATACGACCTTGCGTCGAAATCATATATCATACACGACCTTGCGCCGAATATCTTATACATATCATTCTGAGTAAATAAATCAATTATCATGTATTTTCAAAATCATAATATACTGTATTATTTCATAATTCCTGAAAACATGCTTTACTCATAAATTTGCCATATCATAATACTTTTCATGAAACATAATAATCATGCCACACAAAGTTGAGTAAATTCGTACATTTCATTCTAAAATCACTTTTTTTGTATAATAGCAGTATTTTCCCAAATATGCATTTTTCTCAATAATATTCAAATATAATACATGTTTTCCTGAAAATTAATTGCTGATAAATAATAATAGTTTGCATGGAAAATAACTGCTTTAGTTTATTCCCTTTCCTGGTATTGAAGAAAAATCCCCTAAAAATTCCACTCGTCCTGCACCCGTAGGGTTCCCTGTTCAACACCCTGAATTCAACCGTGATTATCATTTCCTATAACTATGAAAAGATCAAATTTGGAATAAAAAGCCTTACCTTAACCTAGGGATGATCTCCAACTCAGCCACACTAACGATCATCTCTAGCAGACTTGGAGGGAACTTTTCTAGGAGCGTCGTGGTGGCCTAAGATCATCGATCTGGTGAACAACGGAAGCCAAAATTGAAGAGAGAGAGGGGAGAGAAATCGTAGGGAGAAGAGAAAGAGAGAGAGAGAGAAAGAGAGAGATTTTTTTTTATTTTTGCGTGAAAAATTCAAAATTTACACTATTTATACCATGGGTTTCGTTGACGAGCCACGTCACCTTGTCGACAAGGTCAAGAGGAAATTCATCGACAAACTCTCCCCTTCATCGATGAAATTCAGAGTCCCCCAAAACAACCTCTCGGTGACTTCTCGTTGACGAGGCACACCTTCGTCGACGATCCTATACTGTGTCCGTGTTCGTTAACGAAGGCTTCTGCCTTATTCTGTTCTATTTCCATTTTCCTCTCTCTCTCTCTAATATTTAAATACCATTATTCTTCGAGTCATTACACCCAGTATTTGGATAGTCAGCAAAACAAGGATCAATTATTAGCAAAGGATGCCAGAACTTGTACAACACGACAAATATGACTGAATGATGCTATATGATGCATGTTGTTACTTAAGATGCCAAAATACGGGGATAAGTATGCATGCTGATGCATACACTTTACTTTTCTATTCAATGCATGAAATGCATGATGATGCATGAATTTTCCTTTCCCAGCACACCCAGTCTTTGATCTTGGCCATGTTTTTGAATTCCAATTTGATATGAAAGCATCTGAATTGACTCAAATGAAACTCAACATGAAATCTGCCCCAGTTGCATTTATTTGTCACTGATCTTGGCCATGTTTTCAACTTTCACTCTGACATGAAGGCACCTGAATTGACTCCACTAGAACTCAACCTGGAAATTGCCTCAATTAAATGCATCTGTAATTGCTTTTGGTTTTGTTTTCAAATTCCACTCAAATAAGCAAATTTCTAAATTGGCTCTCCTGAAATTTTACATGAAATCTACCCCAGTTGGATTATTTTGTGACCTATTCTACTTGTATTGCATTTTTTCAATGGGGATCTTCTATACTAGTGATTTTGAAACCTTTCGACTATCTGTCCTCTTTTTGGAGTTTTTGAAGAGTAAGAGGGTTTTTTTTTTGAAAATGAAAATGATTATGCCTTTATGACTCCAATTTGCTAAATCAAGAAATCAACATGTACAAAATAGATGCTTTTACCATGTTCAAATGCTGTTTCAAAATGAAATTTATACCAGTATCGTGAAGCCAAATGATATTAATGTTATTTTATTAAGTTAAATCCTTTAAACGGTTGACTTTCCCCTTTTTCCTAAATTGTCTTAGTTTCATCGAAGGATACCCCTCTTCTTTCTCCTTCAATGCTGCAAAACCCAAATGGAACTCTCTTGTTCGACTGTTGGTTTATGGTTTAAACGAGCTCTACCCATGTTTCGAACTCAAAATGGTCTTTACGACTCAAGAAAAAATATAGGCTTAGGGATGCGAGTTTTCAAAAGAGAAGGGGAAATTGAGGCTCGAGAATCCCACCCCCAAATAACGTTTTTTGCCCCAATTTGGGGTTTCTGCAAGGTATTGGCCAAACTTGTTAATTTGAACAAGTTGCCTATGTACCTTTTCAAGATTAGGTCATTACGTAGTTCAGACTCAAAATTGAGTCTATCAAATCAATCGAGACAACAATATGTACCAATCTGGTCAAAACTTTCATTTGGATCATAATGTAGGCTAGGGGTATTAGTTAAAGAAAGAAAGGCTTAAATAAGGCTCAAAATTATCAATCTTATCAAAGGTAATCGTTAGTCTAAGATCACATATGAATTATGTCCCTTGTTTATTTCTTCATTTTTTCCTTTCTTTTGTGCATCTTCTTTTTACTGTGTCTTTTGCTTCTTTTTTCATGAAGGAATTTTGGCTTTTTTTCATTTGAACTCCTTTTGGGAGGAAATATTTTTGAAACTGCCCCAGTGTGGGGTGTGATCCTTTGACAAGTTAGCCAAGAAATTGGATGTTTTAAGCTCATAAAGGCTAGCAAAGGGTATTTCTTTTCTCAACTTATTATTGGTAGCATAAAAATGGCCTGTGATTTTTTTGGGGTAACCAATTGTTATCTCACATGATTTGCCAGACCTTTGAAAACCTCGAACCCAGTGTAAACTTTTGGGAAAATGACTTTTGAATAAAATGGTTTAATGTTCAAACTCAACGGGTCTAACAAATGGTAAATAAATGTTTGGTTCTTTTGAAGGGAAAACTGGTCAGCCAAGAAGGGTCATCGGTTATTTGATCAAAACATGAGTGGACAAAATTAGATCCATGAAACAAACAACATAAATATTCTATTGAATTCCTTTTGATAGTTTACATGATTTCTAAGCAAAGTATTTCTTTACAGTATCTGAGTTAATGAGGTGTAGAAGATTGGTACCGTCCATGTCTGCCAACAACAAGACGGCTCCTGAAAATGCCTTTTTTACCACGTAAGGCCCTTCGTAATTGGGAGTCCATTTATCGCGAGGGTCAATATGGATTGACAAAATTTTCTTCAATACTAAGTCTCCCTCTTGGAACTATCGAGGCCGAACCTTTTTGTTGAAAGCTCTTATCATTCTCCTTTGGTACAACTGCCCATGAGCTATGGTGGCCATTCTCTTTTCTTCAATCAAGTTTAACTGATCATATCTGGATTGCACCCATTCTGCCTTGGTTAACTCTGCCTCTTTTAAGACCCACAAAGAGGGGATTTCAACTTCTATTGGAATCACAACCTCCATTCCATACACCAGGGAAAAAAGGGTAGCCCCTCTAGAGGTTCGAAGTGTAGTTTTGTAAGCTAACAAGGCAAAGGGAAGCTTATCATGTCAATCTCTGTAGGTCTTGGTCATCTTTTCCAAGATACTCTTGATGTTCTTGTTGGCTGCTTCCACAACCCCGTTCAACTACAGTCTATAAGGAGCTGAGTTATGATGCCTAACCTTGAATTAACTGCATAACTTCGTCATTACTTCGTTGTTTAGGTTCTTGGCATTATCTGAGAATATCCTTTCTGAGATCCCATATCTGCAAATCTCTCTCTTTATAAAGCGACTGATTATATTTTGAGTGACACTAGAGTATGATGCTGCTTTTACCCCCTTGGTGAAATAATCGATGGCCACGAAGATGAATCGATGCCTATTGCTGGCCTTCAGGGTTATTAGCCAAATCACATCCATGCCCCATGCTGAGAAAGGCCAAGGCGTAGACAAGACTTGGAGTTGGGCTGGTGGAACTTGTATACAATCCCTATAAATCTAACACTTGTGGCATTTCTAAGCATACTCTATACAGTCTCTCTCCATGGTCATCCAATAGTACCCACTATTGAGGATCTTTTGAGCCAACGAGTGACCTCCGACATAGGTACCACAAATACCTTCATAGACTTCACGCATAATCTGTCTTGCCTCTTACACCTCTACACATGGTAGGAAATTCATATCATAGTTTCTCTTATACAAAACTTCCCCATCCAAGAAGAATCCCATAGCCAACCTTTTGATTGTATTTCAATCATTTTAAGAGGTTCCCTCAGTATACTCCTTCGGTTGAATGTATGTCTTGATATCATAAAACCATGGTCTCCCCTTAGTTTCTTCTATCACTACGCAGTATGTCGGCTCTGACTGCACCCTTATTCGAATTGGCTCGATCTCCATTCCTGGTTCCACTTTGAATATAGTTGCTAGTGCATTAGGAATCAAATTGTTCTCCCTCAGTAGGTGGGAAAAACTGATGTAGTCAAACCCTTTAATCATTTCTTGGATGTATCCTGATATGGTATCAGCTTGTAATCTCGGGTTTCCCACTCTCCATTCAAATGATGAATAACCAAAATGAATCCTCTTTTATGGCCAATGCTTTAATGCCCTGGTCTATGGTAGCCTGCAGCCTGCAAATCCAATACACATGCTTCAAACTCGACTACGTTATTGGTGCAAGGAAAGGTAAGTTTGGTCGCGACCGGGTAATGTTTATCTTTTAGTGATATAAGAACAACCCCTATTCCATGTCCCTATACATTAGTTGTCCCATCAAATAACATCATCCATCCAACCTGATCTCTTTCTTTTTTACTTATCGAATCAATGTCTTTGTTCGAGAAATCAAACTCCATGGGTTGGTAGTCCTTAATAGCCCTATCTGCTAAATATTATGCTATGACATTGCCCATAATGGCCTTTCTTGTCACATAAGTGATATCATATATTGTAAACAGCATCTGCCAACGAGCCACTCGACCTGTCACTGCCGGTTTTTCAAATACATACTTGATCGGATCCATCTTGGAGATTAACCACGTTGATTAATTCAACGTATGTTGACTAAGTCTGCTGACCAAACATACCAAAGCACAAGTTTTTTCCAAATTAGAGTACTTTGATTCACACTCCATGAATTTTTTTCTTAAGTAATAGATGGCTCGCTTTTCTCTTCTAGACTCGTCATGTTGCCCTAACACGTAACCCATAGAATTCTCCGATACTACTAAGTACAGTATAAGGGGCCTTCCAGGTGTTGGGGGAACTAACACTGGAGGATTCAAGAGATATTATTTTATCTTTTCAAAAACTTTTTGACATTCTTTGTTCCATTTCTCTAGGTTTTTCTTTTTCAAAAACTTAAAGATGGGTTCACAGGTGGTGGTTAGCTGGGATATGAATCGGGTTATGTAGTTGAACCTGCCCAGGAAACTTCGGACCTCTTTCTTAGTATTGAGGCTAGGAATCTCTCAAATAGCCTTTATCTTGTCTGGGTCAACCTCAATTCCCTTCTTGCATACTATGAATCCCAACAACTTCCCTAAAGTAGCGCCAAAAGTGCATTTTTCTAGGTTTAATTTCAATTGGCGTTTTCGCAATCTTTTAAACAACTTTTATAGATTTTTTGCATGGTCACCTCAATCCCACGACTTAATGATCATATCATCCACGTACACTTCTATCTCCTTGTGCATCAAGCTGTGGAACAAGGTTACCATGGCTCTCTAATACGTGATCCCTGCTTTCTTCAGACCAAATGACATAACCTTATAAAAAAGGTTCCCTATAAGGTGATGAAGGTGTTGTTTTCTTTGTCTTTTGGGGACATCTTAATATGGTTATATCCTTAAAAGCCATCCATGAATGAAAATAAAGCATGCCCAACTATATTATCTACTAACACATTAATGTGTGGGAGTGGGAAATTATCTTTAGGGCTAGCTTTATTTAGGTCTCGATAGTCAACACAGACTTGAACCTTACCATTCTTTTTTATTATCTGAACCATATTGGCCATCCATTCAGGATACTCAGCTACTTCAAAAACTCCAGCCTAAAACTGCTTTTGGACTTCTTCTTTTATCTTTATCAGCATATTTGGCACCATTCTCCTTAACTTCTATTTCACGGGCTTACAATCGGGGTATGTGGGTATCTTATGAGTCACCAAATCCGTGTCCAAGCCCAGAATGTCTTGGTAGGACCATGCGAAAACATCTCGGTACTCTCTCAGGAGGTTGATCACTTTGCCCTTTTTCTCACCCCTTAATAGTGCCCTGATTTTTATTTGTTTTGGTTCTTCATTAGTTCCCAAATTTATTGTAACTATGGGGTCACTACTGGTTAAGGTTGGTTTTTCATTAGATTTAAGCATTCTTTCCATTTCAGGGGACAAATTCATTTCATCCTCTTCAATTTTGGCCTCCTGGATTATGTTTTCAAAACTAACATCAATTTCTGGCTCATGGGTACTGGTGTTATTATTTTCCCTATTCCTGCACGAAATCAAAGAAAATAACCTTTTGATAATTGAACTCAAGATGCAAATGATGTCAAGGAATGCATAATCCATTTCATTAATGAGAAAAATCTATCCAGGACTATATTGCCCACAGATTACAAAACAAAAAAATTCAAAACAAGGAAAATAAAATCATTACATGAAGAAAACATGATAGTCAAAAGTGTCCTAGTTCTACGACTCTGCTCCGGCGGGTAGAGGATAAATCCATTTGTCTAAGGCATCTACAGAACCTTCCTGATCTATTACCAATATGCTCAGTCGCCTCATTTCCGCGTCAAGGTCGGCTTGACTGCTTTTTCTGAAAGTCTGACTAATGGGCTAGACATCTGATCCCCACTGGGTGCTCACTTTACCCGTGAGCGTCTCCATTCTCCACCATTTCTTTTCTGCTGCCTTATTTTTCTGATTTGCGAAGGTCGGAGTATATCTGAGACTGTATCTATTCTTTGCCTCTTCCAGTAGCAATGGCATTGGAATTCCCTAAATCTGTTTTCCCTATTCCTTACCCGGGCAGTATCCAGATCTTATCATTTCTGATGCAACCATGCGTGCCGTAGAAGAGATCTAGGGTCAAGGAATAAAAGACCCCTCCATTACAGTGGTGACATTAATAATCTCAAAGGCCCAAAAAGAATCATCAGGTACATCCTCAGCTGCTTCCACATATGAAGTGGAAGAAGGCTTGGTAACCATCACGTTTGTTTCACCATACACACAGACCATCTTGTTTTAAACTACAAACTTCACTCTCTGGTGCATAGAAGATGAAAATACCCCAGGATTGTGGATCTGTGGCCTCCCCAATAGGCAACTATACGATGGTGTAATAGCTATAACTTGAAATTTAAAATCAAAAGTTATTGGCACAATTTGTATGGGGATCTCAATAGATCCTATTGATCCCTGTGGGTTCCCTCAAAAGCACACACCACCAGATTGTTTTGCCTCATGTACGAGAGGTCAACAAGTAACTTTTGTAGTGTGGTCATGGGCATGATGTCGAGGGATGACCCGTTATCTATCAATACTCGTGCTATCATATGATCCTTGTATTTGGTGGATATGTGTAGTGCTTTGTTATGCTCTCTACCCTCTGATGGAATTTCCTCATCAAAAAAAGTAATGTAGTTGGTTGTTTCTAAACTCCCAATTACATGGTTAAAGTTATCAGTGCTGATATCTTAGGGAATGTAGGCTTGATTGAGGACCTTAAGTAGAGCCTCTCGATGGGTTTTTGAATTCAATAGTAATGACAACACAGATATGTGTGTATACATTTTGCTCAGCTGATCAACCATGTTGTACTCATAGCTTTTTATCATTTTCAGGAATTCCTCAACCTCTTTGTTGGGAACCAGGCTTTTCACCACTCCGTCCTGCTCCCCCACCTTCTATGGGTTTGATTTCTCTAATAATTCAAGTGTATATATTCTTCCACTATGGGTTTTGCCCTTCACCCCCACTGTATTGTTAGGGGCCCCCTTCGATGTGAGTCTCACAATCGTATCTCGACGGCACTGCCTTATCACTTTTTTACAAGAGAGGTCTAGGAGTGGAGATTACTAAGCGAGCCAGTGCTTTCGGGATATAAGGGGTCCTCTTCATAGTAGGTATGAAAGTCCAATTTGTGTATTGGGGATGCCCTAACTTGCCTTCCCTAATGGCTGAGACCTCATTGCTGCTTTTGATAGGCCCATCTCCACACATTTGTTGTCTACCAAACCTTTTAGGAACGTTCTAAAAGTCGCATAATGTTGCACTGATCTTCTTTCCTTGCTCTGGCACGAACAAAGTGTGCCATCTGAGCAAACAACCTCTTGTCCTACCTGTCCAGTTGTGATGACCTCATTGTACACCCAATCTAACGTCATTTGATCAAGTTCTACTTCCGAGATCCCATCTGCTTCTATCATACCAACATTATTTCTCTCGTGATTTGGCAAAGGGTTGCCCTAAATCCCCGTTTGCTTGTCATCGAAGGCCAACCAGCCTGCATCCCTTAGTGCTTGTACTTTGTTCTTGAAGGCCCAACATCGGTCGATGGTATGAACGGGAGAGTTAGCATGGTACTCACTATAGGAAAGAGAGAATATGTTTGGGAAAGAGAGAATATGTAAGAATGCTCCCAAATAATTTTTCTTACATTTTTCTAGTGGTTTAGGCTTGTATTTATAAGGAAAACCCTTTACTAGCAGTTTTATGGCCGTTGGGGTTTTAAAATATAATTTAATTTGAAAACTAGCCATTTTTTCGGCCGTTGGGGCGCTTTCTACGCGACACCCTTTGGGTTTTCAGACATAACTTTTTCTATAAAACTCTAAATTGGACGTCCTTGGTATTAAAAAAAAGCTAAGAAAAATAGCACAACTTTCATGTTGAACACTTTTTAAGATAAGGAATTTTCAATAGAGAAAATTGCTTATCAATGATACAAAAGAAACATGAAGGGAATTTTTCTGCAGTGAACACCCTTCAGTATTTTGAACATAACATTTTATATAGAAATCCAAATTGAACGTGCTTAGTATTAACAGAAATTTAATATAAAATCCCACAACTTTCATGACACTTTTTAAGATAAGGAGTTATTGATAGAGAAAAGTGCTCATCAATGCGACGGAAGAAACATGAAGGGTTTTTTTTTTTTTTAAATTTTGTTTTGGAAAAATGTTTTCATGAGAAGTTTATGCCCCTAAGGTCAATCTACAGTCTTGGTCATTTTTTGAAAGCTTCAATTCAAATCATATGATTATGCATGCACAAATTGAAACCTAATTACAATTACAACTTAAAGAATAAATAAAATCTTCATGCTTCAACTCCTTAATCCTTCATGGAACGCCAAAATTTGTGCTCGATTAGGTACTCATTGACTTCCATTTTGCATCCCTTATTTGTGCATTTTGCATCATAAATCTATTCAAAGACTAAACAAACAAATGAGATGTTGGGGTTTGTCATAATCAAAATAGGAATCGGACTCAAAAGGTTAACATCCTATCACATGTTTGCAAATTCTGAGGGGCCGACATGGGCGAAGGAGTCATAAACTGGGGCCTTGCGCCCGCATGCATCCCCTGATCTATTGTGGGTTCAAAAACAAAGTTTCTCCTAGGCCACTGATTCCGGCCTCTCGGGTACTAATTCCTCTGATTGAAATGCCCTTGAATTATTTGGGCCTCTTCTTCTTTCTTCCATTTGGTCCACTTCTTGCTTGGACTAGTTTCAGAGCTGCTGCCTTCGACTTTTCCTGATTTTATCATTGTCTCTATCCTTTCTATGGTAGACACGACATCCATAAAATCATGGGGGGTCACCCCTAAAAGATGCCCGAAGTAGGGATCTTTCAACGTGTTTAAAAACAAAGAGATTGCTTCCCTGTCGTCTACCATAGGGTTCACTTAGATGGCCATGTCCCTCCATCTATATGCATATTCCCTGAACATTTCGGTGGGCTTCTTTTCCATCGCTTGTAGGGTCATGCAGTCAGGTACCATCTTTGTCACATGGCGATACTAAGCAATGATGGCATTAGCCAAATCCCTCCAAGTGCAAATATGGGAACAATCCTGCTAAATATACCACCAAATAGCCGCGCCGGTCAGGCAATCTTGAAAATAGTGTATCATTAATCTCTCATCATTTGAATATGCTACCATTTTTTGACAATAGAGATGCAGATGGGTCCGAGGGTAGCGTGTTCCATCAAATTTTTCAAAGTCCGAGACCTTAAACTTTGGTGGTAAAATCACCTTCGACACTAGGCAGAGGTCAATAGGATCAACAGAGCCAAATGCATTGGTTCCTTCCATCACTTTCAAATGCTCTTCGAGCTCATCACAGTGATGCTTGATTTCAGATCTATTTGATCTTGCATCTATAATCAAAATTGGAGGCACTCCAGCTACTGAAAATCCCGACACCGGCGTAGTAGGAATAAATGAGGAGGTATTCGGTATTGAGCCTTTTGTGACAGCAAGTGGCAATGTTGATGTTTGCCCATTAATCGGGATGAAACTCGAAGCATGGGTGGGGTCTCAATCTACCTCTTATTCTTGTATCTATACCACCTTTCCCTTGCTCATTAGCAGCTCTAGGATTTTGCTCTTTTTATCATTTATTTCTTCCTGCCCCTGCTCCAAACCCATAACTCGGCTTTCTAGTTGTTCCCCCATGATCTTGGCTTTTCTTTGAGTATTATACGGGTGAGTAGAAGTCTCAATTGTTGCGATCAGGCTTCTCTCCTTGCTTCTGTATAGAAAACCCCTTCTTTTAGAACAATGAATGCATGATTATGTTATGCAATGGGTGCTTATGCGTGGATGTAATTAGTGCACAAATACACACAAACAGCGACATGAACATGCATGCAGTCTATCGTACTTTAACCAAGGTTCTCAGAAAAGATCACTGTCATTTCATTACAAGCTTACTCCTTTTATACAATAATTAAAAAGTACAAAAAAACAATGATTAATCTAAGTGGATATCAGATCTGGATTTCTGGGCTTTCTTCTGATTGCGCAGTTCGTGCTTCCCTGAGCTGATTCTGGAATTTGATGCACTGTATTGGCCACTTGTCATTGTAGAGCTCGGAACTTGGCATCCCAGTAGCTAGATTTTTTCACGCATGGCTCTATCTTATCTAGCACCTGATTTTATTTGTCCCTCTTCTTATTCCACTGATTTTCTAACTCCTGCATTTTGAGGGTTTTCCTTTTAATCTTAGTGTTGGCATCTTCTAACATTTGGGAATTCCGATTGAGTGTTGCTTGAAGCACCCATCTTTCCTTCCTTAGAGCCACTACTTCCTCCTCCGACTACACATACTAAGCTTTTTGCTGTTTGATTTTTCTGCGATAGAGGGTGAATAACTCCTCCTCCCTTTGCCTTACCCTTTGATTGGCTCTTTCTTATTCTAGGCGTAGCTCTTCTTGCAATTTTGACCATGGATCTTCTCTTGGTGATTTGGTGTGAACGACAAGGGCTCCTAAAATCCCCTTGAGTTGGGGGTTTGCTTAGCTAACCCACCATGCATTGTAGCTTTTCTGAGTCGTGACAAGCTTGTTACCTTGGCCCACTACGTGCACATGTTTCCAAGCCACCATGAACTTTCTAATCCAATTTTGGGCGTCTCCTATTTCATATGCGAAGTCCGCATCTGCTAGTCCATGAGTCATAGTCACAAACTGAGATGCTCCTATTTGCCTCCTGACCATCAAAGGTGCATATGCCATTCCTCCCTATGGTCCTAGTAACGGGACCCATGGGAGGTTTCCACACCGGTATATCATCTTAGAATAGTCCATCCACGGTGCTTGCCAAACTAATCCCGAGTCAACCAAATTGTGTAGTTTTGCGTTCCATTCAAGCTTGTTAGACTGCTCCTTCCATTGGGTCTTCTCAAATTCAGACAAAGGGATCTTGGTCACTAAGAAGATGTTACGAAAAACTTCTTGGTTGGATGATAGATGGCTCACATTCTAGACATACAGCAATGGCATGCAACATCTTAAACGCTCTCGCCTCTTCATTCTACAATTGTTGAGGGATCAAAAGGTTTCTACTAGGATGTCGTGTACTGGGTTAATTCTGTCTCGTATTTGTGCTACGAATGAAATGGTAGCTTAATCGATGGTGCTTAGCTCCTTCGGAAAAATGATCAGATTGTAAATAGCCAGTGCCATCATGTGTATCTGAACCTCCCCCATTTCTTCTTTTTCCATTATTTCTTTCAACTACTTCCAAGAGATTTTTTTGATTTTCGCACCTTCCTCCTAAAGTGTTTTTTAGATTTTGACCCTAGTAGCACCATACAACTCCTTCATAAAGGAGGCACTAGCATTGTGCACATAAGTTTTGTATGGCGTTTGCAGCTTAACAAGATGCAAGAGTGAGGTGTACTCTTCGATAGTTGGTACCAAGTCAACCCCGTCCATTGTAAAGCTCTAATACAGCGGATTCCAGAACTTGACCAATGCTTTAATGGCATTAATGTTTATGGATACATGCAACAAGAAACCGATATGTCCATATGTCTGGGAGAATTTTAAATGGCATGCAGTAGACAATCCTTTCCAAATGATTTTTAGCTCGTCTGGTAAATTGGATCTCATGTTGATGCTGACCCGGGTTGGTAATTCAATGACAGATCTCCGATTAAGGCTATCACCCCACTTGTTCTACTGATTTTCAGAGTACAGTTGTATTGCGGACTCGGTATCCTGGTAAACCGCCATGTTCTCCATGAATGATTCGAATCTCTTTCGGAACCATGGTAAAGTAGATTGGATGCCTATGTGGATGCAATATGTTAGTAATAGCACCATACAATTCAAAACAATAATGTACATACATGAGGCCATACAGAGAAGGATGGAACTTATATCCTAACCCCAAGGTAGGTATTGGCCTAATAAGGCTTAGAACCTTATTTTGATGATACCAAACTAAATGAACTTAACATGTTTTGCTAAGACCAGTTTCAGGGCTCAAATGATTGGTTAAAGAGATTAAGCTCACAAGTTCTTGCAAAAAGACCAAGTTCTTAAAAAGATCAAGCTCAAGTCCTTTTAGAGACGCCCACCTAAAGAATATACTTCAAGACTTGGCCCATAATGACGCGAAAGACAAATTGAAGAAAGGAAGCTCAAAAGAATGGAAGTCACTACATGAAGACTTAGTGTTCTAAAAAGTTCATAATATTAAGAGTCTCATGTAAGTACTTCATATTTTTAGTATAAATGTTTGAAGCTCTTTAGGAATGGTTGTGACACCCTAATTTTCATACCATTTTTTCTCCAATAAACAATAAATATTAATCACACATCGGCCACGTCAAAAACCTTGATTCAATTAAAACATAACCCAACCCGAAGTGGGTGCCGGGTAACCAGTCATACAAACATCCCCAACAGTGAAAGTCAATATTTATAAACCATTTAGAATACAAATAACCAGAGTTCTAACCATCTATACACACACACACACACACATCCAACATATACCCAAAAATCAACCAAAAACTCTAGGGGAATCATACATCCCTAGCTCAAACCACTCACCCTGTCTGTCAGGGTACCGGATCCTCTCTATCTCAGAGCTCCATCTCCTGGTTTGCCATGGTTCCCTGAAATATTTAGATATTTAGGTGAGACACATCTCAGTAAGATAGAATAAATTATTTACAATGTATGGCAGTATGAGTTTCGTTATATCATAATATACTCATTTCAGTGATAATTCCATTTGAGAAAAATATACCAATTATACTTATAATCATATAGATATAAAACACAAGCTTTTATAAGCTTTATTTCCATTTTTCAAACTCATTCACATGCAACCCATATTTATCAGTGAAAGTTCTCGAGGATAGGGGAGATTACACGCCTATACACGTAACTCCCCTTTGCTCTGATATCATTTCTTAGCTTATCCGAATAGTTCGGGTGAGGCTACAACTGATACTTATTAGGGCACTCACCTTACTCAGTAAGCCCTCAGGCAGAGAGTTTTACTTTGACCTAATTATTTATCATATTAAACTCACACTCTTTCTTTTCTCATTTCCATTTAGCATCTAGCTCATGAGTATCCTTAGTAACCAATCCATGTGCTGTCTGTAACTCATGGCTGCCCTGAGGATATTCTCTGTGCCATGTTTCCCCCTATCGTCAATGTTGTGCGGCCCGAAGGCTAGATCTAAACCGTGGTTGGCTGACCTAATTAGATCAAAATAAGAACTCTACCTGTCCGTCTGTAGTACGATTGGCCTACCGCAGCCTTGTCCGGACTTAGGGGTAGTCAACATCTCTCTGAAGGCCCAATTGACTGTCATGCCACACACTCGAGGAGACCGTGTGGTTGCACTAACACCTCACTAGCAATTATATCATGCTCTTTATCAACAACCGTCCATCAGGGTTCTCATTTCCACTTTTCATCATTCACATTTCGTATTCATGTTTCAGTATTCACATTGCAGTATTCTCATTGCAATATTCACATTTCCCTATTCATAATTCCAATATTCACATTTCAACATTCACATTGTAGTATTCACATTACAATATTCACATTTTCATATTCATATTTCAATATTCACATTTCAACATTCTCATTGCATTATTCACATTGCAATATTCACATTTTTACATTCACATGTTAGTATTCATATCTCATCTCATAATGGTATATATCATATTTCAATATTCTCATCATTTTCTGTTTCTTTCTCAGTTTTTCAATACCCATTCCATTCTCATAATAGTATATATATAGATATTCATTTCGTGAATTTTCACATTTCTCAATAAAACATGTCATATTCTCATATTTCCCCATTTATCATAGAAAACATTTCTATAATCATATCTCATATTCCAAAACATCATAATTCAGTATTACTCATATGCCACACAATTTTATTTGATATTCGTATCATAATAATTCCAGGAAAAATATCATATTCTCATTTTTACGTATTAATTCAACCAAAAATTCTCAAAATGACTGTTATAATTTATTCCCCTTACTTGACTTACTGAGAGGCTCGTTAAAAGCCCAAATCCTATGCCCGCGGTGTTCGAAACTCAAAACCCTAAAAATCACATTTTTCCCAAATCTATCAACTCATCTCCCAAAATAATTCTCATTTAACACTTCTGAAACCCTATATACTCCAAATAAATACTTAACCCTAAAATACCTGCTCAACAACTCCAAATCAACAATCCGCTCTAGTTAAGTTGTTGAGAATCTCCCCCACAAACCTCGTGGTGACTTCTAATCGTCAGAATGGGCTTTAACAGAGCGAAAATCGAAGCGAGAGAGAGAGAGAGAGAGAGAGAGAGAGAGAGAGAGAGAGAGAGAGAGAGAGAGAACCGTAGGGTAGAAAGAGAGAGAACGAGAGGAGGGAAAAAATTCACGCTAAAAATGACGGTTTCCCTATTTATAGGCCAAGCTTCGTCGATGAGTTAAAGTTATTCATCGACGAGCCCATGAAGACACTTCGTCGACAAGGAGACTGGTTCGTCGACGAACCTAAAATTCTCTAAAATTCCTTGACTCTCGGTATCTTCTCATTGACGAGACATGTGTACTTTGTTGATGAGACCTATAAGGACATTCGTCGACGAAGACTCTGGGTTTGTCAAAGAATCCTTGGTGATCCCCCGTTTTCCTTTTTCCTTGTCTTTCATTTCTTTCTTTTATTACTTTCATTAATTAAATCTACCAGGTCTCTACAATGATTATAGACTTAGAGACCCATTTTTGAGGCCTTGGAAAAAAGATTTTTCAAGTTTCAAATAAAAAATTCCAAGATTAAAAGTTAAAAGAGTTTTTAGAAACAAAGTCATAAAAATAGTATTTTGCATGCTCGGGCACCTGATTGAGTATTCTCAACTGACTGACCTTTTATATGGTTTTTTTTAAGAAATGCAAAAAGAACCGAGACAGGCACCTCATAGATCCTTCTCAGGTGACTGACTAAACACACTCAGGCGACTGACACAACACTGAATTTTGACATACGCTGGATTTTTAAGTGAAAGGCAGTTGACACTTTTTAACGGGCAACTGACTTTCATAAAATTTGAAATAAAGCAATGTGGAAAGTTTCCAAAAATGATTGCTTAGTGTTAGCTTTACCGTGATCCCAAGAGGGGGGGAGTGAATTGGTATTTTTAGAATTTAATCCCTCGGTATTCCTCCTAATAGCAGTATGTTCACAACCCTATGGTCAATCTAGTGCAAGTAATATAAATATATCAGAAATAAAATGAAGCAATTTAATCAACAACACATGCACCAGAAAACAATAAAGTAAGAGTGACACACAGAAATGTTATTGAGGTTCGGCCAATTGTCTATGTCCCCGCCTTGGCTAACAAGCACAAGGATTATCACTATAGTTGCTCACTTAAACGGGTGGAACGGTGCCTATACAAACCAAGTCAATTAGCACAGGGCTGACCTCAACCTTTAAAACAATCCTTACCGAACTGGATTACTGCCCCCTCAAGCCACGTTTGGAATCACTCGAATTTTACAATCAATTGGTACAGTGAAATAGTGCTTTCATGTAAAGCAGATTTGTACCTAGATAATAAGCTCAATTAAATGCGCATCAATAGCATGGATATAGTGTAAGCTCAATGATGCAAGATGTATTCTACCAACACTCAACATAGTATAGTCAATATGAAGCTCAAGAGTATTGAATACAATACGATCAGTATGATGCTCAAGAATAATCAACACAAGCAATGACTTGGAATCTAAACAAAATATTTCAATCAAAACATAAATGTTCCAAGTATACTAGATAGATAATCAAACAAATTTCAAAATGGTTTTCTTCAATGGAATAAGCACAAAGCTAGTTTGAAAAGATTGCTTGCTTGTTTGAAAGATTCTTTGCACACTAAAAACAAAGCTCTTGGACACTTGCAACGAAATGCAAATATCCTAAGCTTTCTTGGTTTAATCTCACACAAGATTTATAGTGAGCAAATCTGCGGGAAAAACCTAAGCTATGCTCCCAAAAATTAAATATCAAGTAAACACAACAAGGGGAGGATTAGCTCTAAGCAACAATCAAACAAACATGAATGAAACTCTTACATTCTCGGATTTTATCAAGAGGATGCAAGTTTGAGAGTATTAGGGCAAAAATGGATTTTCAGGAGAGAGAGAGAATTTTTGCTAATCACTTTGCTAATTATTTTCTAATCATGCAAATGAAGGTCTATTTATAGGCAGGTAGAAAATTATAACCGTTCGGGACACAATGGGAATAATCAAGAAAGTCCCAAATGATTAAAATTCACTTAGCCCATATTAACCCAGTTTTATCGCGGTTAAATTTGAGGTTCGAGTGGTTGAACCTTGGTTCGGTCGTCTGAAAAGACACAGTCATAAAAGATTTCAAAAGAGATTCGGTCGCCCGTGTATAGGTTCAGCTGCCCTAATCAAAGTCAGTAGCAAAGCTACGTAACTTCGGGTGCCCGATCTTGGGTTTGGTGCCCGAACTCGTGTGTTTGGTCTCTCGGGGCTAATTTGAACTTAAGTTCTCGGTCGTCCGAGTTGGTGAACACTCCCTTTCGAGTCGTTTGGGTGCCTGAGGGAGCTAAGCATGTTTATGGTTCGGTCACCCGAAGTCTTGTCAACTTTTTGACCTTCACGGTTCGGGCGCCCGAGGAGATTTGTACTCCAAAAGTTCGGTCGCCTGACCCCTCTTAGCTTGCTTAGATATGTTCAGTTTTCAATGCAATTATTTCACACTCATATATTTTATGCTATGTGTGCGTGAGTGTTGGAACCTAGGGTCTTGCTATGGTCTAGTTGAGTTTTACACTATATTTTGTATGCATGATGTGCAGGTGATGAACATACATCTACCGCCTAAGTTACTATTACAGACCCATCTGAATTATTACAGACCAATATGAAGTACAATTACAATTACAAGTTACAAATCTTCACGGTCTTCTTGTTTCCACAGGATTCCTTCCTTGGGATATTAATTCAAACCTGCACAAGCACTTGTCAAACATAAAATATCAGTATTTGTCCTTATCAAAACCAAGATCGACCTATAAGGTCAACATTCTCCCCCGTTTTGATGATGACAAATACATTTGGCAAAAAATGGGTATAGCTTAAATAAGCTCCCCCTAACAGTATGGATCATGTATTACAACTTTACGCAATTATTTATTTTTGCCTCTCCATCTCCCCATTTTGGAAACAACAAAAAGGGCTATAAGAGTGAAAATTCTAGGCAATGGGTAAATGTTACGTTTATACATGAGAAATTTTGGAAAGATTTAGAAAAATTTTGGCAAAGTGCCGTTTGTAAACTGGACTTTCCAAAATAAATCATGTATAAGTGTAACCTATTGGAGTTTTATATATCCTAACAATTTATCCACAACTACTCAAACAGTTCAGTATGGTCCAACAATAAGTATAAAATTTAATATCATCATGAAATAGACAAGAAAGTTGTACATGGCAAATGATAATTAGTATACATTACATCAATATTATCATGCTATAGAAATAATGCATGTGCACACTATCAATAATCAACTTTCACAAAGTCTAAAGCAAGAAGATAAGTCAATAGTAGTATTAGTTGCTAAGACTTGGAAAGTTCCCATGAGAGAGCTCCCCGTAAATTTATGCAAGTTATGAAACATTTAAGTTTAGGAAACTTCTCTACTATGCATTAAGCCTAACTCACATCTAATATGTATGAACCTATCCTCAGGAAGTGGTTTAGTCAATATATCCGCCCACTGTTCATTTGTGCATACAAACTCAAGAGCCACATCTCCTTTTTGCACATGATCACAAAGGAAATGATGTCTAATCTCAATGTGCTTAGTTCGTAAATGTGAGTTAGGATTTTTAGAGATGTTGATGCACTAGTATTATCACATTTAATCGGTATTGTTTCATAGTGCAATCCAAAATCCACAAGTTATTGTTTCATATAAAGAGTTTGGGCACAACAGCTTCTAGCCGCAATATATTCAGCTTCGGCTGTGGGTAAGGCAATTGAGTTTTGTTTCTTGGAGAACCAAGAAACAAGAGATTTTCCTAAATAATGACAAGTGCTGCTAGTGCTTTTTCTATCAACATTATTACCGGCAAAGTCAGCATCAGTGTAATGCCTCGAACCCTTAATCCCGGGTCCGGCGCGTTATACCTAATAATCCATAATTAACATAATCTACGCAGTGGAAAACATGATCATAATCTCCACATAACATAATACCAAAGTTTACTAATTCTAACTATAATCTATAATAAATCATCCAACACCTGCATTTCCATAATTACATATATCTCCAAAACATTTCAGTATGTTCACAACTTTCTTTTCTCCACAGACTTAAAATATAAGGATGTAAAACATAAATATTTGCATCTCATAATTAACATAGAAATATACCATTTCCTTTTACTATTTCCCAATAATGTTATAGAACCTCGAGCTCTCTAAGCTCGATCTCGATGAAATCCTGAAAAAAAAGATAAATTTATATTCGGGTGAGACACATTTCAGTAAGGGAAGAAACCATATATTAAAGCAGTGTGTGGCTAACATGAGTTTATGTATAACATAATATTTAACATTCGAAAATCCTTAACATAATTTTCAAAAGCATTCCTTGATCCTAATCAAACACATGCGAATGTTTAACCCACGAGATTTCCCGAGGATAGGGGTGATTACCCGCCCATACAAGTAGCACCCCTCTACTCTGATACATTTGGCAACCCGAAGGTCACAATTTAAGCATACCAGGGCACTCACCTTACTCAGTAAGCCCTCAAGTGATAAATTAATCTCGTACTCACGCATTCAATAATAGTTTATCGGCAAAGGCCCCAAGGATAGGGAATTCTACCCACTCATACAAGTAGATTCCCTCTGCCCTAGTGCGTTATGCAGCTACTGCCACATCTGAAGCTACTAGTGCACTCGCCTTACTCAGCAAGCCCTCAGGCGAAAGGTATGCCTTGCCCAATCGTAACATGTTCTATGTACATGCATACTTCTAATATCATAATACATCATTCTGTTCTATCATTATACATTCATGCACATTCATTCCCGTTCATAACTTAACTTTGCATTTTGTTTCACTTTAAGTGACTTTTTCCCATTTACATCATTTGCCTTTGTCCTTTCATTTCATTGCCATTTCATCAGTCATTTCATTGCATAACATTTCATTTCATTACTTCGTACTATAGCTGGTCTTTAGCCATCATCAGTTAGTCTACGTAGAAACGTGCTAAATCTGCTAACACAACTCCTTTTAGCTGTCATCAGTTAGTCTACACAGAAGTGTGCTAGATCTGTTAACATGACTCTTTTTCAGTTGTATTACTTTTACATGGTTGCATTTAACATACACAGGCAACATTGTCCATATCATATTTTATTTTCATTGCTTTACTTACTTAGCCTGCATCTCATACATTTAACATATATTTGCACAGAATCTCATGCCACACAATTTAATAGTAAAATTCATACATTGCTTGTAAAATAAGCCAACCAACATTTAATGTTTATATACTAAAAATATCTTTCATTTCTTACTTAATTATCCTGAAAATATTTCCCACTTTCATTAGTTCATTTTCACATGTACATATCTAATAAACAACCCTAAACTTGGAAAAAAATATAATTTAAACAGTTGGCATTTTACCTATATCGAAACATATACACGTAGATATAACACAATTTATTTTTTCATTAAATTCATAAAAATTCTGATTTAATATATATTTTTTCCCTTACCAGATTTCTTGAACTACGCCAACAGGGACTCCGAAAAATACCTGCGGCGCTCACCTGGACCCCGAAATTAAATTCCTAATTCCAATAAATTATTCATGAATAAAATATTAATTTAATACTTCCTAGGGCCATAATTCCTAAATAAATAATAATACCCTTAAATTTAGCCAAATTACCAAATTTCCCAAATCCCACTCTCACTTTCGAGTAGGGTCTAGAAAACCTCAATTGAAAAATTACATACGTCAAAATGACGATGACGACGACAAGGTCCCTGTGGTGGTGTCCGTTCGTCGATTTGACCACATATTAACGGCGAAATTGAGAAAATGGAAAAAAATTACCTTTCCCCAGGAGTAGTGCCTAAACCGTTCCTATGAAAAATCTGCTCCAGTAGAAATGTCGGTAGTGGAACCAGGATTCCAACGGCACCTTCCGTTTTTCGATCCGCTACCAATTCCCCGAGTAATTGAGAGAAGAAGAGAGACGGAGACGGAGGTGGCTGACGCGCATGCAGGAAAGTTTCAAGGGGGGGGCGTGCAACTCTGACTCTTCTCTTTCTTCTTTCTTCTTCTTTCTTCTTTCTTCTTCCTTCTTCTTTCTTCTTTCTTTCTTCTCTTCTTATCCTTCTATCAGTACTTTATATATATTTATATATATATATATATATATATATATCTTATCATATACTTATTATATATATATTTATATATTATATTAACCATATATATATTTCTCTTATTTCAATTAGTTTTTTTTTTTAAATCCAATGTAAAAATATTTAATTTAGTAACTAATTATTTAATTATTTAATTTATCTTAATTTAATTTAATTTCTTTAATTTTAATTTTTTTCTCTTTTCCCACGTCATTCCTTTTATTTATTTATCTGTTATTTTATTTATTATTATTTTTTTCTAAATTATTTTAATCCTTTTTAAATTTTCGGGTCTTTACAATCAGTGCAACTAACAATCTCAAAGGTAGTATGCTTAGGATACCACAAGCCTAATTCTATAGTCCCAACTAGGAACCTAATGATTCGTTTGACAGCTTTTAAGTGAGATTCCTTACGGGCAACCTGAAACCTAGCACATATACACACACTAAACATAATATCAAGCCTACTAGCAGTGAGATATAGGAGACTCCCAATCATGTCACGATACAATTTTATGTCAACAGGGATTCTTTGCTCATCTTCATCAAGCTTAATGGAAGAGTTCATAGGTGTACCAAGAATTTTGCAATCTTCCATATGAAATTTTCTTAGCAAGTCCCTGATATATTTAGATTGGCATATGAAAGTTCCATGATTAACTTGTTTGATTTGCAGCCCTAAGAAGAAACCAAGCTCACCCATCATGCTCATTTCAAATTCACTTTGCATGCATTTGGCAAACTCATTACACAACTCATCATTAGTTACTCCAAAAATGATATCGTCCACATAAATTTGAACAAACAACATATCATCATTTTTGGACTTGATGAAAAGTGTAGTGTCAATCTTACCACGAGTAAACCCATTTTCTAGTAGAAAACTACTAAGCCTCTCATACCAAGCTCTAGGAGCTTGTTTCAATCCATATAAGGCTTTAGACAACTAGTAAACATGATCTGGATATTTATGATTTTCAAAATTGGGTGGTTGTTCTACGATACCTCTTCACTAATGTAGCCATTTATAAAAGCGCTTTTAACATCCATTTGAAACAATTTAAAATTTTTAAAGGCGGTAAAGGCAAGTAGCATGCGAATGGCTTCTAACCTAGCAACATGAGCATATGTTTCATCAAAGTCAACCCCTTCCTGTTGGTTATACCCTTGGGCAACTAGTCTAGCTTTATTCCTAGTTACTACCCCATTCTCATCTTTCTTATTTCTATATGCCCATTTAGTTCCAATGATGGTGTGCTCATTAGGCCTAGGAACTAAGGTCCAGACTTTGCTTCTTTCAAATTGATTAAGTTCTTCTTGCATGGACATCACCCAAGACTCATCCTCTATGGCTTCTTTAATATTTTTAGGTTCTTCTTAGGATAAGAAAGCGGAATGATTCACTAGATTTCTAAGGGAGGATCTTGTGGCTACACCATGGTATGGTTCACCTATAATTTGATTTATAGGGTGATTTCTAATGAATTTCCAATCTCTAGGAAACTACTAATTTTCATCTTCATTATCTTCACGTGGTTTTTCATTTGTTTCTTGATTTTCACTTGCATTGTTTTCAATAGAGAGTTTGTTTAAGCATTTTCTAATATCAATATCATCTTCGTCATCTTTCTTAGAAACTGGATTAGCTTCATCAAACACAACATGAATAGATTCAATCACAGTCAATGTTCTTTTGTTGAAAACCCTATATGCTTTGCTATTTAATGCATATCCTAGGAAAATACCTTCATCAGATTTAGAGTCAAATTTTCCTCGATGCTCATTATCTTTAAGCACAAAGCATTTACAACCAAACATATGAAAATAGGAAATATTAGGCTTATGGTTGTTCCACAATTCATAAGGGGTTTTATTAATCGAAGGTCTAATCAACACCCTATTCATAACATAGCATGCAGTATTGATGGCCTCGACCCAAAAATATTTAGGTAAGTTATGCTCATTCAATATAGTTCTACCCACTTCTTGTAGTGACCTATTCTTTCTTTCTACTATACCATTTGGTTGAGGTGTCCTAGGTGTAGAGAAGTTATGTGATATGTCCTATAGGTCACAATATTTTTCTATACTTTCATTTTTGAATTCCATGCCTCTATCGCTTCTTATGTGAGTTATTTTATATCCTTTTTCATTCTGGATTCTCCTACAAAGTTTGGTGAACTGTTCACATGATTCATTTTTATGTGCAAGAAACAATACCCATATGAATCTAGAAAAGTCATCAACAATTACAAAGGCATAAGATTTACCACTAAGACTTTGTGCAAAATTAGGTCCAAACAAATCTAGGTGAAGCATCTCTAACGGTCTAGTAGTAGATATGAATTTCTTTTTCTTTAAACTAGATTTTGTTTGCTTACCCATTTGACATGCATCACAAATTTTATCCTTTACAAAAGAAATCTTAGGCAAGCCTTTAACTAATTATTTTCTAACAAGCTTAGACAATAAATCCATGCTAGCATGTCCCAAGCGTCTATGCCATAACCAACTAGCTTCATTTATAGCAGAAAAATATGTTACTTGTTGTGAAGCTAGATTATCAAGAGAGGTAGTATAAACATTTTCATGTCTATCAGCAGTAAAAAGTACTTTGTGATCTGTTTTATTTTCTACTATGCATTTGTCATTTTCAAAAGAAACTTTATATGCTTTGTCACACAGCTGACTTATGTTAAGTAGATTATGCTTCAGTCCATCAACCAACAAAACATTATCAATAGTAAGAGAGGAATCCTTACCAACCTTACCTACCCCGATGATACCTCTGTTGGCATTTTCCCCAAATGTTACATAGCCTCCACCCTTAGGAACAATTGATGTGAATTTGCCCTTGTCGCTGGTCACGTGCCGTGAGCACCCACTATCCAAGTACCATCTGTCCTTGGAGGAGGACGATCTTAGGAATACCTCATCCTCGTGTGCCATCAAGCACAGATTAGTGACCTCCATGTCACTATGATCTGAATCCGAGTCGCTGCTACTAAACTAGTCCCATGAAGTCCCAGCTTTCATGGCTTTCTTTTTTTTTCTTAGCCTCCTTTTTCAGCAGTGGGCAGTCGGGTTTGATGTGCCCCACTTTGTTGCAGTTATATCACGTAGGAGCATTTGAATTTTATTTTCTTTTGCTGGACTCTCCCTTCTCATTAGTAGAGTCTCTATATTTTTTAAATGGCTTCCTGTTCTTCCTGAAAAATCTGCTAAACTTTCTAGTTAGCATGGCCATTTCATCATCAGTGTCAGACTCACTACCCTCACTAGATGTGTTGTTAGATGCTTTCAGTGCAGCAACTTTCTTAGCCCTATTATGCTCATTAAGTCTTTCATTTATGGGCAATTCATAGGTAATCAAGGAACCTATCAATTCATCTAAGGTCATGGCCTTAAGGTCTCTACCCTCAGCAATGGCAGTAGCCTTGGCTTCCCAAATAGGAGGTAAGCCTCTAAGGATCTTTCTGATCATTTCATATGTGGGATAGGTCTTTCCTAATGCATGCAGTGAGTTTATGATGTGTGTGATTCTAGTGTACATGCTTTGAATGGACTCACCTACATTCATCCTAAAGACCTCATACTCATTGGTCAACATATTTATCCTACGGTCTTTCACATCTCTAGTACCCTCATATGTGACCTCTAACTTATCCCATATTTCTTTTGCAGTAGAACATGCTATAATCCTATTAAATTCATTTACATCAAGACTACAGTATAAAATATTCACGGCAGTGGCATTAAGATTAACAGCTTTCATATCATCATCATCATATTCATCCTCAGTCTTAGGAACCCTAGCTGCACCCTTAGTTTTCATAGGGACATAGTTTCCCTTAGAGACAATCCTCCACACCTTCCAATCAGTAATCTGAAGGTAGATGCGCATCCTTAGTTTCCAGAAAGTGTAATTAACACCACTAAAAACAGGAGGTCGTGTGGAAGATGGTCCCTCAGGGAAAGGGGTCACGAAGCTATGACTCATAAGTGATCTTTTTGCAAAATAAAAGCTAGTCGATGCTACGTGGCTCTAATACCAATTGTTAGCTTTACCGTGATCCCAAAAGGGGGGGGGGTGAATTAGTATTTTTAAAATTTAACCCTTAGGTATTCCTCCTAACAACAGTATGTTCACAACCCTATGGTCAATCTAGTGCAAATAATATAAATATATCAGAAATCAAATGAAGCAATTTAATTAACAACACATGCACCAGAAAATAATAAAGTAAAAGTGACACACGGAAATGCTATCAAGGTTCAGCCAATTGCCTACATCCCCGCCTTGGCTAACAAGCACAAGGATTATCACTATAGTTGCTCACTTAAACGGGTGGAGCGGCACCTATACAAACCAGGTCAATTAGCACATGGCTGACCTCAACCTTTACTACAATCCTTATCGGGCTGGATTACCGCCCCCTCAGACCACGCCTGGAATCACTCGAATTTTACAATCAATTGGTACAATGAAATAGTGCTTTCATATAAAGCAGATTTGTACCTAGATAATAAGCTCAATGAAATGTGCATCAATAGCATGAATATAGTGTAAGCTCAGTGATGCAAGATGTATTCTACCAACACTCAACACAGTATAGTTAATATGAAGCTCAAAAGTATTCAACACCATATGATCAGTATGATGCTTAAGAATAATCAACACAAGCAATGACTTGGAATCTAAACAAAATATTTCAATCAACACATAAATGTTCCAAGTATACTAGATCGATAATCAAACTAGTTTCAAAATGGTTTTCTTCAATGGAATAAGCACAAAGTTAGTTTGAAAAGATTGCTTGCTTGTTTGAAAGATTCTTTGCACACTAAAAACAAAGCTCTTTAACACTTGCAATGAAATGCAAATATCCTAAGCTTTCTTGGTTTAATCCCACACAAGATTTATATTGAGCAAATCTGAGAGACAAACCTAAGCTATGCTCCCAAAAATTAAATATTAGGTAAACACAACAAGGGGAGGATTAGCTCTAAGCAACAATCAAACAAACACGAATGAAACTCTTACAATCTCAGATTTTATCAAGAGGATGCAAGTTTGAGAGTATTAGAGCAAAAATGGATTTTCAGGAGAGAGAGAATTTTTGCTAATCACTTTGCTAATTATTTTCTAATCATGCAAATGAAGGCCTATTTATAGGCAAGTAGAAAATCATAACCGTTCGAGACACAATGGGAATAATCAAGAAAGTCCAAAATGATTAAAATTCACTTAGCTCGTATTAACCTAGTTTTACCGCGGTTAAATTAATTTTGACTGTCCGAGGTTCGGGTGGCTGAACCTTGGTTCGGTCACCCGAACAAACACAGTCATAAAAGATTTCAAATGAGATTCAGTCGCCCGTATATAGGTTTGGCAGCTCAAATCAAAGTCAGTAGCAAAGCTACGTAACTTCGGGTGCCCGGTCTTGGGTTCGGTGCCCGAACTCGTGTGTTTGGTCGCCCGGGGCTAATTTGAACTTAAGTTCTCAGTCGCCCAAGTTGGTGAGCAGTCCCTTTCGAGTTGTTCGGGCACCTGAGGGAGATAAACATGTTTATGGTTTGGTCACCTGAGGTCTGGTCAACTTTTTGACCTTCACGGTTTCGGCGCCTAAGAAGATTTGTACTCCAAAATTTCGGTTGCCCGACCCCTCTTAGCTTGCTTAGATATGTTCAGTTTTCAGTGCAATTATTTCACACTCATATATTTTATGCTATGTGTTCGTGAGTGTTGGAACCTAGGGTCTTGCTATGGTCTAGTTGAGCTTTACACTATATTTTGTATGCATGATGTGCAGGTGATGAACATACACCTACCACCTAAGTTACTATTATAGACCCATCTGAATTATTACAGACCAATATGAAGTACAAATACAATTACAAGCTACAAATATTCGCAGTCTTCTTGTTTCCACAAGTGTCCTTCCTTGGGATATTAATTCAAACCTGCACAAGCACTTGTCAAACATCAAATATCAGTATTTGTCATTATCAAAACCGAGCGCGACCTATAAGGTCAACATTAGGCTCCAAAATTTGTATAAACTTGGGAAATACTCCAAGTAACTTGGGCAACATGAAAATTACTTTTAGAACTCTATAAATACATTTTGATTGCAAACCAACAATTACAAACAATTAATTTAAAATCAACATTCAAGCTTACATTCTCACTTGCAAGTTTTTTTTACTGAAATACACATTGTTGAAAGTCTTTATTGATTCTTGCTGATATAACTCTCACCAATTCTAAGTTTTCAAATGAAATTTCAATCCAAGAAAGAATCCACAGTGATATTTACATTGAGCTTCAAATCTTTATATTGATTATATTGTTGAAGTATATAGATTTCAATTGTACTAATCAGATTTGTTTGAGAGTGTCTTTGTACACCAAATTGTTCTTATTCTTGTTGTTTTGACGGTTCAAGATTGTTGAATCGTTGGATTACCGGGGTATCTCTTAGAGAGGAGGGCTCCTTCCTACTTGAAGGTGTAAAAGGTTTGCTCTACCTAGTTAAAGGAGTGGTATAGTGTAATCCTTGGGTGATGTACCTAAGGCGAGGACGTAGGCGGGTATAGGCGAACCTCGTAAAAATCTCAGTGTTCATCTCTTTCCTATTCTCTTTTAAATTTCAACATATATAAACTGTGTGGATGCTTATTTAAATTTCTGGAAATTAATTTGTGATTGAGAATTGTAGAAAACTTCTAAGGGAGTACGTTGACTAATACAAGTCATTCATTCATCAACTATATACTTGAATCCAATATCAAATTCAGAATATTGAAGCTTGTTGGAATATCTATATTGATTCATATTGTGAAGCTTATCTTGATTAACTTAAATTAAATTGTGTCTTCGCTGATCTTTTGAATTGAAAATCAAATCATACACGTGTGTTTGCTAAATTCGAAAATTAGTTGAGAAAGAATTTATAAAAAGAAATTCAAAGAAAGTTTTAAATCCCAATTCACCCCCTCCCCCTCTTGGGAGAACACCTTAACTTTTCAATTGGTATCAGAGCGAGGTTGTAGCAAATCTTAACCTAGAAGCTACATGAAGATTCCTATGGCACGCCTAGGCGTATCTCCATTTGCCAAGGGTCAATCCTCAACTAGACCTCCTATCTTTTGTGGTATTAACTATACCTTTTGAAAACAAAGAATGATAATTTACTTACAAACTATGGATTGGAAAGCATGGAAAATTGTCACACAAGGTGACCTTATTCCCCCTAAAATTGTGGATGGTAAAGAAATACCTAAAGAAGAAAAAAAGATGACCGACATAAGATGGTGCAAGTAAATTCAAGTGCTACGAATGCTTTATATTGTGCTTTTGATGCAAATGAGTTCAATAGGGTCATGACATATAAATCAACCAAAGAAATATGAGATAAATTAGGGGTAACCTATGAAGGAACAATTGATGTTAGAGATAGTAGAATTTACATGCTCACAAGTGAGTATGAGGCTTTTAGGATGAATCCAGATGAAAATATTACTAACATGTACGCTAGGTTCACCAATATAATAAACTCCCCCAATGCCTTAGGGAAAAATTACTCAATCTATGAGATGATTCGAAAAATCCTTAGAGGGCTTCCTCTAATATGGAAACCTAAGGCCACTGGTATAACAGAAGGAAGAAACTTAAAAAATACTTCCTTAGATGAATTAATTGGATCTCTTCTCACTTATGAGATGACTGTGAATAAAGGAAATTCTTAAAATAACAAACACAAGAAATCAATAGCCCTTAAAGCTACAAAAGAAAGCTCTAGTGAAGAAGAAGAAGATGAGAACGAATTAGTCGATGATGAAATAGTATTACTCACTAGGAGACTTGGAAAGTTTTTTAAGAGAAATAAGAATTTTGCTAGAAAATTCAAAGGTTCAAAATCTGAAAAAGGAGAAACAAGCAAAAAGGAAACTAGAAATGAACCTACTATATGTTACAATTGCAAAAAGATTGGACATATTAAACCTGATTGTCCACAGCTCAAGAAAGACAAAAAGAAGAAGAAGAAGGCAATGAAAGCAACTACATGGGATAACAAAAGCTCAAGTGAATCAAAAAGTGAATCAAGTGAACAAGAAGTGGCAAACATTTGCTTCATGGCAAAAGATGATGGGGTAAATTCCTATTCTAGCTCATCTGAAGAGTCTAGTAATGAATCGTGTAGTGACTCATGTGAAAGTATGCCTTCATATAGCGGGTGTTCAAGGCACATGACTGGAGATAAAACCAAATTCACCACACTAATGCAAAAAGATGGTGGATGCGTCATGTTCGGCGACAATGCTAAAGGTAAAATCATTGGAATTGGAAAAATAGGTAAAGAACCTTCTTTGACCATTGATGATGTGTTGTTGGTAGATGGGTTGAAACATAATCTTTTATGTATAAGCCAATTAAGTGATAAAGGATTTGAAATGATCTTAAAACAAGACAAATGCATTATTGAAAATAGAGAAAAACATAATGTTCTATTCACCGCTAAAAGATTTGATAACGTGTATTGCATAAATTTTGAAAATCTAAAATCTCAAGATATCACATGCTTAGCAGCAATGAATGAAACAAGTTGGTTATGACATAGAAGACTAGGACATGCTAGTATGAATTTACTATCAAAATTAGTTAAAAAGAACTTAGTTAGAGGACTACCAAGCACAAAGTTTTTAAAGGATAAAATATGTGATTCTTGTCAACTAGGAAAGCAAACTAAGTTCAGTTTTAAGAAGAAGAAACATATTTCCACTAGCAGGCCTTTAGAGCTTATTCACTTAGATTTATTTGGCCATACTAAAACACAACGTGTAGGAGGAAAGCTATATGCTTTTGTCATTGTAGATGACTACTCCAAGTTTACCTAGGTATGCTTCTTAGCCTCAAAATATGAAGCTTGCAATATGTTGATAAACTTGTGTAAAAGACTTCAAAATGAAAAAAGGATATGGTGTTTTAAATATCAGGAGTGATCAAGGAAGAGAATTCAATAATAAAGATGCTGATAAATTTTGCAATAAACATAGAATAAAACACAACTTTTCAGCACCTAGAACACCACAACAAAATGGAGTTGTTGAAAGAAAGAATAAATCTCTTCAAGAAATGGTTAGAACAATGTTAAATGAACACAAGTTACCTAAGTACTTTTGGGCTGAAGCGGTTAATACTACATGTTATCTAATGTTAACTTTACTATAATCCCAAGAGGGGAGGGGGGTGAATTGGTATTTTAAAAAATGTATCCCCTAAGTCAGCCCACTAGCAATAGTATTACACAAGACTAAGGTCAATCTAGTGCGTATAAGAGAAAACAATATATATATTCAGCAGAAATTTAACTGAACAAGTGATCTAAATAAGCATGCACAATGGAGCAATAAATAGAGATGACACCAAAAATGTTCTCAAGGTTTGGCAAACTGCCTACGTCCCCACCTTGGCTCATAAGCACAAGGATTACAGTATGGGCTCACTTAACGGGTGGAGCGGCACCTAAATACAGCTAGGTCAATTAGCATAGGGCTGACCTCAACCTTCACAACTAATCCTTCCGGGCTAGATTACCGCCCCCATAGGCCACGTCTGGAATACAACAGTATTTCAATACAAATCGGATACAATGATTGTGCTTTTCAATCAAGCAGATATGTACCAATAACACTTGATAAAACGCACATTAACAATATAGGAATTGTAAGCTTGGTGATGTGATTATGTGCAAATAACACTCAGTAATGTATAATCTCAAATATGCACAAGAGTGCTCAAACAAACTATTCTTTGAAACAATAAATCTCAATATTAGATTAGGGTTTCAAAGATGTTGGTAAGAATATTCAAACAAACTCAAAAGTATTTTCCTTAATGTAACAAGCACAAGAGTTGTTTGAAATCGAGCTTGTAAAATGCGTTGCACACAAAAACTATTACTTAAGGGATCTTACAATAACAATGCAAAGACCCTCAAGGTAATGAGTTTTCCCCACACTAGATTTATCAAGGTAAATCCATGGGAAAACTCTTGCTTAACTTTCAAAAAAAAAACAATTAACAACAACACAAATGAGAGTTTTAAGCAATCTAAAATGGAGCACTAGCACATTAGGAACTCTCACAATACTTGGATGATCAAAGAAACGAGTGTATGCGAGTATTTGGAAGTAGTATTAGAAAAATAGGCTTTGTAAATTTGAGAGAGGTTTTTGCTAATGATCTTGCTAATCAACCCCTAATCAAGACAAATGAATGAGTATATATAGACAATAGGGGAAGATTAGCCATTGGGGACACGCTGGTAATTTTTAAAATTATTTTAATTATGTTTAAAACATTAACCCCTCATTTAACCTTAATTACCTGTGGTAAAATTAAGCAAACCCGAGATTTTCGGTCGACCAAACTTATAGATTGGTTGCCTGAACGAACACAATGGAAAAGGTAGGTTTTCCATGTTCGGGTGCCCGAATATATAGTCGAGTGGTTGAACCAGGCGATTTTCCAAACCGCTCGAGGTTCGGTTGCCTGTTCCTGAGTTCGGTAGTTCGAAGCTATTTTGAACGTAAATGTTCTGTAGCCCAAAATTTTGGGAAAATTTCGAATAGGATTTTGGTTGACCTGGGAAGATGTGCTCTTTTGAGTTCGGTCGGTCGAAGTCAAGTCAACATGCTGACTTTTCCATGGTTAGGTCGACCGAGGCAAATATACTTGCCAAGTTCGGTCGCCCGAAACCTCATGGTTTTTGGGCTAAGGTCTTATATTCATGTGTATTCAAGTGGGAGGACCAAAGGGCCATTCTAAGGTCATTTAAGCTTACAATTACCTACATGCATGACATGCAGAGATTATTACTGACCCATTTGAAATTAAATTAATACAAACCCAATAATATTACAACAAATGATATATATATATATATATATATATATATATATTTGTGTGTGTGTGTGTGTGTGTGTTGTGTCTTCATAATTCTTCAATTTGCTGCATGCTATCAATGTGATCCAATTAGTATGATCCTGCTCACAAACTTGAAAGTCATCAAATACAAAAAGTATTTGTCAATATCAAAACCGGGAATGGCCTATAAGGTCAACATTCTTCCCCTTTTTGATGATGACAAATACATTATGAAAAAATGGGTATAGTTAAGATAGGCTCTCCCTGAGTGTATGCATAATGGGAAAATTAAAAGATTTTAAGAAAATTTGATCATACCCAATTTTGCCTAACTTCTCCCCTTTTTGGCAACAACAAAAAAGGAATCAAATAAAACGCTCAAGTATAAAGAGAGGCAAATGGGAGTACACATTCATATACAAGAGATAAGTTGGGAAGATATGTAGAAATTTCGGCAGCATGTCGTTTGAAAATAGAACATTTCCCAAAAATTTCTGTATATAAGTGACCTGATTGAGTAATATATTGACAATATATCCACAACTACTTACTCAAATAGTCCAGTATTCATAAAACATAAAGATAATTATTAATATGCAAGAGATATGATAGTTATGCATTTCAAAACACATACAAACTCATAAAGTATGATGCAACGATAGATTTAAAATGATACCAATCATTATACCAATTGTTAGGAAGCTCCCCCTTTGTTTGTGCACTCAATAAAAATATAGGAAGCATCTCTACTATGCATTAGACCTAAATCAAGTCTAATTTGTATGAATCTATCTTCTGGATGTGGTTTGGTGAAAATATCAACCCACTGCTGATTTGTGCACACAAACTCAAGTGCCACATCCCCTTTCCGCACATGATCACGAAGGAAATGATGTTCTAATCTCAATATGTTTGGTTCGTGAATGTGAGATGGGATTTCTAGAAATATTAATTGCACTAGTATTGTCACATTTAATGGGAGTCATGTCATAGTGCAATCCAAAATCTGTAAGTTGTTGTTTCATATAGAGCATTTAAGTACAACAACTTCCAGTAGCAATATATTCTGCTTTGGCTGTGGATAAGGCAACTGAGTTCTATTTCTTGGAGAACCAAGAAACTAGAGATTGTCCTAAATAGTGACAAGTGCCGCTAGTACTCTTCCTATCAACCTTACTACCGGCAAAGTTAGCATTAGTTCAACTAATAATCTCAAATGTCGTATGCTTAGGGTACCATAAGCCTAATTCTATAGTTCCAACTAGGCACCTAAGAATTATTTTGAATGCTAATAGATGAGACTCCTTAGGATTGGCCTGAAACCTAGCACACATGCACGCACTAAACATGATATCAGGTCGACTAGTTGTGAGGTATAGGTGTAATAACCCGAGGAATTTATCAGCATCTCATTGACGAACACATGGGATTCGTTGACGAGGATATAAGAGAATCTCGTCGATGAGGACATGTTTCGTCGACGAGAAAATACCAAGAGAGATTTTTAGGGCAGGCTGAAATTTGTCGACGAGGGAGGAAGTTCATCGATGAAATTCCTTAAGGACTCGTCGATGAGATGGTGTGCCTCGTCGACGAATTCGGGGCTATAAATAGTGAAAACTTGAATTTTTCAGCAGAAAACTGGCGCAAAAACTTCCTCTCTCTCTCTCTCTCTCTCTCTCTCTAAAATGTCTCCTACTCCTTCTCTCTTCGATTCCGAGTTCGTTACTGGCCATATTGAAGATCTGAGGCCACCACGATGCTCCTAACGAAGTTCTCTACAAGTCTGCTAGAGCTGATCGTTGGTGGAGTTAGTTTGGAATTCATCACAAACTCAGGGTAAGGTGTTTTATTTAGAATATGCTTTCCTTGCAGTTATAGGAAATGTTGTATGCAGGAAAATACTGATGCTTTGTTCTGGGGGATGTCGTTTTCAAGGTGTTGAGTGGAGAACCCTACGGGTGTAGGGCTAGAGTTCAGTGAGGGCTTTTCAAAAACTAGGTAAGGGAAATACGGTATGCTAGGAAATTTGAATATATTAATAGAAATTTTACAAACATGCATGTATGCCAGTATTTATGTAGTTTTTACAGAATATGTGATTTTAAAGTATGTGTGGCCTGAGTAGATATTATTTGATATGGAGTTTTATACAATTTTTCAGTATATCAAGTTGTACAGATATAGTTAGATATTTATAGATTTTATGCAGACAGAATGTGTATACATATATAGTTTTTATTCAAATGATTACACAGACATATATATATGACAGTATACAGATGTTTATTCAGAATCAAACTCCCTTCAACTTGCAATTGATTTGCAAATGAGGACTATAAGAAAATAATACTCTCTGTTTTAAAATGATTTTAGCAAGCAAGAATATGATAGAGTATCAAATATAGGCTTGAAAATGTGGAGTATAAGCAATGGGAGTTCAAGAGGATTCAGAGAGAATTTTTTTTAATTATTATGCTAATCTCCACCTAATCTAGACAAATGAAGGGGTATATATATAGAATTCCCTAAATTTTGGACCATTAGGGACACAGAGGGAATTTTGGAAAAGTTTAATTAAAATTAACCCATGTTTAACGCGGTAAAAAATTGTGAATCCAGAGGTTCAGTCGCTCAGAGCTATGGGCCAATTGCCCGAATAGACACAGTAAATTTGAAAGATCTCGAGGGTTGGGTTGACCAATCACTGTGTCAATTGGACGAGCCAAGGTGATTTTCCAAACCTTCATAATTTCGGTCACTTGGCCTAATGTTCACTTGCTCGAATGGTCAAGCTCGGTCAATTGGTTAATTTTAAAACTTGAGGGCCGGTCTGCCGAGGTATGCAAGTCAGGTTGGGATCTTGGTTCGGGTGGTCGAGGAAAATGTGTGATAAATAGTACGGTTGCCCAAGCCCCTTTAAATAGTCTTTAATAAATAACGTTGCTCGGGCGAGGTGATTTGAACTCAAAAGGTTTGGTCAACCAGGGCTATTTGAAGTTGCATATTTTGCCCTGTTTTTGTCCTTGACCTTATTCAACCATGTGTGAATAAGTTATAGTATTTTGTACTAAGGGTTTAGGGTCCTAGTGGTTAGTCTATGGTCTTTTGTATCTTGAGCATTCAACCTTTACCATGCATGAGGTGCAAATATTACAAACCATAATTATTATGGACCCAAATATTAAATGCATTACAATACAACACAAAATGTCTTCATTCTTTTTGCCTCCTGTTAAGCCATCATGAAGTATGATCTTTGTGGTCCTTATGGCTTCCTTGTGTCCTTACCATCCGTGCGTGCTAAGAATTGACCCTGTTCATAAGCTCAGTGCACAATTAAGAAACAACATGATTTGTCATTATCAAAATGGGATCAGACTTATAAAGTCAACATTCTCCCCCTTTTTGATGACGACAAATACACAAGCAAAATGGGCATGGCCTTAAAACCGCCCCCCCCCCCCCTCAGAATATGCATTAAAATAAAACTTGATAATGACATGCATTCAAGTTTGACGTTGAAGCTCAAACACCAAGCATGTACATGGGAAAATAAGAATCATGCAAAGTTAAATAAATAACAAAAGCAAAGTATCCAGTTTTGCATACTTCTCCCGCTTTTGGCATCAGCAAAAGCACTAAGGTAAAAGGATATAAGTATGAAGTTAACCTTAGTTAGAAAAAAATTTTGAGCACACCAATGTATGCATTAAATCACAATCATTCAAATGCATGATTTTGGGAAGAATTTACGAAATTTCAGTAGCATGTCGTTTGAAAATAGAGCACTTCCCAAAAAAAGGGTACATCAAAAACCTAATTGAATTTGGTAAGCAATTTACAGTAATGTGCATCATTCACATCAAGCATGCAAAGTATTTAGTATAGTCCAAGGCAATCCATGCAATAAAGATAGTACATCAAATATCCATACAAGAGAATAAACATGCAATTCATTATGGATAGCAAATACATTTCTCACGAGATATGAAGTACATAGTAAAAAAATTATGAGAAATCAAGTTTTTAGAGCCGTAGTATTTTAAGTTAAGTTGCTCCCCCTGAGTTTATGCACTCCATCATATTGCTTAGGCATCTTCTCTACTGTGTGTTAGGGCTAATTCAAGTTGATTGGGGTATATGTCGGCCCTTAAAATTTATGAACTTCACAAAACAAATTAAAATTTTTGAATGCAAGTCATGAATATTTTGAAGCTTATAAACCAGCACCAAGAGGTAAAAATTTATCATTTATAAGATCATTTCTTGCCAAAAAAAGAAACTTTAAAAGGAATCCCCCTTTGGAAATAATCAACAAGTATTTTCATAAATATAACTAGAAAAGGCAACCATATGACATCAAATGTGAAACTTTTAATGCAAGATCATATGGCAGGGACTTAAGTAAAAGAGTTTGTGGCAAACAATAATCTTCCATTTAAGATTTTCAAGACAATCATTATGCTTAAATAATCATACCATAATAAACTCAATACATATCTAAGCCAAAATTTTGGGTGAGCCAAAAGAGATAGAATTTTAAAACAGAAGCTCCCCCTTTCAATTTGAATGTTAGCTTAGATGCCGACAAATGCTTATACCTATCAAGGATGATATTACTAAATACAAAATAGTATAAGAAAATAGTCTTAAATCCTTAAACATCTTTAATGGATATAAGATTAAACCATTTTTATTCATCCGACAAGTTTATTCCTTTAGAACTCATATACATTAGAAAAACAAAGTTTAAGACATGCAAGGTTCATAAATTCCAAGAACAATTCTTATCA
Organism: Malania oleifera; assembly: GCF_029873635.1. Classification (NCBI taxonomy): domain Eukaryota; kingdom Viridiplantae; phylum Streptophyta; class Magnoliopsida; order Santalales; family Ximeniaceae; genus Malania; species Malania oleifera. The sequence continues at coordinate 57,560,890 of NC_080420.1, read as the reverse complement.
TCTCATATTTCCATAAAAACAAAAGGGGATATGATGCTCATGGATTTCACAAGAGTCTTAGGACTCAAAACAAGCCAATGATGATTTGAAAAAAAAAAAAAAAAAGAAGAAGTTCAACTCCCTTGTATATTCTTAATCACACATATATGCATTTTAGTTAAAGATGACGTTCAATTAATAAACTATCATGCTTTCATTCTTCATAATTATTCAACACATAGGACTTCATTATACAAAAAATTATAGGTATTTAGCACAAGATCACTGCATATTGCATTTTCACTTAGCAAATGATAGACAATCAAGGCATTACTCAAAATTCATGCAAATGCTATGTAGCAGGGGTTCAATAAGGATAACACAACTCAAATGAGTGTGTGTGACATAAATCATTTCCCTTATGTCATCCATTTTCTCCAAGTTTATGGATTACCATCTAACCATGTGACATTACATTTAAGGCAAGACGATTCACCATTTTGGTCCTGAATGAAGTTCAGAACCAAAAGTTGAGACCAAAAGGGTAACGATGGGCAAGATTTTCCTAGAATCAGATAAGGTGTATATGATGAATATTATCTAGGGAAATTCAAACCATGATCATACAACATGCAAGGGCATAATATTAATGTAGAGACTCAGAAAATAAAATGATAAAAGAAATAGAAAAAAGGGATTTTGGGCTAAGGGTGGAGAAAATCGGCGACAATTTTTTGAAGGAATAAAAAAACTGGCGACGTTTTTGGGTTTTAACCACAGTCGGGTAAAGGTAAAATGGTAATTTTGGAGTCGGTTAATATAAAATCGACAATGATTTTCTAAGAAGTATAGAAAATTAGCGATGATTTTCTGTCCAGTCCTGAAAGTTATAAAAGAACCGAGAGCTTCAATTTTGAACAAAATCAAATTCTCTCTCTCCTCTCTCTAACCCACGAATCCTACCCCCTTCTTTCTAAAATTTATGCTTTATTAAGCCTTATTTCGACGACCAAGAACCACCATAGGGTTCTTGGGAAGATTCTCCACAACGTAAACGAAGTAGAATTTCAGTTTGGGGTTCTAGGGTACCATCCCAAAACTGAGGTAAGGGTGTTATTTGGGTGCTTTTAGGTTGATTATTTAATTATTGAAGATATAAGCTTAGGTGTGAATGTATTTCTAAGGTTAAATTGAGAAATTGGAATTTTGTAAAATTCAGGGTTTAGTGCATATACCGTGGGCAGGCTAAGGATTTTTAGCGGGTGTCCTTAGGAACTTAGGTAAATGATAGATGGTTTATAATTTAGGAAAATGTGAGTATGAAAATTATTCTAGGAATTCAGTTAATTAACAAGAAAATATGTATGTGTATAATTTTAGGATTATGGAATTATGAACGCCATGGGCGTGAGTCAGAATTAGTAGGCAAGTTCAGTTAGTGAGGCAAGGGAAATATGCTACGTCAGTTAAATTAGGAATTTTTATCAGTAAAGTATATGTATTCTGGTATATGTATTTCGGATGGTTGCAGATATTAAATTAAATGAGTTTAAGGATTATTATTCAAATCATAAATTATTTTTATTATCATAAAATACAGATTTCAAGATATGGGATATTTAATTATTTTAGTAGTGTGGCACGAGTTAATATTAGACTAGTATAGTAGTTATACAACTTTTAGATTATCATGATTTATAGTATACGTACAGAAACATATATTTTATAGAATTTTTCAGAATACCATGATATATAAATTTTAGAACCATAACACTCAGATTATTTAGATATTCAGACATTCAGTATTCAGATATTCAAATATTACATATTATTCAGATTACACAGTATATTCAGATTAGTTATTACAATATTATGGTTATTTTAGCAGAAATAAAATCATGGTAAAACAGTAAGATATTATTATACAGTATCAGATCCCTAAAGAATCAGTTCACTCAGCAGAGCACGGTACCGTAGCTATTTCAGATTAGAGTACAACCACATATCTCATATAGTGTGTGGATTTTAGTCAACCGTGCCTTGGACGGATTGTAGGCTCCCTAGTATTCTGGGTTGAGGAGGCCAGTCTAATGCTTGATAAAGTTTCAGTTGACTTATCCTGGTAGGCCAACCAGTGTTAAGTCCTGCCTACGGGCCGCACAACCCTGTCATGAGGGGTTAAAACATGACATACAGTTTTACAGGGAAGTTTCACAGTTACATATATATATATATATATATATATATATATATATATGTATGTATATAGATTTACAAAAATCAGCAGACTTACCTATAGATTATAAAAGTATGATTAAATAGTAAGTTCAGAAACAACTATATTTTAAACAACATAGGTGTGAGTTATATAGTACTATATTTTACATGTTATCTCAGTTTCAGTTAATTGTCAGTATATTATTCATGTAAATTCTGTAGCCACACACTGGTAATAGCATGTTTCTTCTTACTGAGAGTTGTCTCATCCTAATAATTTAACATTTTTCAGGTGATCCAGTTAGACGAGTAGATCAGGCTTAAATATAGGGAGGTCATATACACTACCTTGTCTGTAGGGTAAGTGTTTTTAGGAAGATGTATTTTTGAATAGCATTCAGGGGTTTTTTTTTTGGTAGTTGTTACTAGGAATATGTGTAGTTGTGTATTTATGTTTTGGAGATAATACTAAATTCTGGTATTGTAATAATGGTTGTATAGTTTTATGTTTTCTGCTGCATAGGTGTTTCCAAGTAGTCATTATAGGGGTATCAGAGTATATGATTATCAGTCTATATATATTTGGAAAAAAAATGGTATGATTTTTTTGGTCGTTACATTTTGGTATTAGAGCCTAGGTTGGTAGGTTCTGTAGACTCTAGAGTACAGTGAAAAACAATACCTGAATATAGGAATGAAGATGAGAATTTAGGGTTCTGTTCTGTAGTTTGGAAGCAGGAACTTCGGGGTGATTTTTGTGTTTTTCCTAGGGTGACGATTTTAGGAAAACCATAGTAAACTATCATCGGTTTCCATTTCCATTTGGTAAGACTAGACCTTAAATTAGTAATAGGTAGTATGAGGGCATTTTAGTTAGATGAAAGTAAGGATAGTATTATGAGATTTGGATTCTTAGAATAAATTGTTGTTATTACAGGATGGACCTTGAAGGTAGTAGTGCTCACGCTAGCGGCGATGATGGAGCAGGGTCTTCTAGCATGGGTGGTGGAGACTCAAATGTTGTTTTATGCAGCATAGGTCAGCTAGTCATGGCTGAGATTGCACGGAGCTCCAGGGGGTAGGGAGGTCCATCTGCTGCGCAGGGGGTGTAAAATAGAAAAGTTCATGAAGATGAACCCTCTCGCATTTTCAAGAGCAGTTGATCTTGTAGTTGCTGAGACTTGGATGCAGGAGATGGAGAAATTACTGACGATGCTTCACTACACCAATGAGCAGAGAGTCCTCTATGCCACGTATAAGTTGACAAGAGAGGTCGAGAGATGGTGGACGACTACTAGATTACTGGAGCAGAGACCTATACCGGTGCCTATGACTTGGATCTGGTTTAGGGACATATTCTTTGACAGATTTTTTTATGCTACTATCAGAGAGGCTAAAGTGCAAGAGTTTTTGAGTTTGACTCAGGGGCCATTGACAGTTCAGCGGTATGTAGCCAAATTCATCAAGTTGTCACGATTTGCTCCATATATAGTGCTAGATGAAGCTAAGAAGGCTAGGATGTTCAAGAAGGGCTTGAGACGAGATATATATAAGCAGGTGGCAGTTCTAAAAATTCAGGACTTCTCTGAATTGGTAGACAGAGCCACAGTAGCGGAGGAGAGTGAACAAAAAGATGTGGGAGTAACGAGCCAGAGGAAGAGGCCCATGCCTCCAGGATTTCAGGCGGGTTCCAGTCAGGGCCCATGGAGAGGAGACTGGTATGGAGGAGGCTAGAGACAGATGAAGGGGCACAGTGATTCTCAGGGTGGGCAAACTTATCCCATCTGCCCCAGATGTGGTTGAAGGCATCCAGGTGAGTGTAGGATGGGAGAGAACATCTAGTATCGGTGTGGAAGACTTGGTCATAGGGCTTGGTCATGTTAGGGACCGCCGGCCCACGTGCCAGCTCACAAACCATTTTGGGGTGGTTACCAAGCACCTCGTAGTGGCTAGTGGAGGAACACAACATTGGTGAGGGTCTATGCATTGACGTCGGGAGACGCTGAGGTTGCTGGGGACATCGTGATAGGTATTCTTACTGCTTTATCATATAAAGTTGTTGTTTTGTTTGACACAAGTGCCACCCATTCTTTTGTGTCATTGGAATATGCTAAATTAGCTGGGGTTGAGGCACAATTGTTAGATGTTGAATTGTCAGTAGCCACGCCAACTAAATCAATAATGAGGTGTAGAAGGATACTTAAAATTTTTTCAATGGGCATTCATAAGAAAGTACTACCAGCCGATCTTGTGGTATTAGATATGTAAGGGTTCGATATGATATTGGGAATGGATTGGTTGGCAGTTAATCACATCAGCATAGATTGTCATCGAAAAGAAGTGATTTTCAGTCTCCCCATGTGAGCAAAAATTTAGATTTATGGGTTCACATATGCACGCCTCGCCACAGTTGGTGTCAACTATTCAAGCGAGGAGACTGCTTTAGGGTGATTGCCAGGGGTATATTGCTTACATAAAGGAGTTTCCAAGGGAAGAACTGAAACGGGCTGATATTCTAGTAGTCAAAAAATTTCCAAATGTGTTTCTAGAGGAATTACCTGGCTTACCACCAAACCAAGACATTGAATTTACTTAGATCTTTTACTAGGGTCGGTACCGGTATGTAAAGCGTTGTACAGAATGGCTCCAGCTAAATTGAAAGAATTGAAAGACCAGTTGTAGGAGTTGATGAATAAGGGTTTATCAGACCTAGTGTGCCACCTTGGGGAGCACCAGTCCTGTTTGTAAAAAAGAAAGATAGGACTATGAGGATGTGCATTGATTATAGAGAGATAAACAAACTGACAGTTAAGAATAAATATCCTCTTCCCAAAATCGATGATTTATTTGATCAGCTCTAGGGGACCCAGGTCTACTCCAAGATTGACCTTTGGTGGGGATATCACCAAGTGAAAGTTAGAGTATTGGACATTTTGAATACAACTTTCCAAACCAAGTATGGATAATACGAGTTTTTGGTAATGCCATTTGGATTGACTAATGCGCCAGTAGTGTTTATGGACTTAATGAATCAGGTGTTCTATCAGTACTTAGACCAGTTTGTTGTGGTATTTATTGATGATATACTAGTATACTCGAAGAGTTTAGAGGAGCACGAGGGTCATATAAGGCTAGTGTTGCAAGTGTTAAGGGAGAAAAAGTTGTATGCTAAATTAAAAAAAATATGAATTCTAGTTGAGGCAGGTTACTTTCCTCGGGCATGTGATCTCCAAGGATGGCGTATCAGTTGATCCGAGTAAAATAGAGGTAGTAGTGAGTTGGGTGAGACTAGTGAGTGTTCAGGAGGTCAAGAGCTTTTTGGGTCTGATAGGGTAATACAAGCGTTTTTTAGATGACTTCTCCAGATTATTAGGTCCACTAACATGACTTATGAGGAAGAATGTGAGGTTTGAATGGACCGATGATTGTGAACATAGCTTCTAGGAGTTAAAGCGGCGGTTGGTCACAACACTAGTGTTATCTATACCATTAGGAGAGGATGGGTTTGTTATATATAGTGATGCGTCACAGAAAGGACTTGGGTGTGTGTTAATGCAGCATGGAAGAGTTATTTCATACGCTTCTCGACATCTTAAAGAGTATGAAAAGAACTACCCAATACATGATTTATAAATAGCTGCAGTGGCATATGCTCTAAAGATTTGGAGGCATTATCTTTACGATGGGAAATACGAGATCTTCACTGATCATAAAAGTTTAAAGTATTTCTTCACTTAGAAAGAATTGAATATGAGGCAAAGAAGATGGCTAGAGCTTATTAAGGATTATGATTGCACCATTAGCTACCACCTAGGAAAAGCAAACGCGGTAGCTGATGCACTGAGTCGAAAAGCAACGGGAGTAGCGATGTCAGCAGTAGAGATTCAATATCCTATTCATATGGATTTGGAGAGGCTAGGTGTGGAGATGATAGAGGATGACCACTAGGCATTCATTGCCAACTTAGTGTTACAGCCTACCTTGCAGGAGAGAATTAAAGCTCTTCAGAGAAATAACCCAGAATTGGTAGAACTGATAAGTAAAGTGCAGGACGGACAGAGGGAGGAGTTCAGTATATCAGATGATGGAGCCCCACGGTTTCATACCAGACTGTGTGTTCGTGCAGATGTTAAGATTAGGATCGCTATCTTAGAGGAGGCACACAAATCCCTATACATAGTTCATCCTAGCAGCACTAAGATATATTGAAACCTTCGAGAATCCTTATGGTGGAGCGGTATGAAGAGAGAGATAGCCGAGTTTGTGGAGTAGTGTTTGACGTGCTAGCAGGTAAAGTCTAAGCAATAGAGGCTGGCAGGACAGTTGCAACCACTCCACATCCTCGAGTGGAAGTGGGACCATATATCTATGGATTTTGTCACAGGTTTGCCGCTAGTGCTGCATGGCCAAAACGCCATTTGGGTAATTGTAGATTGGCTGACAAAGATTGCCCACTTCCTAACTATTAAAGTTAGCTACCCCATGAACATACTGACAGAGAGATACATTTAGGAGATAGTTCGACCTCATGGAGTGCCAGTATCTATAGTTTCAGACCGAGATTTACGTTTCACATCACGATTTTGGAGAAGCTTACAGGAGGCTTTGGGGTCTTGTTTATCATTCAACACATCTTTTCATCCTAAGACTGATGGGCAGACAGAGAGGATGATCTAGATACTTGAGGATATGTTACGAGCGTGTGTTCTGGATTTTAGGGGTAATTGGACCTAGTATATGTTGCTGGTTGAGTTCGCGTATAGAAACAGCTATCAATCCAACATTGGGATGGTTCATTTATGAGGCATTGTATAGTAGGAGGTGTCGTTCTACACTATACTGGGACGAAATAGGTGAGAGGTGAGTTTTGGGACCAGAAGTAGTGTAGCAAGCGTACAATAAAGTTCAATGAATTAAAGACAAAATCAGTGTAGCTCAGGGTCGGTAGAAAAGTTATGCAGATACTCCCTATCAAAAGTTAGAGTTTGATGTAGGAAATCAGGTGTTTTTGAAAGTAGCACCACTGAGAGGAGTTATGAGGTTTGGGAGGAAGGGTAAGCTGAGCCCTAGGTTTATTGCCCCATTCGAGATACTAGAGAGAGTGGATCTAGTTGCCTATGGGCTAGCTTTACCACAAGCTCTATCCAAAATACATGATGTATTGCATAGTTACATGTTGAGAAAATATGTCTCAGATCCCTCCCATGTGATCAGTTACGATGAGATAGATCTGAGAGATACACTAGCATATGAGGAGACGCCAGTGTAGATCTTAGATAGGAAGGAACAGGAGTTGCGTACAAAGAGAATTCCACTAGTAAAAGTCCTGTAGAGAAATCATGCAGTGGAGGAAGCCTCGTGGGAGCTAGAGGAGGAAATACGACAGAAGTACCCACATTTGTTTAGTGGGGATCAGTATTAGTCAGAGAAGAAACAACAATAGTTCAGATAGAGTAAGTTTTATTTTGATATTGTATAGAGTAATTGATGTATTTGTACAGTAGAATATAAGATAGGTAGTGTTTTTGGTTTTGAGAAAATTTTCTTTTATGTATATATTTGTAATCTCCTAGAACCCTAGTTGTAAGCACGGTATTCCTCCACCACAAGTGAGGGTAATTAATAAAATAAGTAGCCAATTTTTTTCCTTAGAGGATGGAGTATAACATAGATAGTAAATTTCGAGGACGAAATTTTATAAGGAGGGGAATGTAGAGACCCAAAAAATAAAATGATAAAAGAAATCGAAAAAAAGGAATTTTGGCTAAGGCAAGAGAAAACCAGTGATGGTTTTATGAAGGAATTAGAAAATGAGCGACGCTTTTGGGTTTCAACCACGGCTGGATAAAGGTAAAATGGTAATTTTGGAGCCAGTTAATAGAAAACTAGCAACGGTTTGTTGAGAAGCATAAAAAATCGGTGACATTTTTCTGGCTAAAAAGTTATAAAAGAACCAAGAGCTTAATTTTTAAACAAAATCAAATTATCTCTCTCTCCTCTCTCTAACCCACAAACCCTTCTCCCTTCTCTCTACAATTTCTACTCCATTAAGCCTCATTTTGACGATCAGGAACCACCATAGGGTTCTTGGGAAGATTCTCTACAACGTACATAGAGCAGAATTTCAGTTTGGGGTTTTGGGCTACCATCCCTAAACTGAGGTAAGGGTGCTATTTGAATTTTTTTGGGTTGTGAAAATAGAATAGTATTCCCAAGAGGGGGCGTGAATTGGGTTAATTAAAAAAATTTAAATTCTTTTCAACTTCTTACTTGTTTTAGTGCAACAACAAGAATGTAAGTAAATCAATCAATTTATAATCACAACCAAATCACACCAAAAAGTACTGAAAGTTAAAACAATCCAATCAATCATAATATGAAAATCAATCAATTATTCAAGAATTTGATGCTTTCAGCTTTTGGTAGTAGCCCTGTATTTATTTGCAAGTCCTATTTTAATTTTGATTTGCAATGTGCTCTCTTAACCAAGATTTCCACAAATTAACTAACGTACTCCCTTGTGGGTTTCCGCAAAAGGTTAATTAAAAACATACTTTCTAAAATTAAGAGTCTTCTCTGAATTTTTACTTAAGCCTTGTAATCAGCAATATGCATTCAACAAAAAAAATATCGTGCAAAAAAAAGGGTAAAGTAGAGAGAAGAACACCAAGTTTTTACGAGGTTCAGCTTATCTCTAGCCTACGTCCTCACCTTTGGCAAACTACCAAAGGATTCCACTATATTTAGTTCCTTTGCCGAGCAGAACAACACCTTTACAACCACTCCTTAATTAGGCTAGAGCCCACCTCTCCAAACGATATTCCCTCGTTCGATCCAACGATCCAAGCACTTGAATCGTCAATCTAAAAAAAAGGATTTTAAATAAGATGTACAAGAGATGCTCTCAAAAGAGCTGATTAGTACAAAGTCAGAGCTATATACTTCAAAGCAAATCAAATAAGAAATTCAGATTGAAGCCCCAAGAGTATATCACCAAAGGATTTTTTCAATGGATGAAAGAAATTGGAATTCCAGCACAATACTAGAGATTAAGAGTCAGCAAAACCTCAATAGATTTCGTGCAAGTTGAGAGTGAGAGAGCCTTACAGAGTTTGAGAACAATTTGAGAGAGTATGAATGTTGTAATTGATTCTTGGTAATTGAGTTAATTGGTCTTGGGAGTATTTATAGAGTTAGAAAAGTATTTAACTTGATCCCCAAGTTTACTTGGAGTAGTGTCCAAGGTTTTAACAAGTTTAAGTCCCAAGTAATTAATTTTTCAAAAATATGTCTGTTATGAATTTTAAAATCTACCGTATGACAATAGCCTGAGGGCTTCCAGTCAGGCGTCTATTAATGCATTTCACTTATAAATAACACAGACAGTAGGGTGGCAGTCACCTGTCACCTAGTTGTCAGGCGCCTGTCACTTAATTTCTCAGTTTTATTAAACAGGCAAAAGGGTGACAGCAGCCTGATGGAACCTGGATAGGCTTCTCAAAAAACCTCATTAGGCACCTATCAAGGTCTAGGTATGTAACGACTTGTCTTTAACTGGTTTTTTTTTTTTACATACTATAAAATTCATAATGCTCTGATACCTACTAAAACTAAACCAAACCATCAACCTAGACAACGGAAAGCGGAATCCATATAAACACAATCCAGAAAATATACAATACCAGAGTGTCTAAATATTCCACAAATATTACATATTTCACTGTACTCTCACGAACTACTCTTACTAATACCAGGGCTAACAAAATTGTACCCCAAAAACATTCACCCTAAAAAAAGGTAGACTAACAGCTCCTCTATTTGCGAGCCTGCTTCGCTCGTCCAACTGGCTCACCTGGAAAAAAAATAGTTTAACACTGGGATGAGCCAAAGCTCAGTAAGACAAAACATGCTATTATTAGTGTGTGGCAAATTAGTAACAATACTCTGAAAATCTGTTTCTATATATAGTCATGTATAACTGAAATATGAGAATACAAGTATAAATAACATATAAAGCCATCACCGGTACCCATGTTGCTTAACATAAATGCTTTTATAGGTTTTCCATCTATAATACTTCTACTATACATAAGTACACCCACTGTTATTATAAAACAGTATATACATATAATAACTGAAAACTTCCCTGTGGATAATTGTATGTCATGATTTAACCCCTCATGACAAGGTTGTGCGGCCCGTAGGAGGGATCTACCCTAGCTGGTCAACTAGGATAAACCACTATACTCCGTCAGTCAGATCGGCCACTCCTCAACCCATATCTGATGGGGAGCCTGTCCCAACTAGGTACGATTGACCTACCATACCACGTATTATTTGAATAGGTGGTTGCACTCTGAACTGAATATCTGTAGCTACGATACCGTGCTCTGTTGTATGGTCCAACAGGGTCTGATACAATATAATATATTTCCATATACAACTATCTCTTTTACCATGATTCTAAAATAACAGTATTAACCATAGCGCTGTAATAAACTGTAACTGTATCAACTGTATTTCTGAACTGAACTGTAAATCTATTTGCCATGGTACTATAAAACTGTATAATCATTATATTCTAAATAATACTATAAAAGTATCTCACTTTCTGTATAATTTGTAAATCGTATTACCGAAAATACTGTAAAGCATGTTCCTGTACTATATTCATAATCATACGCCACACAATAACTGAAGTATATTAAGCAATATATCTGTGTACTGTATAAACTCCTGCTTTGAATAATAATATGTAAAATTAAATAATTTATACTGAATTCAAAGTAGATTTTTCTAGCATAGCATATTTCCCTTACCTAACTGTCGAAAAGCCCCTATCGTATATTGGTCTTACACCCGCAGGGCTATCTATTCCCCACCCTAAAAACCACATTTTACAGAATAGGATATCAATATTTCTTGGCCTACATAATTTCCTACAACTACCATAAGGCCAAAAATTGAATAAAAGACCTTACCCTGATTCTAGGGAGAAATTCGACTCAATCCCATCGACGATCCACCCTAGCAGACTTGAAGAGAACTCCGCCAAAAGCGTCATGGTGGCCTTAGATTGTCGATCCGACGATTGACGGGGCCGAAATCGAATAGAATTGGAAGAAGAACCGTAGGAGAGGGAGTGAGAAGTTTTTCCGTCGATTTTTCTACAATTAACTGAGTTTAGGGCTATTTATACTACGGGATTCGTCGACGAGCCACATCACCTCATCAATGAGTCCTGTAAAAAGTCCATCGACAAATCTGCACCCTCGTCGACAAATTTCAGTCTTCCCAAAAATCCTTTCTCGGTATCTTCTCGTCGACGAAACCCCTGTGTTCGTCGACGAGGCTTGGAAAAATTTCTTGGGTTATTATATCCAAAATGTAATGTCGTCGACACCAGCTGCTATGTATTCAACTTTAACTGCGAATATGCTAAGGAATTTTGCTTTTTTAAAAACCAAGATACTAGTGAGTGTCCTAGAAAGTGACAAGTACCACTAGTGCTCTTTCTATCTATTTTACATCCGACATAATCCATATCTAAATAGCTTATCATTTCAAAATTTGTGTCTTTTGGATACCACAAGCCTAGATCAAGGGTTCCTATCTTAGAATTCTTTTGATTGCAACTTGATGAGATTCCTTAGGTGCTGATTGAAATCTAGCGCACATGCATACATTAAACATGATATTTGGTCTACTAGCTATTAGATATAGTAAACTACCTATCATTCCTTAATAATATTTTGTGTCTACTGGTTTTCCCTTTTTATCTTTATCAAGGCTTGTTGAGGTACTCATAGGGGTTCCTATGGGTTTACTTTCTTCCATATCAAAATTTTTAAGCATATCTTTAATATATTTAGTTTGATTTATGAATGTTCCATTTTTGGCTTCTTTGATTTGTAACCCTAGGAAATAATTTAACTCTCCCATCATACTCATTTCAAACTCTTTTTGCATACATGTGGCAAAATCTTTACATAGTTCTTCATTTGTAGCACCAAATATAATATCATCAACATAGATTTGAACTATTAACATATCTTTTTGTTTTTGGTCTTTATAAAAAGTGTGTTGTCTACCATTCCTCTTGAAAAATCATTTTTGAGTAAAAATTTACTTAGTCTCTCATACCAAGCTCTAGGAGCTTGTTTTAAACCATACAATGCTTTAGTTAATCTAAATACGTGATCGGGATGTTTTAGGTCTTCAAAATGTGGTGGTTGTTTTACATAAACCTCTTCATTTATATACCCATTTAAGAAAGTAATTTTTACATCCATTTGATATAGCTTGAATTCCTTATGTGCTGCATAGGCTAGGAGCATTCTAATTGCTTCCATTGTTGCTACGGGGCCAAAGGTTTCATTATAGTCAATACCTTCTTCTTGATTGTATCCTTGAGCTACTAGCCTAGCCTTGTTTCTAACCACTATCCTATTTTCATCTTTCTTATTTCTAAAGACACATTTAGTTCCTATGATTGAATGATCTTTAGGTTTGAGAACTAATTTCCATACTTGACTTCTTTCAAATTGATTAAGCTCTTCTTGCATAGCCATAAACCATGAATCACTATTTAATGTTTCTCTTAGATTTTTTGGTTCATCTTGAGACAGGAAAGCATAATGATTGCATATATTCTTTTTTTTTTTTAGATAATGCTTTGGGTGTCCACGTCCGTTTAACGATCCACGACTAATCCCGCGCCCCGTGCCAGCCTGCCCCACAGCCCACGGAGAGGGTAAATTCAAGAGCCCGCCGCAGGAGTAGAACCCGGGAGGGGAGAAAGCCCTGACCTCATGAAAGGCACTCCCAAGGTCCGCCCTGCCAACTGAGCCACGCCCTGGGGGCTGCATATATTCTTTAAGGATGATCTAGTGGTTATTCGTATTGAAGGTTCTCCAATAATTTGATCTTGAGGATGGTTTCTTATGTATTTCCATTCTTTAGGAAATTCTTGATTTTTTGTGGGTTTTTCTTTTGAAGTTTCTTCATTTTTTTCTTCTTTTTCTTCCTTAATTTCAAGATTTTCCACCTTTTGTGAGATATCCTCGTTTTCATTATTCTTGATTTCATTTACAAAGGGATTTGATTCATCAAAAGTCACATGCATTGATTCAACAATAGTAAGTGTTCTTTTATTATAGATCCTATAGGCTTTACTATTTGTTGAATATCCTAGGAAAATTCCTTCATTTGATTTGGCATCAAATTTCCCTAAGTTATCTTTGTTATTTAGAACAAAACATTTACACCCAAATACATGGAAGTAAGCTATGTTAGGCCTTCTCCCTTTCCATAATTCATAAGGTGTCTTGTTTAGATTTGATCCAATAGATACCCTATTTATTACGTAACAAGTTGTATTTACAGCTTCGACCCAAAAATACTTAGGTAAATTGTTTTCATTTAACATAGTTCTAGCCATTTCTTGAAGGGTTCTATTTTTCCTTTCCACAACTCCATTTTGTTGTGGAGTTATAGGTGCTGAGAAATTATGGTTTATGCCACGATCATTACAAAATTTTTCAACATCATTATTTTTAAATTCTCTACCTTGATCACTCCTAAAGTTAGTGACTTTATACCCTTTCTCATTTTGAAGTTTCTTGCAAAGAGTTATCAACATATCACAAGCTTCATTTTTGTTGGCTAAAAACAATACCCATGTATATCTAGAATAGTCATCAACAATTACAAAAACATATTGTTTTCCACCTACTTTGAGTTCTAGTAGGTCTAAACAAGTCTAAGTGCATGAGTTCTAAGGGTCTACTAGTTGATATATGTTTCTTCTTTTTAAAACTTGTCTTGACTTGTTTTCCTAGTTGGCAAGTATCACAAATTTTATCTTTGATAAACTTAGTATTTGGTAAGCCTTTCACTAAATTTTTCTTTGATAGTTTAGATAGAATGTCCATGCTAGTATGACCTAATCTTCTATGCCAAAGCCATCTATTTTCATTTAGGGCAACTAAGCAAGTTACATCTTGAGATATTAAATTATCAAGTTTTATGCAATACACATTATTTGTTCTATGTGCTGTGAATAGAATTTCATTATTCTTAGGGTTTTGTACTATACACTTGTCTTTCTTAAAGATAATTTCAAACCCTTCATCACTAGGTTGACTAATACTCAAGAGATTATGTTTTAGACCATCTACTAACAACACATCATCAATAGTTAAAGAGGGTTCTTTACCTATTTTACCAATTCCAACAATTTTACCTTTGACATTGTCACTGAAGGTTACATATCCTCCATCTTTTTGAGTTAATGTGGTGAACTTGGTTCTATCTCTAGTCATGTATCTTGAACACCCGTTGTCCAAGTACCACTTTTCCTTTGATGGTGTTGTCCTAAAGCATACCTATAATGAAGAATTTAAGATGTTACTTTTGGAATCCAAACTTTCTTAATTTTCTTTAAATTATATCTAGTTCCATTGTTTTCTTTCCATTCACTTTTAACTTTAACATACTTCTTTTTAAGAGGGTAGTTAAACATGATATGTCCTTTGTTCTTGTACATGTAGCAAGTGGTATGTTCATGTGCATTAGTTGAAGAAGTACTAGTATAGTGTTTAGCTTCTTTCACAAAGTACCCCATGAACAACTTCTTCGTTCTTTTATTTGTTATTCTAGTATAACCGATTCTTTCTTTATTTCCATGCATTCTTTGTTGTCCAATCATTTTCTCAAAGTTTTCTCTTTCTTTTGTGAAGTTATAGATAATTTTCTCTTTATCCTTAAATGTCTTCTTAAGATCAATTATTTCTGAATTCTTGTTACTTTGATCATCTACTTGTATTTTTACTATTTCTTGTGACATATCATTTATTTTCTCTTTTAGATTTTCAATTTGGGATTCTTTCTCTTTTTCAATAAATTTAGAGGATTCAAGTTGTTTCATTAGATTTTCATTTTGTTCTTTCAAAGTTATATTTCTTTTAGAAACTTTGAGAAATCATTTAAGTAGAGCAAACAACTCGGCTTGAAGTTCTTTGTTGGATGGCATGCTGTCACAAGATTTATCACATGATTCACTACTAGATTCTTCTGATGAGGAGTAGTAAGAATTTACCTCTTCATCATGTGCCATGAAGCACATGTTAGCCATCTCTTGCCTGCTTGACTCTTTTTCCATTTCGCTTGAACTTGTGTCATCCCATGTTACTTTCATGGCTGTTTTCTTTTTCTTCTTCTCTTTCTTGAGTTGAGGGCAGTCCAGCTTGCTTAAACCTGGGTCTAGTGCGTTATACCTGATAAAAACCTGATAATCCATATTTCATAACATACATACATAGCAAAAAACATAACCATAATCTCCCTATACATAGTTCTATAATACCAACATTCCATAATACTGTAATACCAGAGTTTGCTATATCCTATTTAGAAATTTATAAAATTTATTCATCACCTGCATTTTCCATAAATACATAATCCATAACATTCCAGTATGTCTACAAACATTCTTTTCTTCACAGACTTAAAACATAAAGACTTATAACATAACATGTACATCCCCAAAAATCATATCAACATGTACCTTGTTTCCTTATATAGTCCTCCAAAAATGCTAAAAATACCCTCGAGCTCTTAAGCCCAACCTCAAGGATGTCCTGAAAAAGAAACATTCATGTTCATGTAAGACACATCTTAGTAAGGGAAGAAGTATACATATTAAAACAGCGTGTGGCCAACATGAGGTGTATAGATATCATTTTAAAATACATTTGCAACTCATCACATAACATTGAAATCATTTTCTAAACCTACACAATCACATGCAAATATTTAACCCACGAGATTACTTAAGGATAGGGGTGATTAACCGCCTATACAAGTAGCACCCCTCTACTCTGATACTTAGGCAACCCTAAGGTCACAACTAAAGCATATCAGGGCACTCACCTTACTCAGTAAGCCCTCAAGTGCTAGATTAATCTCGTACTCACACATTCAACAATAGTTTACCGGCAAAGGCCCTAAGGATAGGTAAATCTACTCGCCCATACAAGTAGGTTCCCTCTGCCCTAGTACGTTATGTAGCTACTGCCACACCTGAAGCTACTAGTGCACTTGCCTTTCTCAGCAAGCCCTCAGGTGAAGAGTTCGCCTTGTCCAATCATAACATGTTCTACGTACATACATACTTCTAATATCATAATACATCATTTCCTTCTGTCATTATACATTCATACACATTCATTCATGTTTATAACTTAACTTTACATTTCGTTTCACTTTAAGTGACTCTTTCCCATTCGTATCGTTCATGTTTCACATTTCTTTTCATTGCATTGTCATTCCATTGTCATTTCATTACATAACATTTTCATTTCATTCTTTCGTAGTACAGTGGGTCTTTAGCCATCATTAGTTAGTTTCCACATAGATATGCGCTAAAATTTGCTACAGTTAGTTTCCACATAGAAATACGCTAGAATCTGCTAACATGGCTGTCTTTCAATTGTCTTACATTTACATGGTTGCATTTAACATACACAAGCAACATTGTCCATTTCATATTTTATTCATAAAACTTTACTTACTTAACCTACATCTCATATATCTAACATATATTTGCACAGAATCTCACGCCACACAGTTTTAGTAGTAAAATTCATATACATTCCTTACGAAATAAGTCAACCTATAGTTAACATTGATATATTGAAAATACATTTCATTTCTTACTTAATTTCTTAGAAAATTCCTTTCCACTTTCATTCGTTTACTTTCACATATACATAGCTATATAAACATTTTTAGGCTCAGAAAACATAAATTCCATGGCTGACATTTTAAACCCACATATAAACATATGTATATAAATAACATATAATCCATTTTTAATTCATGAAAAATCTGATTTAATATATAAATTTCCCCTTTACCTGACTTCAAACTACGCTGGCAGGATCCCCAAACCGATACCCGCGGCGTTCACTTGGACCTTGAATCCAAAAATCCTAACTTAATTAAAATAAATTCCAATTAACTTAAATCTTAAAGAAAATACTTATTTACTACTTCCTAGACTCCAAATAACAACATTCCTTAAGAAAATCCCAAAATAACTAACTTGCCCTGATTTTGGGATGTTTCCCAAACCTCACAACCCAATGATTAGCTTCTACAGCCTTGAAGAGAATGATCCCATAAATCTCGTGGTGGTTCCAGATCGTCAAACTGGGTCAAAATCAGCCCAAAATCGAAGAGAGAAGGCTGGGGGATCATTTTTAGAGAGAAAGTGTTCGAGAATCCACGCTGAAAATGAAGAAAAACCTTTTTTATATGCAGGGCTTCGTCGACGAGACACGTCGATTTGTCAACGAGGCACTGTAGAGTCTTCGTCGATGAGAAGATACCTTCATCGATGAAATTCAGGGTTTCCAAGATTCTCTCTCGGGATTTCTTCATCGACGAGAAGCAAACTTCATCGACGAGCTTAGAAGGACACTCGTCGATGAATATAGGACATTCGTCGATGAGGCCTGCTTTTCCATCTAATTTCTTTCCTTTTTCCTTCATTATCCATTAATCCATTTCATTTATCATATTTTCTAATTATTTAAATTCCCGGGTCATTACATAGTTCATTTTTATTTTTTTTTTCTTTTTTAGTTGTTTCTCCTTTTTTAGATTTTGTTTTACTAAATTTTTTGGGGAACTTTTTGTTTCTTCTATAGAACTTGCCAAGTCTTTTGGTAATGAATGCTAATTCATCCTGGTCTAGATCACTTGATTCACTATCATCATCACTTGAGCTTTCGTTAGCTGTTTTTAAAGCAATAGATTTCTTGTGCTTAGGCTTAGGATTTCTTTCCTTTAAGGTCATTTCATAAGTGAGTAGTGAACCTATAAGTTCATCTAGTGACGTGGTTTTAAGGTTCCTACCTTCAGTTATTGTTGTGGCCTTTGGTTCCCATGTGGGTGGAAGACCTCTAAGTATTTTTTGAATCATCTCATAGGTAGTGTGGGTTTTTCCTATGGCATTGAGAGAATTAATTGTGTGAGTGAACTTTGTATACATACTAGTAATAGATTCATCTGAGTTCCTTTTGAAAGCTTCATATTTACTAGTTAGCATATCAATCCAATTGTCTCTAACAGCGACTGTTCCTTCATAGGTTACCTCTAGCTTATCCCAAATTTCTTTGGTTGTTTTGCAGGCCATGACTCTATTGAATTCGTTAATATCTAGAGCACAATATAAAGTATTTATAGTACTTGAATTAACTTGCAGCATTTTGTGATCTAAGTCAATCATGTCCTTTTACTCCTTAGGGACTTGTTTTGCATCTACTAGTTTGAAGGGTATTAGGTCACCATCCATGACAACCTCCTAAGCTTTCCAATCCATAGTTTGAAGATATATTCTCATACACTGTTTCCAAAAAGTATAGTTTATTCCACAAAAGATTGGTGGTAGGGTTGAGGATTGACACTCTCCGAAGGGAGCTATTCTTATATGTGCCATTTCGATCTTTATATAGCTTCCTATTAAGATTTACTATAAGTAGTCTCTGATACCAATTGAAATTAGAATAGTATTCCCAAGAGGGGGGTGAATTGGGTTAATTAAAAAGATTTAAATTCTTTTCAACTTTTTGCTTGTTTTAGTGCAACAACAAGAATGTAAGTAAATCAATCAATTTATAATCACAACCAAATCACACCACAAAGTACTGAAAGTTAAAACAATCCAATCAACCAAAATATGAAAATCAATCAATCATTTAAGAATTTGAAGCTTTCAGCTTTTGGTAGCAGCCCTGTATTTATTTGCAAGCCCTGCTTTGATTTTGATTTGTAATGCACTCTCTTAACCAAGATTTTCGCAAATTAACCAACATACTCCCTTGTGGGTTTCCGTAAAAGGTTAATTAAAAACGTACTTTCTAAAATTAAGAGTCTTCTCTAAATTTTTACTTAAGACTTGCAATTAGCAATATGCATTCAACAAATAAAAATATCGTGCAAAAAGTAAAGGGTAAAGTAGAGAGAAGAACACCAAGTTTTTACGAGGTTTGACCTATCTCCAGCCTACGTCCTCACCTTTGGCAAACTACCAAAGGATTCCACTATATTAGTTCCTTTGCTGAGCGAAACAACATCGATACAACCACTCCTTAATTAGGCTAGAGCTCGCCTCTCCAAACAATATTTCCTCATTCGGTCCAACGATCCAAGCACTTATGCCATCAATCTACAAAACAAGATTTTAAACAAGATGTACAAGAGATGCTCTCAAAAGAGATGATTAGTACAAATTTAGAACTATATACTTCAAAGCAAATCAAATATGAAATTTAGATTGAAGCCCCAAGAGTATATCACCGAAGGATTCTTTCAATGGATGAAAGAAATTGGAATTGTAGCACAATACTAGAGATTGAGAGTCAGCAAAGCCTCAGTAGATTTTGTGCAAGTTGAGAGTGAGAGAGCCTTTGAGAGTTTGAGAACAATTTGAGAAAGTATGAATGTTGTAATTGATTCTTGGTAATTGAATTAATTGATCTTGGGTGTATTTATAGAGTTAGAAAAGTATTTAACTTGATCCTCAATTTTACTTGGAGTAGTGTCCAAGGTTTGAACAAGTTTGAGCCCTAAGTAATTAATTTTTCAAAAATATGTTCGTTATGAATTTTAAAATGTGTTGCATAGTAATAGTCAGAAGGCTTCCAGTCAAGCACCTATTAATGTATTTCACTTATAAATAACACAGGTAGTAGGGTGGCAGTTGCCTGTCACCTAGTTGTTAGGCGCCTGTCACTTAATTTCTCAGTTTTATTAAATAAGCTAATGGGTGATAGCAGCCTAATGAAATCTAGATAGGCTTCTCA
The DNA here is from genome assembly GCF_029873635.1 of Malania oleifera. Lineage (NCBI taxonomy): Eukaryota > Viridiplantae > Streptophyta > Magnoliopsida > Santalales > Ximeniaceae > Malania > Malania oleifera. The sequence continues at coordinate 57,540,824 of NC_080420.1, read as the reverse complement.
AAAAACCTCATCAGATGCCTGCCAAGGTCCAGGCAGTAGCTTGATGACGTTCTGTCTGTGTATTTTAAAAGCCTTTAAATCGACAGCCTACTAACCATGTGCAGTCAGGCGTTATTCAAGTAGAAAATCTGACTTTTAAAATATTTGTTATTCTCTCTCTCTTTTCTTATTTTATCCTTGGAATGTTAATTTGTTTTCTTTGAAAAATATGTTCCAAGTATTAAATTTAAGGTCTCTAGGTCTCTTCATTCCTAATGAGCTTCAAAATGAGATTTCATAATTTGAAAATACTTAAAGTACTAACAAACATGTCCTACTAAACTCTCTTCATTTCTTCAACTCTTTTTCAAAAAAAACTTCATCAACATGTTGCTTTGAGTTCTCGAATTTTTAGTATTGATCCCTTGTGTTGATATGAGCTTTCAATGTTCCTTTGATCTTCGAGTCTTTCCATGTTAGTCTCTTGAGCTTTTAGAATCGATCACTTGTTTTCATGAAATATGCTTTTGTTTCAATATTTGAATTACCACAACTTTGAAGAACATTAAATAACCTTACTTTGTTATCATCAAAATCAAGAGTCATAAGCCTTGGTTAGGCCAACAGGTTGATTATTTAATTATTGAAGATATAAGCTTAGATGTGAATGTATTTCTAAGGTTAAATTGAGAAATTGGAATTTTGTAAAATTCAGGGTATGGTGCATATACCGCAAGCAGGCTAAGGATTTTTAGTGGGTGTCCTTAGGAACTCAGGTAAATGATAGATGGTTTATAATTTAGGAAAATGTGAGTATGAAAATTATTCTGGGAATTCAGTTAATTAACAGGAAAATATGTATGTGTATAATTTCAAGATTATGAAATTATGAACGTCATGGGCGTGAGTTAGAATCAGTAGGCAAGGGAAATATGCTATGTCAGTTAAATGAAGAATTTTTGTCAGTAAAGTATATGTATTCCGGTATATGTATTTCAGATGGTTGCAGATATTAAATTAAATGATTTTCAAGATTATTATTCATATCATAAATAATTTTTATTATCAAAAAATACAGATTTCAGGATATGGGATATTTAATTATTTTAGTAGTGTGGCATGAGTTAATATCAGGCTAGTACAGTAGTTATATAGCTTTCAAATTATCATGATTTATAGTATACGTACAAAAACATATATTTTACAGCATTTTTCAGAATACCGTGATATACAGATTTAAGAACCATAACATTCAGATTATTCAGATATTCAGATTACATAGTATATTCAAATCAGTTATTACAATGTTATGGTTATTTCAGTAGAAATAGAATCATGGTAAAATAGCAATATATATATATATATATATATAATATTATTATACAGTATCAGATCCTTGATGAATCAGTTCACTCAGCAGAGCACGGTACCGTAACTATTTCAGATTAGAGTACAACCACATATCTCAAATAGTGTGTGGATTTCAGTCAACCGTGCCTTGGAGGGATTGCAGGCTCCCCAGGGGTTTGGGTTGAGGTGGCTGGTTTGAAGGTGAGGAGGTCAATTACCGTGCCTTTGGAGGGATTGCAGGCTCCCAGTATTCTAGGATGAGGAGGCCAGCTGATGGTTGATAGAGTTTTAGTTTACTTATCCTGGTAGGCCATCTAGTGTTAAGTCCCGCCTACGGGCCGCATAACCCTGTCATAAGGGTTTAAATCATAACATACAGTTTTCCAGGGAAGTTTCACAATTTTACATATATATAGATTTATAGAAATTAGCAGACTTACCTATAGATTATAAAAGTATGATTAAATAGTATGTTCAAAAATAGCTATATTTTAAACCACATAGGTGTGAGTTATATAGTATTATATTTTACATGTTATCTTAGTTTCAGTTAATTGTTAGTATATTATTCATGTAAACTCAATAGCCACACATTGGTAATATCATATTTTTTCTTACTGAGAGTTGTCTCATTCCAATAATTTAACATTTTTCAGGTGATCCAACTAGATGAGCAGATCAGGCTCAGAGATAGAAAGGTCATATACACTACCCTATCTGCAGAGTAAGTGTTTTTAGGGGGATGTATTTTTAAATAACATCCAGGGGTTTTTTGGTAGTTATTACTGCGAAGACGAGTAGTTGTGTATTTATGTTTTGGAGATAATACTAAATTCCAGTATTGTAATAATGGGTGTATAGTTTTATGTTTTCCGCTACATAGGTGTTTCCTAGTAGTCATTACAAGGGTATCAGAGTAAATGATTATCAGTCTATATATATTTGGGAAAAAAATGGTATGATTTTTGAGGTTGTTACAATTAACCATTTAAAAACAACATGCAAATTATTCTTTTAGCATGCAAAGAATTTAGAATTTTAGACCAGTCTTATGAAGTGATGATCTTCGTTAACTAACTAGCATGTGAGTCTATATGTGATCAGTCAAGCATGCAGCTCAAAAATCTGCACCAACCATGTAGATGGCATTTAGTACAAGCATGCGGTCCAATATGGCTCAAAGTAGATCATGCCCAAAAATAATCCATCCAACAAATGATATGACATCAAGAAAAAATGGATATTGATTTGTAGTTTACACCAAGCATCTAATGAACAAACAGAAAAAGCATAATACTATAAGATGTTTATCAGATGAATTTTAAAACAACTGCTCCCTTTCAGTTATGTAGCCAATAGGTAATTTATATAAAACTCTCAAATGATTTTTGTTTTGAATTTTGTGAGAGGCATAGGCTCAAATGGCTTTCAATTTTAATTGTTTTATGCCTATGTTCCTCTGAACTTTGTACCTTCTTCAGGATTAACACCCAATGCAATCATTTTAGCCATTTAACACCATTCAACAACTCTTAATTAATTCGATTTAAAGTTGAGAGCTTATGAGGGGAGAATGCATAATACTCTTGATCAAGATAAATCAATTATGAATTTGGAAGAGTATTTAACTAACTTTTCCTTCTATTTAACTCAACCATATGATGTGAATAATAAAAATTATAGTGCATTTCACAAATACTTTGAGGTTCAAGATTGAGTGAGGGGTCTTGGATTTTTGAATTGGCTTGATTTTTTGAAGCTTTTAGTATGCAGAGATGGTGTATAGTGAATGCATGAACTAAAATAAAACACAGGCCACTTCCCAAGCCTTTAGTCATTACTACCCTCTTTGATTAATCCAAAGAACTAAGAAAGAATTAAGTGACTATGTAAATTGGAACACGTTCTTCCTTTGGTTCTAAGGGGTTTGCTTCCTTGACCACCTATGCCATTTTTCTATTTTTGAGTCTGGATGGGTTAGGGGAAGGTGGTCCTTTGACACTCCAGACCTATTTGAGTTTTACACCTTTCCTTTTAAACGGGCAATCAAATTTTACATGCCCCTTCTTTTTACACAGGACACAGGTGGTGTGAGCATATGGACCGGAGGAGGTACTAGCATAATGTTTAGATTTTCTTACAAAGTAACCCATGTATAGGTTCTTCCTCTTCCTATTTTCAATTCCATTAAACACTATACCTTCTTTCTCTAAGGTCATCTTTTGTGAACTTAAGAGCTTGTCAAAGTTTTCTTTGCTCCTTGTGAATGTATGGATGATCTTAGCTTGGTCCTCAATTTTTATTTCCAGACCATGAATTTTTTGATCTTTTAAACCCTTGCAAAAATCTTGTAATTTTATGAATTCTTTGGTCATTATGTTTACTTTATACTCAAGTTTTAAAATAAGACGATCGTTTGTATTATCATTAGAGATTTGAGATTTTAAGACCTTTAGCTCTTTCTCCAACCTTTCATTCTCATTTTCTAATCTTGTGATTTTCAAGTCCATTTCCCTATCAATAAGAATTCTAGATTCTAGTTCTTTCAATGATGCCTCATTCTTGTTTTTCAAAGTCGTATATCATTTAAACATTTTAACGAGGGACTTACGAGTTTTAACATATTCCTTTTTAAGTTCTTTATAAGTTGGCATGCAATCATCATTAGATTCACTACAAGATTCACTACTAAAAGTATCACAAGATTTATCGCAAGCATCATTGCATAAATCATTTAATAACATAGAAGGAGAGGAATTTACCTCCTCGTCGGTTAAAGCAATAAAACACCTATTTTCTCCTTGAATGTTTGAGCTCGAAGCTTTTGGAGTAGTAGACTTCTTTTTCTCGCTCTCTCCATATCGCTTTTCAAGTGCCTCTCATATCTCTTTGGCACTTTGACATGCCATGACTTCTTTAAAAATGTCAACGTCTAAAGCACAATATAAGATATGCATGGCACTAGAAATTAATTTTCAATAAACTCAAGTCATGCTCATTCATTTCATCATGGAGTTCAGGAACCTCTTTTATCACAAACAATTTTCAATGGGATATAGTTCCCTTGCTCCATTACTCTCCAAGTCCTCCAATCAATAGCTTGAATAAAAATAGTCGTTCTTTGTTTCCAAGTGGTGTAATCTACACCACAAAACAATTGAGGCCTTGACAAGGAGTGACCCTCACTAAACTGAGATTCACCAAAACGAGCCATTGACCTTTATGTAGCTACTCGTTAAGATATGCTACAAACCAATTGTTAAAATTGGTGTATTCCCAAGAGGGGGAGGGGTGAATTATTGATTTTAAAAATTCTAGGTCAATTAAACTAGCAGCAGTATAACTCAACCTAGGATCTTTTCCAAAAAGTTCCAATTTAACCAATACAAGGATGTTCAGATAGGCTAACTAGATAAGGCAATTCCAGTATTACACAAGCAATCACAAAAACGTAGTTAAATATCCATGCAATGAATTTAGCAGATACAAAATGAACAAGCAAGCACCAGAATGTAAAGACAATAAAGGCACAATGACACACAATATGTTATCAAGGTTTTGCAACTATGTCTACGTCCCCACCTCAAGCTCACAAGTAAGAGGATTCCACTAAAGCTCACTTCACGGGTGGAGCGATACCGTTTACAACACCCTCTCCTTACTGGGTGAGGGAAACCCTAGGTTAGATTTTAGGGACCTTTACAAGCGATCCTTACGGGCAAGATCAATACCCCCTCAGGCCACGCCTGGAATACAATCAATCCTTACAAGCTAGATCACCAACTCCTCAGGCCACGCCTGGAATACAATAAACAAGTATAAATTTTTTGTATAACACATATGCTTCTAAGCTAAGCAAATACATACACCAATAAACACAATACAATCAATGCACTCACAGATGATAAGAATTTATGGTCAAATGAGATTTGGTTAAGATATATTTCAGCTCTCAATAAATGTGTATATATTTGTATATACGTGAGAGTGATTACCTTGATTCGAGATAATGTAATCAGTAAATATGTAATCAAAGGAACTTTGAAACCCTAACTAAATATCTCAACAAAATATTTTTCAGGTATTAAGCACAACTGAGATTACGGTTTAAGTTTGCTAAAATGTATTTTATCAAATAGCACAAACAAGCTTTCGAATCTGGAAATAAGGATGCCAAGGCTCAGAAGCTAATATGAGTTCTTCCCAAATTATATTTATCAATCAAATATAATGGGAATGACTTGAGCTTACTCTCAAAAAAATATCAAAAAATACAAGAATATAAAAGTAATAAGCTTCAGGGTGATATATGAATATGCACACAATCAATGAGAATCAAACTCCCTTCAACTTGCAATTGATTTGCAAATGAGGAGTATAAAAAAATAATACTTCTGTTTTAAAATGATTTTAGCAAGCAAGAATATGAGAGAGTATCAAATATAGGCTTGAAAATGTGAAGTATAAGCAATGGGAGTTCAAGAGGATTCAGAAATAATTTTTGCTAATTATTATGCTAAATCCCCACCTAATCTGGACAAATGAAGGGGTATATATAGAATTCCCTAAATTTTGGACTGTTGGGGACACTAAGGGAATTTTAGAAAAGTTTAATTAAAATCAACCCCTATTTAACACGGTAAAAAATTGCAAACTCGAGAGGTTTAGTCGCCTAGAGCTATAAGTCGGTCGCCCGAACAGACATAGTAAATTTTGAGAGATCTTGAGGGTTTGGTTAACCGATCACTGTGTCGGTTGGCTAAGCCAAGGCAATTTTCCAAACCTTCGAAGGTTCGATCACCTAGCCTAATGTTTGGTTACCCGAATGGTCAAGCTAAGTCAGCTGGTCAATTTTAAACCTTGAGGGCCGGTTTTCCAAGGCAGACAAGTCAGATTGGGATCTTCGTTCGGGCGGCCAAGGAAGAAGTGTGATAAATTGGATGGTTGCTCCAGCCCCTTTAAAAAGTATTTAATAAATAATGTCGGTCGGACGAGGTGATTTGAACTCAAAAAGTTCGACCAATCGGGGCTTTTTGAAGTTGCATATTTTGCCATATTTTTGTGCTCGAATTTATTCAACCATGTGTGAATAAGTTATAATATTTTGTGCTAAGGGTTTAGGGTCCTAGTGGTCAATTTATGGTCTTTTGTATCTTGAGCATTCAATCCTTATCTTGCATTAGATGCAAATATTATAGACCATAATTATTATAGACCCAAATATTAAATGCATTACAATACAACACAAAATGTCTTCATTCTTTTTGCTTCTTGTTAAGCCATCATGAAGTATGATCTTTGTGGTCCTTATGGCTTCCTTGTGTCCTTACCATCTGTGCATGCTAGGAATTAATCCTGTTCATAAGCTCAGTGCACAGGTAAGAAACAACGTGATTTGTCATTATCAATATGGGATCAGACTCATAGAGTCAACAAACTCACAAATTCAAATTAAAGAATTTGAAAAATTCAACTTTCATCTTAACAGATTAACATGCTCAAATTTGAATTTTAAGGAACTTAATCAAAAGGACTCATGACTTAATACCTGGCCTAAGAATTTAATATTTAAATTAAGGGGCCTCGACTTAGTTTAAAATCAAAATCAAGTGGACTTAAATCAAAAATTTTTGAAATAATTGTAACTCAATTAAAAATACGTGGACTCAATAAAAACACTTGGACACATTTTTTTTTATAAAAAAAATACCTAAACTTAGTTTAAAGATATTCGGGATTCGGTACACAATTTCAAATACTCATAACTCAATCAGGTTTTTTTCAAAAAGGGTCCTCCAATTCCTAGGATTTAGAGTCAACTTTTATTATGCCAAGTTTTTCCAAAACGACTTGGTTAAAATTGGGGTGTCTATACAACTCATGTTGTCCATGCCTTCCGGCTATTTTCTGTATAATGCCTTCACCACAAGTCCTTAACCCTCCTCAACCAAAGTCAGAAATTTTCCGTTCGATTGAATTTAACAACATTGAACTTCGATGAAGAAATCCCAGCCATTGCAACCAATACCTCTTACACCAATTTGTTATGCAAAGTGTTGAATGTCAATGCGCAATGGAAACTACAAATCAAATTGGAACGTGCGATGCAAGTAACCAATGATGAATATACAGAAACAAAATCACACATAGAATAAAGGAGAGCAATAAGAAAATATCTAAAATACTCATGTAGAAAATCTTAGAGGAAAATCCCCCAAATCCCTCAATCTATTGATCTTCCCGATTCAAAATTCGTATTTAGCGTCGAACAATACCATCGACGGTTTCAACACAATCGTCGATGATTGAATACTGAGGTTGAATCTGCAAACTGAAACTGTCAATGATTTCAAGGAAATCGTCGATGGTTATCTCCCGAGTGTAAACCGTCGATCATATCGTTGGCCAAACAGTCGACAATTTCTTCTGGCAACCTACTTCCTTGATCTTTGATCCACCATATTTTCTTGGTGTATGCATTCCACTCAATATGAGCCTCATATCCAACAATTTACAACTTTTTATTTTTGAATGATTCCATTAAGTGAGCAATTTTGCAACAAGTTGACTTGTTTTGAAGGAAGTGGGTTGACTAAATATTGTAAACGTTGAATGCATTAATTTTTATTATTATTGGGAGCACAATTTTCCTTAAACTAATATAAATTTTTGCTTTTATACATTTTTAAGGAATATTATTGTATTTTATTGAGTAACTTTGCTTTAATTAATATTGGCATCTTCAAAGATTGTGCACCATTTACACTTATGTGCATGTGTGTGTATAGACTACTAAGGATCATAACTCATGAAAAAACAAAAAAAAAAAGAACTAACCAAGTGTAAATTGAGAATTATAGAGTGAGGATTATGTAGAGTGGGGGATGTACTATTCTTAATACTTTGTCAATTAATTGTTTAAGAACACAACAACAACAACAACAAACCAAACCTTAAAGTCCTACTAGGTGGGTTCAAATAGTCATGTAAGAACAAACTCTTTTAAATTAATAAAAAATTAAATTGCTTTTATTACTTGACCTACAACAAAAAAAACCAAAAATTAAGTTTCCACTAGGTGAGTTGGCCATATGAATTTCTTTTTCACCAATTTACAAATTTTATTTCTTAACCTAAATGAAGAAATAGTTAGATGCACAACCATTTAATTGATGCAATCATCTAAATTTGTAATTTTTTAATGAAAATATGATTTTGCATTAAAAGATAAACATATAATTTCTTAGCCTTGGTGGTTGCATTATCATGTTTTATATGTTTTTATGATATTAACCTATTTGTGGTTCCTAGTGTTTCCTATCTTTGCAGATCATGTTTAGTACAAGTGCAAGTGAAAAATACATGAAGTACTTGATCAAAAGAATAGATTGGATCGAGTAGACATCAAGTAGGAAAGATCAGATAGACACTCACTCGGAAAGGACTCAAGCACAACCAAGGAAGCTTACTGTGGATGTTGACTTTTTGAGTCCGATCTCGTTTTGATAATGACAAAACACAAATATCTCATATGTGTGTTTAGTACTTGAATAGGTTTATACTTCAAGCATGCACACATGGCAAAGAAAAAATGGAAGTCGTAAGGAACATAAAGTTCACATATCTTGGCCCATTCCATAGAGAATTCAAGAGCAAATGAGTGAAGACGTAATCTTATTTCAGTTGTATTGTTTTAGATTATATTTGTACATGCATGCTCACATGATATAGTTGGAAGCTCAAAATGACCAATAGACGGACCCTAGGATGCATGTTTTTCATGACATATTCATATACATTTATCATAGGGTAGATCTACATTTTAAAGGATTAATAGGGCAGAAAAACAGGAGGCTCGTCAATGAATCCCTTGGCCTCGTCGGCAAATCCATGAAGGCCACTCGTCAACGAGAAAATACCGAGACCCTACTTTTCTTAGACAAACCAATCGTCGACGAATCCCCTGGTCTCGTTGACGAACAAGTGTTGAACACTCGCTGACTAGTGTGTACACTCATCGATGAGTCTGTCGGGACGCCTGACGCTCCAGTGTGCAACAGGCATAATTTTTTTAATAAAATTATTTCTTTTTTATCCAACGGCAAGAAAATGCCTAGATCCCGAAAATACTTATAAATATCAAACCCCAAACCCTAGTTGAACAACTTTTGAACCTCTTGCCTACACTCTATCACATTCAGACATCTTTTGGGCATTCTCCTAGTTTTTCAAAGGGCTTTCACGCACACATCTTACAAAGCATCTTTTGAATTGAGGTTTGGTAAAAACAAGTATTTGATTTGTGCATTCAAAGTATTTCTTCTCTCGTATTTTTATTTTTAATATTTTATTGAGAGAGTAAGAACCCTAGTTTTTCATATATTATTTGAAAAATCTTTTGGGAAAAGTTTATCCTAGGGCATAAGTCTTTGAAGAATTCATACTCATATTCATTCAAAGATTTCATCTTATTTCGTTATTGCAAAAACTATTTGAGAGCAAACCCTAAAATTTCCAAAATATATAGTTTTGAGAAATCTTTTCTGGAGAAATACTAAATAGGGTTTAAATCTTTGGAGCACACTAATTGTAATGCCCCGAACCTGAAAACCCAATCATGTGCGTTATACCTGAATAACCGTGCATAGTGGTGCCCCAAAGCCGCTTGGTGGGACCCAGGTGCCACGTATTCTATTTTCCCATAACTGCTTTTCCATTTACAATTACGCAACGAAAAACATAACTACAATCCTCAACTAATAATACCAGAGTTTTCTACATGTATCTACATTCCATATAAACCATGCATCCACTTGTATCCACATATATACATATCTCCAAAAACAATATCCACGACTTCTAGTATTCACAACTTAAAAGACTTAAAATATAAAACATAAAACATAAATTTATACATCCCAAAAATATAATCAAGTTTATACCCTTTTTCCTTTCTATAACCCAAAAATACTATAATAGTCTCGAGCTCTCTAAGCTCGATCCCATGGAGGTTCTGAAAAAGCTAAATTTGTATTCGAGTAAGACACATCTCAACAAGGGAAGAAACAATATATTAAATTAGCGTGTGGCTAACATGAGGTTTGTAAATAACATATGTATATATATTCATCATTTGCAAATCATCATCATAATTTCTAAAATCATTTTCTGAAACAGATCAAACACATGTAAGGTATTTTACCCACGAGAATACCTAAGGATTGGTGTGATTACCTGCCCATACAAGTGGCGTCCCTCTGCTCTGATTCTTTAGGCAACCAATGGTCACAACTGAAGCATATCAGAGCACTTACCTTACTCAGTAAGCCCTCAGGTGGAAAAGTAATCTCATACTCACACAGTTCATACAAAGATTTACCAAAAAAGGCTCCCGAGAATAAGGAAATTTACCTGCCCATACAAGTTATTTTCCTCTGCCCGAATACGTTATGCTACCTACTACTACATCTAATACCTATTAGGGCACTCGCCTTTCTCAGTAAGCCCTCGGGTGAAGAATTTGCCCCGCCCATACACGAACCATGTTATACTAGCATCTATACTAATACTACTATATTACATTATTCTATCTATCACTTATCCTGCATTTCTCATCTGTTCATGTTCTTAACTTTGACATTTCATAACATTTCACTTTACATGACTCTTTCCCATTTTACATTGTTCACATTTCATATTTTATTTCCATTTCATTTCCCTTTCATTTCATTCTTTTCATTTCATTTCATATATTCGTACTACAGCTCCTTTTAGCTGTACATCAGTTAGTCCGCATAGATATGCGCTCAATCTGCTACTACAACTCCCTTTAGCTGCATCAGCTACAGCTCCTTTCAGATGTTCATCATTTATATGGTTGCATTAACAATCACATGCAGTATAATCCATATAACATTTTCATTCTCATTACATTCCTTGTATAACATGTATCTCATACATATAACATAATTCAGCACAAAATTTTCATTTTATGCCACACAATGTAATTGTAAAATTTATACATTTTCTAGTAAAATAAGTCAACCTACATTTATCATTTATATATTAAAAATATACCTTTCATTTCTTACACAATTACCCTAAAAATTCTTTCACTTTCACTAGTCCATTTTCACATATACATAACTAATAACACAACCCTAGGCTCAAAAATCATAATTTAAATAGTTGGCATTTTAAACCCATACTGAAACATATACATACATACATAACATAATCCATTTAATTCATAAAATCTGGTTTAATATATATTCCCCCTTACCTACTTTCTTAAACTACGCCAACAGGAACCCCAAAAGATGCCTGTGGCGCTCACCCAAACCCTGAATCAAAAACCCTAGTTTAATCATATAAGCCCCAAATAATCTACTATTTTTGCATTTCCTCAACCTATAAACCTCACATAAGCATTTAAAACCCCAAAACTAAGAATCCTAACCCTTACCTCAACTTTGGAGCATTTCCCAAAAAGCCCAGTTTAGAAATCTACTCCGTTAGATGTGTAGATAATCTTACCTAGAACACCGTAGCGGTCTCCGTTTGTTGATCCGGGCTGAATCCGAGCTGGATTTGAAGAGAGAAGGGAGAGGAGATGATTTCTAGAGAGAGAAAATGAAGAGAAATGGATTTCTTCATAAGGAAGCTTCCCTGGTTCCTTTTATACGCGATTTTGCCATGTGGATTCATTGACGAGAAGATAGGCTTCGTCGACAAACCACAGAAGGGACTTAGTTGACGAAAGGGTGCGTTCATTGATGAAACTTAAAATCTGAAATCTGCTCACTCAAGATCTCTTCATCGACGAGGGACTGAACTTCGTCGACGATCCCTAAAAGAACACTCGACGACAAAGATAGTATATTCGTCGATGAGATCCGTCGTTCTTCATTCCAAAATTTTCCTTTTTTCCCTTATTCTTTACGGGTCGTTACACTTATTATACATACATATATATATATATATATATATATATATATATATATATAAAGATCATATAGTGGAAATATATGTAATAGGGAGTATTTGCGGTAGTATATTTTGTATGTTTTGTAGTTTTGTTTCTCACGTGATTTTCTGAGCAAAAGTTGAGCAAAATGCACATGCATGCTAGGACACAAGAGTTTATAGGATTTCACTAAAGTCACAAACTCAACATTCATAGTTTTAAAAAATAAATTAAAGAGTTTGTCAAAAGAATCCTAAACTCAAAATATGTTTTCATGAGGAACAAGTTTTCATCGTCTTGGTTTTATGAACATTTACATACTTAGTCCCGATTTTGTTAAAACAACCTCTTTGTCCTAAAGGATCAAGAAAGTCAAAGTATATTTTTATAAAGGACATAGAAGCATATAAGATATCCAAATGAGCTTTCAAATGTGTTTTCATAAACAAGATATCTTATATTCAAGGGGAAACTCATTTGGACAAGTATTAATCTTCATTAGACTTAAACTTTTGTCAAAAAATGTTCTAAGTCATTAAAAGACTTTTTGGTATGAAAAAAATAGGGGAATCATCGACTAATTGGATGTAGTTGTCGACTAATTAATCTAGTAGCCTAAATTGAGTTTCTACCTAGGTCAATTGTCAACGAATGACATTGACTCATCAACAAATGGCAGGGACTCATCGACGAATGGGTTTGACTCATCGATGAATTTTTTCAGTAGCCAAAATGAGTTTTCAGCCTAAGTAACTCGTCGATGAAAAGGCAAGATTCGTCAACAACTGAGGGTGACTCGTCAACAATTGGGGTAGACTCATCGATGATTAACATCAAGAATTGAACACCAACGGCTAGCTCCCGAGCCAATCTTTTGGGATTCACTCCAAACGGTTAGATAACGCCTAGAATGAATTTTTGGATATAAATACAAGCCCATAGACTTATTTAAATAAGTTTTTTAGGGTTTACAAGTTTTTAGTGAAAAAAATCATTTGAATTCAACCCTAAGCACTTTGCATTTTAGTTCATATTCACAAGTGCTCAAATTTTCTCTTGCTATCTAATCTTGTGTGAATCATTACTTGAGAGATTAAGTGTGAGGTTTGTTTTGTATTTACAATCAGCTCATTTGAGGAGCATCAATTTGTAAATCATCTTCTTGTTGTAAAGGTTCTTTGTGAACCAATTGGTTAAGGTTCTTGGTGAAACATTTTGCAAGGCTTCTTGGTAAACCTTGTCGCTTAAAGATAAGGTGAACTCCCAAAAGGGGGGGGGGGTGAATTGGTTTTTTAAAATATCTTTGCTTACTTTGTATTTAAAAATTCCTTAGTCAAATTTTAATCTCAGCAATATATACTTTCAGCAATTTTACCAATAACCACAATACTATTTATAATCAATTAAGTTTAACCAATATTCAATCTCAAGTTCAAATCTTTGATATTGACCCTTAGTTGATTAAATTTCAAAAATCAAATTATGATAGCTTAAAAATAAAACTCATATTTCAAATTTAAAAACTTCAGAATTTATTCCTTTATTCCAATCAATATAATTTCCAGATATTTGATTTTTGAAAAATTTTAATTTAAAATGCCTTGTAGCTGTTTTGATATTTAAAATTAGTACTTTGATGAATTTGTCAAACCAACCAATAAACTAATGAATGCTAAATTTAAACATGCTTTCAAATCAAGATTCCAACACTCCCCAAAGTTTAGCAAGATATAAAAATAATCCACGTAGATAATATACTTGCAGAAAATAAAGAGAGTAGGGAGAAGAGCTTAGAACTGAATTTTTTACAAGGTTAGGCCAGCAGCCCACGTCCTTGCCCCAAACAACCGCTGTGAGGATTCCAACCTTTTATTAGGCCAAGTTACAATCTCTCTCCTTCTCATGTGGAGATCCCTCTCTAACAAGAATACCCTTTCTTGTTAGCCAACAATTCAACAACCCTGAATCATAAAAAACAAGAAAAACAAACTTTGTTGTTGTACAAAGAACACTCTCAGTTAGAGTGGATATGGACAAGTTAAAAGCACAATATATTTTAGTAAATAAACAATATAAAGAGATGAAACTCAAAGTAAATATCACTAGGGTTCTTTCTTAGATTGTAAAACTCAGTTAGAGCATAAAACCATAAGCTTTAATTCAGCAAGTACTCAGTAATAGCTTTCAACAAAGTATTCAGCAAAAGCTCTTTGAAAGTATGAGAATTTAATCAATAACTGCTTGTTGGTAATTGGTGTGTGTAATCCTTGGATTTAGTATGTATTTATAGATAGAAAAAGTAATATTTCGTGTTTCCCAAGTTTACTTGCAGTATTCCCCAAGCTTTTACAAAGTTTGGAGATCAAGCAATTAGTTTTGGAAACTTTCCCTCGTTATTTTAAATTTAAAAATCCGAATGTTAATCGACTGTGATTCACAGGGTCAGTCGCTTGATCCTTTATAATTCAACGAATTTTCAAATACAAAATGGGGTCATTCACCTGAACCTATAGGGTCAGTCACCTAATGCTATTTTGTTTGCTCAATTTATTTAGCATAAAAATATCAATCAACTGATCAAACATTGTTAGTCGCATGATGTAACAGTATTCCAAAAACTTTGTTTTTCAACATTTTAAACCTTTGATTTTGTAAAACTTAAATGAGACTTATTAAAAACATATTCCGGGGTTTTCAAAAATAGGTCTAAAATTCCATAATAATTCCTAAGAGCTTCAACCATTTATATTGAAATTTAATAAAGTACTTACGTGAGACTTCTTAATATTCTAACTTTCTATAACACTAAGTCTTCATGCTTTTGCTTCCATTCTTTGAGTCTATCTTGACTTTCTTTCTTCAAAGGACTTTAAGCTTCATTTTATCTTCTATCTTTGAGTCCAAGCTTTTAATGAACTTCATCAAGCATTTGAAATCTTGAACCTTTTATTAAAACCACTTAAATCCTGAAACATCATCACTTAACCACATATGTTAAGTTCCCTTAGTTTGTTATTATCAAAATAAGATTCTTAAACCTTGTTAGGCCAACACTGCTCTTGGTCGCGGTAGGGATTTGTTCTCGAGTGTAAGGCTTCTCCACCGGTGAAGGAGTTTATAGTGGAATTCTTGAGTTGGTCTCAAAGTGTAGACGTAGACTTGGTGTTGAACCACATAAAAACTCTGGTGTTAAGCTTCTCTACCTTACACTCTTTATTTTATGTCTTGTGCTTGATTCACATTTGATATATTGTGATATAATTACTTGAATCTTGTCAAGAATTTTATTTTGTAGAGAAAGCCGATAATACACAAAAGAGTCCATTCACCCCACTTTGACACTATTTACTCCCAAGTCAACAAGTGGTATCCCAACATACCACACTTTCAATTGGTATCAAAGTGAGGCGCTTGAATTTTTCGAAGTAAAATCCAAAGCGTAAAGATCGAATGGAGTATCTGGTGGCACCTCTTCACAAGGACAATTCGTGACCAAACCTCCATTGTTCAACGGCTCCAACTACGTGGCTCTGAAAAATCGAATGACCATCTTCATCCAAGCACACGATCTTAAAATGTGGCGGGTTAACTCAAAGAGAGATCATGAGTTCAAAAATGACAAAGTTGAACCAAAACAACTTGAGCAGTTGTCGGACACCGAAACAAGGTTAGTAGAGCTTAATTTTAAAACCAAGAATTTTCTTTATTGTGCTTTAAGTGATAATGAATATAGTCATATTTGTGGATGTGAAACCGAAAAAGAAATATAGGATAAGCTTGAAGTCACATGTTAGCTTTGGTCCAATCCCAAGAGGGGAGGTGAATTGGTATTTAAAAATTTTCTCCTAGGTTAAACTAATCTAACAACAATATTACACAACCTAGGGGCAGTCTAAGGATATATGAAATTACAGATATGCAATATTTACCAATATTCAAAGCATACAATGCAATATCAGTATTTCTCAACTCAATGCAATTCTGTGTCTATTAGATAAGCAGTATATTCAGCAAGGAAATTAAATCAAGCACACAGCAGAATATAATGCAGGAAATGTAAATGTGACACCGAATATGATATCGAGGTTCAGCCAATCCTACCTACATCCCCGCCTTGGCACACCCGCACAAGGATTACACTAAGGCTCACTTAACGGGTGGAGCGACACCTAAACAACTAAATCAATTAGTATAGGGCTGACCTCAACCTTTACAAACAATCCTTACCGGGCTTGATTACTGCCCCCTCAGGCCACGCTTGGAATACAACAGTATTTTCACAATATAACTGGTACAGTGATTATGCTTTCATGTAAAACATATATGTATCAAAATACAGCACAAACAAATATGCACTCACAAATGATATGGATTTAATGCTCAGGTGAGATCCAATATGTAAACTCTCTAAGATGTGTGAGTGTATGTATATGTGAGAATTCAACCTTTGATTCAAGATAAGATATTCAACACACAAATGATCAAAGGAAATTTAACACAATCCAAATCAAATATCTCAAGGATATTCTAAATGTAAAGCACAATAGATATTTTAGATTGAAGCTGGAAAAAACAATATCAAATATAATACACAAGCTTGTGTAAAATAATATTTTTGCAAATTAAAATCCACAAGCTTGATGAGTCTTGCAATCAAGATGCAAAGACTCACTAGCTATAAGGGTATTCCTGCTCAAGGATTTATTGTTTAAACAAGGGGAAAATCCTAACTAAGAACTCTCAATGAAAATAATCAATCAACAAGTAAGGAGAGTTTTAGCAATGTAAAACACTCAATAACACTCTAGCGAACTTGATCTATCAAGGGAATAGCAAAATAGAGAGTGTATGGAAGTAGTATGGGCTAAATGAGATTTGAAAATTTGAGAGAGCTTTTCCTTAATGATCTTGCTAATCAACCCTCAATTTTCAAATGAGAAGATATATATAGGCAAGGGCAAAATTATGACCATTGGGGACTCAATGGGCATTATTAAAAAAAGATTTTAAATGAGTTTAATATTTTAACCCTGTTTAACCCCTCTACTTTTCAGTAAAAAATTAATTTTACCTGAGAGATTCGGGTGCCCGGCCTGAGGTTCGAGTGCCCGAATAGACTCAGTCACAAAACCATTATTTAATGGTTTGGGTGCCCGAATTGAGGATCGGTTGGCTGAACCAAAGTCAGTAGCTAAATGTTCATAGGTTTGGGTGCCCGATTCCAAGTTCAGTTAACCGAACCAGCCAATTCGGTCACCCAAGCCCATTTTGAATGTGATTGTTCAGGCGCTTGGGTAGTTAAAAAGGAACCTGACACAGGTTCAGGTGCCCGAGGGAGATACGCTCAAATCAGGTTTGGGTGCCCGAACACAAAGTCAACATATTGACTTGTTCGGTCGCCCGAGCCATTTTACACGGCTTGGGTTCGGTCGCCCAAACCCTCTTAACCTTTTCAACTTAATTCCATTTTATCTCAATTTTGATCCCCTGATTGTGAATGATACAAGGGAGTTATTAGTGCATATGTATTGGGACCTAAGGTCTTTTCAAGTACGCCCAAAAACCTGGCGTTGGTCGGCCGAAGGGTGCCCTAAGGTCATTCGGTCCCTATGGTCTTGTTAAGCATTAAATCTTATCATGCAATGCAGATGCATTATTACAAACCATATAAATTATTATAGACCAATTAAAAAGGAATGCAAATACAATAGAGAATAGGTCTTCACTCTTTTGATTCTTCAGATGTTGTAAATGAAGCCTGATCTTCATAGTCCGTATGGCTTACTTGAGTTCCTACCAATAGTGCATGCTAAGGATAGACTTGTTCAAGAAGCTCAGTGCACAGATGAGAAACATTAGTTTTGTCATAATCAAAACGGGATTAGACTCATAGAGTCAACATCACATATGAAGGTACGTACCAAGTTAAGAAATCCAAAATATATATGCTAGTTAATGAATGAAAAATGTTTAAAATGGATGAGGGAGAATCTATCACATCCAAGTTCACTCGGTTCACACACATCACAAATGGTTTAAAAGCACTCGATAGAACTTATTCTATAGAGGATAATGTTTAAAAAGTTCTCTAATCTTTACCCGAGTCATGGCAAGCTAAATCAACTGCCATTTAGGAAGCAAAGGATCGAATCAAAATCACACTCGATGAGTTAATTGAGTCACTTATGACCTATGAAATTAAGAAAAACACGAGTTTGGATCCTGAGAAGCCTAGGAAGAATATGGGTATGACATTAAAGTCATCTAGCTCAAAATACAAAGAAATGCTAGAAGAAGATGACGAGAATAGTAAGGATGATATAGAATCTCTTACAAGATATTTTAAGAAATTTCTAGTAAAAAGACAACATTTTTGTGAGCTAACTAGAAAAGAAGAAATAAGCAAAAATGATAGCGTTAGATGCTACAATTACAATAAGATTGGGCATACTATAACAAATTGTGCCCTAATCAAACACAAAGGGAAATTTTGAAAATAAGATTATAATGTTATGAATGCTACTATTTGCAATGAAATTGATGATGAAGTGGAGGGAAAAGCACACTTGTGCTTCATGGCTAATGAACAAGAAGAGATAATTTCAGATGAGGAGGATTATGCACCTTCTTTGTAACGCCCCGAACCCTTAAACTCGGGTCCGGCGCGTTATACCTGATAAAATCCCTGATATTCCATAAACCAATATATACGCAGCAGAAAACATAAACATAATCTCTATATAACATAATACTAGAGTTTACTAATTCTAACTATAATCTATAATAAATCATCCATCACCTGCATTTCCATAAATCTACCTAACTCCCAAAACAATTCAGTATTTTCACAATCATTCCTTACTCAATAGCCTTAAAACATTAAAACATAAAACATAAATATTTACATTTCCCAAAATTAACATAGAAATATACCCTTTTATTTATACAATCCTCAAAAGGCTAAAAACTCTCGAGCTCTCAAAGCTCGACCTCGAGGATGTCCTGAAAAAAAAATACACTTATATTCGGGTGAGACACATCTCAGTAAGGGAAGAAACAATATATTAAACACAGCGTGTGGCTAACATAAGGTATATAAATATCATTTTAAATACATTTGCAAATCATTATCATAACATTAAAACCATTTTCTGAACCTAAACAATTACATGCAGAGATTTACCCACAAGATTACCTAAAGATAGGGGTGATTACCCGCTCATACAAGTAGCACCCATCTGCTCTGATACTTAGGTAACCCTAAGGTTACAATTAAAACATACCAGAGCACTCGCCTTACTCAGTAAGCCCTCAAGTATAAAATTAATCTCATACTCACACAGTTCAACAATAGTTTTCCGGAAAAGGCCTTAAGGATAGGGAAATCTACCCGCCCATACAAGTAGGTTCCCTTTGCCCTAATACGTTATGCGACTATTGCCACATCTATAACTACTAGTGCACTCGCCTTACTCAGCAAGCCCTCAGGCGAAAGGCACGCCTCGCCCAATCATAACATGTTCTACGTACATACATATTTGAAATATCATAATACACCATTCTTTCTATTATTATTCAATCATTCACATCCTTTCATGTTCATAACTTAATATTTCATCGTGTTTCACTTTAAGTGACTCTTTCTCATTTGTATCATTCACGTTTCACATTTCATTTCATTGCATTGTCATTTCATTGCATAACATTTTCATTTCATTCCTTCGTACTACAGCTGCTCTTTAGCCATCATTTGTTAGTCCACATAGAAATGCGCTAAAATTTGCTACAGTTAGTCCACATAGAAATGCGCTAAAATCTGCTAACATGGCTTTCTTTCAGCTATTTTACATTTACATGGTTGCATTTAACATAGACAGGCAACGTAATCCATATCATATTTTATTCATAGTATTTTACTTATTTAACCTGCATCTCATGCATTTAACATATATTTGCACAGAATCTTATGCCACACAATTTGACAGTAAAATTCATACATATTCCTGTAAAATAGGCCAACCCATATTTAACATTCATAAACTAGAAAATACCTTTAATTTCTTACATAATTATTCTAAAAAATATTTCCCACTTTCATCAGTTCAATTTCACATATAAGTATCTAATAAAACAACCCTAGGCTCAGAAAACATATTTTAAAATGGTTGGCATTTTAATAATTCACACCAAAACTTACATATAATATAACATAAATTATTACCTTTAATTTCATAAAATCTGATTTAATATATAATTTCCCCTTACCTGATTTCTTGAACTACGCCGACAAAGACTCCAAAAAAAAAAACCTACGGCGCTCACCCGGACCCTGAATAAAAAATTCTAGTTCCGTGTAATTAATCCTAAATAAAATATTATTTTAATATTTCCTAAACCCATAAATTCTAAATAAATAAATATACCCTTAAATATAGTCAAATTACCAAATTTCTCAAATCTCACTCTCGCTTTGGAGTGAGGCCTAGAAAACCCCAATTGAAAATTTATCCACGTCAAAATGACGGCAATCGTAACTAGGATCACGTGGTGGTACTCGATCGTCGATTTAACCGCATATTTACAAAGAAATTAGGAATATAGGAAAAAATAGCCTTTCCCTAGGAATAGGGCCTAAGTTGTTCCCACGACAAATCTGCTCCAATAGAAATGTCAGTGTCGGAGTTAGGAATCCAACGACACCTTCTGTTTTCCGATCCGCCGTAAACTCATCGAGAAATTGAGAGAGACAGAGACAGAGACGGAGATGGCTCGCAGGGGGGCGTGTGAACCCTCTCTGTTCTTCTTCTTCTTTCTTCAATTACTTTATATATATATATATATATATATATATATATTAAACTTTAACTTATACTTGTTATACATATATATATTTATATTTATATATTATAATAACTTACCTATATATGTATGTATATATATATATATATATATATATATATTTCTCTTATTTCAATTAGTTTTTTTTTAAATCCAATGTAAAAATGTTTAATTTAATAACTAATTATTTAATTTATCTTAATTTAATTAATTTATTTATTTTTAATTTTTTTCTTCTTTTTCCCACACAATTCCTTTTATTTATTTATTTATTATTTTATCTATTTTTTTATTATTTCAATCATTTTAATTTTTCGGGTCTTTACATTCTTATAATGAAGTAGTAGAAAATTGTGTTAAATTGTTTAATGAATTAGTTTTAATAAAAAAAAAAGGAGCAAATTTTTTGAAAAAGAGCATGAAACCTTAGAAGTAAAAATAAAAGGCTTGGAAAAGAAATTGTCAAAATACAAAGGAAAAGAACCTTGCCTTTGTTCTACCTTAAAAAAGGAAAATATTTCCCTTAAAAAAGAAAATGAGGAGCTTATTGAAAAAGTTAAAAAAAAAACCATGAAATTTTTCAAGAAGTAGGAAACTTGAAAAATCAAATTGCAAGTGTTTTAAAAGAAAATACTCTTGAAAAAGAAAAATGAAGATCATGGTAAAATCATAAGAGGAAAAGAAAATTCAAATAAATCTTTGGGAGTTAAAAGAAATATTGATTCCAAAAAGAATCTTAAATCCTCTTATAAATCACATGGTTATGCCTCAACAAGCAAAAATAATGCTAATAAGTCAAAACCCTTTCACACAAACAAAATTTGTTTATATTGTGAAAGAAAGGGTCACATATGAAATTTTTGCCCTTATAGAGGAGCTAAAGGCAAAGAAAGGAAGATGAAATGGGTTGTTAAAAACACCAATCCCTTGGGACCCAAGGAAGAATGGGTAGCAAAAGGTAACACATGATTTTTGAACCATTGCCTCAGAACCTAGGATTAGGAAATAGGATTTAGGTAAACTTAACTATGCCTAGGTAAAAATAAAAAGGAAATGTGATGAATATAATGTGCTCAAAGTTTTAAAATCCCACATTTTGCATTTTTGTTTGATTACTTTGCTGGGAATTTTAGAGATTTATGCCAATATTGATGAATTCAAATTATAAAACCAATATGATGCTTTTATTATATCTCTATTGATTGGCTTATTTCTTGTTGAAAGTATTGACTATTGTTTATGGGATGAAACCTTAGTTATATAATTTGTTTTGATGATATATGCTTAAACTTGAATACATAGTAAGAATGTCTAAGCATAGTAAAACCTATTCCATACATGAAATTGAGTAGAGCTAATCATTACAACAATTGGAGAATTAACATTGAATGATTGATCCAACAACAAATGGTATCATTTTAAACCATCATTCATGTGTAAGTAAGGAAGTCAATCTAGGCATTTCCGATGTTATGGTTTAGCACCAACATTTGGCATATGTGTTTGACACATACTCACCTCACCACCATAGAAACTAATCTTAAGAGGGAGAAATTTGTTTAGATAAATGAATCGTATGTAATAACCTGAGGAATTTTTCAGCATCTCGTTGATGAACACAGAGGATTCGTTGACGAGGATATAAGAGGAGCTCGTCAACGAGGACAGGTTTTGTCGATGAGAAAATATCAAGAGAGGTTTTTGGGGCAGTCTGAAATTTGTCGACGAGGGAGGAAGTTCATCGACGAAATTCCTTAAGGACTCGTCGACGAGATGACGTGTCACATCAACGAATTCGAGGCTATAAATAGTGAAAACCCATATTTTTCAGTAGAAAACTAGCACAAAAACTTCCTCTCTCTCTCTAAAACGTCTCCCACTCCTTCTCTCTTCGATTTTGGGTCCGTTGCTCACCGGATTGAAGATCTAAGGCCACCACGACGCTCCTGACGAAGTTTTCTACAAGTCTGCTAGAGCTGATTGTTGGTGGAGTTAGTTTGGAATTCATCCCAAACTCAGGGTAAGGTGTTTTATTTAGAATATGCTTTCCCTACAGTTATAGGAAATGTTGTATGCAGTAAAATACTGATGTCTTGTTCTAGGGGATGCCGTTTTCAAAGTGTTGAGTGGAGAACCCTGCAGGTGTGGGGCCAAAGTTCAGTGAAGGCTTTTCAAAAACTAGGTAACAAAAATATGCTATGCTATAAAATTTGAATATATTAATATAAATTTTACAAACATGCATGTATACCAGTATTTGTGTAGTTTTTACAGAATATGTGATTTTAAAGTATGTGTGGCCTGAGTAGATATTATTTGATATGGAGTTTTATATAGTTTTTCAGTATATCAAGTTATACAAATATAGTTAGATATTTATAGATTTTATACAGACAAAATGTGTATACATATATGGTTTTTATTCAAATGATTACACAGACATATATATATATATATATATATATATATATATTTATATATATGACAGTATATAGATGTTTATTCAGATCAGTATACGTTGGGTTGAGGGGGTCAGTTTGACGAGGTAGCAGCAGCCAATCCCGCGCCTAGGAGAGTTTGCAGTTTGGTGGGGCTGAGGTAGTGTAGAGTATAGTGACTTTCCTGGAGGGTTGACCAGGTTAAGTCTCGCCTACGGGCCGCACAACCCTATCATGAGGGGTCAAATCATGACATACAGAGTTCTAAGGATAAAACACAGTTATGTATATATATACAATTTTATAGTATTTGATAAATATAGTATGATATTAGCAGTATGAAAAGTAGAAAAACTCAGATGATACAGTTATGTTTTAAACTGCGAAAAATGTAAGATATGCTTTACAGATTTATCATTTTATTACAGTTTAGATGTTATTTAAAGTATATATGTAACTTAGTCGCCACAAACTAGTAATAGCATATTTCCACTTACTGAGCGTCGACTCATCCTATTATTCTAACATTTTTCAGGTGAGTCAGTTAGGCTAGCAGATCAGGCTCGCAGATAGAGATTTCTAGATTACCCTGGTTGTAGGGTAGGTTTGTGATAGAGTTTTGTATTTGTGGGGTAGATTATACTAGAGGGAAATGTTTTACGGCTATAGTGTGTATGTACTGAATCCTAGTATTGTATAGTGTATATGGATGTATAACTTATGTTTCCGTTGCATAGGTATGATTATATATATATAATGATGTGAATTTTGAGGACGTTATGTAATGCCCCGAACCCTTCAACCCGGGTTCAGCGCGTTATACCTGATAAAATCCTAATAATCCATAATCCATAATATACGTAGCGAAAAACATAAACATAATCTTCATATAACATAATACTAGAGTTTACTAATTCTAATTATAATCCATAATAAATCATCCATCACTTGCATTTCCATAAATCTACATAACTCCCAAAACATTTTAGTATTTTCATAATCATTCATTACTCAACAACCTTAAAACATAAATATCTAAAACATAAATATTTGCATTCCCAAAAATTAACATAGAAATATACCCTTTTTCTTTTTATACAATCCTTAAAAGGACCCTCGAGCTCTCAAAGCTCGATCTCGAGGAAATCCTGAAAAATAAAAATTCGTATTCGGGTGAGACACATCTCAATAAGGGAAGAAATAATATATTAAAATAGTGTGTGGCTCACATGGGCTTATAAATATCATTTTAGTAACATTTGCAAAACATTATCATAAACACTGAAATCATTTTCTGAACCTAATGAATCATATGTAAAGATTTAACCCACAAGATTACCCAAGGATAGGAGTGATTACCCGCCCATACAAGTAGCACCCCTCTGCTTTGATACCTAAGCAACCCAAAAGTCACAGCTAAAGTATACTAGGGCACTCACCTTACTCAATAAGCCCTCAAGTGATAAATTGATCTCGTACTCACACAGTTCATACAAAAGTTTACCGGCGAAGGTTCCCAAGAATAGGGAAATTTTACCCGCCTATACAAGTAGTTTCCCTCTGCCCTAACATGTTATGCAGCCTACTGTTACACCTGATACAACCAGGGTACTCACCTTTCTCTGCAAGCCCTCAGACAAAAAGTTTGCCTCGCCCAAAAGTAACACGTTCTACTAGCATAAATACTGCTAATAGCATAATACATTATTCTTTCTGTCATTGTTCAACCATTCACCTATGTTCATGTTCATAACTTTAACATTTCACTTCATTTCACTTTAAGTGACTCTTTCCCATTTTACATTGTTCACATTTCACATTTCATTTCCATTTCATTCATTTCCCTTTTCATTTCATTTCATTTCATACCCAACATCTTTCAACTGTTTAACCTAGCATCTTTCAGCTGTTTTACCTAACATTTTTCAGCTGTCATACATTTACCCAGCATCTTTCAACTGTTTTACCCAACATTTTTCAGCTGTTACACATTTACCCAACATCTTTCAACTGTTTTACCTAGCATTTTTCAGCTATTTTACCTAACATTTTTTAGCTATTTACCCAGCATTTTTTAGCTATTTACATGGTTGTATTAACACACATAAGCAACATAGTCCATATCATATTTTATTCACAATGCATTACTTAACCTGCATCTCCTACATTTAACATATATTTTCACACAACATTCCTATTTACTCATGCCACACAATTTAACAACAAGATTCATACACTATTTGTAAAATAAGTCAACCAACACTTAATGTTTATATACTAAAAATACCTTTCATTCCTTACATAATTACCTTGAAAATATTTTTCTACTTTCATCAGTTCATTTTCGTATATACATATCTAATAAACAGCCCTAAACTTGAAAAAACATAATTTAAATGGTTGGCATTTTAAACCCATACCGAAACATATACACGTATATATAACACAATTTATTTTCTATTAAATTTATAAAAATTCTGATTTAATATATATTTTTCCCCTTACCTGGTTTCTTGAACTACACCAACAAGGATCCCAAAAAATACCTGCAGCGTTCACTCGAACCCTGAATCAAAAATCATAGTTCCATGTAATTAATCCTGAATAAATTATTATTTTAATATTTCCTAAACCCATAAATTCTAAATAAATAAATATACCCTTAAATATAACCAAATTACCAAATTTCTCAAATCTCACTCTCGCTTTGGAGTGAGACCTAAAAAACCCCAATTAAAAAATTACCTACGCCAAAATGACGACGATCACGACTAGGTTCCCATGGTTGTACTTAATCGTCGATTTAATAGCAAATTTAATAAGAAATTGAGAAATTAGGGAAAAACTGTCTTATCCCAAGAATGGTACTTACGCTGCTCCCACGACAAATCTGCTCCAGTAGAAATGTCGATGGCGGAGCTAGGAATCCAACGACACCTTCCGTTTCCCGATTGATTGAATATCCGTCGAGAAATAAGGGAAGAGAGAGAGGTGGAGATGGAGAGGTGACGGAGAGTGCAGAGCTCTCTTTCTTTTTCTGCGCAGGAGGCTCAGCTTCCTTATCTTTTTTCTTTTTTTTTAACTTACTTTAACCTAACCTATATATATATATATATATATATAAAATATAATCTTATATTATAATATAATATATTATATTATTATATTATATTATATTATTTAATTAATTTTAATTAATTATTTTTTAATTTTATTTATTTATTGATTTATTATTTATTATTTTATTATTTTTTTTAATTAATTAAAATTTTTAAATTTTTTTCCTCGGGTTATTACACGTTATATCGTATCTCTCTTTTTGATGATGATCAAAGGGAAAGAAGTTTTGTGGTGTTAGGGAGAAATATATATGGGGTAGAATGCATATGGTAATATGAAAGTTCCATTTGCTTATCTTCAATGAACTTTCTATTTTATGATATAGTTCCAATAGATATGAAATATCTAGTTGAATGTTTTTATACGTTATATGCATATAGTAAGGGAGAGCAACTGTTAATCTTATTTGACAATACGCATAAATTAAGGGGGAGCTTTTACATATATCCTATAGAGAACACCAATGATTTGTTATCATAAAAAAAAAAGAGATTGTTAGCCTTGGTGGTTATATGAGCTTAATTATCTTGTTTTGATGATAACAACCCATTAGTGGTTTTAAGTAAACTTATCTTTGCATAATAAGCTATGGTAAGTCAAACACAAATGCAAAGATTAAATAAAAATCTTAATAGGTTAGACATCATCAAAAAGTGAGAGATTGTTAGCCTTAGTGGCTGCATAATCATGTTTTATACGTTTTGATGATATTTACATATTTGTGGTTCCTAGTGTTTCCTATCTTTGCAGATCACGTTTAGTATAGGTGTTAGTGACAAATACATGAAGTACTTGATCAAAGGCAATGATCAGACTGAGTAGACATCAAGTAGGAAAGATCAGATAGACACTCACTCGAAAAGGACTCAAGCACATCCAAGGAAGCTTATTGTACAAATATATGTAATGGTGAGTATTTGAGGTAATTATGATGTAGCTCTTGCGGTTTTGTTTCTTGCATGATTTCTGAGCAAGAGTTGAGAAAAATGCACATGCATACTAGGACACAAGAGTTTATAGGATTTCACTAAAGTCACAAACTCAACATTTATAGTTTTCAAAGATAAATTAAAGAGTTTGTCAAAAGAATCCTAAACTCAAAATATGATTTCATAAGGGACAAGTTTTTAACATCTTGGTTTTATGAACATTTACATACTTAGTCCCGGTTTTGTTAAAACAAGTTTTTTATCCTAAAGCCTCAAGAAAGTCAAAGTATATTTTTATATAGGACATAGAAGCATATAAGATATCTAAATGAGCTTTCAAATGTGCTTTCATAAACAAGATATCTTATATTCAGGGGGGAAATTCATTTGGAGAAGTATTAATCTTCATTAGACTTAATAACTTTAATATACTTTTGTCCAAAAATGTTCTAAGTCATTAAAAGGCTTTTTGGTATGAAAAAAACAGGGGAATCGTCGACTAATTGGATGCATTCGTTGACTAATTAATCCAGTAGCCTAAATTGAGTTTCTGCCTAGGTTAATCGTTGACGAATGGCATTGACTCATCGACGAATGGTAGGGACTCATCGACGAATGGGTTTGACTCGTCAACAATTTTTTCTAGTAGCCAAAATGAGTTTTCAGCTCAGGTGACTCGTCGATGAAAATGCATGATTCGTCAACGACTAAGGGTGACTCGTTGACGATTGGGGTAGACTCGTCGACGATTAACTTTGAGAACTGAACACCAACAGCTAGAAAATAGTTAGCTCTTGAGCCAATCTTTTGGGATTCACTCCCAACGGTTAGATAACGACTAGAATGACTTTTTGGTTATAAATACAAGTCCATATACTTGATTAAATAAGGTTTTGAGGGTTTACAAGTTTTTAGTGAAAAACATCATTTGAATTCAACCCTAAGCACTTTGCATTTTAATTCATATTCACAAGTGCTCAAATTCTCTCTTGCTATCTAGTCTTGTGTGAATTATTACTTGAGAGATTAAGTGTGAGGTTTGTTTTGTATTTATAATCAGCTCATTTCAGCAGCATCATTTTGTAAATCATATTCTTGTTGTAAAGGTTCTTTGTGAACCAATTGGTGAAGGTTCTTGATGAACAATTTTGCAAGGCTTCTTGGTGAACCTTGCGGCTTTTGGTGAGCGTAGTAGGGATTTGTTCTTGAGTGTAGGGATTTGTTCTCGAGTGTAAAGCTTTTCTGTCAGTGAAGAAGTTTATAGTAGAATTCTTGAGTTGGTCTTAGGGTGTAGACGTAGGTTTGGTGTCGAACCACGTAAAAACTCCGGTGTTAAGCTTCTCTGCTTTATACTCTTTATTTTATGTCTTGTTTGATTTACATTCGATATATCATGATATAATTATTTGAATCTTGTCAAGAATTTTATTTTGTAGAGAAAACCGATAATACGCAAAAGAGTCCATTCACCCCCTAACTCTATTTACTCCAAGTCGACAAGTGGTATGCCAGCATACCACACTCTCATAATTATTTTAAAATTAATATATAGTCTCAGATAAATTTATTTTTATGTTAAAAATTAATTATATTTGGTGCATCGCAATGCCACTGCTAATGAATGATAGCTTAAATCTTAAATTGCAATAATCGAAAGTTTGACTTTTGATTATAACTTTTATAAAAATGAGCTAAAATTAAATTAGTGTCCAATGCTTAATTTGTATAAACTAATACATTTTTACATTGGATGAACAACTAGCTAGCCATGTAATTGTCAAAAATAGTTGACATGCTCACACTTGAATTTGACTTGGCAAAATTTTAGGGAATCTTCTTACCCTTTTTAGGGTATGACTTGTAGCAATTGTTGTCTTAAGATATTTGATTCAATGTATTGTCACAAAGATAGCCTATTATTTTCAAACTCATAAAATTTTAAATATGTTCCAATTTTTAAATGTTGAGTGTATCTAGAACGGTTTAATGTTGAGAATGTATCTTTTTTTTTAATTCAATTAAATCATTTAATTTTTCGGTGATAAACACATATAAATTAATATGTTATAAATGAAAAAAAGAGAACACCCTTTGGAACTTAAAAAATATTAAATAAAGGGAAAAAAAACAAAGAAGCAGAATTTTTAAATGTTGAGTGTATCTAGAACGGTTTAATGTTGAGAATGTATCTTTTTTTTTTTTAATTCAATTAAATCATTTAATTTTTCGGTGATAAACACATATAAATTAATATGTTATAAATGAAAAAAAGAGAGCACCCTTTGGAACTTAAAAAATATTAAATAAAGGAAAAAAAAACAAAGAAGCAGAATTTTTTTTTGTATTTGACTATTGAAAAAAATTTTAATTTTAATCTGAAGCAACAAGTAAATTTTTAATTTTTAAAATTGTTAATATTTGATTTAAATTTTGTAAATTATATTTAAATAATTTTTTACACAAAAAATACAATAAAAATAATTTTTAATTTTTTTTTTCTATCAAATAAAATCTTTACCTTAAATAGAACCACAATGAAATTAATGGTACTGATTTATCACTCAATATACCGCATCATTCAAATAGGAGATACTTACCCCGCGTATGGCCTACAGTTTAGGCCTAATATCCAATCTCCATCGTTCATTCTTCGCACTCAAACGCATCCCTTGCATCGTAGCCGTCCGTGCGTTGTGCCGCACATGATATGAAGATAAACATGATGGCGTTCTCGTAATTAGAGCCCCGAAAATGGGCATACTCGTCGTTGATCCTTCAGATTTATGTTAAAAGATCTCCGAACAAATATCTCCGTCAGTGAGCCACTTCGCTCGGGCAGAGAGAGAGATAGAGAGGATGGGCATGG
The DNA here is from genome assembly GCF_029873635.1 of Malania oleifera. NCBI lineage: Eukaryota > Viridiplantae > Streptophyta > Magnoliopsida > Santalales > Ximeniaceae > Malania > Malania oleifera. The sequence goes on along the minus strand of NC_080420.1, from coordinate 57,510,338 downwards.
ATGAAGGAGAGGAAGCAGCACGGAGCACAGGGAAGAGGCTAAAATCCTCCAGGTTACGAGAGGACGAGAAGGTGGAGATGGAGGAGGAAGAGGAGGATCAGGGCGAGCTTCTTTTGAAGCCTGGGAGCTTCTTCTACCCGATGACACCGTCGGCTTTCGTTGTCTCAGACGCTTTAGAGCCTGATTATCCAATTATTTATGTCAACACCGTCTTCGAAATCTTCACGGGCTACCGTGCCGATGAGGTCCTTGGTAGAAACTGGTATAATTCCCTCGCCCATCTTCTTTTTTAATTTTTTTTTTTTAAACTTCGAATTTGCCGCAAATGTTTAAATCGCTGCGATTTGTAGATTTTGATTTACCCTCTGGTCGGAGGCTGATAGAAGTTTGGAAGCGAACAATGGAAAGAAGCGAGTTGTGGTTTGGATCTTGTTATTTTCATTTCAAACAATTTTAAATCGAGAGCTTAACTAGGCTAAAGATGACGTAAATGTTTGAAAAGTAGGACTGTGGAGTTATTCCTGGAGCTGATTTTTAAAATAATCATTCGAAAATTAGGAGGTGGAATTTGCATGGAGATGAAATTGATATATATGTGATATCAGCTAATAGGAGAAGGAAAATAAAATTTTAAACTTGAAACTATGTTATGTGTAGAGGTATTGGCTCAAAGAACAGAAAGCTTTCATGTGAAAATTAGGACAGCTTTGGCCTTCGGGAAAAATCAAATTGCGTGAAAGAGGAGGAAAGAAAGCGGGGAATGAGGCTAATTTAAGGCGTTTAATGACATGTCATGTAAGTTTGGTTCAAGGGATAGAAGACATAAAAGTAAAAATTCTCAAGGATAAAAGAAAGGAAAATTAAGGACTTGAATGGCATTCAGTGCATTAAATGCGACAGACAAAGAGCTGTAGTAGGTCATTGTGAGTTCATGAAACATTGGCATAGTTTTGTAATGAAACCACGTAACAGGCTTAGGTTTGGAAAAAAATAAACATACTTTTGAAAGATTGGTATATTGAAAAGTGAAGAAAATATCTCTTATGTTCCTTGCTCCTTTCTCTAGAAAATGAGAAGATCTTAGTCTTATATTTTGGAAGCCACATTTTGGTGGGAAGACTGTGTTCAAATTTCTCAAGTTGCGGTGGTTTGTTTTTTGACCATCCAGAAAAGGTAAAGTCATGCTTTAATATTGGTTAACTTTGGTCTTTGTTACTTTAGACCTCTGTCTGGTATTTTCATTTATTTTAGGCATATGAAACATCTTTAATTAGGTATTTTGGTTCATTTTAGAAAAAAGGGGATATCCATTAGATATAGTAGTGTAGTCGTGGATATAGCGGAGGAATGGAAAAGTAAGAAAGTGTAAATTAGGCTTCAAATGCCCAAGCAAATCTCTTTGAGCTTAAGCTTAAGTTAAAGCATGTGAATTCAATGTTAACTCAGATTGGCTCCTAGGAGTTGAACTTTTAAACTTAAATTACTTAATATATATATATATATATATATATATATATGCATGTGTATATATATATGATATATGTGTGTGTGTGTGTGTGTGTGTGCGCATGTGTGTGTGTGTAAGAGAGTGACAGTGATGAGGAAGATAAAACCATCATGGCTGATTAGTCAATCAAAGCTCAGTTAGACGAGAAGGTCTTAAAGGTCCTTCGCTCTAATATATGTTCCTTCAGAAGTAATTATTGACAAAACTAAAGGTGGTGAATCCTCAAATGCAGTCCAACCAGCATCCTGCCATCAGAAAGAGACTAGCAAGAGGGATAGTACCAAGAGATCTTGGTTGCATTCAAGAACTGAATGGGAAAAGGTTTTAGCAATCAACTAGTTTGCAGCATTTCTGGAGGCAGAAATTTCGATTGGAAAGCCTTATCTGCAAGAGGAATAGCTGGAGGAGTGTTAGTGATTTGGAAGTTTTGAATGTAATTAACAGCTGTTCATGTTAGTTTTCTGTGAATTTTTTTATTAAAACTTGGAGGATGATTTTATGTGGTTGTTTTCTGGTATTTATGGACTGGGGGAAGGTCCCTAAAGGGCACCTAAGTGGAATGAGCTGCTCAATTTTAGGCAGTGGTAGGATATCCCTTGGTTGATGGGAGTAGACTTTAATATAAGTATGGGTAAGAATGGAATGTCACACTCTGAAAGTACTTGTAAGGAAGAACTGTGAGAATTTTTTAGCCTGAATATTCTTACTGATATCCACTCCTTACCGGGCCAATTTTAGATCACAACCTGCTTCTTTTGGATGTTAGAGTGAGATGGGGCTGTACGCCTCTTCATTTTAAGAGCATGTGGTTAGGAGCATAAGTTTTGATGATTGTGTGAAAAGGTGGTGAAACCAGTTTCAAGCTGAAGGGCATGCTAGTTTTGTGCTAGCAGCTAAATAGGCTCATGCATGAAATCAGAAGGCGGAATATAGAGGTTTTTGGTGATTATAAGAGTGAAGAAAGAGCTCTGATTCTGTAAGATATTTCTATTCTTGATTTGAAGGAAGAAGAGGAGGGCCTTTGTACAGAGGAGGAGAGTAGAAGAATAGGGTTGAAGGGCCTTTCTTTTAATATGGGACTGGAAGAAACCTGTTTGAGACTTAAATCAAGGGTCCTTGCTGAAAGGAGGAATGGAAACACTAAAATTTTTGCAGAACTACAAATGCTTGTGGGAGATATATATATATAGACACACACACATACATATGTGTGTGTGTGTGTGATATATATTACAAAGTTAAAATTGATGGGTAGATTTATGAAGAGAAACAGACATGATGAATGTCGTTTGCAACTTTAATGAAAACCTCTATTCAAATCCAGATGTTAAAAGACCTTTTTTGGGTGGTTTAAATTTTGATCATTGTGGTGAGGGTGATGCCTCTTGGTTGGAAAGGCCTTTTAATGAACACTGGGTTTTGATTTCTGTAAGATATGCATTGGGGATAAAGGCCAAGTTAGGAACTGAGAAGTGGGCAAAAGGGATGTGATCAAGATTTTTAAAGAAATATATGCAGCAAGGGACACTGTTGGCAACCTTAATGGAATATTTGTGGCTTTGATTCCTAAAAAAGTGGGGTCAATAATATCTAGGATTTCGGCCATATTTGGGCGTGTTTACAAGCTCATTGCTAAAGTGCTATTATCCAGACTGAAAAAGGTGATTGGGAAGTGATTGGATGTACCCAAATGCTTTTGTAAAGGGATTATAAATTATGGATGCTGCCTCGATGGCAAATGATGTGGTGGACATGGTTTTAAATTGCGGTAGTGGGTAGCATAACGTAACAGTAACTGATGTAACAGGAAGTGAGAGTAGCAAATGTTACATAACGAGAAATGAATGTAACGGCTGTGAATTTTTTTCAAGCACGCACAACCTTGTGCATATTACTATAGTCGCATGTTTTAAGCATTTAACCCTTCTTAGAAAGAGTTTTAGTGTATTTTGGATCCTTTAGTTTAACTCAGTTATTTGGTAAGGGCAACAAATTTACATTTTTTTTAAACCACCATTAATAGAAAAATTACGTGTGTACGTATTTATACTTCTCATTGTTCTTATTTGTGATGAATTCTTATGTGAGCTAAATTAAGTAATAAAACAAAATACATTACACTCCATTAATCTATTAGACACATAAGACATATGAATAATACAAATATAAAATATCTAGAAAAGAAGAAGGTTGAAGTTGAAAAATATGGAACATAAATATCAAATTGCTAATAATATCAAAATAAAATATTTTCCTAACAAGTTAGTATTTTCAAATTGTTAATTAATGCATCTCTTATGAGTATTTATAGAAATAGTAAATTTTGTATCATTGTCATCCTCATTATAATCTTTTCCCCCTCTCATCACATGGTATATTAAGAATGATGTATGAGAGGGAAAGAAGTGAGAAGAAAAAGTAAAAAATAAACTAATTTTTTTGGCGTAATTGAGGCCTTTACATAACAGTCGCAGACCGTAATGGCTGCTACAGCCGTGATTTTTCTTCCCACTGATTTTGCAGTGTGTAAAGGTATTAGTAACCCAAAAAACCGTTGCGTAATGGTCGCAGCTGTTATTTAAAACCATGGGTGGACACTCATCAAAAAAGGATAAGGCGGAGTTATTTGCAAATTAGACATGGAAAAAGGCTTTTGACCATATTTGTTGGGACTTCCTCCTATATGTAATGGCCTGAATGGGCTTTGTTGAGCAGTGGTGCAAATGGGCTAAGAAGTGTATTTCATTCCCAACCTTCTCAATAATCCTTCACAAAAGAGTCGCAAGATTTTTCAGATCCAAGAGGGGTTTATGCGCTTTCACCTCTCATTTAACTTGGTCATGAAGCTTCTTAGCATGAAGCTGGTCTAAATGCTCATGTTGATCTTATTGCAGGATTTGGCAATGTAAGAAGAGGCAATGAGGTGAATGTTTCCCATTCACTCGTTTCTACTTATACCATGATCTTTTGTGGACCATCTGTTCAGCTAATTCTCAATTTAAGGCATACCTTTTATGCTTTGAAGCAGCAGCCTTTGGCCTTGAAGAAAACTTTAGCAAATGTCAGTTGATTTGTTTGCGAGAAGAAATTGTGGGACGTTGCTTCCAGACATGGTAGGATGCAAACTGTGGCGTATTTGGGCTGGCTTCTTGGGGCAAAGTGCAAAGTAAAATGCATGTGGGATCTGGGAACCCATTGTGAAAATGTTTGAGAAAAAGATTCGCTAGATGGAAGAGGAACCTCTTATGGAAGTGGGGAGTAAGATTGAGGCTTCAAATGGCAGTTTATTTGGATGGTCAAAATTAGGTAGGGTTTGGTAAGTAAATTTGTGTGCAAGCAGAATGCAAACTGGTCATTTACTGTACAAAAAAAAAAAAAAAAAAAAAAAAAGGGTTCCATTTTTGGTTGCTATTTTAAGGTTCATGTCCATTTCATTTCTTGTCACATTGTGCCTGCAGCCTGCTGTTAGGGTGGTTTCGTTATTTGTTGGGGGTGGCATTTCACATTCATTCATTGGAATTAGATTCTGCCAATAATAACTTCCTAACATCTTTGGTTTGAAGCTAGCTTGCTTCTGACCCTGAAAAGGGGAAATATTTTTTTTATTGTATTGTGTGGTGGGAAAGTATTCCAAGCAATTTTTATTGAAGTTTTACCGAATACATTTTTATTCATTCTTCCTTCAAATTTCAGTAACAATTAACTGTGATTAATTTATGTTACAAAGCAATTTTTTTGATTCATTCTGAAAATGTTTTGTTTTCAGTCGGTTCTTACAATATAGGGACCCACATGCTCAAAGACGGCACCCTTTGGTGGATCCTGTTGTTGTTTCTAAGATCAGAATATGTTTAGAAGGAGGCCTTGAGTTCCAAGGTGAACTCCTCAATTTCCGAAAGGATGGCACCCCTTTGGTAAACAGACTGCGTCTTGCACCTATACACAGTGATGATGGAACTATTACACATATAATTGGTATTCAAGTGTTCTCTGAAGCAAAAATCGATTTGAATAGTGTCTCATATCCAGTTTTCAAGGAAACTTGTTTTGAGCAATATGATCAATCGGGTAAATGTTCTCCGATGAGTGGACAATCACTATACAGTCAGCATCAAGAAGTATGTGGAATCCTTCAGCTCTCCGATGAAGTTCTTGCTCACAACATTTTGTCGCGTTTGACCCCAAGGGATGTTGCATCCATTGGTTCTGTCTGCAGAAGAATTCGGCAATTAACGAAGAATGAGCATGTGAGAAAGATGGTCTGTCAAAATGCATGGGGGAGAGAGGTGACGGGCACATTAGAACTCATGACCAAGAAATTAGGGTGGGGTCGGCTGGCTAGGGAACTGACAACTCTTGAGGCTGTTTGTTGGAGGAAGCTAACTGTTGGAGGTTCAGTTGAGCCTTCACGCTGTAATTTCAGTGCATGTGCTGCAGGGAATCGGCTCGTACTGTTTGGAGGGGAAGGAGTTAACATGCAGCCAATGGATGACACTTTTGTTCTCAATCTTGATGCTGCAAATCCAGAGTGGCGACGGGTGAGTGTGAAGTCATCCCCACCAGGGCGCTGGGGCCACACACTTTCATGCCTGAATGGTTCCTGGTTGGTGGTATTTGGAGGTTGTGGGAGGCAGGGGCTGCTCAATGATGTGTTTGTTCTCGATCTGGATGCAAAACAGCCAACATGGAAAGAAGTCTCTGGTGGAACTCCTCCTCTCCCCAGGTCTTGGCATAGCTCTTGCACTGTAGAAGGCTCTAAGTTGGTCGTCTCCGGAGGATGTACAGATGCAGGGGTACTTCTCAGCGACACATACTTGCTGGATCTGACTACAGAAAAGCCTATGTGGAAGGAGATACCTACCTCATGGGCTCCTCCTTCGAGACTGGGTCACTCACTCTCAGTTTATGGAAGAACGAAAATTCTTATGTTTGGCGGACTTGCAAAGAGTGGGCACTTGAGATTGCGATGCGGTGAGGCCTACACCATTGATTTGGAGGATGAAGAGCCACAGTGGAGGCAACTGGAGTGTAGTGGTTTCACTGGATTAGGCTGCCAGAGTGCAGTGGTTCCTCCTCCTAGGCTTGATCATGTCGCGGTAAGCATGCCTTGTGGCAGGATTATTATTTTTGGTGGTTCAATTGCCGGGCTGCACTCTCCCTCCCAGCTCTTCCTTTTGGATCCTTCGGAGGAGAAACCATCATGGAGGACTCTGAATGTTCCGGGGCAGCCGCCTAAATTTGCCTGGGGCCACAGCACCTGTGTGGTCGGGGGAACTAGGGTCCTGGTCTTGGGCGGCCACACTGGGGAGGAATGGATACTGAATGAATTACACGAATTGTGCTTAGCAAGCAGGCAGGACTCCGACCCTTGATGAGATCATGATTTGCATGTGTCATGGTGAGTACATATTTTGTTCGGAAGATCTTGCTTCTGGCCTCGGTCACTTCTTGTAGTTCTACAGTGATGCCGTCTGACCACCTCCCAGATCATAATGTATGTATGTACTTGTTTGGATAGGAGCTGTGCTGCATTGCATTGTTTAAGTCGTCATCTTCTTTTATTTTAACTGATTGAAATACATGGTTTCTGTACAATGTGAACATCATCTGTGAATGTGTATTGAGCTGTCTGTATTCTACGCCGTCTTCCTTTTTGGTAGGTTGCCTATTGATGATGAAGGGTGCATGTCAAGTAGGAAACATCTGAATAATTATTTTGTTCGAGTCTATTTTACTTGCACCGTTCCATGGTTTTCGGCTTTAAAAAAATAAAGGGTACTTATTTTCTTATTATATATATATATATATATATATATATATATATATATTAATTATGAGGATACAAAGAACACTTCTACTTAGATTTGCGGAAGCCAAAGTCCCCCAACTTATGCGTGTAGGGTGGCTAAATAGGTTGGCAACTTGAGTGTGGGTTGGATGATTGATAGGTGATCTTTACAACTATCTAAGGATGGCAGCGATTATCTGTTATTAATAAAGTTTACATAGCTTTTGAAATTTTGCTTTTAATACTTGAATTTGGATTTGTATAGATTTACATAAATTTTATGTTTTGGAGCATGAGATTAAGACTTTGATTTGGATTTCTACAGATTTTTTTAAAAAAGCATATATTATAAAACTGTATTAAATTTCTTAAAATTTACACAATTTTAAATCTAAATTTTGGGATTTATACTCCCCGAGTACTAATACAAAATTTATGTTTAAATGAATGCATATTCAAATTCAATTATTATTTCAAATATTATTTTAATATATATATATATATATATATATATATATATTTGAAAATAATATAATTTTATGAGATATTTTCTTTTTAAAATAGCATGGTTAACCCCTCGCTAGGTTGGATTTGGGTTTTATATACAAATGACCCTTCTTTGCTCTCCTCTTGTTCAACTCGTTCCCTACGGGCTACCACCTCCACACCCCTCCCCCTATGTGCTTACTTTACGGATTTCTATTTTTAATTTTTTTTAAAAAATTATTAAAAATAATAATAAAAATAAATAATTTATGAATATTTTGGGATAGTTATAAATAATTATACGGGTCTTTTGAAATAATTGTGAGTAGTCATAGGGATAAATTTGATATAATTATCAGAGTATTTTGGGATAGTTGTGAGTAGTTAAAGGAGTATTTTGGAATAATTATTGATAGTTGTAGGAATAAATTTGATATTTTTGAAAGATAACACCAAATAGGGAAATCCCTTTTACAGTATATTAATTAATAATTATATATTATATATTAAAATTTTAGAACGGTACTTGAATCTTAAATATTAAAATTATATTACTAATTTTATGAGAAGAAATTCTATATTGTAAAAAAATGACATATTTAATTTGTTAAATTGTCCATATTATAATTAATAATATATGAATACAAATAATTATACTATTTTTAGTATAATTTAATAAATATAAAATACAAAAACATCAAATAAATACAAGTTGCTTTTACTAGGATGAAAATTTATTTTATTGTTAAAAAAATGATTTAACAAATGCAAGAAGTCTTTATTTATATATACTTTCTATTATAATATATATTGTTCAAAAATATTATATTTATTTAAAAAGTTGATTGAAATGTTTAAATTTTACATTTAAAATCCTTATTTGATATTAGTATGTTGCATACTTGTATTTTATTTTATTTTTTTAATTAATTTTACACTTAAATTGTCCTATCTGGAAGTGCTTCTTACTTACTAATTATTAATTATTTAAACTCAAATTTAATTTGAAGATACTTTTCGTTTTGACTGTTGACATAGCAAAGATTCAACAACCAATAAAAAAAATTCCCTTGAGCGGCCTTTCTGGTGGTTTTATTTTTTTGGTTTTTCTCTGTTTGTTTGTTTGTTTTTTTTTTTTTTTAAAAAAATTTTCCGTTTGAATCAAAATATTATACCACCATCTTTTTTCTTCCTACAATCTCATTACAATTATTTTTCCTCAAACAATTACCACCATCTAATTTATTTTTGATGAAGGTAATTAAGAGCAAATTATGTGTGTATTTGTTGTGTGTTTGTGTGTGTGTTTGTATATATATATATATATATATACATTTAAGAGAGAAAATAAACAAAAAAAAAAGAAAGAGGTTAGATTAGCAAAACGCAATGTCGTGAACAAATGGGTTGCTTACATATAATTACAAAACCCACTAAACTGCTTCTAGTTGTAGCTAGGACCTACATTCATTCTTACTATGTAAGATAATGATTTTGTGGCTCCAAATTAAGGTGGCTCGGCTGATAAATTTAAGACTCTCTTAATTAAATGGTTAAAGTTTGAGTCTTTGAAACTTATTAACTTTCCATTTGAAATAATACTTAATTAAATGGAGAAGAGTAGAGGAGTTGACCCATTATCGATTTCAGTAAATTAATCGAATGTTCAAAGCATTTCACCGTCACTACGATAGCGCTGAGCAATGCACAGTCATGCATCATGTTGCTAGGGTTTCGATTTATATTTGAGATTACTCTCTCTCTCTCTCTCTCTCTCTCCTTCTCCCATTTGCAATATTTTATTTTTTATTTTTTTTCCTTGATATGTGGGGACAACCTGGCAAGGGTGGTGAGGCGAGAGTGGTCACTAGATTGAAGTGTTGGGTTTGAATATCCCTCTTATGTGGAGAACCCCATTCAACCCTTTAGCTCATTTTCTTTGGGCTCTTTGTTGGGCTTTTTTTAGAGGCCTTTTACACCTATTTAAGTAGAGGAAATTAGGGTTGCCCGTGCTGATTTAATCAAAAAATTCAGAAAGAGTGTGCGAGCAAAAAGAGGCATACCACATTGAGAAAAACAAATTGGTTTTTGCTACAGTGCACAGTTTTGATCAACTGACGATTACAGGGTCATCTGTGGTAAAATCGAACTGATTTTTTGTCAATAGATAAAGGACTCATAGACGCTGATTTTCAACAACTGAATTGGTCATCCAAGCTCTGTAGGATCTGATATCAGGATCGAATAGTGACAACGTTTTTCGTGAAATTCTCAACTTTCCCTCTTTTTTTTATTTATTTATTATTTTTTTTATTTTTTAAAGATCTCTTGTTGCTAACTAAAAATAGAGTTATGTACTCATTGTGATAGCTGAAAATTGAGATCTTGTACCCACACTTTGATCATAATAAAGTCTTTTGAGTGGACTCTTAAATCCCATGGTTTTTACCCTTTGATTTGAAGGAGTTTTCCACGTAAAATTGTGTGTCTTGTGTGATTGATATTTGTGATTTTTTTTGGAAAAAAATTTTGTACTACTAAAAAAAATATAGTTTTGTGTTATTGTCATATCATAAGAACTAATTTTGTTAATTGGGAGAGAAAGAGCTTTCGGTTGTGCTTCCCCGATTTGTCAATTAGTCTCGTTTCTTCCCATCACATTGGTATTAGAGTAAGGTTCAGTGTTCTTGTGTAAATATGAGTGTTAGTACAAGTAGAATGATTCTTTTGAATGACACAAATGATCAACTGTGGTAGAATAAAATGAAAGACCTTTTATTTGTGAAGGCTTTGCATCTTCCTATTTTTTCTACTCAAAATCCTGAATTTAAGACCGATGAGAAATTAGAGTTTGAGCATCGGCAGGTGTGTGGTTTTATTCGGCCATTTGTTGAGGAAAATTTTTACAGTCACATTGATCAAGAGACACATGTACGTACTCTATGGAACAAACTTGAAACTTATATGCTTCAAAAACTGGCAATAATAAGTTATTCTTGCTTAAAAGGATGATGCAACTCAAATTTAAAGAAGAAACATTTGTGGCTAATCATTTAAATGAATTTCAAGGAGTTATGAATTAGTTACTTGTTATGGCCATTAATTTTGATGATGAAATTATAGGGCTTTGGTTGCTTGCTACCATACTAGATTCTTGGGAAACATTTCGTGTTTCACTTATCAATTATGCTCCCAACAGTGTTGTGATTATGGAATTTAACAAGAATGGTGTGTTGAATGAAGAAGTAAGAAGGATGTCTCAAGGTTCTTCATCACCGTCTGAGAATCTAGTTACTAAAAATAGGGGAGAGGTAAATATAGAAGCGTAATGGGTAGAGATAAAAGTTGAAGTAAGTCGAGATCGAGATATAAAAATCTTGAGTTTCATCATTGTGGCAAGATGGGCCATATCAAAAAATACTATTACAAATGGAGGAGAGAGAAAAAGGGTGGTAGTGTTAAACAAGAGAAGAAAGATCCTGAAAGCACTGATTGTGTTGCTACTACTACCTTTGATGATCTAGTGGTTGTTTGTGATGAGAATATAATCAACCTAGCATGTGATGAGATAAGTTGGGTGATAGATACTGGTGCTTCGCTTCATGTCACTTAATGGAAGGAATTCTTCACATTTTATACGCCTGGTAAATTTGGGGTACTGAAGATGGGTGATGATGACTTGTCACATGTTGTTGGCATAGGAGATGTCAGTTTGGAGACTAACAATGAAGCAAAGCTTAAGTTTGAAAATGTCAAGCATGCACCAGATATTCTTTTGAATTTGATTTCAGCAGGAAAGCTCGATGATAAGGGATTTTGCAACACCTTCAGTGAGGGTCAGTGGAAATTGACTAAAGGCTTTTTGGTTATAGCTTGAGGAAAGAAGTGTTCAAATATGTATTTGTGGCATAAATGACTTAGTCACATGAGTGAACAGGGGCGTAACTCTTTAGTGAGGAAGAATCAACTTTCTGGCTTGAAGAGTGCTACACTGAAGAACTATGCTCATTGCTTGGTTGGAAAACAGAAAATAATCTCATTCAAGAGTTACCCTCCTTCAAGAAAATTAGATTTGCTAGAGTTGGTACATTCAGATGTTTATGGTCCTTTGAAGGTAAGGTTGCATAGTGGTGCACTTTATTTTGTGACTTTTATTGGTGACCATTCAAGAAAACTTTGGGTCTATGCCTTGAAAACAAAATACCAAGTACTTGATGTGTTTAAACAGTTTCAAGCCTCAGTTGAGAGGCAAACAGGGAAGAAATTGAAGTGCATTCATTCTGATATTGGTGATGAATATAGTGAACATTTGATGAGTTTTGTCGACTGTAGAGAATTAGACATAAGAAGACACCTAATAAGACACCACAATTGAATGGTCTGGCGAAAAGAATGAACAAGACATTGATTGAGAGAGTCAGATATTTGCTTTTAGATGCAAAGTTGCCTAGATCATTTTGAGCTAAAGCTTTAAATACAGTGGCACATGTGATTAATCTTTCTCCTAGTGTTCCTTTGCAAACTGATGTTCCAAATAAAGTTTGGTCTGGCAAGGACGTCTCTTATGATCACCTACATGTGTTCGGTTGCAAGGCATTTGTAAATGTTTAAAAGGATGAGTGGTCAAAGTTAGATGCCAAGACTCGTTAGTGCGTCTTTCTTGGTTATGGTCAAGACGAATTTGGGTACAAATTATATGATCCAATTGAAAAGAAGCTTGTCAGAAGCAGAGATGTAGTTTTCATTGAGGATCAGACCATTAAAGACATTGATAAGGTAGAAAAGATAGTTCCACGAAGCAGTGATAACTTGATCGATATGGATCCAATTCCTTTAACCCCTTTGCCTAATCCAATTGAGAATGACATGCAATAAGATTTTGATGATGACCAATAGGCTATAGATGAACTTAATGCTCCCATGGATGATGTTGGGGATGAGCAACCCCAAGCACCTATGAATGCACCAGTAGTTCCACTTCAGAGGTCTACTAGAGACTGGCAACCTTCTACGACATATTATTCTAACCACTATGTTTTGTTAACTGATGGAGGAGAACTTGAGTGTTATGAAGAGGCTATGGAAAGTGACTACAAAAATCAGTGGGTTGATGCTATGAAAGATGAACTTATATCTTTGCATGACAACCATACATTTGAGCTAGTGAAACTGCCTAAGGGTAAGAAAGCTTTATAAAATCAGTGGGTTTATAGGTTGAAGCAAGATATATAAGAATTCTTCAAGTCGACGATACAAAGCCAAATTGGTCGTTAAGGTTTTTAGCCAAAAAAAAGGGGATTGATTTTGAGGAAATATTCTCCCCTGTTGTAAAAATGTCCTCTATTATAACTATATTGAGTTTGGCAGCCTACTATGATTTAGAGATTGAATAAATGGATGTGAAAACTGCTTCTATTCATGGTGACTTGGAAGAAGAGCTTTACATGGAGCAGCTGGAGGGTTTTAGTGCACAAAGAAAAGAGGACTATGTGTGCAAATTGAAGAAAAGCTTGTATGGCTTAAAGCAGGCTCCGAGAAAATGGTATAAGGAGTTTGAGTCTATTATGGGGGAGCATAGCTATAAGAAGACTACCTCTGATCATTGTATTTTTGTTTAGAAATTCTCTGATGGTAAATTTATTATTTTATTGCTCTATGGTGATGATATGCTTATTGTTTGTTATAATGCTTCTAGAGTTGACATATTGAAGCAAGAAATGAGTAAGTCTTTTGTGATGAAAGACTTGAGATCAACAAAGCAAATCCTTGGTATAAGGATAATATGTGATAATAAGGCTAAGAAGTTATGGTTATCACATAAGAAGTACATGGAAAAAGTACTTCAAAGGATTAATATGGAAAAAGCTAAAATGGTGAGCAACTCCTCTTGCTACACACTTTAGACTGAGTATCAAGAAAAGTGCTTCCACGTAAAAAGAGAAGAAAGACATGCAGAAAGTTCTTTATGCTTCAGTCATAGGTAGTTTGATGTATGCAATGGTATGCACAAGACCTGACTTAGCCCATTCTGTTGGTACAATCAGTCGGCTTCTTTCTAACCCAAGTAAAGAGCATTAGAATGCAGCGAATAGGATTATGAGATATCTTCAGGGTACCTCCAACTTGAAACTTTGTTTTGGTAATGAGAAACCTGTTCTAGTTGGATATATAGATTATGATATAGCTAGAGATATTGACTCCATAAAATCTACTTCAGGTTACTTGATCACTTCTACAAGGGGAGATATGGCCTAGCAATCCAGGTTGCAAAAATGTGTTGCATTGTCTACTACTAAATCAGAGTTTATTGCAGTGACCGAAGCGTGCAAGGAGTTGATTTGAATGAAGAGATTTATGCAAGAACTTGGCTTTACACATGAGAGGTACGTGTTATTTTTTGATAGCGAAAGTGCTTTATCTTGGTAAGAATTCGACCTTTCATGCTAGGTATAAACTTAATGATGTAAGGTATCATTGGATACGAGATGTTCTAGATGCTAAATTGGTACAACACGAGAAAATTCATACTGATGATAATGGTGCTGATATTTTGAGTAAAGTCTAACCAAGAGGAAAGTTTGAAACTTGTTGCTTGATCACTGGGATGGCAAGCACTTGCACATAGTTGGGAGGGGGAGATTTGTTGGGTTTGGGTATCCCTCCTATGTGGAGAAACCCATTCGACCCTTTAACCCATTTTCTTTGGGCTCTTTATTAGGTTTTTTAGAGGTCATTTACACCTCTTAAGTAGAGGAAATTAGGGTTGGCTGTGCTGATTTAATAAAAAATTTCAAAAGGAGTGTGTGGGCAAAAAGAGGTATAACACGTTGAGAAAAAAAATTTGGTTTTTGCTACAGTGTGCATTTTTGATTAACTGACGATTGGAGGCTCTTCCGTGGTCCAATCGAGCTGATGTTTTGTAAGTAGATAGAGGACTCATAGAAGCTGATTTGAATGGTGGGATTTATCATCCAAGTTTTGTAGCATCAAATATCGGGTTTGAATAGTAACAACGTTTTTGGTGGAATTGTGAACTTTTCCTCTTTGCTTTTTAAGATCTTTGGTTGCTAGCTAAAAATAAAGTTATGTACTTACTCATTGTGATAACTGAAAATTGAGATCTTGTACCCACACTTTGATCAAAGTAAATTCTTTTGAGTAGACTCTCAAGTCCCATGGTTTTTACCTTTTGATTTGAAGGGAGTTTTCCCGTAAAATTGTGTTTCTCGTGTGATTGATATTTGTGATTATTTTTTGGCAAATTTTGTGCTGCTGAAAATATATATTTTTGTGCTATTGTCATATCATAAGAACTGATTTTGTTAATTGGGAGAGAAAGAGCTTTCGGTTGTGCTTCCGCAATTTTTCAGTAAGTCTCGTTTCTTCCCATCACACGACGATTGTAGCAGTGGCTCGTTGGTGAAGCAGTTGCAGTTCGCAGAGGAGGGCCATTGTTTTGCAGAGGGTAACACAATTTTCGGACATGCTAGACTAGTGTAAGTGCTAATTCTTGTTAGATATGAAAATTGGTATTACTAATTTTTAGCATTTCACTTAATTAGTCTAAGGGGCACGTGCACGTGCATTGCAGTGTTACCTCTTTCATTATTTTGTAATAATATAAACTAGTAAAAACTGTTCGAGCTTCGCAATGGGATAATACAATAAAAAAATTTCAAATATATATAAGGTAAGTTAAAAAAAATAAAAATAAAAATTAAGAGTTTAAATTATATGAAGGTAACATTGGAATGATTAATTGTATCTTCAAGAAAATAAAAATTGTTCAAGAAGAACAAATGAATTAGAGTTTTAAACTTTGATAATGGACACTAATTATGAGAGAATCCAAATATTAAGAGCAATCATAACAATACAAAGTTGCAACAAAATATCATTTGAGTATGAAATTTGAATGTAAATACAACCTTATTATTAGTAAAGTTGCATTGGAAAAACATATTTGGAATGCACAAAGAATATTTTACTATACCTTTTTTGTGTGTTTTTACTAAAATTAATTGTCATATATATATGTAGTTTGATAATTAATTTTAGCAATAATATCTTAATTTAACACATTATTTTATATTATTTGTTCAATATAATTGAAATCTATTGACAAATTCATATGAATAATATAATATTTATAAAAATTATATGTTATATGTAAATTTTTAAAAATATTATGGACATGTATATATGATATAAAATTATTTGCGGTGGAAAATAATAACTTATTTATAATATATGTAAACAGAAATGTAACAAGATATATATATATATATATATATATATATATTTCTATAATTTTAAATAATATCAATTAAAATTAATTCTATGATTTAAGTGGAGAAAAATTGTATTGTATTGCATATGTTATATTGAATTCTAAAAATAATTCCAATCACTTGTGCTAATCTTTAGGTAAATAATGTATGTAAACAAAAATCTAATACCATATATATACTGAATAATATAAATTAAAATTAATTCTACATTTTTAACAGATGTAAATATAAATTAATGATAAAGAAATTAGGAATGACTGATTTAGATTAATTTTATAATGTAAAAGTATTGAAAAAAGAAAGTAGTAGAAAGTTGTTGAGTTGGAATCATTTTTCAAAAAATTATTAAGTGGGATTTATTCATGTTGGTTTTTGTTTGTCTCATAAGAAAAGAAAAAATTTCAAAAATAATAAATAAAATTAATCCGATCAATATATATATATATATATATATATAGAGAGAGAGAGAGAGAGAGAGAGAGAGAGAGAGAGAAGACTTTATAAATAAATTTTAAAAAATTAGTAAGGCTAACATGGGACCAAAGAGAGGGAATTTAAAAAAAAAAAAATTGAAAATGATTAAAAAAATTAATGAGCATGAGGCCCTCTGCCTAGGCTGGGTAAGGAGAGAAAAAAAAAATAATATGTATGTAAAAGAAACTTATGCAGCCCACTTGGGCCCCTCCATTCGTCGGAGAGAGTAAAGCAAGAGCGAGGGCTAAAGCTTGGAAAAAAAAAGAAAAAACCAGCGTTATGTGTCAGTACTGAGTTAAGTGCTCTGGGCTTAAAAAATTATATATATATATATATATATATATGCTAGAGAGAGTAAAGCAAGAGAGAGGACAAAGGAAAAAAAAAAATTCAGCGCCCTGTGTCAACGCTGAGTTAAGTGCTCTGGGTTTAGAAATTATATATATATATATATATATATATATATATATATATATATAGTAAAGCAAGAGAGAGGACAAAAACTCGAAAAAAAATAATCCAGCGCCCTATGTCAACGCTGTGTTAAGTGCTTTGGGTTTAGAAATTTTATATATATATATAGATATATATAAAATGCAATAAAAACGAAATGTCAAAATACATATAAGATAAGTTTAAAAAAAATAGAAATTTGAATTATACGTAGGTGACATTGAAATGATTAACTATGTCTCCATAAGAATAAAAATTGTCTAGGGATGAAAAACAAATTTGAGTTCTGAATTTTGATAATGGACACTGATTATGAGAGAATCCAAATATAAGATCAATTTTAACAACATAAAATTGTAACAATATATCATTTTTGTGTGGAACTTGAACAAAAATACAACTTTATCATTAATAAAGGTGCATATGAAAAATGCAATTTGAATATATTATTTCATCAAAAAATACCTTTAAAACACATAATACAAATCATATTTAGGTATAACTTTTTTTGTGTGCTTTTACTGAGATTAATTGTCATTTATATGTATTTGATAGTTAGTTTTAATAATATTATCATAATTGAACACATTATTTTATGTTATTTGTTTAATATAATGGACAAATATTGATAAATTCATATGAATAATATAATATTTATAAAAATTATATGTAGTGCGTAAAACTTTAAAATATTGTCGCAACATCTCATAGAGCAGTTCGGAATGACAATGAATAATAATATTGAAAATTTAATGGAGTCGCCACTAACTTATTATTTATCTAGGTGCGGTTAGATCACCTAATTACTGTTTGTTGATTGGTCTTCTAGACTAATTCAAGGAACCAGTAGTCTCGGTTTGCACTAACTAGAATTGGGATAGGAAGTCAGTTATGTGACGGGAAGGTATCAGCGTTCCCTACACCCCTGTTCTTCAAACTGTACCTAATTAATCATGAATTATCCTTAAATTAATTTAATGGTATTTAATTAACTCCTTCAAAAAAAATAAATAAATAAAATAAATAAACAACTAAATATAATTTAAAAAAGAAAAAGAAAACTGTAGTGCGATTTAATAAAGTCTAATAAGACCTCTAAATGAGAATATCTTGTTAGATAAACCTCCCTCAGAACTAATATAGGTGAAGTCTGCAATACTTCTTTATCCTTTATTAAATCATTGAGATGCACACACACAAAAATCAAGTAAAATCAACAAATTATAGGCAAAAGAATCTTTAAATATCTTCCTAGACTTTTCTAAAATTTTGTAGAAATTTTCCAACATTTTTCTATTTTTTTTTTAGGATATTTAAATATTTTTCATTATATTTTGGTATTTTTATTTTTTCCTTTTTTTTTCTGAAAATTTGAGTAAAAATAACTCAAATAAATTTTATTTGTATTTAACTATTTTTAAAATATTTTTCCTACTTTTTTTTTATTTTTTAATTATTTTTTTCACTTTTTAAAAATTAAAATAAATAAATAAATAAAAACCAATAGTTCAAAAAATCAGACTGGTTCAACTGGTCTGAAACGGTTGGACTAAGTGGGCCACGTGACCACCTACAATGGTGACACGTGGTTTATTTTTTTATTTTTTATTTTTTAATCACTATAGTATGGTGACGTCAGCATGACGTCACCCGTCACATGGCAACTTTTTGTTTCTATTTTTTTTTTTGAATTTTCTGCAGCATGCTAATGTCAGTATGACGTTACCCTGCCACATGGTGAATCCTGAGTGGTTTTCAATATTTGAGACGGATTACTGACGTGGTAGCAATCCAGTTGTTTAGAGAAAATGCAGGTTGGATGGTCAAGATTGCTCCACGTCACCCTAAAAAATTTGGTTCTGGCTATGCCATGTATCACCTTACGCACTATCTCCTACATAAAAACTTTTTTTTTTCTCTCTCTCCCTTTCGTCCATTTTCTTTATCTTTCTCTCTCTCTCTCTCTCTCTCTCTCTCTCTCTCTCTCTCTCTCTCTCTCTCTCTCTCTCTCTCTCTCTTTCTCTCCTATTTTCTCTCACTTCTTTCCCTCTCGCATACTCTCTCTTTCTTTCTCTTCTTTCTTTCTCCTTCTCTCTTTATTTTCCTCTTCTCTCATAGACTCTCTCTGTAATGCCCCGAACCCTTAAACCCGGGTCCAGTGTGTTATACCTGATATAATCTTGATAATCCATAATTCATAACATATGTAGTGGAAAACATAACTATAGTTTTCATAAACATAGTTCTACAATACCAACATTCCATAATACCAGAGTTTGCTATATCCTAACTGGAAAACCATAAAATTTATCCATCACCTGCATTTCCATAGATACATAATTCCCAATACATTTCAGTATTTTCACAATCATTTCTCTCACAACATCCTTAAAACATAACAGCATAAAACATAAAACATAAATAATTACATCCCCAAAATGGTATCAACATATACCCTATTTCTTAATATTCCTCAAGACTAAGTACCATCGAGCTCCCTAAGACCGACCTCAAGGATGTCCTGAAAAAGAAATATTCATATTCGGGTGAGACACATATCAGTAAAGGAAGAAATATATATATTAAAACAATGTGTGACTAACATGAGGTATAAAGATATCATTTTAATACATTTGCAAATCATTAACATAACTCTGAAATCATTTTCTAAACCTAATCAAACACATGCAGAGATTTAGCCCATGAGATTACCTAAGGATAGGGGTGATTACCCGCCCATACAAGTAGTACCTCTCTGCTCTAATACTTAGGTAACCCGAAGGTCACAACTGAAGCATACCAGTGCACTCACCTTACTTAGTAAGCTCTCAAGTATTAAATTGATCTCGTACTCACACAATTCAATAATAGTTTACCGGAAAAGGCCCTAAGGATAGGGAAATCTACCCACCCATACAAATAGGTTCCCTCTGCCCTAGTACGTTATGCAGTTACTGTCACATCTGAAGTTACTAGTGCACTCGCCTTTTTCAGCAAGCCCTCAGGTGAAAAGTTTGCCTCGCCCAATCATAGCATGTTTTACATACATAGATACTTCTAATATCATAATACTTTATTCCTTTCTGTCATTATTCATTCATACACATATGTTATGTTCATAACTTAAACTTTACATTGCATTTCACTTTAAGTGACTCTTTCTTATTTTTATCGTTCACATTTCACATTTCATTCCATTGCCATTTCATTGTCATTTCATTGCATAACATTTTCATTTCATTCCTTCGTACTACAGCTGCTCTTTAGCCATCATTTGTTAGTCCACATAGAAATGCGCTAAAATCTGCTACAGTTAGTTCACATAGAAATGTGCTAGAATCTGCTAACATGACTTTCAGCTGTCATACATTTACATAGTTGCATTTAACATACACAGGCAACATAGTCTATGTCATATTTTATTCATAATACTTTACTTGCTTAACTTACATCTCATACATTTAACATATATTTGCAGAGAATCTCATGTCACACACTTCAACAGTAATTTCATACATATTCCTGTAAAATAGGCCAACTGACATTTAACATTTATATGCTGAAAACACATTTCATTTTTCACATAAATTCCTCATAAAATTCCTTTTCACTTTCATCCTTTTACTTTCACATATACATAACTATATAAACAACCTTAGGTTCAGAAATCATAATTTTTACATGGTTGGCATTTTATACCCATTTAAAAACATATATATATATATATATATATATATATATATATATATATATATAAAACACATAATCCATTTTAATTCATGAAAAATTTGAATTAATACATAAATTTCCCCCTTACCCGACTTTCAAACTACACCTGTAGGATCCCCGAACCGATACCCACAGCGTTTACTTGGACCCTGAATCCAAAAATCCTACTTTAATTAGAATAAATTCCAATCAACTCAAATCTTAAGAAAAATACTTATTTATTACTTCCTAGGCTCCAAATAATAAAATTCATTAAGGAAATCCCAAAATAACTTACTTATCCTGATTTTGGGATGTTTCCCAAACCCCTCAATCCAACGATCAGCTCCTACAACCTTGCAGAGAACGATCCTACGAATGTCATGGTAGTTCCGGTCGTCAAATCAGGTCAAAATTAGCCCGAAATCGAAGAGAGAAGACTGGAGGTTTGTATTTGAGAGAGAGAGAGAGAGAGAGAGAGAGAGAGAGAGAGAGGGTTCCTGAGTTTCTCGCTGAAAAATGAAGAACTCTCTATTTATAGGCAGGACTTCGTCGACGAGACACGTGGATTCATTGACAAGGCACTATAGAGACTTCGTCGACGAGAAGATACCTTCGTCGAAGAAATTCAGAGTTCCAAAATATAGTCTCTTGGGATTCCTTCGTCGACGAGGAACAGAGTTCATCGACAAGCTTTAGAAGGATAGTTGTTGACGAGGACAGGGCATTCATTGACGAGGCCTATTGTTCCTCTTCTAATTTCTTTCCTTTTTCCTTATTACCCATTAATCCATTTCATTTATTGTATTTCCTAATTATTTTAAATTTCGAGTCATTACACTCCCTTTCTATTCCTATTATCTCTCAGATCTATCTATTCTCTTTTCTCTAATAGACTCTCTCTTTCTTTTGAGTCCTTTTCTTTTTTAGATCTCTTTGTTTTCTCTTCTCTCGGCCAGCTTCCTATTTTTCTTTCTCTTTCTTTTTACCTTCTCTCTTCTATTTTCTCACCATTCCTCTCTTTATTCCCTATTTCTCAAGTCTCACACCCATTTTTTTTTTTTTTGTGTAGGTATTGAATTTGAAAGGATGAGTGAAGAGTTTCGAGTTTTCCTTGAATCAAGCTTTCGAGATAAGTTTCACTATTCACTTTTTTCTTTCATTTCAATTTCTTGTTCTTTCCTTGCATTTTTCCTCATTTTCTCATGAACCAAACAAAGGGTCTAAGGTCCAAGTCATTTTGACCCAAGGTTAGCACTAGGTTAGGGGCTCGAGTTTGGTTAGGGCTTGGGCTTGGTTTTGGTGAGGATTTAATTTGGGCTTTTGTTAGGTTTAGGGTTGAGTCAGGTTAGGCCCAAATGGGTCTAATCTGTGATTGGGCTGGTTTGAGTGCTTGGGCCTTGTCTGTGATTGGGCTGAAGGCTAATTGGGTCTAAAATGTGGGCTTTGGCTAATGGGTAGGATTTAGGCTTGAGCTTGGGCTTTAGGCTTGTTAACTGTGCTAGGCCTAAAGGCTTGGTCTGATTGGAATTGACTGTTGTTGTTTTTTTTTGTAAGAATGAACTTGGGCCTGACTATTGGGTTCAGGAACACTGGATTTGGGTTTTGGGCCGAGAGCATAGTCAAAAGTCAACAGACCCAGGTCCAATTTGGACCTGGGTCTCAAGTCTTTGGGTCCACGAGTAGAATCTTGGTTAATGGGTTAGGTTAACATGTCAATTTTAGAACAAAATTTTCTCATTTTTAAATTACTGGATTTGTATAATTTAAAAGCAAAAATTGAGCATGAAAGAAAAACAAAACACGAAAACAAAACAAAACCAACCTTAGTCTTCAACTCCTTTAGTCTTCTCGCCCACCCTTAATTCTTCTATGCCATTAGCTTTTTGCCTGAATCTCCTCTTCAAACCTTCGATTCCTCCAACTCTACAATTGCCCCTGTCCTTTTGGATTCCTTCAACATATTTCTAAATTCCTTTTATTCCTTCATAATATCTTCAATTCACGCTCTCTGCATCTCACCCTCGATCATAATTCTCACAATGACTCACACGATTTTTATCTCTATGATTCTGTGTCTGTGTGAATGTCTATGATTCTCTGTGAATGTGTCCCTCATAAAGCCTCTATTTATAGGCTTGGGAGCATTGATCAACATTAAAATAAAATAGAAAAAATGGATCGATCAAATTAATAAACATATCAATCAATTTTTATTGCTGATTTCCTAATTTTTTATCCTTCCATGTGTGTCCTTCCTTCTAAAAATAACTTCCATTATAGGCTCGAGAGCATTAAAACTTGATCTTTATTGCTAATTTCTTTCCATGTGTGTTGTAGGAGCATTTAAACTTGATCAATCAATTTTTAAAAATGGATCAATCAAATTAAGAAATAGATCACTTAATCTTTATTACAAATCAATCAAATTAGGAAATAGATCAATCAATATTTATTGTTGATTTTCCTAATTATTTTCTTTGTGCGTGTGTGTATGTGTGAGCATGGAATTTGGAGAATCTGGACCTTTTTTTTTCCTATTTTTTTCTTTTCAATGTAAGAATGTTGTATTCAGAATTTTCCTTGTATTTACTGTATTTCATTTTTTTTTTTGTATTTTTTTCATGAAATAATAATAATAAAAAAATGTTATTCAAATTGTTATATAAGCCCCTAGACAAAATGGGGTGTTTACAGTTGCCCCTCTTTATAGGTTTGTTACTTAGGATGATAAGAAGATCCTTCTCTTGGTATCCTACACTACTAAATCTATAAAGGAAAAAGACATAAATTTTGGATTGTGTTTTATATAACAAAACCCTAACAAAATAAAATGTATGGATTTACAAAGATGTGTGGAATTTCAGGTCAACTCAACAAATTTACAGAGTAAGGTGTAAATTGTCCCAATGTATGAAAAGATTACTACCATGGGTTTGGAAACCATGCCATGTACCACGTGGTTAGTTCACAAATTGAAAAACTACTCAGATTTTGGAATCAATAAAACATGCCCCTGCGACAATCAAAATAACTTAGATGCGACTATTCGGATTTGGGACCTCATGTCACATGCCTCCAAGATAACCAAAATAACTTGAATGCGACTATTCATATTTGTAAACTATCAATGCCACATGCCTTTGAAATAGCCAAAATAACTTGAATGGGACTACTCGGATTTGGGAACTATCAATGTCATATGCCTCTGAAATAGCCAGAACAACTTGAATATGACTTGTCAGATTTGGGAACTATCAATGCAACATGCCTCCGAGATAGCCAAAATAACTTGAATGTGACTACTCGAATTAATGATATAGTTAGAGCAACTTGAATGTGACTACTTGAATTAACGAGATAGTCAGAATAACTTGAATGTGACTACTCGAGCTAACAAGATAGTCAAAGCAACTTAGCAACTTGAATGTGACTACCCAAATTGACGAAATCATCAGAATAACTTGAATGTGACTACTCAAGTTAGCAAGACAGTCAAAGCAACTTGAATGTGACTACTCAAGTTAACAAGATAGTCAAAACAACTTGAATGTGGCTACTAGAGTTAACGAGATAGTCAGAGCAACTTGAATGTGACTACTTGAGTTAACGAGACGGTCAGAACAATTTGAATGTGACTACTCGATTTAATGATATACTTAAAATATCTTGAATGTGACTACTTGGATTTTGGGAATTAATGTCCCATCCAAAGTAGAAAGAAACAATTTGGAAGGAACTACCTAGATTTGGGATGTCCCATGCCCTAAATAAAACAAAAATCGTTCCAATTTATGGAAGACAAATGAATTGAATGGCTGAGAATTGGAATGAATACTATTTAAAAATTTATGCAGGAAAACTAGTATGATATGAACATGATGGTTTATGATTTGAGGACACATCATAACTCTACTTATGCAATGATTTTACGAAATGCTTGTGGGTTTCTTTCCTATCATATTTGATGCTATACATGCAATGCATGAACTTCTTTCTTCAAGTATACAAATATCTTATCCAATCAATAGACACGACTTTGAAATCCATCTTTGCCATATCTCAATTTCACTCAGAATCTATAAAATTTCAATCTGAGGAAAAAAAACTCATGTTTTACCAATGATGCCCCCTGCTTAAGAAACGATAATCTTGTAGAGTAAATATCAACCACATTATTTGATTCAAATGCCTCTAGATTTTTTTGCCCTATAACTTGGCATGTCATTTGCCCAAGGCTACTTGTGACCCAGTTATTCAACTGGACCTATTCATCTTGTTGATTTGCCAATGCTTCACTGAATTTTCTCGACAGTGGCACCTTAAGGACTGTATTCTTAATGTTTAAATCATTTTGAAATATAAATGAATAAATATGCAATTAGATAACATAATCTTATTAAGGATGCAAATGAAATGCTCAAACCTATCTATATACTTGGTTTTTGCACTTGCTTAATAGGAAGTGGCTTTACCAGTACTTGGGCGTCGTGCAACTTTGATATTAACTTAGAGAATCAATTCAATGGGCAAATACCTCAAACTTTTCCTTCTTGTTGATGAGCCAAACCTACTTTCTTTATAGGAACGAGCATAACCAACTTTGCCCATCTACTGCACCCACTTCTGTATTATTTCACTGTAAACCTAATGCCAACTTTCAATGGTACCTTTTTGATTTGTGTAATGCCCTGAACCCAAAACTAGAGTCTGGAGTGTTATTCTAAATAAATCTCTAATACCACATGAATACACAGCGGAAGATCTCCATAACAACTACCAGAGTAACTAAAATATCCCAATATAACAATAAATCCATCTTAGTATCACAATGAAGTTTTGAAATTATAAAAAACATAAATAAAATATCAACAATATCTCCAATATCAATTTAATACATCCTTAGGAATTTCAAGATAAACCAGAATAACAAGATTAAAAATTAATGTAAACCTCTCTATATAGTCTCACCCACGCTTTCACTGTGCTACTCTAATTACCGTCATACTCCATAGGGAATCTCAAAAATGATATATAATGATGGTGTGAGACACCTCTCAGTAAGACGGAATAGATTATTATTAGTGTGTGGAAACATGAGTTCTAGTGTAGCACAAATATATATATATATATATATATATATATCCTTTAAATAATAAACTATAACTGATAAATCATGTAAATCTGTACTCGTATTCATATATATATATATATATATATATATATATAAGTATGTATTTTCCATATATATATATATATATATATATGGAAAATACATACTTTCATCATAGCATACTTATCATAATGAACAACTCTATATCTGAAGGTCATCTGTGATATATATCCTGGGACTTCCATACATCTCATCATGTAATCACTCCATATGATCGGGTTGTGTGGTCTGAAGGCGGGACTTTGCATCAGGCCGCTGACCAGTGCTAAGTCAATATAGTCATGTCTGTAAGTACGATTTGCCTACCCTATCCCAAAAAATTCTTCATAACGGGTCTCCTAGAATGCCTTTTAAGAGGAGCTCTACTTAGGCCCAATCGACCATTCCATACCAACAACCTATCTGAGCAGTGTGGTTGCATTGACACATCATACTAGCAACGGTACCGTGCTCTCAATATGAATCATATCTAGTCCATCGGAGTTCTGATAACATATAGCATATTTCATATATTCAAGTTGTAACTTTATCACATTTTTCATAAATTTATATAAAATCTGTCATTTCATAATTTTCATAAAACCATTATATCATAATCGGCACACAACCATTTATCATCGGCACACAGCCATTTATCATCGGCACACAACCATGCATATATATATATATATATATATATAATCATATCATAATTCCATAATTTTTTACCACATTTCCTGAAAATCATCACCAAATCGTACGCATTTTGTTTATTTAGAAAATAATCTAACATGCTGATTTATACAATAAAAATAATCATACTCATGTTGTAACACCCCGAACCCTTACACCCGGGTCCGGTGCGTTATACCTGCTGAAATCCTTGATAATCCATAATCCATATCATATGTAGCGGAAAACATAGACAAAATATCCATAATATAATATAATACCAGAGTTTACTAATTTCTATCTATAATTCAAAGTGTCCATCCAACACTTGCATTTCCATATATACATACATCTTCAAAAGCATTTCAGTATTTTCACAACCATTCTATTCTCAACAGACTTAAAACGTAAAAACTTAAAACATAAATATTTACATTCCCCCAAAGTATATAAAAATATACCCTTTCTCTTTATACAATCCTCAGAAGGTTAAAACCCTTGAGCTCTCTAAGCCCGACCTCGAGGATATCCTAAAAAGAAATAATCATATTCGGGTGAGACACATCTCAGTAAGGGAAGAAACATACATATTAAAACAGCTTGTGGCCAACATGAGATAAATAGATATAATTTTTATTTCATTTGCAAATCATCATATAACGTTGAAATCGTTTTCTAAATCTAAACTATCACATGCAAATATTTAACCCATGAGATTACCCAAGGATAGGGGTGATTACCTGCCCATACAAGTAGCACCCCTCCGCTCTGATACTTAGGTAACCCTAAGGTCACAATTAAAACATATCAGAGCACTCACCTTACTCAGTAAGCCCTGAAATAGTAGATTAATCTCGTACTCACATAGTTCAACAATAGTTTACCGGCAAAGACTCTAAGGATAGGGAATCCTACCGCCCATATAAGTAGGTTCCCTCTGCCCTAGTGCGTTATGCAGCTACTGCCACATCTGAAGCTACTAGTGCACTTGCCTTATTCAGTAAACCCTCAGGCGAAGGGTGCGCCCCGCCTAAACGTAACATGTTCTACATACATAAATACTAAATACTTCTAATATCATAATACATCATTCTTTCCATCATTATTCAATCATTCACATTCTTTCATGTTCATAACTTAACATTTCCTTGTGTTTCACTTTAAGTGACTCTTTCCCATTTGTATCATTCAAATTTCACATTTCATTTCATTGCATTGTCATTCCTTGTCATTTCATTTCATAACATTTTCATTTCATTCCTTTGTACAATAGCCGCTCTTTAGCCGTCATTTGTTAGTCCACATAGAAATGCGCTAGAATCTAACACAGCTCCTTTTAGCTGTCATCAGTCAGTCCACATAGAAATGAGCTAGATCTGCTAACCCGGCTTTCAGCTGTCATACCTTTACATGATTGCATTTACATACACAGGCAACATTGTCCATATCATATTTTATTCTCATTGCTTTACTTACTTAGCCTGCATCTTATACATTTAACATACAATTTGCACAGATTCTCATGCCACACAATTTAGCAGTAAAATTCATACATATTTCTTATAAATAAACCAACCCACATTTAACATTTATGTGCTCAAAATACATTTCATTTCTTATATAATTCCTTAGAAAATTTATTTCACTTTCGTTCGTTTACTTTCACACATACATAACTATATCAACAATCTTAGGCTCCAAAAACATAAATTTCATGGCTGACATTTTAAACCCACATAAAAAACATATATACATAAATAACACATGTTCGTTTTTAATTCATGAAAAACCTAATTTAATATATAAATTTCCCCCTTACCTGAATTCTCGAACTACACCGACAGGGACTCCGAAAAGATACCTATGGCGCTCACCCGGATCCTGAATAAAAAATTCTAGTTCCATGTAATTAATCCCGAATAAAATATTATTTTAATATTTCTAGGCCCATAAATTCTAAATAAATAAATATACCCTTAAATATAGCCAAATTACCAAATTTTCCAAATTAATTAATTCATTTTCCCAAAATACTACCAATCTAGCCTTCCCTAGGCTCCATACACCTCAAATTAACATTTAAATTAATATTTAACACTCCCACTTAGTTTTCTAAATTACGTCTGCGGGGCCCAAAATTACACCTGCGGCGCTTACCCGAGCCCTGAATCAAAAACTCTAATTCCATTTAAATTATTCCTAAATAACATATAATTTAAATATTTTCTAGGGTCATAATTTTCAATTTACAGTTATACCCGTAAATTTAACTAATTTGCCAAATTTTCTAAATCCCACTATCGCTTTGGAGTAGGGCCTAGAAAATCTCAATTGAAAAATTACCTACGTCAAAATGACGACGACGACAACTAGGACCACGCGGTGGTACCTGTTCACCGATTTAACAGTAGATTTGAAGCAAAATTGAGAAAATAGGGAAAAATTACCTTTCCCCAAGAGCAGTGCTTAAGTCGTTCCCACGACCAATCTGCTCCAGTAGAAATGTTGGCAGTAGAACCTGGAATCCAATGGCACATTCTGTTTCCCGATCTGCTGCAAATTCGTCAAGAAATTGAGAGAAGGAGAGAGACGGAGACGGAGTGGCTGGCGTAGGAATTTTAAAAAAATTTAGTGCAGAAAGGGGGGGGGGGGGGGGCGCCCGCAAGTCTGTTTCTTCTTTCTTCTTCTTCTTATCTTCTTATCTTCTTTACTTCATAGAGGGGGGGGGGGGGGGGGGCGCAGGTTTGTTTCTTCTTTTTCTTTCTTCTTCTTCTTCCTTCTTCTTATCTTCTTATCTTCTTTACTTTATACATATATATATATATATATATATATATATATATCTTATTTTAATTATTATTTTTTTAAATCCAATGCAATAATATTTAATTTAACAACTAGTAATTTAGTTATTTAATTTATCATAATTTAATTTAATTTCTTTAATTTTTATTTTTTTAATTAAAATAAATTTTTTAAATTTTTTCCCACATCATTCCTTTTATTTATTTATTTGTTATTTTATTTATTATTTTTTTAAAAATTATTTTAATCCTTTTAAATTTTCGGGTCTTTACATTCTCCCTCCTTAAGAAATTTCCTCCTCGAAATTTTACTAAATAATAATCCCTTCATCTTACTTAAATTCATTTGCTAACAATCACTATAAAAAGTCAACATACATATCATCATATTAATCATTCAATCATTCATCATTAAATTAAATCATCATTATCTTAAATATACTTTTATACTTGCATCCCTGATAGCATCCTCCTCAGCTTGAAGTGTGTACAGCCGGGGTGGACCGCCTCTTCCAAGTGGTACCTGCTGTTTTCCATGGTCTTGATTCTGATAAGCTACAATAGGCAATGGTTCCCGACAATCCTTCTTGATATGCCCTGGCTTACCGCACCTGAAGCAATTCGGAGTGCCAAACCAGCATTCGCCCCTATGTCTCTTATTACACTTTGGACATACAGAGCCTACTGTTTCCTTTCCTTTCTTTGCTGG
Organism: Malania oleifera; assembly: GCF_029873635.1. NCBI lineage: Eukaryota > Viridiplantae > Streptophyta > Magnoliopsida > Santalales > Ximeniaceae > Malania > Malania oleifera. Next base: position 57,480,294 of record NC_080420.1, on the reverse strand, counting down.
TCCCTGACTGGCCTCAGACTGAAAAGCAGATGGTGCAGGTCTCTTCTTATGCTCTGAAGGCTCAGTGCTGCCCTGAATACTCTTATCCAACACCGATGCCTTATCAACTAATTCTGAAAAATTCTGAACCTGAAACCCGACCACTAGCTCATAAATCCTGCGCCTCAGGCCTTTCTCAAATTTCCTAACTTTCCTTGCTTCATTTGGGATCAGAAAGGGAGCAAAGCGTGACAGTTATACAAACATAGCCGCATAATTTGCAACTGTCATATCCCCCTGGGTCAAATTGGTGAACTCTTCAATCTTTTCCTCTCTGACAGATGAAGGAAAATACCTGTCAAAGAACAGCTCCTTGAATCTCTCCCAGGTAAGGGCTATCTTTATGGTCCTCTGATCCTCTAGCAGCTTCACTAAACACCACCAGCTCTTCGCCTCTCCTATCATTTTAAAGGCAGCATAATGGACCTTCCGCTTGTCGGTGCAGTCGAGTACAACCATAATCTCTTCTATCTCCTGTACCCAATTTTTCGCAACCACTGGATCGGGTCTTCTTGTAAAGGCTGGAGGGTTCATCCTCATAAATTCTTTAATACTGCAGCCCTGACCTGCTGGTGGATAGTTCGGTTCTATAGGTTCCTTCTTCATCTCTGCCCTAACCTGGCGGACTACACCCCGTAGCACCTTAGAGGTATCTATGTTCTTTTCACTGGAAGTATCAGAACCTTCCCTTTCCTCAACCCCTACATTTTCATCTCCAGAATCCATCCTGAAAAAGGACAGAGAAGAGATAAGAATTCCATATCATAACTTCAAACAACATAATCATTAAATTAAATCAAATAAAATCCAAAATCCACACATAAGGACCAATCTCACGGTTAGGAAACATCACCGTTGATGGATTTACCATGGTTTTCTGAAACCGTCGACTGAATCAAAAAATCACAAAAGTTCGCCAAGGGATTTCTGCCTCCAAGTTATAAGACAAAATCCTATACTTCCCTACACCATGCCTACTTCTCAATGACTAACCTACCCATCTCCTATTTTTTATCATAACTCATTCCTATACTCTAGTATAAATCATTTCCTAAATTCTCAAAATCCCAAAACCTAGATCTGATACCATATGTAATGCCCCGAACCCTTAAACCCGGGTCCGGCGCGTTATACCTGCTAAAATCCTTGATAATCCCTCATCCATATCATATGTAGCGGAAAACATAGACAAAATCTCCATAATATATTATAATACCAGAGTTTACTAAGTATCCATCCAACACCTGTATTTCCATATATACATACATCTCCAAAAGCATTTCAGTATTTTCACAACCATTCCGTTCTCAACAGACTTAAAACATAAAAACTTAAAACATAAATATTTACATTCTCCCAAAGTATATAAAAATATACCCTTTCTCTTTATGCAATCCTCAAAAGGTTAACAACCCTCGAGCTCTCTAAGCCCGACCTCGAGGATGTCCTGAAAAGAAATAATCATATTCGGGTGAGACACATCTCAGAAACATACATATTAAAATAGCGTGTGGCCAACATGAGATAAATAGATATCATTTTTATTTCATTTGCAAATCATCATATAACAAATCCCTGATAATCCATAATTAACATAACATACGCAGCAGAAAATATAATCATAATCTCTATATAACAATATACCTTTAAATATAATCAAATTACTAAATTTCCCAAATTAATTAATTCATTTCCCCAAAATACTACCAATCTAGCCTTCCCTAGGTTCCACACACCCCAAATTAACATTTAAACTAATATTTAACACTTCCACTTAATTTTCTAAATTATGCCTACGGGGCCCAAAATTACACCCGTGGTGCTTACCCGAGCTCTGAATCAAAAACTCTAATTCCATTTAAATTATTCCTAAATAACATACTATTTAAATATTTTCTAGGGTCATAATTTTCAATTTACAGTTATACCCGTAAATTTAACTAATTTGCCAAATTTCCCAAATCCCACTATCGCTTTGGAGAAGGGCCTAGAAAATCTCAATTGAAAAATTACCTATGTCAAAATGACGACGATGACAATTAGGACCACGCGGTGGTACCCGTTCACCGATTTAACAGTAGATTTAAAGCAAAATTGAGAAAATGGGAAAAAATTACCTTTCCTCAGGAGCAGTGCCTAAGCCGTTCCCACGACCAATCTGCTCAGTAGAAATGTCGGCAGTAGAACTAGGAATCCAACGCACCTTCCATTTCCCAATCCGCTGCAAATTCACCGAGAAATTGAGAGAAGGAGAGAGACGAAGACGAATTTTAAAAAAATTTAGTGTAGAGGGGGGGAGGGGGGGCGCAGGTCTGTTTCTTCTTCCTTCTCCTTCTTCTTATCTTCTTATCTTCTTATCTTCTTTACTTCATACATATATATATATATATATATATATATATATATATATATATATATCTTATTTTTTAAAATCCAATGCAATAATATTTAATTTAACAACTAGTAATTTAGTTATTTAATTTATCTTAATTTAATTAAATTTCTTTAATTTTTATTTTTTTTAATTTAAATAAATTTTTTTAATTTTTTTCCCATGTCATTCCTTTTATTTTTTATTTTATTTATTATTATTTTAAAATTATTTTAATCATTTTAAATTTTCGGGTCTTTACACATGCCACACAGTTTGAGTAATAAACTATAATATACAACTGCTTGGGAAAAAAATATATTTTATTCACCTATTAATTTAATTCCATTATATCCCCAAAACTCTGATATAATCAATTCCTTGCAGTTTAACTTAATTCCAAAATATTCCAAAAAATCTAATTTAATCAAATACTACAATTTAATAATCAAAAACCACAATTTAATCAGTTAATTTTTCTGAAAATAACTGACATAATGTATTTCCCTTACTTTAGCTTTGGAGTGGTGCCTAGGATCCCCAAATGACGATCTTACTCTTGCTAACTTGTTAAGGATTGTTGTTAGGATGCTGTGGTGGTGTTCGTTTTTTGATTTGACTGAAAAATGACGAAAAATTGTAGAGAGAGAGAGAGAGAGATAGTGAGGAGAGAGAAAGAGAGATTCAATTCGGCTGGGGGAGGTTCTTCTTGAATTCAGGAGAAGTCTTCTAAAGGTTTGATGATATATATATATATAGTTACTATATTACATTAATATTTTATATATATATATATATATATCTTATTCTAATAAGTTATCATTATCATTATAATACTATTCATTTTATTTGTTTATTTAGTTAATTAATTTAATATAATATTAATTATTATTATTATTATAGGATTACACTTACACACATATTATTTTTGGGATCGTTACAATTTGTGCTCCCTAACCCATTTCAGCCTTTCCATCCTAAATTGTAATAAGTGTATTATTGGGTATTTTGATTAGTATTCCAATCTCAAGGTGTGCTTTAAGATACGGGAAGAAACATAGACTAAGGATACGAGTTTCTAGAAAAAAAAAAAAAAAAAACTAAGGCTCAAACACCCCTTCCCAGAATAACATTTATGTCCCTAATGGTGGAAAAACTTGACTGAATTTATTCTTTGAACAAGATGCCTACGTACCTTATTAGGATAAGGTCAAAATATTGTTTGAACTCTAACAAGTTTGACAAATCATTTGAGGTACTGACACATACTAATAAGGTGAGTACTTTCCTTTTGGATTATGATATGGGCTGTGGCTATTGACTAAAGAAGAAAAGGATTTAATAAGGCTCAAAATTCTAAATTTTATCCAAGGTAACATTGGTCTAGGATCACCTATGAAGTATGCCCCTCATTTTTTTTCCTTATTATTATCTTTTTCTTTTTCTCTTGCCTCCCTTTTTGCTTTTCCTTTTGTGAAGAGATATTGATTCTCCTTTTTATTTGGAATTTACTTGGGGCTTTATATTAACCTTCCTGAAATTATCCTAGTGTAGGGGGTGATCCTTTGATGGTGTATTCAATAAATTTTTCAAGTTCAACAGCGCTAGAAAAGGATTTTATTTTTTTTTAATTTTCTTTTGGGTAGCAAAAAGATGGCCTGCCATCCCTTTTGCATTAATCATTATCTCAAATGAATTGTCAAACACTATGAAATCCAAACCCAGGTTGAATTTTTGGTAAATTGACTTTAAGAAAATGTTGGTTTAAAATTTAGTCTAAAATGGGTTATCACATGGTAAATGCATTATTTGATAATTTTTTGGGCATACTAGCTGACCAAAGATAGCCACCTATTATATAATCAGAAAGTAATTATTATACCCATAAGGCACTAATCATGATTTTAGAAAAGAAAGTGAAGAAATTTGTTCATTAATTTCATCAAGAAGTACACATAATATCAAGCAATATATATATTTTACAGCATATGAATTGATAGGATGTAGTAGATCATTTCCATCCATATTAGCTAACAACAATGCTCCTCATGAAAAGGTCTTCTTTACAACATAAGGTTCCTCATAATTCGGAGTTCATTTTTCACGAGAGTCACTATGGATTGGCAAAGTATTCTTCAAAACCAAATCTCCTTCTCAGAATTGTCGAGGTCGCACCTTTTTGTTAAAAGCTTTCATCATCCTTCTTTGATAGAGCTGTCTATGAACCAACGTAGTCAACTTCTTCTTCTCAATAAGATTTAGTTTATCATATCCTACTTTTACCCGTTTAGCCTCTCCAATTTTACTTCCTTCAGAGCCCGCAAAGACGGTATCTAAACTTTAACTAAAACAATTGCCTCCATTCCATATACTAACGAATAAGGAGTTATCCCAGTAGAAGTTCGAATTGTTGTCCTATATGCCAACAAAGAAAAAGGTAACTTCTCATGCCAATCTCTGTAAGCATCTGTCATCTTTCCCAAGATATTTTTGATATTCTTGTCAGCTGCTTCAACTACTCCATTCATTTGAGGTTGGTAAGGTGCTGAATTATGATGTTTGACTTTGAATTGGGTACACAACCTCGTCATTACCTTATTTTTCAAATTCTTGGCATTGTCTAAGATTATTCTTTTCTTGGTCCCATATATGCATATTATCTCCTTGCGAATAAAATGATTGATCACATTTTGAGTAACACTTGAATAGGAGGCTGCTTCCACCCACTTCGTGAAATAATGAATCAATGACCATTTCTTGCTTTTGGGGTTATTGGTCTAATAACATTTATGCCCCAAGCTAAAAAAGGACACGGTGTGGATAACACACAAAGTTGAAGTGGTGGGGGGTTTTATACAATCCCCATAAATCTGACATTTGTGACATTTTCTTACATAACTTATACAATCCCTTTCCATGGTCAGCCAATAATATCTAAATCTTAGAATTTTCTAAGCCAATGAATGTTCTCCTATATGTGTACCACAAATCTCTTCGTGTACTTCTTGCATAATCTGCTATGCCTCTTTTGATTCAACATCGTGTAAGAGTGTCATATCATGGCTTATTTTATAAAACACATCTCCATCTAAGAAAAATCACATAGCTAACCTCTGAATTGTCCTTTGATCATTTTTTTGACGCCCTATAAGATATTCTTGCTTTTGGATGTATTGCTTTATATCATGGAACCAAGGCTTTCCATCAATTTCTTTTGCCACCACACATTATGTTGGCTTATTCTGTACCCTTACGCGAATTGGTTCAATTTCCACCCTAGGCTCTACTTTGAACATTGCAGCCAATGTTGCTAAGGTATCAAGAATCTAGTTGTTCTCTCTGGGCCAGTGATGAAATTCAATTTTGTTGAATTATTTTGCCATTTTAAGGATGAATTGATGATAAGGAATTAGCTTGGTATCTTGAGTTTTCCATTCTCCTTTTAATTGGTATATTACCAAAGTTGAATCACCTATCACTGTAAACTTTCTGACCTCTTTGTCAAGTACAACTTGCAAACCCAAAATACATGTCTCATATTCTGTTATGCTGTGGGTACATGGACATAAGAGTTTTGTTGTGACTAGAAAATATTTATCTCTAGGTGACATCAACACAACTCCTATTCCATATCCCAAAACATTCGACGCTCCATAAAAAAAGAATGGTCCATTCATATTGACTTTCTTCAACTTGATCTACCACATTGATATCCTTATGTGGAAAATCAAATTCCATTGGCTGATGATTATTAATGGCCCTGTTTGCTAATTATTCTGCCACTGTGCTTCCCTTTATGGCCTTCCTTGTAACATAAAAATATTGTGCACTGTAAGTAACATTTTCCATGTGGTCACTCGACTGGTCACCATTGGTTTTTCAAAAACATACTTTATTGGGTCCATTGTGGAAATTAACCATGTGGTGTAATATAGGGTATATAGCCTTAATCTATTAACAACTTATACCAATGCGTAACAAGTTTTCTCCAAATTTGAGTACCTTGCCTCACATTCTGTGAACTTATTACTCAAATAATAAATCACTTGCTCTTTTCTTCTCGAAGGATCATGCTGCCCCAATACACACCCCATCGAATGTCTTGACATTGCCAAATACAAAATAAGTGGTCTTCTAGGCATCGGAGAGACTAACACAGGTGGATTCAAAAGATATCTTTAATCTTTTCAAAGGCTTGTTAGCATTCCTCATTCCATCTTTCAAGGTTATTCTTTTTTGTATTTAACTTAAGCTGATATTTTCTCAATCTATTGAATAGCTTCCTCAAGTTCACTATATGATCCTTTTATCTCGGGATTTGACGAAAATATCATTCACATATACCTTCATTTATTCATTCATAATGTCATGGAATAATGTTACCATGACTCTCTGATATGTTGCCCCCGCGTTCTTTAACCCAAATGGTATGACTTTGTAACAAAAGGTTCCCCATAAGATAATGAACGTGGTTTTCTCCTTATCTTTGGGTTCCATCTTGATTTGATTATATCTTGAGAAATCATCCATGAAAGAAAAGGTAGAAATCCCTGCAGCATTATTAACCAAGACATCTATATGCAGAAGTGGGAAATATATGCCTAATATGTAACAGTATACACAATATACATATATAAACAATGCACAAGTACATATAATATACATGTAATTGTTCACATATATACATACAATATATATATATAATTACAACTATACACACACAACCACACGCGCGCACGCGCGCGCGCACACACACACACACACACACACACACACATATATATATATATATATATGTTAGCTTTACTATGATCCCAAGAGGGGGGGGGGTGAATTGGTATTTTAAAAATTTAACCCCTAGGTATTCTTCCTAACAGTAGTATGTTCACAACCCTATGGTCAATCTAGTGCAAGTAATATAAATATATTAGAAACTAAATGAAGTGATTTAATTAACAACATATGCACCAGAAAAACAATAAAGTTAGAGTGACAGACAGAAATGTTATCAAGGTTCGGCCAATTGCCTTTGTCCCCACCTTGGCTAACAAGGTTGACCGAAGGGTAAACCCTAAGGTCATTCTAAGGTTATTTGTATTATGAGTTTACGTATTATACCATGCATGTGGCGTGTGTGATTATTACAAGTAAACACCCTAATTTACTATTACAGACCCTTTACAAAAATGAATTATATATTACAACATGAAATTACTGGGTCTTGACTTTTCACTATCTTCCATGTGCATTAAGATCTTTCAATCTGAGTTCCTGCACATAACCTTAAACTCTCATTAGATAAAATGAGTATTTGTCATAATCAAAACTGGATGTGACCTATAAGGTCAACATTCTCCCCTTTTTTGATAATGACAAATACGACAGGAAAAAATATAGGGTTAAGCTTGAGAAGGCTCTCCCTATCAATAAGCATCCAATTTTATTTTTAAACAAAGTCATTTTACCCATTATTTTTTCCCCTTTCCATCTCCCCCTTTTGGCAACAGCAAAAAGGGACATATGAGTTAATAACCTAGGCAATGGGTAAGGATTACAGTTATACATGAAGAATTTTGGAAAGATTTTTAAAAATTTCGGCAGAGTGCCATTTGTAAATCAAACTTTCCAAAATAAAACCTTTATAAGTGTAACCTGTTTGAGTTTAAATATGTCCTAGTAGTTTATCCACAACTACTCAAATAGTTCAGTATGGTCCAACAAGTAAATAAACTTTCAAGATGATCATGAAGTGGCCAAGTTGTGCATCACAAATGATAATCATTATTCATTACATTCAATACAATCATGCAAGAGATATATATTCGACATGTGCACACAATCAATAACCAACTTTTACAAAGTCTACAACAAGAAGATAAGTCAACATTAGTATTAGTTGCTAAGACTTGGAAAGTTCCCATGAGAGAGCTCCCCCTAAATTTATGCAAGTTATGAAACATTTAAGTTTAGGAAGCTTCTCTACTATGCATTAAGCCTAACTCACGTCTAATTTGTATGAACCTATCCTCGGGTAGTGGTTTAGTGAATATGTCAGCCCATTGTTCATTGGTGCATACAAACTTAAGTGCAACATCTCCTTTTTGCACATGATCACGAAGGAAATGATGTCTAATCTCAATGTGTTTAGTTCGTGAATGTGAGATAGGATTTTTAGAGATGTTGATTGCACTAATATTATCACATTTAATAGGTATTGTATCATAGTGCAATCCATAATCCATAAGTTGTTGTTTCATATAAAGAGTTTGGGCACAACAACTTCCAGCCGCAATATATTCAGCTTCCGCTGTGGATAAGACAATTGAGTTTTGTTTCTTAAAGAACCAAGAAACAAGAGATTGTCCTAAGTAATGACAAGTGCCGCTAGTGCTTTTTCTATCAACTTTACTACCAGCAAAGTCAGCATCAGTGTAACTAATAATCTCAAAGGTAGTATGCTTAGGGTACCACAATTCTAATTCAGTAGTCCCAACTAGATACCTAAGGATTCGTTTAACAGCTTTTAGATGAGATTCCTTAGGGGCAGCCTGAAATCTAACACATATACACACACTAAACATAATATTAGGCCTGCTAGCAGTGAGATATAGGAGACTCTCAATCATGCCACGATACAATTTTACGTCAACAGGGATTCCTCGCTCATCTTTATCAAGCTTAATGGAAGAGTTCATAGGTGTACCAAGAATTTTGCAATCTTCCATATTAAATTTCTTTAGCAAGTCCCTAATATATTTAGATTGACATATAAAATTTTTATGATTAGCTTGCTTAATTTGTAGCCCTAAGAAGAAACTAAGTTCACCCATCATGCTCATTTCAAATTCACTTTGCATGCATTTGGCAAACTTATTACACAATTCATCATTAGTTGCTCCGAAAATGATATCGTCCACAAAATTTGAACAAGGAGCATATCATCATTTTTGGATTTGATGAAAAGTGTAGTGTCAATCTTGTCACAGGTAAACCCATTTTCTAGTAGAAAACCACTAAGCCTCTCATACCAAGCTTTAGGAGCTTATTTCAATCCATAAAAGGCTTTAGATAACCGGTAAACATGATCGGGATATTTATGAATTTCAAAACTGGGTGGTTGTTCTACGTATACCTCTTCATTAATGTAGCCATTTAGAAAAGCGCTTTTAAAATCCATTTGAAACAATTTAAAGTTTTTAAAAGCGGCAAAGGCAAGTAGCATACGAATGACTTCTAACCTAGCAACAGGAGCATATGTTTCATTAAAGTCAATTCCTTCCTACTGGTTATACCCTCGGGTAACTAGTCTAACTTTATTCCTAGTCACTACCCCATTCTCATCTTTCTTATTTCTATATACCCACTTAGTTCCAATGGCGGTGTGCTCATTAGGCCTAGGAACTAAGGTCCATACTTTACTTCTTTCAAATTGGTTAAGTTCTTCTTGCATAAACATCACCTAAGACTCTTCTTCTATGACTTCTTTAATATTTTTAGGTTCTTCTTGGGATAAGAAAGCGGAGTGATTCACTATATTTCTTAAGAAGGATCTTGTGGCTACTCCACGGGATGGTTCTCCTATGATTTGATCTATAGGATGACTTCTAATGAATTTCCAATCTCTAGGCAATTCCTGATTTCCATTTTCATTATCTTCAAGTGGTTTTTCATTTGCTTCTTGATTTTCACTTGCATTGTTTTCAATAGAAATTTTCTCTAAACATTTTCTAATATCAATATCATCTTCGTCATCTTTATTCGAAAATATATTAGACTTATCAAACACAATATGAATAGATTCAATGACAGTTAAAATTCTTTTATTGAAAACCTTATATGCTTTGCTATTTAATGCATACCCTAGGAAAATACCTTCATCGGATTTTGAGTCTCTAAACACAAAGCATTTACAACCAAATACATGAAAATAGGAAATATTAGGCTTATGATTGTTCCATAATTCATAAGGGGTTTTATTAATTGATGGTCTAATTAACACCCTATTCATAACATAGCATGCAGTATTAATGGTCTCGACCCAAAAATATTTAGGTAAGTTATGCTCATTCAACATAGTTCTACCCATTTCTTGCAGTGACCTATTCTTTCTTTCTACTACACCATTTTGTTGAGGTGTCCTAGGTGTAGAGAAGTTATGTGATATGCCCTCTAAGTCACAATATTTTTCTATGCTTTCATTTTTGAATTCCATGCCTCTATCACATCTTATGTGAGTGATTTTATATCCTTTTTCATTCTGAATTCTCCTACAAAGTTTGGTGAATTGTTCACATGATTTATTTTTATGTGCAACAAACAACACCTATGTGAATCTAGAAAAGTTATCCATAATTACAAAGGCATAAGATTTACCACCAAGACTTTGTACAAAATTAGGTCCAAATAGATCTAGGTGAAGCATCTCCAAAGGTCTAGTAGTAGATATGAATTTCTTTTTATTAAAACTAGATTTTGTTTGCTTACCCATTTGACATGCATCACATATTTTATCCTTTACAAAAGGCATCTTAGGCAAGCCTTTAACTAATTATTTTCTAACAAGTTTAGAAAATAAATCCATGCTGGCATGTCCTAAATGCCTATGCCATAACCAACTAGCTTCATTTATAGCAGAAAAACATGTTACTTGTTGTGAAGTTAAATTATCAAGAGAGGTTGTATAAACATTTTCATGTCTATCAGCAGTAAAAAACACTCTGTGATCTGTTTTATTTTCTATTATGCATTTGTTATTTTCAAAAGATATTTTATATCCTACATCACACAACTAACTTATGCTAAGTAGATTATGTATCAGTCCATCAACCAGTAAAACATTATCAATAGTAAGAGAGGAATCCTTACAAACCTTACCTACCCCGATGATACGTCCTTTGGCATTGTCCCCAAATGTTACATAGCCTCCATCCTTGGGAACAATTGATGTGAATTTGCCTTTGTCGCCTGTCATGTGCCATGAGCACCCACTATCCAAGTACCATCTGTCCTTGGAGGAGGACGATCTTAGGCATACCTGCAAAATAAGCTAAGTGACTGATGCTAGTCCCCAAATTTTGTTGGGTCCACGGGGGTTAGTAGCAGGATCTCTCTTAACTACCCATACCTTCCTAATTCTAGCATGCTTATTCTTGAGTGGACAGTCAAATTAAATGTGACCAATCTGTTTACATTTAAAACATCTTAATCTACACTTAGGTTCTTTAGGAGGAATATGAGATTTTGACTCACGTGTAAAGTGTCCTAAGTAAAGATTAGGTCGTCTAATATTTTCAATACCATTAAAACCAAAAGCCTCTTTACTCAAGGAGTTTCTTTGGGCACTAAGTAATTTTTTAAAATTTTCTTTGCCCTTAGTGAATTTAAAAATGATTTTGGAGCTATCCTCCAATTGCCTCTCAAGCTCAATAACAGTAGCATTCTTTCTTTTAAAATAGAGGCATGAGAGGTTTTTGCCATATTAAATAATTTTGACCACTTTTCACATTTCTTTTTTCAAATCATTATTCTCTTTGGTTATTTTGCCTAACAATTTTGAAACACGAATATATTCAAACTGTAATTCTCTAAATGTAGGCATACAATCAGAATCACAATCATCAGATGAATAACAAGAAGATGATGAACTAGAAGACAATACCTCATCCTCGTGTGCCATCAAGCACAGATTAGCGACCTCCGTGTCATTATGATCTGAATCTGAGTCGTTGCTGCTGAATTGGTCCCATGAAGTCCTAGCCTTCATGGCTTTCTTTTTTTTCTTAGCCTCCTTTTTGAGCAGTGGGCAGTCGAGTTTGATGTGCCCCACCTTGTTGCAGTTATAGCACGTATGAGCATTTGATTTTTCTTTTCTTTTTCTGGACTCTCCCTTCTCATTAGTAGAGTCTCTATATTTTTTAAATGGCTTCCTGTTCTTCCTAAAAAATCTGCTAAACTTGCTGGTTAGCATGGCCATTTCATCATTAGTGTCAGACTCACTGCACTCACTAGATGTGTTATTAGATGCTTTCAGTGCAGTCACTTTCTTAGCCATATTATGCTCAATAATTCTTTCGTTTATGGAAAATTCATAAGTAATCAAGGAATCTATCAATTCATCTAAGGTCATGGCGTTAAGGTCTCTACCCTCAGCAATGGCTGTAGCCTTGGCTTCCCAAACAGGAGGTAAGCCTCTAAGGATCTTCCTGATCATCTCATATGTGGGATAAGTATTTCCTAATGCAAGCAGTGGGTTTATGATGCATGTGAATCTAGTGTACATGCTCTGAATAGACTCACCTACATTCATCCTAAAGGCTTCATACTCACTGGTCAACATATCTATCCTACTGTCTTTCACATCTTTAGTATACTCATATGTGACCTCTAACTTATCCCACATTTCTTTTGCAGTAGAACATGCCATAATCCTGTTAAATTCATTTACATCAAGACTACAGTATAAAATATTCATGGCAGTAGCATTAAGACTTACAACTTTCATATCATCATCATCATATTCATCCTCAGTCTTAGGAACCCTAGTTGCACCCTCAATTTTCATAGGGAGATAGTTTCTCTTAGAGACAATCCTCCACACCTTCCAATTAGTATTCTAAAGGTAGATGCGCATCCACTGTTTCCAGAAGGTGTAATTAACACCACTGAAAATAAGAGGTCATGTGGAAGATGGTCCCTTAAGGAAAGGGGTCACGGAGCTATGAGCCATCGTTGATCTTTTTGCAAAATAACAACTAATCTATGCAACGTGGCTCTGATACCAATTGTTAGCTTTACCGTGATCCCAAGAGGGGGGGTGAATTGGTATTTTTAAAATTTAACCCTTAGGTATTCCTCCTAACAATAGTATGTTCATAACCTATGGTCAATCTAGGGCAAGTAATATAAATATATCAGAAATTAAATGAAGCTATTTAATTAACAACACATGCACAAGAAAAATAATAAAGTAAGAGTGACACACAGAAATGTTATCGAGGTTCGGCTAATTGCCTACGTCCCCACCTTAGCTAACAAGCACAAGGATTACCACTATAATTGCTTACTTAAATGGGTGGAGCGGCACCTAAATAAACTAGGTTAATTAGCACAGGGCTAACTTCAATCTTTACAACAATCATTACCGGACTTGATTAACGCCCCCTTAGGCCACACTTGGAATCACTCAAATTTACAATCAAATGGTACAATAAAGAGGTGCTTTCATGTAAACCAGATTTGTACCCAAATGCGTTCAATCACATGCTCCACAAATGATTTAATATGTAAGCTCAGTGTGGTCTAGTATTTCAACTCTCAGATATATTTTCTATCAGTGTAATGTGTACGTGAGAGTGTCAACAAGCAATCTTTGTATTTCAGGATGTTCTCAATCAAGGTGCTCAAACAAAGATATCATGCAAGTTTCAAATATTCCAAATAGCAGAATATGTCAATCACTTCAAATAGTGTATATGCTTGGTTTGCAAAGGATATGCAATCTTTGTATTCAGAAAATGATGTATACTTGAATAAATATTACCACAAAGATTAATATCACAAACACAAATATTTTTTCACAAATATATCAATATAGATCCCACAAGATATTTGAGTAAGTTTGAAAATATTTTTGCAAGCCAAAAACAAATACAAGCTTTTTAAGATATTGCAATACAAATGCAATACTCAAAAACTTATGAAGTCTTCTTAGGATAGGCTTATGAGAAAAACCCCCTAAGAACACTTAGGTTTAGCTTTCAATGAAAATCAAATCAATCTCACAACAATGAGAGAGCAAACCTATTTTCACAAACACTCAACACACTTACAGAGGATATGGAAATTTGAAGAAGGTAAGTTTGAGTGGTATGAGTGAGAATATGAGCAGTAGGAATAGAAGAGAGTATTTTTGTTTGAGAGAAAATTTTTATTTTTGTTTGCTAATCGAGTTGCTAATTTTCCCAAATGAAGGGGTACATATAGACACCCCATGAATTATGATCGTTGGGGACCTATTGGGAATTATTAGGAAAGTTTAATGAAATTTTAATTATTTTAACCCTATTTAAAAAATTAACCACGGTAAAAAAATCAGGGCAACCTGAGAGGTTTGGTCAATCAGAAACTTTTTCGGTCGACCGAAGTTCATATGGTCCAGTCAACTAGGACATTTTTGAACTTGGGACTCGGTCGATTGAAAGTGCATGTCCGAGGTGATTTTTCAATTTTACCTAGGTTCGGTCGACTAGGCTATTTTGAACTGGGTGATTCGGTCGACCAGACAGTTGCAATATAAATTGGCTCGATCGACCAGATGGTCAAAATGTTGACCCCGGGAGGTTTCGATCAACCAAGGAGTTTGAACTATAATGGTTTGGTCGACTGGGCTGAGGTCAAATTGTTGACCCAGATCGGATTCGGTTGACCGGGGCAGAATGAACTGCATGGGCCGGTCGATCGAAAGTGCACAAAGTGTGCATTTCGGTCCTGATTTGAATCACAAACACCCTAATCAAGTACCTAACATTTATGAGTGCAAAGGTTAGTGTCCTAGGGTCATTTTTGAGTCCTTTTGAAGACACCGAAAAAATCTAGTGTCGGTCAACCGAATGTCGACCGAAGGGTAAACGCTAAGGTTATTCTAAGGTCATTTGTATTATGAGCTTATGTATTATACCATGCATGTGCAGTGTGTGATTATTACAAGTAAACACCCTAATTTACTATTGCAGACCCTTTACAAAAATGAATTATATATTACAACATGAAATTATTGGGTCTTGACTATTCACTATCTTCCATGTGTATTAAGATCTTTCAATCTGAGTTCCTACACATAACCTCAAACACTCATTAAATAAAATGAGTATTTGTTATAATAAAAATCGGGCATGACCTATAAGGTCAACAATATATATATACTTATTTATGCCTCTCTCACACATGTCATGCATTCACATGTATCATGCATCCACAAATTCAAGCCCACACATAGACACACATATATGCATCATGCATCCATCTCTTCACATGTATCCATGCACGACAACATGCATTCATACTCATGCATGCATACCCCATGCACATGCATATGCATATGCATACATACACATCATCTCACATTCATTCATGTACATACATGCATTTTTGTATGCATGCATCCATGCAAAACACATCCACTATGACATGTACACATGGATTTACACATCGTGTATGCATACACACCTACTGCCACACTCTACAACATACATGCATTCACATACCACCATGCACACACATGAAGACACACACTCACACACACAGTCGAATGCACAAACACACACACACACACACTCATGCAATCATATATATACTCATTTATGCATCTTACAAACACACATTCATACATACATCCATACATGCATGCTTCATAAACACACACATACATACACATCCGAGCACCCATGTATACATTAAAACACACATTTGAGCACACATTCACGCACAGGCTTACATGCACACCCCAACACTCTCATGTACACACTTGCATAGAGAAGAGGAGAGAGATGTTGAGATGTGTGTGTGTGTGCAGAGTTTTTTCCAAATTTAATTTTAATTTATTTAGAAATATTTAAGAAAAAAGTTTGGGTGGAACTTTATTTCCCCATTTGATGTGTCCTAAAAAATGTTGGACCATCCAACGTTTTTTTAAAGGAAAGACTTTGGATTTTATAAAAAGATGCTACTTGGGGCAGCGTTTTTATGTAAAAAACACTATTTGGAACAGTGATTTTTGCATGACCCATGCAACATTCAATAATTGAATTTTTTTTGTATTAGGAATTTTTTGGAGATTTGCATAATTTTCAAATTTTTTTTTTTTATATTAGACATCAAAATATTGGGAGTATTAAAATGATTACCTTTAATTTTAACTCCTAAATCTTTGTATCACTTTCAATAACAATGATTGTGTTCTAAAACTTGAAAAAGGAGTCATGACTTATTTATGAACTAGTTATCTAGAACCATTTTGTTAATTCCATTATATTTTTATGTACCGCAGGTGCAGTTTTAGTTTATAGTAGATAATGTTCAATAAATATTGTCATGAGCTAATGTAGGATAAAATATAGTGAATAAACTTTGCACAAATAATTTTGCCAATTCAAACTTCCAAAATATGAAAGAAAATAATGATAGAGAAAATTCCACCAACATTTATTAAAAAAAATAATCCAAATTGCATATATAAAAGGAAAAATGTAACAACCTAACAATCTTAAATCAGCAAAAATAAATTAGTTGTTGTAGTAGTAGAAAAGGAATCATGTAATCGACCCCAGAACTCACCTACTAGGATTTAAGGCATGGTTGTCTTTTGTTATTGTTGTGGGTGGTGGTGGTGTCTTAAACCAAAAGGCGAGCTTCCAAATTATTTACTTATAAATAATCTTCAAAAATAAATATTTAATACTGGTTATAATTTCTTTTTCGTTTCAATAAAGAGTTAGGCAGCCAAAAGTCAAAAAGAATCTATTTCGAAGTGTTCAATTAGCTATGATGGGGAGTGTTCATTTGAAAGATTGAAGGCAATCATATGTTCTTTGGTTCATTGAGTTCATCCAAGAAGTAAGAAGATGCACTAACAACATGAGAGCACATGTCTTGCCAAGATAAAAGAATGAAGGTTTTAATGCAAGGGTCTAGCTACATAGATCCTTTTATAACAATAACCTAAGAAAATATACACTGGGACAAAAAGAGTTTGAGTTCCCAACATCAAGCCATTATGAGATGATAGATTTAAAGTGTTGTAGCTCATGAGAATACGTTGGGAAACCACCACACTTCAACGTGGGTGTGGATTGCTATATTTATATTTACAAGAGATTAATTACAATTAAATGATATTACAAATACAATGGAAACTAATCTCTTAGAATAAATGTAATTATCAACAATTATGGGTCAATGGTGCTATATTTGGAAAGCCTTTGTGTGATGAGTTGTGTGATCCTTAACACCCCCGCAAGCTGAGTGATGGATTTGAATGGACGTGAAGCTTGGACCGAAAAAATTCAAATAGTGGGCAAGGAATACTTTTGGTGAAGATGTTGGCAATCTGAAGATGAGAAGGGACATACTGAGTGTGAATTTTTCTAGCGAGAACAAGTTTGCGTAGAAAATGATAGTCTAATTCAACTTGCTTAGCACGATTATAGGTAACCAGATTGGAGCTCAAAAATATTGCACTCTTGTTGTAACATAATAGAAGTGATGGTTTGGGTATAGAAACTCGGAGATCAGAGAGAAGATGAGCAAGCCAAAGCAGTTCGACAGCAATGTGGGCAAGAGCATGATACTCAGATTCACAGCTGGAACGAGAGATAGTGGGTTGCTTTTTAGCACTCCAGGAGACCAGATTTTCACCAAGAAAAATAAAGTAGCCGGAAGTAGATCGACGTGTGTCTAGGCAACCTGCCCAGTTAGCATCATAATAGGCAATAAGGCTACCAGGAGCTGCAGATTGGCGAAAAGTAAGACCATAATGAAATTGCCCTTGACATAGCAAAGAATATGCTTAACCACCTAAAAATTATCTTCAGTGGGAGCATGTAGAAATTGGCTAACTGTGTTGACTGCATGTGAAATATCAGGGTGCATGATGGTCAGATATTGAAGAGCACCAACAAAAGACTTGTATAAAGTGGGATCGGAGAACGGATGACCATCAGTAGACAGATTCTAGGAGACAATCATGGGAGTAGGAACCAATTTGCTATCAAGCAACTGGGCAGGAGTGAGGATATCCTGAACATACTTGAGCCGACTGAGAAAGAGTCCATCAGCAATAGGCGAAGCTTCAAGACTGAGGAAATAACTAAGAATACCCAAATCTTTGGTGGCGAACTTGGAATGGAGTTTATGAGTGAAGCTGTCAAGAAGAGATTTATGGTTCCCAGTAATAATGATGTCATCAACATGAAGAAGTAAATATATAACTGCAGAATTTTTATGAAAAACAAAGTGTCAGCACGACTACAAGTAAAGTCAAGTCGGAAAGAAAGGAGCTGAAACGCTAAAACCAGGCCCGAAGAGCTTGCTTGAAGCCATAGAGGGCTTTCTTCAATTGACAAACATTATTAGGGAATCGAGGATCAATGTAACCAGGAGGCTGCTCCATATAGACATTTTCAGTGAAAGTGCCATTGAGGAAAGCATTTTTCATGTGAAGTTGGCGAAGGGGCCATTAATTTGTTACAACAATTGAAAGGACGAAACGAACAATAGTTTCCTTGATAATAGGGCTAAAAGTATCATTGTAATCAAGACCTCGAACCTGGGTGTAACCTTTCGCAACAAGACGTGCCTTGAGTCTTTCTATGGAACCATCAGCAAGATATTTGGTCTGGAACACCCATTTGGATCCCACAATGTTGGTGTTGGCGGGTCAAGGGACCAAAATCCAAGTTCGATTATTCTGCAGAGCCAGAACTTTTTCATCCATTGCGGCTAGCCAGGAAGGGTTCTTAGTAGCAGATTTGAAACCTTTAGGCTCAGCAGAGGCAAGTAGAGCCGAAAGAAGTCCAAAGGAATGCAATACATCAAGATTTGCAGGATGATGAGTCTTAAAAATACCAGCCTTAGCATGTGTAAGCATAGGATAAGAACTGAGCAGGTTGGATGATGCAGGAATTGGAGGAGTCTGTGTCTCAGGAGAAGCTGGCTGTGCTGCATGAGAGAGTGGGCTTGAGATCGGCATTGGCAAGGAGGGACCTGCAATAGAATCTATATCCTGTAAAGGCTCATATTCTAGATCAGTACAAATAACACACGAGTTGGAGTAGGACTGAGTAATTGGGGAAGACTGAAGTGCGGGGGATTGTGGAAGGGGTTTAGTTTGAGGTAAAATGGGTTTCAAAAAACTAGAATATTGAAGAGAAGTAAGGAGCGGAGCCTGAGTTGTAATAGAAGGGAAATGTAGTTTATCAAATTGAGCATGGCGGGTGATATAAAGTCTAGAGGTAATTGGATCAAAACAACGGTAGTCTTTATAGGAGGGATTGTAACCTAGAAAGATTCTTGGAACACTGCGAGGAGAAAATTTATTATGCATATAATCAAATAAACAAGGATAAATGCGCGACAACCAAAGGGGTGAAAATTGGCATAATTGGGAGATGAACCATATAAAAACTCAAAAAGGGACTTACCTCCAAGAAGTGGAGTAGGCAACCGGTTGATGATGTTAGCCGCAGTGCTAAAGGCGTCAACCTAGAAACGAAGAGAAAGATGAGAGTGGAAAAGGAGGGCGAGGCCAATTTCAGTCATGTGGCGGTGTTTTCGTTCAGCATGACCATTTTGGGCAGGTGTATGGGGACATGATAGCTGATGACGTATGCCAGAGGAACGAAGATGATCGGTAAAGCAGGTGCTAGTGAATTCACCACCACCATCACTTTGGAAAATCTTAATACGAGTAGAGTATTGAGTTTCCACAAATTTTTGTAATTGTATGAAAATATTAAAGAAATCAGATTTGAACTTTAAGGGATATAGCCAAGTAAAGCGGGAGTAATCATCAAGGAAAAGTACATAATACATAAATCCTGAATTTGATTTAACGGGAGAGGGACCCCAAAGATCACAATGTATGAGGTCCAAAACTGAGGAGGACCGATGATCATTATATGGATAAGGTATGTGATGACTTTTTGCAAGTTGACAAGAGCTACACAATTGAGGAGATGGAAAAATAGATGTAAGGGAAAGATAGCCTTTTTTATTTAATAAAAAAAATTACAGAATGATTTACATGTCTTAGGTGAGTATGCCATAAGTCATAGGAAGCATGTAATGTTCTATTTTTAAGAGTTGAAATAAAGGTCGGGTTGCCACGCTTTAACACATATAAGCCGCCATCCCTCTTATTGGTTGCTACCACCCTTCCTGTTTAACGATTCTGAATGGAAAAAAGTTCATTAGTAAAAGTAACAGCCAAAGGAAAATCAAATGTTAATTCACTAACTGAAAGTAAATTTTTGGTAATTTGTGGAACGACTAAGACATCCAATAATTTAACATTAGGAGTAAGGGTTAGGCAACCCGTATGAGTAGTAGGTAAGGATGCACCATTTCCCATAATTATAGAGTCCTTACCAACATAGGGTGTGGGCTGATATAGAATAGAGGGGTCATTAGATATGTGGGCTGAAGCCTCGGTGTCTAAAAACCAGTTAGAGCCTGTCGTATCATGGATTGAACAAGACCCAGTGAATGCTTCGGCAAGATGAGCAGCAGAGTCATTGCAAGTATAACACTGATGGCATCGGTCGGCATAGTGGCCTTCAACACGGAATATTTGACAATAGGGAGGACGACGCCCATAACTGGAGGAGGAACCACCACGTGAAGAGTGGTTGTGGCCATGCTAGAGGTGCGGCCATAATTCATGTGGGAAGAATACTGCTAGTGTTGGGGGGGCGTATTTGCGGGAAGAAGCTGTAAACGCAGCAGCAGGAGGTGCAGTAAGCTCAATAGACCTCTGAAAGATCTCAAAGCTTTCAGCTTTGGAGACCAGATCAGCAAAGGTGGGTAAGGGCATGAGAGCCATTTGAGTAGAGGAGAAACTTGAGAAATCAGTGCAGAGTCCACGAAGGAACCGGTGGACCTTGTCTATGCCATCAACAGGACGACCGATGACATGGAGCTAATCACAAAGAGTTTTGAAGGCTCGAGCAAACTCAACCACAAGTTTGGAGCCTTTTTTTATTAACTGGAGTCCATCTTTGAGTAGAATCTCTCGAGCCTTGGATCGATGATTGAAGGTAGCCTCTAAGGTAAGCCAAACCTCTCGTGCAGTTGAAAGGCCAACAATTTTGGCAAGGGCTTCTTTAGTGAGAGAAGCATAAAGAAGACAAAGGAGGCGTTGATTTCTTAGGAGTGGCAGGGTCAAATTTTAAAGGCAGGTCAATTGAACCATCTAGATGATCAAGTAGATCTTAGCTCTCAAGGAGGGGTAGAATTTGACTATGCCATAGAAGATAATTTGTAGACGATAGCTTTTACCATGATCATGTGAGTAGGTGTATGGAAAGGTAAAGGAGCGGAAGAACCTGCGATTGTTATGGTTTTGATAAGATCTCCAACAATCGGAGGAGCCAAAGATTCGGATCACAAAGAGTTAAAGATGACTGATGAAGATTCAGCTATGTCAGTGAGCTTTGACAACGCTGGTTCGCTGAAGAGGGAGTGCCAAGTCGTCGTCAATGGAGATGCACGACGATGAGCAGAGTGAGGAAGATGCAGGTGTGGATCCGCGAAGACGCAGATCTGAAAAAGTGACAAGCAGTAAGGAAGATGGCTTCAAGGATGAATTTGTCAGCGATGATGACAACAAAGACGATTAGACGAAGGTTTTTGCCAGATGAGAGATCGCCCAAAGGAGGCGATGGCAAACACGATCGGGAGATGAAGGCCGGGTAATCAGACGACAGAAATCAGAGAAAGGTTCTGCCGAGTAAAGAGTATTGTGACGGTGCGAGAGAGTAGTGATGGATTAGTGGAGACGACGTCGGCGATTGGTGACGGTGATAGACGTTAAGGAGGATTATGGAGGCACAGGAGTATGGATCGGAAAAGGAAGACGAGAAGGAGGACTGGGCAGCGGCAGTTTGATCGGCAGGGAAGAAGTGCCGGAGACGACGTCAAATGTAATGACATCGGAGGATGGAGACGTTGACAGAGGGTTGAGAAAATTTCGGAAAAAATAGAGTAGTGGCAGCCGGCGATGAAGCACATGGTGCAGAGGAGATTTGAGGGTTGTGGCGGCCGTCGGGAACGAACGCACATATCTGCTGTTGTTTGTGAAGTTGGAACGAAGACCGAGGTTTAAGAAAGGAAGGACTGCAGGGAAGACTGGGTAGTGGCGACCGGCGAGGTCGCATAAAACACTTGATGCTGTGCCACTGGAAGCAAGCAGAAAGGCGACGGCGGGGGCGGAAGCTAGAGGCGAGGGAAGTAGGAAGGTAGGGTTTCGAGGAAATTTCCCGCGCTGAAGAAAAGAAGGATCTTAGGCTGATACCATGGGAATACTTTGGGAAACACGACATTTAGGTGCGTGTGAATTGCTATATTTATATTTGGTTGGTTCAAATTCCGTTAATTAATTAAATTAATTAAAATTTTTTATTAGTAATAAGCTCTAACAAAATTGATTGAATTAAGTGTTGTAATCGAATCTTACTCAATCGTAGGGTAATTCAATTAACTGAATTTGATCAAAATAATTTAAAATTAATTATAAAATAAAATATGATTGTAAAATTTAAAATTAATTATAAAATTAATGTTTACTCGTTCTTTTAATTATAAGAGTTGAATTAGGGGAATGAGAGATTAATTATAATTAAATGATATTACAAATACTATGGAAACTAGTCTCCCAAAATAAATGTAATTATCAACAATTATGGGTCAATGGTGCTATATTTAGGAAGCCTTTGTGTGATGAGCTGTGTGATCCTCAACATCTCAACCCTTACACTAGGGTAGAAAATTAAAGCAATGTCATTGGAGAGACATATGACTTAAATACGTTCAGCATAACCATGTACATTGGGGTAGTTCGGACTAAAATGTTTATTGATGGACCGAGTAAAGTCAAGATTTCAAAGGTCAAGTCAATTGCATCATAGTGTTCGTTTTTTTTCATAATGTATATTTCAACTTCTTTGAAAGTCCATAATGTTCACGGATTCATAAAAGTAAGCTTTGAAAAAGCAAAATAAAAAATTAGTCAATTGCCTTCTTTATGAAAGAGACTCATAATAGAAGCACCTCATGTTTATATTATGCTACTAAGTCACCTCCTTTGTCTTTTGATCTAGGAAACTTATACTAAGAATTTTTGTTCAATCCTCAAATGTTAGCATACATCCATTGCGTCAAGTAGACATTCATTTTGCAAATTAGGGCCCCAAATTTCAATAATATAAAAGAAATCATCAAATTCCAAAATCCTAGGCTAATGTGCCTTCATAGTTCAACTTGGGACAACATATTTCAATGAGCATGGTTTTCTTTTGAGGTCCTTGAAAAGCCCATTTAAAAAAAAAAATTAATTGCATTTTTGCTTTACACTTAGTTCATCCATTACATAAGGTCTAGTTTAAGAATAATAGTTCAACTTGACCTCATCTGCATTAAGTAAATCATTTACATCAAGTATGACATTTGCATTTGCATAGAATTGTCACTTGCATCTAGTTTAGTTTAAGATTAGTGTTTCCATATATCATTTCATTTGCATTGTATTTCACACGTATTGCATCATGAAAATCAAAACCAAGCATCATGTGCCTACTTTGAAAGAACATTTTATTTTCATGAAATCCAACACGTTCATGACATCAAATTTAGTTTAGGAGTATCACATCACTTCATCAAGGTTTAGAAGGAAACAAAAGAAAACATTATATATAACTGTCATTGGCAATCGATAACAATATTTTCACAACTTTCATATAGAACTATATACATTCATACTAGATCAAACTTTTGTAAAAATTTCGACAGAGTCCTCTTAAAATCGAGTATACCCATCCATACTTGCACCTGTTCAAATAAATGTATTTTCATCGGCAATCGATAACAGTATTTTCATAACTTTTATACACAACTGTATGTATCCATACTACACCCAACTTTTGTAAAAATTTCGGTAGTCTCCCCTTAAAATCGAGCATACCCATCCATGCTTGCACCTGTTCAATGAAAACAATTTTAATCGGCAATCGATAACAGTATTTTCACAACTGTATACATTTATACTGTATCGAACTTATGAAAAAATTTTAGTAGTCTCTTAAAATCGAGTATACTCATTCATGCTTGCACCTTTTCAAAGGAAATCATTTTTGGCCGCCACGCATCAGTAAGCGATGAGCTCTCCCAGATTAAAAGACGTTCGGCCATCCAGCGTCTTTCCTTTAAAAAATGCTGGATGGTCCAGCATCTTTTCTTTAAAAAATGGTGGATGGTCCAACATTTTTTTTTTTTTAAAAAAAACGCTGGATGGTCCAACGTTTTTAGGGCGCATCAAATGAAAAAATAAAGTTCCACTCGAACTTTTCTTAAACATTTTTAAATAAATTAAAATTAAATTTGGAAAAAACTGTGTGTGTGTGTGTGTGAGAGAGAGAGAGAGAGAGAGAGAGAGAGAGAGAGAGAGAGAGAGAGAGAGAGAGAGAGAGAGAGAGAGAAACTTGTAGTAAAAGGAGGGGGACTTTAGGTCTTTGACTTCTTAGAGAAGAAAAAAAAAAAGGAGAATGAGTGTAAAAGAAGAAGAAGAAGAAGAAGAAGAAGAAGAAGAAGAAGAGAGAGAGAGAGAGAGAGAGAGAGAGATAAAAGGAGAGAACGGAGGAAAAAGGCCAAGAGAGGGAGAGCAACAGCAACAGAACCCCCCTCCCACTAAAAAATCCCCCGCTTTGGGCTTAAATACAGAAGGAGCTGAAAAATAATAGTACATTTAAAAAAGGAAGGGAAGGGCGATCGACATAGGCAAGTGGGTAGGCAAACTATTGATAGGGAGATTTTGGGCAGATTCAGGGGTGAGATGATGTGAGGACGATGAGGAGACACGGGAGGTTACGAGAGAGAGGAAAAGCAAGCAAAGATGGAGAGATGGGCACTTGCCGCAAAAAAATTGCGACTCCAACGGTTGAGGACCCTACAAGAGTCGCGCTAAAGGAGAAGAAGACAAAGGGGGCCAAAACAGTGCCACTTATATTAGGGGCAGGTAAGTGCATGCATGAGCCTACACTTGAGCCACACATGCGGGCACACACAATCATGTGTCCACCTATTTAAATTTAATTTTTTTAATTTCTTTTTTAAGAAAAACCAAAATGGGCTATTTTGTGGGGCATGTGTGCATGTTAAAGTTTTTTATTTTTTATTTTTTTGGAATTATTTTAATTCTTTTTTACTTTCAAATATTTTATATTTTAATATGAAAAATGTATGTAGGTCCATCAAGAATCATCAAAAATTCTAGAAGTATCCAAAAATGATAGCAAATTTAAAATTTTTATCTCGATATTCATATGAGAAGTCAAAATTACAGTTTTTTTTTTTTACCTCTTTTACCATTTTGAATAGCTTTGAATTACTTGGTGTAGTTATATTTGGAAAAAATTGAGCCGAAAAATCAGAAACAATGAAACTTCTATCTTGATTTTCAAGAGAAAAATTACACTACTAAACACTCTTATCATTTTGGATTGTTTTGGATCACCCAGTGCAATAAGAGTTGGTAGAAAATATTATAAAAAAAAAAAAAAAATCTGAAATGACAAGATTTTGCCTCAATTTGTGTCCAAAATCAAAATCACGGTTGGACCTCACTTTACCACTTCGAACTATCCTAAAGCACCCGATCTAGTCAGAATTGGCAAAAAGAGAGCTAAAAAGTCAAGAATGATAGTCGAAATAATAAGGGTTTTGGCTCAATTTTTATTGCCAAGGTAAAAAATTACAGTCAAACCCCAACTTACCATTTTGGATTGTCTCAAATCACCTAGTACAAGTCCAAAATGACAAAAATGAAACAGAAAAGTCAAAAACAATAAGTAAAAGTTAGAGAAATGTAAAAAGACTTGACAATCTCCGTTTTGATTATTTGTCAAAATGACCATCGATAATAACCGAACATGAAAAAGTGAAATCTTTCCTCCTCTTCTTTCTTTTTTCTAATATTTTTCAAATTCCAAATGGACCTAAAAGAAAGAAAAATATGAAAGAATTCCCCTTTTCATGTTTGGTTATCAAGGAAAGTGACAAAGAAAATAAAATATATAGCAAATCAATGAAAAAAGAAATTAATTTCACACCTCATTAACATTTCAAATTTCTTAACTAGAATAAAAATTTATTTTTAATTATATTTGACTCTCGAATATGCATTACAAGCCATATCTCCTTTGTTTTAGCATCTTTTGCATGTGTAATCATCCAATGGTGGAGGTCCAAGGGTAGAATATTTAGACCCCGTTTATATTTCTTTTAAGGGGCATTTTGTGTAATTCAATCACTTTGAATTAATTTGGTAATTATACTAGATAATCTATGGTATTTCTTGCATAATATGAACATTTTCTCTTCTATTTATATAATTATTTTACTCTTTTGAGTAAATGATAAATGAATTAAACAATTAATTAGATAGAAACTTCAAGTTCTTAACCACAATAAATCTATCAATAAATATGGTAGAACAAATTAGGTAGACTTAAATTCACTTCACAATGTAAACCACAACTCAAATCACAACCTTCAAATCATGGTGCATTATTCTGTTTCTGGTACAAGATTGAATGGTCGTGGCAATCAATGGCGACCATCTGGAAACCAACCATTTAAACCCTGCTTAGCAGCATGCAGAATTCAATTTCAAAACTTCATGTTTGTTTCTACAAAATTTATATATATATATATATATATATATATATATAGAGAGAGAGAGAGAGAGAGAGAGAGAGAGAGAGTTTTAATTGTTTCAAATGCAGTATCAACAATGTTTAGGCAAAACAATACAGCAGCACAAATAATAGAATGATAAACTTCACCCAGCAATAAATACATAGATACTTTTTGTCATCGTTGAACACAAACAGAGGCCATGAGAGAGAGAGAGAGAGAGAGAGAGAGAGAGAGAGAGAGAGAGAGGTGGATTACTAAACCACACAGCTATAATGACTATAACAGCATTTCAAAAATATCAATTATAATTGGGTCATTCCAAAAGCAGCTCAACACAAATTATCTTACTTCGTTTGTGTCCTACCGCAAACATAACTATGATGAAGACTCAAAAGAAAACCCTCAAATTCACCATCTTGTTTCCAAGAACCGCAAAAAATTACTAAAACAGAAGGCCGGTACGAAAGCAAAACCTCCATCCGCCTAACGGTAGGACTTCTGGAACCTGGCGCGCGCACCACGACCGCCGAACTTCTTGGGCTCGCACCTTCTGGGATCGGCGACGAGAAGGGTGCGGTCGTAGCGGACCAAGATGTCCTTGATCTCTCTCTTGGACTGCTCGTCCACGTACTTCTGGTAGAAGGCGACAAGGGCCTTGGCAATGCTCTGGCGGATGGCGTAGATCTGGGAGGTGTGACCGCCGCCCCTGACGCGGATGCGCATGTCGACGCCGGCGAATCGATGGCGGCCGAGCAGGAGTATGGGTTCCACAGCCTTGTGGCGGAGGATCTCCGGCTCTATCAGCTCGATGGGGCAGCCATTGATCTTGATCAGCCCTTCGCCACGCTTGCAGTAGGTCACGGCAACGGCCGTTTTCTTGCGCCCGAAGCACTGGACTGATTCGATGGGAGACGCCATTGGTTTCTACCCTCCGAATCCTAGCCCTGGAGAGCTTTCAGTTAGGTTGCGCGATGAGTCGGGCTGAGAGTATTAACAGAGCTGGCCGCGCTCCATATACTTGTTGCGCTAGGGTTTTGGAGGAGACTGGTAAATTGGCTTGACGAAGCGCTAAATTACCGATCTGCCGTTTTTCTTTCCCCCTTTTTTGAATTAAATTATTCATCTATTCTTGAAACTTAAAACTAATCAATCCATGCTAATCACAAGTTAGTTCCAAAGTTTAATTAGATAAAAAGTTCTTTTAAACTTATTCATTATGCAAATTAGTAATTTCAAATCTTAAATTTGAGACTTGATCGATAAATAAGATAAATCAAAACATAAATGGACTCAACTCATCTTAACTAGTGAGCGATTTGGTTTCAAGTTTAGTTAAATTCGTTTAGTATAGTAAAATTAGGTTCAATAGACTATAATTACGCATATTTATCTTAAAAGTAGAAATTATTTGTTTGTGAATTTGTTTAGGCCTAAGCTGTATAAATAAATAGAGCCAAACCAATAGCCAATAGATTGGCTTAGTAAGGCAAAAAACCCTTGATGTAATATTTGTCAAAGTCCTATTTCCTCTTTTGCTTAGCGAAATTCTAAGAGTCTCACACCTTTCACAATGAGAGTTTCAAAAATTTTAGATTGTTTGTGAGTAATTTGGTTGCTCAACTTGGTGAGGGCTCAACCAATTCATTCATTTACATAGATAAACAAGTTTAAACAAGAACATTCAAGTTTGGTTTGAGTTTGAATTCAATTAAAAATTTAATAAATAAGTTTGAACATGGTAAAGTTCATATTAACTTAACTCAACTCGTTGACAACCCTATTCCATTGTGAAAGACCAAGGTTTAATTCCTAGTTAGGATGTCGATAAGAGAGAAGAGGATATGGCTAGATAGTTAGGTTGCTTATGTACGGCCCATTGTTAATTACAATATAACCAAAAAAAAAAAAAATCTACTCTTAAAAGTAATTAAAGGAAAACTAAAGATGAATGGAACACATTAGAAGCCTAAACCTACCCAAACTACTGTAAAAATCAATTCAAACTCTTTTTATATTTTATTTTGTTGCCACTAAATTTTTTTACTACAAGTGAGATCATGATCTGCACATTATCATTAAAGAAAATGTGTTAAAAAAGTCAATTAATTGATGGTCACTTAACTCATTGTACTTTATAAAGTGTTACAATTTCCATTATTCTATCAAAAGGGATATGACCGTCCATTAGACTTGCCTAAGTGGCAATCTTAGGACCTACACATACCTCTCTTTTTTATTAAATTTAATTTTTTATATATAACTTTTAATAAAATATAACCTAGTCACTAAACTATTCACTAAATCCAATTGAAATAACTAAATTTTTAATATGTGCAAGTAGGTACTCAACTTAAGAAAATGTCGCAATGTCCCCATTTATGTCCATGAAAAGCACCGCTCCTTTAGAATTGATAATGTGGAAGGTATTTTTGTGTGTGTGGTCGCTCAAGTTTCACTGAGACTGATGCCTCTCCATTTCAGTCTAACAAGAGGCATATCTGAGCATACACCTAAACTTCCTACCATTAAACGACGTCTAGTTAGCTTAGTCAGGGATTTCTCTATTTTGTCAAGGAAGAAGATGAAGAGGCTATCTAGTGGAAAAAATCTCTCTCTCTCTCTCTAACCTATTGTAGAATAAGAGGAAAAAAGGTTATGCACTAACAAGGGATTAGGAAAAATGTCTTTGAACTTATTAAGAGGGTTCAATGATGATCCACCCAACCATGATATAGAAATCATAAGGTTTAGAGTTTGTCTGGTAAAGATATTCTACTTTTATTTATTCCTTCTTGTTTTATAAATTGATATGTTATGGAGGAAAATTCAATTAATTAGTGACCAATTCTTGATTTAGAGGCTATTTTTTGAAAGTTGTAAGCTATTTTTTTAATTGAATGTGTGGGTTTTATGCTATTTCAAATTTCTATTACTCTTTTTATGTTAGTTCTGATTGTCTATAAAGATTTTAGACATTAGTGATTATAAAGATCTTTTTTTTTTTTTTGGCTTAAGTGACTGTAAAGATGAGTGGCAATAAATATAATGAAGGACTAAACTGAATTATTACCTCCTCTTTGTCCTTGATGGTCACGAGGCAAAGGTTTGCTGTAGTAACTCTGCTCTAGAAAATTGTTTTAATTAAAATTAATTAATATTATATTTAATTAATTAATTAAAAAAAAGTAGTATTCAAATGAAAAGAAAAATTAATTGGAATATATATATATATGTATATATATGTATAATGATATTTTAATATATTAAACTAAAAGTATCAGGAAGGGGGGGCTGCTTTGATTTCAATCCCAAATTCACATCACTGTGTTCTCTCTCTCTCTCCTCATGCTCTCCCACTCTCTCTCCTCGATTTTTTGACCCAACGAGAATCGATTGGAAAATAGAAAATACCACTGGATTCCTATTTCAGTCACCAATATTTCAATCAAAGTGGATTTGCCGTAAGAGCGTCGTAGGCACCACTCCTGGGGTAAGGTAAACTCACTCTCTTTTCAATTTCTTCTCAAATCTTCTGCCAAATTGACGATCGGACACCACCATAAGGTCCTGACTTCAATTCTGAACAAGTTAATCGGAACAAAATTTTGATTTAGAGATCTTAGGCACCACTGCAAGGCTACGGTGAGCATTACAAATTACGTTTGTTGTTTTAAAAAAAAAATTAACTGATTAAATTCTAGGGTTTAATTATTAAATTGTTATATTTGATTATATTAGATTTTTTAGAGATATTCTTAAGGTTAAGTTAAACTGCAAGAATTTGATTAAATAGAATTTCTGGGAAATATTGTTGAAAATTGGATTTTAGATTATTACTATTATTATGAGATAATTAAATGAGAGTGTGTGAGCTTAGGAATATTAGGATAATTGTAATTTTTGGGTTGAACTAATTAAACTGAGAAAATGTGATTTCAGAGTTTTGAGCTCTGAACGCCGTGGGTGTGGAATTAGGAATTTTAGTAAGCCTCTTAGTAAGTTGGGTAAGTGGATTAAATTAAGTCAGTTTATTAAGTTTGAACCGATTAAATTTATATATATATATATATATACTTGATTTCCAAGATTATTTTGAAAATCAACCATTCAAAATTGATTTTTGCAAATATAGGATATATGGTATGATATTTTGAATAATATGAATGGTGGAAAGTTTGTTTTATCATATGGATTTAAAATATTGCGTTTCTTAATTGTTTTTCAGGTTA
Source organism: Malania oleifera (assembly GCF_029873635.1). Taxonomy (NCBI): domain Eukaryota; kingdom Viridiplantae; phylum Streptophyta; class Magnoliopsida; order Santalales; family Ximeniaceae; genus Malania; species Malania oleifera. The sequence continues at coordinate 57,449,193 of NC_080420.1, read as the reverse complement.
TGTTCAAATATAGAAATTGTGTGGCAAGTGAATAATTGCTATGGTTTATGGTAGTAACCGGATATGGAAATGGTAGTGAAATACTGGAAATATTTGTGAAACATACTAAAACTACTTGTGTAAAATTCTGGGTTTTTATATGACGGCTAAGAGTCGGGTTCTTTATTGGCGGCTAAGAGTTGGGATTGATACGACAGATTTATACTGGATTTTGAAACATATATTTATAGTACTATTTTATTATTTAAAATTGTATGATATGGCTTTAAAAACCCTGAGCACCTATTATATTGTGAGCACGGTACCATAGCTAGGAGAATATTTGGCCGTGTGCGCCCACAATGTTATGGAAGTGCAGGGTGGTCTCAGCAGCCGATTGACCTACGTAAGGGTGGACTTATATAAGGCAATCGAACCTACAATAGGGTTGTAGATGCCTGCAGACGCACTTGCAAATGGTTACTTTGAGTTAGTTTTGGAATGATCATCCAGGCTAATTCCAGCCTTTGAGCCACACAACCTGTCATGGGGGTTAAACATGTCGTTGGACCCAAGGAGTATTTTTATGTATATATATGTTAATTTATGTGAATGGTGATATTTATTATATATATGTTAATTTATGTGAATTGTGATATTTATTAAACTGATTTACAAGTGGTATCATGGAAGTGTATTTTTAACTGTGTTGGTGTGAGTATGATATAAAAATGCTATGTTTATTAGATATAATAATTTGGGTAATATATATATATATATATATATATATATATGTTTACTAAAATTCAGGCTGGTCACACCCTAATATTAATTTAATCTGTCTTACTGAGAAGTGTCTCACCCCAATATATAAATTATTTTTTTCAAGACCATCTCGAGATCAAGCTTAGTAAGCTCCAGGGCAGGGTAATTGCCCGTTTTAGTTTTTGTGAGTGTTTGTAAGAACTCTAATGTATCAAGTTATATTTGAAGTTCCTAGGATGTGTATGATGATTGTATGGATTTAGTTGGTTTTGTATGATATTATGGAATATTTAGAGACTTTTGTGTATAAGGTAGTTTAAAACTCTGGTAATGCATTTGCAAGGGACTTTTCATTAAGGATCAAACCATTTGCTATGAGTGCAAGAAATCGAGTCATATTTGACACGATTGCCTAAATCTCAAAAATGCTAAAAGAAAGTTCAAGAAGAAGGTCCTTAACATGATATGGGAGAATAGTGCGATTTGGACACCGATAATAAAGTTGCAAATGTAACGCCCTAACACGCCACATGGGCCCAGGTGCTACTTTAGTGACGTCTGAGTACCTGATACCATATTCATAATATAAATGTAGCAAAAAGTCTCTTTGTTCTCCCTTCTTACTAAGTTCTCCCTTCTTTTCATCTTTGTTCTTCTTAATGAATCTCTTGAACTTTAGGGAAGAGTGTGATATCCTCATCACTATTACCATCTTCCTCCTTCGCTTTGGCTAAGGCAAGTGCTAATGTCTTCCTTATGTCTATTGCATATGTTCTTCTCTTGGCCTCCATCTCATGTGCTACGAAAGACCCAAGCAATTCTTCCAATAGAAGTTTTTTATGAGCTCTTTGATTCTTGGATGATGATCTTCTTAGCATCCCACTTCTTTAGCAAGAAATTAAGTATCGTTTGCACAAGTTCAAAATTATAATAATTCTTGCCAAGAAATTTCAAGGCATTTATAATATTGGTAAATCTAGTAAACATGCCATTGAGTTTTTATCTTGTTTCATTTCAAACATTTCATATTTAGTGACAAACATAATAAACCTAGATTTTTTTACCCTATAGGTTCCTTTATGAATCACATGAAATTTGTGCCAAATTTTTTTTTTCGAAAGTACATCCAATAATACTATTAAATTTACCATAGTCAAGTGCATAATAGAGTATGTTCATGGTTTTGTAATTATTTGATGCATGTGTCTTTTATTTTCATACCACCTATTTATAGGTTTTGGTTTGATTTCTCCATTCTCCACAATGGTTGGGCGAGTGTATCCATGATGGATAGTATCCCAAATTTAAAATTTTTGATTCTAGTTCCCCGTTCAAGTTGAATTCTAGTTCAAGTTTAACTTGAATGCTAGTTCAACTAGAATTCTAGTTCCTGTTCAACTTGAACACATGCAGCGGAAGCACACAATCAATCACGAGAAAATCAACAACCACTAATGCAAACACTCAATAATGAACTATGATCAAAAAGCTATCAAAGCATAATAAGAAAAATAAAAAACACAACTAGAACACATCAGATTTACATGGTTCAGCAATAGCCTACATCCACGGGAGCAGCACTTGGGTTTCCACTATGATCAATGTCAAAGCTTATAACTTTGAAGCTTACACCAAGCTTAAACCTTTCTATAGTTACATAATGATGTTTATATAGCCGTCTAATACCTATAGAAGAGTTGTAGTAAAACTAAACTACATCTATAGTGATCCCCTGAAGGTAAAACCCCCAGATAAGCTTAATGTATAAGCCCCCGAATTCAAAATACGTGAACTGCGCCGACAAAAACCGTTGACAGTTTGACCAAACTGTTGACGATTTTGTGCTGAGCCAAGGTCCTCCAGTGTATTGTCTGAAACTTCTTCTTATGCAATTGTCCCTTGCTTCATGTAGCTTTCTCTAGTACATGTGATCCGCTCGGAATATGAGTCACATCCCCAACAATCTCCACCTTGGCGAATATTCATTACCTCAAAAATCTAAGAGCATAACCGCTGCTCCACCTCGGGCCTGTAGATCAGGACCCGCCTCCCCTTTAACACATAGAGACGTAAACCAAATCCAAGCCATGCTTGAACTTGACTGTGGTAATAAGAACTTCACCTAACTGAACACTTAGCTCCTTAAACGATCCTTTGAATCACAATACTACCTTGGTAGCCTCAGTCTCTGCCAAGAACTTCGATCTAATTGTAACCAGCACACCCTGAGACTGTACCCCGAACTTCCAACAATTAGGCATTCCCATAACGTGCCCCGTTGCAAGCCTCCTATCATCCAAACTTCCTGTGTAGTCTCCATTTGCGAACCTCACAACTAATAGAACCCTCTGTTGCCTGCCAAAGTACCCAACTGCATTGGCATAGAAAACCTTTGACATGACTGGAACATCACCATTCATATTTGAGTGTTAAGCGGTAGACTATTTACTTAGATTCACCAACGGTGTAGCAGTGACAGGTTTAAAATCAACCATGCTAAACCTTACTAACACCTGATCCCTAAAACCATCCTGATATAACCACAATCTCCATGTAGTTTTGTCCATACAACCGCCCTAAGATAGCACCAATCTCCTCGTAGCTACAAAGTCACCCTAAGATAATCCCAATCTCCCTGTAACCTTGCAAATCTCTAACTTAAGAATACTCTTAGCAGCACTCAATGCCTACATGTCAACTTACATTCTCAATAGAGTCCTTGACTGATTTACCTCATTCGAAACATGTCAAGCAATATGCATGCCACTCACATAAAACAACAAAATACCTGCCCACCTGCTGCTTGTCTCCCACTCCCTCTCTGGAAGCACCACCAACCCCCTCATCTGATTCTTATACAATATCTCCATCTCCTCCACCATGGCACCAGTCCACCTTCCATTCTCCTAGTTGTGCACTACCTCTTGAAAGGTACTAGGATCCTTCCTAGTAGTAATGGTTGCATATGACATCAGATCACACCTGGGGGTGGTCTGATAGCGCCTCTGAGCCCATCGTGATCTTGCTGGTGTTCCGAGTTTGAACTTATTGCATCATGACCAACGTCATCTCTGCCTTGAGTATAAAGCTCCACTTGCAACATAATATCCTTTCTGCTTTGGTTTATCCTGTGATACTCCAAGTCTACTGAGTTAGAACTCCCTACATTTCTGCCCTGAGTCTCCAACTCCACCTGCACAACATGCTCGTTGCTACTATTGCAGCTTTGAGGAACCCATTTCTCTTCATCTACCTGAGTATTGTCTCATGGTTTTAACACCTAAAACCATGTCTCCACCCATCTTCATTATACACCAAAAAGATGTACTATATGTACATAACACCAAGCCTAGATCCCACCTCACTAGAAACGTGCAAAGTTAGACCTCCAAAGTCTACCACATAACCAGTCCAAGTCTCTCGTGCAACTCTCCCATCTAGTGATACCTTTGGCGATTGATTAATCAAAAAATACGTCATACTCATTGACTTCACCAAGAAGTCCCTTGCAAGTCCTAGATACACTATGTGTAACGTGCCCTGAATTTTTTGCTATATTTTTTTTCCACATAATAATTATCACAATAACTCTGAAACCATAATACATAGTCAAAGTCAACTAGGACCCATAAGTACTAGGGATTTACCTGTTTATACATACATATTACCTAAGCAGCAGAACCAAAATACACTTTACATATATACAATGCTAGAGTTTCACTGTTTCTACATATACACATATATATCCTAAAAATCCATCATAAGTTTGACCCGACTACTTATCCTGCAATTGGGTAGTACCTACAAACCCCTTTATCACAGAGCTCACTCCCCTTGTCTGTCCGGATTTCCTGAAATATTTGTAATGTTAGGGTGAGACACCTCTCAGTAAGGGAAATAGACTAATATCAATGTGTGACAATATGAGTCCTATCTGCAAATAATGTAATAGTAATATATACATATCTTAAGTTGTAACTGATATCATATGAAAATCTCTACTTTTAAACATACTATATCATGATGAATTTTCATGTCTTAAAAGTCATCTGTTAAATCTGTATTTTATTGAAATTATATCCTGAATGTAAATCTGTGTATCATGACTTCGCCCCTCATGATCTGGGTTGTGCAGCCCATAGGCTAGACTTGGCCTTGGTTGGCCTATCAGGTTAAGTCAAACAAAACATATGTTGACCTTATAGGTCAGTCCCGATTTTGATAATGACAAATACTCTTTGTATTTGATGACTTTCAAGTTTGAGTGCAGGATAATACTAAGTTGGATCACATTGATAGCATACAGCAACTTGAAGAAATATGAAGACCTCGAAACATTTATTATTTGTTGTATTATCATTGGGTCTGTAATAATTTTATTCAAATTGGTCTATAATAATCACTGTATATCATGCATGTAGGAGGAAGTAAGCTCAAATGACCCTAGAATGGCCCTTAGGTCCCTACACTTGAATGCACATGAATATAGGACGTTTGCCGAAAATCCATAAGGTTTTGGGCGACCGAACTTGGCAAGTATACTTTCCTCGATCGACCGAACTGTGCAAAAGTCAGAAAGTTGACTTAGGCTTCGGGTGGCTGAACCTAAATGATCGTAGAATCCTAGGACAATCGAACCACTATTCTGACTTTTTCCACCAACTCGGCAGCCTGAACTTCACGTTCAAATTTGCCTCGGGCTATTGAACACATGAGTTCAATAGACCAAATTCAAGACTGGGCGACCGAACCGCAGTCTTTTGAAATCGCCTCGGTTTAACAAACTGAACCAAAATTTAGGCACCTAAAATGGAAAACCTACTTTTTCCATTGTGTCTGTTCGGGCAACCGAACTTATAGCTCGGTTGACCGAAACTCTCAAGTTGCTCATTTTTAACCGTGGTAACTCGGGTTAATTAAGGGAAAAATGGTTTAAAGTAAATTTAATTATCCCCTTTATGTCCCAACGATCATATTTTTGGTAGAGGCTATATATATATACCCTCATTTGCAATAATTAGCATGTGATTAGGGATTTTAATTAGCAAAATTTTCTCTGAACTTTTTAGGGCCCTATTCCTTCATACAAACCCCATACACTCATATACTATCCTTCTTTGGAGAAAACAAAGCCTTGTGAGTGTTTATGTCATCGTTCTATTGTTCTAAAAACCCTTGTTTGTGTATTGCATATTTGTTTTTCAATTGAGGGTTAAGCAAATATTTTTCCCTTTGATTTCATTTAATAAATCTTTGGTTGGGAAAAATCTTATAGCTAAGTGAGTCTTTGCATTATAATTGCAAGACTCATTAGGGCTTGTATTTTTGTGTGTGCAAAAATGTTTTTATAAGCTCTTACTTGAATATCTCCTTGTACTTTGATATTGAGAAAATTATTTTTGAGATATTCTAAATTTTCATTGGTACAAATCTTTGAAACCCTAAACCTTGATTGAGATTTATCTTTACTTAGTTTCAAAGATTAGCTTGTTAATACACTCTTGTGCTTGATTGAACATTGATATTAGATTGAGTGTTTTTACACACGTATTGCACTGAGCTTATAGTTCCTATTTGTTTGAGGTGCATTGATTAGTGTTTGTGCATAGTGGTACATATCTGCTTGTGTAAGGAGCATTTGCATGTACGTAAATTTTTATAGCTGTTGTATTCCAGGCGTGGGTTTGAAGAGGGAGACTTGACCTATTGAATAGTCCAAATTGGCTTAAACTCAGTTAGGAAAGCTAGGTGCACCATCCTATTAATGTGCGGTTGTAGGTTAAGGTTAGCCCCGTTAATTGACCCGGTTGTAACCTGTTAGAATTGGTGTATTCGCAAGAGGGGGTGAATTGGGTTTTAAAACTTTTTTTGCTAATTTAAACAATTCGCCGATTCATCACAGTTCATATCCCATTCAACATATATACGTGTGTGTAAAGCGAGTTTAACAGTAAAAGAAAACATACACGTATACAATATCTTATTTAACTCAAATGTGTGCATGAGAATAATTTTGACATTAAATAAACATTCATACACATGTTAAAATTAAAGTGCAGGAATTTAAATAAGATAGAGGGAGAGACACCATATTTTTTATCGAGGTTCGGCCAAACCAACCTACATCCCCGCCGTGAGCATACCCCCCAAGGATTCCACTATACCTGCTCACTTAACCGGGTGGAGCAAAAGCCTTTTACATCCTCTCCTTATAGGGTGAGGAAAACCCTAGGTCAATTACTAGGCTGAACCAAACTAGTCTCACTTGCACGGCTGAGACTCCCCAGTTCAATTCCGGGCTGAACCGAACCGATCTCATTTACGGAACTGAGACTCCCTAGTTCAATTAATGGGCTGAACCCAACCATTACAATAAATCCATTTTGTACATGAAAATTCTTCTGAAAAATACAAGCAGAGATGTACACAATAAGCTCAGTAAAAGTATGTATTTCAATGATATGAAATAATGTTTGGAGGAGTAAGGGTGCTTAACTATATTTAAACCCTAATAGAAAGTAAAGATATTTCAACTATAACAAAGGAGAACCTAGGGTTTTGCTCTTTCAATGATTTTTGCACAAATAAAATTTATATGAAAAATGTGTACTATGTTCTCCAACAAAGATTTATGCAAATGAAAACTACTTGGAGAATCAAGGAGTTAAGCCCAAGAAAAATATTTGTGCAACAAACAATTTTCTCCTAAAAATATTTAACAAAGAAATAATCAGGAGAAACCAAAGCTATATTCTCAAAAATGATTTCCGAAAATAAATAGCATGTGAGAGTATAGCATGTAAAAAATAAAAGCCCAAAAATAAATATACTCTCTTCAAGAGTAATTTTGAAATGAAAGAGTGGAAGAGAGTTGGAGAGTTTTGTATAAAATATTTTGCCCGAAGAAGAAATTTTTACAATAAAAATGATTTGGGAGAACTTTGATTAACATAGGATTAGAGAGAAACTTAGAGTTAATCAAAGTTACTAATTTGGAGTAATGAGAAAATATGTCTGTTGGGGACACGCTTGGTATTTTGGACAAGTTTAAGTAAGTTTTAATGATGTTTTAAACACTTAAAAAATATTCCAACCCGAGAGTACCAGTCGACTAGAACACTTGCGGTCAACCAAAGTTCTTGAGGTTCGGTCGACCAGGCATGAAATGAACTAAAGGTTCAGTCGTCTGGACATCTAAGCCAAAGGCTATTTTCCAATTTAGCACGATTCGGTCGATCAGGACATTTTGAATTGAAAAGTTCGGTCGACCAGGTAGCTGGGGCATCTCCCGAGAACCCTCGGTTGACCAGAACGTTGGAGTACATTTTGGGCTCAACCGACCAGGTAGTTAAAAAGTTGACTCCCTAGGAGGTTTGGTCGATCGGGGTCAAATGAACTACATAAGCTCGGTCGACCGGACAGTGGTCAAACTTTTGACTTGGTCCGAGTTCGGTCAACCGGGGACTTTTGAACGTGAACGGTCGGTCGACCAAGTGTGCACACTTTGTACATTTCAGTCCTATTTCAGACAACAAACACCCTATTCAAATGACTAACATATATAAGTGTATGGGTGAGTGTCCTAGAGTTCTAGGTCCTTTTGAAGACACCGAAAAAATTCAGTGTCGGTCGACCAAAGTTTTTGTAAACTTCGTTTTAGCCCCGATTTTGACCCTAACGTTATTCTAAAAATTTTGTATGATTTTAGTCTTTTTAGAAAAAGGTTTTCGGTGAGATGCGCTAGTCCCTAGGGTCTATCTACCGTCATTTTGAGCATTCAAACACATCATGTAGATGCATGCTTTATTAGAGACCAGAGATATAAAATTAAATGCAATTACAAATTAAAAACAAATGTCTTCGTCTTTTTGCTCTTCCGACTTCATGGAATGCGGTTGATCATATAGCCTTTAAGTCCTGCAAGTTTCCATCGTCGTTTCCTTACGTGTGTGTTAAATTAATGGACTTGTTCACATACTAAATACACACATAAGAAACATATGCTTTGTCAGCATCAAAACATGGATCAAACTCAAAAAGTCAACATAACCAGTGTCGCTCCACCCGTTAAGTTAGCATTAGTAGAATCCTTGTGCTGGTGAGCCAAGACGGGGATGTAGGCAGTATTGGCCAAACCCCAATAAAATATTTGGTGTTAATTGTATTTTCCGCAATTTACTTTCTGCATTTGTATATTTATGTTTATTTTTTGAATATTTGATTGGGTGTACGATTACATAGAAAGACCTTAGGTTTGTGTAATACTGATTGTTGGATTAGTTGAACCTACGATAAAATTTTAAATACCTAATTCACCCGCTCTTGGGATTGCACTAGGGCTAACAAGTGGTATCAGAGCCTCATGGCATTAACTTAAACATTGTTACTAAAAGATCGAGATGGCTCACATTGGTGTATCCCCATTCGGAGAGGGACGATCACCTTCCAGTCCTCCATTGTTTTGTGGTGTTGATTACACCCATTGGAAAATTAGAATGAGTATATTTATAAAATCTATAGACTAGAGGGTCTGGCTTATGACTGCTAAGGGAAGATGTGTACAAATAAATGAAAATGATTTTAATATGATTAATTCTAATGCCATGGATATGTTGTACTGTGCTTTAGAGACTAATGTTTTTCATGAGATCGTGAGATGTAAAAGTGCACAGGAAATCTGGGTAGAGTTAGAAAGGAGATATGGAGAGACCTAGGAGAGGGAGATCGCCACTCCAGAAGCACCAAGTTCAAATGATCAGATAGTGGTGAATCATGAGCTAGTAATCAACAAGGAGGTATATGATTCACCTCTTATTTCAATTTGTGATGTAGTTGATGATTCTTGTGTTGATTGTTGCAAAATACCATGTGTTGAATCATTTGTCGAACTTTGTGACAATACTGCTGATGTTGCATGCAATGATTCTGACAACATATATTGTGACATATCCTATAGTGAATCATGTGCATATGATATTGAAAGCATGACATCTTAAGAGAAATCGCATAAGGAAATCATTAGTGCTCATAAGTTCATTGTTAGGATGCATAAAAAGAAAATATTTTTGAAAAATGAAAATAGAAGGTTGGCTAAACAATTAGAGAAATTAAAAGATTATTATACCGCCTTAGAGGAGAAAAAATGAAAATAATATTGAAAATAATTTGCCAGGAGGGTGAAATGGTAGATGATAAACCCTCAGGACTTAAAAAGAAAAATATTTTCAAAAAGGGTTCAAAATCATTTAATAAATCCCATACAAATTTTCATGCCTCATCTCGCAAACACAAGATTAGTAAGCATGGCTCTTCATGAAAATTTAAAACTTGCTTTTGTCATAAAATTAAATGGAACACTCTATCCACTTGTCCATCCAAAAGTGCCAGAGGTTTAGGAAAAGAAATGAAATGGATAGTCAGAAAATCAAACCCCGTAGAACCTAAGGAAAAATGGATTTAAATTAAAATTATCAAATTAGTTAATTTTCTCCTTAGACCCTAGGATTCGATTGAGGGGTTGATAGTGTTGACTGTAGACTTGGGAAGTGGTTGGTGCTTAAAATGAAAATTCTTAGTAGACGTATTCACTATACACTATATTGAATACTAAGAATCCTAGAAAATTAAGTCAATATGAAAAGTCAAGTAAAATATCCAATCTAATCAATTAATGAAGAAATATCATAATGATTGGATAAAATATGAAAACATTGGCTATAACATAATTGAATCAAATCCACTTCCAAATGGACAAAGAATTACTTGCTCAATAAATAAGTCAAATTGATTAACTTATGCTCAAATATGATCATCTAAAGTTAAGCATACTCTATCCATTACACAAGTTTGAGTTTTAGGAAATGAAGTTAAAAATCTTGTCCTAAACTCATCTTGAAAGCCTAAAATGGCTAATAATGTAACAACCTACTTAATTTCCACATTGTTTTCCTTTTAAATAATAAAATACAATATCAACATATCAAATCTAGTAGGTCATAATCAAACTAAACCCGTGGGTACCAGGGACATATCAGAAACACAATACGGATGTCTAAGCAGCAGGAAACATAAAAATCATAAACATAACACCATTCATTTCAGTACCAGAGTTACTACATCCATTGTGTTCATATATACATCCCAAAAAGAATTCTAGAGCCACTTCTCACCAAAACCATCTGGCCCTAACAAAATACTTACCCTTCAAAAAGGGCAGTCAGTTGAATCTATCCCAGCGGAACTTTATCCGCTTTTCTATCAGGGGCTCCTGAAAGTTTCATGTAATTCAGGGTGAGACACCTCTCAGTAAGGGAAATAAACTAATACTAGGGTGTGGCAACATGAGTTTTCCATGTTATACATAAACTATATATAAACATATTTAGTAAACTGTTATATCATATCTGGGAAAACATATTTCATCATAGTATGACAGAACATACTTCATTTTCATAAACATACTTCATCTCATATGATAATAATACGAAAACAATCTTGGTAGGTTAGTTGGTTGTTGTTATGTATTACCCCCACATGACTGGGTTGTGTGGCCCGAAGGCAGGACCTGACAATGGTTGGCCGACCACTGCCAAGTCAAAAGTACAGTCTGTAAGTCCAATGGGTGTGCCAGACTTGGTCCGTACACTAAGGGCGTTCACACTTCTTAAAACCACATCGACTATCCATCCTCACGCTACTCCGTACAGCAGTGTTAACATAATATCGTGATGATCACAAACACATAACAGCGGTACTGTGCAAGTGCTAGCCTAAACCAAGCCAACTAGGTTCTGATAACGTATAGCATATAATTAAACTATGATACATGGATATTTCATACTATTAATTGGCAAATAAATATCATCACATCAATTTGCATATTTATATACATCATGAAAATCATTGGCTCGTACGCCGACATTTCATATTTTAACATAGCTCGGCCCGTACACCGGTAAATCATATCCATAGCACGGCCCGTACACCAACAAAACATATCCATAGCTTGCCCCATACGCCGACAAAACATATCCATAGTTTGGCCCGTACGCCGGCAAAACATATCCATAGCTCGGTTCGTACGCTGGAAAATCATATCCATAGCTTTACCCGTACGCCGACAAATCATATAAAATTCTTGGCCCGTACACCGGTTTTTCATTATAAAATCCACATTTTTATCGTATTCCCAAAAAACAGTATTTCATTATAAATTCTACTCATGCCACACAAAATAGGTTTCATATATATTTAAACATATCATCTTTTACAGCAATATTTCCCAAACATAAAGCATATATAAATATATTTATTTTCCTAAAATTAGATGCCATAATATCATACATATATTTTCATAAAATAACTAACTTAAATTATCCCTTTACCTGAGTCTTGAAAAACCCCTAAAATAAAAAGTCCTGCACCCGCAACATTCCTCGTTCAACACCCTGAAAATGACATTCCCCATAACTAAACTTCAGTATTTCTATGCATACTACGCTTCCTACAACTTTCAAGAAATCAAATACTGAGTAGAAAACCTTACCCTGACTTTGGGATGAATTTCAAACTCGCCCCACCGACGATTCACTCCAGCAGATATGTAGAGAACTTTCTCAGGAGTGTCGTGGTGGCTTCAGATCATCGAACTAGCAAAAGATCGGCCCAAAATCCTAGAGATAAGTAAGGGAAACCGAAGGAAGAGAGAGAAAATATTTATGCGGCCAAAATCCACCAAAAAATGGAGTTTAGGACTACTTGTACACTGGTCTTCGTCGACGAGGTCATGAAGACAACTCGTGGATGAACTTTCTCCTCGTCGACAAAATTCAGAATCACCCAAAACCTCCTCTCAATATTTTCTAGTCAACAAAGAGCACCCTTGTCGACGAGCCTAATATGGCGTGTCGTCAATGAACGCTACCTGTTTACCCCCTTTTTATTTTATTTTCTCCCTCTTTTATTTTTATTTAAGTATCATTATTCTTCGGGTCATTACATTCTCTCCTCATAAAATTTCATCCTCGAAATTTGCTATTCATATAATCCATCATCCCTTAAAAATAAAATGGTCTACTTATTTTATTACTTACCCTCACTTATGGCAGAGGAATACTATGGTTAAATTTCAAGTCCTGAGAGATTACATAAACAAAATAAAATTCTCCCAAAACTAAAATACCACTTACTAATAAAACTATTACATGTACCTGCAAAAGAAGCATTACCTAACTACTTACATTTTACCCTGATTAAACTTCTTGAAATAATTGCTGATACTTTTGTCTCATTTGCTCCTCGGACTCCCAAGAAGCTTCTTCTATCGCATAATTCCTCCAAAAAACTTTGACCAGAGGAATCTTCTTGTTACGTAACTCTTGTACTTTCCTATCCAGAATCTGTACTGGCACCTCCTCGTACACAAGTGAATCATTGAGCTCTAATTCACCATAACTGATAATATGAGAAGGGTCTGGGACGTATTTCTTTAACATAGATATGTGAAATACGTCATGAATTCTAATTAACACAGGTGGCAAAGCTAGCCTGTAGGCCACCGGCCCCACTTTCTCTAGGATCTCAAATGGACCGATAAACTTAAGGCTAAGTTTACCCTCCTCCTGAACCTCATAACCCCTTACAATGGAGCTATCTTCAAAAATACATGATCACTAACATCAATTCCAAATTCCTGCTGCGATTATCAGCATAACTCTTCTATCGGCTTTGGGCTGCACTGATTTTCTCTTTGATGAGTTGAACCTTATCATGCACTTGCTGAACAAGCTTTGGTCCCACTACTCGACGCTCACCCACTTCATCCCAAAATAAAGGAGAACGACATCTCCTACCATAAAGAGCCTCAAATGGTGTCATGCCAATGTTGGTCTAATAACGGTTATTATCCACAAATTCCACCAATGGCATGAACTGAGTCCAACTACCCCTAAAATCTAATATGCACGATCGAACAATATCTTCCAATATCTGCATCGTCCTCTCTGTTTGTCCATCCGACTGAGGATGGAATGTCGTGCTAAAAGACAACTAAGACCTTAGTGCTTCCTGCAAACTCTTCTAAAAATGTGACGTGAAATGCAAGTCTCGATCTAACATAATAGATACTGGCACCTCGTGAGAACAAACTATATCCTGAATATAAATCTCTGCCAAATGATTGAGGGAGTAGCTGATCTTGATAGGTAAGAAATGGGAGGTCTTGGTCAAAAGGTCAACAATCACCCAAATGACATTCTGGTCGTGCAACGCCGTCGGCAGTCCTGACATAAAATCCATAGATATATGATCCCACTTCCATTCTGGGATAAATAATGGCTGTAACTGCCCTACCAGCCTCTAATGCTTAACTTTTACCTATTGGCACGTCAAACACTGAGCTACATATTCAGCAATCTTTTTCTTCATACCACTCCACTAGTATGACTCTCGCAGATCCCTATACATTTTCGTACTACCCGGATGAACTGTGCACAAAGATCTGTGAGCCTCCTCTAAAATAGTCTTCTTGATCTCAGTATCGGCAGGAACGCATAATCTGGAATGGAACCGCAAAGTTCCATTGTCGGCAACATTGAATTCCTCCCCCTGACCACTCTACACTCTATCCATCACCTCTGTTAACTCCGGGTCTTCTTTTTTAGTAGCTTTAATTCTCTCCTGCGGAGTAGGTTACACTACTAAATTGGAAATGTGAGTCTGAGAACCACTTTCAACTTATTCAATGCCAAGTCTCTCCAGATCCATCATGATCGGATACTGGATCTTCATAGTCATCAACACTGATTCCCATGATTTCCTACTTAATGCATCAGCTACCACGTTTACTTTCCTGGGTGATAGCTGATGGTGCAGTCAAAATCTTTAATGAGCTCCAACCATCGTCTCTACCTCATATTCAATTCCTTTTGGGTGAAAAAGTACTTCAAACTCTTGTGATCGAAGAAAATCTCACACCGCTCTCCATACAAGTAATGCCTCCAAATCTTCAATGTGTGTACTACTGCAACCAATTCAAGATCATGGGTAAGGTAGTTCTTTTCATATTCTTTCAACTTCCTAGACGTATACACCACCAGCCAGCCATGCAACATCAATACACAACCAAGTCCTTTCAAAGACGCATCACTATAAAAGACATAACCCTCACCCCTTTAACGGGATGACCAATACTGGTGTTGTGACTAGCCACTACTTTAATTCCTGAAAACTCTGCTCACAGCTGTCGTCCCACTCAAATCTGACATTCTTCCTAGTCAGTTATGTCAGAGGTCCTGATAATGCTGATAATCCCTCAACGAAACCACGGTAATACCCAACTAGCCCCAAGAAAATCCTAATTTCCTAGACATTCCTCGGTTTAGTTCAATTCACAACCACCTCAATCTTACTAGGATCCACAGAAATTCCATCTCTAGAAATAACATGCCCCGAAAACACGACCTTTTCAAGCCAGAAATCACATTTACTGAATTTGGCGTACAACTTCTTTTCCCTAAGCGTTTGTAAAATCTTCCTCAAGTCTGTCTCATGCTCCTCATAGCTTCTCAAATAGACCAGTACATCATCAATAAAAATAACAACAAACTGATTTAAATAGGGATGAAAAATCCTATTCATCAAATCCATAAATATAGTAGGAGCATTCGTTAAAAAAAACGGAATAACAAGGAACTCATAATGCTCGTACCTGGTCCTGAAGGTGGTCTTCGAGATGTCTTTTGCTTTCACTTTCACCTGGTGATAGTCGGATCTGAGGTCAATCTTCAAATAAACTCATGTACCCTGGAGCTGGTCAAACAAATCATCTATACGAGGTAGAGGATATTTGTTCTTGACTGTCACTTTATTAATTTCTCTATAATCTATACACATCCTCATAGACCCTTTTTTCTTCTTCACAAATAGAACTGGAGCTCCCCACAGAGATACACTAGGTCGTATAAAGCTCTTATCAAGCAAATCTTGTAACTGATTCTTTAATTCTGCCAATTCTGCTGGCGCCATTTGATATGGTACTTTGGAAATTGGCGTTGTACCTAGAAGTAGATCAATAGGAAAATCTACTTCGCGACCAGGTGGCAAGCCTGGTAACTCATTTGGAAACACATATGTAAACTCTTTTACTACAGGCGTGCTAGCAAGATTCAATTCATTCTCTGACATCTCCTTTACAATTGCCACAAACCTTTGACAACCACTTAGCAGTAGTCTCCTGGCCTAGTTAGCTGAAACTAGCTAAAGCGGGGATTGTACTTGCGACCCTACACACTTGAATTTTGCTTATCCTGGAGGTCTGAATATCACTTCTCATGAATGGCAATCTATACTGGCAAAATTAGCTGCTAACCAATTCATACCGAAGATCACATCGAACCCATGTAGATCTAGCACTATTAAATCAGTGGAAAGGATTCTCCCCTAAATTTCAATTGAACAACCCTAGAGCACTCTATTACACCTCACTGCTGACCTAGTTGGTGTAGATACCAACAACTCAGTATCTAATAATTTTGTTACTACCCTACAAATTCTAGTGCACTCCGAAGACACAAACGAGTGTGTAGCTCTTGAATCAAATAATGCAATAACTTTAAAAGAAAGCATACTAACCATACCTATCACCACATTGCTGACTGTCTCAGCATCACCCGGCGTCAGAGCGAACACTCTAACTGGAGCCGTATTCCTCTGCTGGCCCCCTCGTGGCGCCTGATAACCTCCCCTGTATTGTCAGGGAGCAGGAGTTGCATCTAGTGGTGTAGGGCGATCTCGCACCCTATGACCCTACCCACCACAGCGGTAGCAGACAACTCCATTTGCTCGACACTCTCCCCAGTGTCTCCTCCCACAAGTCTGGCAGATTGGAGGACCCTACACTACATGTACCTCACGACCTCCAATCTCCTGCCTTCGTCCTTTACCATGGTTTCCTCTCCTCCACTGATTATATCTAGGACCCTGCTGGTAGTCCAAAGATGCAGATCTTTTCTTCTGTCCCTGCTCCTCTACATCCAGACGCTCACCAACCTCTACTAGGGCTGCTCTATCGACTAATTTAGCAAAATCCTGGATCCATAGCACTACCACTTACTTGAATATGCTTCACCTCAAGCCTCTCTCAAACTGTCTCACCTTCTTTCACCTCATTAGGCACGATATATGGAGCAAAGCGAAATAGCTCAATAAAACGAGCCGCATACTGCTGGACTGATAACTATCCCTGCTTCAAACTCAGGAACTCCTCCACTTTAACCTCCCTAACAATAGCTGGGAAATATCTATCGAAGAACAACTCTTTAAACCGATCCCAAGTCATGACTATCAGCATCATCCTCTACTGCTCTAGCAGTCTCACAACCATCCACCACCTCTTGACCTCCCCTGTCAATTTATAGGTGGCGAAGAGGACCCTCTGTTCCTCCGTATACTGCAACACGACCAAGACTTTCTCAATCTCTTGTATCCAATTCTCAGCGGCTGCAGGATCGGTCTCTCTTGAAAATGCCGGAGGATTCATCTTCGTAAACTTCTCGATAGTGCATCCATGGCCTGCAGATGGACCACCCTACTCCCTAGAGCTCCTAGCGATCTCAGTCATAACATGCTGAGCCACGCTACATAGTATTGCGTCAGAGTCTAGCTCGCCTGCACTTGAGGGCCCTGCCCCATCACTGCCACTCGCATGGGCACTACCTCCTCCTGGATCCATCCTGAAAAACAAAAAACACAACTCAATAACCTTATCCTTATAATTTACCCACTAAACTTAGCCTCCTATCTCAATACTCTCAGCTTATTTCTAACCCCAGTCCTACATTCTAGGAACATAACCTGACAACAGTTTACTATGGTTTTCATGAAATCGTCACCCCAAGAAAAACACAGAAACCATCACGGAAGTCCTGCCTCTAGACTGTAGAAACAAATTTTAAATCATTTCCCATACTCTGGTATTGTTTTCACTATATTCTAAAGTCTATAGAACCTAACAACCTAAGCTCTGATACAAAACTGTAACGACCAGCTTAATTTTCACATTTTTTTCCTTTTAAATAATAAAATACAATATCAACATATCAAATCTAGTAGGTCATAATCAACTTGAACCTGTGGGTACCAGGGACATACCAGAAACACATTATGGAAGGCTAAGCAGCAAGAAACATAAAAATCATAAACATAACACCATTTATTTCAGTACCAGAGTTACTACATCCATTGTGTTCATATATACATCCCAAAAATAATTCTAGAGCCAATTCTCACCAAAACCATATGGCCCTAACAAAATACTTACCCTTCAAAAGGGGCAGATCAGTTGAATCTATCCCAGCGGAGCTTTATCCGCTTTCCTATCAGGGGCTCCTGAAAATTTCATGTAATTCAAGGTGAGACACCTCTCAGTAAGGGAAATAAACTAATACTAGTGTGTGGCAACATGAGTTTTTTGTGTTATACGTAAACTATATGTAAACATATTTAGTAAACTGTTATATCATATCTAGGAAAATATATTTCATTATAGCATGGCAGAACATACTGCATTTTCATAAACATACTTCATCTTATATGATAATAATACGAAAACAATCTTGGTAGGTTAGCTGGTTGTTGTCATGTATTACATCCACATGACTGGGTTGTGTCGCTCGAAGGCGGGATCTAACAATGGTTGGACGACCACTGCTAAGTCAAAAGTATAGTCTCTAAGTTCGATGGGTCTGCCAGACCTAGTCCGTACACTAGGGGGGCTCACACTTCTTAAAACCACATCGACTATCCATTCTCATGCTACTCCGTACAGCAGTGTTAACACAATAACGTGATGATCACGAACACATAGCAGCAGTACTGTGCAAGTGCTAGCCTAAACCAAGCCAACCAGGTTCTAATAACGTATAGCATATAATCAAACTATGATACATGGATATTTCATATTATTAATTGCCAAATCAATATCGTCACATCAATTTGCATATTTATATACATCATGAAAATTATCGACCCATACGCCGACATTTCATATTTTAACATAGCTTGACCCGTACGCCAGAAAATCATATCCATAGCACAGCCCATATGCTGGAAAAACATACCTATAGCTTGGCCCGTATGCCAGCAAAACATATCCATAGCTCGGCCCGTATGCCAAAAAAACATATCCATAGTTCGGCCTGTACGTCAGGATATCATATCCATAGCTCAGCCCGTATGCCAGAAAATCATATAAAATTCTCGACCCATATGCCGGTTTTTCATTATAAAATCCATATTTTTATCGTATTCCCAGAAAAATCGTATTTCATTGTAAATTCTACTCATGCCACACGAAATAAGTTTCATACATATTTAAACATATCATCTTATACAACATTATTTCCCAAACCTAAAGCATATATAAATATATTTATTTTCCTGAAATCAGATGTCGTAATATTATACATATATTTTCATAAAATAATTAGCTTAGTTTATCCCCTTACCTGAGTCCTGAAAAGCCCCTAAAATAAAAAGTTCTGCACCCACAGGGTTCCTCTTTCAACACCCTGAAAATGACATTCCCCATAACTAAACTTCAGTATTTCTACGCGTACTACGCTTCCTACAACTGTTAAGAAGTCAAATATTGAGTAGAAAACCTTAACCTGAGTTTGGGATGAATTTCAAACTCACCCCACTGACGATCCACTCCAATAGATATGCAGAGAACTTTCCTAAGAGTATCATGGTGGCTTCAGATCGTTGAACTGGTAAAAGATCGGCCCGAAATCCTAAAGAGAAGTAAGGGGAACCGAAGGAAGAGAGAGAAAATATTTTTTCGACCAAAATCCACCAAAAAATGGTGTTTAGGACTACTTATACACTAGCCTTCATCGATGAGCCACGTCACTTCGTCGACGAGGTCATGAAGACAACTCGTCAACGAACTCTCTCCTCGTCGATGAAATTCAGAATCACCCAAAACCCCCTCTCAGTATTTTCTCGTTGACAAAGTGCACCCTCATCGACGAGCCCAATATGGCGCGTCGTGTTCGTCGACGAAGATCTACTGTACCCCCTTTTATTTTCTTTTATCCCTCTTTTATTATTATTTAATTACCATTATTTTTCGAGTCATTACAAATAAAATGTTTTGTCATCACTCTAGGC
The DNA here is from genome assembly GCF_029873635.1 of Malania oleifera. Lineage (NCBI taxonomy): Eukaryota > Viridiplantae > Streptophyta > Magnoliopsida > Santalales > Ximeniaceae > Malania > Malania oleifera. The sequence goes on along the minus strand of NC_080420.1, from coordinate 57,429,279 downwards.
TTGAAGCACTATTGGTCATAAATGACTAATATATATTGAATGCTCATCATATGACATCCCTTCTACTCACCAATTGTATCCTCGCTTCATATCATAATCATACCTAAAGGATACATTCCATTGTCCAAAGATCTATATTCAAAAATTCATACTCTTCTAGATGCTCTTTGCCTAAGCCTGGACATAATTACATGCACGAAAATATTTTGTATATTGTCCTACTTATCAAAATAATCTCCTGAACTAAATAAAGATTTAATCGTTAAGAGTATTTATGTAAACTTCCATTCACAAACTCTCAAACCTTAAACTCAAATCTTTTAGAGCTTCAAATGATGTTGAATGGCTAATATGATTGCACTAGGTCTCAATCTAGATGAATGCATAAAAATCAAGTTGGCCTATGCATGTGCATTTTTAGATCGAAAGTCATTCTAACTTGTGCCTCTCACATTTTTGAAGATCATAAGATAAGAGGCAAATATAGGCTTAAAACACTCAAAGAAATATTTATTGTGACTTTTTGGTCCAATAAGCCTAAAGCCTCAATGCCAAGTCTAAATCATTGAAAATATTATATCTCTTGGCTAAAGAACTAGAAAAATTGAAAGAGGCATAAATTGATTAAGTGCACAACTTAGGGGGAGCATCATCTTCGTAACTCCTTAAATTAAATGCTCTCATTATCTCATAACATTCATATCCATATGCCTTAATGAATAACAATACTGTACTAAACTTAAATCTATCATTTGTTCTCTACTATTTATATTCTTTGATAGACAGATTACATTTTATGAATTATTGATTGCTGCTTGATTGCATGCTTAGTCTAGAATGCCTCCTGCATGGTGGATGCAGTTGATGAGAATTGCATGCTGGTAGTGGATATAAGTTCTTATGTGCCTTGAAACTGAATTTTAAATTGTTTGTTTGAACCTATTAGGTACAGGTTTTATGAAAAAATGTCTGATTTACATACGACATGCTGCTGAAATTTTGACAAGATTTTTTTTTCCTAAAGTAAAACCTTGTACAAAGATGATTATGATAAAATAAACGTTAAAATATTTTTGAAAGGATGAGTGAAAACTGAAACTTTTGAATTTCATCCTTACAGAATCAAGTATTGTGAGGAGCTTAGCTCCATCCCTAGAAAAGAGCATAATGGCCTCATATGCATCATGTTGTGCTCAAAAAACACTGAACATTATATCTTATACTTAACGCTTTATGATATGATATTGAATGTTCTTGGTTCATGAACTACATTGCATGCCTTAATATCTATTTCTGATGCATGTGTAATCCATAGGAATAGCTATATTGGTTGCATAAAAGAGTAAATTAATCTTTACTAGTACATTTATTTTAAGAAATTTAAAATGAAGGCTTATACTATTTAGCATAATGAAATTAGCCTTTAACTGGTATAAGCAGTTTATTTCATCTAAGCTATAATTCAAATTGAAGAGGGGAGCATCTAAACATAAATTCCTTTTTTTTTTTTTTTGCTCACAATAATTTTTAGTTTAGATCTTATCTGAACTTGTTGTGGCGTGTGATAAAATGAATTGACTGTATTGAAAATCTTATGTTGAAAATTGTTGTTTTGCCACAGTCATCTATTTTGCCATATGATCTTGCATGTGATTGATAAACTTTTAGGATCCATATGGTTGTCCTATTCTGGTTATATTATGAAATTATATTTAAATGCTAAAACTAGAATAATGTTGCTTGCTTGCAAGATCTTTAAATTTTTGGCAAGCACCCCCAGCACTTTTGAAAACATCATTAGGGGAATATATGTTTATATACATACATATTATTATTACATACATGTATTTTTTTTAAAGTGCATAATTGGCTCAATAATTTCACATGTAAATGCATGTGAACTTGTTAGACTATGTTTGTGCTCAAACCAACTATTTGCTATCATATGTTGTGTGCTTTAAACTCAAATCTTCCACGGGTCTTATGATATGTTTTAATTGCAATGGTTTGTGTATATTTATGGTCTAGTCTTGTTTCATGTCATTTAAATCATTTAAATTACCAGTTTCATTGTTTATGTACTTAATTGCTGAGGTTATCTTTGTCATTCATTTTGCATTGTATGGCTATTATATTTCTTGAATAATTGAAAGTTATACTTCTGTTTTATGTCTTGATCATACTGGACTGTTTGAGTTGGTAGTTGTGGATAAACTGTTATTCTAAAACTCAATCAGGTCATTTCTACACAGGTATTTTTTGGAAAATGCTATATTTTCAAACGACTTGCTGTTGAAATTTCTAAAACCTTTCCCAAACCTATCTTGTATCTAAATGAATCATACTCAAAGCCTATGCCCTTATATATATCATAGCCCTTTTTGTTGTTGCCAAAAGGGGGAGAAGAGGCAAAATTGGGTACCTTGGAAAAATGTTTTTTTTTTTTTTTTGAATTATAAAATATTTACATTTCCCTTATGCATAGTTTTAAGAAGATCCTTTCTTGGTTGTACCCACTTTTGCGCAAAGTATTTGTCATCATCAAAAAAGGGGAGATTGTTGACCTTATAGGTCATTCCCGATTTTGATAATGACAAATACCCTTTGTATTTGATGACTTTCAAGTTTGTGTGCAGGATAATACTAAGTTGGATCACATTGATAACATGCAACAACTTGAACAAAATATGAAGACCCCGACACATTTATTATTTGTTGTAATAATTTCATTTGAAATGGGTCTGTAATAATCACTGCATATCATGCATGTAGGAGTAAGTAAGCTCAAATGACCCTAAAATGGCCCTTAGGTCCCTTCACTTGAATGCACATGAATATAGGACCTTTTTCCCAAAATCCATGAGGTTTTGAGCAACCAAACTTGGCAAGTATACTTGCCTCGGTCGACCAAACCGTGCAAAAGTCAGAAAGTTGACTTAGGCTTTGGGCGACCAAACCTAAATGACCATAGCGTCCTCGGGTGACCGAATCACTATTTTGACTTTTTGCACCAACTCAACAGCCTAAACTTCATGTTCAAATTTGCCTCGGGCTACCGAAAACATGAGTTTCGTAGACCGAACTCAAGACCGGGTGACCAAACCGCCGTCTTTTGAAATTGTTCTCAGTTCAGCAAATCGAACCAAAATTCAGGCACCCGAACATGAAAAACCTGCTTTTTCCATTGTGTCTATTCGGGCAACCAAACTTATAGTTCGATCAATCAAAACTCTCGGGTTGCTCATTTTTAATCGTGGTAACTCGGGTTAATTAAGGGAAAAATGGTTTAAAAAAATTTAATTATCCCCTCTATGTCCTATCAGTCATATTTTTGGTAGAGGCTATATATATACCTTCAATTGCAATAATTAGTATATGGCCCTATTCCTTCATACAAACCCCATACACTCATATACTATCCTTTTTTTGAGAAATCAAAGTCTTGTGAGTATTTATTTCATCGTTCTATTGTGCTAAAAGCCCTCGTTTGTGAATTGCATATTTGTTTTTCGAATGAGGGTTAAGCAAAGATTTTTCCCCTTGATTTCATTTAATAAATCTTTGGTTGGGAAAAATCTTATAGCTAAGTGAGTCTTTACATTATTATTGCAAGACTCATTAGGGCTTGTATTTTTGTGTGTGCAAAAATATTTTTACAAGATCTTTGTACTTTGATATTGAGAAAATTATTTTTGAGATATTCTAAATTTCCATTGGTACAAAAATTTGAAACCCTAAACCTTGATTGAGATTTATCTTTACTTAGTTTCAAATATTAGCTTGTTAACACACTCTTGTGCTTGATTGAACATTGATATTAGATTGAGTGTTTTTGCACACGTATTGCACTGAGCTTATAGTTCCTATCTGTTTGAGGTGCATTGATTAGTGCTTGTGCGTAGTGGTACATATCTGGTTGTGTAAGAAGCATTTGTGTGTACGTAAATTTTTATATCTGTTGTATTCTAGGCGTGGGCCTAAAAAAGGAGACTAGCCTTGTTGAATAGTCCCGGATTAGCTTAGACCTGGTTATGAAAGCTAGGTGCACCATCCTGGTAAGGTGCGGTGGTAGGTTGAGGTCAGCCCCATTAATTGATCCGGTTGTAACGAGTGCCGCTCCACCCGTTAAGTGAGCATTAGTGGAATCCTTGTACTGGTGAGCCAAGGCAAGGATGTAGCAGTATTGGCCGAACCCCAATAATATATCTAGTGTTAATTTTATTTTTCGTAATTTATTTTCTGCATTTGTATGTTTGTGTTTATTGTTTGAATATTTGATTAGGTGTACAATTACATAGAAAGACCTTAGGTTTGTGTAAAACTGATTGTTGGATTAGTTGAACCTAGGACAAAATTTTAAATACCCAAGTCACCCCTCTTCTTGGGATTACACCAAGGCTAACAACATAACTATGCACGATTGCCACCCCCCCCCCAAACTTGGCCTGCCTAGCCTACTACACCGACAACCTCTAAGAGTCAGTAACACAATGGGTATCCTACTACACCGCCTACACTTCTAGGCTAATCGGCCATCGAACCACACTTCCTGAACAGTGTGGTTGCACTATCAGCTATACCGAATCTTGTTTGCCCAGCCAACTCACCGACAACCTCTGGGGGTCGACACTCAGTAGGTCTCCTACTACACCGATTTGATTAGCTAGCTACAGTACCGTGCCCTTAATATACGTAACAGTCCGGGCTCTATTACTAGAAAATACATTTCACATAATATATTTCTGTTCATAAATAACATTTCCATATTTTTGTAATAAAATCTGGCTTTTACATATTTTTGAATAAAAACTGTCATTTCATATTCTCTGAATAAATCATCATAATAAAACTGATCTCGGCATCTAGGCCAGCTGTCATATCTCGACATCTGCGCCGACTCATATCATAATATACTAAAAATATCTTTAACATCTGTACTATCTATAATCTTCTAAAAATTACTAAAAAACCATACATATTCTTTGAAATAATAACATTTCTAACATACTGATGTTACATTAAATTTATACTCATTCCACATGAGTTCTACTCTGTATAATACTATAACATGCTATAAAATCTATTTCTCTGTTCAACACTAGTATTTCCAAAATACATTAATTTATAAATAAATTTCTGAAAATACTTGACTTAATCTATTCCCTTACCTGATTCCTGCGAAGCCTGATAAAAACCCTAAATCACACCTATGGCGTTCCAAATTCCAAACCCTGAAATCACATTCACCCTAGTTCACTCAACTCAAACCCCAGTATATTAACATCTAACACATTTCTTGGATTCTGAAATTCCAAAATAAGCACATAAACCCTAAAATTACCAACTTACCCTGATTTTGGGATGGTGCCCAAGATACTCAAATCAACATTCTACTCCGACTAAGTTGTAGAGAATCTCCTCAGGATCATCGTGGTAACTTCTGATCGTCGAAAAGGGGAGGAGTGGAGCCGAAATCGTAGAGAGAAGTGAGGGAAACCGAATTCTAGAGGGAGAAACAGAACAGGAACAGAATTTCTTGCTGAAAATGTGATTTATATGTATTTATAGATGAATGGCCACGTGGCTTCGTCGACAAGACATGTGGACTCGTCGACGAACCGAAGAAGGGAGTTTGTTAATGAACCCATGAACCTCATCGCCAAACCTAAAAGTTTTGAAACCCTACTCTCTACATCTCTTCGTCTATGAGACATATGTCCTCGTTGACTAATCAAATAAGGCTTCGTCGATGAGCTTAGGGCACTCGTCGACGAAGCCCTGTTGTTCCCCTTTTAAAATTTATTTTTCCTTATTTTCTCCTTTCTTTTCTTTCATTTACTCTTTTCCTTCATTAATTTCATAATTTAAATTTTCCGAGTCTCTACATTCTCCCCTTTTTATAAAAATTTCATCCTCGAAATTTGCTATCTCTGCTATACACCATCCTATGAGGAAAAAATTGCTACTTATTTTATTAATTACCCTCACTTATGGCAGAGGAATATCATGGTTACAATTATGGTTATGAGAGATTACAATAACCAACCAAAATTTTCTCAAAACCCACTATATCCTATAAACCAAAACACAATTTATACATTTATTACTCTGCACTACATAAAATAAAATCAACACATTACTTACTTTACTTGAGCCATTTCTCTTCCTTTCTTTGACTAATGTTGATCCCCACCGAACAGATGTGGGTACCTCTGTCGTATTTCCTTCTCTAACTCCCATGAGGTGTCATCCACTGCATGATTCTTCCACAATACTTTCACTAGGGGAATTTTCTTGGTGCACAACTCTTGTTCCTTTCTATTTAGTATCTGCACTGGTATTTCTTCATATGTTAAGGTATCTTTAAGCTCCAACTCCTCATAGCTGATTACCTGGGAGGGATCTAAGATGTATTTTCTCAGCATGGAAACATGAAATACGTCATGAATCTTGGATAGAGCTAGTGGTAAAGCTAGCCTGTAGGCGATTGAACCCACTCTCTCAAGTATCTCGAATGGGCCAATAAACCCAGGGCTCAGCTTACCCTTTTTCCCAAATATCATAGCTCCTCTCAGTGGTGCTATTCTCAAAAATACCCAATCTCCCACATCGAACTCCAATTTTTGACAACAAGTATCAGCATAGCTTTTCTGTCGACTTTGAGTTGCACTAATTCGGTCTTTAATAAGTTGGGCTTTACTATACGCCTGTTGCACCAACTCTATGCCCAAAAGTCGCCTTTCACCCACTTCATCCTAATATAGTGGAGAATGACATCTCCTACCATATAATGCCTTGTGTGGTACCATTTCGATGCTAGCTTGGTAGCTGCTATTATACGCGAATTCAACCAGCGGCATATATTGGGTCCAACTACCCTCGAAATCTAGCACACAAGCTCGTAACATTTTCGCAAGTATCTGGATCGTCCTCTCAGTCTGCCCATCAGTCTGAGGATGTAAAACTATGCTAAATGAAAATTGAGACCCCAAAGTTTCCTGCAAACTCATCCAAAATCGCGATGTAAATCATGGGTCTCGGTTTGAAACTATGGATACTGGCACACCATGGGGTCGAACTATCTCCTAAATGTATAACTATGCTAGTCTGTTCATAGAGTAGTTAACTTTAATAAGGAGAAAATGAGTAGTCTTCATCAGCCGATTTACAATCACCCAAATGGCATTTGGCCCATGCAATGCCATCGATAACCCTATAATGAATCCATGGATATATGATCCCACTTCCACTCAGGAATGTGGAGTGACTGCAATTGTCCTACCAATCTCTAGTGCTCAGCCTTCACCTGCTGGCACATTAAACACTGCTCCACAAACTCAGCTATCTCCTTTTTCATACCACTTCACCAGAAAGACTCCCGAAGATCCCAATACATCTTAGTGCTCCCGAAATGTACTGTGTAAAGATATCTGTGTGCCTCCTCTAGAATATACCTCTTAATTCTAGCATTTGCAGGTAGGCACAGCCTGGTACAAAACCTTAGAGCTCCATCATCTGAAATATTAAAGTTCTCCCCCTATCCGTCCTGCACTTTATCCATCAATTCTTCTAATTCTTGATCATTCCTTTGAGCAGCTATAATTCTCTCATGCAGGGTAGCCTATAGTACTAAATTAGCAATAAATGCCTCGTGCTCACCCTCTACTAACTCCACACTGAGCCTCTACAATTCCATCTGAATCAGGTGTTGAATCATCCCTACTGATAGTGCTACTTCCACTGATTTCTAGCTTAAAGCATCAACCACCACGTTTGCTTTCCCCAGGTGGTAACTGATGGTGAAATTGTAATCCTTAATAAGTTCTAACCATCTCCTCTACCTCATATTCAATTTTTTCTATGTGAAGAAATACTTCAAACTTTTATGGTCAGTGAAGATCTCACATCTCCCACCATAAAGATAATGCCTCTAGATCTTTAGAGCATACACCACTACATCTAACTCTAAATCATGGTTAGGATAGTTCTTTCATACTCCTTAAGCTGTCGAGAAGCAGAACCAATAACCCTCCCGTACTGCATCAACACACACCCTTCAGAGATGTGTCACTGTATATAACAAATCCATCCTCTCTTGATGGGATGGATAACACCGGTGTAAAGACAAGCCGCAGTTTCAAATCTTAGAAACTCTGTTCACACTCGTCAGTTCATTCGAACTTCACATTTTTCCTAGTGAGCCATGTTGATGGACCCAATATTTTGGAAAAACCATCCACAAAACGCCAATAGTACCCTGCCAGACTAAGGAAACTTCTAACCTCCTAAACACTTCCCAGTTTTACCCAATTCACCACTGCTTCTATTTTACTTAGATCTATCGATATGCCATCCCTAGAGATCATATGCCCAAGGGAAGTGACCTACCTAAGCTAGAATTCACATTTCTTGAATTTAGCGTACAACTTATTTTCTGTCAGTACCTGCAGTACTAATCTCATATGATCTCCATGCTCTTCAAAACTCTTCGAGTAGACCAGTATATTGTCAATAAATACCATAACAAACTGGTCCAAGTACTGGTGGAACACTCGATTCATCAAATCCATAAACGCTGCAGGTGCATTAGTCAGACCAAATGGAATAAATAGAAATTCATAATGGCCATATCTAGTACTGAATGTCGTCTTTGGAATATCCTCCACTTTAACTTTCACCTGGTGATATCCCGATCGAAGGTCAATCTTGCAGTAAACCTAGGTCCCCTAGAGCTGATCAAATAAATCATCAATTCTAGAAAGATATTGGAATTGGTGTATTCCCAAGAGGGGGGGGTGAATTGGGTATTTAAAATTTATTCATAGGTGTATCCAAATCAATAGCAATAATACTTAACCTAGGGTCTGTCTATATACTCATAAACCCAAATGCGCAGATAAATGTAAGATGCGGAAATTAAATCATGCGCAACATTCACACAATAACATACATGTGCAGGAATATAAATTTCGAAAATATAAAATAGGGCTTACGCGATATGTTATCGAGGTTCGACCAACTGTGCCTATGTCCCTGCCTCAGCTTGCAAGTCCGAGGATTATCACTATTGCTCACTTAACGAGTGGAGCGACACCAATTACAACCAGGTCAAATTACACCAGGGTTGAGCTCAACCTTTACAAGTTCTCTTTACGGGGCAGAGAAGGCCCTACCGATCCTTACGGGCTAGATCAATGCCCCCTCAGGCCACACCTGGAATATAACCATGAAATACAAATTTGTGTACAATTCAAATTGCTTCTATCACAAGAAAATTATGTACCGATACACACATGTAATAATCAACGCACTTCAATATGATAAGAACTATAAGCTTAATGTAATATGTGTGCTAACACTTAATCTTATGTCAATAGCCAATCAAGTGCAAGAGTGCATTTTCAAACAATCTTTGAAGCAGTATATCAAAATATCTCAATCACAAGTAGGGTTTCAAAGATATCCAAATAGTTTAATCAAAGTATCTCTAAAATGATTTTCTCAAAATTCTAGCACAAGAGATATTTGAGAATAAGCTTATCAAATGATTTTTGCAATAACACAATACAAGACAAGCTTGATGAGTCTTACAATAATGGTGCAAAGACTCACTAGCTGGAAATTTTTCCCTACTCAATGAGTTTATTAATTAAATCAAGAGGAAAAACTTTGGCTAAAAACTCTCAATCAAAAATCAACAAGCAATTAAGCTGATGAGAGTTTGTGCAAGTAAGAATAATGTGGAATCACTCAAGGACACTCTCACCAAGTTTGATTTAGCAAGGGAATAACAATGTGGGAGTGTATAGGATATGTATCGGAAAAATAAGCTCTCAAAATATTCAGAGGATTTTTGGCTAATACAATCACTAATCTTATCTTAATTGAGCAAATGAACTCATATTTATAGACATGGGAAGAATTATGACCGTTGGGGGCACCAGAGGAATTATTAAAATTATTTCAAAAGAGTTTAGGAAAATTAACCCTGTTTTAACCCCAATTAACCTTGGTAAAAATTGAGCAACCCAAGAGTTTCAATTGACCATTTTTAAGGTTCGGTTAACTAGACTACTTAGTTCGATCGACTTGGGCATTTTTGAACTGAGGATTTGGTTGACCAGATTTGAGGCAATTTTGGACCTTCGAGGTTCAGTCGACCGGGTCAAGTTCGGTTGACCAAATTTCATGGGTTCGGTCGACCATGTCATTTTATAACTAGAGGTTCGATCGAACTAAGTGTTAGGAAATCCCCACGTGCCAGTTCGGTCGACCAAAGCGTTGAAGTTCATTTCAAACTTGGTTGATCAAATGGTCAACTGTTGACCTTGGGGAGGTTCGGTTGACTGAAAGTACTCTATATGTTAAGGTTCAGTCGACCAAACACACTAACTTTGTGCATTCAATTCCTAACTTTGTTTTAAAGACACCCATGTTCACATAATTGTTACTTCAAAGTTATAAGGAATTTTTCATGTGATAATTTGGGACCTAAAGCCAATCTATGGTCTTTTAACTCATCCCTAAAAATCCTGCGTCGATCGACCGAAGGGTGATCCCTAAGGTTATTCAACAGTCTTGAGCTTATAGTCCCTACCATGCATGATATGCAGATTATTACAGACTGATAGATAATTAATACAAACTCTAATGATAAATATAAAAATATAATACAACTTGAAACAAAAATCGACCTTCATGCGCTGCTCCTTTGCAACTCCATGGAATACGCTGGGGTCTACTCGTTCAGGTGCTCTTACGGTTTTCACATTGCATCATTATCTGTGCTAACTAAAACATAAACCTGCTCAAGTACTCAAATCACACAGATGAGATACTGTGATTTGTCATAATCAAAATACTTTAAAAGGCACTCACTTTCTTGATTAGTTAGGAACCCAGTAGTAGGTAGTTGTTTCCAGTGCATAAATGTATAACGGTGGTTTTCATGCTATTATGCTTTAAAAGATACCCGATTTTTGTTTAGTTAGGACACCGGTAATAGGTAGTCCTTTCCAATACACAATTGCTTCCCTATTTTTCTTTTTTTCTTTTTTTTTCTTTTTTTTATTTTTTTGATTTTTTGATTTTTTGATTTTTTGATTTTTTCCAATCAATCCCTCACTTGTTTCTTATTTTCATTTGCTTCAAACTTTTGTTTTAAGCCATTAGGATACTGTTCATTAGAGTCCCAAACAATTGAACTGTATATCGACAAAAATTGGTCTAAGGTAGTTGTTCTAAGTTTTCAAACCTGTGTAGTGTGTAGCAAGACTTTCAACCTCCTTCCCTTGGATGAAACTAAGTGAAATGGATAAAAATATCTTTTGATTTAAACTTTTGATTGCACTACATCCTACATATTCAAAAAATATTTGGCATGTAACGTTCACAAATGAGGAATTTAGCATGCTTTGAGCTGCATAACAATTGCAAATATCACATTAAAACTCTTTCACGTGACAACACACAATATCACATGCAAATGCTCTCTCCCCAACTAAAATGCAACATTGTCCTCAATGTAAAAGCATAAAGGAGATAGAAAAGATAATAATGAGGGAATTAGAAGCGTACCTGGGTGGAGAAATAAGGGAAAGAAAAACTGAAACTAAAGGAAAATGTACCTATCAATAAACTAAAAATAAGACAAAATGAAACAATGGAAAGAAAAACATCATAGTGTGTCTAAAGGAGGCTTGGGAGGAATTTTGTCTAGTGGGTGCAGATTTATAAATTGAACTGGCAAGTCTCCAAATTTAAGTCACCACAATGAGTTAGTTTTGTTATCTACACATAAGTGATCTCTGAATAAATCAATACTCTCCACAATATTAGACAACACATTTTCAAATTATCTTTCTTGTTTTAACAAGTAAGGATCCTTATCTAGTATAGTTTCTAGGAAATTTACTTCTTTAAGAAACGATCTTTGAGGAAAAGTTTTCAGAACAGTTACCTTTAGTTCTTCAAAAGCATCAACATTAAAACTTGTACCTGGTTCCTTGAAGGTTAAACTCTCACCATTCTGCCCAACTTCTTTATCTGGTTCACCAGTCACCTTACCATTACTGAGATTTGCTTCGGCATTGCAATCATTGACATTTGCTTCAATAGAGGATGACGGTTCCATGATTGCAATCTGCACTTGAGTATCTGGCTGGGTTTGAAATTGGGATTCATCTATCTCCAAAGCATTCAATAATGTGTTTAGCCTAGTCAAATTGGTGCCTATCTCATTGATGGCTTGAGAAGTTTGAGAGTTGATCACATTTTGGCTTGCCATGAACTGTTGCAAGCTAACAGTTAGCTTCTGTATGGGATTTTCCATGTCCCTTCCCTGCATTGGAGGAGACTGATTTGCAAAGTAAGAGGGTCCCAAGCCTTGGCTAGCTGCTGCATAAGGAATGAATTGACTTTGTCCCTACGGAGATGGCCCCACTTGGTCATTTTTCTAGCTGAAATTTGGATGACTTCTCCAACCTGTATTGTAAGTATTAGAATAAGGTTCAGAAGAAATCTCAGAAACCATATACATTGGGTTAGATTGATCAAGCAAAACTTCCTTAAAAGCATGAATAGTTGGGCATGCATCAGTCACATGCCCTGGATCCTCACATATGCTGCATTTTTCAAAAGATGATGGTAAAACATGCATTTCATTTACCTTCTTAAGCTCAATGGAATCTAACCTTTTGGACATCAATGCAAGCTTAGCATTCAAATCATCGACTTCTTTCAATTGATACTTACTTCCCCTACTAATACATTTTTGCTTTTCAGATCTATTATACACATAAGAGACATCCCAAGATTGGGTATTTTCAGCCAAATAATCAAAATAATCAAAAGCTTCTTCGAGCCCTTTATTGAAAAACTCACCATTGCACATTGTTTCTACAAATTGCCTCATTTTGGTTGCAACCCCTCATAAAAAAAACTAATGACCCTCCAATTCTTATACCCATGGTGAGGACATGCATTTAATAGGTCTTTGAAATGTTTCCAACACTGATAAAATGTTTCCACATCCTTTTGGCAAAAATTCATGATTTGTCTTTTCAAAGCATTAGTTCTTTGCATGGGAAAAAATTTCTTTAAAAACTCAGTTTGCATTTCTTGCCAAGTCCTAATGGATCTTGGTCTTAAGGAATTCAACCATGTTTTTGCCTTGCCTTTTAAAGAAAATGGAAATAATTTCAGTCTTATTACCTCTTCCGTGCATGTTCTATCCATGACTATGGAACACACTTCTTCAAACTCTTTGATATGCAAATATGGGTTTTCAGATTCAATGCCATGAAAATGAGGTAACAATGGAATCATCCCAAGTTTAAAATTTAAAGCATTTGCATTCAAAGGTAGAATAATATAGGATGGGGTTCTGGTCCTAATAGGTTGCAAATATTCTTTAAAGGTCCTATTAGGGTTCTTCCTATCATGAGGTTCATTCTCAGCCATGATGCTATGCGTGTCAGATGATGATTCAAGTGATTCAAGTGAAATAGGTTCACTCGATGATGAGATGGATGAGTTTGTCATGACCATTCTAAATGTGTTATCTCTAACCTAACCAGACGTACAAACTCAGTATAAATGAAATAAAACAAAAATAAAAGCAAATAGGTCAAAGGAGAGGAAGTAGATATCACCCAGGTTGTTAAGACATTCACAACTCTATAAAGACCCTCTCTAAAATCTGAGAAACACTTCGATGACACCAATTAGTCCCCAGCAACGGCGCCAAAAACTTGACTCATTCTGAGTTGTGCTTCCAAGTGCAGAAATATCAAGTTGTATCAAGGATAAGTTTAGGATCGTATTCCACAAGGACCACTGAGTATCAAAGTATTTATGAAAGTTTAGTGAAATCCTGTTGCTGTAAAATGTGGTTTGAAAATCTTTTTTGTCTTTTATGATTTTGAAAATAGTAAATAAAATGGGAGGTATTTGAGAAAAATGCTAAAGTGTGACTGAACTTTTATCGAATTTCCAAAAATATAAACCTACTAACACAACCAAACTAAATAGATTAACTGAAACAATTTACCAAACACTCAGGTTACGAGTTCAACGTCTGTTTGCTTCCACTATTTACTAATTCCCTAGGCCTTACTCCTCTTCTTGTTAATCCAATCAAGGCATTAATAAGATGAAATTTTATTACTAAAGCTCGAGTATATTTTCCATATCTGAACGAAAGAAAATAAAAACTCTCATTAAGCATCAACCCAATTTCATGTAAAAATTAGTTGATGAAAATCCTAGATTAAATCAAGGTTTTGATGTGTTTAACATCAACAATAAAACAAGAAATAAGAGCCAGCGATTTATCAACGATGCCTTCAATTTTTTATTTTAGCCAAATAAAAGTTATCAATAATATCATAAGAGAACTAACATACCATGGAACGCAAACGACATTGACCCACAACCCAAGTTACCGAACTTAGCCACTCATGCCTGCAATCCATAATTTTCGAGTCAAATTAATTCCACAGTCGCTCATTGCATTAATAAAACGAAAGACAAAAAATTAAAACAACTAATTATTTCAATCTTGAAGCATTTAAGATAACAAACTAAAGGATAAGAAATTAAATTAACCTAATAAATCACTAAAATAACAACGTAAAAATTAATATTTAAACCCAACATTAACTACTCAAATAATAAAGTGAAGAAAAATACTCAATCTAATATTAAACTAAATAATGTATTAAAACAACCATAAAAAAAATATTAAACATGAGAGAGAGGAAGAGAGAGCTCGTGTACGGTTGCTATGCAGTTGGAGTGGAGCTAGTGGCTTCGGGTGATCTGCAAAACATGGTTGGTTCGCTTGGCTGCTGCTGGAAGTTGGTCTAGCTTGGAAGAAACCTCTCGGGTGGTGGCTGTCTAGTCTCTGGTGGTGCTACGGTCGTGCATCTGCGGTTGCAGCAACTCCGACTAGGCTTCACGGTGGCTGGTGACTCATGGCCGGTTGGCTGGGAAAAAAAGGAAAACAGGAAGGAGAATGGTAGGGGAGAAGAGAGGAGCAAGGCAGAGTTCAGGGAAGGATAGGGAGAGAGGGTGTGCTGGGGCACAAAATGAACATGGGAGAAAAAAACAACAAATAGAAGGGGGAGGGGGGCTGCCCTATGACCCGCGTCCGAGATCTAGTAAGTTGACCCGACCTAGCTTGCATGGCCAGGTCACATCAGGTAATATATATATTCTTTTTTATTTCTTTTTTTTTTTTCTTCTCATTTTTCTCTCCATGAACACGGTCCATTTTGACTCTTCTAGAGCTCATTTCTCTCAAAACTCAAAACACAAAAGTTGTAGATAATCTTCTCATATTTCTCCAAAAATTTGAATCATCTCAATCGAAGCTCATACGGGACAGTTATGTGCAATTTACAAACTGATGCCAGTTTTGGCTCCTGAGGATTTTCCTGGGATAAAAAATTGCCAAAAATTCATAAATTGTTCAATAAAATTCAAAAATTATAAATAGATCACTTTGTTAAAATATTGAAGTAATTAGGCATTTAATTAAAAATATAAGCCTTAATGATCGGATTAAGATACTTAATTACGTAGTTTAAGCGCGTAATCAGTGAGTGTATAGGATGTGTAATGGAAAAATAAGCTCTCAAAATATTCAAAGGATTTTTGGCTAATCCAATCACTAATATTATCTTAATTAAGCAAATGAACTCATATTTATGGAAAGAATTATGACCATTGGGGACACTAAAGGAATTATTAAAAAAATTTTAAAAGAGTTTAAGAAAATTAACCCTATTTTAACCCTAATTAACCTCGGTAAAAATCGAGCAACCCAAGAGTTTCGGTTGACCATTTTTAAGGTTCGATCAACCAGACTACTTAGTTCGGTCGACTAGGGTATTTTTGAACTGAGGATTTGGTCAACTAGATTTGAGGCAATTTTGGACCTCCGAGTTTCGGTCGACTGGGTCAAGTTCGGTTGACCAAATTTCATGGGTTCGATGGACCATGTCATTTTATAACTAGAGGTTTAGTCGACCAGGGTGTTGGGAAATCCCCATATGCCATTTCGGTCGACCAGAGCGTTGAAGTTCATTTCAAACTAATTCGACCGAATGATCAACTGTTGACCTTGGGGAGGTTTGGTTGACCGAAGGTACTCTGTATGTTAGGGTTCGGTCGACCAAACACACTAACTTTGTACATTCAATTCCTAACTTTGTTTTAAAGACACCCATGTTCACATAATTGTTACTTCTAAGTTATAAAGGATTTTTCATGTGAGAATTTGGGACCTAAAGCCTGTTTATGGTCTTTGAGCTCATCCCTAAAAATCCGGCATCGGTTGACCAAAGGGTGATCCCTAAGGTTATTCAACAGTCTTGAGCTTATAGTCCCTACCATGCATGATATGCCGATTATTACAGACCGATAGATAATTAATAAAAACTCTAATGATAAATATAAAAATATAATACAACTTGAAACAAAAATCGACCTTCATGCGCTGCTCCTTTGCAACTCCATGGAATACGCTGGGGTCTACTCGTTCAGGTGCTCTTACGGTTTTCACATTGCATCATTATCTGTGCTAACTAAAACATAAACCTGCTCAAGTACACAAATCACACAGATGAGATACTGTGATTTGTCATAATCAAAACAGCGATCTGACCAAAAAGTCAATAGAAGAGTATATTTATTCTTGATTGTTACTTTATTTATCTTTCTATAATCAATGCACATCCTCATAGTCCCATCTTTATTTTTCACGAACAAGACTGGTGCTCCCCACGGTGACACACTAGGCCTAATAAATCCTTTATCCAACAACTCTTGCAACTAGTATTTTAATTCTTTCAGTTCAACTAGAGCCATTCTGTAAGGTTCTTTAGATATCGGTGTTGTTCCTAAGAGTAAATCCACAGCAAACTCATTTTCCCGATATGGTGGCAAACCAGGCAACTCTTCTGTAAATACATCTAAAAATTCGTTGACTACCAGAATATTAGCAAGTTTCAATTCTTCCTCTGACATTTCTTTTATATAAGCTACATTCCCCTAGAAACCATCCTGGAGTAGCCTCCTGGCCTGAATGGCTGACCCAAACTGTGGCAAGGTGCACACACGCGATCTTACAAACCTCAATTCTTGTTCTCCCGGAGGGTCTGAAGATCACCTTTTTTTTTTTATGGAAATCAATGCTGGCATAGTTAGTTTTTAGCCAGTCCATACCTAATATTATATCGAATCATTGCATGTCCAACACTACAAGATTGACTGGTAAGATTTTCTCTTGAATGGCTACTAGATAGTTTTTAAGCACCCTTCCACTTCTCACTACGAATCCAATTGACGTGGCTACTAACAAATCAATATCTAATAACTGCGTCTTAACTCCAATTGACTTGACATATCCCAATGATACAAACGAATGGGTGGCATTTGAATCAAATAAAACAATAGATTTATATGATAAAGCAATAATCATACTTGTCATGACATCGTTGGCAGCCTCAACATCTCCCGGCGTCAACATATAAACTCTCGCTGGAGCTGTATTCCTCTGCTGGCCACCACCCGTGGGTACCTGGATATTCCTTATAAATGGTCTAGGAATATGAGCAATACTATACTGCATATGATAGTCCTGTGCTACATAACCTGGTCCACTACATCAATAGCAGATGTTCCTCCCTGCTCGACATTCTCCTTGGTGTCTCTTCCCATGTGTAGAACAAGCTGGATATGCCTGCTCACCCTAAAACTCCAGTCTCCCAGTATTCTGCCTCGGAGCTCTTCCAGATCTATCTCCCCTCCAAGGGCCTCGGCTGGACCCTGCCTGGAATCCCAGAGGCGTGGGCCTCTTCCTCTGACTCGACGTCCCTACATCCATCTAACTGCTTTCCTCTGCCACTGTGGTCCTATCAACTAATTAAGAAAATTTCTACACCTTTAGGACTGCCACCTGTCTATGGACGTCATGCCTGAAACCCCTCTCAAATATTCTCATTTTTTTCACCTCATCTAGAACAATGTAGGGAGCAAAGCGTGACAACTTGATAAACTTTGCTGCATATTGTTGAACCGTTAGTTGCCCCTGTCTCAGATTCAAAAATTCTACTATATTGGCTTCTCTAACAGTGAGAGGAAAAAAGGATCAAAGAACATTTCCTTGAATCGGTTCCATGACATAACCACTAGTATGGGTCTCTGTTCCTCCAGCAACTTTACGGTTGTCCACCATCTCTCTGCCGCACCTGTCAACTATATGTAGCGTATACGACTCTCTATTCATCAGTGCAATGAAGCACCATTAGTATTTTCTCAATCTCCTGCATCTAGTTTACAGCCACTACAGGATCAGCTCCTCCTGCAAACGATGGTGGATTCATTTTGGCAAACTTCTCTATAGTGCAGCTCTGGTCTCCTACTAGTTCTCCCTGCTCCCTAGAGCTCCATGCAATCTCAGCCATAACCTGCTGAGCTACACTACACATAACTGTGTCTGAATCACCACCCCCCACACCAGATGGGCTGCACCATCATCACCATTGGCTTGAGCACTACTACTCTCAAGGTCCATCCTAAAAAGAAAATAAACATAATCTAAGGACCCTGTCTGCATAACATAACTAAAATATTTATCTAACTAACATCTTATATCCTCAATTAACCTAACATCCTCATTCTCAATTTAAGATTCATTCCAGCAAGTGAAAAACATGACCAACAATAGTTTACTATGACTTTCCTAAAATCGTCACCCCAGGAAAGACACAGAAATCACTACAAAAATCCTGCTTTCCAATTATGAAAATTTCCCCAGCATTGACTCTCTCTAAATTCCTGATCTATTCCTATACTCTGGTATTGTTTCCACTACACACTAAATTCTACATAACCTAGCAACCTAGGCACTAATACCAAAATGTAACGCCCTGAATTTTCTGCTATATTTTTTTCCACATAATAATTATCATAATAACTCTGATACCATAATACACAGTCAAAGTCAACTTGAACCCATAAGTACCAGGGATTCACCTATTTATACATACATATTACCTAAGCAGCGAAACCAAAATACACTTTACATATATACAATACCAGAGTTTCACTATTTCTACATATACACCTATATATCCCAAAAATCCATCATAAGTCTGACCCGACTACTTACCCTGCAACTGGGTAGTACCTACGAACCCCTTTATCATGGAGTTCGCTCCCCTCATCTGTCGGGATTTCCTGAAATATTTGTAATGTTAGGGTGAGACACCTCTTAGTAAGGGAAATAGATTAATATCAGTGTATGAAAATATGAGTATTATCATACTGTAAACATAAACTATAAATAATGTAACTGTAATATATGAAAATCTCATGTGAAAATCTCTACTTTTAGACATACTATATCATAATGAATTTTCATATCTTAAAAATCATCTGTTAAATATGTATTTTATTGAAATTATACCCTGGATGTAAATCTGTGTATCATGACTCCACCCCTCATGATCCGAGTTGTGCGGCCCGTAGGCTGAACTTAACATTGGCTGTTTTACCAGGTTAAGTCAAACATAACATAACTATGTACATTTTCCCACCTAACCTGGTTGTTCCTGAAATATTTCTATAATCAATGCATATCCTCATAGTCCCGTCTTTATTTTTAACGAACAGGACTGGTGCTCCCCAAGGCGACACACTAGGCCTAATAAACCCTTTATCCAACAACTCTTGCAACTGGTCTTTCAATTCTTTCAGTTCAACTAGAGCCATTCTGTAAGATGCTTTAGATATCGGTGCTGTTCCTGAGAGTAAATCCACAGCAAACTCATTTTCCCAATATGGTGGCAAACCAGGCAACTCTTTTGTAAATACATCTGAAAATTTTTTGACTATCAGAATATCAGCAAGTTTCAATTCTTCCTCTGACATTTCTTTTATATAAGCTACATTCCCCTAGCAACCATCCTAGAGTAGCCTCCTGGCCTGAATGGCTGACACAAACTGTGGATAGACGCACACACGCGATCCTACAAACCTGAATTCCTGTTCTCCTGGGGGTCTGAAGATCACCTCTTTTTGATGGAAATCAATGTTGGCATAGTTAGTTTTCAGCCAGTCCATACCCAATATCATATCGAATCCTTGCATGTCCAACACTACAAGATCGACTGGTAAGATTTTCTCTTAAATGGCCACTAAATAGTTTCTAAGCACCCTTCCACTCCTCACTACGAATCCAATCGACGTGGCTACTAACAAATCAGTATCTAATAACTGTGTCTTAACTCCAATTGAATTGACATATCCTAATGATACAAACGAATGGGTGGCATTTGAATCAAATAAAACAATATCTTTATATGATAAAGCAATAATCATACTTGTCACGATGTCGTTGGCAGCCTCAACATCTCCCGACGTCAACACATAAACTCTCGTTGGAGCTGTATTCCTCTGTTGGCCACCACCCGTGGGTGCCTGGATATTCCTTCTAAATGGTCTGGGAATAGGAGCAGTACTATACTGCATATGACAGTCCTGTGCTACATAACCTGGTCCAGCACATCAGTAGCAGATGTTCCTCCCAACTCAACATTCTGCCCGGTGTCTCCTCCCACATGTAGAACAAGCTGGATATGCCTGCTCACCCTGAAACTCCACTCTCCCATTCTCCTGTCTTGGAGCTCTGCCGGATCTATCTCCCCTCCAAGGGACTCGGTTGGACCCTGCCTGGAATCCTAGAGGCATGGGCCACTTCCTCTGACTCGACGTCCCTACATCCATCTAACTGCTTTCCTCTGCCACTGTGGTCCAGCCCACTAATTCAGAAAATTCATACACCTTTAGGACTACCACCTGTCTATGGATATCATGCCTGAAACCCCTCTCAAACATTCTCGCTTCTTTCACCTCATCTAGAACGATGTAGGGAGCAAAGCGTGACAACTTGATAAACTTTGCTGCATATTGTTGAATCGTTAGTTGCCCCTGTCTCAGATTCAAAAATTCTACTATCTTGGCTTCTCTAACAGTGAGAGGAAAATAAGGATAAAAGAACATTTCCTTGAATCAGTTCCATGACATGACCACTAGTACGAGTCTCTGTTCCTCTAGCAACTTTATGGTTGTCCACCATCTCTCTGCTGCACCTGTCAACTATATGTAGCATATACGACTCTCTGTTCATCGGTGCAATGAAGCACCGTCAGTATTTTCTCGATCTCCTGCATCTAGTTTTTAGCCACTACAGGATCAGCTCCTCCTGAAAATGCCAGTGGATTCATTTTGGCAAACTTCTCTATAGTGCAGCCCTGGTCTCCTACTAGTTCTCCCTGCTCCCTAGAACTCCACGCAATCTCAGCCATAACTTGCTGAGCTACACTACACATAACCGTGTCTCAATCACCACCGCCCGCACCAGATGGACTGCACCATCATCACCATTGGCTTGAGCGCTACTACTCTCAGGGTCCATCCTAAAAAGAAAATAAACATAGTCTAAGGACCCTGTCTGCATAACATAACTAACATATTTATCTAACTAACATCTTATATCCTCAATTAACATAACATCCTTATTCTCAATTTAAGATTCATTCCAAAAAGTGAGAAACATGACCTGACAATAGTTTACTATGGCTTTCCAGAAATCGTTACCCCAGGAAAGACACAGAAATCACTACAAAAATCCTGCTTCCCAATTACGAAAATTTCCCCAGCATTGACTCTCTCTAAATTCCTGATCTATTCCTATACTCTGGTATTGTTTCCACTACACACTAAATTCTACATAACCTAGCAACCTAGGCACTAATACCAAAATGTAACACCCTGAATTTTCTGCTATATTTTTTTCCACATAATAATTATCATAATAACTCTGATACCATAATACACAGTCAAAGTCAACTTGAACCCATAAGTACCGGGGATTCACCTATTTATACATACATATTACCTAAGCAGCGGAACCAAAATACACTTTATATATATATAATACCAACGTTTCACCGTTTCTACATATACACCTATATATCCCAAAAATCCATCATAAGTCTAACCCGACTACTTACCCTGCAATTGGGTAGTACCTACGAACCCCTTTATCATGGAGCTTGCTCCCCTCATCTGTCGGGATTTCCTGAAATATTTGTAATGTTAGGGTGAGACACCTCTTAGTAAGGGAAATAGATTAATATCAGTGTACGGAAATATTAGTATTATCGTACTGTAAACATAAACTGTAAATAATGTAACAGTAATATATGAAAATCTTTACTTTTAGACATATTATATCATAATGAATTTTCATATCTTAAAAAACATCTGTTAAATATGTATTTTATTGAAATTATACCCTGGATGTAAATCTGTGTATCATGACTCCACCCCTTATGATCCAAGTTGTGCGGCTCGTAGGCTGGACTTAACAGTGGTTGTTCTACCAGGTTAAGTCAAACATAACATAACTATGTACGATTGCCCACCTAACCTAGCTTGCCCAGCCTACTACACTGACAACCTCAAGGGGTTAGTAACACAGTGGGTATTATGCTACACCGCCTACACTTCTGGGCTAATCGGCCACCAACCCAAACTTCCTGAACAATGTAATTGCACTGTTGGCTTCACCCAATCTGGTTCGCCCAGTGTAATGACGTGCCTATTTTTCCATATAAATTTTTTTTTTCCTTTTCCACATAATAACATACATAATAATCCTGCTAAACTATCATAATCATAATTAACCTAGACCCATGGGTACCAGGGATATATCTGTCATATAACTCTGATACCTAAGTAGCGGAAAACATAAAATTACATATATGCCATAAAACATCAGAAACCATACCAGAGTTCTACTGAATCTGTAATTTATATATATATATATATATATATATATATATATAGTCATCTGCCAAAAAGACCTAAAAAGTATCCTAGGGTCATAATTACAAAAACCCATCTGACCCTATCTCACCTACTTACCCTCCTAACAGAGTAGTTAGGCCAACTCCTACCATTGCGAAGCTTTATCCGCCCTTCTACCTGGATTTCCTGAAATGTTTGTATGGATGGGGTGAGACACCTCTCAGTAAGGGACATAAACTAATATCAATGTGTAGCAACATGAGTATTTTTCGTGATATACATATAAACAGTACATAATTCATAACTGGTATAAACAATAGTATCATATCTAAATAAAACATGATTTATCATAACATAATTTAACATATTAAATTTATGTACTGCAAAACCATCTTATATAACCATATCATACTTGAATTATTACCTAGGATAGATAGTTAGTTAGCTATTATCATGTCTTACCCCTACATGACAGGGTTGTGCGGTCCGAATGCAAGACCTAGCAATGGGTAGCCAACCATGCTAAGTCATACATAGATGTGTAAGCATGATGGGCCTGTTCCACCTGTGCCGAACTACCCGGGGAACTATGACACTCCCATAAAGCCACATCGACTGTCATTTCCCACACTCTATATATGATGTGTGGTAGCACTAATATATTAATAATCGTGAACATATAGCTATGGTACCGTGCTTCATACAACTAAACTAAGCTATCTGGGTTGTGATAACATATAATACATTTCATGATATTAAACATAACAGTTTCATATTTCAGGGTAAACATAACATAAACATATTTCGTAATTTCTTACATATCATACATAATCACGACGTCAATTCCGGCATAATTCATAATGTAAAAATCACGGCATTTACGTCAATATAATTCATAACGTAAAAATCATGGCATTTACGCCGGTATATGTCATAACGTAAAAAACATGGCATTTACACCGGCATAATTCATAACGTAATATTCATAAATTCTTGCACCGTTTATCATAATTTTTAAAACCATAGTTCTGCTACTATTTTTAGGGTTTTCTTGAAACTGTCATAACTTACTTATCTTGGAAAAATCATAATATTTCAATATAACATAATTTATGAAAATGTAATACTCATGCCACACAAATGTACATAGCCTTATAAACTCATAATTTACTCTGAAATCATATTTCCATATAAAATGTGTTAAAATAATTTCCCTATTCAACAACAGTATTCCCAAACATAGTTCTAAATCATACACATTTTCCTAAATGCTATTTAATTCATAATAATTCCATGAAAAATACTAAATTAATTTATCCCTTTACCTGACTTGCTGAGAAGGCCACAAAATATTCCAAACTTACACCCGTGTGCTCCCTAGCTCAACACCCTGAAATTGCATTTTCCCCAACAAAACTTCAGTATAATACTATCTAAAGCATTTTCCTTAGTCCAAAAAACACCAAATAACTTATAAACCCTAAAATAACCAACTTACCTAGATTTTGGGATGGTGCCTAAGTTGACCTAACCAACGAACTACTCCAGCAGACTTGAAGAGAATCTTCTCAGAAGTAGCGTAACGGCTTCCAATCGTCGAACCGGCGAAGGATGAAGCTAGAAACTTAGATAGAAGGAGGGGGAGACGTTTTAGAAAAGAGAGAGAGAGAGAGAGAGAGAGAGAGAGAGAGAGAGAGAGAGAGAGAGAGAGAGAGAGAGAGAGAGAGAGAAAGAGAGGGTTTCTTGAAAAATTCTCACGCCGAAATCCCAAATTTGGCATATTTATCCAGGTGACTTCATCGACAAGACACGTCACCCCGTCGACGAGTCTAGGAAATAATTTCGTCGATGAACTCCTAACCTTCATCAACGAATATCAGGCTCTATTATAACCTCTCTCAGTATTTTCCTATCAATGAGACACGTGGCTTCGTCACCAAAATAAAGAAGGTGGTTCGTCGATGAAGAGAACAAATTCTTCGACGAACCTTGCTTAATCTCCTTTAAATTTATCCTTTTTCTTAATTATTTAATTATTAAAATTTATGGGTCTTTACATTCTCCCCTCCTTATTAAAATTTCGTCCTCAAAAATTATTATCTATATTAAACACCATCCTTTGAGGAAAATAAACTACTTATTTTATTACTTACCCTCGCTTGTGGTGGAGGAATACCGTGATTACATCAGGGTTTTGGGAGATTAAAAATGCATAATAGAAAAATTCCCCTAAAACCAAAACATTACCTACTAATAGAAAATTATTACATGTACTAACTAACCTGCACAAAAGATACTTAACATACTTACCTGCATCTTTCTCTAATTACCGCTGGTCCTCACAAAATAACTGTGGGTATTTCTTTTATATTTCTTCCTCAAGCCTCCATGAAGCTTCTTCCACCGCATGATTCCTTCATAGAACTTTTACTAATGTAATCTTCTTATTACACAATTCATGTTCCTTCCTATCTAAGATCTGCACTGGTATCTTCTTATAAGCCAGTGATTCTCTGAGTTCTATTCCTCCATAACTGACCACGTGGGAGGGATATGGGACGTTTTTTTTTTTAGCATAGAAACATGAAACACGTCATGTATTCTGGATAAAACTGGTGGTAAGGCTCGCCGGTAGGCAACTGACCCCACTCTCTCAAGTATTTCAAAAGGGCCAATAAACCTAGGGCTCAGTATACCCTTCCTCCCAAACCTCATAGTACCTTTCAGTGGCGCTATTTTAACAAATACATGGTCTCCTACTTCGAATTCCAATTTCTGACGGCGATTATCTGCATAGCTTTTCTGCTGACTTTGAGTAAGACTAATTCTTTCTTTAATAAGCCAAACTTTATCGTATGTCTGCTGCACTATTTTTGGTCCCAAAACTCGCCTCTCATCAACCTAGTCCGAATATAGAGGAGAACGACATCTCCTACCAGATAACACCTCGTAAGGTGCAAAGTCGATGCTGGTCTGATAGTTGTTATTATATGCAAACTCTACCAGCGACAGATACTGGGTCCAACCACCCCCAAAATCCAGCACACATGCCTATAGCATATCCTCTAATATCTGAATCATCCTCTCTAATTACCCATCTGTCTGAGGATGAAATTTCATGCTGAATGACAACTGAGACCCCAAAGCCTCCTACAAGCTCCTCTAAAACTGTGACGTGAAACGTGGGTCCCGATCTGATACTATAGACACTGGCACACCATGTAATCATATTATCTCTTGAATATATATTTCTGTTAGTATGTTCATGGAGTAGTTGACTTTAATAGGAATAAAGTGAGCGGTCTTCGTCAGTCGATCAATGACCACCCAAATAGAATTTTGTCTGTGTCATACCGGTGGTAAACCCATCACAAGGTCCATAGAAATGTGATCTCATTTCCATTCCGAGATGTAAAGTGGCTGTAGCTAGCCCGCCGGCCTCTAGTGCTCAGCCTTAACCTACTGGCACCTCAAAAATTGCTGCACAAACTCAGCAATCTCTCTCTTCATACCGCACTGCCAGAAAAACTCTCGCAGATCCCTATACATTTAAGTATTGCCCGGATGAACCGTGTAAATAAGGATCTATGAGCCTCCTAAAAGATAGTCCTTCTTATACCCACATCTGTAGGCACACACATCTTGGTACGGAACCTCAGAGCTTCATCATCAGAAATACTGAACTCCTCCCCCTGTCCGTCCTGCACCTTCTCCATCAACTCTGTCAACTCTACGTCATTCTTTTGGGCTGCTTTAATATTTTCATATAGCGTAGGATGCACCACCAGGTTCGTAATAAATGTCAAGTGGTCACTCTCTACTAACTCCACACCAAGCCTCTCCAAGTTCATCTAGATCGAGTGCTGAATTTCTACTGCGGACAAGCTACTATCATGGACTTTCGGCTTAGTGCATCAGCCACCACATTTGCTTTACTTGGATGGTAACTGATGGAACAATCTTGATGAGCTCTGACCGTCTTCTTTGCCTCATATTCAACTCCTTCTGTGTGAAGAAGTACTTTAAACTTTTATGGTCTGTAAATATATCACATCTCTCTCCACACAAATAATGCCTCCAAATCTTCAGTGCATGAACCACTGTAGGCAATTCTAGATCATGAGTAGGATAATTCTTTTCATATTCTTTCAATTTTCTAGAGGCATATTCTATCACTCTGCTCTGCTGCATCAATACACATCCGAGCCCCCTCAAAGATGCATCACAGTAGATCACATATACATCACCTCTCGATGGAATAGTCAATACTGGTGCTGTGATGAGCGTTTGCCTCAATTCCTAGAAGCTCTGCTCACAACTGTCATCCCATTTTAAACCTGACATTCTTCCTAGTTAGTCGCGTCAAAGGTCCTGATAACGCTGAGAATCCCTTTACAAATCGACAGTAATAACCTGTCAGTCCTAAGAAACTCCTGACTTCTTGTATGTTCCTCGGCCTAACCCAATTCACTACTGCCTCTACCTTGCTGGGATCTATAGAAATTCCATCTCTTGATATGACATACCCCAAAAACACAACTTTCTCTAACCAGAATTCACATTTGCTAAACTTGGCATACAATTTCTTTTCCCTGAGCATTTGAAGTACTAGACTTAGATGTGTCTCAAGCTCCTCAAAAATCCTCGAGTAGACTAATATGTCATCAATGAAAATCATAATGAACTGGTCTAAATACTGGTGAAAGATTCTACTCATCAAATCCATGAATACAACAGGAGCATTCATCATACCAAATGGCATAACTAGAAATTCATAATGCCAATACCTAGTTCTTGAAATATCTTCAGTTTTAACTTTCACCTGGTGATAACCTGACTTGGGATCATTGTTGGAATAGACCCGTGTACCCTAAAGTTGATCAAATAAGTCATCTATACGGGCTAAAAGATACCTATCCTTAATTGTTACTTTCTTTATTTTCCTATAATTTATGCACATCCTCATAGACCTGTCCTTCTTCCTCAAAAATAAAACTGGAGCTCCCCAGGGCGATACACTAAGTCTGATAAACCCTTTATTTAATAAATTCTGCAATTTATCCTTTAATTCTCCCAATTCTGCTGAAGCCATTCGGTAAGGAGCTTTAGAAATTGGTGTCGTCCCTAAAAGAAAGTCAATAGTAAAATCTATCTCGCGGTCAGGAGGCAATCCAAGTAATTCCTCTGGAAAAATTTCTAGAAACTCTTTAACCACTGGTATACTAACAAGCTTCAATTTATTATTAATCACCTCCTTTACATAAGCCATAAACCCCTGACATCCATCCAAAAGTAGTCTTCTCGCCTGCATGGCTGACACTAACTGAGGTGGGGATTGCACCAGCGATCCCACAAATCTGAATTCTAGCTTTCCTGGTGATCTGAAAATCACCTATTTCAGATGATAGTCAATACTAGCATCGTTAGTATCCAGCCAATCCATTCCTAGTATTACATCAAATCCATGCATATTTAGCATAATTAATTCAGTTGGCAATACTCTCTCCTAAATTTCTACTGGGTAACCCCTGAGCACCCTACAACACCTCACCACTGACCTTGTCAGTGTTGTTACTAACAGTTCAACATCTAAAAATTGTGTCTCAACACCAGACAATTTGACATATCCCGCAGACACAAAAGAGTAGGTGGCACCTGCATCAAATAAAATAATAGCTTGATATGATAAAGCAGTAAGGGTACTTATCATGACGCCGTCTGCAGCCTCCGCGTCTCCCAGCATCGAAGCATAAACCCTCACTGAGGCTATATTCCTCTGTTGGCCTCGATGAGGCACTTGTTAACATCCTCGGTGCAGTCTGGGAGCAGGTGCAGTACCAAGTGGTGTAGGGCAACCTCGTACTGATTGTCCCGGTACACCGCAGAGATAGCAGATGCCTCTCGCTGCTCGACACTCTCCCAAGTGTCTCTTTCCACATGTCTGACAAACTAGGTAGATCTGCATACCCTGAATCTCACGACCTCTCATCTCCTGCCTCTGTCCCCGGTCATAATTACCTCTCCTTCACTGGCTCCGACTAGATCCCTGCTGATAGCCTTAAGACATGGACCTCTTCTTCTGTTCCTACTCCTCTACACCCATCTGCTCACCGGCCTCAACCATAGCTGCTCTGTCTACCAACTCGGCAAAGTTCTGCACTTTCAACATTGCTACCTGCTTATAAATTTCTCTTCTTAGACCTCTTTCAAATAGCCTCGCCTTCTTTGCCTCATTAGGTATGATGTACGAGGCGAAACGGGACAATTCTATAAACCTCATCGCGTATTGCTGGATTGAATGTTGTCCCTGCTTCAGATTCAAGAACTCCTTCACTTTGGCCTCCCTAATAGTGGCCGAAAAATATGTGTCGAAGAACAAATCTTTAAACTAGCACCAAGTCATAACTATAGGCACTGCCCTCTATTCCTCCAATAATTTTACCATAGTCCACCATCTTTTAGCCTCTCCTGTTAGTTTATGGGCAGCAAA
Source organism: Malania oleifera (assembly GCF_029873635.1). NCBI lineage: Eukaryota > Viridiplantae > Streptophyta > Magnoliopsida > Santalales > Ximeniaceae > Malania > Malania oleifera. Next base: position 57,399,908 of record NC_080420.1, on the reverse strand, counting down.
TAAAACCCTCTGCTCCTCCATGCACTGCAACACTGCTAAAACTTTCTCTATTTCCTGCATTCAATTTTCGGCGACTGCAGGATTTGCTCCTCCTGAAAATGCCGGAGGATTCATCTTTGTAAATTTCTTTATCGTGCACTCATGGCCTGGAGATGGGCCTCATTGCTCCCTGGAGCTCCGTGCGATCTCAGTCGTGACCTTCTGAGCCACACTACGTAATACTGCATCTCAATCACCTCCGCCTACCCCTAGTCATGATCAACCTGGACCCAAGGGTACCAAGGATATATCTGTCATATAACTTTGATACCTAAGCAGCGAAAAAAAAAATTACATACATGCCATAAAACATCAAAAACCATACCAGAGTTCTACTGAATCTGTCATTTATATATATACAGTTATCCACCAAAAAACCCAAAAAGTATCCCAGCATCATAATCACAAAAACCCATCTAACCCTATCTCACCTACTTACCCTCCTGACGGGGTAGTTCGGCTAACTCCTACCATTGTGGAGCTTTATCCGCACTTCTACCTAGATTTCCTAAAATGTTTGTATGGCTGGGGTGAGACACCTCTCAGTAAGGGAGATAAACTAATATCAATGTATGGCAACATGAATATTTTTTGTGATATACATATAAACAGTACAAAATTCATAACTGGTATAAACAGTAGTATCATATCTGAATAAAACATGATTTATCATAACATAGCTTAACATACTAAATTTTTGTACTGCAAAATCTTATATAACCCTATCATACTTGAATTATTACCCAGGATAGATAGTTAGTTAGCTATTTTCATGTCTCACCCCCACATGACACGATTGTGTGGTCCGAAGGCAGGACCTAGCAATGGCTGGTCGACCATGCTAAGTCAAACATAGGTGTGTAAGTACGATGGGCCTATTCCACTTGTACTGGACTACTAGGGGAACTACAACACTCCCATAAAGCCACATCGACTGCCATCTCCCACACTCTATGTAAGATGTGTGGTAGCACTAACATATTCATAATCGTGAATATATAGCTACGGTACCGTGCTTCATAAAACTAAACTAAGTTATCCAAGTTGTGATAACGTATAATACATTTCATGCTATTGAACATAGAAGTTTCATATTGCAAGGTAAACATAACATAAATATATTTTGTAATTTTTTACATATCATACATAATCACGGCGTCAACGTCAACATAATTCATAACGTAAAAATCATGACATTTACATCGGTATAATTCATAACGTAAAAATCATGTCATTTACGCTGGTATAATTCATAACGAAAAAATCACAACATTTATGTCAGCATAATTCATAACGTTATAATCATAAATTCTTGCACTGTTTATTATAATTTTTAAAACCATAGTTCTGGTATTACTTTTAGGTTTTTCCTGAAACTATCATAACATACTTATTTTGGAAAAATCATAATATTTCAATATAACATAATTTCATGAAAATGTAATATTCATGCCACACAAATATACATAGCCTTATAAACTCATAATTTACTCTAAAATCATATTTCCATATAAAATGTGTTAAAATAATTTCCCTGTTCAATAACATTCCCAAACATAGTTCTAAATCATACATATTTTCCTAAAAATAAATGTTGTTTAATTCATAAGAATTCCATGAAAAATACTAACTTAATTTATCCCCTTACCTAACTTACTGAAAAGCTCACAAAGTATTCCAAACTTACACCCCGTGTGTTCCCTAGCTCTACACCCTGAAATTGCATTTTCCCCAACAAAACTTCAGTATAATATCATCTAAAGCATTTCCTTAGTCCCAAAAACACAAAATAACTTATAAAGCCTAAAATAACCAACTTACACAGATTTTGGGAAGGTGCCTGAGCTTGCCTAACCAACGAACTACTCCAGCAAACTTAAAGAGAATCTTCCTAAGAGTAGCGTGGCGGCTTTCGATCGTCGAACCAGCTAAGGATGAAGCCAGAAACTTAGAAAGAAGAAGTACGAGAAGTTTTAGAGAGAGAAAAGGGGTTTCTTGAAAAATTCTCATGCTAAAATCCTGAATTTGGCATATTTATACAGGCAGCTTCATCGACGAGACACATCGCCTAGTCAACAAGTCCAGGAAGGAATTTTGTTGACGAACTCCTAACCTTCGTCAACGAATTTCCGGCTCTGCTATAACCTCTCTTGGTATCTTCCCATCGATAAGATACGTGGCTTCATTGACAAAATAAAGAAGGTGGTTCATTGACGAAGAGAACAAATTCGTTGACGAACCCTGCTTAATATCTTTTAAATTTATCCTTCTTCTCAATTATTTAATTATTAAAATTTTTGGGTCTTTACACCCAACCTACTCACCGAAAACCTCTAGGGGTCGGCACTCAGTGGGTATCCTAATACATCGATCTAATTAGCTAGCTACGGTACCATGCACTTAATATACGTAACCATCCGGGTTCTGTTACTTGATAATACATTTCATATAATATATTTCCGTTCATAAATAAGATTTCCATATTTCTGAAATAAAATCTAACTTTTACATATTTCTGAATAAAATTTGTCATTTCATATTCTCTGAATAAATCATCATAATAAAACTGATTTCAGCATCTACGCCAGTTGTCATATCTCGACATCTGTGCCGGCTATCATATATTGGCATCTGCACCGACTATCATATCATAATATATTGAAAATATATTTAACATCTGTACTATCTATGATCTTCTAAAAATTACTGAAAAACCATACATATTCTTTGGAATAATAACATTTCTAACATACTGATATTACATTAAATTTATACTCATGCCACATGAATGAGTTCTACTCTATATAATACTATAACATGCTATAAAATATATTTCTTTGTTCAACACCAGTATTCCCAAAATACATTAATTTATAAATAAATTTCTTAAAAAACCTGACCTACTCTATTCCCTTACCGGATTCCTACAAAGCCTGTTAAAAGCCCTGAATCACACCTATGGCGTTCCAAACTCCAAACCCTGAAACCATATTCACCCCAGTTCACTCAACTCAAACCCCAATATATTAACATCTAACACATTTCCTAGGTTCCAAAATTCTAAATAAGCGCATAAACACTAAAATTACTTACTTACCCTGTTTTTGGGATGGTGCCCAAGATACTCAAATCAACATTCTGCTCCGGCTAAGTTGTAGAGAATCTCCCTAGGATCATCGTGGTAACTTCTGATCATCAAAACAGGGAGAAACAGAGCCAAAATCATAAAGAGAAGTGAGGGAAACTGAATTCTAGAGAGAGAAATAGAAGAGGAACGGAATTTCACTTTGAAAATGTGATTTTTGCGTATTTATAGATGGATGGCCACGTAGCTTCGTCAACAAGACACGTGGACTCGTTGACGAACCAAAGAAGGGAGTTCGTCAACAAACCCATGAACCTCATCACCAGACCTGAACATTCTGAAACCCTTCTCTCTATATCTCTTCATCGACGAGACACGTGTCCTCATCGGCTGATCAAAAAAGGCATTTCGTCGATGAGCTCAGGGCACTTGTCGACGAAGCCCTGTAGTTTCCCTTTTTAAATTTATTTTTTCTTATTTTCTCCCTTCTTTTCTTTCCTTTACTCTTTTCCTTCATTAATTTCATAATACAAAATTTTTTGGTGTCTACACCATGCTCTACTCACAAAACTCCTTGAACACTAGCATACTCAGCACCAATATCTGACCTAAGCAACTCTCTCTCGGTCTAGTACTCCACCTCAACCAAAAGTTGCACCTGGAAAACGACTCCAACTTATGCCACATGAGATACCCCTAGACCTTTCATGATAACTTCACAAAATACCCATGTCCAACTCGAGATGCTGCCCTCACCAGTCCCTAAACATCCGCAACAATGTAGTTAAGAATGGCCACCATTTTGTGTGTGGTTACATTACATAAATCGGTATTTCTTGAATCAAAACTCTTAGTTGTAGCTCCAACTACAACTGTGTTACCTTGCAGTGCATAAAGATTTCCTACTATCCTCTATCCCTTCATCACCATCAATACGCCATCACACACCATAATCGTCCCGCCTTTGGACTTGTAACTATACCCGTCATAATCCAAAGAACCCAATGATATCATGTTCTTCCATAAGTCGGGTACATGCCTTACCCCACACAATGTCCTTACCACACCATCATACATATTAATTCGGATATCTCCCACTCCAACAATGTTGTATACCACACCATTTCCCATCAGAACGGAACCAGGACTCACCAATCTATAAGTGGTGAACCAAGCTTGTTGGACCTCATGTGAAAAGAACATCCTGAGTATAAGATCCAAGAATCATAAGGCATTCTTATCCTAATGAAATAGTAAGCATATGACCATCACTGCTCCCTAAGTCCACTTCTTCAACTACATTTGCAGATTTTGAAGAACCCTTAGACATATATTGGCTTTTCAGTTTTCACCAAACTGATGTCAGAGAATATTCATCCATGACGTGATACAAAAACGTCATCGGTTAAACATAACCTAATCATGGAAACCATCTTTGTTTCAAGCTCCTTCCAACTTGCATCATCCATGTCGTCTAGCTTTTTTCCATATAACGCCTTCACTATCCCTTGTTGCACTAGTAGATATTTCACCCTTCATTGCCAAACCCCGAAATTACCAATTCCGTCAAACTTGTTCACATCAAACTTAATCAAAGAGACCCCAGCCATTGTAGAACCAATAGCTCTGATACCATTTGGTTATTTTAGTTGCTCGTTCAAGTTGAATTTGTTAGAGATTTATACTGAAAGACATGCTTTATGTAATTAGTTTTAGTATTTATTAATAATTTCAATTTTTCCATTTTAATGAGAATCTTTGTGAGCATTGTTTTCCTGACATTATTTATTTAATAATTATGCATGTGTGTCTTTTATTCTATATAGTAGGTAATCTAGTGTGTAAAGTACGACTTATACACAGAAGATTAGATCATTAGTTCTTATAGAATATAAGTTTATTGTTCATAGTTTTAAATGAAATTGGACACACCGTTGGTAGGACTGTAACACAAGGTTTTAATAGATCTGCCTTAACTATTGGGAATGGTACGGTTCCAACTCCTTGTGCTATTACATGTCGTGTGTATTGAACAGGATCGTATTGGGGTAATTGTTTATATACTGACTATATAAAATAATTAATACCTCATGGTCATTATGAGTCCTTATGTCCTAATCCTAATATAATTATTGGACATGTGCATATGGTGTTTATTACTTTCATTCATAAAAGAGTAAGATTCTTTATGGGTCAAAAAACTCAGTGAGTTGGGTGATGACATTCTATGTATGGTGAACATTAATTATTGATGCAATCCATGTTCCGGTATCGAGATTGAGGATACCCCCTTAAGGAAGCTTATAAGTTTTGATTGTGTCAAACCCTACAGGTGGATTTTGAATTTGACACATCAAATAAGTAAAGTGGAAGGTCTCAGGGAATTAATATGTCAATTAATTAAATTGTAATTAATTTAATTTAATAGACAGGTATCTGTAATCTTTATGTGGGGAGATAAATAAGCATTTAATAATAGGGGCTCGAAATTAACAAATATGACAGGGAGTGCAATTATAATTCTTTAGTGGTATGAATTGTAATTAACATAATTAAGGATTAATCCAGGTTGAATTAGGAATTCTTAATTACGTTAGAAACCCTAGTCATATTTACCAAGAGGTCCCTATTGTAGCCTATATACACGCGCTCCATTTAGTGGTGAGGGTTAGATGAAAGAACTCTCACAGAGGCAGACATTTTTTGTGAGAGAAGAAAACCCTAGCAGCCACTTACAAGCCCACTCTCTCAGGAGCAAGGTGTGTTCAAGGAATACAATAGAAGATTCTTGGTTGTCTTCAAGAGCTCGTTTTCTTACTTGCAGATTCGAGATCAAACTAGACAGATCTCGCAAGTATAATCCTAATCATGTAATAAGGGTTTGCATGATCAGATTATTTTTTTTTCATCTGTACGCACTATAGCCGAATCTTAGGGATATTCCTCAAGTCCTATCAATTAGTATCAAAGCCTCGGTTGATACTATATACGGATAATATAACCATGTTCTTCGAAAATTGAACCAATGCATGCTTAGGGTAGAACATGTGTATGCACTAACCTCTATTTTGTAGCATTTTGTCCAGCAATTATGGTCACACGAATGTATGTTTTGTGATTGCAATTGTTTATTACAAGATTCATAGCATGTGAACTCCGGTTATGAGGGCATAGGATTTTGTAATCTAATGCAGCTTCATCCGAGAAGGAGGCATAGTTGTGGCGTGTGAATAGTGGTCAAAATTTGGGTGAAACCCTAGTTACAGAATAATGATTAAATGATCGGTAGCAGCGCATAATAGTGGTGAAAAATAGGAAAAACCCTAGAAAAGTGATGCGGCTTTTCATCTAGGGGTCCAGGGGCCAGCGCCACCGGCAAGGGCTCGGGCGCTGCCCCGCCGAACCCCAGTACTGCGTAATGGCAAACAAGGATTCACGGTGTTATGATGCAAGTTGCTTGACCATAATAGTCGGGATATTTATTATATCATATTTCTTGTTAATATATGCTTGCTTGGCATGTTTGTTGTTCTTGTATTATGTTATTAGCATGTAAAATTTAAAATTTCAATGTTGGTTTATGCATGTGCGACTAAAAAATAAAATTCATTCCCAAGTTATAATACAATTTTTTAATAAAAAAATATTAAAGGAATTTGGAATTTTATTTGTTGCGTGTATTTTTGTTACCAATATTGGAATATTAAATTTGTTGGAATATTAAACATGTGTTTATATCCCTCATGAATTAAATAACTAAGTGGGTGAGGGAATTTATTACATATAAATCCCATGGTTTCCATCACCAGTTTATAGGTGAAGTAATTAATTTTATGTGATGATATTAGTATCTTCCTCCCCATCAGATGGAATTAATTACAAACTCATCAAGTATAAACTCTAGTAATTGTTAGTATTGGGTCACCTCTCCATCTGGGGATTCAATACGAGACAACAGGTATAGTATTATGCGATGGTATACACTTAGTTATGAATAATAGTATCCTCACCATCTGAATCACTGCTATTGTTTATAGGACCAAAGTTAAGTCAGCAGTTTAATTTTTCTTGGCATAGTCACTTGCCTAGATGGAAAAATTAATAGGCCTCACCTGTCTACACAAATGTTGAATAGTAGACGACCTCCCATCGAGGTATACTACTCACGGTGTGTTAGGTTGCTGACAGATTCTTTGAAAGAAAATATTGGTAGAGGGAACCATATTCTTTTAATTGAATTAAAAGTTTAATATTTCTCATCATATTTTATTATAATATGTGATTCTCAAGATTAAAATGGCTTTTAATACCCTGGCTGTTATTCTCAAAGAAAACAAACTGGTTGGACCTAATTATATTGAGTGGAAAAGAAACTTGGATATTGTACTAACTGTAGAGGAGTACAAGTATGTGCTCGTAGAGGTATGTCCACAGAAACCCAATGAAGGGGCAACTGATAAGGAAATTGAAAGTGAAATAGTGATCCCAAGAGGGGGGTGAATTGGGTTATTAAAAATTTAGATTCCTTTTTTTAAAAGAATTCTTAAGTTTCTTGATTTATTAATTCCCAAACCAAAACTTAAACACACAGCTTATTAAAAAATTCACACACCAAAACTAAAACTCACCACAAGTGAATTTAAAGAGTAACCAAACAATTAAACAAACAATAATTCAACCAATCTCAAGTCAACCAAAATGATGCAACACTTTGTGCACGTTCAGCTTTCGTTAGCAGCCCTGTAAATTGTTGTTCCAACCCTGTTTTTGAGTTGATTTTTATTGCGTTCTCTTAATTAAGATTTTCACAAATTAACCAACGTACTCCCTTGTGGGTTTCCGCAAACAGTTAATTGAAATGTACTTTCTTTGAATTAAGGGTCTTCTTTTAATTCAGTGTTTGAAACCTACAACTTGCACTTAGCATACACAAACAATATATATAGTGCTGAAATTTAAAAGAGTAGGGCAAGAAGAACACCACGATTTTATGCGGTTCGACTTATCCCCAGCCTACGTCCTCGCCTTTGGCCAATACCACCAAAGGTTTCCACTAGTAACACTCTTTCCAGGTAGAGCAAATTGTTTACAAATTTCCCTCCTTAAGGGCAGAGCACCCTCTCCAAGCGATTCCCCTCGCTCGGTCCAACGGTCTAATCACCTTGGAATCGTCAACAATCTACAAGAAAATAATCAAGAGATTTTTGTACACAAGATACTCTCCAATAGAGCTAATTAGTACAATAGCAAAACTATATACTTCAAAGTAAATCAATCTGAAATTGAAATTGAAGCTCAAGGATTTTTATCACCGATTGATTCTTTCAATGAATGAAAGATTTAGACTTGAAGCACAAACTCAATGATTGAGAGTCAGCAATACTCATTGAAATTCGTAAGCAATATGTGATCAAGAGAGCCTTTGAAAGATGAGAGTAATTGAGAGAGTTTGAGAGCTGAATTTGATGCTTGGTTAATTAAAATCAATGACCTTGGGGGCTATTTATAGATTTGGAAAAGTGACTTACTTGATCCCCAAGTTTACTTGGAGTAGTGTCCAAGTTTTAGACAAATTTGAGCCCCAAGTAATCATATTTAAAAACTTTACCACTATAAAAAATTCAAATTTTCCCATGTGGCAATAGCTTGTCACTTTTGGTCAGGCGCCTGTCACTTTAAAACTCAATTTTAAATCAAAGGCAGAAGGGTGGCAGTCGCCTGGTAGAACCTAGTCAGGCTTCTCAATTTACCACGTTAAGTGCCTATCAAAGTCTAGTCAGTAGCCTGACGACCTTTTGTTTGTCCATCTTAAAAACACTAAATATGTCAACCTACTGAGGGTTTTCAGTCAGGCTTCTGTCTAGTTCAAAACACTGTTTTTAAGATTTCTTTGCAAAAACTCTATTTGCTTCTCAAATCTTGAATTTTTGATTTGTTTACTTAAAAAATATTTTCCAAGATTAAAATTTAGGTCTCTAGGTCTCTTATACCTAATAAGCTTCAAGGAATTTCATATTGGAGTATACTTGAAGTACTTACATAATAGATCCTATAGACTTTCAATTCTTGAACTCCTTGAAGTCTTCATATATGAGCTTGTTTGCTTTGAGTCCATCAAGTCCTGAATTTCATCTTGCTTTCATTCTTGATCAATTGAATTGATGTAAGCTTTTGAAATATTCCATGTGATCATATGTATGCTGAGAATTTATGACTTTGAACTTCCAAGATCTGTTTTTCTTGAAACAACACAACTTTGAAGCATATTAAATTTCCTTACTTTTTTATCATCAAAATAAGAGTCGTAAGCCTTGTTAGGCCAACAATCTCCCCCTTTTTGATGATGACAAATAAGGAGCAAGAAGAGAGTGAACCTTAAGAGGCTCCCATTTACAATAAGCATAATAAATATCTTCAAAGAGCATTTTCAGAAGTTCATCATAGCATTAAGTCCATAAGATATCATGCTCATCACAATTCATAAGATATAAAATTCATAAGATATCATGCTCATCAAAATTCATAAGATATAAAATTCATAGGATATCATGCTCATCAAGCAAGTAATCTTCTTTTGCTCATAATGATACTTTCCCTTTTGACATCATTCAAAAAGGATAAATACAAAACATAATAGCCATATTAGGGCATATACAAAAGAAGGTGTTGACCTCATAGGTCAAACCCAATTTTGATAATGAAAAATACTCAAGTATTTGATGGCTATCTAATTTATGTGCAAGTATATAATTAGCAAATCAAATTGATGGCACATGAAGTAGAGCATGAAGACCCCGAAGATCATTTTATGTTGTAATTCTTTATCATTCATTTTGGGTCTGTAATAGTAATTATGGAAAAAGTTCTATAATAATCAATGCATTACATGCATAATCAGATAGATAACCCCAAAAAGACCTAGACTGACATTAGGACACCCATGCATGCATAAAAGAGTGCCATATTAAAATTAAGTTAATCATCATATGAATAGGGAAAGAATTTTAAAAAGAAAATGACCAAAAATTCTGAAATTGGCATGTTCAGTCGACCGAAGTCAATTACACTGAGATCTTCAATCGACCAAACTCCCACCGAGTCAACAAGTTGACCGCTCGATTGACCGATCAGAAATATATTGGCAACGCCTTGGTCGACCGAACCCCCACATGGGAAATGCCAACCTCCCGGTCAACCGAACTTCCTAGTTCAAATTGATCTGGTCGACCGAACCCCGCGGATTTGGAAAATCGCCTTTTAACCACTCATGTACGGTCGATCATCCTTCTAGTTCAAAATTCTCCTGGTCAACCGAACTTAGACACTCTATCAACCAAACCTTAAGTTTGGTTGACCGGTGCTCTCAAGTTGGCAAGAATTACCGAGGTTAAAACATGGGTAAATTTTATTAACCTCACTTAAACTTTTTCCAAAATGACTAATATGTCCAGAACAATTATAATTTTGGGGAATTCTATATATACCCCCTCATTTGCAAAAATTAGTCATTGATTAGCAAACTCAATTAGCAAAAATCCTCTGAAACTCAAAAATTCCTACACCCATTTTTGAACATCCTACACTCATTCTTACTCACTATTATTGCTAAAATCTCTTTGTAAGTGTTCTTGAGTGTTCTTTCTCACTAGGCTTACACTCTCACTTGTTTGGTGTTGATTGAAATTTGTTTATCTTGAGAGTAAGCCCTAAGTGTTTCTAGGAGACTTTGTTAATAAGTCTTCCTTAGGAATACTTCATTGAGCTTTTGGGTTTTACATTATCATTGCAATACTCAAGGAGTTCACATTGGATTTTGGTTGCTAAAATATTTTACAAATCATTTTCAAAAATATCTCTTGTGCTTATCTTTGAGAAATACATTTTGAGATATTTGCTTGACTGCTAAAGATCTTTGTTGCTATATCTTTTAATTGAGATTATCTTTTTGATACAAAGGTCAAATAATTTTTTACAAACCATACTTGAATATCTCTTGTGTTTTATTTTGAGAAAAATTATTAGTTGAGATATTTGAAGTATACTTGTGATCTTTGTTGTTACATTATGAATGAGAATATTATTTTGACACAAAGATCCTATCACTTACACTCTCACGCACTGATTGCATTATTTGTATTAATCTTTGAGAGTAGACACTCAGGCTACAATGAACTTATCTTATCATATCATTCGGTAGTGTATTGATTACATTGGTACATAATTTGCTTAGTTGAGAAGCATATTAATTGTACGCAAATTTGATTGTGAAATTTGTTGTATTTCAGGTGTGGCTTGAGGGGGCGATAATCTAGTTCAGTAAGGATTGTTTGTAAAGGTTGAGGTCAGCCTTGTGCTAATTGACTTGGTTGTTTAGGTGCCACTCCACCCATTAAGTGAGCTTATAGTGGTAATCTTTGTGCTTGTTAGCCAAGGCGAGGACGTAGGCATTTTTCCGAACCTCGATAACATTTCTGGGTGTCATCTCTATTTATTGCTTTATCGTGCATGCTTAGCTAAATTATTTGTGTAGTTTAATTTCCGTTGTATATTTATATTGATTTACTTATCTACACTAGATTGACCCTAGGCTTGTGTAATATTGCTATTAGGGGATTGACCAAGGGTATAAAATTTGAAAATACCAATTCACCCCCCATCTTGGGATTATGTTAAAGCTACCAGAAGATTTTACAAGACATCCATAGTAGACAAAAAGTCAGTTTTAAATTCAGTAACATCACAAAAGATAGATATTTAAATCAAGTATGATCAATTCCTGTAACATCATCTTCATCATCTTTGGCTTCTTCTGAGTCTTCTTCCTTAGTTCTTTCAAATTCCTCAGCAGATTTTTCCTTGGAGGCTTCACCACTCTCTTCATTTTCCTCAGATTCTTCATCAGATTTGGCATCACTAGGCGAAGCAGAACTGATGTCCATAGGGGCTACACCCCGGAAGCAGCTAGTAATATGCTATTCCAATTTTTCAAGAAGCTGATCGAGTGAGGAATACTGAGATTGTACACTAGTGACCTTCTCCTGAAGTGAATTGAGGCCAACTCTCTTGTCATTACTGAAGTTGGAGTAATGATGATAGAACAGAAGAAACCATGAAGGCATATCTGCTTCCTGTGGAGCAGGGATAGGGTCCTTTAGAGCTGGTTAAGGTGGTCTATTCCCTATGTAAAGCCATCCTTGTGTATATTTCTTATAACCCACCAGTTTTAGAGTAGTGGAGGAAAATTGGTCATAATGGGTCCTTTTCACAAATTTGGAGGATGGTGTGATGACTTGGTAGTGTTCAAACAATAAGGATAAAATCCCACCATAGGGAAGAAAAATACGAGGAGCTTCTACCTTCATTAGCATCCACTTAATCAGAAGACTAGCCAAATCCAAGTTCTTTCCTTTGAGCAAACACCACATGACAAAACAATCTAAGAATGAAACATGGTCATATGAACTATCTCTATGCAAAATATTATAAGCAATCAGTTTGTGTAGGATCATGGTTTGGAGATTAAGTTGTTTGTAAATTGGGGGATTACCAAAGTATATGGATTGATCTTCCATGACAAGCGGCGAAAATTCTTGCGGAGTGAAGTCTTGCTCTATAATCCATTGTTTTTCAACATGATTGCATTCAAACTCTCCTTGTTTTATTTGAAACAGTTTGCTTAAGGGCTGTGGTGTGAGGGTGATTGAATGGCCCATGAGATCAGTGGAAAATCCAATTTCTTTCTTCACCATATTGGCATAGAAAATTTTTGTCAAGTTAGGATAATATGCCTTGGCATGGTTCTGAATGAACTTATCCCAGCCAATATCTTTGAATAATGCTAAAATTTCGGGAAAATCAGACTCAAAGAAGGGAACATCCAGAACTTTACCGAATATGGGAGCAATGTTCCAAATATGGTTTCTGTATAACGATTTTGCATGAGGAGAGGTTAAGCATTTTTATATGTCATTGACGCTGGCTTGTCGAGAGGAGGAAGCCTTGTCTTTATGTTTGGTCATCTTTGTTCAAGGCATAGTGATGAAAATCAGATACCCTAAACCCTAAAATTTGAAGGTATAGGGATGGAAGGAGTGAAGTGGTGAAGGAGTTTGGATGGATTTGTGGAAGGAGAAAAGATAATAAGGGAAGGAGAGAGGGTTTTGGAGATGAACGGAAATGAGTTAGGCGGCTACTGTGTTTAAATTGAAATATTTTTTCGCATTTAAGTAAGTAACCTGCCGCAAGTCAAGCACTGCTACTCGAAGAGTCCGGTGCCTGATGACTCATATTCATCAGGTAGTAGCCTGGAAGGCGCCTACCTTTAGGTGGCAGTGGCCTGTCATGCAGGTTGTTATGAATTTCTTTCCTAAACAACTTCTCGAGCATGTAACATCCCTAATTCACGTCTAATAAAACCAAACTAATCCTCTGAAAGTGGTTTTGTGAAAATATCCGCTAATTAATCATTTGTATTTACGAACTCAAGGGTTATTTCTTCTTTTTCTACATGATCTCTCAAGAAGTGATGCCTAATATCAATGTGTTTTGTTCTTGAGTGAAATACTGGATTTTTTGAAATATTTATAGCACTTGTATTATCACACGTAATAGGAATTATTTGATATTCTAGATTAAAATCTTTTAATTGTTGTTTCATATATAGGCTTTGTGCACAACAACTCCCGGCTGCAACATACTCAGCTTCAGCAGTCGATAAAGCTACCAAGTTTTGTTTCTTTGAAAACCACTATTGACATCCCAATTTTAACCAAGCCAACCCAAGGAAACCCAATGAAACAAGAATGGACTTTGAGCTCCGAATGACCCTGAGTTTTGAAATTAAGACCCTAATCCTCAAATCGAGTCCTTCTAATTTTAGTCGAGTCTCTAAAAAGTCAAAAATATGGTTTAGAGTTGGATCTTGTAAATGTTCAGTCCAAGCCTTAGGTTTTCTTTAAGCCAATTGTTAGAAAATGTTAAGGGTAGTTTTAATCAACTCTTTTAGTTGCAAAATTGACCTTCATTCTTATATAGGACCCAATAGATTCAAATTCGGCTTCCCTTTAGGCATTTGGGTTTGAGTCTTAAGAGCTCGAAAATTGAGTCCCTTTGAGTTGAGTGCTTTTAATTTCAAAATCGATTTTCCCTAATCAAGCTCTGTAGTTTCCAAATCCATCGCAGGTTAGGCTTTAAGGCCCTTAAATTTTAGAATTATTGTTCTTCACAATAAGCTTAGGACTTATTCTAAGTTTGTAATTTTAGACTCAAAATCCAAAAACTAGTTTGGGATCCCCAAATTAAGAATGGTCCTTTCATTTCAAAATCAATGTTCTTCATGATAAGTTCAAGTCTCATCCTCTAAGTTTTGATTTTAACTTCAAAACCTAAGAATTAGATTAGTTAATCGAGTCCTTTAAGTTTCCAGGAGTCCGAGAATTTTCAAAGAGTCTCCAAAATCTTAACCCTTTTTAAAATCGGGTCTTAATTTTAGGACAAGTCACGATTGGATCATTAAAGTCATATTCATTGTTTTGTTGGTATTCAAAGGTGGTCAACTCTGAAGTCAAAATTATTGGTCAAACTTGTTGGTCAAAATTGGTCAACATTGGGAGTTGTGACATTAGCTACTCAGTAAAGGGAGCACAGGTCTACACATGCACATGTGGCCATTTAAATGTACAAAGGGGAAAACAATGAATGAATGTAAGATGAAGCAAAGTATCACGATACAGGAAATTTTGAAAATAAAATACATACAAAGATTGTAAAAATAAAGGTCTCAGAACTAGTGACTCGAGGATACATGTAGAAATAAAGACAATAAAATAAAACTGAATTTGATTCTCGAATCCAGGCTTGCTAACCTAGAGCGGCCTAAAAGCTTGCCATTCCCCTACAACCACCTGCGCATAGGAGAGGAAAAGAACCAAAATCAGTTAGCGGTAAAAAAAGAAAATGCAAAAACAAAAGGAAATAATAGATACCCATGCCCTCCTATTTGGTGCTACCAGCTGGAAGCCCCAAAAGCCCTCCTTTCCAGCGTTGACACCTAGACTTCCACCTGCACACAAAAGAGAAAGATGACACAGTTTGTTAGCAGTAGAAAAAATAAAAAAATAAAAGAAATCAAATAAAACATGAGAAGAATAAAATCATTCCCTCACAGTCCGTTGGTGAGGAATTCTGTTGGGAGAGGGCCTAGCTGAGGATTTGGTGCCAAAATCTCCTAGAAACTCCCTATAAATAGAGAGTCCCATTACTGTAGCAGGACACCCCGAAGAAAAGTAAGAAAACTCTGTAGAAATTGGAATGGAGACAGAGCACAAAATTACTCTGCGAAAAAATGAAAGAGAAGAGAAACCAAGCAAGAGTAGAGAAGTTATGTTGGCATCGAGAGTGAACCGGAAAAAAAAAAAAAAAAAAAGAAGGAGGAAGGTTTTACGGAGTCAACAACATATAAGAAACCCGCACTTCTCAGTGCAGGGAGCAAAGGATAAAACTCTGAAGCATTCAGAGCACATAAAGCAGAGGGAGAGGAATTTTGAGCATAGACACACACAGAGCTGAAAAAGAAGACAAGAGGAGGAAAGAGAGGGGTAACGATCTGAAAACTTTGCTTCTTGAATTGAATTGTATGGTTATTATGAAGCAGGTGTGTGAATGCATGTGTTCCCCATTTCTCATTTCTGAGCATGAACCTAAGATTGATCTGACCCAAACTTATCCCTAATCAAGCCTGAACCAGAAGCCGAACTCAGGATTCGGATCCTTTGAACCCAAGGCAAGCCCACCTATAAATGGAGTCAGACCTGAACCCAATATTTGTAGATCCGAGACTCATTCCTTTCTTAAATGAGTTCAAAGCCCATTTGAAAGCTTTAAACCCCTGGACTCGTTTTAAAAGGAATCCTCAGGCCCATTTCTTTAAAATTCATACTAGGTCGGTTTCTAAAGTTTAAATTGGGTTTGGTTTTAAAATTCAAATTGGGCTTGTCGTTTCTTTAAAATCCATGTTGGGCCTGTTTTAAAAGTTTAAATTGGGCTTGATTTTAAAATTCAAATTAGGCCTGCCGTTTCTTTAATATTCATACTAGGACCTTTTTTAAAGTTTAAATTGGGTTTGATTTTAAAATTAAAACTAGGCTTGTCGTTTCTTTAAAATTCATACTGGGCTCATTTTTGTGAATCACCGTTCAACCCACACATGTAAACCCGCATGTGCCTGAGATCACGTGACTCGCTCGAGATCTCCCGAGTTAGCATACATCCTTCAGGTTGGCTCGTGTGGAACTTACCCACTGAATCGAAGATGAGTTGGCTCATCTTCAACCTCATGCCAATTTCCCACTAAAACCCTAACCCTAACCTGAAAGCGAACCCTAGCCAGAGACCCTAAAATCACAGATTCTTATGTACAAGTATAGGGTTGACAGATCACAACTAGTATGCACCAACAAGAATGATAATCATAATATAATACCAAAAAAAAGGAAAAAGGAAAAAGAAAGGGGAAGGAGGTTTAAGAATACTTAGTTGTTGATCTTTTTCTTTCGAACCTCCTGAAGACTAATCTCAAGCTTAGCCTTGTTTGAAGTCATACACCCAAACCGTTTTAAGCATCCGGATCTCAGAAACTCTAGGGTTTCTAAGATAGCTTCTTCTCACATGTAGAAGAGGGAGAGCAGGGTGATAGTCTAGGGTTTTGAGAGAGACATGAGAGAAAAGGGTAGGAAAACAAGTTAAGGGGGAACATCTGAGAAGATATGATAGAACAAGAAAGTGGAAGGGTTTCTGAGTTCAAAGTAAATTGAGTCAATCAGGTCTCAGAGGAGCATAGGGTTTCGAGAGAACAAACTATAGGGAAGAGGAAGAGAGTTTGAGAGGAGTGAGAAGGCAAATCAAAGGAGAAACAGAAACCCTAGGGTTTCTATTTGTTGAATCGCAAGGATTTGGGAGAAAGGGAGAGAGTGCCTCACATGGGAGAAATGACAAAATGTGTGAAAACAAACATTTTTAGTTTAAATATGCCCTCCCCTGGAACTCCTAAATCATGACACTCGGCATCACCTCCTGCTTTGGATTAGAGAGAGACGTGGCCAAATCTAGGTCATTCATCATATGCCTCTCTGAACGGTAGGGATTCAACCAAGCCCACTAATCTGAGCATGTTTTATTCTTGCTGTTGGATCTTAAGCTTCTCATCAATGCCTGTGATTTCTTGGTGTCAAAAGCATTGATTGTTGTCAGCCCCTTTCAGTTGTGCGTGCCTGTCCCCTTTAACCACCACGCAACATGTGGCCACCTTGTCTCCCGCAGTTAATGCAGCAAGCTGTCTCACCTCCAGTCGTTCGATCTCCAAATGCAACAGATATCCCAGATTGAGGCCGCATAAGCAATCCATGTGATACTCGCCTCCTGCCA
Organism: Malania oleifera; assembly: GCF_029873635.1. Lineage (NCBI taxonomy): Eukaryota > Viridiplantae > Streptophyta > Magnoliopsida > Santalales > Ximeniaceae > Malania > Malania oleifera. The sequence continues at coordinate 57,382,363 of NC_080420.1, read as the reverse complement.
TCTGATCAAGATCTCCATGGATGGACAAGACCAAGCCGTGTCAGCTTGCCAAAACCATCATGTTCTCCACCATTAGATCATCATTCCCGCCAACAGCCCAGATCGCTCTGCGTCACCCTGTCAGCATCAAGCGCCTACACGTCCTCCCCAACCATTCGATCCCTCCATCCATCAATGGTCTGGATCGACCGTGTCAATAGTCATGATGGGCTCCTGAACCTTGTGTAGACGGCGACACATGGCACTCCCATTCCCCTTATGCGCTTGGTCTATGGTGGCTCTTCGAGAGCTCTTCGATCCAAGTCTCCCATTAGTGACTATGATTGAGCCACGTAAAGAATCCCCTCCAAAGGTCCCTGACCGTTCAAAAGCTGACACATGGCACGGTTTCAAGCAGACCATTCCAAACCCGGACCTTAAAATCAGTCTCCCTCAGACCGGTCAAAGCCCGACCGATCCACCCCTTGAACCGGATTGCTCCGGTTCTTCTTCTTTTTTTATGTATATTTCCAAATAATTCCTTTTAAAAATGCATAAAATCCATAAAAAACAAATTAAAATTCAGAAAAATCCCCAAAATTCCAAAAAATCTAAAGAATTTCTAAAAAATATGTTTAGGTTAGTTTTCATGGGTTCAAAATAAATTCATACATCAAAATCACATACATGCACGCGTGTTCGTCCATACAACTACACTCATACACTCATAAACTCATTCACAAATTCATGCACACACATGCATACATGCACATATTCACATATATACATGCATGTACGTAACACTCTCATACACACATGTATGTACATGCATGCACTCAACACTTTCATACGCACACATTCACTTAGTCATGCACGTCATGCATGCATGCATTCACTCCTATACACACATATTCTTGTTACATGCACATGTGCCCATTTATACAAACTCATATACATACTCATGCTACATACATGCATACATTCATACGTACACAACACATTCACATACTCATGCACATGCATGCATACGTTCATACATGTACCTATGTCCACGCATACCCATGGCCATGCATTCATGCATGTACATACACCATATTCATAGTTCCCACATGCACGTACACATTTATGCATGCACATACATTCATGCACGTACCCATTCGTACATGCACACACATTCATGCATGTGCTCATCCATGCATGCACCCACATTCACATCCATGTGCACAACTCATGCACACGCACACACATCCATGCGCTCAACATCCATGCTTGTGTCTATAGACATACTCTAAACCTAATGGTCTCGACCAAAACCTTAAACTGGTTTTCTACCCCAGACCGGTCAGTGCTCAATCGGCTCCTCCCCCGAACCAATTCACACTGGTTTTCTCCATTTCACTTGTTTATTACTATTTAGATACCCATAAAATTCTCAGAAAATCCATAAAAATTCAAAAAAAACTCAGAAAATTTCTATAAAAAAAAAATGTTTTTTGACTTACCTTCATGGTTTTTGTCTTAATTTTATTTGTGTTATTTTGAGGTTTGGGAAAAATATTGAAAAAATCACAAAAAAATGCAAAAAAAAAAAGAATATGTTTTCACACTTAGAAAAAATCACAAAAAATATTTTTAGGTCCAAAAAATCATTTTCATCCTGAAAAAATTTCAAAAACTTCCCGGAATTTGACTTTTCACTTAGAAACTTCTATAAAGATTTCAAAACCCTGAGAGTGTATTTTCATAAACTATTTTCTCGATTTTTCATCCCGATAATTGCAACAAAGGGCATGGATTCTTCAAAATATTGGATTGCCCTGGTTCTGAGAGAATACTTATATAGTATTTTATTTTGTGCATTTTCCTCAATTAAAGGGAGTAATTTTTGAAGGCTTATTAGAAATAAGCATGCATTTATTTTTGAATACTTTAATTTAACATAAGCTTGTGACCACTCATTCCCATGACTTGTGTGCAAATAAAGCATGTGTTTAATTCTGAATAATGGATGAATGAATGTGGGGTAGAAGGTGCAGGCTGAAAATGATAAACCCACACACTCTCCCAGCTCTATACTCGGGCTTTCCATTACTAATGGTAAAAAAATAATAAAAATAGTAATATGTTATAGTAATTAATAATAATGGATAACAATGTAATAATATTAATTATATGCAATAATAATTAGTAAAAGATAATAACAAGGAGGGTAAAATAGTAATAACAATATACTATATTGAATAGTAATAATAAATAATACTAGTAAAACTAAGAGTAGTGATATAGTATAATAATGACAATAGTAGGTAATAATAATAATAATAATAATAATAATAATAATAATAATAATAATAATATGTTATAATAACTAATAATAGTTGATAATAATACTAAAATAGTAACTTTAATAACTAATATTAATAGATAATAAAAATAGTAATAATAGCAATAGAAAATATACTATAATAGCTAATATTAATATGATGATGATGATAATAATAATAATAATAATAATAATAATAATAATAATAATAATAATAATAATAATAATAATAATAATAATAGCTAATTTTAATAACATAATAATAATAATAATAATAATAATAATAATAATAATAATAATAATAATAATAATAATAATAATAGAAGTAGAAGGTAGACAATATAAATGGAATATTGATTATTGTAATAACAACTTATTATAATAAATAGTAATTAACAACAATAATAATAAATAGTAACATTAATAATAGTGATAATATAATACTCTAATTAATGCTAAGTATATTAAAAAAAATAATATATAAACATGAAAAATATTTATAAAATATATAAACTTCTTAAAAAAAAGAAACTATATATATATATATATATATATATATATATGCTATAAAAGACGAAACACCTCCATTTTACCTTTGTCTACTATGCTCTCTCTCTCTCCTTACTTCTGGTAGGACTATTTTTTTACACCTTCAAAGAAATAGTAGAAAACATTATGTAGAAAATACAATCTTCAAATCCTAAAGCCTATGGTTTAGGTCCACAATTTTAAATACACATTATAATAGGATTATTCATGCTTAAAAGAATATATATATATATATATATATATATATATATATATTTATGTCCATATGACGATGATCTTGCCATGTACTCATACATCCTAAAGAAGAACAAGCACAAAATAAAAAATATCTTGCTTTGAAAAGTTGATTTGCAATGAGAGCTAAAATAAAAAATCGAGATATCAATCCTCCCTAAAATCAAATGGATGAATTCCTTGATTCCAATGAGTAAAGATCCTAGTCTTGAATAATAAAGCGAGTTTGTAGTGAATTCTTATCGATAAAGAGCAATCAAACATTCAAGATAAAGAAAAATGAAACTCTTCCAAGTAAAAGAGATGCTTTCTCTTTTTCAAGCATGAGTCTCTCCCTTCCTCAACACATTCACCTCCTTACTCCCTTTAGTGTAGGCTATTCCCTTTTTCAAGTGTCGGCTCCTCCCATCTACTCTCCCTTAGCCTAATAGGAGGGCTAGGGCTTCTAGGATTTCTCTAATTCCAAGAGTGCCCTTAAGGGCAAGGGTAATTGCTTCCTTCCCTCTAGGAAGCTTGGAAACTCATAAGGACAATCTAAACTGGGATAACCCAAAAAACAAAGACAAGGGCCCAATAAGTACAAGGGCAAAAGACATTCTCCTCCCCTAAGGTTTGGCAAAAAGATAGATACCTTTCCTAAGGGTTCAAAAATGTCACATACCTCCTATCAGGTTTCCAAAATGTCATAGACCTCCATTGAAATTTTCCAAAAAGACATAAACCTCCCTTCAAAAAAAATTCTTTTTTTTGTAAAATATAACAAAAGGTTTGTGTCTTTTTGGCGAACCTCATGAGAGATCCCTAAAATTCTTAAAACCTCATAGGAGATCCCTGAAATTTTTGAAACCACAAGGGAGGTCATTGTCTTTTTCCAAACCATAGGGGAGGTCAGTGTCTTTTGCGCTAAATACAATTAGTACCTTAAAAACACCCAAATTAAGCAATTAAAATCATAATCCCCTTCAAAAAATGGTTCAAGCCCCATACAAGCTATAACGACCTGCCTATTTTACCATGATTTTTTTTTCCCTTCCATAATAATATCTAATATAACAATCTTGACAAATCATAGTCAACTTGGACCATTGGGTACTAGTTATTTACCTAAAATACAATACTGATACCTAAGCAGTAGGAAACGTGATTTACAATATGCTATACAACCAATCACAATACTAGAGTCCTACTAATCTGTTGTATATTATTGGTCTAATTAGGTTTTTCAATCTTGTTTTGATGATAACAAAATGAAGGATGCTTTAACATGTGGTGTTGAGTAATGTGTTTTTAGGTAAAAGGACTCTCAAGGTTGATAAATTAAAAGCTCAATGCTAATCTAGTGGAACCTCCTTAGAATATCAAAGGCAATGGACAACAAATGAAAAAGTTAAGGGCAAGCAAACTCAAAGTTAAAAGTGAACCTCAAGAGGCTGAAGAATGCTAAAGGACCTACTGATTTAAAGAGATTATAATTAGAAGGACTGTTGTAAGTACTTCTAAACCAAATGTCATTTAGATATGTAAAGCTCTCATAAATCAAAAGAAGCTAAGAAACACCTTGTTAAAAGAGCTTAAAATATATTTTTAAAATCAAAGCAACAAAGGTCTTAAAGCAAGGAAAGTTTTCAAAAATAAAAAGAAGCCAGGCACCTGACTGACGATTGTCTGTCTATGGGCACACGACTGCCACGTGGAGTAGATTTCAAATCTCAAATGAGAAGTTCTCTTTTAAAATTTTGAATTTTAAAATTAAGTCAACAATTTTTTTTCAAATATTACCTAACTTGATGGGGATATTGATCTTTGAAAAAGCATATAAATACCTCCTTGGGTAATGAAAATTTTTGAATTTTAAAATTAAGTCAACAATTTTTTTCAAATATTATCTAACTTTATGGGGACATTGATCTTTGAAAAAGCATATAAATACCACCTTGGGTAATGAAAAATTTTGAAATTCATAATTAAGTCAACATTTTTTTCAAATATTACCTAACTTGATGGGGACATTGATCTTTGAAAAAGCCTATAAATACCACCTTAGGTAATGAAAAATATACATAAGATAGAATACAAAAGAAGAGAGATTAATAAGTCTTTTACTGAAACTGTTCTTGTGCTGAAATTCTCCTTAAGCTCCATCTACCCACATCATTTTGTTGGAGAGAAAGAAATTCTTCTTGAGCTCAATTTGCTCACAACTTTTTCTAGAGAGAAATTCTACCATTTTGGTAGAATGAAAATATCAAAGCTCAGTTCCGGGTTGCAATTCAAATTTTTTTTTTGAACCATTGGTGACTTCTAAAACTTTAGAGCTTCATATATTCTATTTTTCTTTGGTATTTAGAATACAATTTAAATCTCAATTTGTACAATCTGCTCTAAATTTTGAAAGTATTTTTTGTACGCAAATTATTTTCCATCTTCTTGTACTTTGAACGGTTCAAAGGATTGATTGGATCATTGGACCAAGCACACGCTAGTGCTTAGAGAGGTTTTTCTCTTCCTGAAAAAGAGGGTAAATTGTGTAAGGTTTTTTGTTCCACTCGGAAGGAACAAGATTCAGTTAACTCCTTAGGTGGTTGACCTAAGGCGAGGACGTAGGCTGGGGTGAGCCGAACCTCATAAAAAGCGGTGGTGTTATTCTCTTCTCCTTACTCTTCTTTTAATTTCAACAACAATATAACTTGCGTGAATGTTTTAATACTTGAAATCATAAAGTAATACTTATTACAATTTAAGTAAACCCAAAAATGCCTAATTTGTTCTTGGGCTTGTAGAAATCGAAAGGGAGTACGTTGGTTAATCGATCTCTTGCGGAAACCGAAAGGAAGTACGTTGATTGGTTAACACCCAAAACTTGTTAGCTGAAGGTTTAAATAAGTTCTAATATTGAAAAGGTGTTTGGTTGTTATTGCAATATTAAAATTCATAAATCAACAACAAAAATTGAACATTCATTTGCAGGACCTTTAAATATTCCAAATTAATTTCTTGTCTTGTGGTTGTTGTGTGTGAATGGTAAATTAATTGATTGTGTTTATTGATTGTGAATTGATTAAAAGGAAATAGGAGTTAGTTTGTATTTCCGAATTAACAAAAATACGAGAAAACCTTAAGAGATTGTAAAAAGAGACAAGAGCTCATAAAGAGGATCAAAGAAATTTTTAATAAACCCAATTCACCCCCGCCCCCCCCTCTTGGAACTACACCTTTGGTTTCAATTGGTATCAGAGCAGGTTATAGAAAAGCCTAATAAGTAACTATATAAAGATCTAAATGGCATAAATAGGAGTATCCCTTTGGCGAGGGTCAATCCTCAACTAGGCCACCTATTTTTTTATGGATTAAATTATACCTTCTGAAAGCAACGAATGAGAATCTACCTTTAAACTATGGACTGGAAGGCATGGAACGTTGTAACAAATGGAAATTTAATCCCCACTAAGCTAGTTGATGGAAAAGAAGTATCTAAAGAAGATAAATAACTAAATGACTCAGATTATAAAATGTTGCAAACTAACTCAAGTGCAATAAACGCTTTATACTGTGCACTTGATGCAAATGAGTTCAATAGAGTAATGGCATGTAAAACAGCCAAAGAGATTTGGGATAAATTAGAAGTAACCTATGAAGGCACAGTAGATGTTAGGGAAAGTAGAATCGATATGTTAACCAGTGAATATGAAACCTTTAGGATGAACTCCGATGAAAGTATAATAAGCATGTACACTAGGTTCACCCATATCATAAATTCACTTAGTGCCTTAGGAAAAATTTATTCCACCCATGAGATGATCCATAAAATTCTAAGAGCACTCTCATCTATTTGGGAACCAAAAGCCACAGCCATTACAGAAGGAATAAATCTTAAAACAACTTCTTTAGATGAACTCATAGGATCTCTACTAACCTATGAAATGATGTTGAAAGAAAGAAGCACAGAAAACAAAAATAAGAAGTCTATAGCTGTAAAAGTTTTGAAAGAATATTCAAATGAGGAAGATAATGAATCTAGTGAATTAGAAGACGAGGACTTAGCTCTAATAACTAAAAGGCTTGGAAAATTCTTAAGAAGAAACAAAAAATTCACTAGAAAATTTAATGGATCAAAAGTTGAAAAAGGAGAAAGCAATAAAAAGGAATACAAAAATAAAAATGATCCTCCCACTTGCTATCACTGTAAAAAGGTCGAGCACATCAAACTAGAATACCCACAACTCAAGAAGGAAAAGAAGAAAAAGAAGCCTGCAATGAAGGCAACTTGGGATGACACTAGTTCGAGTGAATCGAAAAGGGAGCGAAGTGATTGAGAAGTAGCGAACATGTGCCTCATGGCGCATAACGAAGAGGTAAAATCTTATTATTCCCTCTCTAAAGATTCGTGTAATGATTCTTGCAGTAATTCATGTGAAATTATGCCATCTTATAAAGAACTTCAAGCTGAATTACTCTTTCTACATAACAAGTTCATTAAAATCTCAAAGAGGAACACAGACTTGAAAGAACAAAACGAAGCACTTAAAAATCAACTTGAATCTTCAAAACTTGTTGAAGAAGAAAAAGATTTAAAGATTGAAGAATTTGAGAAGAAAGTAGATAACTTATCTCAAAAATTAGTTGAGTCTCAAGTGAATGAAGATAGAAAGATTATGCAAGAAATAAATAATCTCAAAAATCAAATTCAAGAGAAAGAAAAGGTCATCTATAACTTTACCAAAGGTAAGGATAACTTTGAAAAGATGGTAGGACAACAAAGGATGACAAACAACAAAGAAAGAATTGGTTATAATGGAGCCTCAAACAAAAGAAAGAAAAACTTGTATATGGGATATTTTGTAAATCAATCTAAATATTATGCAAGTACTTCATCAACAAATATTCATGAGCACACCACATGCTACATGTGCAAAAATAAAGGACACGTAATGTTTAATTTTCCACTTAAGAAAAAGTATACAAAAGTAAAAGATGAGTGGAAGATAAATGCTAATAGGCAAAATCTAAAGAAAATTAAGAAGGTTTGGATTCCAAAAGTAACAATTTGAATCATTTCTTGTAGGTTTGCTTTAGGACCACTCCTTCTAAGGATAAATGGTACTTGGACAGTGGACGTTCAAGGCACATGATGGGAGATAAATCTAAATTCACCTCTCTCACTCCAAAGGATGGAGGATTTGTAACCTTCGGTGACAATGCAAAAGGCAAGATCATCGGAATAGGTAAAATAGGTAAAGACTCCTCACTTTCTATAGATGATGTCTTGTTAGCAGATGGTCTAAAGTATAATCTACTAAGTATTAGTCAACTTAGCGATAAAGGATGTGAAATAATGTTTAAGAGAGACAAATGCATAATACGAGATTCTAAGAATCAAAATACATTATTCACTGCACTTAGAATGAACAATGTCTATTGCATAAATCTTAATAATTTAATCCCTCAAGACATAACTTGCCTAGCAGCCATGAGTGAAAATAGTTGGCTTTGGCATAGGAGGTTAGGACATGCTAGCATGGATCTTATATCCAAACTCTCCAAAAAGAATTTAGTTAAAGGCTTGCCTAAAACAAAATTTGTCAAAGATAAAGTGTGTGATGCTTGTCAATTAGGAAAACAAACCAAGAAAAGTTTCAAAAAGAAGAAACATATATCAACTAGCAGACCTCTAGAACTTATACACTTAGACTTGTTTGGTCCTACTAGAACCCAAAGTTTAGGAGGAAAACAATACACCTTTGTAATTATTGATGATTACTCAAGATACACATGGGTGTTGTTCCTAACTAACAAAGAAGAAGCTTGCAACTCATTGATCACTTTATGTAAGAAGCTTCAAAATGAGAAAGGGTATAATGTCTCAAATATTAGAAGTGACCAAGGAAGAGAATTTAAGAATCAAAATGTTGAAAATCTTTGTAATGAACATGGCATAAATCACAACTTTTCAGCACCTAAAATCCCACAACAAAATGGAGTTGTAGAAAGAAAAAATAGAACCCTCCAAAAAATGGCAAGAACCATACTTAATGAAAATGACCTACCCAAATATTTTTGGGCTGAAGCTGTAAATACAGCTAGCTATATAGTTAATAGGGTCTCTATTGGATCAAACTTAAACAAGACACCCTATGAATTGGGGAAAGGAAGAAGGCCTAATATAAATTACTTTCATGTCTTTAGGTGTAAGTGTTTCACTCTAAATTACAAAGACAACTTAGGAAAATTTGATGTTAAATCGGATGAAGGCATTTTCCTAGGATACTCCACAAATAGTAAAGCCGATAGAGTCTACAACAAAAGAACACTCACCATAGTTGAATCAATTCATGTAAACTTTGATGAATCTAGCTCTTTTTCAAGAGAAGTTAAAATTGAAGAAAAAGATAATATGTTCAAATAGGAGGATGAGATAGAAATCAAAGAGGAAAATGAAATAAACAAAGAAAAGTCAAAATGTAAACTCATAGAAAATATGGAATTACCAAAAGAATGGAAATATAAGAAATATCATCCTCAAGAACAAATTATAGGTGAACCATCTAGAGGTGTGACCACTAGATCTTCACTAAAGAACCTTTGCAATCATTATGCATTCCTATCCCAAAATGAAACTAAAAATACTGAAGAAGCCCTTAAGGATGAATCTTGGATAGTTGCAATGCAAGAAGAATTAAACCAATTTGAAAGAAGTTAAGTATGGAAATTAGTACCCAAACCGGAAAATCAATTGATCATAGGAACTAAATGGGTATTTAGGAATAAAAAGGATGAAAATGGTATAATCACTAGAAACAAAGCTAGACTTGTAACAAAGGGGTACAATCAAGAAGAAGGAATAGATTATGATGAAACCTTTGCCCCCATAGCTAGAATGGAAGCTATTAAAATGTTGTTAACTTATGCTTCCTACAAAGAATTTAAGTTATATCAAATGGATGTCAAAAGTGCATTCTTGAATGTGTATATTAATGAAAAGGTATATGTTGAACAACCCCCTTGTTTTGAGGATATTGAAAATCCTAACCATGTATTTAGACTAAGGCTTTGTATGGACTAAAACAGGCCCCTAGGGCTTGGTATGAAAGACTTGGTGGATTTCTAATTGAGAAAGGATTTTTAAGAGGAAAAATTGATAGCACCTTGTTCATTAAAAATAAGGAAAATAATATACTTTTAGTTCAAATCTACGTAGATGATATAATATTTGGTGTTACAAATGAACATCTATGTAAAGAATTTGCAAAATGTATGCAAGAAGAATTTAAAATGAGCACGATAGGGGAATTAAACTATTTTCTTGGATTACAAATTAAACAAGCAAAAAATGGGACTTTTATAAGTCAAACAAAATACATAAAAGTTATGATACAAAAATCTGGTATGGAAAATAGTAAACCCATAGGCACACCTATGAGTACCTCCATCAGCCTAGACAAAGATGAAAAGGGAAAATCCTTAGACACAAAGCACTATAGAGGCATGATTGGAAGTCTATTATATCTAAGGGCCAGTAAACCCAATATAATGTTTAGTGTGTGTATGTGTGCACATTTTCAATCAGCACCTAAGGAATCACACCAAATTGCTGTTAAAAGAATCCTAAGATACTTAATAGGCACAATGGACTTAGGACTATGATATCCTAAAGACACCGGTTTTGAAATGATCAGTTATTCAGATGCAGACTATGCTGGTTGTAAGATAGATAGAAAAAGCACAAGTGGCACATGCCACTTCTTAGGAAGATCTTTAGTTTCTTGGTTTTCTACGAAACAAAATTTCGTGGCTTTGTCAGTTGCTGAGGCCGAATGTATAGCAGCTGGTAGTTGTTGTGCACAAACTCTTTACATGAAACAACAATTAAGAGATTTCAATTTAAACTACACAACTATACCAATTAAGTGTGATAACACGAGTGCGATTAACATATCTAAAAATCCTATTTCACACTTAAGAACAAAGCACATTGACATAAGACACCACTTCCTAAGAGATCATGTTCAAAAAGAAGACATAAATCTAGAATTCATCAATACAAATGACCAATGGGCTGATATCTTTACTAAACCACTCTCAGAAGATAGATTTATAACCATAAGAAGAGAACTTGGTCTACTACATAGTAGAGAAGTAAACTAAAAGAACAAGGCTTAAAGAAAAATCCACAGTCAATAAACTATCTCTAGGGTCACCTAGGATTTGTCTCTTTTGAGTGATCAAAATTTATTTTGGCATGTACTTTGATGTGTTGTATAATGCAACACTTAGCTTAAATTGCTTTCCTTGTTTCTTGAAACATATGCTCATGATAAATGAGATGCAGCATGCTACATGTGGATGTTTGAGATATGATGTTGAATCTTGGCATGAGTGAGGAGTATGTGGTCATATGTACATTTTAATGTTTACCCTTTTTTGTTGATGTCAAAAAGGGGAGTAGTATTTGAGGAAAAATACTATTTAAGCATGTTGAGCATCATTGAGCAATAAGCATGATCGGTCTTGAATCTACAAATTGTTAAAGTAAAGCAGTAGAATGATGCTAGTTGTAAGGGGGAGATTTTTTTTAACGTGTATTCATATTTTTTTTGCTTCACATTTGTCATCATCAAAACGGGGGAGATTGTTGGCCTAACTAGGCTTTTCAATCTTGTTTTGATGATAACAAAATGAAGAATGCTTTAACATGTGGTGTTGAGTAATGTGTTTTTAGGTAAAATGACTCTCAAGGTTGATAAACTAAAAGCTCAATGCTAATCTAGTGGAAACTCCTCAGAATATCAAAGACAACAAATAAAGAAGTTAAGGGCAAACAAACCCAAAGTCAAAAGTGAACCTCAAGAGACTGAAGAAAGCTAAAGGACCTACTGATTTAAGGAGATCATAATTAGAAGGACTGTTGTAAGTACTTCTAAACCAAATGTCATTTAGATATGTAAAGCTCTCATAAATCAAAAGAAGCTAAGAAACACCTCGTTAAAAGAGCTTAAAATATATTTTTAAAATCAAAGCAACAAAGGTCTTAAAGGAAGGAAAATTTTTAAAAATAAAAAGAAGTCAGGCACTTGACAGACGATTGTCTGTCTATGGGCAGACGATTGCCACACGGAGCAAATTTTAAATCTCAATCGGGAAGTTCTCTTTTAAAATTTTGAATTTTAAAATTAAGTCAATAATTTTTTTTTCAAATATTACCTAACTTGATAGGGATATTGATCTTTGAAAAAGCATATAAATACCTCCTTGGGTAATGAAAATTTTTGAATTTTAAAATTAAGTCAACAATTTTTTTCACATATTACCTAACTTTATGGGGACATTAATCATTGAAAAAGTATATAAATACCTCCTTGGGTAATGAAAAATTTTGAAATTCAAAATTAAGTCAACATTTTTTTTCAAATATTATCTAACTTGATGGGGACATTGATCTTTGAAAAAGCCTATAAATACCATCTTAGGTAATGAAAAATATACATAAGATAAAATGCAAAAGAAGAGAGATTAATAAGTCTTTTACTGAAACTGTTCTTGTGCTAAAATTCTCCTTGAGCTCCATCTACCCACATCATTTTGTTGGAGAGAGAGAAATTCTTCTTGAGTTCAATTTGCTCACATCTTTTGCTGGAGAGGAATTCTACCATTTTGGTAGATTGAAAATATCAAAGCTTGGTTCCGGGTTGCAATTCAATTTTTTTTTTAAGAACCATTGGTGACTTCTAAAACTTTAGAGCTTCATATATTCTATTTTGCTTTGGTTTTTAGAAGTACAATTTAAATCTCAATTTGTACAACCTGCTCTAAATTTTGAAAGTATTTTTTGTACACAGATTTATTTTCCATCTTCTTGTACTTTGAACGGTTCAAAGGATTGATTGGATCGTTGGACGAAGCACATGCTAGTGCTTGGAGAGTTTTTTCTCTTCCTGAAAAAGAGGGTAAATTGTGTAAGGTTTTTTGTTCCACCTGGAAGGAACAAGATTCAGTTAACTCCTTAGGTGGTTGACCTAAGGTGAGGATGTAGGCTAGGGTAAGCCGAACCTCGTAAAAAGTGGTGGTGTTATTCTCTTCTCCTTACTCTTCTTTTAATTTCAACAACAATATAACTTGTGTGAATGTTTTAATATTTGAAATCATAAAGTAATACTTATTAGAATTTAAGTAAACCCAAAAAGGCCTAATTTGTTCTTGGGCTTGCAGAAACCAAAAGGGAGTACGTTGGTTAATCGATCTCTTGTGGAAACCAAAAGGAAGTACGTTGATTGGTTAACACCCAAAACTTGTTAGCTGAAGGTTTAATTAAGTTCTAATATTGAAAAGGTGTTTGGTTGTCATTGCAATATTAAAATTCATAAATCAACAACAAGAATTGAACATTCATTTGCAAGACCTTTAAATGTTCCAAATTGATTTCTTGTCTTGTGGTTGTTGTGTGTGAATGGTAAATTAATTGATTGTGTTTATTGATTTTGAATTGATTAAAAGGAAATAGGAGTTAGTGTGTATTGCCTAATTAACGAAAAGACGAGAAAACCTTAAGAGATTGTAAAAATAGACAAGATCTCATAAAGAGGATCAAAGAAATTTTTAATAAACCCAATTCACCCTCCCCCCCCCCCCCCCTCTTGGAATTACACCTTAGGTTTCATATATATATATACAATCATCCATAAAAAAATCAAAAGTAGCCTAGGGTTACTTCCCAAAAATAAATCCAACCCTAGCTCTACAACTCACCCTCCTGACAAGGTAGCTCAGTCGGACTCTACTAACGCGGAGCTCTTTCTGCTCCTCTACTTGGATTTCCTGAAATGTTTATATATGGTTGGGGTGAGATACCTCTCATTAAGAGAAATAAACTAATATCAGTGTGTGGCAACATAAGTATTTTCGTGTTATACAAATAACAGTACATAAATTATATGTGGTAGAACTGTTAGTATCATATCTATTTAAAACATAATTTATTATAACATGGTATAACATACTGAGTTTCTATACATGAAATCATCATATATATAACTGTACATGAAATAATACCCTGGAAGGATAGTTGGCTAGTGTCATGTCTTACTCCCACATGACTAGGTTGTGCGGCCCGAAGACGGGACCTAGCAATGGTTGGCCGACCATGCTAGATCAACATAAGTCTGTAAGTACGATGGGTCTACCCCTCCTGGTCCAAACACCAAAGGGATGCCTGCACTACCATAAAACCACATCGACTGCCGATCTCCCACTGCCCCTTACGACAAGTGGTAGCACTAACATATACATGATCGTGATCATATAACTACGGTACCGTGCTTCATGAAAGCCTAAACCAAGTCATCCGGGTTTTGATAACATATAGCATATAGTATATTCTCAAATAATGATACGTGGCTATTTTTTAATAATATCTATCATGATAATATTTCCATCAAATCTTGCATAACATACCATATAAAAATCACGGCCCTTACGCTTACATAGCATATCATATAAAACTCTCAGCCCTTACGCCATAAAATTATATAAAATCACGGCCCTTATGCTGGCATATCATATAAAATCTCTATACTATTTAACATAATATTTGGAACATAGTTCCTGTACAGTTTTAGGGTTTTCACTGAAAACTGGTAATACATGAATATTCTGGGAAAACATAATATTTCATTATCATAATTTTCTTGGTAAATATTACTCATGCCACACAGAAAGGGTAATATTCAAAACATAAAATCTGTTCTAAAAATCAAGTTTTTTATTTTGTACACAAAAATCATATTTTTGATCAACAACATTATTCCCAACATAATTCTACAATATACATATTTACCTGAAATTAAATGGTGTAAAATAATATATATATTTTCATAAGAAGGCTAACTTAGTTTATCCTCTTACCTAACTTACTGAGAAGCCCGCACAACACTCAATCCAACACATGCAGTGTTCCTAGCACAACATCCTGAAATTAATATTTTCCCCAACAAAACTTCAATATTATCTTTCCTAGCATATTCTCCTCAGTACAAAAATTCCAAATACCCAATAAAACTAAAATTAACTAACTTAGCCAAATTTTGGGATGGTTGCCAAGTTAGCCTGACTTACAAATCACTCCAGAAAATGTGAAGAGAATCCTCCCAGAAGTGACATGGCAACTTCGGATTGTTGAACTGGCAAAGAATCAACCCAAAATCCTAGAGAGAAGGGGTAGAGGATGAAGTAGAGAGAGAAAAGAAGAGTTGTATGCGAAATTGCTTGCTGAAATCCGAATTTGAGCCATTTATACAACTGGCTTCATCAATAAGACACGTTACTTCATCGACGAGGTCAAGAAAAGAGTTCATCGATGAACACTTATTTATTGTTGACAAATTTCAAACCCTGCAACAGCCCTCTCAGTAATTCCCCCTCATACGAGACACGGGGCATGCGACGAAATTAATAAGGTATTCATCAACCAAATCGGAGGGTTCGTCTACGAACCCTGCTTTTCCTCTTTTTTGAATTTCTTTTCCTCCCATCTCGTATTATTTAAATACTATAATTCTTCAGGTCTCTAAATTCTTCCCCCCCCCCCCCCCCCACCTTATAAAATTTCGTCCCCAAAATTTACTACATGTATTGACACCATCCTTTAAATAAAATGGGCTACTTATTTTATTACTTACCCTCACTTATGGTGGAGGAATACCATTGTTACATTCAAGGTTCTGGGAGATTACAAATACATAAAATAAAATTCTCCCAAAATCAAAACACTACCTATAACTAAAAATTATTACATATACTGACTAACCTGCACAAAAGAAATTTGTTGGCCTAACTGGACTTTTCAATCAGTTTTTGTGATAACAAACAAAGTATAATCTAACTTGGAATGGTTAAGTAATAATGTTTCAGGTTTGAAAATAATACAAGGATCAATTTGTCCATTTATATGCCGACTAGGGTTGTAATGTTAGGTAAGAAGGTACTCAGGAATTGTCCATCCTATATTTAGGGGAGGTCTTTATCAGCTAACTTGGTGGTCTTAGATAAGTTTGGGTTCGAAGTGATTCTGGGGATGGACTGGCTAGTTGCCCACTATGCCAATATTGACTACCATTAGAAAGAGGTAGTGTTCAAACCTCCAGGGCGACAGGAGTTCAGATTTGTGGGATCATGTGTGCGTGCCCCACTACAGTTGCTATCCACCATTCAAGTGAGGAGATTATTGCAGGAAGGCTATCTAGGATATTTGGCCTATGTGAAGAAGGTGTTGGAAGGGGAGTTGAGGTTAAAGGATATTCCGATAGTGAGGGATTTTCCATATGTATTTCCCGAGGATTTGTCGGGACTACCTCTTGATCATAAGGTAAAATTTACAATTAATCAAATTCCAGGGATAGCGCCGATTTTGAAAGGGCCATACAAAATGGCACCGGGAGAATTGAAAGAATTGAAGGAACAGTTGCAGGAACTGTTAGACAAGGGGTTTATTCGGCCCAACGTGTCGCCCTGGGGAGCATCGATATTGTTTGTGAAGAATAAAGATGGGTCAATGAGAATGTGCATCGACTACAGAGAGATTAATAAAGTGACCATCAAGAATAAGTACCTGTTTCTCCACATCGACGATTTTTTTGATCAGTTACAGGGAACACAAATTTTCTCAAAGATAGATCTGCAGTTCGAGTACCATCAAATGAAGGTCATGGCAGAAGACATTCCGAAGACAGCATTCAGAACTCGGTATGGCCATTATGAATTTCTAGTTATGCCATTTGGATTGACAAATGCTCCTGCAGTGTTTATGGATATGATAAATTGGGTCTTCCACCAGTATTTGGACTAGTTTGTGGTTTTATTCATTGACAACATACTAGTGTATTCAAAGAGCCCAAAGGAGCACGAGGAACATCTGAGGATAGTGCTTCAGGTACTGAGAGAAAGAAAGTTGTATGCAAAATTCAAGAAGTGCGAGTTTTGGCTGAGGTAAGTTACCTTCCTTGGACATATGATATCCAAGGGTGGTATTTTAGTGGATTCGAGTAAAATCAAGGCAGTGGTGGAGTGGGTACGACCGAAGAATGTGCAATAAATCAGAAGCTTCTTGGATTTGGTTGAGTACTACCATAGATTTGTTGAGGGTGGTATTTTAGTGGATTCGAGTAAAATCAAGGCAGTGGTGGAGTGGGTACGACCAAAGAAAGTGCAATAAATCAGAAGCTTCTTGGATTTGGTTGAGTACTACCATAGATTTGTTGAGGGAAACTCTAAATTGTTGGGTCCTTTGACGAGATTGACCAGGAAATGTGTGAAATTTAGTGGACCGATGAATGTGAATGGAGCTTTCAGGAGTTAAAGTAGCGGCTCATCATTGCACCGATGTTGACGATTCCTTCAAGAGAAGTGGGTTTCGTAATTTACAATGATGCATCACATAAAGGGCTCAGATTTGTGCTGATGCAGTAGGGGAGAATAGTAGCATATGCCTCCCGATAATTGAAAGAATATGAGAAGAATTACCCTACCTATGATTTGGAGTTAGTAGTAGTGGTTTATGCACTAAAAATTTGGAGACACTATCTGTATGGGGGTCCGTGTGAGATTTTCACTAATCATAAGAGTTTGAAATATTTTTTCACATAGAAAGAATTAAACATAAGGCAGAGGAGGTGGCTGGAGCTGATAAAAGATTTACACCATCAGTTACCACCCGGGAAAGGCTAATGTAGTAGTTGATACTCTGAGCCGAAAATCAGTGAGAGCGGCAGTGTCAGGAGGGATAATTCAGCATCCAATTCATATGAATTTGGGAATACTTGGGGTGGAACTCATAGAGGGTGATCACCATGCATTTATGTGGTTGGAGCTAATAAAAAATATGCACCATCAGTTACCACCTGGGAAAGGCTAATGCGGTAATTGATGCTCTGAGCCGTAAATCAATGTGAGTGGTAATGTAAGCAAGGATAATTCAGCATCCAATTCAGATGAATTTTTAAATACTTGGGGTGGAACTTGTAGAGGACGATTGCCGGGCATTTCTTATCAATCTAGTACTGCAGCCACCTCTACAGGAAAGAATTAAAGTTGCTCTGCTAAAAGACACGGAATTAATGAAAATTATAGATAAATTACAGAATGGTCAAGAGGTAGATTTTAGTATCTCAAATAAGGGAGCCTTGAGGTTCCATACCAGGCTACGTGTACCTACTGACCCTGAGATTAAAAAAGTTATTCTGAAGGAAGCGCATTGATTCCTATATACTGTACATCGTGGTAGCACTAAAATGTATAGAGATCTTCAGGAGTCCTTTTGGTGGAGCAATATGAAAAGAGAGATCGCTGAGTTTGTAGAGCAGTGTTTGACATGCCAGCAAGTGAAAGCTGAGCATCAGAGACTGGCGGGATCATTGTAACCCCTTCGCATCACTGAGTGGAAGTGGGAACATATAGCGATGGATTTTGTCATAGGATTACTACCGGCACTACATGAACAAGACGCCATTTGGGTAGTCGTAGATCGACTGAAAAAGACTGCCCATTTTTTGCCTATCAGAATTAACTACTCCATGAGCATACTAGCAGATTTGTATATCCAAGAGATAGTTAGATTGCATGGCGTACCAGTGTCCATAATATCGGACCGAGACCCACGATTTACATCTTAGTTTTGGAGGAGTTTGCAGAAGGCCATGGGTTCTCAGTTGATGTTCAGCACAGCATTTCATCCTCATACAGATGGGCTGACAGAGGATGATACAGATACTGGAGGATATGCTACGAGTTTGTGTGCTGGATTTTAGGGGCAGTTGGATATAGTTCATGCCACTATCAAGTTTGCTTATAATAACAACTATTAGGCCAGCATTAGGATGGCACCATATGAGGCGTTAAATGGTAGGAGGTGCCAATCCCTGTTGTATTGGGATGAGATTGGGAAAATTTGATTTTGGGGCCAAAGCTAATACAGTAGACTCATTATAAAGTCAGACTCATCAGAGACAGGATTAAACAGTACAGAGTTGGCAGAAGAGTTATGCAGATACTCACTGGTGAGAGTTGGAGTTTGATGTAGGAGATCATGTATTCCTAAAAGTAGCACCAATGAAAGGAGTTATGAGATTTGGGAGGAAGGGTAAATTGATCCCTAGGTATATTGGACCATTCGAGATTTTTGAAAGAGTGGGTCCAAGTGCCTACAGGTTGGCACTACCACCGGTTTTGTCTAGAATCCATGACATATTTCACGTTTCCATGTTAATAAAATACATCCAAGATCCCTCCCATGTGATCAGTTATGAGGCACTGGAGCATAATGATGTCTTATCTTATGAAGAGATGTCAACGCAGATTTTAGACTGGAAGGAACAAAAGCTGCGTACAAAGAGGATCCCACTGGTAAAAGTGTTATGGCGCAATCATGCAGTAGAGGAAGTTTCGTGGGAATTAGAGGAACATATGCGCTAGAGATATCCACACA
Organism: Malania oleifera; assembly: GCF_029873635.1. Lineage (NCBI taxonomy): Eukaryota > Viridiplantae > Streptophyta > Magnoliopsida > Santalales > Ximeniaceae > Malania > Malania oleifera. The sequence goes on along the minus strand of NC_080420.1, from coordinate 57,362,810 downwards.
TGTTCAGTAAGACCTAGGGTTGAACTGGGAAATAGAAAGTGAGTAACAAGGTGTATATTTTGACTTGTACGATATAGGATATATAGTGTATTGTTTTGGTTATAATTTTATTTGGGGGAGTTTTCTTTTGTTATTCATGATTGTAATCTCCTAGAACCCTTTTTCTGTAACCACGGTATTCCTCCGCCATAAGTGAGGGTAATTAATAAAATTGGGATGTTTTCTTTAAGGATGAAAAGGTGAAGAATAACAATTTCAAGGATGAAATTTTATAAGGAGGGGAGAATGTAGAGACCCGAAAAATTTAAGTTCTGAAAGTAATAAAAGAAAAAAAATGAAATAGAAGGAAAAAGGAAAAAAGGAGGATCAGCAACGGTTCGTCAATGAACCAATGGTCTTTGTCGAAGAATGTCTCTCTAGGCCTCGTCAACGAAGGACGCATATCTCATCGATGAAAAGATACCGAGAGCAGAGAATTTCAGGTTGTTAAGGGTTCGTCGACAAACCCATTACCTTCATTGACGAACGCCCTTATGAGCTTCGTCGACGAGTCCACATGTCTCATTGACGAAGCCACGTGGCCAACGATCTATAAATATGTTAAAATCGAGTTTCAACGTAAAAAACTCATTCCTCTCTTTTCTCTCTCTCTCTAGGTTTGGTTTCTCTCCCTTCTCTCTTCATTTCTTGCTCCGTTTAAGCTCGTTTCAACGATCAGAAGTTACCACGAGGTTCGTGGGGAGATTCTCTACAACTTAATCGGAGCAGATTGCTTATTTGGAGTTCTTGAGCACCATCCTAAAATCAGGGTAAGTAAGATAATTTAGGGTTTAAATGTTTATTTAGAGTATATAAGGCCTAGGAAGTGTTAAATGAGAAATATTCTGGGAAATGAGTTGATTGATTTGGGAAAAATGTGAATGTTAGGGTTTTGAGTTTTGAACACTGCAGGCGTGGGATTGGATTGTTAACAGACCTCTTAGTAAGTCAGGTAAGGGGAATAAATTATAGCAGCTATTTTTGGGAAAAGAATTGCAGATTTAAAGTAAGTGAAAAATGAAATATGATTTTTTACCTGTGATTAATATGTTATAAATATTAGACGAAAATTGTGTGGCGTGAGAAATATGATATAACAAATTTATACTGGGAATGTAATTGAAATTAGGATATATACAGGAATGAGATTGTTATATGGAAATGATGAAAAGTGGTATATAGAATAATTTTATGGAAAAACGAAAAGTGTGTGTGTGTGTGTGTGTGTGTGTGTGTATAGATGTGCAATTTAATAGGAAATAATGAAATGTGGTATTGATATGTTTTTACTGAGAAATGTTGAAATACGAGAAATGAGATATTTATTTTAAGAATGGAACGTGTATAGAAAATGATAAGAATGCCACTGATGTGATGAAATGAATGTGAATGCTGAATTGTGAATACTGAATTGTGAATATTGAAATGTGATTACTTAATTGTGAATACTGAACTGAGAATACGAAATGTGAATTCGAAATGTGGAAATGAGTACCCTGATGGGTTGTTGTTGATAGAGAGCAATGTACCGTTGCTAGTGAGGTGTTAGAACAACCACACGGTCTCATGGAGAGTGTGGTGTGGCAGTTGATTGGGCCAGTGAGAAAGGTTGTTTTGCCACCTGGCGTATGGACCAGGAGTAGGCAGGCTAATCGTACTATAGACACGTGGTTACATTGTTTTGATCTAACCGGGTAGGCCAATCACAGTTTAGATCTAGCCTTCAGACCGCACAACCCTGACCATGGGAGGAAGCATGGCATGGACAATATCCTTATGGCAGCCATGAGTTACAGACACGTTGTGGATTTTGTTACTGGCTGATACTCATGTGCTGGATTATGATTATACTCATGTGCTGTATTATGATTACTCATTACAGATACGATAATGAACAGCCATGGGTTACAAACATGTTGAGATACTTATATGAGGATACCCATGGGCCAGAATGTGAAAATGAGAACGAGAAAGAAAAGCTTATTCAAGCTATTGAAATATGAATTTAAGAAAGAATAGTCTATGAAAGAAAATGTGAATATGATTTTGAGAAATAAGAAAGTACGTATATGATTACGAAAATGATGAGAAAGCTTTTGAAAAATATGTTTTACACACATATATGATTATGAGTACTTATCTATATATTTTCTCCCAGTTGTTATATCTATTAAAATAGAATGTGATATGATGTAATTGAACTCATACTACCACACACTGTGAATAATTTATTCCGTCTTACTGAGAGGTGTCTCACCCAAATATTTTAATATTTCAGGTAATCATAATAGACCAGGAGATAGAGCTCCGAGATAGAGGGGAGTTGGTACCCTGATGGACAAGGTAAGCATTTTGTGTTGGGGAATGTGTTTGTGTAATCCCCTAGGGTATGTTATGGACTTTTGGGGATGTATATGGATGTTTAGAACTCTAGTTATTTGTATTCTGGATGGTATGTAAATATGGACTTCCTCTATTAGGTATGTTCTTATATGATGGACTGATTACCCGGTATCCCACTTCGGGTCGAGTTGTGTTGATATGGTATCAAAGTTGTGATGTGGCAGGTGTTGGATTAATATTTATTATTTACTAGAGACGGAAAAAAAATGGTGAAAAAATCGGTTCGTGATTGGGAGCACGTAGAAGTCGAGATGCTTGAGAACATACTCAACATAGTCGGAGATAAGGATGGTTTAGGGCCATGGTCTTTGATGGCTTTGCTACAACGGTTGGTATATGTTGTTGAATGGCTAGTTATAGTACATGTCAAGTACCTCATTGTCATATGGGGTATGCTTATTTACAGGGTATGCCATAATTAAGGGTAAATTATGTGCAACACAAGGAGTTGACTTGCAGGCTATGTGCAATATCAATGATGAAGAAAAAAAAAATGCATATTAACTAGGCAAGGTGATTACTTGAAAATTTTCCTTGTAATCATTAGCATGTTCCCTTCTTCGAATGCTATCCAGTGGGTTTAACATATGGCAACATCCTAACCACGAAATCGTATCCATGACTGGTTATGCCTTGTTGGAAAATGTTGGTTGCGTCCAACATAACCAATGTAGTTGAGGTTGTCAACTATTATCCCTAGACAATTCAAGTTATCAATTTTATAAATTGTATATGATGTGGCATGGAACATCATAGAATTCAAGGTGGATCCTTGAGTATATGTCATACTCTTCTTACACTTGCAGGATATATACACACAAATTTGATTCTGTGTTTCATTATCTTAATCATGTGGGACTTGGCGCCATCATAGTGTCATGGATTGATGAGAAAGCATAGACCCTATGACAACAACTCCCATTTTAAAAACATGACTACCTGTCATCCACAAGTATGTTGGCTAAGCATGCACATGTCTACACTATCATATACACTATGTTGCATATTAATAAATTTTAAAATCGACAAAGAATAAAAAGATACATATCATAAGCTTCCTTGAGATTGTACCCTCCTTTGAAAGCAAGCAAAGCTAAGCAACCGTCTTAGCCCTAAGGTTTCATTAACCTATTTTGATTATAACAAACTATTGAGTACTAATGGTTTTGTTCTTAAATTGATCTACGGGATTAAGCCATTATAGTTGGATAAAAGTTGAATATTTGATGGAAGAAGTTAAAGATTTGAGAGAAGATATTTGAAGACTTAATTTGATTTATTTGTATTGTTTCTCTCTCAATTGTAATGTATTTTATCTTGTAAAATCAAGAGAAATATAAGGCATAGCACATATAGACCTAAACTGGACAAATGGGATCAAAAAGTAAATTGAACCCCAACCAAGGTGGTCGATCGACTCTTAAAGGTGGTCAATCGGTCTAACAAGGTTTGCCTGCAATGGTCACTTTTTCCTCTCTAATGGCTAGTAAACGATCGATCAAACCTTGTAAGTGATTGACTGGTCTAAAAACCAAGAAATCTTCAATGGGCAGAAAACGTCTAACTCTATATATATGTCCTCATAAACCTTAAGAACGTTAGAGAACTAATCTATATTAAATTCTAAGTGCTCTAGCCTCAATTCTCTCTTATCAATTCTTTATGCTTTCATTTTCTTATCTTTGAAAGATAGTCGAGAAAACTCTTGAGCTTTTATTTGTTTATTCTCTGAGACTTTCTTATGTGAGCATCAAAGTCTTAATCATTCCTTGTGAGGAATTTTCTATTGTAAGCTCTTAGTTGTAATTAGTTCCTTTGTCTCCAGCAGAACAAGGATTGTATTTGGTTTCGTTGGTCTCTAAAAAAAAGGAGGTATAAGTGGTGTGCTTGCCGCTATGAAAGTAAGGGGTTTTAGTGGAACCTCAAGACAGTTGGTCTCTAGAGAGTGGACATAGGTCGATTGTCAAACCACTATAAAAGTGTTTGCACAATTTCTTTTACTTTCTCTCTTTTTCTTTCATATTTATGTGTGTTGCTTGCTTGCTTAATTTTTGTATCAAGTACTTTTAATTTCTTTAAACCTAATTCACCCCCCTCCCTCTTTTTAGGTTATCTTTGGGCCTACAAACCTAAGACCCAACATGCCTCACATTGAGTAAGGGTTGTTTTTGCACCCTCAAATCTAAACCCATATATTTTTTATAAAAAAAATATTCCCCCCAACAAGTGTAACATAAGGCAAGACCCATCGGCTTCCAATAGCTTGTTAATTTTCATAGCATAGTTGATTCATAAGTGCACCAGTTCTATAATTAATTGTTTGGTTCAAAAAATTTTGAAAGCTTTTGAAAATGTGAACTGTAAGACTAGTCATGCTTTATGAATCAAAATGTTTGACAATTAAGAAACAACATATCCAAAAAGTAAAAACTGTTGAAATGCACATGCTAAGGTGGATAAGCGATATATTATTAAAAAATAAATTAAGGAATGAACATATTCACAATAAATTAAGCATAGTATTGTTAGAAACCAAGATAATGGAGGAAAAATGAGATGGTTTGAGCATTTGAAACACAGGCCAAAGAGTGCACCAATAAAAAGGAGTGAACTAGTTGTTAAGGGGTAGGAGTAGATTGAAAATAATATGGAATGAGATAGTAAGAGCTTAATGACTCTTAAACTGACCAAGAAAAATGTGTTTAATCATATGAGTTGGTAGAAAAGAATTCATGTAGCCAGCCCTCTCCTCCCCCCCCCCCCCCCCCCCCCCCTCCCCTAAGTAGGATTTAAGGTTGCTTATTGTTTTTGTTGCGGTTGTTTCAAAAATATGAACTAGAAAATTTTTCACACACACATACACGCGTTTGCAGAGACCTTGTGCTAGGTACAACTTAGAGAAGTGGGCACATTTAGTTGTAAAAAAAAATTATTTCTAACTATTTTTAAAAAAATTACAATATTTACAGGAAATAAACAATAAAATAATAAAATATTTTCACACCATTTGCTTGTGGAAATAGTTCTAGTTTACATTTCTAATGTTTCAAATAATTACAAAAATATCACCTTGTTGTAAATTTTCTAAATTTATATAAAAAAGTTAAAAAATATCTTTTTGTTATTTTCTTAATTTATAACTCTTAACTTTATGGATGGAGCTTGAAATTTAGATCATGAACTTTAATATATATGATTTATGTATTGAGTTTCTTCAAAATACAAAAAATCCAAATTCAAGTGCCAAAATTTATGATTCCTCATATTGTAAAAGAACTTGTATTTTTTATAAAAAAAAAAATTGGAAAACAACTTGTATTTTTTGTGATCATTTTAAATTATATAAATAAAAAATTAAAAAATTAATTTTGCACAAGTAAATAAACTTTTTATTTGGCATCTTTCTAATACAAATCTTTAAAAAAAAAAAAAAAAAAACTAAAAAGTAACTTGAAAATTTTATAATTCTTTAGAAAACTAAAAATAAAAAATAAAAAATATATTCCACAACTAAATAAGCTCTTAACGTTTCCAAGAAAGTATGTGGTTACAAATCTATTTTATTTTATTCCATTTTGTTAACAGAACAAGCAAAAAACGGAAAATACAAAACCAAGCCCCTTCAAAATCCAAGAAGCTGACTCCTTTAAAGCATTCTCTCAAACAACAAAGATTTCAGCATCTTCCCCGTGCATTACGTTCCAATCATAAACCCCACTTCACTGCCAAAAAAAGTGCATTTCCAAAGTGCTGCCAGACCCTTTGTCCTTCCAAAAACCAAAACAGAGTACTTTCAAAAATCAGTGCAGAAATAAGTTGAGCACGCTGTTTCTGAACTGTTATAGCAAAGAACGCAGACATGGAGAAAGTAACCTCCTACTTGGCAGCAAGTTATCCTGTGACTAATTAAAAAATAAAAAGCATAATTTATTCTTTATGCTTCGATTTTTTTATTTTTTATTTTTTGTGCTTTTTGGAGAGGGAGAGAGAGAGAGAGAGAGAGAGAAACCACATGCACAGCGCAACTCCAAGCTCTTCCAGTTTGTATGGGCTTTAATTGTTTGTATTACAAAAAGAATAAGAGAATTCGCTTTGTTAATGATTGCATGTCGTTTTCTATATGGAAAGAAAGAAAAATGTGTAATATGAATCATTTGCAACCGAGTTTCCATCATTTCCATGCCACCGAGTCAATCTCGTCTCTTGCAGACTTGTACAATTCAAGCCTCTTAGCAATGGTTTCTCTCTTTTCCATGAGTGCAGGGTCCTCATCCAGCATTGCACCAAGCCGCTCCTTCTGCAGATTCAACAGGGCAATCATGTTATCAAATTTTGGTTAAGAACAATAATATTATTTGATGTATTAATGTCTTCCTCAATTATATAAAAGTGGGTTAAAATAAAAGTGCACAGGAATCAAATAAGATTCTAACTCTCCTTTTATTTTTCTCCGTCTTGTCCCACAACAAGCATATAATTTCTAGCCAATAATTGGACATGGCATACACTTAATCTCCAATTTCCATCATCACAACACCCAACAGATTTAATAAGTTTTCCTACAAGTACATAATAATATGCATGAATATTTGACTACAAATTGAAATAACCACTTATCTCTTCATCAAATTGTTTGAATGCATGCCAAAATCAAGTTGCATTCGAGTAATGCCTTGTATTGGCTCAACTGTGCCCCTTTATATTTATATATGGATGCTGTCAACCTGTGTTTGGAGGCAGACTTTATTTGAAATTGTGTAAAATTCAACAAAATTCAATATTTTAACTTTATTTTTTCTCCTCCAAATCTACACAATCCCAAATCAAGGGCCTAAACTCCATGCTACCAAATGCAGTGTTAATCTTACAGAATGCTGCCCTCACTGATCACAGAGGTCCTGGCTCTGCCAACCATGCATGAGGTTGTTCCAGTCCTGGTTGAACTTCGGTTGATCTTTGAACACAAAGCACACTCAAATTTGTGGAATACAGGCCACCATTGGTAGATTTTGGTGGGACTAAGCTCAATTATAAATAAAAGGAGTTTTATTGCCAACATGATGGATGTACCCTACCCACTAATGGTAAATCTTAAAACCCCTCTCACCCCCTCAACAGACCAAATATTCCTTGATGAGTAACAAAAATTCAATACAACTTGGGGGAAAAAAAACTAGAGGAAATACCATGAGTTGTAGTATCTCAGTACCTGCTTTCCCACCTTTAGAAGAAGGTACAGGAATAACTTTCCTCAACAACTGAAGTTGTATTTTGATAAATTTAATAAATGAGAAGGAAATCTGTTTTTTTAAACATGGTGGTATGTAAAGGCCCAGTAAAAATCCTACACATTTGTCTCCGAGGTCAAAAATGATCACCACATCCAAAAAAAATAAAACTAAAAAACACAGATTATGTCATTTTTCTTGACTAAAAGCGATCATAGATACTATACAATAAAAAAAAGTGAATTATTTGAAGATTATGTGTAAACGCCTACTTCTGGCTCATCAGGAGACTGGAGATATCTTAGTTGTCTGGGGTTTGAGATTTTCCTCTAGGGTGGATTCTGTGGTAGGATCCTTTTTGTGTTTGCCCTTCTAGTGATTAGAGGTAGAGGAGAGTGATGGTTGACCGCACAAACTGCCCTCAACTTTGACTGTCTTTTTGGAATGATCTAGGGGATTTGTTATAGAATGTGCAGCTTGCATTGGCGTCTGAGTGGTGATTTTAATGTTATTAGAACTTATGAAGTTAGGGGGATCCAGGACTGCAACTAGCATGCGGGGTTTCATGGCTTGAGAATATAATTTGAGGGACATTCCCTTGTTCAATGCTCTAACTTTTAATTGGCATGTTCCAGGGGACAGACAGGTCGCTTCATGTCCTTGTCAGTACAGATTGGGAGGATAGTTTTCGTAGTTTTGTTCAGGAAGCTCATATGATGCCAGTTTCCTATCATTTTCCTACTGTGTTTTAATATGGTTAAGTGGGGTCCATGGAACCCTAGTCCTTTTTGTTTTGAAAATATGTGGCTGACTCATCATGATTTTTATAATTTGGTGGCTGGTTGGTGGAGTTATTGTCATTTTCAAGGGTAGGCTGGCTTTTTTATGCAGAAGTTCAAATCTTTGAAAGAGAAGATTGAGGCAGGACAGGGAGAGTTTTAGAGATGTGAGAGTGAGGAAAATGACATCTTAAGGTGAAATTGGAGTTTTCAATAGTATTGACAGAGAGGAGATGATGACAAAAGACCAGGAGAGGATAAGGAATAAGCTCAGGAATGAATCTGGGGAGACTATATCGTGGGAGGAGATTCGTTGGGGATAGAAATTTCAGAGTAAATGGGCAAAGAAGGGAGATCCATAAGGTAGCAGCTGGAATGACAAGAAGGAATATGATTAGGGATTGGAGGTTGACAAGGAGTATAGAGTTGTCTAATTCAGACATTACCGCAAGGGAGATAACTGAATTTTATATAATCTTGTTTTCTGAGGAGAACAAGTTAAGGCCTATGATAGATGGTTTGGACTTTAGTCCTGTTTCTGAGGAGCAAAGAGATTGAATAAAGAGATCTTTTATCAAGGAGTTGAAGGAGGTGGTTTTTAGCGTGAAAGGAGACAAAGCACTTAGCACTTATGGTTCAACTATGACCTTTCTTCATCATTGAAGGGGTGTTCTGAGGAATGAACTTTTGAAGGTGGTTTCTGAGTGTTATGTCAATGGACTTACCAGGAAGACCATTATTTATATGTGTGAAGATTAGTTATTTTTCTTTAGATGGTTGAGTAACTTAGTTATTTTTCTTTAGATGGTTGAGTAACTTTTTTTTCTGCATGTCTTTCTAGTATTCTCATTTATTTTTATTTTTTTGCCTCTTTCTAATTACCCTATTAAGACAGATAAGAGTTTGGTAATGTTGTTGAGAGATTTCATCTGGAAAGGGGTGAGGGAGGAAAGAAAGGATCATTTAATGAGTTGGAACACGGTGAGGAAACCTAAATTCTAGTGGTAGGAAATTTATTACGTCTTTGGCATATAGGAATGGAATCAAATTTTTCACCTAATTTCTTCATATTCTCAATTGAATTTTTTATTCTATTCCATGCCCAACCCATTCCATTCTGCAAATTGAAAGTGCCATCAGTGTTTAAGAACATCTATTTAGGGAGAAAATGGATGTGGCATTCTCCTTAAAAGGACGAATCCAGAAGGTATAAGGTAATTAAGAGAAAATACTGGCTTCGTTGGAATATTTCTCAAGCAAGTCCCTTGAAATTTGTATCTTGAATTTTTATTTCATTTCCTTGACTTGATACCAGGGGGGGGGGGGGGGCAATAGTTTGTTTTCTGGGATGATGTGTGGCTAGGGGTAGACCCTTCTGTGATGCTGTTCCTTGTTTGTACAATCTTTCCAAAATCCATGATGCTCCTCTTTTACATTTCTACAGCTAGGAATTTGGGATGATACTAAATTTTCTTGGAATATTTTCATTTTTTTCATAATCTGGATGATGGGAAAGTGGATTTGTTTAGTTCCTGAATTTAATTCTTGCTTCTTATCAGTTCCATCCTTCTTGGGGTAAGAGAATTTGGGGTGTTGATAGACCTTTGGTACTTTTTTTTGTAAATCCTTTTTACTCTTACTTTGTTTACTCCCCAACTAATCATCCATTCTTCTTGAATAATGTTATTTGGAAGGCCAAGATCCCATTTAAGATTGCTTTGGTGCATGATTTTGAAGAAGATAATGGCAGGCTCTATGTAAAGCTTTATCACCTGATCTTTGTTTCTGTGCAAGTAGAGTGATGAGACAGCAGCTGACCTTTTTTCTAAATTGCTCTTTTACTTGGAGATTATGAAATTATCTATTTAATATTGTAGAGAAAGAATGTTGGGTTAGTATGAGCAATTTGGACAAAAGCTTTTATTAGATTTCAAAGCTTTGAAAGTAGGAAGAATGGTTAAATTTAGTGGAGTTGTGCTTCAACATTTGATATTTTTTTTGTGCAAGAGTTCAACCATACAAGCTACTTGTTATTTTCGTAGCCCTGAACAGATACTAGACAATTTACCTCTAAAATATTTAAATTTATAAAAAATGACATATGGATGTATTTTAATGCACATTTTATATCATTAGTAGAATCATACAGTCCAATCCAATCTTGCCAACTCTTCCAATGAACCTGTGTAGGACCCCAATTTTAACAACCTTGGCTGTTAGTGGGTGCCATAGTTGTTCAAATCTTACAATTCACAATTTGATTCATACAATTCATATCAATTCCAATTTTTGCACCAAATCAATTCAAATCTTACTAGAAAACCTAAAATCAACTAAATCGTTGCCAAATCTATTGAATTCCCCTCTTCAATCTATCGAATTGGTCTGAATCTATCAATTCACGCGATTCTGGACCAATCATATCCTAACAAACCCGACTAGTTTAAAATCCCCAAAGCAACATTTTTTTTTTATTGCTTTTATCTTTACATGATTACCTTCCATTCCTCGTTTACATTAGTTTTGTGCTCAAAAAGAGGAGAAAATAGAAATTTGGGTCTTATGTTACCTTCACAAAACCATTCTTTGCTTGAGGAGTATAGTGCTCTACTATAGGAGTATAGTGCTCTACTATTGAGGAGGAGCAAAACACTCATTGGCTAAGGTGGTACTCATGTTTTGTTGTGTTGTTTAGATTCAAAAGTTGGTTCTTTTAGTAGTTTGTTCAATTATGATCATTTTTTGGGTTTCTTTCTTCTTCTTTTTTTTTTTTTTTTCGTGAAAGAGTATGCATGACAATTTTTTTTAATTGTTGATAAACACCAAAAGTTCAATTCCTTTTATTATTTTTTTCTTGATTTCTTCCCTTAAACAGCATAAAGTTCACAATTTTATTAATATTTCCTAATTCATCCTCTTACTTTTCATTTGTTTAGGAAAAGCATACACATGAAATATGTTTATTATCAAAATTTAAATGTATTTTATTATTTTTCGTCTTGTCTGTATATCAATATATGCATGTCATTTAGAATTGATTTTGGAAACATTACCAAATCTTTCAATTTGACTCAATTCTTGATTTTCGATTAACAAAATTGGAATTTTGGTTCACGATTCAAATCTTGATCTAACAACTATGATGGGTTCTTTTCCAGGAATTTCTTTGTCCCATATTCAGAATAACCGGCGATCTTTGTTACATTGATTATGTTATGGTTTTAGTGTGTGTGTGGTTTTTTTTTGCATTTTGCATTTTTTGCTTTTTCTTTGACGCATGGACATCTAATACTCTGCTTTGGACATTATCTCTTATGATATAAATGTCCTTGTCTTATAAAAAAAACAGCAAAAAAATAAAAACTAAATAAGAAGGCAAATTGGAAGAGAAGTAAATGACCGTCAAACAATTCATTACCATTCATCATCAAAATTTAACTTCTTATCTTCACAAATTGCAAGCCCACTGCCATTCATTGGATTATTTATATCATTTTTCATGTATAGATTTAAAATTTTTTATCTTATTTATGAAACATTTACAGAAAAAGGAGTCAAAACAAACAGGAAATCTGGGGATAATACAGTAGGATTTCTAAAGGAGATTAACAATTCCAGATAACAAGATTAATCTATATCTAGATTCAATTTAGATATATATCAGATTGTGACTTCATCTTCCAAAAAACACGAAGGAATTATACTGTAGCACCTTTTATAGCAAGCTATGCAAAACCAAGCTCAAACTATACACTAACAACTCATTTGCTGCTGGTATAGGCATAAATAAAAAGATTAGAGAGCTCTACCTCTCTCCTCCCAACTTGAGCATAGAAGTGGTTGAGCAATGATCGCTTAGCCTCTCGAACTTGGCAGAAAACAATAGCCTTGGGGATAGAATTCTTCATTGTATCACAAACCATACCAACATAAGCTGTGACATTTGATCCTGAACAAATAATGAAAACACGTGTCAGAAGGCTTATTTCTCTTCAGTTTTTTGAATCATTTTAGTAGAGAAGCATCCTGTGCCATCAGCTTTTATACTGAAATCATTTTTGTTGACTCAAGTTCCATAAAAGTTGACATGGTAACAGAAAAAAAATCACTAGGCAGATTCTACAAGTCATATGTAAGCGAGTTGATTTCTTTTAAAAGATTATTAAATATTATCTGGTGATAAAATAAGATATAAATTACATACCAATCCTTCTAAGATGGTTTTCTGTGTAGCGGTCCATATTTGGGCCTGTTGGATTCGCAGTCTTTTCTGGCTCAAGATGGAGCTTCCGAAAAAACTCAACTGTCAGATAACTTGATTCCATTTCCACTAGCCTTGTAACTGTTTTCCGGCTTTCTTCACGAAATCTTTCCAATGCTTCTGTTGCTGCAGCTGCTATGTCAGCTTGTAGTGATGGGAATCGCCTCAGTTCCTGCAATTGCCAGAAGTATTGGCAGAAATCATAACAAAGTTTATTCAGTGTAATACATCTCAGAACAATTTAGGCGCTAAAAAATTCTTTCTTTATGAACCCAAAGCCAGAGAACCAAATTCATTTTCCCAAAGAAAGTATCAGAAACAACTTTTTTAATGTTAAGGATGCACTTATTTCAGGATCATTGTGTGCATTCCCAAGTTTCATGGATGATTGCATCCACATGGAGAAGTTTCTTTGATTAGAAAGAACTATTCAAGGTTTGCAGAGGAAAAATCCTGAGCACAGGTGATACCTCAATTTGGTAGGATCGAACCCAAGCAATGTGAGTGGAAGTACAGGTGACAAGATGCAATTGAGGTTGCAGGAGATATTTCTACCCTCCAATTAGACCCAAAGCTTGCTCCAAAGGTTTCATTCTGCTTTAAAGGATGGGGAGAGGGAAGCTTACAAGAAAACCCCTACTCCTAAGTCATAACAAGCAATAGCTTACAGCTTAAAACAGTTGTATTCCTCCTAGCACTCCTGATTGTACAGAGAATACTTGAGCAACCAAACAAATTTAGCCAAAGATACCAATATATCTCCATTGGAATCATATAAGGTACTCACACCTACTTCAGTTATGATCATTAAAAAGCAGCAGGTCAACTAAACAACTGCACTTTGGTTAAATAAATTGCACTATGGACAGTGATTACTTCATTACTTTTTAATTGCACTTTTAAAACTGAATTGACATGGTTGTGAGTCACACAAACAGTATCCTCCATTGGTTAGGCACCCAGCACCATCACTAGCAGCCATAATGTCCATGATTTGGTATGGCTCCACTGTCATATCACCACCAAGCTAACCATCAAACTAGAAAAGGTCTAAGGTCTAATAAAAAAAGTACACAATTTATGAACCAACAAATAAATAATTTGTTGACAATATGAATGTAATAAGTGAGTACAATGCATATTGAGATTGTGATGTACACTAACTAGTAAAAACAACATTTACTATCTTTGAGTGAATTTCCAGTGGATAAAGAAGGTTCAGACAAGAAAATAACTTATTCTATTTAGACACAATGCAGAGGGTAGGTTGTGTATTAGGATATGGAGAAGGTCTTGGACCCAACTCCGGCGAGGTATTATCTAATTTGACCCACTAGCCTCACGGGTTTGTCCTATAAAAGGCGCCTCACATAATTGAAGCCCAAACCATCCTTATAAATCAAAGATCTCCCTAGTACACATCCAATATGGGACTGTGACATGCTCTCCTGTCCAATCTCTAACATCCTCGTCAAAGTGGACCACACCTCTATGCAAGATCCACCCACATGACAGCACCCACATGGTGCCTCTAATACCAACTGTAGCAGTCTTAGGCCCAACTCTATTGAGGTATTGTCTAGTTTGGCCCACTGGACTCTCATGGTTTGTCCTGTAAAAGCACCTCACATAATTGGAGTCCACGCCATCCTTATAAATCCAAGATCTCCCTAGTACACATCCAATGTAGGACTCTGACACTATTCAGGTAACATCAACACTAGCTGAATACCAACTCTTTTCTTTTTCTTTTCTCCTTAATTTCCATATGAAGTAATCAATCTAGAATAACTATTAGGAATGGAAGTTGTTCCCAATAATTATGCAAACGACAAGTGCAAGCACACAGGTTCCAGAGCAGTGCAAATTCTCAACCCAGGACACAAGACTGGCATTTGTTACTAGCTTTAAGCTTAGCATGTTTTTACGATGGGTAGCTTTATTTGAATTATATGAAGAATAGTAATGGATTCAGATTAATTAACATTATCAATACCACAGTTGCTGACTTAAGTATAATGCGCCAAAAAGGATACTTCTCACAAGATGAAGTCTCCTTTCAGATATAAATATGCAAAACTGGGTTCCTTATCCATTTTTAGCCCTTCAGAAACTGGTTTTTGCACTTCTATATCCTCACGTTTAGTAGCCCCAATATGCTTTTTGATCCATAATCTGCATATCACCAGGCTATGCATGCCTGTTTGAAGATTTCCCGTCACTCCATCAGCAAATACCAAAGCTTCCAATGTTTTTTTATGCATGCTCCACCAACCTATTACCTCATTACCATCAAGGATCCTTACCACTTGGTTCCCCCCAGATTCCTGCCATCCTATATATCGCAAGCCTCATAATAAAATAAAAACCCAAGTCCCTGGAGGTTTAAATCGAAGGATGATTCTCCTGTTTGGACCAGAAGCTCTTTGTTTGTTCTGTAGCATCCAGAATTGTCTTCTTCTAGCATAATAGAAAACGTCCTTGGTCCAGCAATCTCAATTATAGACAAGAAAATCCTTATGTCCCAACCAAAGATCAAACTTGAGCATCTTCCTTTCTTCCTTGAACATAAGGCTAAAGTCCGATCCTCTTCTATCTTTGATTCAAAATGGACAAGAAGCGATTTGCAAGATTCACCAGTAACGGCTGAGGACAGCAACCAAGCAATCAATTGTTAAGAGGGCAAGTAACGCCATTTTCCAGCAGTGATTGTCATGGATTACCAGACCTTATGCTTCAGCATGCAAAGATAACCTTATAGGTGTCTAAAATACTAATCTTTGTGTTTGTCCACCATTTCATGTAAAAAATTGAAAACTTATCTGAAAGGACCTTTTTGTATTAAATTAACATATATTAAAATAAAATCAAACTTATTGAGTAAATATAAGACACAAGTAAGAAAAGCAAGCAACTTAATAGAAATAAAAAATACATATATCTGCTGATATATTCAGATTAAAAATCTTATTTAAACCATTGCTTTAATGAAAATAGTGTACCTGTGTCTCAGCTATTGACTTCCGTACTAATTCCTTCAAAACAAAATGGACCTGAAAAATATCAAAACATATGCCAACAATGAGGAAATCAAGAGAAATTTCATTTCATTTAAGGAATGGAATTTATTTCAAAGAAGCAAGAAAAGAGTACATCACTAAGGAGAAACCATAAATCACCAGCTATCAATTATTCATACTAAAAAAATACATCTCCACTTACCCTAAAAACATGGGAGGATTTCTCAAAAATCCCTAACTCTTGATATGGATATGAGAGGAAAAATGAAGCTCTTGAAGATTTTCCTAACTGAGACTTAATCTGAAATCAATCATAATTGGCATTTCCTAACGTTGTGTTTGGGAGCATGGATTTAGGACCTTGAATTTAAATTTGGATGGACTTGAAATTTTTTCAATATAATTTTATATTACATCTTATCCAAATCCAAGGGCTCTCCAAACATGGAGTGAAGAAAATTCAGTTGGTTTGACTCAGCTAGGTCATCATTATTGTGGTCAAGTCATGGTTAATAATTTTCCGAGTCAAGTCTGTTAATTGCAAAGTTCGTTTCAGTGGTCCAGTTTAAGTCAAGAGGTCTGTATTGTTTAAAGAGAAGTTTGAGACAGCCGTATTTAATATTAGCCCTTGGGAGAAATAATGCCAAGGGCTATCCTGTGGCTATAGTTATTGTACAGACAATAAAAAGATCAATCCAGAAGTTTCTTTTCTATCTGATTACCAATCCTAGTCTGTACAGAATTGTTCTAGAGATTGGAAATGGATTAAGGATTAATTCCATGGCACCTTCCATCCCCTCCAACACTGCCTGTCCATGCAAGAAGATCTTATCTTTCTGTTGATCTCTGTCTATGCCCTTAAATCTCTTTTCTAATATGTTAAAAAGTTATATCTGTACGATCATCCTTAATTCCCCCCCCCCCCCCCAAATGCATGCCACACAAAAGTCACATCAGAGCATGTTCCTTCATTGAGTATTTAAAAATGGCTGATAGGGGCAGAAGAGAGGTAACAGCAGCTGCAGAGGCAACTGTTGACACGTTACACGAATTCAGGAGCAAATTGAAACCTTACCGATCGGGTTTTTCATAGTCAAGGAAATGGAAGGAGAAAGGATCCTAAACAAGTAAGAGAAATTAAATATGAACCACATCGCTTTAAAGGATGGAAGTAAGGTTCTAGCAATGGAAGTAGTTTGGGGTCAGAAGGCTTGTTCAGCGCAATGAAAGGCCAGAATGCTGGGAATATCGGATGGTACAAGCCCTTCAAATTCTAAAGTGTATGGTGCTCAAGTCCAAATTGTAGAAACTTGAGGGTATCATCCTGAAATTTGAGGACTGGATGTGGATGGACAGCATCAAGAGCTGCTTTGAGCACAAAGATATTTCACAAGATCAAAGAGTCGAGCACAGTGGCTGCAAAATTTAGAAGAGTTGCTTCTACTTCATGGAGGCATTACCAGAATGATCATGAACTAAGAGGCAAAGGGAAGGTCTGGGAGTAGATTAGAATGGGGGAGAAGCTCAAGACACAATCTCTCTCACAGGTTTATGAGCCAACTTTGAACCAGAAAGTACAGAATCTTAAGCAGCACCATGCAGGAGTTCCATTAATTAGCCCTGAAGAGTAATCTTGCTGAAACAGAAGCTCAGAAGGTAAGCTGATGCCTCAATGGTCTTCAGTTGGCATTTCAAGGTCAAGCAACTTCCAAAGCAATTGATGCCTATGATATTGCTCTAAGGTTGAGATTCCTATTGTATTCTCACGCAATACATTGAAGACAATAGGTCCTGATACACTGGAGTTTCTTCCAGCCACTTGGATTCAAAAAGGAGCAGCTTCACTTCGACTGCTGGTCACATAAATATCCACAGGGGCACGGTCAAAAAGTCATTAAATTCTACATGTGTTTAGAATTTGGACATTGGTCAAAAGAATACCTGAAAAGAAAGTGTATAACACAAGATAATTTTTCGAGAAAACAGGAAGGAGAACCAGAAGGCATTGGTGCAGTTGAGAATCAATGAGACACAGCACGAAGATAACTTAGAAGAAGAAGGGATTTGTTTAAAGAAAATATATTGTTTTAGTAATTAGGTGGTGTGAGTGGGGGTATTTTTGTCCTTGAAATCCTATTATTTATGCTATTGATTAAGGGAAGACATGGCAGTTTTTAATAGGATGCAATCCATTTCTGAGGGGCAAATTCCCTTTTTTATCTATACCTAAAAACTTCCATACTCTCTGTTGTGTCTCACGTCTTTCAGTGCACATGTTTTGTCCATGTCCCACATACAGGTCTGAACAAGTCCCTTAAGTCAAAGATGGGATTCTAGGTTAAGAAGCTCATAGATATGTTTTGTCACAATCAAGCTGCAATTTATATTGCTAGCGACCCAGTTTTTCACGAAAGAGCGAAGCACATTGAAGTTGATTGTCATTTTGTGAGGGAATCTTGAAGGTAGTTGTAAGGACTCCATTTGTAAATTCAATGCATCAGTTCGGCGATGTCTTCACAAAGGCTCCATGAAAACTGTTGCTTGCTTTTTGCTCTTGCTTTCTTCTTCTTTTCTCCTCTTCTTCTCTTCTTTCTTCTTCTCACCTCGATCTCTAACTTTTCAACAACTAATATAAGGAATTTTTGCATATTATGCTGTCAAACTCATCATAATTTTACATATTTCTGAAGGCCTACATACAAAAATAATGTTACATTCTAGGATTAATATATGAATATTGAAAATAGATGCAATATCATCCAACTCAGGTAATTCCGAACACTAATCTTCTAGGAATCTATGCATTGCTTTATATTAAGCCATAGCATTGAAAAATATTAGCCAGAATACTAACTAGCTGAGAACATTACAGCATCAACAGAGGCTTCAGCGGGGCCTTTGAAGTAGCTGAGAGATCCATCAATAAGCCTTCTATATCCTTGTTCTGGAGCAATCAGATGGGGTTGATAACCATCTGCCTCGGAAACAACCTTTCTGACATTATGTAAAGAAAGATGGCGATCAAAGGGAAGCTTTTTTAAAGCAGCAGGTAGCTGATGGTCAAAAACCCCATAGATCTTATCTCCACCAGGTCGCCTGAAGAAGCAGTTTATTAGTTAATTGTATAACATAATTTCAGGGAAATCAAATGTTCCTGATAATAAATCTGCAACATTGCTTAGAAAAAAATTATAAATTAAAAATCTAAACCAACACAAGTGATATCACTCTAGATTCTAGAATAATCATTCAAAGGACGTGACTTTATTTTCTCCAACAAGATCACATGCCACTATAATTAATTCAATAAGAATGTCATTAGTTTATCAATAAAATTTAGAACTTGCAATAACTTAAAATCCATTTTTTAACAGAGTAACAAACTAAATCATAAGATAATAATAGTTAAAACACAACCAGTAGGATGAAAAGGTCCACCTGAGTGACAAAGCCTGCTACCTGAAAAGGCAATTGGATAACATACCCAGTGCACTGTCGGTCAAGAATATTTTTAAGTGCAGACAAAGAAAAGTAATTTTCTTAATATGTTGTATAAGAAGAGAAGCACTGACCATCTGAACCTCTCAAATCTCTCTCTTGAATTCTCTCCAACACAATTCTTCCTTATCACTTTTACTAAAAATCTATATTTTTGTGACTACAGAACAGCTATGTGAGGGGCGAGGACATTGAGTGGATAAGCGAATTGTCATTTTCTGAGTTATTTTTTATGTAAGAAATAAAATTGTATTAAGACAAAAAAAAAAAAGAAAAAAAAAAAGAATATAAAACACAGTCGACAAGAAGTCCACCCTTAACTAAAAAATGCAAAAGAAAAGTAACTAACAGAAATATATTATCAAAGATGTCCAATAATTCTGAATAAGACAAAGGAACTCCTGGTAAAAGCACCAGCAATTGAAGAAAAGTGAAGCATAAAGACCACCCTATAACAGAGCAAGTCAAGGATAGAACCTTGTCCTGCAGGCTTTCTAGCCAAATGCACAACACTGTAGACAATAAAGTGCAATCCCACAAAATCCTACAATCCTTCCTCTGCCCAAAAACCCAAAATATAACAAGAAACAACTCCTCACCTGTACTCAAGCACATCCAACACTCCCCATCAATGTTAAAAAGAGAATATTCAACCTCCTGACATAGGGTCAATGAAGAGAAAGATTAACAATGATCTCGCTACTCTGCTTACACAGAACATGCACATCAGGCTACAAAACCTAATTCAAACTCCTCTTACTCAAACAATCATTATGGTATTTATCCTATTCAAAATCATGCATCCAACAAAAGCCTCAATTTTAAAAAGGAACCTTGGTCTTTTCAAATAAATTTGTTCAACAAGAAAGAACTATTAGTCGGGTCCAAACAAAATAAGAATAGAATGATTTGCAGGAAAATGAAATTAGACTATCAAAAGTCATAGATATCCTATCGAGGAAAGAAAGGAACAGCAAGAATCAAGAATTGAGTTCAAAGAAGTAAATTCCTCCACCAAGCTCCTCCACCTAACTATCTTGAGATTACAAAAGAATTAAAGATTCTAAGAATTATAAGACTCATCTTGACCAAGAAATTTATAACAGGAGCATCATGCATGGTAGAAAGATTACGTAATTGTGGAAATGTGTCATAAAGAGGAGCATCTCCTAAGCACAAATCCTCCCATAGCTAGATTTTAGAACCATCCCGTGTCATGTGTTGAATCAAAGGAATATGAAATCAGAATAGGTTTTCTGTATTTCTTGAATGAATTATTTGTACAAGCCGATACATTATACTTATAATACAATCGGGTATGCTAAAGATGGAAACAATCTCCTAAAATAATCTCTCTCAATAATAGACAATTCTCTACATAAATATCCCGTAAATCAATCCAAGACGCTCGGGATTTCTGCACTCCCCCTCAAGTTGGATCATAGATATTGATCATATCCAACTTGCACATGAAATCATCAAAACTCTGTTGGGCAAACCCTTTGGTAAATATGTCTGTTGTTTGTTCCTTGGTGGGAACATAAGTCATACAAATGGTTCCTTCTTCAACCTTTTCTTTGATAAAGTGTCGGTCCACTTCTACATGCTTAGTCCTGTCATGTTGAACTGGATTGAGATAGATACTAATGGCTGCTTTGTTGTCACAGTAGAGTTTGATAGGGAATTTCACCGTGATCTATAGTTCTTCCAAAAGTTTCCGTAACCATAGTCCTTCACATATCCCTTGTGCAACTGCCCTAAACTCGGCTTCAGCACTACTTTGACCCACTACATTCTATTTTTTACTCCTCCAAGTCACCAAATTTCCCCATACAAAGGTGCAATATCCGGTGGTAGACCCTCTATCTTCCGCTAATCCTGCCCAATCAGCATCTGTGAAAACTTCTACTTCCTTGCTTTCACACTTCTTGAAGAAAAGTCCTTTGCCCAGAGAACCCTTAAGATACCTGAGAATCTTGTACATAGCCTCTAGGTGAGTCTCCTTTGGTGAATGCATGTGTTGGTTTACAACACTTACTGCAAATGCGATGTCGGGTCTAGTATGTGATAGATAGATTAGTTCACCAACCAATCTCTAATACCTCTCCTTTTCAACCAATATTTTGCAGTCTTCAACTCTCTTTACTGCTTCAATGGGGGTTTCACTAGGTTTGCATCCAAGCATGCCAATTTCAATTAGGAGATCAAGGATATACTTTTGCTGAGAGACACTTATACCCTTTTTTGATCTAGAAACTTCCATTCCCAAGAAGTACCACATTTGTTCTAGGTCTTTAACTTCAAACTCAACAGCTAGGCCTTTCTTCAATCTTTCCATCTCCAATGTATCGTCTCCAGTTAGAATTATATCATCAACATACACAATCAGAATTGTTTTCTTCCCACTTTTAGATTGTTGGAAAAACATAGTGTGATCTAATTGCCCTTGTCAATATCCTTGGTTCTTTATCACCTTCGCAAATCTATCAAACCATGCTCTAGGAGATTGCTTGAGTCCATACAGGGACTTCTTGAGTTTACATACTCTATTTTCTTCACATTTCTTAATGAAAGCTGGTGGTATCATCATGTAGACTTTTTCTTCTAACTCACCATTTAGAAATGCATTCTTAATGTCAAGTTGCTGAAGTGGCCAATCCAAGTTAGCTGCCAAGGACAGGAGAACCCGAATTGTATTCAATTTTTCCACCGGTGCAAATGTCTCCGTAGTCAATGTCATAGGTCTGTGTAAACTCTTTTGCACCAAGACGGGCTTTATACCGTTCAACTATCCCATCAGCTCTATATTTCACCGTGAAGACCCATTTGCAGCCTACTGGCTTCTTCCCTCTCGAAAAATTAATAACATCCCAAGTTCCATTCTATTCCAGGGCCCACATTTCCTCTATAATGGCTTCCCTCCATTCAGGAATCTCCAAGACTTCCTGAATTTTCTTTTGAATTATTATCCTATCGAGGTTAGAGGTAAAAGCATGACACTTTGTAGACAGAGTTTTATAAGACATGAATTTTTAAATGGGATGGAGAATACATGACCTAGTTTGTTTTTTGAGAGCAATGGGTTAATTGATGTCATCAGGTGCAAACTTATCAGAAGGAATCTCATGGCCATTTCGATCTATTACTTGATCGGGATTGGGCGTGGACTCATGGTTGCTCAGAGCTATCACCGGTTCCAACTCTTTTGGTGCCTCGGGTATGAGATTCTCCCTGTTCTTGATTTAGCTTCCTTGAGTGAACAAGTATCTCCTTGTTATTTTGTTTTTTCTGCATCTCCCCCTGAGTTTAAATGGTCTTTTGTACATGACACATCAGGGAATGGTATAATGACAGTGGTGTTGACAGACTCAGTGTATGGCGCAGATTCATCAACAGAGAAATCAAAGAACCGATCTTCACTCCAATTCTCCCCTTGAAGAGAGTGCTTTTGGAAGTAAGGAGTGGTTTCAAAGAATGTGACATCAAGGCTAACAAACAATTTTTTTTGTGATGAGATCATAACATTTGTAGCCTTTCTGAGTAGAAGAGTAACCAATAAAAATGCACTTAATCGCACAAGGTTCCAATTTATCCCTATTGTGAGCATGAACATGTACTAATGCACTACACCCAAAAATTTTTAGGAAGAGATTGGAGTTGAGCCAAGAGTTGGGAAAACATTCTTGGAATTTTTGGAGAGGAGTGGCAAAAGAAAGAACCCAACTAGGCATTATATTAATGAGATATGTAGTTGTTAAAATGGAATCGCCCCAAAAATATTTTTTCATATTTGTAGTAAACATCAATGCCCAAGCTACTTCAAGAATATGCCTATTTTTGCGTTCGGCAACCCCATTTTGTTGAGGGGTATCCACACACAGGAACTTTGATGGATGGTTCCATTTTCTTGAAGATAATTTCCGAAGATATTATTGAAATATTTTGTACCATTATAAGTACGCAAGATTTGAATGTGAGTTTAGAATTGTGTTTGAATCATGGAGTGAAAATTGATAAAAATAGAACGGACTGCAGTTTTATCTTTCAACAGGTAAACCCAACAAATACGAGTGTGATCATCAATAAAAGTAACAAATCATTTCGTGTGAGTGCGATTAAGAGGGTGTGAGGGCCTCCATAAATCACTATGAGTCATTAAAAAAGGTTTGGATGGTTTGTATGTGGATTTTGGAAAGGAATTACGTTGGTGTTTTGCAAGTTGACAAATCTCACACTAAAAATCAGAAGACGTCTTATTTGAACAAATGGACGGAAATAAACGTTTTAAGTATTGAAAATTTGGATGACCCATCCTAGAATGCCATAAAAAAATTTCATTATCCCTAGAAACAAATGCAGAATCAAAAATAGCAGTTTGACATTGTTCACTCATATTCGCCTCCTCAAAGTAGTAGAGTCCCTCACACTCCTTAGCACTACCAATCGTCTTCCCTGATGATAGGTCTTGGAAAACATAGTGAGAGGAAATGAATTTAGCAAAGCAATAAGAATCTTTTGTCAACTGGCTAATGGATAACAAATTGCAAGACAGCCTAGGGACGTATAGGACAGATTCTAGAGTTACAGAGTTAGAGATTCAAATACTCCCTTTGCCTGCAACAAATGGGAGTGATCCATCTGCAATTTTAACTTTCAAATTTCCAGCACAAGGTGAATAGGATGAGATCAAATGATAGGAATCGGTCATATGATCAGAGGCACCAGAATCAATTATCCATGGTGATTTGTAATGAGAGATGGTATTCAAGGCTATCAAAAAATTACCTTGGTGGGCTAAAGAACCAGACAGAATAGGTGTGGAAGATTGACCCAATGTTTGAATGGTAGAGAACATTTTATAGAGTTGCTCCAACTATTCTAGATTGAATGCGCCACTTGAAGTAGAATTATTATTTTTCTCACCTTGTGGTTTCTCGGCTAGGATATCAATAGCAGCTTGGTAGCCACGATTTTTGGGATTCTGTCTCAGCTTCTAATCTGCGGGCTTCCCATGTATTTCCCAGCAATTATCTTTTAAGTGGCCCGGCTTGCAGCCGTGCTCACACCAGGGTCTTCCTTTCTGCATTTTTTGGCTTGTCCAGGCAAGAGTTCCTCTTGAAATGAGGCCAAACATTTCGGATCCATTGTATCCAATCAGAATCGACTCCTTCAACATCACTTTGCACCGGTTCTCCTCTTGCCTCACCTCCGAGAAAACTTCCCAAGTTGACGGCTGAAGACGTTGGCCAAGAATCCTCCCTCACGCCTCGTCCAAGTCTCAGTTGAGTCCGACCAAAAATTCGAAGACTCGTTCATTCTCGAGTCTTTTCTTGTATTGGGCACTGTCTCCAGGGCATTCCCATTCTTCCTCAATACTCAGGTCGAGTTCTTGCCAAAGATTCGTCATCTCCATATAGTAGTCTATGACTTCTCTTTCTCCTTGCCGCATCTGCCATAGCCGAGTTTTGATCTCAAAGATTTGAGAGTAGTCTTCAACGTCTGAGTATGTCTCTTGGACAGCATCCCAGACGTCCTTCACCGACGGTAGGAATAGATTGGTCTTTCCGATTGAAGGTTTCATGGAGTTCACCAGCCACGCAGTCACCATGGAGTTCTCGGACTTCCACTTCTGCATAGCAGCAGTGTCGGTTGAGGCAGGCTTCTTCTTCTCGCCGGTAAGGTAGCCTAACTTTCATTTGTCATCAATCATGAGTTTGATTGACTGAGCCCATTCACAGAAATTCTTTCTGTTCAGTCTCGCCACCGAGAGTGGGAAGGGCAAGTTGTCTAGCCCATTCGAATTCAAGGTGGAGGTGGCTTCAACCTCGCCGTCGAGAACTACAAAGATGCTTGACCCTCTGCTATTGACGGCTCCTTCTGCCATCGTTAACTAGGATTATAGAAACCCCAGCTCTGATACCATGAAATCAACATAGGTTTTCTATATTTCTTGAATGAATTATTTGTACAAACCAATACACTATACTTATAAAACAATTGGGTATGCTAAACATGGAAACAATTTTCTAAAATAATCTCTCTCAATAATAGACAATTCTCTACATAAATATCCCCTAAATCACTCCAAGACACTCGGGATTTCTACAGAATAAAAGTGGTAAAAATAACAAATTTGAGAAAAACTTTTCCAAGGAGTAGCATAGGAAATATTACAATCCCACTTTAGCAACCCAACCAACTATTCTAAAGGAAAACCCCATAACTGCTTCCCCCTAAAGAAATTTTCTTTTACACTAAACTCCCTATGCCCCATTCCTTCCTAGTATTTACACTTATACCTTCCATCTGGCTAAAAAGTCTTTCCTACACTCCCCAACCCAAACAAAAGATTATTTGTCCTCAACTTTCACATATTCCCATGCACTCTAACAAGGGATCCTCAAGAATGGAACAAAATAGATAAATTAGAATATGGACAGACAAGCAGTAGTTAAAGTAATACAACCACGAAAAGAAAAATAGCTATGCTTCCACTCATCTAACTTATTGGTCATTTGCTTTACAACAACATTCCAAAGGAAGTACACAAGGATTACCTCTTAATAGAACGCCTAAGTGCTTCATAGGCCACTCTTGCATTCCACAGCTAGCGGACCAAGCATAGCAAGAGATGTCCAACACAATCAAATTCAAGACAATCAAACTAAGACAAACTAAAACTGAGCATAGAGAGAGCTTCAAAAATCTTTAGAACGGCTAAATCATTCTTAAAACCCCCTAACCCACTTCAAAAAGATGAATAGTATTATAAGCAAACTAAAGATGGAAAACAACCTCCTCCCTAGCCACACTAATCCGCTGGAAAAAAAAATTCAAGTATTGCTCCTAGATAACATAAAAAGAAAGACATTAACCACTAAGAAAAAACAACAGGGACAAAGGATCACCTTAATGCAAGGCCCTGAATACTGAGAACCAAGCTTCCCTTCCAACTAACTCCTTTGTAAGCCACCTAAAAATATAGCTCACAAACATTCCCCCGCTTATTCCTTCGCCTACCATCCTCTACAACTTCATTCCTCACCAAGGCAGCATCTAAAATGTGTCTGCCGCCAACAACAACCACCTGAGAGGAAGAAATAGTAGTACTCAACACAGCACACAATATTCTGGATAAAATACTCATTAAAATTTTATACACACCAGTCACCAAACTAATTGGCCTATAATCCCCAACATGTAGAGTTTAATCCATATTGGACATGAGAGTGATAAAAGTGGAATTAACATTCTTTCCTACAATCACCTAACAAAAAAAGGGGGGAAAAAAACTCTTTCTTGCAAACCTTTTATCATAAAAATTATAAACAACATTCAAAAGATAATCCTTCACAATATCTCAACAATGATGGGAAATGGCCAAAGGAAAACCATTCGTTCCAAGCACTTTTATCCACCATTCACACCAGACACAACTTCCTTCACCTTTTCTTAAGTAAAATACCTTTCTAACCAAGAACTTTGCTCCTCTAAAACAGGGCTCCAATCTAGCACATCAATCATCAGCCTTCAGTCATTTTAATCAAAAGACAAGGCCATTTAAAATTGAGCAATCTCATTTAAAACAACTCCTCAATCATGAACTCTATAACCACAATCCACTTCAGCTACCTAATCATATCACTGCTACTCCTTCCACTGGCTACACAATGGGGTAAAAATAAGTATGTATTACAATCTCCTTCATTCACCCACTTACTTCTTCCTTGCTGTCTTTTTCCCTCACTTCTTACTATATGTCTCCAAATCTCCAACTAATGTCCTCCTTCATTAGCACCTGCCCAAGCTCGTGTTTTAAATTACTCGTCATGTTGTCTTGCTCCACCATCATAAGCCCCCCCCCCCCCCCCCCCCCCCCCCCACCCGAAAAAAAAAAAAAATCTATCTAAATGCTCTCTCTCAAAATATCATTCTTCCTCACCCTCAAGTTAGGAAGGATGCCCACCCACTTTGTACTGAAACGAAACCTATCAAAAATGCTGAGTAAAAGGAAAAGGAAAAAAGAAAAGGGGATCATTTTGCATTTATGATTCAAGAAATAGCAAGCAATGATTAGCAATAGTTATCAATATTGCCAATATCACCAGCAATGGTCACTTGACATGGCCAACAAAATCCATGGTGGAGGTCATTGACTTTGGATTTTTTGTTTTTGATTTTAAAAATTCTTCCCTATGTTCTAAAGAGAATGCTAAGGACAATGAGTGGTATAGAGTTAAAAAAATAAATTAAGGAATAGGAATTGAACTCTATGAGATCTAATCTCCCATTGTTGCTCAGTAGCTCAGTGGTAAAGCGGTCGGCTATTAACCGACTAATCGTAGGTTCAAATCCTACTTGGGGAGATTTGATTCTTTTTGAATTAAAGAATTCAAAATGAAAAGGCTTGCTTTGCCCATTAAGAGTAGGTAACATATACGTGGTAAGTTAGGTGTAGTTCTTGTAGAAGATAAGATAATGGAGGGATGGATCAAATGATTTGGGCACTACCAGCATTGGCCAAATAGCTCGCTAGTGTGGAGGAGTGACCTAGTTACTGTGCAGAGCGGTAGAAGGGTAGGGGTGGGCCTAAAATAACTTAGAATGAGATAGACAGTAAGGATTTAATAACCCTCAATTTTTTAGAGGAAATTGCCCATGATCTTGTAAATTTGCAAAAAAGGATTCATGTAGTTGACCCATCTAGTGGAACTTAAGGCTCGGTTTGTTGTTGTTGTCTATGTTCTGATGAATTATTCACATTTTGAGGTAATTAGTAATGAGTGAACATTAACTATCCCTTTTATTTTTATTTTTTTATAGAAAAAGATAGATTTCATTAATAAATTAAGAATTTATATAAAGGAGAATAAGACATGTCCAATAAGATTTGAAACAAACCAAAAGGAAAATCTAATAGCAACAAAAGAAAGAAAAGAAAACAAATAAAATCACAACTCCCAAAATCAAACAGCATATTACTCCAATCTAGTTGAATTTCCAAAAAAAACTCACACCATTAAAATACCCAAACCCAAAACACCACAATGTAGCCATGTAGTGAATCTTTTCCCAAACCAGCAACCAATTCAACTTCTACCCCAAAAAGATTCGTGCATCATGCTCCAACCATAACCCCCACAACAATATGAAGAAACCACATTTCCATGATGCAGTCCAATCTTTCCTCCTTCCAAAACCCACAAATGAAATATCCAAGAGTTCCTCCACTGATTCTGAATCTGGATAAACCCAACTTCCTCCCAAAACACCAAATAAATTGTTCCATATTCTCCATGCAAAATCACAATGCAAAAACAGATGAGATGCAGTCTTGCACCAAGGTTTTGAGTAAAAACATGTGTAATGGAATGGGTATGATAGATATCTACGCCCCAGGTTGAGAGGGTGCTTTAAAAAGTTATTTTACTTAAAAAGAGTAATTCACGGGAGAAACATTTTTATGCTTTCATGTCTCTTAGTGTGAGTTGAAAATCAGTTACCAATTCTTGTGGATATGCAGTTCTCAAATTTCATTTTTCTGTCTCTTGATTATTTGGATACATTTGACATGGCCCAAGCCCAAAGCATAAGACATGGCTAAACTACAAAGAAACAGAGCATTATTGTTTCAAAACAGGTCTATATTTCTAATATGAAATGTTAGAATACCACTTTGCCTAAAAGCTTAAGCTGGTAGGTTGTGGACCAACAATGTATATCACGCCTTAACACTTACCCATACGAGCAGCCCAACAGCACGTGGAGAGGTAAACAAAAGATAAACAATACATATTAAAGGGAGTTAGATAATTCTTAACAAACATATAATAAATGCGGGCAACAAGATAAGAACCCAAGACATCCTGGTAACCTGGCTCTAATACCATGTTAGAAAGCTTAAGCTGTTAGGTTGTCGGCCAATGACAAATATCAGGCCTTAACATGACAAATACAGGCTTTCAATGGGAGTTGCCGAGTTGGTTCACAAAGTTAACCTACTAATTAATTTTGTAAATCTATTAACCAATCAACAACCTGACTATAACAGTTGAAAGCTGAAATTGTTGATATATGCAATAGAGAGATTGTGGCATTTACCCTCCATCTAGATGTTCCTTAAATACACGGTCAAATGCACGACACATTTCCAAAATGGTGTACAGCTGGGCCTGTACAAACAGGTTAAATACAACAAATGATTAAAATGGGATCATCAGTTGTTTTTTGTTAAAAAAATTATAAAGGGTGCAATCATTACCCCTGCATCTACAGCAATAGGCCTGCCAATACGGTCCAACTCTGCATTAAGCTCATCAATTGTTTTATTTATTAAAGCAATAATACTCGGTATACGCTGCCTGATGACGGTCTCCAAATGCTGTTGAAATAAAAGATGTTCAGTGTTATAGAAGTTTCAAAACTTCATTAAATCTGTAGCATAAGGAAAAACTAACACAAATAACTAAAAAGATGATATGGGAAGAAACCTTGGACAAAAGTTTTGCAAGATACTCAGACCCCATTTTATGTGCCAAGTGTCCATACTCAGGGCTACTTTCAAAATATTCTTGCTCCTTCCGACGAGCAAAAGTCATGTCAACATTCTTGTTGATGTCAGCTTGTGAACGGTTCACTATTCCAACCCAAGGATGCTGCAGCCTGTATGACCTTCCTTCAAGGACCTTAAGCGTTTACACAAAGCAAACAATTAAATTTATTTATTATGCCCTTTATCATAATTGATGAAAATAAGAATTCCTAATGCATCAATAGGGCAAAATTATTTAGGGATTAAAAAAACAAACAAACAAACGGGCAAAAGCTGAAAAAAAAAAAAAAAATCATGATGTGATGAGACTAAATTTCTGAAGGTCAATAAACTTGTATTTTGTATGGTCTGAGCAATTTACACAGAATTATAATTGAGCCCATACATCCAAAGCATTGGTTCCCTTGTCCATCAGATCAAGTTTCGTCAGCACTCCAAATGTTCTGTCACCTAAAATTAACAAATAAAATAAATATTATATCTTTTGATGATGTATTGAGAGGGGCAAACTGACCATGCCTCTCATTGCAATAAAAAGTATAGGGAGTCAACTTGATATTACCTGAAGGATCAACTTCCCTTGCAAGCTTTATAGCATCTGAAGTGGCAATATCTTGATTAGCAGGAGAAATAGCCAATATTATGCAGTTTGGCTACCATATTGGAATGAAATCATTAGTTGATTCGAGTATGAAGGTTAAAAACAATGAAATGTTCTAATATATAATGCAAAATTGCCTAGACATTTGCCAATTTCAAAATTAGATTTAAAAAAAAAATTGCACTCTTAATCAAACCCATAACACATTCTTACCCAGGAAAAAAATTAATAAAATCTCTTTTGATAAAAATAATAATACTAATTATAATAATATTTTTTTTGAGAGAGAAAGAAACTATATTAAGTGAGGAAAGAATGTAAAAGGGGAATTAGACATCCTCCAAACCAAAACAGAAAGCAAAAAATGAAAATACAATAAATACAAAGAAAAAGACAACAGCATCAAGCCAATGCCAGCCAATCATGCTACACATAGGAAAAACTGAAATATCTGAGCAACCTGACAAATATACCCACAGCAAAGCAGAAAACACAATCCGATCTCAAATCAAATCAATAGGTGATATCTGATTTAGAAAAATGCCAGCATTTCTTTCTAGCCAAAGCCCCACAAGAAAGCCAAAACTGTTCATCATGGTGATGCTCTCACATTCTTATGCCTACAAAACCCTCTAGAAGTTGTTAACAAGAACTCCTCCAAAGAGCTAGAAACCAACATTCTACAAAGCAGACCAAGAAGCTTTTCCCACAAAGTCCAAGTCACAAAATAATGAGCATACATCTCACCACTAGCATAGCACATCACACACACATCAGGAGGCAAAGTGTAACAGTCCTAGACCCAACTTTGGTGAGGTATTGTCCGCTTTGGCCCACTGACCTCATGAGTTTGTCCTATAAAAGGCGCCTCACATAATTGGAGTCCAAACCATCCTTATAAGCCCAAGATCTCCCAACTACACATGTGAGACCGTGACAGGCTCTCCTATCCGATCTCTAATGCCCTCATCAAAGTGGCTTACTCCTCTGTGTAGGATCCACCCACATGATGGTACCCCCAGGGTAGCTTTGATAACAAACGTAACGGTCCTGAACCCAACACCGGTGAGGTATTGTCCGCTTGGCCCCACTAGCCTCACGGGTTTGTCCTATAAAAAGCGCCTCACATATTTGGAGTTCAAACCATCTTTATAATCCCAAGATCTCCCTAATACACATCCGATGCTGGACCGTGACACAAAGCCTTATACGGCCTTCCAATGTGTAACAAAGAGAGAGAGAGAGAGAGAGAGAGAGAGAGAGAGAGAGAGAGAGAGAGAGAGAGAGAGAGAAATTAGACCTATAGTTTACAAAAATAAACATATACGCCCGACCTTAAACTAAACAAAACTTCATTGTTACAAAA
The DNA here is from genome assembly GCF_029873635.1 of Malania oleifera. Lineage (NCBI taxonomy): Eukaryota > Viridiplantae > Streptophyta > Magnoliopsida > Santalales > Ximeniaceae > Malania > Malania oleifera. The sequence continues at coordinate 57,331,063 of NC_080420.1, read as the reverse complement.
AAACAAAAGTAAAAAGGAAAGAGAAAAAAAAAAAAAGACAAAGACAAAGAAAACAATCAACACTCGGGAAAAAAATTTAGATTGTCAGCATAATCAGAACGAAAAAAAAAGAACTTACATATTAATTAATCATATTGATGTTGTGCTTGTTAGTATGAATGTTTGTGGATAGAATTTTATATTATTTTTTATTTAAATTTATACAAAATTAAAAATGAGAATTAAATTTCAAGTTTCCAAATGTGAAATAATGGTATTTAAAATTAAGGATATTTTCAGCACCTTCTCTCAAAACAAGTTTCACTGTATATGACCCAATTCTCCCTGCATGCTTCATATTGGGAAAGAGAGTTTTCGATTTCTCAGTTTTGTTTTGATATAGTTTTTCATTGGCAATACGGTTATTGTATAGGAATCGAATAAAACTAAGTGCCATGGAATTAAATTTGTTATTCAATTTTGTCAAATTTTTTATTTAAATTTTCATTCTATTCATTTTTCATTTCATATCATTACACCAACCAAATATGAAGTGAATAATTCAAGACTTTAAGCTAAAGCATTTGAATTTAGCCTTCCAAATAATTCTTTTTGTTTTTCGTAATGCAATAATGAAAAACAATTAGACTGTCAGTATTAACTCTAAAGAATGGTCATTGACACAAAAGCCGTAATCCTTAGAAGGACCCTTAGCTTTCCACAAACAATTAGCAAGAGGAAAAAAAGCAAGGGCTAAGCCAAGACGTTCACCACCACTATGGTATGTCCTCCCTGTCTCAAAACAGCCTCCACAACCTCCTCTACCACTAGAATTGATATCACCTCATCTCCAATCAAGACAATCACTACTCGAATCACCACCACCACCGTGCATAGCTAGAAATCCAAATCTCTCCAACCTAACTCATGAGTAAGATTCAGTTTGTTCAGTCAATGTAACTTTGCGAAGACCAGAGAAAGCTTTAAAAGGAATATATGTGCATGAACAGATTCAAACTCATCCTAAAACCCAATGGAAATCTTACCATATTAAAGACATCACGTTGTTCAGTCAGCTTAGACCATAAGAAATGAGCTGGAACACATTTAATTAATCAAAAATCGAACATGTCAGAACAATATTCATCTGAGCTTCTATCAACTTGCTATTTATAAAGGTAGGAGAGGGAAGACCGATAGATTCAAGTGATATTATTTACACCAGAATAATACTCCTTCAGATGTTCCCAAACCACTTTTGCGGGCTTCAATAACATTACACAACAAGTGACCTGTGGTTCCACACTATTGAACAACATAGCGCATTTTTGAGAATCGTCTTGTAGCCATTCTGCATATTTTTCTCAAAAGTTATCACAGGAGGGTCGTCATGAATCAACAGCTGCAGCCAACAGGATATAATTACCCCTATTCAATTTGTTGATAGTCATATGAAATGGATGTACGCATCACAACATTATTAGAACTTCCTACACCAAATTCACCAGATAAACTCATTGCTACACTAAAACTTTTCACCAAATCAAATTACTAACAATCAACACATACATCACAAGAATCTTCAAATCACAGAAAATCAGCAAATCAGCAATGAAATCATCAGTCATCAGAAACCCCAATCTTTGTTTAGCAACAGTCAATATATACCCAGACAAATTGCCAACCAGAAATTACACACCAACAAATAGGCCAATCACAATACAAAGAACCTTCAACCAAAGTGAAAAAAGAAAATACAAGAACTTCAACCTAACAACAACACGCACAGCCTTCTCTAAAAACAGTAGCAGCCCCCAGCAACTAAAAGCTGAACAGCCCCACTAACACACATGACTAACAGTAACTGAGTCACGAATCAACACCACCAATCCAGTGACCTAACAGTCGAAGAAATCACCTTAAACAGCAGGACACAACATTTTTCAGCACACAGAAAACGAAATAAAGCATCAACCAGCAATTCAGTAAAAGAACGAACACAATAAAAATCTTCCTAATATCCTCTAGAGGCATGAACAAACACTGGGAACTGCAGTTAAAAAAAGATAAAAACGCAGGAAATAAGAACCACTCCCGACATACTTCAGAAATTAAGGTTTATGGCCCATCATTTGGCTTCAAACCCTTGAACCTAATAACAACCACACTCATCGAGAGAGGAATGACCATGGCCGAAAGGGTTTGCATCTGTTCTCCCTAACCCTACAGGAAATTCTGGTTGTTTTAAGTTCTGAATTCTGGAAGGTAGCTCCTCTAGTTGCTGGAGGAAGAAGAAGAATAACAAGAGGAAGAAGAAGATGATAATGATGATGAAGAAGAAGATGATGATGATGATTAAAAAAAAGAAGAAGAAGAAGCAGGAGAAATGAAGGAAAACTAACGATCTAATACAATGTCGCAACCTCCAGCAGAGAGCGAGAGAGAGGTATGAATGTGAAAAAAGAAAGAATATAAACTTGATATTCTCTCTCGCACATATACCTATATGAGAAATACTGGTAAAAGACGGCCCCTCCACATATGATTTGGAACCCACCAAACACAAAATGTTATATTAATAGTTGGACCCATAAAAGTGATGTAGAACCTGCATAATTGGGATCCACACCAACTCATTCCTCTCACTTGTATTGGTCCAAATGCTAACACAGCATTTTACAATTGACGGGTTTTAAATCCTATGCGGAGAGATCGTCCCTTGTAAGCCTTTCTCTGCCTATACTAGCTGTGCAACGCACTCTATGCATGTTTCATGCCCCTACAATTTCTAATTTTGTGTGGTTTTAGAGAAATTTTAGGAGGACATAGAATCAAGTTGCCGAAACAAAGGGTCGTGACGTGAATCAGTTAACAACACTATGCTAAAATACCTATTTGCCAATTTTTTTAAAATCTTTATTAAATGGTTACATATAAATTTGAAGGGGCTTTTTTGGAATACATTGAAGGAAAAAAATGATGATTGAAAACCATTCTGTTTCCCTAATTAATTGGTAGAGACTAAAACAATCACAAAGTTGCAAACATCCCTTCAAACTTAATGACTCATTCATAACAGAAATAATTTTCAAAACTAGATATTCTCAGCATATTACAACCACAGCAAACCAATACACAACGCTACAGACAATATGAAAATCATATTTTAGGAAGTTCTGGTGGAAAACTGAACTCAAATGATGCATATCCCATTGTTTCCTGGTTTTTCAGGGCCCAATGGCCTGCTGTTGCAGCCTTGCAGCTAATGTTCAGCATCCTTACCTTCTCAACATAAGAACGAACCATGTTTTCAATATCTTCAACAATGGTGTCTGGTTGTCCCTCTGCAAAATTCAGATTTTATAATTAACTTACTTTTTGTATTAAAAGAAATTGAACATTTATATAGTCCCAAGCAGGACAAAAAGCATCACAGGAATTACCTACGGCAACCTTTGTCAACCCAGGAAGATCAATGAGGGTTAAATTTACAACTGCCAAACAAAATCATGTATTTCTTATTATCTTTATACTTAAAATAAATAAAGTCCAAAAGTAAATTAGTACAACAGATTTAACTGAAAAGTAGCAAAGATAAGATGCAAATTAAAGAAAGCACAAAATTATTAAAGCATAAAATGCAAAAAAGCCTCAAAAAACCAGTTGCTTAACTAAGGGGAAAGAAGATTTGAGAAAGAGAAACAGGCGATAGTTGAAAATATGGTTTACATATTCATATTTCATGTTTTTCGAAGAGTATCAATGCTCTACATTGTTTACAGATGACTGATAGGGGTTGTTCATTTGAACTTCGAACTTTTGTTGGATTAATCTCTCAATTTGGGCCAATTAACTGAATTGAAGGTGTTTGGCTGTATCTTGTAGAACTCACTTAATGACTTTAAATTGATAGGAGATACCCCTCACATTGATACTATTTTTTATTCATTCAAAAACCAATCACAAAAATTTAGAACTGGAATCAATGATCAGAACTGTAGAATTAAACTTACCAAATGATCCCAAAATAACAAAAGGGATAAATGCAAGATGCCTGATATTGATATGAAGTCTTAAAACAATAAACAATGGGCAATGGAGTATCATAGCTTCTGTTAATAGCCCTTGGACAAAAATAACCCATATTTGCATTAGCTGTTAAGAGATTAATCAAGAAGTTCTATGAAAACCCAAATCTAGGAAATGAACTTCAGATTGATGGTGGTAAATCTAAGGTGAAGAAGGGTCAGAGGGAATTGGAAAATTTGAAGTGTTCACTGAATTATGATGGGAAGGGCTTAAAGAGGGTTTTCTTGGTTATTTTAGTTTCATTTTTTTTTTTTTCTATTTTTTTGAATTTTAATTTGCTTTTCTTTTTTTTTTCTTGTGTCTTATTTTTAGGGATTTTCTATCCTGCCCAGATTGCATATTCTCTCCCTCTTAATATATCTTATTTTTTATCAAAAAATAAAAATGCAAATCAAAATACGACAAAAATCTAGATTTGCTGCAGATGCAATAACCGTGGCTCATGATACTTAAAAGCATGATTTGAGAAACAGCTTTGTAAGTAGCATAACAGTTGGTAAATGTCAAGAAAGCAATTGACGTGAGTGAACCCACCCCTAAAAAACCCCCAATGCAGTACAACAATATAGCAAACCATTTGCCAAGTATGGTTATATTAAAAAGGAAAGTTGTAATGAGGCTTTGTTTTGTGGAAAATAACCCTCAGGGAAATATTTTCCACATTCTCCACTAGTTGATTTCACAGAAGAAAATTCTGTGGAGGAAGTTCATGTGTTGACTGTTGAACAGATAAAACTCTCTGGTAAAGCAGAAAATACTTCTGCTTGAGCAACATAAGCTGTCCTCAAAACTCACCCAACAATTTTGTATGCGTGTAAAAGAAAGGAAAAGAAATTTCCAGAATGTAATCCAACAAATGAAAAACTAATTATTTTTTCAGGGAAAAAAATTTCAATGGAATTTATTTCCATCAAGAAGTGACCATCTACCCAAAAAAAAAAATGATCTTACAATCAGGATGTGTTAATCCCATCCTAATTTTTTTAAAGAACATACTCTGCTCAATAGTTCAAGATGTTACAGATTAATCCCTTTCTTCACATGAAACAAGCTGTGCAGTCTTTCTATGACAGTTTCCCTGTCAATGATTACTTTCAAAAATATGTATTTCATTAATCTGCACACATCCGCAACAATTTGATGGACAGTAATTTGGAAATTGAAATATACTGTGTTTTTTATGTCAAGCTTGTTTTAAGGCCAAAGTCCCTTTACTATTAGGGGCAGGACAAAATATCAGAAAGCAGTCAATCATTTCAGTAAGCCAGAATTGCAACTCTTCTGGTCAGAATGAGTTCAATTGCTTGAATAATGCAAATCCATTGAAGGAAAAACAGAGATGGAGTTAGCTCCATGTCAGGTATATGATCTGAATCATAGGTCCAATTTCTGCCAACAAACAACAGTCACATCATGTTAACCCTGGACTCCAACTTCTACTTTTTCATCTCAAGCTTGTTTTAAGTTTAAAGTCCCTTTAATAGAAGGGGAAGAATGAAATATCATCAACCAGTCAATCTTTTCAGTGAGCCAGCATCGCAAGCATTCTGGTCAAAAGGTGTTTGATTCTTTGAATAATGGAAGAAGGAAACAGAGGTGAAGTTGGACCTATGTCAGGCATATGATGTTAATCCTATGACGCCAATATCTACCAACAGAAGACAGTTGGGGGGAGAGAGGGGGGGCGATTTATCTTGATCAACAAACTTCTGACTACTAGAAAGGTAACTTTGTTCTTGATTTTATTGTGATAAATTCTATTCTTAGTCTCCTTCCTTCTTTGGTAAATTAAGACAGTTCTGTCGTCCCAGCAATGTGGGTAATAATCATTTGATTCTTTTGGGTTCTTGTCTAGGTAATGATAATTCCAACCAAGGGATCTCATCCACTCCTAAAGATATCACAGATGCCGGTGATTTACCTCATTGACGTTGCCAAAGGGGTTCAAGTGCTAAAGGTGATATTGTGATGATTGAACTTCTAGGAAGAGGAAGGACACTGGGGACTTGTCCTATTTTCTTAAAGATATAGAAAACATGACTTAAATTGGTCAGTCCTTTCAGGAAAGAGAGAAAGGTGTTGGGGTACTCTAGAGGGGACAGTATTCCTAAATAAAAAAGAAAGAATAGAAAAACCATCAATCATGAGTGGGAATGGACATTAGAGGTATTCCAAGAGGGGGGCAGCAGGTATCACATGACAATTTTGAATTGCAATTTGAGAGGGTCGGGGGATAGAATAAAGTGGAAAGTGGGGGTTGTAGGCCAGACATGGCTTTTCTTCAACAAACTGAACAGGAGTTTGTGGATGTTTCTCTTGATTAGGAGTACAAGACAGGAAAGCATGTTTAAGGATTGTGTTTGCATGTCATATGTTGGTTCTTTGACTGATTATTTGAATTGTTTGGGCTATGAGATGGCTTCTAAGAGGACTCTCTTGTTACAAAGTTTTTCTATCTCTGTTTTTTTTTTATACATTAGAGTTAGAGGAGGGCGGTGCCCCAATTGTCCTTGCCTAAGGCTTTCTTTTTGGGCCGAATTTGGGGGGTTTGTATGGATTGTGTGGTTCACATTAGGGTCAGGGGGGTGATTTTAATATCTTTAGGTCAAGAAAAGTTTGGGGCTCTAGAATCAGAGCTAGTATGAGCAGTTATGATGATTTTAATAAAGACTGTCATTTGAGATATATTCCTTTGTCTAGTGCTCAGCTTACGCAAGTATCCCATATTGAAAGATTCCTTTTTTAGTACAGAGTGGGAGGATATTTTTCAGTTTAGTCCAAGAGATCCATACTAGACCAGTCCCTGATCATTTTCCCTTTGTATTAAAGAGTCAAATCATGTGACGTAGGGCCCCGGTCAAATCCAATTTGAAAATATGTGGTTGATTCACCATGACTTTCATTAGCCAGTGGTTCATTGGTAGAGTGATCGTCATTTTCAAGGCTGGGCTGGCTTTGTTCTTATGAAGTTGAAATTTCTAAAAGATATGCTTGAGGTGTGGAAAAAGGAGGTTTTCAAAGATTTGATGAAGGAAAAAAATGACGTTTTTAGGGAGATTGGGGTTTTAGGTAGGATCTTTTGGGTGGGGAGGGTTTTTTTTTTTTGGGGGGGGGGGTAGCTTTTAAGGAGGAGTAGAGTATAATGAGTAATTTAAAAAATGAGCTAGAAAAGGTGTTATGGAAGGAGGAGATTAGTTGGATACAAGAAGTAAGGGGTAAATGTGTGACAGAAGGAGTTTGTAAGTTGTAAAACTTCTTTTTTCATGTGATAGAGAATGGGACAAGGAAGAATATGATTAGGGGGCCAGAAGTGTAGAATGGCTACATAATTCATGATCTGGGAGTTATTGTAGAGGAGTTTAGTCTGTTTTATGAAGTCTTGTTTTATAAGAAGAAGGTTTTAAGGCCAATGATCAATTGACTGAACCGTAAAACTAATAATTGATTGACCGGACTGGAGTTCTATTTGTTGGTTTGGCCTTTGAATAAGGATGAGGTGCAGGAAGCAGTATTTGGTATGAAGGAGATAAAGTGCATGGTTATATGACTTTACAAATGGCCTTCTTTCACCATTACTGTGAAAGATTATCTTTTAAAGGTTGTTTATGAGTTTCATGCCAATAGGGTTATGGAAAGAAAGTTAGCTCAACACTTCTACTTTTATCATCCTTGTGCCCAAGAAGGATCATTCTCTATGTGTAAGGGATTATAGGTTGATAAGTTTGGTACCCATTCTAACGAAAATATTATTAGAATACTACACACCCCTTCCCTCAAGCAGCATTTGTTGGAGGTAAGCACATTTGATGGTTCCTTGGCTGCTAATAAAGTTGTGGAGATGCTAGTAGCAGGAATAGGAAAGGGATTGTTGTCAAGTTGGATCTTGAGAAGGCTTATGATAGAGTTATTTGGGGTTTTATGGATAGCATTATAACTAATGATTATTAGGGGTTGGTTTTCTTCTTCTATGTTTTCAGCAATTATTTATGGTCAATTTAGAGCTTGGTTTTCAGCTTCAAGGGACTTGCTCAAAGGTGATCCTTTGTGTTGGAGATGTGGCTCAAATTTGAGTGGAACGCGTGCACCAAGGAAAGCTTAGTGATGCAAAGAACAAGGAGACTAGTTGCAGCCTGCAGGATCAAACCATCGACGGATTGGTCGACGGTATCAGAGAGGGTTTGCTCTCAGTATCAAACCGTCGACGGTTTCGTTTGCCGCAAGTCACGGAATTTGAATCGAGAGATCAGTAGATTGGGGGTTTTGGAGGATTTTCCTCTGGGGATTGCTACAAGAGTGATTTAGATAGATTCAAAGACTTCTGTATGCGTAAGGGTTCATTTATATATATTATTTTGCAACCCTTGATGTAAGTTTGACATTGTGATGGTGAAAAATTCAGTCGCTGCTCCCGTGGACGTAGGCACATTTCCAAACCACGTAAATCTTGTGTCCTTGATTATTGCTTTTGTTTACTCTCTTTGTGAGTAATTGCTTGATTCCGTATATTCATCATTGAGTGCTTGCATTACTTGGTCGAGATTCGAATAGTGTGTGTTTTCCGCTGCGCATTCTCATCAACAATTGGTACTAGAGCTATGTTTGCTATGGCTAGGATCTCTTCGGTGAAGTTCAATGTTAATAAGTTCGATGGAACGGGAAATTTTGGACTTTGGCAGAGGAGGGTTAAGGAATTGCTAATGCAGCAAGGTATGGTGAAGGCATTATAAGGAAAGAAGCCGGAAGGCATGGACGACACGAGTTGGAAGGAGTTGGAAGCAAAAGTTGAGTCCACTATCAGGCATTGTCTGGCCGATGACGTGATGTATCACGTCATGGATGAGGAATCGCCGGCATCGGTTTGGCTGAAACTAGAAAGCCGGTACATGTCCAAGTCATTGACGAACAAGTTGTATCTTAAGCAAAAAATATATAGGCTTAAGATGGCAGAGGATTCGGACCTAACTCAGCACATCAACACATTCAATCAGAACATTAGTGATCTGAAGCGAGTTGATGTGAAGTTTGAGGAAGAAGACAAAGCGTTGATGCTGCTTAATTCTACCTACATCTCCTACATACAAGAATCTTGTTACGACTCTGACATGGGGGAAAGAAACTGGAGTTGGAGGATATCACGAGTGTATTGTTGGGGTTCCATCAAAGGAAGAAGGCCAACGATGAGAGTTCACAAGCTGAAGGGCTTGTGGCAAAGGTGAATCAAGATCGTAGGAGGAGCAATTTCCGAGGTCGATCGAGCAACAGTAGGACTCGGTCCAAATCCAAGAAGAGGAAGGACGTGCGGTATTTTAAGTTTGGGAAAAAGGGTCACATAAAACCCAATTGTCCGGAGAGGAAGAAGGGGAATGCTGAAAACAAATAAGAGTCATCAAACACGACGAATGTAGTAGAAGAAGGAGACTTTGAAAGCAATAACGGTGATATGCTCTCAATTTCATCTGGGTCAGATGAGTTCACAGATTCTTGGATCTTGGACTCGGCATGTTCTTATCATATGACGTCCAACAAAGAATGGTTCACTACGTACATATTGGTGAGTTTTGGTTTCGTTTTGATAGGAAACGATGTTGCATGCAAAGTGGTCGGGATGGGGAATATCAAAATCAAGATGTATGATGGTGTGGTGAGGACGTTATGTAATGTTAGGCACATACCGGAGTTGAGGAAGAATCTGGTTTCATTAGGCACTTTGGATTGTAACGGGTTTAGTTACAAATCTAAAGGTGGGGTAATGAAGGTGAGCAAAGGCGTTCTGACCATGATGAAGGGGAAGAGAGTACCGTAGAATATATATACACTGCTGGGTACTACGGTTGTAGGTGGAGCTATAGCAGCAGAGTCTGAATCTGATAGTACCATTTTGTGGCATTTGCGTTTAGGGCATATGGGTGAGCGTGGAATGAAGGGACTTCATAAAAGAAATCTTTTGAAGGGGGTAAAATCATATAAGTTAGATTTCCTCAATTACTGTGTGCTTGGGAAGCAAAATAGGATTCAGTTCATAATAGCCACGCACAAGACGGAGGGAATGCTGGACTACATTCATTCATACGTTTAGGGGCCGATGAGAGTGGCATCACGAGGGGGACATGCGTACTTCATGAGTTTCATTGATGATTACTCACGGAAGGTCTAGGTGTACTGCATGCGGCATAAGTCGGAGACGTTTGCCAAGTTTAAACTATGGAAAGCTGAGGTGGAAAACCAGACCGAGAGAAAGATTAAGTTCCTCAAGACAAACAATGGAACTGAGTACACAAACTTGAGTTTCAGATAATTCTGAGAGCAGCATGGCATAAGGAGATATTTTACAGTACGCCGGATACCACAACAAAATGGTGTGGCAGAAAGGATGAACCGAACCCTAGCTAAAAGGGCTCGGTGTCTCAAGTTGAATGCTGAGCTCACTATGAATTTCTGGGCCAAGGCGGTTAGTATGGCTTGTTTCTTGGTAAACAGATCACCAAGGGCATCACAAGATGGGAAAGTTGCTGAGGAGGTGTGAACAGGTAATGAGGTAAACTAGTTCGGATTGAGAGTATTTGGGTGTCCAGCCTATGCACACATTCCTAGTGAGAAGAGATCAAAGCTTGAGGCGAAGTCTAGACGGTTCATCTCTTTGAGATATCAAAAATGTGTGGAAGGGCTCAAGTTGTGGGATCCAGTGGCAAACAAAGTGGTGATCAGTAGAGATGTGATTTTCGATGAGAAAGCCATGTTGTGGCATACTCAGGAGGAAAAAGAGAAACAGGTGCCAGAAAATCGCTACAGCAATGAGCATGCAATTTAGGTGAAGTTGGAGACTCAGAGCAGAAACGCAAGGAGTTCTGCTCGATAGATCAGCCGGCGGTGCAAGTGGAGTCAGAAACTCAAGATGGAGATGACGATGTTCATAACATAGGGAGTTCTAGCTCGGATGACCAGCATCCGCGTTGCAGTATAGCTGTAGAAAGACCCAGGCGCATCGTCAAGCCACCCCCTAGGTACGGTTTTGACGATCTGGTGTCTTATGCGCTTATCACTAGTAGTAGGGATCCAACTACCTTTCAAGAGGTCGTGCACAGCTAGGATAAAGGTAGTCGGATGGGCGATGGAGGAGATTGAGTCATTGCATAAGAACCAGAAGTGAGACTTGGTGGAGCTTCTAGCTAGGAAGCGGGCGATCAAATGCAAGTGGATGTACAGGAAGAAAGAAGCAGTTTCAGAAAAGGAAAGAGAGAAGTACAAGGCTCTCTTGGTAGCAAAGGGATACTTGCAGAGGAAGGGAGTTGATTATGATGAAATCTTCTCCCCTGTGGTCAAGCACACTTCCATCAGGGTAGTGTTGGGATTGGTGGCACAATACGACATGCATCTGGAGTAGATGGATGTAAAGATGGCGTTCCTCCATGGTGATTTGAAGGAGCTGATTTACATGACACAACCAGAAGGGTTTTGCCAACCTGGACAGGAGCACTTAGTTTGTAAACTAAAGAAGTCACTTTATGGGCTAAAGCAACCTCTGAGGCAATGGTACAAAAGGTTTGACACCTACATAATCCGTATTAGCTATAGGAGGTATGAGTACGATTGATGCATCTATGTGAGAAGTCTTGAGGACAATTCTCTCATATTTCTATTGCTATATGTTGACGACATGTTGATTGCTGCTAAAGACATGACTGAGGTAAATTAAATGAAGACTCTGTTGGGAAAGAGTTCAACATGAAAGGCTTGGGTGCAGCAAGAGGATACTTGGCATGGAGATTCGCAAAAACAAAGTTGCAGGGAGACTATGGTTATCTCAAGGCTGCTATGTGGAGAAGGTGTTGGAGAGGTTTAGCATGGCTAATGTTAAACCGGTGAGCACACTTTTGGTGGGTCATTTCAGGCTGTCTACCGCCTAGTGCCCTAAGACAAACGATGAGGTTTGTGATATGTTGAAAGTTCCCTATGCCAGTGCAGTGAGGCGTCTGATGTATGTCATGGTATGTACAAGGTCAAACCTGGCACAGACTGTCAGCGTGGTGAGCAAGTTCTTTTCGAATCCGAGTTGACAGCATTAAGATGCGGTCAAGTAGATTTTCAAGTACTTTAAGGGTACAACCGGATATGGCATCATGTTCAGTAGATATTAGAGTGATTCATCAATGGTAGGGTACATGGATGCTGACTACGTAGGAGACTTGGTTGACAGGGGGTCTACCACAGAGTACGTATTTGCCCTTATGGGAGGACCTATTTGTTGGACGTCTATGGTGCAGTCGCTTGTTGCCCTTTCTACTACTAAGTCGGAGTACATGGCAATGGCTGAGGCTGCCAAGGAAGCATTGTGGCTCACAGGATTGGTCAAGGAGTTGGGTGTCTAACAAGGTGGAGGTCGGCTGCAGTGTGATAGTCAGAGTGCCATTTACTTGGCGAAGAATCAAGTGTATCATGCAAGGAAAAAGCACATTGATGTGCAGTCTCACAGGGTTAGGGAATTGATTGCTTCAGGTGAACCTCTACTTGAAAAGGTTCACACATCTAACAATGCAGTTGATATGTTGACAAAGCCTGTCACAACAAACAAGTTCAAGCATTGCTTGGACTTGATCAACGTCTCCAGGTGCTAGACGGGAGACAGTCCCAATCTGCTGATCCGGGTGGAGCAGTGGGTATGCTTTCGGATTTCTCCTAAGTGGTAAATATTCGCTAAGGTGGAAGAGCAGTGGGTATGCTTTCGGATTTCTCCTAAGTGGTAAATATTCGCTAAGGTGGAGATTGTTGGAGATGTGACTCATATTTGAGTGGAACATATGCATTGGGGAATGCTTAGTGATGCAAAGAACAAGGAGGCTAGTTGCGGGATCAAACCGTCAACGGATTGGTCGATGGTATTAGAGATGGTTTACTCTCAGTATCAAACTGTCAACAGTTTCAGTTCAGTCTGCAGAATTTAGCTCTCAGCATTAAACCGTCAACGGTATTCGGCACAAGTCACGGAATTTGAATCTGGAGATCAATAGATTGGGGGTTTTAAATGATTTTCCTCCGAAGATTGCTACAGGAGTGATTTAGATAGGTTCTAAGACTTCTGTACAAATAAGGGTTCGTTTATATACATTATTTTGTAACCCTTGATGTAAGTTTGACATTGTGATAGTGAAAAATTTAGTCGCTGCTCCCGTGGACGTAGGCACATTGTCGAACCACATAAATCTTGTGTCTTTGATTATTGCTTTTGTTCATTCTCTTTGAGAATTTGCTTGATTCCGTATATTCATCATTGAGTGCTTGCATTATTTGGTCGGGATTCGAATTGTGTGTGTTTTCCGCTACACATTTGCATCAACACTTTGTCCCTTTTTTAGTTTACTTTAGTTGTTGATATCATTGTAGGATGTAAATGTGAGGCTTTAGGCTTATTGTTACATCCGACGCTGATACTATTCTTCGAAACATGGTTGGGGAGTTCTAAGAATGCTCTAATGTTGCTTTGTATTTGAGTGTGCATGAAATTCCTTGTTACATTTGTTTAGTTTATCGTAGAGTTCACAAGTGAGCTATAACTTATTTAGATCCTCTTCTGGGAGGTAATACCTCATTCTACTTCTTTTTGAGATCTTGTGTTAAAGCTAGTTGCCAAGAGGAGAGACAGTGTAAGCTATCTATTTTTGGTTGTGTTACTTTAGTCTCTGCTTGTCTGTCTAGGATTCCTAATTGTCTTTGTTTATGATCCCCATTAATAGTGTCTGAAACAATGGAGAAGTTTATGAGAAATTTTCTTCGGTCTAGGGCAGGGAGAATAGGAAAGGCAGTTTAGCCAGTTGTGAGTTTGTGAGGAAGCCTATATCTAAAGGACTGGCAGTGGGGAGCTTAGTGTAGAAGAACATCTACTTAGGGGGGGAAAATTTCCACTAGTCAAGATGCTACAATTATGAATTTCCAGGGCAAAGAAGAATCTAATATTCGTAAAAATCATCCACTGTTTCACAATATTAATGATAGGGAGGTGGATGAATTTAGTTCTCTGAACTACATTCTCAATTCCTATTGAGTTCTCTTTTATCTGTGGATAAGAGATTTTTGTGTTTTGATAGTTCTGAAATTTTTTGTTGTAATCCTTTTATTTGCATCTCGTTCAGACCTTGACAGAGAGTCCTTTCATATTGAATAAGTTTATTTGGAAGGCCAGGGTTCCTTTTAGAGGCCTTTGCTCAGTGCATAATTTTGAATAGGGTAAATAACTAAATACCAATAGTAGTTTGCAAAAGAGGAGGCCTCCTAATAAGGCTGTCACCTGATAAATACACAGAGTTGTCAGACCAGTGCTCATCTTTTTCTACATTGTCCTTATGTTGGAGTTGCGGAATCTACACTTTGAGTGTGCCTAAATGCTATGGAGAAGCTGTTTCTCATGAGATTTTGGGCATCTAGCAAAAAAAGAATTGTAGAATTTTCTGAGTTATGCTTTGGTGTGGTGCACTTGGTCGTATAGGAATTCAAGGGCCATTCTGACACTACTCTCCCCCTTCATTTGCTCTAGGATATGATGGCTTTCTACGCCTCACTTTGGGCTTTGTTGCTCAGTGCTTTTGCAAGAGTTTCTTTGAGAAATTCAGAGTGATTGAAGATCTTTGCTATACTGATTTCTACATGAGTTGCTTTGCTTGATTGAATTATTCTTTTGTTTTTGCTCCTCCTTTTGTTCTTTATGAGTGGACATCTTGTCCTAAGTATTGTATATTCTTCTTCTATTTCTTAATATTAAGTTTCTTTTCTTATAAAAAGAATTTGTACACACCAAGTTTATTTTTGATCTGGAATAACTAGAGAATGGGCTATTCTAGTATTAATACCACACAATCTCCAATAAAAACTATCCAGCAATACATATTTAATACATTTAAGAATATCGCCAATCAATGTTGCGCCGTCATCTCCAAAAAAAAAGGATTTAGGGATGAATAAATGAAATCATCAACAATAACAACAATCGGACATTCAAAGAGAATAAATGAAAATGTGCAACAAGTCTAAATGTTAACAGTATTCTCAATATCAGTATGCAAATCACTTACAAACACTTAATTTTCTGATTATAACAAGTTCTACATTGGCGTGAATACTAGTACAAAATGTAAAAGAAGAATAAACAGATAAAAATTTTCGATATATTATTTTAAATTAATAACCTGAAGCCATCATCAGTTAATGAATAGGGAAAATACAGACCATTTGGAGAATAAATGCTGAGATGAATTGGAATGTTTGAGATGTGTTTTGTCTTCCCAGTTATGCGATCTGTTTCATCTTGAATCTCTTTACGCACAGAAGCTGCATCAACAGCCAAAAAAAAAATGCTAATTTGTTGAAGAAATATTAAAAGTAATAGAATTTTTAAAACAATCAGAGAAAGGAAAGAACTGGTGGTGGTTTGTGTTGTCTAGGAGAAACACTAAACAATGAACAAAGCAGTTTTTTTTTTTTCTTCTTTTTTTCCGGGGGAGGGTGGGGTGGGGTGATGGTTGAATGGGCTCACGGGGAAATCTCCCAAACTACCACAAAACAGTTATCATTTGAACATTAGGCTAGAGAAACATGTGATGATACCATTGACTAGAACTAGACAAAAATAAACCAATGACATATTTCGAGCACACAATTGCACAATTCACCAATGAGAAAGCCTATAAAGTTTAAATTGAATCTGTGCATCGGGAAAATGAAGCTTTAAACATATTTTCACAAAAAATTACTGGCAAGGCAACCAGCTGTGCAACAGATCTGTTCATATGACATCTACACTTGTTCTATTACTGCATTAAAAAGCCAACCATGGTGGAGACCATCAAGGGGCAATAGCCAGCCATCTTTTGTGTATCTTCCTCATAGTAAATAATGGAATAAGAAGCTTCTTTTCCTTAAACCAAGCGTCATGGGCCAAACACCTCAGACCTTATGAACAATTACAGCACACTGGCACTAATTACAGCACACTGGCTTAACTAATCATCCGAAAGTATATTGCGGTTTCACCATATGAACAATTCACCACCATCAAATGCAAGTGAAGCAGAAGTAGTAAGCAAACATGAAAGCGAACAAGAGTCACACAGTAAACTGTAAAGCAATGCAATTCACTATTCACACCTCCGTAGGCAACTTGTAATTAGCAAGGAAGGCAAGTAAGCTAAACATGTTTACAATAGCTAGTGAATTTTACAATGAATGATAACAATAACCCTCCCCTAAGGAGCTTTATATGCTATTCTCACTCTGTTACAAGGAAACATCAAAGTGACCAAAGAGTCAAACTCACTATTTTCACCAAGGCATTATCCAACTCCAAGAATAAACCTAAACTATTATTTACCTGATAGTTACCCGTCCTATGTACACTAGACAAGCGGTCATAAGCCAAGCATAATGCCTTGAACAAGCTTGGCTTGCAACACCAACTGATGCTTATTCTCAGTTTCCCAAACAATCATAGGAAATATTTGATGCTCTTGTTTACAACAACAAATGACATTAACTAAAGCAAGCTGATAAATCCTTTTTACCAACATTCCTCTAGAGCCCACATCTAAATTAATCATCCAAAATAGTTATAAGCCAATATCTCAACAATCACTAAAATAGTTTGTTTACTGCAGCAAATGACAAATAGAAGCAACAAGATAAATCCCTTTTACCACCATTCTATCTAAGGCCCACCCATAAATTAGTCATCCAAAGCAGTTATAAGTTGGTCCCAACAATCATATAAAATAGAGTGGTTCTTCACATGTAAGCTATTGACTCCTATGAAAACTTTAATGTGGCCATGGATTTCAACAATTTTTATTTTATCAACGAAGATAATTTCATCAAAGGGCATCAAGGGAATGCCACCCATGTACAAAAAACAAGGTACTTACCTGCACTGCAGAGTATCAAAAAAACCAAGAATTACAAGAGAGTTAACTAAAGAAAAACTACTGTGCCATCTAGTAATAGTTATAATTGGTGGTCTACAAAAACATGTAAGGGCGTTGTTGTTCCTTCAAAAGCTCTCTTATTCCTTTTCTCCACACAAAAGGGAATGAGGAACAAGGCTTTCTTTCTCTCCTTACTGGAACAGATTCCAACATTGAAAAGCTATATGATTCTGCAGTAATTAGGTGCTCTTTTGCTCTCCATATCCACATTACTACAAAAATTTAGGACTCACAATATCCAACAGAGAACCTAGTTAACAAGAAATGTGAAGGAGTTACATTTGGACAGCCAAGAAAGTATAGGTCTGCCTGGGCATCTTAGCGGCATGGGAAGTCCTCAATAAAATATTAAACCTTTAAACAATTCTTCATATATTCTGAACACCACACTAATGCTAAAGAGTGTAAGAAACGTAAACCACATTTGTTCTCAATGCACAAGTTCACATCAATCATTTGTAACAAAGCAATAGAAGAAACAACACATTATTAGAAAACTTGCATTCTCTGAACTGTTTTCAATTGTATTAGCCGCGTGGAGGCATGCTTTTAGGCCTTCTAGAAAAAGATAAAATTTACATAAATCACCAGAAAGAAAATTAACTTATGATTATGAACAAAAGAAATAATGAAGAAAAAAATTAATTAATTCAACATTAAATCAAAGATGGGTAAACATTTATTCCAGGGAGAAAATTTCTTGAAGTTCAAAGTACCAAAATCAGCAAACTTCTTCCTTGGTGCGTGAAGAAACTCTGCATATTCAGACTGCCCCTTGTCTGTTTTATGAAGTTGCAATACCAATGGTCTCCTTGTAACAATACCTGACAATTGAAGAAAAAAAAAGTTCGTCGAGTACAAACAAACGTTGAAAGAAACAAAATATTATACTCTGCATTTCAGTGTCACAAGTAGACATCTAAATGAAGTGGGAATAGCATTTAGAAATTAAAAATGAAAGTGATCACTCCCACTCTGGTATGAAATCAAAAGTAGAACCGATGGATACAAGAATTATAAAGTATGCAGCATTGTTATTCATCTCAATGCAAAGCATTTGCCCCACCTCCATTGCTCGTAAAGAAACCGAAGATGGGAAAACCGTCTTTTGTTTCTTCTAGTTAATACCTCAAATTGGACTAAACTAAGCAGTTGCATCAGGCCCATTTTGAGCATAAGTTGTACTTTTCAGGTCATGGCTACGGAAAATCTACAAATAAAAAATTTGGAAGGACATGTGCACTTCGCTATTGGCTCAATCCGCTCCCTCTTACTCACACATATGGAATTATTGGTGTGCGTGCAGCTGGAGTGCATTAGGCTTTTCATAAGAAGGAAAGTCGGGTTTTTTCCGTTTCCTCCATTTTATAGAAAAAAGCAATAGATCATTGAAACACACGACCCATAACATTGACATCTGAAACTAAAAAGATCGAAGTCATACACAACAATAAAAAATCTAGAATTACCCGATCCACGAGGCAGGAAATCCCTCCCCACCACACTTTCCAAGACTGATGATTTCCCGGAACTCTATGACCATCAAGAAACAAGAATCTGAGACGAACATGAAACCTCAAGCATAGAAACAAGAAAAACTTTGCGAGGAGACCAGACCTGGCCTCCAACGACGGCAACTGAAGGAAGAGCTTCCCAGAGAGACATGCCCTCGCCGCCGTGATCCCCGAGGACGGTGCAAGCTCGTTGGATTCGGTTCACAAGCCCAATCAAGCTCTCCATTGTCGCCATTTCAAGATCGAAGAACAATGCTGGTCCTGATTCACTGGAAACTGAGACAGAGGATATGAGATCAATGCCGGAAGACGAGATTTGTAGCAGAGAAGGTTTGGATCGTGAGAGGAGAAACCTGTGGGACTAAAATGAGATTGATATTGATTATTGGAAGAATGAATCTCAGATCAATCCGTGTGCGTGGGCGTCTGCGTGTGCGTGCGCGTGAGAGAGAGAGAGAGAGAACGCGAGTTAACGTTTTAACGAAAAACCGTTCATGACGTGACTGATCGACGCATGTTCTGAAATGTTGACCAAATTACATTACATTATATTTCTCCAAAAAAATAGGGTAGAACTACATTTAAGTCAACTGTAAATAGGAAAAAAAAAATTTACCATCTCACAACTAATGAAGGTTTTAAGTTGGTATAAATTGAACTGAAATACAATTGGCCTTTTAATTTTATATTTTTTTCATTTAATTTTTCATCCACGATTATAATATAGTCTAGACAATTATAAAGGGTTTAAGTTGGCATTAATTAACGAGTTACAAAATAATCAATTAGAGTGCTCAAAAGGATTAATGGAGTCGTATATAAGCATAGTGTTAAGTTGGTTACAATGTGCTCCATCTCTCTACGATGCTAGGAGAAAAAGAAAAAAAATGATGCACACGACTCTCTTCGTAAAAATAAACTTGGAATGAGATTCCAGTTAACACATCTTACAAACTCTTTATAATTGTCTAAACTATATTATAAACTTGAATTGAGATTCCAAATAAACTTAATTGTATTGGATTGAGATTCCAGATAACACATCTTATAAACCCTTTATAATTGTATAGGAGTAAGCAAGAAAAGCCAAAAATAAAATAAAATCAAACCGCAAAACCAGTCAAGAAATTTTCTCATCTTGGTTTTAGCTTGCATTCTTCTCAATTTTCTTTTTTCTTATTATTTAGTGGTATGGTTTTGATTCCACCCATTCAATAACTTGGTTAACCAAATCCAAACCGATTTATTATAATATATCTTTTATATATATATATATATATATATATATATATATAAGGATTTAATAGCACGGATTTCAAATCTTAGATTTAAATTTGGGTAAATTTGAACAAATTTTAATAAAATTTTATATTAAATTTTATTCAAATCAAATATAACTCAAAATTCAAGGTCTCTCCAAATATAGGGATTACGTATTTAAAGTATGTTATAAATTTCACTTGTAAAAGTTGTCTTACACTGAAAATTTGAGATAAAGATGAGTGGCTCATATACATGATTAGACTCACGATCCAGGAGATTAACCCTTTGGGCTAAGTTGGTAATCACCTTGTTATATTGTAAAGTTAATGCGTGTAAAAAGTAATTGTCCATTTGAGACAAAAAATATCTCCATGAAACAAACAAGTAATGACCTCAATGTATCTTGAAACTAAGTTAACCATATACTAATGATACAGATTTCGAATTAAAAGAAGATAAGAAATAGGAATAAAAAAAATGTCCACATTCTTATGTTGGAAATTTTTATAGATGTACGTGTGGGTGATTTTCGTGATCACATAATATGTGTGCTTACATATAAATAATTAATTAAGTATTAAATTATATCTTAACTAATTAATGTATATATGAAGGTACGGTGACCAAAGTCAAGTATCTTATTTATTGGTACGTATAATACAATGACTAAATTGGTGTCTCTATAATGGTTAATGAAAAGTCTACCAATCAAGATACATTGAAATAATGGAGATGCATTGGCCAAATTCATGAATTCCTATTATTAAGGAATCTATCACATTTAATCAATGTACATTCACTTTGTAGGAAGAAAAAACTCATATGTATGTTTATGACTCTTTGATGAATTGAGTCACTTATGGATTTCTATATAAAGGGCTTTTGATCCTTCTCACCAATCAAGAATCAAGTTTAGTAGATCTCCATCACTAAGCCAAATATAAGAGTAAGTAAGGGGAGAGAAGATCAATTAATATTCCGCATGATAGAAACTTGATCAATAGGAATAGAAGGAAATAAGTTCTAATTGCATCAAAGTTCGACTTTCTTGCTAGAAATGTTGTAATGTATATTTTGAATTTCTTTTCTTATCTTCATTTGATCATGGTTCATAAAATAAGCTGAAAATCTTTCTTATGGAAATTTTCTGACATCTTATAACTTATCAAGAACAAGAACAAAAGTCAATCAAGTGCATATAGATTCTAAAACTATATTTTATCTTGTAATCAAAATTAAAGGAAATATATTTACATTGAAATCACTCTTAAATTCTTAGCTATAAATCATATATTCTACATGCCTTAATTGATGCTAATGCAACTATATCAATATGTCAACCAAGCGGTATCCAAGCAGAACCATGGCAATCTAGTTGTAAAAAAAAAAAATGCAAATAACGCTGCAAGTCTAATGAAATATTAAAAAAAAATTTAAAAAAATTAAAAAAAATTCCTCTACGATGTTTTCCATACATGCATGGAGATATTTTTTTTTTTTTTTTTTTTGCAATATTATGCAATGTGGATGGCAAGGATCATATTACGGTATCTGATAAGAAAAAAATTATTATATACCATGGGTGTAGGATTTATATCCCGAATGATATGTCCCACATGAATGACATGGATCACACATGAAGGGTATATGTCCCATATGATAAGGGCAATGACATATAATAGGTTAAATGAATGGACATATTTATGGATTAACTTAAAAGTAATTAGCTTATGAATTAATGAGATCATTATGGCTAGAAGTTTGAAGGGTATTCCTATATATATATATTAGCTACTATTATGGGCAGTAGCTATAAGGGCATGCTATACATCAAGTTAACCTAAGGAAATGAAAGGTAAGGAAGTGTAAGAAAAGCTAAGTTCATAAGCTCTAGGGTTAGCTATATGGTGATGTTAGCTGCAAAGAAAAGATGGGAAGAAAAGAATTGTCCTCTCTCTGCCTCTACTTCTCTAATCATCGGGAGATCTCATATATACGGTGAAGGAAGGAAAAAGAAGGAGGAAATGTGGGAGAAACTATTTTTTCAGATTCTCCTGTTGTTCTTCTAGATGGATTTGATATGGTCGATTTCGGTATGTAAAGTTTATAGTTTATGATTTATTTATTTTCTGCATAAAGGTTATTGATGTGAAGTTCATGATAATTGAAGATCCTTGGCTATAGTATATTTATGAAAATTTTCTTACATGTGGTATCAAAGTAAAGGTTGAAATTATCATGATCTTCATTTCATGATAAAGGTCGTTTCTTTTAACCCCTTACGATCTTTTTATGGGTTCGTGTGAAAATTTGTGTTCATGATATTTTATGAAATCAAACTGAAGAATTCATATGATAAATGATTCCTGAAAATATATGTGATATTTGATGGATTTATGAGGGTTTTGTTGGTCTGAAAATTTTCTTACATGTGGATCGTTGACAATTTTCCCCTGTATAGTGATATTAAAGTAAGACTGCTGAATGATATGCATGCAAATAATTTTATTATAACTTGATTAATAATGGAACACTCACATGTTATGCATGCATAAGCTAGAGGATTTCACATGAAAGTAAGTTAGTAAAATTCTTATATTGAGAAATTGATTATATGCTGTAAATTATGAATAAATTTTGTTGAACAACGAATCAATCAATGTTTCCATTATGGTTAGCATGTTGTCACCAAAGTGACCTTACTGAAAAAAGTTGTAAATGTTGATTGAAATATAATCTGGCAAAGAATAATAACGAAATGGTTATTTGAATATTATGGCTGGCCCAAATGTGCACCAATTTTCAAATAATCATTGATTTAATCAGGATGATCGAAGAATGGTAGTGAGATTGGGATGCCTGCCCAAAGGTGACAAACCAATCAAACTTTATAAAGGTTATCAATTATGCATGGATGAATGAAAATTACTAGTAAAAGTAAGAGTTAGTGTATTGCATAAGTTGATCCAAAGATTGAACGCAATTTACCAATGAAAAGTTTAAACTCGAGGCATTAATGTAGTGAGCATTTTGTGTTATTGCAGTGTCTGTTCCTATTTCATTGCATTTGCTGGCTTCTTATGTTCCGATCTTCAATGGGACAAATTCCTCTGACTGGAATGAGCGAATTTAGTTTCACCTTGGTGTTCTAGATTTGGACTTAGCTCTGCGAATGGATAAGCCGACTGCTATTACGGATGCGAGCAGTTCGAAACATCGAGCTTTGTATAGGTCATGGGAAAGGTTGAACAGATTAAGTATGATGTTCATGCGGATGTGTATAGCAAATAATATTAAATCAACACTCCCTCAACTAAAAAATGCAAAGGAATATCTCAAGGCAGTGGAGGATAGATTTTGTTCAGCTGATAAGTCCCTTGCAGGAAGGTTGATGGCTAAACTAACCACAATGAAATTTTATGGTAGTAAAGGAATGAATGAACATGTCCTAGAAATGACTAATCTGAGTGCTAGACTTAATACTCTAGGAATGAATGTTGATGAAAGCTTCCTTAATTAGTTTATTTTGAACTCTTTGCCTCCTCAGTACGAGCCTTTTCAAATTCACTATAACACAATTAAATAAAAATGAAATGTGAATGAATTGGCAAGCATGTTAGTTCAAGAAGAGGCAAGACTCAAACAACAAGGACACTATTCAGTGAATGTCATGAGTCACGCAACTAGAAGTAAAGGAAAGAAAACAAAAAAAGGTTTAAAGAAAGATCCATTGAAGGTGGCGAGTACTTCGTATGGTGGCGAGGCTCGAAAGAAGGAACATTATGGCCCCAAGTGTTACTTTTTTCGTGGCTATGGGCATTTAAAGAAAAGTTGCCCAAAACATAAAGCATGGTTCGAATAAAAAGATAAGCTTTTAGCTTATGTATGTTTCGAATCAAACATGTCACAAGTTCGTTTTTAACACTTGGTGGATTGACTCTGGTTCTACTATTCATGTTTCCAATTCGATGATGGGATACCTTATGATCCAGAGCGTAGAGGAAAATAAACACTTCATAGTCTTAGGGAATGGAAATCAAGTGCCTGTTATGGGTGTTGGAATTGTTCAGTTGTATCTAGAATCGGGTCATTGTTTAGACCTGTTTTTTACTTTTTATGTTCCAAATATTTCTAGGAACTTAATTTCCATGTCTAGATTAGATAATGACGATTATGGTTTGTATTTTGAGCATAAAGGTTTCCGTCTTATGAAAGGTAACTTATGTGTTGGCTCTGGTGTTTTGTTTAAGGGGTTGTATAAATTTAACCTTAATAAAAAATTTGTTGAGACACTCCTCACTCTGCATCTTAATATTGGAACTAAGCGTAGTAGAATAAATGAGAATTCCTCTTTCTTGTGGCATAAAAAACTGGGTCATGGTCATATATCCAAGGAAAGAACGGAGAGAATGGTAAAGGATGGGGTCCTTACAAATCTTGATTTTACTGACTTCGATGTATGTATTGATTGTATTAAAAGAAAGCAAACTAAACATACAAAGAAAGGAGTCACATGAAGTAAGAATCTACTGGAAATTGTTCATATTGATGTATGTGGACCTTTTGACTCACCATATTTAGGTGGAGAAAAGTATTTTATCACCTTTATTGATGATTTTTCACGGTATGGCTATATCTTTTTATTGCATGAAAAGTCTTAGGCAATAGATACTTTATAGGCATATGTTGCTAAAGTAGAGCAACAATTAGATAGGAAGGAAAAAATCATTAGATCAGATAGAGGTGGTGAGTATTATGGTAGGTATGATGGGATTAAACAATGTCCGGGACCATTTGCTAAATTCCTAGAACAACATCATATTTGTGCTCAGTACACAATGCCTAGTACGCCTCAGCAGAATGAGGTAGCTGAAAGGCGAAATCATACTCTTATGGAAATTGTTAGGAGTATTGAAATTAGAATAGTGTTCCCAAAAGGGGGTGAATTGGGTTAATAAAAAATTTAAATTCTTTTCAACTTCTTACTTGTTTTAATGCAACAACAAAAATGTAAATAAATCAATCAACTTATGATCACAACCAAATCACACCACAAAGTACGGAAAATTAAAACACAATCAAATCAACCACAATATGAAAATCAATCAAAGAATTTGTTGCTTTTTGGTAGCAGCCCCGTATTTATTTGCAAGCCCTATTTTGGATTGAATTTTATTGTGTTTCTCTTAATTAAGATTTCCGCAAATTAACTAACGTACTCCCATGTGGGTTATCGCAAATGGTTAATTGAAACGTACTTTCTAAAGTCAAGAGTCTTCTTTGAATTTTGTTTTTAAGCCCTGCAACCAGCACTTAGCATACACAAGAATATATAGTGCAAAAAATAAAAGGAGTAGGGATGAGAAGAACACCAAGATTTACGAGGTTTTGCTTATCCCCAACCTACGTCCTCGCCTTTGGTCAATTCCACCAAAGGATTCCACTAAGTATGCTCCTTTCCAGGCGGAGCAAGCCTTTTACAATATTCCCTTTTTTTTAAGAAGAGAAACCTCTCCAAGCGATCAACCCCCGCTTGGTACAACTATCCAAATGAACTTTGAACTGTCAATAATACAACGAGAAGGCTACAAGAATCTGAGTACAATGAAACTCTCAAAACAGAGCAGAGTTGTACAAGTTAGAGCACAGAATATACTTCAATCAAATAATAAATAAAAAAAGTAAGAAGCTCAAGTATAGAGATCACCAAGGGTTCATTAAGTGATTGCAAAAACTCAGTGTAAGAACCGTAGGTTGATGATTCAGCAGCAATTTCAGAAGTTATCTCCCAGATGGAGTGTGAGCAATAGAGAATTTTGAGAGAGATTGTAAGCTTGAATGCAAGAGTGTTGTGTGATTACTTGGTTATTGAATTCTTGGGATTAAAGGAGTATTTATAGGCATTTTAGGATTAGTTTCCTTGTTCCCCAAGTTACTTGGAGTGTTCACCAAGTTTTTATAATGTTCATAATTGAAAAACTAATTTTTAAAATTTTCTCGTTGGCGTTGAAAATTATGAAATCCCGTGGAATCAATCGGCTGGACAGGCGATTGGGTAATGATTTTCACAGGGTCAGTCGGCTGGATAGGCTGCTGAGACCCTTTTGTCTGTCAGAAATTAAATTCGATAAATTGGTAGTCGGCTGGCTCGACCACGTTCAAATGTTGTCAGTTGGCTGGACATTGTCAGTTGGCTGACTGATTTTAGTTCATTTGGTCTGTCGGCTAAAGAGCTTACTTTATAGTTGCATTCTTTGTTAGTTGACTGACTGATCCTAGTACACAATTGTCAGTCGGCTGGGCAGGTTTTCAACATATTACTTGTGTCAGTCGGCTAACCAATCCATTCTTTTTACAAAAACTTCCAATTTTGATTTTTTAAACATTTGCAATTTAAAAGACTCAAATGTAACTTTGTAAAATCATTTTCCAGGGTTTTCAAAAACTAGTCTCAAAGTCTTTGCACCCTAATGAGCTTCATATTTCTAAATTATATTTGATTTGGAATACTTACAAACGACTTTACTAAATATGACTTTTCTAAGTACTAAGTCTTCAAGTCTCTTGATGTTCATCTTGACTTCAAGTCCCTCTTAGCCTTTAAGCTTCTTCATTTGTATGTTAATGTTTTAATACTCGGAGAAGCTTTCACTTGATTTGGCTTTGATTTCCATTTTGCTTCCTTGATAAACAAGAGTGTAGAGTTATGTAATCCTGAAATAAAGTCACTCAACAACACATGTTAAAAACATCTTCATTTGTTATCATCAAAACAAGATTGAAAAGCCTAGTTCGGCCAACAATCTCTCCCTTTTTTATGTTGACAAATGAGGAGCAAAGATTAGGATAAAACAAAGTCCCCCTTACTATAAGCATTCTTTAACACATGACATCAAATATTTATAGCATGTGGAAATGTTTAATAGGCTCAAAGTCAAAGATAAAAATATTCTCAAAGTCAAATAAGGCTCATCATTGTTCAACATGTTCATCATAAATATACCATACACATCATAAATATTCCATATAAATATTACATACACATCATAACATCACATCATAACATCTTTGCTTTTCACAATCTGTCCCCCTTTGGACATCATTCAAAAACAAGGGGAAAGAAACAAGCAAAGCAACCAAGCGAAGTGTTTTGTCGTGCCAAAATACAAGCAAAAAGTTACAAATGTCAGATTTTTAAGAAACAACATTAGTTTGCATCATCAGAATGATGTTCTTCTTCGGCTACATCCCTTTCTTCTTCTTATGAGCCATCGTCTTCTTCTTCTTCTTCAAAACCATGCTCCTCTTCCATGTCTTCCTTATCATCATCATCATCTCCATTTTTGGAGTCCTCATCATCACTTGCAGGAGCAGAACTGATATCCATAGGATCTGCGGTACGAGAAGAACTAGCTAAGTGTTTCTCGATGCGATTCAAACGGTCATCAAGTGAGGAATAATTAGCTTGAGGAGAGGAAAAGTTGGTTTGAAGAGTTTGGAGCCCTGTTTGCATGTTTTGACTAAAGTTGGTGAATTGCTAATAGAATGGATTAAACTATGCAGGAGGAACGGTAACAGGAGGTTGACATACTTTACCTCCGCTTCCCTTAAGAATCCATCCATCTTCATACTTTTCATACCCCATTAATTTAAGAGTTGTAGAATTGATAATGTCATAATGGGTGCATTTTACAAAGAAATCAGAAGAGGAGGATATTTGGAGTTTTGCAAAAAGCATATTTAGGATGCCTCCATAAGGAAGGGTAACATGTTGTGCCTCTACACGTGATAGCATTCATTTAAGCATAAGACTTGGTAAATCTAGTTTCTTGCCCTTGAGCAAGCACCAGAGGACAAAGCAATCGGCATGGAAGATATTTGCATGGGATCCAGCTTGAGGGAGTATATTATATTTAATGATTTTCTACGAAATTTGAAGATTCAAGTGTTTGTATAGTGGAGGATTATCAAAAAAACGGGCTCGGAATCTAATATCAAAAGAAGAAATTCTTCTGGTGTGAAGTCCTGTTCGAGAATCCAAGACTTACCAAAAGTAGGACATTCAAAATCTCCATTGGTGATTTTAAAAATTTTTGTCAAGGGATTCGGGGGTGAGAGAGATAGAGTTTACCATCACTTTGGTCGAAAGTCCATGTTCTTCCATAACAAGATTGGCATATAAAATTTTGACAAGGTTTGGGAAGTGTCCCTTAGCTTGATAGAGAACAAATTTTTTCCATCCAAAGGCTTCGAATAAAGAAATTATTTGCAGGAAATCAGATGTGAAAAAGGAAGCATCAAGGACTTTACCTAGGATTGGATTCGTCATACTTAGATGATTGCAGTAAAAACTTTTGGTGTGTGGGGCTACAAGCCATTGCTTAATGGACGGATCTTCAGTGGGTTAAAATGAGGTGGAAGGTTTCTTACTTCCTACAGATTTGATCCTCAGCATTGTGAAGCTTTGCTATGGAAAAACGAAGGTGGTAGTGGTAGATTTTGGAAATGGAAGATAAGGTTTTGGAGGAGGAGGAATGGAGGAAAGGAAGAGAATGAGAGCACGAGAGAGTAGAAACCCTAGTTTAGTTGGCTAACCACTCGAATGACTAGTGTTTTTATAAACGAGGTTAAGGTTTTTCCATCAGTCAATCGGATGACCGCAGGGTCAGTTGGCTGACTACTCTCTGTTTCAGAAACCACAACTCAGTCAGTCGGCTGGGTCTTGGGTTAGGCGGCTGACTGTAATGCTCTTCTCATTCATTTGTTCAGTCAGTCAACTAGGCCTATGATCAGTCGGCTGAATGTTTAATCTTTCTTAAATTTTGACTTTTTGCTTAATTTCTCTACTGTGTAATAGGTCAAGCTCTCTTCTAATGTTTATGAATCTATCTTTTGAGAGAGATTTAGTGAAGATATCAGCCCACTGATCATTTGTATTAATGAATTCAAGAGTTATGCCTTCTTTTTTAACATGATATCTTAGAAAATGATGTCTTATGTCAATATGCTTGGTTCTTGAGTGTGAAATGAGATTTTTAGATATGTTTATTGCACTTGTGTTGTCACACTTAATTGATATTATTCGATAATCTAGATTGAAATCTTTTAACCGTTGCTTCATGTATAGTTTTTGCGCACAACAACTCCCAGCTGCTACATAATCAACCTTGGCGGTTGATAAGGCTACGGAGTTTTATTTTTTTGAGAACCAAGATACTAATGATCATTGTAAGAAGTGACATGTGTCACTTGTACTCTTTCTATAAATTTTGCATCTGGCATAATCCGCATCTGAATAGCTTATCATTTCAAAATCAGTGTCCTTTGGATACCACAAGCCTAGATCAAGAGTTCCTATCAAGTATCTTAGAATTCTTTTGACTGCAACTTGATGAGATTCCTTAGGTGCTGATTGAAATCTAGTACACATGTATACACTAAACATGATATTAGGTCTACTAGTTGTTAAATATAGTAAACTACCTATCATTCCTCGATAATGTTTTATGTCTACTAGCTTTTCCTTTTCATCTATATCAAGGCTTGTTGAGGCACTCATACGGGTTCCTATGGGTTTACTTGCTTCCATATCAAACTTTTTAACCATATCTTTAATATATTTAGTTTGATTTATGAATGTTCCATTTTTGGCTTGTTTGATTTGTAACTCTAGGAAATAATTTAACTCCCCCATCATATTCATTTCAAACTCTTTTTGCATACATGTGGCAAAATCTTTACATAGTTCTTCATTTGTAGCACCAAATATGATATCATCCACATATATTTGAACTATTAGAATTTCTTTGTTTTTAGTTTTAATGAATAGAGTGTTGTCTACCATTCCTCTTGAAAATTCATTTTTGAGTAAAAATTTACTTAGTCTCTCATACCAAGCTCTAGGAGCTTGTTTTAAACCATACAAGGCTTTAGTTAATCTAAATACGTGATGGGGATGTTTTAGATCTTCAAAATCTAGTGGTTGTTTTACATAAATCTTTTCATTTATATACCCATTTAAGAAAGCACTTTTTACATCCATTTGATATAGCTTGAATTCCTTATGCGCTGCATAGGCTAGGAGCATTCTAATTGCTTCCATTCTTGCTACGGGGGCAGAGGTTTCATCATAGTCAATACCTTCTTCTTGATTGTATCTTTGAGCTACTAGCATAGCCTTCTTTCTAACCACTGTCCCATTTTCATCTTTCTTATTTCTAAAGACCCATTTGGTTCCTATGATTGAATGATCTTTAGGTTTGGGAACTAATTTCCATACTTGACTTCTTTCAATTTGATTAAGCTCTTCTTGCATAGCCATAATCCATGAATCATTATTTAATGCTTCTCCTACATTTTTTGGTTCATCTTGAGATAGGAAAGCATAATGGTTGCATATATTCTTTAATGATGATCTAGTGATTATTCCTCTTGAAGGTTCTCCAATAATTTGATCTTGAGAATGGTTTCTTATGTACTTCCATTCTTTTGGTAATTCTTGATTTTCTTTGGGTTTTTCTTTTAAAGTTTCTTCATTGTTTTCTTCTTTTTCTTCCTTAATTTCAAGATTTTCCACCTTTTGTAAAATATCTTCGTTTTCATCATTCATGATTTCTTTTTCAAAGGGATTTGATTCATCAAAAGTTACATGAATTGATTCTACAATAGTAAGTGTTCTTTTACTATAGATCCTATAATCTTTATTACTTGTCGAATATCCTAAGAAAATTCCATCATCTGATTTAGCATCAAACTTCTCTAAGTCATCTTTGTTATTTAGAACAAAACATTTACACCCAAAAACATGGAAGTAAGCTTTGTTAGGCATTCTCCCTTTCCATAATTCATATGGTGTCTTGTTTAGATTCGATCTAATAGATACCCTATCTATTACATAACAAGTTGTATTTACAGCTTCAGCCCAAAAATACTTAGGTAAATTGTTTTCATTTAACATAGTTCTAGCCATTTCTTGAAGGGTTCTATTTTCCTTTCCGTAACTCCATTTTGTTGTGGAGTTCTAGGTGATGAGAAATTATGGTTTATGCCATGATCGTTACAAAATTTTTCGACATCATTATTTTTAAATTCTCTACCTTGATCACTCCTAAAGTTTGTGACTTTATATCCTTTCTCATTCTGAAGTTTCTTGCAAAGAGTTATCAACATATCACAAGCTTCATTTTTGTGGGCTAAAAACAATACCCATGTATATCTAGAATAGTCATCAACAATTACAAAAGGATATTGTTTTCCACCTAAACTTTGAGTTCTAGTAGGTCCAAACAAATCTAAGGGCATGAGTTCTAAGGGTCTACTAGTTGATATATGTTTCTTCTTTTTAAAACTTGTCTTGGCTTGTTTTCCTAGTTAGCAAGCATCACAAATTTTATCTTTGATAAACTTAGTATTTGGTAAGCCTTTCACTAAATTTTTCTTTGATAGTTTAGATAGAATGTCCATGCTAGTAAGACCTAATCTTCTATGCCAAAGCCATCTATTTTTATTTAGGGCAGCAAAGCAAGTTACATATTGAGGTATTAAATTTTCAAGTTTTATGCAATACACATTATTTGTTCTATGTGCTGTGAATATAATTTCATTATTCTTAGGGTTTTGTATTATACACTTGTCTTTCTTAAAGATAATTTCAAACCCTTTATCACTAAGTTGACTAATACTCAAGAGATTGTGTTTTAGACCATCTACTAACAATACATCATCAATAGTTAAAGAGGGTTCTTTACCTATTTTACCAATTCCAACAATTTTACCTTTGGCATTGTCACCGAAGGTTACGTCTCCCCCATATTTTTGAGTTAATGTGGCGAACTTGGTTCTATCTCTAGTCATGTGTCTTGAACACCCGCTATCCAAGTACCACTTTTCCTTTGATGGTGTTGTCCTAAAGCATACCTACAATGAAAGATTTAAGATGTTACTTTTAGAATCCAAACTTTCTTAATATTCTTTAATTTAGTTCCATTATTTTCTTTCCATTCATTTTTAACCTTAACATACTTCTTTTTAAGGAGGCAATTAAACATGATATGTCCTTTGTTCTTGCATATGTAGCAAGTGGTATGTTCATGTACATTAGTTGAAGAAGTAAGCATAGTGTTTAGCTTCTTTCACAAAGTACTCCATGAACAACCTCTTCTTTCTTTTATTTGTTATTCCATTATAACCGATTCCTTCTTTATTTCCATGCATTCTTTGTTGTCCAATCATTTTCTCAAAGTTTTCTTTTCCTTTTATGAAGTCGTAGATAATCTTCTCTTTATCCTCAAGTGTCTTCCTAAGATCAATTATTTCTAAATTCTTCTTACTTTGATCAACTACTTGTATTTTTTCTATTTCTTGTGACGTATCATTTATTTTCTTTTTTAGTTTTTCAATTTGGGATTTTTTTTCTTTTTCAATAGATTTAGAGGTTTCAAGTTGTTTCATTAGATTTTCATTTTGTTCTTTCAAAGTTATATTTCTTTTAGAAACTTAAATCTTTTATGTAGAGCAAACAACTCGGCTTGAAGTTCTTTGTAGGAGGGCATGCTATCACAAGATTCATCACATGATGCACTACTAGATTCTTCCGATGAGTAGTAAGAAATTACCTCTTCATCATGTGCCATAAAGCACATGTTAGCCATCTCTTGCACGCTTGACTCGTTTTATGTTTCGCTTGAACTTGAGTCATCCCATGACGCCTTCATGACTGTTTTCTTCTTCTTTTTCTCCTTCATGAGTTGAAGGCAGTCCGGCTTGATATGACTTGGCTTTTTGCAGTGATAACACGTAGGTAGGTCATTTTTATTTTTGTTTTCTTTCTTACTTGTTTCCCCTTTTTCAGATTTTGTTTTATTAAATTTTCTAGGGAACATTTTGTTTCTTCTATAGAACTTTCCAAGTCTTTTGGTAATGAATGCTAATTCATCTTGGTCTAGATCACTTGATTCACTATCGTTGTCACTTGAGCTTTCGTTAGCTGTTTTTAAAGCAATAGATTTCTTGTACTTGGGTTCAGGATTTCTTTCCTTTAAGGCCATTTCATAAGTAAGAAGTGAACCTATATGTTCATCTAATGATGTGGTTTTAAGTTTCCTACCTTCCGTTATTGCTGTGGTCTTTGGTTTCCATATGGGTGGAAGACCTCTAAGTATTTTCCCAATCATCTCATAGGTAGTGTAGGTTTTTCCTAAAGCATTGAGAGAATTGATTATGTGAGTGAATCTTGTATACATACTAGTGATGGTTTCATCCGGATTCATTTTGAAGGTTTCATATTCACTAGTTAACATATCAATCCTATTTTCTCTAATATCAACCGTTCCTTCATAAGTTACTTCTAGCTTATCCCAAATTTCTTTGGCTATTTTGCAAGCCATAACTCTATTAAATTCATTAATATTTAAAGCACAATATAAGGCATTTATAGCACTTGAATTAACTTGCAACACTTTGTGATCTAAGTCGGTCATGTCCTTTTTTCTCCTTAGGAACTTGTTTTTCGTCTACTAGTTTGAAAGGTATTAGGTCAACATCCGTGACGACAACCCAAGCTTTCCAATCCATAGTTTGCAGATATATTCTCATATGCTATGTCCAAAAAGTATAGTTCATTCCACAAAATATTGGTGGTTAGGTTGAGTATTGACCCTCTCTAAAGGGAGTTATTCCTATGTGTATCATTTTGATCTTTATATAGCTTCTTGTTAAGATTTACTATAACTAGGCTCTGATACCAATTGAAATTAGAATAGTGTTCCCAAGAGAGGGGTGAATTGGGTTAATTAAAAATTTAAATTCTTTTCAACTTCTTACTTGTTTTAAAGCAACAACAAGAATGTAAGTAAATCAATCAACTTATGCTCACAACCAAATCACACCACAAAGTACGAAAAATTAAAACACAATCAAATCAACCACAATATGAAAATCAATCAAAGAATTTGATGCTTTTTGGTAGCAGCCCCGTATTTATTTGCAAGCCCTATTTTGGATTGAATTTTATTGTGTTTCTCTTAATTAAGATTTCCACAAATTAACCAACGTACTCCCTTGTGGGTTTTCGCAAACGGTTAATTGAAACATATTTTCTAAAATCAAGAGTCTTCTTTGAATTTCGTTTTTAAGCATTACAACCTACACTTAGAATACACAAGAATATATAGTGCAGAAAATAAAAGGAGTAGGGATGAGAAGAACACCAAGATTTACGAGGTTCAGCTTATCCCCAGCCTACGTCCTCGCCTTTAGTCAATTCCACCAAAGGATTCCACTAAGTATGCTCCTTTCCGAGCGGAACAAGCCTTTTACAATATTTCCTCTTCTTTAGGAAGAGAAACCTCTCCAAGCGATCAACCCTCGCTTGGTACAACGATCCAAATCAACTTTGAACTGCCAATAATATAACGAGAAGGCTACAAGAATCTGAGTACAATGAAACTCTCAAAACAGAGCAGAGTTGTACAAAATAGAGCACAAAATATACTTCAATCAAATAATAATAAAAAAAGTAAGAAGCTCAAGTATAGAGATCACCAAGGGTTTATTAAGTGATTGCAAAAACTCAGTGTAAGAACCGTAGGTTGATGATTCAGCAACAATTTCAAAAGTTATCTCCCAGACGGAGTGTGAGCAATAGAGAATTTTGAGAGAGATTGTAAGCTTGAATGCAAGAGTGATGTGTGATTACTTGGTTATTGAATTCTTGGGATTAAAGGAGTATTTATAGGCATTTTAGGATTAGTTTCCAAGTTACTTGGAGTGTCCACCAAGTTTTTATAACGTTCATAATTGAAAAACTAATTTTTAAGATTTTCCCATTGGAGTTTAAAATTTTGAAATCCCATGGAATCAGTCGGCTAGACAAGCAACTGGTAATGATTTTCATAGGGCCAGTCGGCTGGACAGGCAACTGAGACCCTTCTATCTACCAAAAATTAAATTCAGTAAATTGTTAGTCGGCTGGCTTGACCACGTTCAAATATTGTCAATCAACTGGACAGCTTACTTTACAGTTGCATTCTTTGTTAGTCGGCTGACTGATCCTAGTTCATAATGGTCACTCGGCTGGGTAGGTTTTCAACATATTACTTGTGTCAGTCGGCTGAGCCATTATAGGGTGTTCTGGTCAGTCGATTGACCAGTCCATTCTTTTTTACAAAAACTTCCAATTTTGATTTTTTAAACCCTTGCAATTTAAAAACTCAAATGTAACTTTGTAAAATCATTTTCCAGGGTTTTCAAAAACTGGTCTCTAAGCCTTTGCACCCTAATGAGCTTCATATTTCTAAATTATATTTGATTTGGAGTACTTACAAACGACTTTACTAAATATGACTTTTCTAAGTACTAAGTCTTCAAGTCTCTTGATGTTCATCTTGACTTCGAGTCCCTCTTAGCCTTTAAGCTTCTTCATTTGTCTTTTAATGCTTTAATACTCGAAGAAGCTTTCACTTGATTTGGCTTTGATTTCCATTTTGCTTCCATGATAAACATGAGTGTAGAGTTATGTAATCCTGAAATAAAGTCACTCAACAACACATGTTAAAAACATCTTCATTTGTTATCATCAAAACAAGATTGAAATGCCTAGTTAGGCCAACAAGTATGTTGAATAATTCCTCAGTACCCATTTCATTATGGATGGAAGCCCTTAAAATAGTAGTGTATGTGCTTAATTGGGTTTCTATAAGGCAGTTCAGAAAACTCGTTTTGAATTGTGGACGGGAAGGAAACCAAGTTTAAGGCACTTTCATGTTTTTAGTTGTCCAACAGAGATTAGTGTCTATAATCCAAATGAAACGAAATTGGATTCTAGTACTCTGAGTAGGTATTTCACTAGATACCCAGAAAAGTCTAAAGGGTATAGGTTTTACTATCCTAACCATAGTATGAGAATAGTAGAAACCGGTAATGCAAAGTTCCTCAAAAATAGTGAAATCAGTGGGAGTGATATATCACGAAATGTGGTCATTAAAGAAATTCAGGTTCCTATACCGATATCTAAAGCGTTGACAAACATTGTTGTTTTTTTAGTTATTAAAAGGCATGATAGCATTGAACAACAATCTAATGATGTATCACTTCGTAATGAAAATGACACCATTGAGCCAATTGCAAAACAATCACAAGAAATAGCATTAAGGAGATCTCAAAGAGTAAGAAAACCAACTATTTCTGATGATTATTTAATATATCTGCAAGAGGCTGATTATGATTTAGAAACTAGTAAGGATCTGGTTGCGTATTCGCAAGCCATTGAAAGTGATGATTCTGAAAAGTGGATCAATGCCATAAATGATGAGTTGAAATCTATGGAACAGAATGGAACAGAATGAGTTGAAATATTCCGGTACAGATCACTTGGACTATTAGGGTTGTCTCATAAAGGATACATTAATAAAGTTCTAGAAAGATTTCATATGACTGATTGTAAACCAACTCCTACTCCTATTTGTAAAGGGGACAAGTTCAGTGTAAAGGATTGTCCACAGAATGAATTAGAAAAGAAATGTATGAAAAATATTCCTTTTGCATCTGTTGTTGGAAGTTTGATGTATGTGCAGACTTATACGAGACCAGATATTAGTTTTGTAGTTGGGATGCTTAAGAGATACCAAAGTAATCTCGGAATGGAGCATTGGAAAGCTGCAAAGAAAGTCTTGAGGTACTTAAAAGAAACCAAACATTGTATGCTCACGTATAGGAGAAGAGATCAATTAGAGGTGATTGGCTACTCCGACTCAGATTTTGCTGGATGTGTTGACAGTCGAAAGTCAACGTATGGCTATTTGTTCCTATTAGCTGGAGGAGCAATATTATGGAAAAGCACCAAACATACTATCATAGCAGCATCTACTATGGAAGCTGAATTTGTGGCGTGCTTTGAGGCCACAATTCAGGCTTTGTGGTTGTGGAACTTTATCTTAGGACATGGGATTGTCGACAGTATAGCTAGGCCGCTCAGAAATTATTGTGATAATTCTGTAGCAGTATTTTTCTCTAAAAAATGACAAATACTCTAATGGCGCTAAGCATATGGAGCTCAAGTATTTGGCCGTTAAGGAGGAAGTTTGGAAACAGACAATACTTATAGAACTTATAAGAACTGAGCTCATGATAGCAGATCCTTTAACCAAGGGATTGACACCAAAGGCATTTAAAGAACATGTTGATCACATGGGTCTTTGTTGTAATCCTTGATGTATGATAGTGGATCTTTATGGTTTGTTCTATAGCATGTATAATGATATCAATAAAAGTGTTTCTAAACATTATTTATGTTTTCCATCATTTACGTAATTATGGAAGATGGATTACTATTAAACAGAAATGGTCATTGACAAAGGCATTATTGGGACAGTATGGTAACTTCCTATTATGGATCATAATTAAGTGGTTTATTAGTATTGTGGTGCATGGAAGGGAAGATGTCGTTCTAATGATATTTACCGCCATGACTCGTGCTAATGTGTTGCTCAATTATGATATTATGGTCATCTCATTGAAAGTATAAATAAGCTAATATTTTGTGTACATTATGGTTATTTGTTAATCTATATTAATGTAATCCATATGGGCCAAGTGGGATAATGTAGGATTTATATCCTAAAGGATATGTCCCACATGAATGACATGGGTTGTAGAGACCCGAAGAATTATAATAATTAAATAATAAAAGAAGGAGAGAAAGATGAATTATCTTAAAGGATTTCAGCAGGGTCTCGTCAACGAGTGAAGAAGTGCTCGTCGACGAACAGGATTCTTGGGCTTGTCGACGGGGACTTGCATCTCATCAACAAGAAGTTACCAAAAGGACTTTTTTAGAGTCTGAAACTCATCGATGAGGAGAAGGTGATCGTCGACGAGCTCCCTTCATTAACTCGTCGACGAGGCCACGTGGACAAGCTTTCTATATAAGCTCAAAAACTCAT
The DNA here is from genome assembly GCF_029873635.1 of Malania oleifera. Lineage (NCBI taxonomy): Eukaryota > Viridiplantae > Streptophyta > Magnoliopsida > Santalales > Ximeniaceae > Malania > Malania oleifera. The sequence goes on along the minus strand of NC_080420.1, from coordinate 57,293,317 downwards.
TTTTGCTATAAGGAATTTTATAGAATTTCTCTCAATCTCTCTCTCCTACGACTCTCTCCCCCTTATCTCTAGAAATCCGGCCCCATTCTTCACCGGTCGACAATTGGAAGCCGCCACGTCACTCTTGGGAAGATTCTCTACAAATCTGCTGAAGTGATTCATCGGTTATGCTAACTTGGGAACCATCTCAAATTTTGGGTAAGTTGATTATTTTAATATTTATTAAGGTATTTGGTGTTTCTGAGGTTGAGGAAGGTATTAGATGAGTTTATACTGAAGTTTTTCTGGGAAAATGCATTTTCAGGGTGTTGAGCTGGGGAACACACGAGTGTGATTTTGGAGTAGTTTGTGGGCTTTTTTACAAGTCAAGTAAGGGGATAAACTAAGTTGGTATTTCCATGATTATTTATTAATATTCAGCTTTTATTTTTAAGGAAATTATGTATGTTATACAATTGAGTTTGGAAATACTATTGTTAATAGGAAAATGATTTTAATACAGTTCAGTAAGAAATAAGATTTCGTGCAGATTTTACAAAATGAACAATATTTAATTTGTGTGGCATGAGTATGAAATTATACGATTTTATGTAATATCATAATATTATGTTTTCAGAATAAGCATGTTATTACTGTCCTCGGGAAGAAATTAAAAATGGTACAGGGATTTCAAACTATGAGGTTTTATATGATATGTCGGCATAAGGGTCAGGGTTTTACATGATATGTCGGCGTAAGGACCGAGGTTTTATATGACATGCTGGCGTAAGGGCCTTGATTTTTATATGATATGCTACGCCGCCGAAAAAGTCATGGATTTCATGTTTTACAATGTTGGTGTAAGGGTCGTGATTTGCAAGATACAAATTGTCGGCGTAAGGGTCGTGGTTTATATGTTATGATATGCAAAAATTCATGAAAATATTATCTTGACTAATATTATTATGAAATCGCTATGTAGCATTATTGAGATTTACTATATGTTATCAGAACCCAAACGAATTGGTTTAAGCCTGCATGAAGCACGGTACCGTAACTATATGATCACGATCATGTATATGTTAGTGCTACCACTTGTCGTAGGGGGCAATGGGAGATCGGCAGTCGATGTGGTTTTATGGTAGTGTAGGCACCCCTCTGGTGTCCGGATCAAAAGGGGCAGACCCATTATACTTACAGACTTATGTTGATCTGGCGTGGTCGGCCAGCCATGGCTAGGTCCCGCCTTCAGGTTACACAACCTAGTCATGTGGGGGTAAGACATGACACTAGCCAACTATCCATCCAAGGTGTTATTTCATGCACAATTTATATATGATGATTTCATGTATAGTAACTCAGTATATAATACCATGTTACGACAAATCATGTTTTAAAAAAATATGAACAGACAGTTTGATTAGATATGATTTATGTACTATTATATGTATAACAAGAAAATACTCATGTTGCCACACACTGATATTAATTTATTTCCCCTACTAAGAGGTCTCTCACCCCAACTATATAATCATTTCAAGAGCCCCAGATAGAAGAGCGTATGAAGCTCCACAACATTAGAGGTCGACTATCCTACCCTGTCAGCAGGGTAAGTTGTTATGCTAAGGTCTGATGGATTTTTGTGTTGTGACCCTAAGGCACTTTTTGGTTATTTTGGGGATATGTGTATGTATATAATAGTTGTAATAAAACTTTAGTTTTGTGTTGGATGGATGATTTGATATGTCTATAATGTTACGTTTTCCGCTACTTAGGTATCAGTATTGTATTTCTGGTATATCCCTAGTACCTATGGGTCAAAGTTGATTATATTATTCAGTGGTACAAGATTATTATATTGAATATTATTAAAAAAATAAATTGGTAAATTAGGCAGGTCGTTACAGTTTGATATCAGAGCCTAGGTTGTTAGGTTTTGTAGACTTTAGAGTGCACCGGAAACAATACCAGAGTATAGGAAAAGGATTTTAGGTTTTGTTCTACAATTTAAAAGCAGGACTTTCATGGTGGTTTCTGTGTTTTTCTTAGGAGTGGCGATTTTAGGAAAGCCATGGTAAACTATTGTCAGGTTGTGTTTGTAAAGTGTACGACTGTGTCTTGAATTGAGATAAGGGTGTTAGGATAAGGGGATGATATGATATTTTAGTTAGATGCGTAAATTATAAGAATATGGTCTCTGGGCCATGTTAATTATCTTTTCAGGATGGACCCTAGAGGAGGTAGTGCTCATGCGAGTGATAGTGAGGGTGCAGGGCCCTTAAGTGCAAGCGAGACTGATTCTGATGCGATACTATACAGCGTAGCTTAGGTTATAGCTGAGATTGCTAGGAGCTCCAGAGAGCAGGGAGGCCCGTCTACAGGCCATGGGTGCACAATAGAAAAATTTACCACTATGAATCCTCTGACATTTTCAGGTGAAGTTAATCCTGCAGCTACCGAGAATTGGATACAGGAGATCAAGAAAGTTTTGGCGGTATTACAGTGTACAGAGGAGCAAAGGGTTCTCTTCGCCACTTATAAACTGACAGGGGAGGCTGAGAGGTGGTGGACTGCTTTGAAACTTTTGGAGCAATAGAGGACGACGCTGATAGTTATTTTAAATTATTATTCTTTGACAGATATTTTCCAGCCATTGTCAAAGAAGCTAAAGTGGAAGAGTTCATGAATCTGAAGCATGGACAATGGTCAGTACAGTAGTATACGGCGAGGTTCATTGAGTTTTCTCGCTTCGCTTCATATATTGTTCCTAATGAAGTAAAGAAAGTAAGGTCGTTTGAAAGGGGATTGACGCGAGGAATATATAAACAAGTGGTAGTGCTAAAGAAACAAGAATTTGCTGAGTTAGTTGACAGAGCAGCTTTGGCTGAGGCTAGTGAGCGCATGGATGCAGAGGAGCAGGGACAGAAAAAGATATCTACGCCCTCAAGCTTCCAATAGGGAGCTAGGTAGGGTCAGTGGAGGAGAGGAAACTAGGGCAGAGGACAGAGGCAGGAGACTGGAGGTTGTGTGTTTCAGGCAGTGCAAAATTTTCCTATCTGTCAGACTTGTGGAAAGAGATACTTGGGAGAGTGTCGACTGAGGAGAGTCATCTGCTATCGCTACGGTAGGCAGGGACACTGGTGCGAGATTGCCCTATACCATCTGGTACCGCTCCTACTCCTAGACCATACCAGGGAGGCTATCAAGAGCTCCGTGGAGGCCAGCAGGGGAATGTAGCTCCAGCGAGGGTCTATGCTTTCATGCTTGGAGATGCTGAGATAGTCAGCGATGTGGTGACAGGTATAATTAACATGCTTTCATTTAAAGTTATTGTATTTTTTGATTCAAGAGTCACACACTCATTCATTTCTATTGGGTGTATTAGATTATGTGGGGCAGAAGCATAGTTATTAGACACCAAACTATTAGTAACTACACCGACAAGGTCAATAGTGAGGTGTAGTAGAGTGCTCTGAGGCTGTCCAATTGATATTCAAGGGAAGTTTTGTTTGCTAACTTAGTAGTATTGGACATGCATGGGTTTGATGTAATTTTTGGAATGAACTGGTTGGCAACCAATTATGCTAGTATAGACTGTCGTTTGAAAGAAGTAATATTCAAACCTCTGGGAAGACCAGAATTCAGGTTTATAGGGTCGTGTGTGCAATCCCTGCCTCAGTTAGTATCAGTCATACAGGTGAAAAGATTAGTCTTGGATGGTTGTTAGGGGTTTGTGGCCTATGTAAAGGAGGTGTCAGAAAATGAATTAAAGCTTGCTAATACGCCAGTGGTGAAGGATTTTTCAGATGTCTTCCTACACGAGCTACCTGGGTTGCCTCCTTATCGCGAGGTAGATTTCTCTATTGATCTACTTCCTGGGATGGCACCAATTTCTAAAGCTCCTTACAGAATGGCTCCATCAGAGTTAGGAGAGTTAAAAGATCAATTGCAAGACTTGCTAAATAAAGGTTTTATTCGGCCCAGTGTATCACCGTGGGGAGGTCCAGTGTTATTTGTAAAGAAGAAGGACGAGTCTATGAGGATGTGTATAGATTATAGGGAAATTAATAAGGTGACGATCAAGAACAAGTATCCTTTACTTCGTATAGACGATTTATTTGATCAACTTCAGGATATGCGGGTCTATTCCAAGATTGACCTTAGATCAGGCTACCATCAAGTGAAAGTAAAAGCAGAAGACATCTCGAAGACAGCCTTCAAGATCAGGTGTGGGCATTATGAATTCCTAGTTATGTCATTTGGTCTGACAAATGCTCCTGCAGTATTCATGGATTTAATGAATAGATTTTTTCTCCTGTATTTAGATTAGTTCGTTGTAATTTTTATTGATGACATACTGGTTTACTCAAAGAGGTTTGAGGAGCATGAGACGCACCTACGGCTGGTACTTCAAATGCTCGGGGAAAAGAAGTTATATGCTAAGTTTAGTAAATGTGAATTTTGGCTAGAGAAAGTGTCATTTTTGGGGCATGTTATTTCAGGGGATGGTATTTCAGTAGCAAGATTGAGACAGTGTTGAATTGGGAAATTCTGAATAACGTTCAGGAAATTATGAGTTTCTTGGGACTGGCAGGTTATTACCATCGGTTTGTTGAGGGGTTTTCAGTTTTATCGGGACCTCTTACGCAACTGACTAGGAAGAATGTTAGATTTGAATAGGATGAAGATTGCGAGCAGAGCTTCTAAGAATTGAATGAGAGGCTTGTCACAACACTAGTATTAATCATTCTGTCAGGGGGTGATGGTTATGTTATTTACAGTGACGTGTCTTTGAAAGGGCTCGGTTGTGTATTGATGAAACATGGTGGGGTTATAGCTTATGCCTTCCGAAATTTGAAAGAGTATGAAAGAACAACCCTGCCCACGATCTGGAATTGGCTGCAGTGGTGCACGTGTTAAAGATTTGGAGGCATTACTTGTATAGTGAAAGATGCGAGATATTCTATGATCACAAAAGTGTGAAGTACTTTTTCACTCAAAAGGATTTAAACATGAGACAGAGAAGGTGGTTGGAACTTATTAAAAATTATGACTACACTATCAATTACCACACAAGAAAGGCAAACGTGGTAGCTGATGCTCTTAGCAGGAAATCAGTAGGACCAGCACTGGTAATTATGGAGGTTCAATATCCAATTCAAATGGATCTGGAGAGACTCGGTGTAGAGTTGGTAGAGAGTGATCCTCAGGCATTTATCATCAGCTTGGTAGTACAGCCTACTCTATAGGAAAGAATTAAGACAGCTTAGACAGATGACGCATAATTAGTAAAGCTGATAGCTACGGTGCAAGATGGATAGGGAGAGGAATTCAGTATTTTTTATAACGAGGCTTTAAGGTTCCGTTCCAGGCTGTGCATGCCTATAGATACTGATATCAGAATGACGATTATAAAGGAGGCTTACAGGTCTTTGTACATGGTTCATCTAGATAGTACTAAAATGTATAGGGATCTGCGAGAGTCTTGCTGGTGGAGCGACATGAAAAAGGAAATTACTGGGTTTGTACAGCAGTATCTAACATGCCAGTAGGTAAAGGCTGAGCACCAGAGGTCGGTGGGCTAGTTGCAGTCACTTTACATCCCAGAGTGGAAGTGTGATCATGTATCTATGGATTTTGTGATGGGTTTGCCACCGGCACCGCATGGTCAGAATGCTATTTGGATGGTCGCTGATAGATTGATGAAGACCGCTCACTTTATTCTTATTAAAGTAAAATACTCCATAGAAATACTAGCAGAGATTTATGTCTAGGAGATAGTTTATTCTCATGGTATGCCAGTGCCTATAGTGTCCAACCGAGACCCACATTTCATGTCACGATTTTGGAGGAGCTTTTAGGACGCTCGTGGGTCTCAGTTATCCTTTAGCACGGCATTTCATCCTCATACGGACGATCAAACTGAGACGGTGATTCAGATATTAGAAGATATGTTGCGAGCGTGTGTGCTGGATTTTGACAGTAGTTGGACCCAGTATATCCCACTGGTAGAATTTGCATACAATAACAGCTATCTATCCAGCATCGGCATGGCACCCTATGAAGCGCTTTATGGTAGGAGATGTCGTTCTCCTTTATACTGGGATGAGTTAGGTGAGGTGCGAATTGTGGGGCCAAAGCTAGTGCAGCAGGCATATGATAAAGTTCGGTTCATCAGAGACAGGATCAGTGCTGCTCAAAGCCATCAGAAGAGCTATGCTGACACTCGCTGCCGGAAGTTGGAATTTGAAGTTGGGGACCATGTATTTTTGAAGATAGCGCCTTTGAAGGGAATTATGAGATTCGGAAGGAAGGGCAAGCTTAGCCGATTTTCTTTTAAAGGATGGTGTCAATACAAATAGTAAATTTCGATGACAAAATTTTAATAAAAAGAGGAGAATGTAGAGACCCGAAGAATTATAGTAATTAAATAATAAAAGAATGAGAGAAAAAGGAATTATCTTAAAGGATTTCAACAGGGTCTTGTCGACGAGGGAAGAAGTGCTTGTCGACAAGCAAGATTCTTGGGCTCGTCGACAGGGACTCTCATCTCGTCGATGAGAAGTTATTGAGAGGACTGTTTTAGACTCTCAAACTCGTTGACGAGGAGAAGGTGATCGTCAACAAACTCCCTTCATTGACTTGTCGACGAGGCCACGTGGACAAGCTTTCTATATAAGCTCAAAAACCCATTTTTTCCGCGAGAAATTTTACATAATCTCTCTCTCTCTCTTTCTCTCTCTCTCTCTCTCTCTCTCTCTCTCTCCCTCCCTCTCTCTCTCCTATGACTCTCTCCCCCTTCTCTCTAGAAATTCGGCCCTGTTCTTCGCCAGTTCGACGATCGGAAGCCGCCACGTTACTCCTGGGAAGATTCTCTACAAATCTTCTGGAGTGATTCGTCGGTTAGGCTAACTTGGGAACCATCCCAAAATTTGGGTAAGTTGATTATTTTAATATCAATTAAGGTATTTGGTGTTTATGTGGTTGAGGAAGGTATTAGATGAGTTTACATTGAAGTTTTTCTATGGAAATGCAATTTCAGGGTGTTGAGCTGGGGAACACGCGAGTGTGATTTTGGAGAAGTTTGTGAGCTTTTTCATAAGTCAGGTAAGGGGATAAATTAAGTCAATATTTTTATGTAATTATTTATTAATATTTAGTGTTTATTTTCAAGGACATTATGTATGTTATAGAATTGAGTTTGGAAATACTGGTGTTAATAGGAAAATAAGTTTAATACAGTTCAACAAGGAATAAGATTTTGTGCAGATTTTACGAAATAAACAATATTTATTTTGTGTGGCATGAGTATGAAATTATACGATTTTATGTAATATCAGAATATTATGTTTTCAGAATAAGCATGTTATTACTGTTTTCTGGAAAAAATTAAAAATGGTACAGGGATTTCAAACTATGAGGTTTTATATGATATGTCGGCATAAGGGTCGAGATTTTACATGATATGCCGGCATAAGAGCCGGGGTTTTATATGACATGCCGGCGTAAGGGCCATGATTTTTATATCATATGCTACGCCGACGAAAGGGCCGTGGATTTCATGTTTTACTATGCTGGCGTAAGGGCCGTGATTAATAAGATACGAATTACCGGCGTAAGGGTCGTGGTTTATATGTATGTAAAAATTCATGAAAATATTATTTTGACTGAAATTATTATGAAACAGTTATGTATCATTATTGAGATTTACTATATGTTATCAGAACCCAGATGGTTTGGTTTAGGCATTCACGAAGCACGGTATCGTAGTTATATGATCACGATCATGTATATGTTAGTGCTACCACTTGTCGTAAGGGGTAGTGGGAGATCGGAAGTCGATGTGGTTTTATGATAGTGCAGGCATCCCTCTGGTGTCTGGACCAGGAGGAGCAGACCCATCATACTTATATACTTATGTTGATCTAGCGTGGTCGGCGAGCCATTGCTAGCTTCCGTCTTCGAGCCGCACAACCTAGTCATGTGGGGGTAAGACATGACACCAGTCAACTATCCATCAGGAGTGTTATTTCATGTACAATTATATATGATGATTTCATGTATAGTAACTCAGTTATAACAAATCATGTTCTAAACAGATATGAAACAGACGGTTTGATTATATATGATTTATGTATTATTATATGTATAACTCGAAAATACTCATGTTGTCATACACTGATGTTAGTTTATTTCTCTTACTAAGAGGTGTCTCACCCCAGCTATATAAAGATTTCAAGAGCCCCAGATAGAAGAGCGGATAAAGCTTCATGACTTTAAAGGTCGACTGTCCTACCCTGTCAGAAGGGTAAGTTGTTATGCTAGGGTCTGATGGATTTTTGGGTTGTGACCCTAGATCACTTTTTGGTTATTTTGGGAATATGTGTATGTATATAATAATTGTAGTAAAACTCTGGTTTTGTGTTGGATGGATGATTTGATATGTATATAATGTTACGTTTTCTGCTACTTAGGTATCAGTGTTGTATTACAAGTATATCCTAAGTATCCATGGGTCCAGGTTGATAATATTATTTAGCGGTACAAGATTATTTTATTGAATGTTATTAAAATAAATAAATTAGTAAATTAGGCAGGTCATTATAGTTTGATATCAAAGCCTAGGTTGTTAAGTTCTATAGACTTTAGAGTACGCGAAAACAATACCAGAGTATAGGAAAAGGATTTTAGGTTTTGTTCTACAGTCTAAAGGCAGGACTTTCATAGTGGTTTCTGTGTTTTTCCTGGAGTGACGATTTTAGGAAAGTCATGGTAAACTATTGTCAGGTTGTGTTTATAAAGTGTAGGACTGTGTCTTGAAATATGATAAGGGTGTTAAGATAAGGGGATGATAGGATATTTTAGTTAGATGCGTAAATTATAAGAATAGGGTCCCTAAGCCATGTTAATTGTCTTTTCAGGATGGACCCTAGAGGAGGTAGTGCCCATGCAAGTGGTAGTGAGGGTGCAGGGCCCTCAAGTGCAGGCGAGACTGATTCTGATGTGGTACTACACAGTGTAGCTCAGTAGGTTATAGCTGAGATTGCTAGGAGCTCCAAAGAGCAGGGAGACCCATCTACAGGCTACGGGTGCACAATAGAAAATTTTTCCAAGATGAATCCTCTGACATTTTCAGGAAGAGTTAATTCTGCAGCTATCGAGAATTGGATGTAGGAGATCGAGAAAGTTTTGGCAGTATTATGGTGTATGGAGGAGCAAAGGGTTTCTTCGCCACCTATAAACTGACAGGGGAGGGTGAGAGGTGGTGGACTGCTGTGAAACTTCTGGAGCAGCAGAGGACGACGTCAATAGTTATGACATGAGACCAATTTAAAGAATTATTCTTTGAAAGATATTTTCCAACCATTATCAAGGAAGCTAAAGTGGAAGAATTCCTGAATCTGAAGCAGGGACAGCAATCAGTCCAGTAGTATGTGGCGAGGTTCATAGAGTTGTCTCGCTTCGCTTCATATGTTGTTCCTAACGAAGTAAAGAAAGTAAGGCAATTTGAAAGGGAATTTAGGCGAGGAATATATAAACAGGTGGTAGTACTGAAGATATAGGATTTGCTGAGTTAGTTGACAGAGCAGGTTTGCCCGAGGCTAAAGAGCGCTTTGATGCAGAGGAGCAGGGACAGAAGAAGAGATCTACGCCTTCGAGCTTCTAATAGGGAGCTAGGCAGGGTCAGTGGAGGAGAGGAAACTATGGCAGACGACAGAGGTAGGAGACTGGAGGTCGTGAGTTTCAGGCGGTGCAAAATTTTCCTATCTATCAGACTTGTGGAACGAGACACTTGGGAGAGTGTCGAGTGGGGAGAGTCGTCGTCTATCGCTACGGTAAGAGGGACACTGGTGCGAGATTGCCCTACACCACCTGGTACCGTTGTTGCCCCTAGACCATACCAGGGAGGCTATCAGGAGCCCCGTGGAGGCTAAAAGAGGAATGTAGCTCCAACGAGGGTCTATGCTTTGACGCCTGGAGATGCTAAGACAGCCAATGATGTGGTGAGAGGTATAATTAATATGCTTTCATTTAAAGTTATTGTATTGTTTGATTCAAGAGTCACACACTCATTCGTGTCTAAAAAGCAAGGTGTAGTCCCAAGAGGGGGGTGAATTGGATTTTAGGACTTTCTTTTAATTCCCTTTAAGAATTCCTAACTTCTTTTAAGTCTTTTTAATGAATTCTTAACTTGTTGTTGATTTTTTAAACATTTAGCAAAAACTTATTTCTTAATTCAATATTCAATCATACAATCATTCAACCATCCAAGTAATCATTCAACCAAACCAATCAATCACAATTTGAAAGTAAACAACCAAACCAAAATTAATGCACATAGCACTTTGGTAATATAAGAACTTAATATGATTTGTTTGTTTATATAAGCCCTGTATATATGAAATTTGTATTTGTTGATATAAAGCCCTGTATTGATGGATTTGCTTCTTCAATAAGATGTGTAATATAACATTCAATCAACACAATATCCACACTCTTCCCAATATCCAGAATTCAAATAAACTCTCAGTTTATTTATCTTTAGGATGTTAACCAAGTAACGTACTCCCATATGGTTTCCGCAAGATATGGTGTAACCAACATACTCCCTTTCAATTTTCGCAACCCAAATCAAAATTGAACTTTAAGTTTACTTGATTTCCAAATATACGTAGTATGTATGATTTAGATATTTAAAACATCCACGCAGTTGTGTATGAACTGAAAATAAAGAGTAAAGGGAAAGAGAGAGCGAAACCTGGATTTTTATAAGGTTCGGCTTATACCTAGCCTACGTCCTCATTTTCTTCAAGCTTTAAAATATCATCTTTAAATCCATGCTTTGACTCTTTTAAGCTTCATTTGATCCTTGTGAGCACTATGAACTTGCTTTCTCATATATGAGCTCTGAGATATCATTACTCACACAAATATGTTAAGTTCCACTTGTTTTTTAGAGTCAAGATAAGATAACAAGATTTTAAACCTTGTAAGGCCAACAATCTCTCCCTTTTTGATGATGACAAACAAGGAGCAAAAATTTGAGTAAGCCTTAAAAAGACTCTCCCTTTCAATAAGCATCATATTAAAAAACTTAACAATATCATTATCAATTTTAAAAACTCTTTTACTATCATGTTCATATATCAAAATCACATTATTCAATATTAATATCAATCAACATCAAGTACTTCTCCTCCTTTAGATATATCATTTCAATAGCTTCCAATTTTTAATATCACGCTTAATTTTTGCTGCCTAAAACTTCTCCCCCTTTTGACATTGATCAAAAAGAGTAAGACTTTAAATACTAAGGCTATGAGTAACAATAAAAGAAAATATAGTTCTTTAAAACTTCAGCATGCATAATAATTCATGATACCAATTATTTATTCCATGATTCCAATTTAATAATTAGGGGCAAAATAAAATACAAGCAATAAGTCCTAATACTTCCCTTTAATTTAATACATTTAGATTTGATACCAATTGTGCTTCATGTATAGTAACTCAGTTATATGATCACGATCATGTATATGTTAGTGCTACCACTTGTCGTAAGAGGCAGTGGGAGATCGGCTGTCGATGTGGTTTTATGGTAGTGCAGACGTCCCTCTAGTGTCTGGACCAAGAGGGGACCAAGAGGGTCAGACCCATCATACTTACAAACTTATGTTGATCTAGCGCGGTCGGCCAGCCATTGCTAAGTCCCGCCTTCGGGCCGCATAACCTAGTCATGTGGAGGTAAGACATGACACCAGCTAACTATCCATCCAAAGTGTTATTTCATGTACAGTTATATATGATGATTTCATGTATAGTAACTCAGTATATTATACCATGTTATAACAAATCATGTTTTAAACATATATGATATAGACGGTTTGATTAAATATGATTTATGTTCTATTATATGTATAACACGAAAATACTCATGTTGCCACATACTGATGTTAGTTTATTTCTCTTACTGAGAGGTGTCTCACCCCAACTATATAAACATTTCAGAAGCCCCAGATAGAAGAGCTGATAAAGCTCCGCAGTGATAGAGGTCGACTGTCCTACCCTGTCAGAAGGGTAAGTTGTTATGCTAGGGTCTGATGGATTTTTAGGTTGTGACCCTAGGACACTTTTTGGTTATTTTGGGGATATGAGTATGCATATAATAGTTGTAGTAAAACTCTTGTTTTGTGTTGGATGGATGATTTGATATGTATATGATGTTACATTTTCTGCTGCTTAGGTATCAGTGTTGTATTTTAGGTATATCCCTGGTACCCATGGGTCCAGGTTGATTATATTATTCAGTGGTACATGATTATTATATTGAATGTTATTAAAAAAAATAAATTGGTGAATTAGGCAAGTCGTCACATTGGTCCCACATGAAGGGTATATGTCCCATATGAGAAGGGCAATGACATATAATAGGTTAAATTAATGGATATATATATGGATTAACTTAAAAGTAATTAGCTTATGAATTAATGAGATCATTATGGCTAGAAGTTTGAAGGGTATTCTTATATTATATGTATATATATATATATTAGCTACTATTATGAGGAGTAGCTATAAGGGCATGTTATACATCAAGTTAACCTAAGGAAAGGAGAGCTAAGGAAGTGTAAGAAAAGCTAAGTTCATAAGCTCTAGGGTTAGCTACATGGTGATGTTAGCTGCAAAGAAAAGATAGGAAGAAAGGAGTTGTCTTCTCTATGCCTCTACTTCTCTAATCATTAGGAGATCTCATAAATCTGGCGAAGGAAGCAAAAAGAAGGAGAAAATGTGGGAGAAACAATTTCTTCATATTCTCCAGGTGTTCTTCTCGATAGATTTGATATGGCTGATTCTGGTATATAAAGTTTATAGTTTATGATTTATTTATTTTCCGCATAAAGGTTATTGATGTGACATTCATGATAATTGAAGATCCTTGGCTGCAGTATATTTATCAAATTTTTCTTACAATGGGCATAATCTCATAATTTTTTTGGTTATGAAGTGAGGAGAACTAAGCCCTTTTTGGGGGGGGGGGGGGGGAGTGAAGGAGAAATGAAAGAAGTTAGTTTAATAAAACATATTGAAAAATGCCATTGGGTTTATGGGTTTAAACGAAAAAATAAACTAAAAAATAAATTTAAAAAATGATTAAAAAAAAAGTGAGAATCAACCCAATGTTCTACACTAAACAATATATTGAAGAATTTTATATTTAGATCCAAGATTTATTAGCTAAAGGTCTCATAGAACAAATTTGGAATTTGTAATGCTCCATATATATTCCAACGATAGATGAATGGATGGAATTTTTAAAAATCTTAAAAGATTCTCTCTAGTTTAAATTGATGATGTTTTAATTCTCTTTAAAAACAAGGCAGAACGTTAAAAAGAAAACATTTAGATATAGTTTTTAAAATATTTAATGACAATGGAATAATCATTGGTCCTAAAAATATTAGTTGAAAAAGAAAAAAATTGACTATTTAAAAATAATCTTAAGTTTATCGAGTATAGTGTTACAACTTCACTTCACTATAAAGATTAAAGAGTTTCCAAAAGAGCTATAGACTCTTAAAGGATTCAAAGTCTACTAAAATTGCTTAAAAAATAATTTGTCAAAAAAATCTATCAAAGTTAGAAAAGACATTGTTAGACGGTCGTAGCCCGTGGAGTATATACATGAGCCCCACAGCGGATATAGAATATAGAATCAGAGAGGGGGTGAATGACTCTTTTTGCGTATCTAAAATTTCTCTAGAAAATAAATGTCTTGGCAAGAAGCAAGCAATTATATATATAGATAAAATATAAAACGTGCACAAGAGAAGTAAATAGAGAGTAGAGAGAGAAAAACTTAACATTGGTTTTTAACGTCATTCAGCACCAAACCTACGTCCATGCCCTAGTACCAAACCAAGGATTCCACAATCCATTATAAATGCTCCTTCCCCGGTGGAGCAAACCTTACAACTCGGGTACACAACCCTACACTCGAGAACAAATCCCTACACACTTACAAAGAGTCTTCACTTCGGTTCACACAAAACCTTCACCAAGCGGTTCGCAAAGAACCTATTACAACGAAGATAATATACAAAGAAACGCTCCTCAAATGAGGTAATATGAAATACAGTTAAATCCTTACTCTTATCTCTTAAGGAATGATTCACACATAATCAATGAGCAAGAGTGGATTGAGCACTTTGTGAATGAATAACTAAAATGCAAGTGCAAAGTGTTAGGTTTTGGATTCAAAGATATTTTTCACAAATATGATTAACAATAATCAAAAATCATGCTAAACAAGTCTATGGACTTGTATATATAGCCAAAAATCCGTTGTAGCCATTAACTAGCCATTGGGAGCAACTCCTAAGCAAAACTAGCTGTTTTTTAAGTTGTTGGTGTTCTGTCACCATCCCAAACCGTCGACGGTTTTTCTGGGCTCTTTGAAACCATTGACAGTTTCCTACATACGTCGACGATTACCCGGAATCAAAAAAATTCATCAACACAAAAGTTGTGGGATTTTTAATTAACTTTCCATAGACACCAAGATTGTCTTATTTGGACTTTTCTAGCAAAAGTTATGCCCCAAATACTGAAAAATGTTTAGGATTCGAGGCTGCACTTCGTTAAAAGACGATTGCTCAATTTTTCCTTATCAAAAAGCCTTTTGATGACTTAAAACATTCTTAGACAAAAGTATATGAAATATATTAAGTCTAATAAAGTTTAATACTTGTCCAAATGAGTTTCCCCTTAAATATAAGATATCTTGTTAATAAGAACACATTTGAAAAATCATTTTGATATCTTATATACTTGTATGTCCTTTATTGAAAATATACTTTATTTCCTTTAAACCCTTAGGACATAAGACTCATTTTGATAAAATCGGGACCAAGTATGAAAATGATTATGAAACCAAAATGTTAAAAACTTGTCTGTTAACTCTACGAATCCAATCCTATTTTGATAATGACAAATCACTTGGTATTTGATCTGTGCAATTGAGATTGTGAACAAAAATTATATTAAGCATGCACGGAAAGATAACAAGTAATGGAAGCCATGAAGATTAAAGCTTACGTATCTTGGCACATTCCATGGAACTCAAAGAGTATAAGAATCAAGATGCAAGCGAAAAAGTTCAAGAACGTCATAGGAATGGGTACTTAGACCTCATGTACTTACATTTTCATATGATTTAATTTGAGACTCAAATCATATCTTAAAATGACTTTAGGACTCATGCATTTCATGAACATCATTAGGGGACATTCATGGATTTAGAAATAATGTCAAAACCCCAGAAAATGTTTTTATAAAAGAGTCTAGAAAGAGAGCAAAACAGATTTTAAATTAGAAAAGAAAATTTCAGAAATTGGGAACTTCAGAAGACCAAAGTCAACTGTCAGTCGTCTGAAGTGGCAACTTCAGAAGACCGAAGTTAACATCAGTCATCTGAAGAATTTCTTCAAAGTACCGAAAATTAAGTTCACTCCTCTGAAGATTTTCTGGTGAAACTCATAACCTGGTAGAAGCACCTCAGAAGACTAAACTCACACTTCAGTCATCTGAACCCGAAACCTCAGTCGTCTGAGCCCCAACCTTAGTCATCTGACCCCGTGTCCAGGTTATTTTTTTGAAGGTTAAAAAGAACTTTAGTCGTCAAGTCCCTTGACCTCAATTGTCTGAACTTGCGGGAAAGATTAAAAACTTAATTTTTAATGAGCAAATATGCGAGCTATCTTATAATCCAATGGTCAAGATTGGTTCTAGGGGTTAAGCACCTATTTATACTGCATATCTAAACCCTAGTACGTGAATGAGAAAAGAAAAGATAAACAAGAAGAGAAGAACACATCTTATTGAAAAAGAATAGAGAAACTTGAGCTGATTGTTGTACGATTGTCTGCGCTTCATTCTTCATTCATCTTCTTTGGGCAAATCAACTCAGAAAACCAAAAGGGATCTCACTCATACATCTTTCGTTCAACTTGGTATTGAGGTTTGATTAATTCATTTAGTTTTATTAAGAAATTCTCATATCAACATTTGTTTTTGAACATTGTTAGCTTTATCGTGATCCCAAGTGGGGGGGTGAATTGGTATTTTTAAAATTTTTCTCCTAGGTATTCCTCCTAATAGTAGTATGTTCACAAGACTATAGTCAATCTAGTGCAAATAATGTAACTATACCAGAAATTGAATAAAGCAGTTTAAACAATCACACAAGCACCAAAAAGCAGTAAAAAAAGGATGACACGCAGATATATTATCGAAGTTTGGCCAACTGCCTACGTCCCCGCCTTGGCTAACCAGCACAAGGATTATCACAATAACTTGCTCACTTAAACGGGTGGAGTGGCACCTATACAATCCAAGTCAAATTACCACAGGGCTGACCTCAACCTTTACCAATCCTTACCGGGCTGGATTATCGCCCCCTCAGGCCACGCCTGGAATCTCTTAGATATACAATCAAAAGGTACAATACAAGAGTGCTTTCACATAAAGCAAATTTGTATCACAAATGCGCACAAACACATACACCACAGATGATTTAATAATGTAAGCTCAGTGTGATCTAAGTAGTTCAACTCTCAAACAATTTTTCTATTAGTGTAGTACGCACGTGAGAGTGTCAATAATAATTTATGTATTTCAAAGTATTCAATCAAGCGTGTTCACATAGAGTATCGAACAAGCCTCAATAATATCAATCAAAGAATATCTCAATCACACAAATGTGTATATGCTTGGATTGAAAAATAGATAATCTTTGTTTTCGGCAAATGATATATATACTTGTATAAATATTACCACAAAGATTAGTGTAACAAGCACAAATATTTTTTCACAAATAGTTCAATAAATTCCACAAGATATTTGAGTAAGCTTGAAATATGTTTTTGCAAACCAAAAACAAATACGAACTTCCAAAGATATTGCAATGATAATGCAACACTCGGAAGTTTACCACGAGTCTTCTTAGGGTAGGCTTATTAGTAAAGCCTCCTAAGAAAACTTAGGTTATGCTTTCGAGAGAAAAATCGATTCAAACACTTCAAACAATGAGAGCAAAAACCTTTTAGAATATACACTCTAAGCACTTACAACTGATTTTGAACTTTTAGAAAGAAGGCTAGAGTGTTTGTAAGGAGGTATGAGCACTAGGAATCAAAAGAGTGTATTTTTGCTCTAGAGAGAAAATTCTTAATCATTTTTACTAATCCGTGCTTAATCCACCAAATGAAAGAGTATATATAGACATACTGAAAATTTTGACCGTTGGGGACCTATTAGGGATTGCTAGAAAAGATTAATGACATTTAAATCAATTTAACCCTGTTTAAAACATTTAACCGCGGTAAAAAAATAGGAGCAACCCGAGAGGTCCTGTCGACCAAAAGTGTTTCGGTCGACCAGGGGACTTTTGAACTGAAAGGCTCGGTCGACCAGAGAGGGAGATTTCCCACACTTCCGAGGTTCGGTCGACCGGGCCTTTTTGAACTGTATGGTTCGGTCGACCAGACCGATGGGAATTCTCTCGAGGACCCTCCGGTCGACTAGGTAGTTGGAGTACAAAAGTGGTCAGTCGACCGGAGGTCAAAATGTTGACTTCCAGGTGGTTTGGTTGACCGGGGTCAAATGAACTACAGGATCTCGGTCGACCGAGACCTAGGTCAACGGTTGACCCAGGTATGGTTCGGTCGACCAGGCCAAAAATGAACTGATTTGGCCAGTCGACCGAAAGTGCACCAAGTGTGCATTTCAGTCCCGTCTTGACATAATAAAGCCCTATTTAAGTGCCTAATAAATATATGTGAATATGTGAGTGTCCTAGGGGCACTTGGAGTCCAATTTGAGGACACCGAAAAAGTCCGGTGTCGATCGACCGAAGGAAATACCCTAAGGTCTTTCTATGGTTATTTTTGGTTTGTATCTGGTTTGAGCTTACAAAATAAACCATGCATGTAATGTGTGTGCTTATTACAAACCGAATACCCTAATTACTATTACAGACAAATTTCACTAAATATTATTACAATTAAGAGTGGAGTTTGTCTCCAAGCTTTGAGCTTTCACATGTCATTGATGATATGCTAGTATGAACCAACACATAAACTAGATATTTATTTAATACAATCGTATTTGTCATTATCAAAACCAGGGCGTGACCTATAAGGTCAACAAACATCTTTAGAGAACTTTGACATTGAGTTTTTCACATTCATATAAAGATTGATTTTGACAAGTTCATTGCATGAGAAAGGTTTTAGCTATTGGTTGAATAAGTTTTTGATTCAAGAGTATATCTATTTTCTCATAGAGCTGATCATTGCAAAATCTACTTTTGAATATTTGATAAGAGGTTAATCTTGTGTGTGCATATAGCAAATCATTTTTGAGAAGATCACCACTTGAGAAGAGCTTTAGTTATTGATTAATTATTTTTGGTTCAAGTGAGTTTTTCATTTAAAAAGTTGATATTTTCAATATAACAAATCTAATTATTTGAAGATCTTTAATGTTTATAACTATATATATATATTGAAGGATATTTTCTGAAAATCATATAGTAAGTGTGTTGATCTTTGGTATTCTCATCATATAGATACATATATATATATATATATATATATAAATTAAGTCAAATATTACCAAGATCACATTGAGATTGAAATATTTAGAGAAATATTGTTTTTGACAAAGTTTATTTAACATCTTTGCAACCTTCAACGTGTTTTTGTATTCAAAGATTTAACCTAAGTTCTCCAAAACATTGAGTTATACAAATACTTTTAGGAGATTTGATAAAAAGGGGTTTGTGTGTTGAAACATATCATTCATAAACGATTATATCTTTTCATACATTCTAAGCCTCAAATTTCATCATATGATAATGTATTAGGATTTTGAATTGTACTCACCAACTTTGTTTGGAAGCAATTTTGAGTGTTTTACAGATTTCATTGTATTCACGGTTTGGTGTGTGAACCAAAGTTTGAGGAGAGAATTGTATCTCTTGTAAGCAATAGAGTAGGAGGGAGTTGTACCTCTTGTAAGCAACAGATTGTAAGAAAAGTTTCGTCCCAATTTAAGGAGCAGGAATTATAATGAAATCCTTGAGTGGTTGCTTAAGGTGAGGATGTAAGCCGAGTTGGCTGAACCTCGTAAAAAAATGCGTTTGTCTTCTCTCTTCCCTTTACTCTTTACTTTCTACACTACATTTGATTTACTCATATTGCATGTGTAGGTTGAATAACGTTACACACATATAATTGGGTAAAGAAGAACTCGTTGGTAAAATAAATTTGTCTTTGTCATAAATCCCTGAAATTGATTTGCTAAATATACAAATAGGGATTAAGTGGTAAATAGATTCAAAGAATTTTAAAATACCCAATTCACCCCCCCCCCCCTTTTTCTTGGGATTACACCTAAATCAACATTGTCCCTTTAGAAAACAGAATTGAGTTTAGGATTTGTTTGACAAACTCTTTGATTTTAACTTTGAAAACTATTAAAGTTGAGTTTGTGATTTTAGGTGAAACCATATTTACTCATGTGTCCTAGTATGCATACGCATGCTCAACTCTTACTCAGAAATCATGCAAGAAACAAAATACAAGAGTTACAACATAAACTACCTCAAACACGCACTCTATTACATATAATACAACACTAAGCTTCCTTTGGTGTGCTTGGGTTCATTTGAGTACCTGACCTTTTGATCTTTCCTACTTCGATCGTCAACTCGGTCCGATCTTTGCCTATGATATTAGTACTTCATGTAAGTGCCACTGAACCTGTACTAAACATGATGTGCAGAGATGGAAAACACTAGAAACCACATATAGGTTAATATGATCAAAACACAATAAACCATGATGGTGTAGCCATCAAGGCTAACATTCTCCCCCTTTTTTGATGATGTCTAACTTATTAAGAATCTACTTAATCTTTACATTTATATTTATACTTACTCTGATTTGATATGCAAAGATAAGCTAACCTAGAACCACTAATGGGTTGTTATCATCAAAACAAGAAAATTAAGTGCATGTAGCCTCTAAGGCTAACATTCTCCCCCTTTTTTATGATGGCAAATCATTGGTGTTCTCCTATAGGGTATAATTTAAAGCTTCCCTTTAATTTATGCATATAATCAAATAAGACTAAAATATGCTCCCCCTTACTATATGCAAGTCTACAATTTGCTCCCCCTTACTTTATGCATATAATAAACATTTTAACTATATTTTTCATATCCATTAGAGCTTTAACATACACATCATAAAATAGTTCATTTAAGATAAAGTTATAAGCAAAATGAACTTATCATATCACCATATGCATTTTACCACCACATGCACTTCAAATGCATTTCACTTCTCCCCCACACATAACACCACACTTCTTCTTACTAACTATAGGTCACCAAATACCTTCTCCGCCTTTGATCATCATCAAAAGAGAGGTACAATCTATTTAACTAAAATTTCTCTCCCTTAAGGTAAGATTCCATGGTGGTGAGATGAGTGTGTTCAAAAACCATATGCCAAAAAAAATTGGTGCTAAACCATAACAATGGAAATACCAAGAATGGCTTCCTTCAAAACTCACGAATGATGATCTTTGAAAAAAAAAATACCATATGATGTTGGATCAAACATTCAATGCAAATTTTCAAAATGCTATTATGATTAGCTTTCACTAAAGCTTAAATCCATGAATGGGATATAATATACAATGCTTAGCAAATATCATCAAAACAAATCGTAGCATGCTTTTGAATAACAATTCAAAAACTTAGTAATTCACTAGAGAAAAAAAAGATTTTTCCATTTAACAAGCTTGTAGTGAAAAATATCCTTGATTCCAAAACCTAACATATTTCATCTTAGTTCATATTCACAAGTGCTCTTCTATCTTGTTCTCTAATCTTGTTTGATACAATTCTTGAAAGAGAAGTGTGAGGTTTGCTTTGTATTTAATATTTGTTCATTCAATGAGCATTCTCATTGTAATCATCTTCTTCGTGTAAGGTTCTTTGTGAACCATTGTAAAGGTTTTTGGTGAATCACCGGGGAAGGAGCGTTGATAGTGGATTATGAAATCCTTGACTTGGTGCTAAGGCATGGACGTAGGTTAGGTGCCGAACCACGTTAAAACTCGGTGTTCAGCCTTTCTCTCCCTACTCTTTATATTAAGTCTTGTGCATGATTTACTTTTGTTTAGATTGTGATATAATTTCTTGAAATCTTGTCAAGAATTTTATTTTGTAGAGAAATTTAATATACGCGAAAAGAGTCATTCAACCCCCCCCCCCTTTGATTCTATATTGCATATCCGTTGCGGGACTCACGTATATACTCCACGAGTTACAACGATTAACAGACAATTTTAGAAAAAATAAAATAAAAAAGACTCCAAAAAATAATAGAAATGAGAAGATCACAAATGTCAAGATTGAACGGGAAGACTCTAACCCAAAAGATTAAAAGAGTTTCATATTTAAGAGTTTATTTTCCAAAGAAAAGTGATTGCTATCCTTGAATTAATGCTTCAAATTTATTTTGGGAATGGGTTCTAAAAGCAATACCTAGAGTACTAAAAGGGAAAAGAAGAAGGTATTCTTCAAGTTCTTAAAGAACAAAAAAAATGTTTCTAAAGAACGAATATGTAGATATAATTATCAATTTAAGCTAAGCAAAGAAAATTGTATGATACTTGGGAAAAAAAAACTTTTAGCCATAAAAATAAAATTAAGAGATTTCATATTTACTGGGCACCTATTAAGTTCTTAATTAGAATAGATGCTAAGGCAGTTAAGGATTTTCTTAAAAAGAAAAAAATCAAAGATAATCCAAGAAAGATTAAATGAGGTAATTATATTTCTCAATAGTCATATGAAATTATGCTTACCAAGTCTTCTAAGAATGTGGTTTTATATTGTTTTAGTAGGCACCCTAAAAATGGAAAATATGACTAACCAAGTCTCTTATCTTTTATAGAAGAACTCTGCATGGTCCAAAAAAGATCCAATTCATGAGCAAACAAGCAACTTAAAAGGAAAAGAAGTTCAATTCGACTAAGCTTCATATTCCTATTGGAAGAATGATTAAAAATATGATCATGAATTCTAACCCAAATGTAGACTAAAAGTTGGATCTATTATGAATTCGAAAAGTTGCAGATTGTCTTTGTAGACTAAAATTAATATGCAAACGGAAGGAGTATTGGAAAGAAGATTAAACTCGATAATTAAGAAATTATTGACATTAGTGGATTTTGATATCTTGGATCTATTATTATGCAAGCGGAAAGGAAAATGGAAGAAGATGCAATACATAGAATTAAAGCAGCAGGTTGGGTAAAATGGAGGAGTGCATCAGCATGTTGTGTGATCGTATAATATCCCTAAAATTAAAAAGAAAGTTTAATAAGACAGCTAGAAGGTTGGCTATGCTTTATGGTTCAAAATATTGGGCAACTAAGAAACAACATACAAAAAATATAAATTATTGAAATGTGAATGTTAAGGTGGATGAGTGGTATAACATTAAAAAAATAAACTAAGAAATAAGTGTATACACAATAATTTAGTCATAACACCCATCGAAGACAAGATAAGGGAGAGGCGACTTAGACGGTGTGTGCATTTAAAATACAGATCTAGTAGAGTACCCTATAAGGAGGAATGAATTAGTTGTCATTTTTAGCATGAAAATTGGTAGGGACAGGCCTAAAATAACTTCGAATGTGGTAGTGAGAAGAATTTAATATTTCTTAACTCTTGATCAAGTGAATTGGAAAAAAAATAATTCATGTAACGGATCCCACATAGTGGGACTTTAAGATGCTCATAAAGACTTTCCTACCATTGTAAAATCAAATATCAACAAGATGCTCAAGAACTACTAACAAAATAAAATAAAATAAAATCAGTGAATTTTGAAATTTGCAATTCTTTAGGAGAAGATCAAGAGAAAGATTCTTCAAGCCTTGTCAGATTTTGCCCCTAAGGATCTTATTGGGGAACTATTTTTCCCATGGAAAATCATCCTAGTTCAGCCAAGATTGATGAAGAAATCTAATTTGGTCATGAGTGGAACTAATTGATCATACAAAAAGAGACTTTACTAATGATAGGATTTCCAACAAAACCAATCTATGACTTCCATGAAAATCATTAGGAAGTAAAGGATTACTTAAACAAAG
Organism: Malania oleifera; assembly: GCF_029873635.1. Taxonomy (NCBI): domain Eukaryota; kingdom Viridiplantae; phylum Streptophyta; class Magnoliopsida; order Santalales; family Ximeniaceae; genus Malania; species Malania oleifera. Next base: position 57,270,100 of record NC_080420.1, on the reverse strand, counting down.
CCAGCCAACTAAACGAGGTTGACGTTGCTTATAAAATACACCTATCAATAGATGAAGTCACAATAAATTTTAATGAAAAAATGGGAAATTGGGATCATGTAGCTAATGACAACTTTTGGGAAGGATTGGACTCATTAACAAGAGGAAATCCAGATAATATCATGGAAAAATAACAGATGACTTCCAAAGCATAATGGACTTGATTGGTAGATGACTTTGAAGTAAAGTCAACTAATAAAGGAAGCCAAGGGATTTAAAAGATGCTTTTCAACTTACACATTTCAAATAGAATCCATGTGAATAAATCTACTTTTATCACATAGAAACCAAATACTTAACCAATTATCTTACCCTCTTTTAACTCTAATAACTTATTTACCATGTTCCCTTCATGTTTATATAAGATTACCAATTCTATGAAGAGAGTCAAAGAAGAAAAGATCCATCTCCATCCCTTCCTCTTGTATCCTTGCTAAAGTTTTCAAGTTTAGTTATAAGTAAGTTGTTTATTAAATTATTTCGATCAGGACAACCCAATATTTGTCCTGTAGCACATTGCTAGAGTTTTTAAACAGTCTTGACGTCAAGAGTCTTTCAATATTGAGAAAACACAACACGAGAGCTCTCCTCTAAACAGAAATGCCCCCCTACAGTGTTACCATGGTTACAGGACCTGACGCATGCTAGATAATTTAAAGGGCTTGGGGCACCCAATAGTGCAGAACATAAAAATATATAAAGTGTTTGAATAGATAAATTTTAAACTGAATAGATTTAAACAAATTTTAATATAATTGCATACTATATTTTATCCAAATTCAACACAAATTCAAAACCAAGAAGGCCCATTCAAACATAAGTTCATACCAAGATCAGGGGAAATACCCAGCAAACCTCCCTTAGCCTCATCATCAGGGCAAATTAACTTGCAAAACCTTTTCCAGCATATATTCTGGAAACCTGATTTCAAATGGCAAGCACCGGCTCACACTTACGAGCAATTTTAAACATACAATTTGCTTCAAAACCCGCAAAGCTTCAATCAAAAGGACCGGTGTCACCAGCCAGAGACACCTAATTAAGTGGCTCAATATATATCCAAGCCTAGTTTTATTATTATTAGTGATCCAAGATATGTAAATATATCAGCATAATACCTAGACTTCAACGGCAAAAGCAGGGACCCAAGGAATAGTTGAGGGCCAGATGGGTTCAGCTGTTAAAACCACATGAAATGAGGCGTGTTCTGACAAGGTACAAATCCATTAAGCGGCTGTGGCAATTCCCCTACTACTGTCAGCTAGGGCTGTAAAAGAAAGCATTGTTCTCAACCAGTTTCTCCGCCACCAAAACACTAACATAGATGAGCAGGCAACGAGAGCAGTTGACAAATAAGACAAACATAAATGCTCTGATTGATCTGATTACAATAATATTGACAAATCTTAACCAACAACAATCACACTAGCTGCAGATTACAAATATAAACTGCAAGGGAGAAAAATGAGGAGAAATAGGGGTAAAAATCCAATAAACTACCTATACAAAAAACACACCACTGCCACACAGAAACCTGACAAAAGGTTAGCCCAGCTTCATATCTTCATCATCTCTTTTGCTGATGTCTAAGCATTGGGAAACAGCTAAGTCAGAAGCATACCAATTCCTTGGTTCGGTTCCAATCTTGATTTTTTATCATTTCTTCTGAACTCGGCAAACACAAGGTCATCAGGATGCCAGTAACAATCTTATAATCAATCACAAAAAGGCGATAAAAAAATTTTGGGGGAGGAGAGGAAGGAGGGGAGAACAAGGCCTCTGCAGACATGTTCAGTGCTTTTGAAACTGGGGGGGCTTCTTGTTATTGAGTGCTACGCATTAACCCACTCCGTGACAGATTTCTGCGGAAGACAAACTTAGGTACTTAAAATTTTGGTAATCAGAATGAAGCAGCAAGTAATTTTCAACAGTCGTATTTCTAGAACTGAAACACAGTGGTTCAGTATCACCCAAAAAAAAGAGACAAGCTGACAATTCCTGAGGAACTGATTCCAAGGAGTTTATGGTCAATTTCAATCTATCATGCACCAGATATCTTCAGACCCAATGATGGTCAGCAGTTACATAAATGCAGGTAGACAAAATTATGAAACAATGCATCATTACACATTATATCTATCTGCAAAAGCAAGCAACCAAAGCATCTGGCTTTGAATAGGTGGGCACATCTGTCCAATTTAACACTAACTTTTCAACCCTTGAGTTCATCATAGAAAACACCACGTTGCTTAATGATTGTACAAGACACATCCACTTATAAATATGAATGAAAATATACATATCTTTCCAAAGACAAAAGGACAAACTTGCCGCAATCCTACAAGCTTCCTATTTATTTTAATGAGTGCTTGAATCCTAAACCTAAGGCCCAACCTATTGAACAAAGCTGAAATATAAACAAGACAGACTTGGAGGCAAACAAGATACATGACTTTCCCTAGCCAACTACAAACTACAAAAGATGAACTAGGAGGCTTACCATATGCATTTCTCTCACTAATTATAGCTGACAGTGAAACTCAGATCATTAAAACTAAAAACACAAATCCTCTTTCATAGAGCACAGGATTCCTCCCCAAGATAAACCAGAGTAGGTACCTCACACAAAATCATCCAAAGCCATTTACAAAGTGGACCATCAAGCCCAAGGTTAGAAGGGGCTTTTAGAACCAGCAGGATAAGATGAATAACGTTCAACCAGCTCTACATCTACCCAGACAATCAGTGGCCCCCTCTTAAAGAGTAACAAATTCAAAATATCTACTTGTCTACAACTACAATCCAAAAGGCAAATACTGGTCTTTTTTAAATGTTTGCCAAAGTAAAAACAATTGAGACCCCAAGGCCATACTTCCAAAATATGAAATGAAATGGATCCTCCAGCATTATTCTAACTACAGTTTGTTGAATCTAAACAATCGGTATATTTTTCGACAGTTTCGGTAACGCAACGTGACTTGTGTATTTGTAAGAGGATATCTAGTGTAGGGGAAGAGAGCAATCTTCAACTAAAACAAAATCTACAAGAGGAATCCAGTGGATATTGATAACCTAATATCATAAAGAAGAAATTTTGCTACTAATTGCAGGAAGTAATTTAAGATTTAACAAAGCCAAAAAATTCACATGATCTCTTTCCACTGAGGAAAAAAAGAGGAAGCCTACAACTCGTAATGAACAAAGCATGACAAAAAATGGAATGACCATGCAGGAGCCACAGGAAGAGCAACAAAACAACAGATATCTCACATAACTGCCAAGCAAACATGCAACAGGAAGCAGAACTAAGATTAGTATAAAAACTTCCAGTTACTGGAAGAAACAACAGCTAGTAGAGTCCTTTAATAACAACCATTTGCTCTTCAGATCATGTAGGTTGCACCCATCATTGAAGAATGGCCAGATTATTTATCAAATGGAACAAGAGGCAATTCCATGTATCAATTTTTGGGCAATGTAACTCAAAATGCTAACTAGATCTCCAGAACAAGTGTTGATGAAACATCAAGAGCAGTTCGTATTTTTAGTAGGTGCTCCGTCCTCGCAGAGTACTTGCTCTAGTTTAGACAAAAAGATTGCCATTTGGAAACTTACACGTAAATCATGAGTGCATGACAAACTCGAACTTCTCAGAACATTTCAAATTCAAATAAATAAATTCCAATTTTTCAAAGCAAAACTTGCAGTAGTTCAACAAAAGAATTGCAGAAGTCTCAGAATTTAAACATTAAACCAAAGAATCGAGCATATTTTTTAAAAACACAGAATAGAAGAAATAAAAAGTCTCATTAAAAAAAGAAAAGGAAAGAAGCAGAAGCACCTCACTAAACTGCCATATAAATAAAACCAGTCAACAAGCATGCACAACATGATATTATGCTTTGAACCGAAAACCCAATTCAATAAATTGGACCTCAGATTAGTAGTGTACAAGGATATTCAGTTAGCATACAAAAGAGCTTAAACCACAAGATGATAATAATCATAATATTCCTTGAACCATATATCAATTCAAAGTATTCAATAATCTCAGCCTAATTCTTTTTCATTGTGATAGTTGACAATTAAACTGTTTTACTATGAGAATCCATATGACCCTAGGCAGTGTTACACTAGTGGATAATTTGCAGGAACCAAAGTTGGGCATGTCATAGGTATGGACCATACAGCAGCATGTCTAGGCTTCAAAAACTAATGCAAGTTTCCTCATTTTAGGACATAAACGTGGCTCAGTGACGAAAGCAGTCTAGACATCAGCTTCTGCAATTTTTTCATCCTGAGACAGTCAGAACTAAATTGCCAAAAACATTTAGATGTGAAAGCTGCTATGCAACACAGTTTGTAGGCATGCCCAGTTTAATTATTTTGGCATAATCTATGTGATAAAGAAATAGATTAAGACCCATTAAAAAAGGAAATAGATTTAGGAAAAACACTCAGGAATTTCCAGTGATCAAGTATACACGTATTACACTAATTGTTTCACTGTTGTTGCACACAAATCCAACAGAAAGCATATTGAATGTGTTTGATTATCTCATACACACAAAGTCACATTCACAGAGGTCGAGAAGAAATTTGGACTTATTTTTATTTAATTTACAACTTTGATATTTTTTGGGATTATATTTAAAGAATTTAATTTATTTTAAATCTCAGTAGCTTTATTTTGGGTTTAACAAATCCGGGCAATGGTGTGATAATGAGCTGAAAGGCCCAAGCCTGTGGCCGTGACATATTAGTTGAAATTCTCTGCTCTCTCCTTCAATTTTTTTCCTTTATTTCCATTTAATTTCCTTCAATTTTCCCATTTCTTTCTTGTTTGCCAGCACATTCAACATCTCACATCATGCCACATCCCCTAGGCCCATAAGTACAAGTGGATTTTTTGTCCATTGATAATGTGACGCACGCAATATATCTACAGCCATTGCAATCCATTAACAAGACAAATGGTGGTCAAAAAATTTGTTTGATTTTATACAATAACTTCTAAAAGACTTGCTTGGCTGATCATCATGTATCAATTGGAGATTTATAACTCTTGCTTGAAATTCATCTTCCTTTCGAGCATACACAAAATGTATCTTATCATTCTATGTTCCATTTGAATTGCTAAAGAAATTTTCAGCAGCTTTCAAATTGTAATATACATGAAAACTTGCTTGGGCAAACATGATTAGCAATTACTTGGCACTAAAATCACATACTAGTATGACACCTTGTATGCATGCTGCATGCAAATCTACTGATCTCTAGTTGCAAATTCATCGCCTAGTTCAACCAGAGAATTCTGAAACAAAATTTTGGTAGATTTTTTTCAGTTGAAGTATGAAAATAGAATTAAAGACACTCATAGAACTTTATTAGATTACAGATTGGTAATATTCAACAAATCTTGTTCTTTCTTCTGAAGGCTAGGATGTGCATTAATTGAGTGTACAATTTCTATCTCATGGCAGTTTATCTCTCCTCCTACCTCACCTCTGAATCACCTTTTCTCTTCTTCTCGTGTTTCTTCTTTCTACTTCCTTCTTTCACTTATTCATTGCTTTTTCTTCCTATTCTCTTCACAGTTTATTCTCTCCACTCCTTATTTTTCTCTCTTTATTCTGCCTATTTATCCATCTCCTGTTTCTTTTTTTGCTGTCCTAGATCACATACATACATATATGCCAATGCATTATGATCACCTCTCCATTTTCCAAAAATCTTTAGCAAATTATATTAGAAACCAAATTGATTTTCTTCTCAAGGAAGCAAAATTATGGAGTCTGCGAGCACCCCCCAACCCAAATGAAAGCAAAAATATGCTGGCTTGTGCAAAGCAGGACCCTTTCATATGTCTCATCACTAAAATATTCTGTTTCTAATCTGATGGTTGGTGAAGACAATGACGCAATATACACACTTCACTAGAAAAATAAAAGAAAATGATTGAACAAAATACATCCAATGCAAACTTGCATTTGTCACTCGAAGAAAAAAGTTTATAAGATAAATACCTTCCTGGGAGCAGCTGAGAACTATTCACAGGAGCTTTTGAATTACCAAACCTTTTAGCTCTATTTTCTTGCTCTTTTTCCACTCGCATGGCAGCTACCTCCTTCTCCATGACAGCCACTTCCCTTCTCATCTTCTTGGCCTCAACCTCCATTGCCTTAGTTAAGGTATCTACCTTCTTTGCTAACATCTGAGAAAACAAGAATGATAAAACAAAACACTAACATAGAAATTAAATAACTAACATTGTAAAGCATGTAGGCAAAAAACCTCAATGGCATCATCCTTGTCTTTGAGGCTCTGATCCTTTTCATGCCCCGCTTTCCTCAAAGCAATGACCTCCTTCTGCAGCAAATCATATAACAACCCTGGGACACTATCATCCGTATCCACTGTTTGAAATTCATTGGGTTTTTCATCTGGATTTCCATTCCAAGAATTATGTGCCTCACGATCCTTAGCTCCCTCACAAGACCGATTGAGTGAATAATTTGGAATGGTTCCATTTAAGAGAACTTTACCCCTGTCTAATGACCTCGTTCCACCATCAAATGATTTTGACGTCCCTTTTGCATGCTTCAGCACTGCACTGGTGCTGGAAGTCACAGATGATCTCAATTGAGAAGGTGTTCGCTTGGATGAAAAGCCATTGGAGATAAATTTTGAAACATTGTCAGCTCCACCAATAGACTGACGGCGTGAAGGCCCATTGCTAGCACTTCTTCCATCTGGTGTACTGCGATTGCTGTTTGAGGACCCTCTCAAATTCTCTTCTACTACCTTGAGCCGTAGTAGATATTTTTCCTGAGAAGAGCAAGAAAAAAATCTAAATTTTAAGATTAACATAGAAAGTCTAGAAAATAATTTAGGAGTCCTGTCACCAGTTTTTTTACTTTCAACTGAGCTTCAGATCTTGAAGTTCGTTCAGCTATAGCAAGCTTGTCTCGGAGTTGCTGCATTTCTCCCTATAAATACAGAATTTCATAATAATTATTAATTAAAAACTACCAAAAATCCCCAGATGTTCAAATTTGGTCTAAAGACTGAGTAAATAAGAACTTCAATGTTGAAGCAAATTAACACTTGCTTGCAAAAATCTTCGTTCATCAAGCCATTGTTTCACAGGCATCACTTTGTCATTGGCATCTTTCCATTCATTGGCAACTACTACAGCCACCCTATTTGCTGTAACCTTTGCACGAGCCAGCTCCCTATCAAGAGTCTTCCTTTCCTCCTGAAGAACACGAAATGAAATAATTCTACTTTGAGAATGTATCACATCCGTAAGGAGTTAGCCACACACACACACACATGTATATATACACATTCACACACACACACACACACAGAGGCAGCACCTAAGGCCTTCTCTTGCCTCCAAAAGGCCAATCTTAATATCTGGTGATTTTGCATTAAAAAATTCAACTATATTTGTGGTCCAAATATAATGGATTTCATTACAATGTAAGAGCCCTACATGTGCCTGTGTGTGATCATTGTGGTCACATTGCTCTCCCAAACTCAATCTTGAACTATTCAAATTTGTAAAAATTTTAGTTCAAAAATACAATGGTTTAATCCTATCCACTAACATGCTCATATTACTTGATTATCATATTTAAAGGCTAAATTGGCTACAACTCTCTACCTTTCAATTTACTATTGAATTTAATATTCCTCTTGTTAATTTGCCGATGCCTTTTGCCAGTGTTTGAAAAAGCTTCCAGGCCAAAGGTAAATCTTTCCAAATGTAGTTCAGTGGGTATTAATTTAGAGCTAGGTTTGGTTTGTAGGCTTTCAGCTCTAGCAAGGTTGGTTGTTTATAGTTGGCTTGTTTCTTATTTAGGCAAACCTTTAGGCAGCAACCCTAGGATTGCGTCCTTTTGGAATACAGCTGGGGTAAAGGTATCTAGGAAAAGATTGGATATTTGGACTTTGGAGGGGGGGGGGGGGGGGCATTTTTACTATTAGAGGGTGTTTTAATTGAGGCTGATGACTGTTCCTCTTCTGGTTCTTTTTGTTCTTTTTAGGGTCTCATTTAGTGCTGCCAGAAAATTAGAAAAAATTGACTAGAAATTTTGTGGTCAGGAGCGGGGAAAGATGCAATGTACCATTTGGCTAATCTGAATAGGATTTGTAAAGCCTACACACAAGGGTGGCTGGGCCTGGGTGACCTAGTTTCCAAGAACATTGCCTTGGTGGGGAAATGGCAATGATGTTTTTCTATGGGGCGTAGATCCTTGTGGCATAACGCAGTTAGCTGCAAATTTGGAATCCAACAAAGAGGGTGGGATGCCAAAATCAGTATTAATGCTACTAATGGTATTCCTTGATAGTCCATTCCTCAAATTTCGCAAACCTTTTTTTCCTTGGTTCAACTCCATGTGGGAAATGGGAAAGAGTACAATTCTGAAAGGATTTGTGGATTGGGACAACACTTTTTTTTGTAGTATGTTTCCTTGTCTTACAATCTGTTGAATTGTCGCAATGCTCCAATCGCTTATTTTTTGGTTCTCAACTGGGTTATTGTCCTTAGAATATCTGTTTCAAGAGGAATTTGAATGAGGGAAAAACTGGGTAGTTTGCCCAATTCTTGGAGTGATAGATTCTTTTATTTCATCTTCTCAAGTTTATTGTAGAGTTTGGGTTTAAGATGGATCAGAGGAGTTTTCCTGCAATTCTTTTTTGGATCAGTCCATTCATGATGATAATGGTTCTTGCTTTCCTTTATATTCCTTGATTTGCAAAGCCAAAACCCTTCCTAAAATAAGGGCTATTATTGTCTCCTATTTTTCAAAGGATTAGTACTAATGCTTGGCTAAAGGTAGAAGACCTTTGAAATCTTTGTTTCCTGGGGTGTGCCTTCCTTCTCTCAAAAATAATGAAATGAATCCCCATTTATTTTTACATTGCCTTTTTTATTGGGACATGTGATGCAGGCTTTTTGGAGTTTTTATTCAGGCATTTGAGGCAGGCATTTTGGCATGTTTCGCGAGTTTTTTTTTCTGTGATTGCCCAGCATCTTTGGAAGCATTTTTGTTCAAATTTATAAAGGATTTGGTTCTCAAAAAAAAAAAGGGAAAATATTTCGGAGATGTTCTACTTGTGCACTTATTGGAGTATTTGGCTGGAGTAAAGTTCTAGAATTTTTAAGGGGACAGTGGTGGATCTAGAGATGGGTGAAGTAGGGTTCTTTTTTTTGGCTTCTTTATGGTGTGATGCTTTGGTTTGTTTCCAGAGATATGTTTTGTTGATGTGCAATGAAACAGAAGACTCTGGTTGTTTTAGCTTTTTTTTTTTTTTTTTTTTTTCAATTTGAAGATTTAGTCATTTAACGCATTGTAATCTTCTTTTCTTACACAATTCTTCATTTACCTACCAGAGAGAGAGAGAGAGAGAGAGAGAGAGAGAGAACTTTCCCCTCCCTTCCTCTCTGTCTGTCAGAAGCTCAAATTAAGTGTTGCAGGCTCCATTAGCACAAGAGATAACAGCAGGCAAATAAGACGAAATAGAGAGAAAAATAAGATTAAATGGAACAAAAGAGAAAATTAAAGGCAAGGTGGAAATTAAGGGAAAATGCCAAAAATTCAATCAGAATTTTTAATTCTCAATCATGCAAGCTCTCCAAAAACTTCATGCTAAACCTTTTATAAAAGCCTAAACCCTAAATCTAAATATCGAAATACTTACAGAGAAATAAAACAAATCTTTAAAGAAATAAAATCACAAAAGCTGCTCTAAAATTCCTAATTAAATCAACTAAAAATTAAATAAAAATAAATAGTTACACAAAAACAATCCTCAAAATGTCTTCTTTCTTCCTGCATATGACATCTCTTTAATTTTCTACCCATTATTTTCATTCCAAATCTCCTCATATATCATTTTAACTTCAAATTTAATAATTATAAATAAAAAAGAAATTCAATTATATACTTCCTTAAAATTTGTAAAATGCAAACATAAAATGAGATCCATTCTTCATGAAGCCAGTTTAATATTAAACTTCTTATTGAATTTTTTTTTCCAAAGTTCTAGCGAGAGATCTTGAGTGAAATATTGACTGATTTTTATTATGAACTTACTAATTAGAGTTTGATTAGACAGCCTATAAAACCTATTATTTCATAATAATAAAAAATATGCTCGGTTGTAGCTTCCACTAATGGCAAATTGGATGAAATTTGATACTCCTTCTAATGTTTAGTTGAACTTAGATAATGATGGATTAAATTCAGTCGGCTCCCTCAAAATAAAATTAGCAATGATTGGATAGATGGTTCATTTACACAAACATAACATCCAAATAAGTATAACTTATGCTTGTTAAAAATATTAAAGTCAATCAAAATACTAAAATTCTAGGGTCAAACTTATACTAAACATCTTTGTACTTCAGATCAAACTTAAGGACAAAATACTTTTACAGGATAAGATTAAAATAATGAATCATCTGCAGTTGAACCAAGCCAAGCTTGTGTAAACACATATGTTACATATAGATTTGAGTATACTGTGTGGCATCTATTAGATTGAGTTAACTAATTTACAGATAAAAATATGCTTTTTAATTTGTATCTATATTATATATACCTCTATGTTTTCTTCTAAAACATAACGGATTAGCATTGGCAAAGCATAAGTAGTTGCAGTCCATTCTTGACTTGAATTGCCCAATGCTGAAGCCAAACTGTAGGCATTATTTCAGTTTTAATCCTAGCCAATCCAACCCAGCACACTTCCATCATTATTGTCAATTGGCCCTATAATAAATAGGTTTAACTTTAACTACAAATGTACTATACTCGAATTCATACATCCTAACCAAGAAAAACCAATGTAGTCTCTATTTCTTCTATTCGTTTTTGATAATATTTGAATGTAAAACTCACCAAATAAAACTGTCTATTTTTAAATAAATTTAGGAAACAGCAATCATAACATTCATTGATTTGGTTTCCGTGTAAATATGGACAAAACTCCAATTTTCCTTTTGTCAAATTTCACATAATACAAAATTCAAGGCTCGACAAAATACAAAATTCAAGGCTCGAACTCCATGATCCATAACACATCGTTCATGATTTTATTCTGTATTTTCTAATACCCTTTGCATAGCAGCACAGGACCTTAGCTAGTAAATAGAAAAATAATAATAATGGCTTTAAAAGAAGAAGAAAAAGACAAAGTAGAAGAAGAAAAAGATGTATGAAGAAAGGTGAGCTGTTGGCACATTACATTCATCTCTTGAACTTTTCGTTGGTAATCCCTCACAGCATTTGCAGCTGCACCACCAGCAAGCACAGCCTCCTCAAGCTCCCGGACAGTCTGGGTGAGCTTTTCAACCTCCGCAACCTTTTGGCGGTGCATTTTGTCCAAAATTTTATTCTCTTCCTAACACATACAAGCATTCAACACCAGTACAGTTAAAGAAATTATAAATCCAAAGCATTGATTATGACAAGAAACAAAATCACGATCTCAATACCTGGCAAATTTCTATCTGTTTCATCAATTCTTGGTTCTTATTCTGAAGATCATCTACCATAGACGCCTTTGCCAATGCAGCTTGAACTGTCCTCTCAGCTTCAAGCAAAGCTGCCTCCTTTGATTTTGTTAGGCGATCCAATGCTTTATTGTCATCTTGCAGTTTTGCAATCTACAAGAAACACATCAAAACAATTCACAATAGATTTTATCCTCTACATCTAATAACAAAGTCAATATTCGTGTAATTGATTAAATGAATCATAATAATAACCTCCTGCCGAGCAAGCTTAAGTTCAGCTTCCAATGGTGCAAGAATTGCTTCAATTGGAGGCATATCATCGTCCTTTTGAGCAGCATGAACTCGTCGAAGAGTGGCTTCAGCCGCAAACTGAGCAGCCATAGAAGCCTTCTTCTCATCATTGATTTTCTTAATTTCAAGATTCTGGAAAACATTGCATTACTTGTAGCATTAGGTCAAACAAAGAAAAAATAGTGAGAAGCATTACAGTACTTATTAGGTCAACAGAGAGAAAATTCTTAGTAGTAGTAGAGAAATACCTTGCTTTCTAGTAGAGATTCCGTTAACTTGAGCTTTTCATCAACCTTCGACAATTCTTCAGTAAGCTAAGATTTAGTGGGATACGGAAGAGAAAATCAGTATTCATTACACCTACACTAATTCAACAAAATATAATACGATCCCAGAAAAAAGAAAACAAATGGCTACCTAACATAGCATTTACTGAGTTTAAGATCAAATTTGTGTCATGTGCTACAAAATAATGAACTTTTTTTTTGCTTTGTCAATGCCACGCAAAAAAGGTGTTGATACAATCCCAACCTTTATGTCTCCTTCCAAGGATTGGCAAGCAATGTAGCATTAAAATTTTGAAATGGACAAAAAAAAGCACTTTAAAAGATAACAAACATCATCAAACAACATGTTATAACCAGGTAAAGTTCACAACCTCCTAAAACTGGAAAGCCCCTATCTAGTTTTTAGGCAACACATGTAAAATCCAGAAAGCATCAATTCCACCCCCAAAAAAGTAACTGAATTGGAAAGGCAACCATGACCAATCACAAATTTTAATGCTCAAGATGGAGATACATCTCAATCATGTGACTGCTACTGAGGCCATTAATAATCATCAATGGACCACATTTTCTTTGGTCCCGGCAGCAACAGGAAACACCAAAGACAATCATTACAGGGCACCATTCTCAAGTTTCCCAAACTAATAAAATGACCTATTAAATAAGAAAAAAAATCTCAAAAAATTATCCAATGTCTAAAGTCTTCAAATTAGGAGGGAGAACAGTAGCGGCACCAGTGGCAAGTGCATCTCAAAGCATCCAAAAACAAAATCAAGCAGAGTATCAATGTAGCCAGCGAAATATTATTAATAACTACAATTGCTACATAAAATTAACTTCCAATAAAAAATCTAAATCCCAGATCAGTAAAACATAGTGAGTAATTCCAATTACATTAAAATCAGTATGAAATAATGTGTATCTATTAACATAACTCAGAATCTATAAATTAAATTTAGAACACGAGCATAGAAAAAATACAGAAAATGAAAAAGGGATTTTTGAAGAAAAATATCAAGAAAGAAACCAACTGACCTCTTCGACGGCCTTCTCTCTTAAGCGCTCAGATAACCTCAATGCCTTGATCTCAGCGTGTGCTTCGCTTAGCTCTCGATCCTTATCTGCACACCCCACACCACCGGCATTAAAAACAGAACAATTAGTTAAGCTAATCCACTCAAAACGGCAAAATATGCGCAAAATCCAGCAGATCAAACCGCATTCACACCTCTGACTTCATTCTCCAGCCGATTGAGCTCGACCTTCACCGGATCTGACCCGTGCAGCAGGTTGATGAACTCATCCGCGTCCATGCTCGGCCGCACCGAAGCACGCCTCCTTGAACTACTCTTCCCCTCCTTAAACGATCCCGACACCGTCAACGGCGGCGGCCCCATCGCCGGCCGGCCGTTCTCGCTGCAACTCACCTCCGGCGTCGCCGGAGAAAACTCCACTCCGTCGCCGGAAATCTCGGCCATGGCGGATCTGAAGCTTCCTCTCACATCCGAAAGCAACAAAAGCCTTAGATTCTCAGGATCGCCGAGCTAGGGTTTCGAAATCTCTAAGGCTTCAAATCCACGATGCGAAAAGAATACACTTTAGAAAGAGTGTAGAGAAAGAGTAGAAAAATGAAGGGCGGTGGAAGTGCTGTTTTTTCTTCTCTCTCTCTCTAGAGAGGAGCTGAGAAAGAAAGGGAACTCCTTTTGTTATTCTCTCTCTCTCTGTCTACAGTGCTTTAAATCTCCTGCTTCGTCTCTCGCTCTACTGTTCCATTTTTTAAGAGATATAGAGAGAGAGAGTGAGTGAGTGTCTTTCTGTGTTTTCGCATTTGATAAGGAGAGTAATAAAATACGGGTTAGCAGAAGCGCTTTGCTGTTAATAACAGCGTGCGCGGAGGGGGAGAGTGTAGTTTTTAGTATACTTGACTAGGATTTTGTCCTAGAATGAGCGGGAAGCGTATTGCGCACCCCACCTGCCTGGAGTGAGTGCGTATTCCGCACACGTGCGCTCTCTAGTCGCAGCGCTTCAAAGGTTGCGGAATTTTTTATATAATATTTGGCTATTAAATTTTATCAACTCCTTACAATTGCAACTTGGAACATAATAAAAAATAAACTATAAACGTAAATCGTTTTTATTATTTATTTTTTTTATCATAACATTGGATTGCAATAAGTTAATTTGAGTAGTTAATTCATATTATGTTCTTATCTCACTATTGTTGGAGGTAGATCTACGAGCGACAATCGCACAAGCAAAATACACAACCATAATACAATACCACATTTACACGGTTCGGTCCACTATGACCTACATTCATGGGAAAACACACAATCCACTATAACCGAGAGAATTACAAGGAGGAGGAGGCTAATGCCCTCAACTTGACTCTCTCTCTCTCTCTCTCTCTCTCTCTCTCTCTCTCTCTCTCTCTCTCTCTCTACAACACACACTCTACCTCACACTACTCTGCACAACACCACACCGCACTGTGCAACTCCCTCTCTCTACACACACCACAGCACGCAACTCACAATCTTGCCACACAACGCAGCACACCGCACACCTCTTTACAACAACACAGCTTTCAGCTCACAACATAACACTACAACCCACATATATTTATACATAGATGGGGGGGAGAAATCAAACAAAGGTGGCTGCAATTCAACATGGTAGGCAGAGTTTGGTGGCGTCGATTTCCAATGTCAATGATTGTGGCTGGGTGGTGCGGCTGCCGACTCCAATACGAGCCACACCCTAACCATCTCCACCTTGGCAAGTATCAACTCTCAACTCCACAGCTCCACCTTGATGCGAACTTGATCAAGGCAAATCTTCATAGCTTGGTTCAAACATCTGAACCATGCAAAGAGCACCATCTTCTTCATCAGCAAACCAAACTCGTCTGTTCGTTTCTAACGACGTGCAGTTATCATCATCTGAGGTCAGATCACTAACCACTGTGGTTTCCATCAACTGATACAGCTCACGAGACTCCTTCCTAGTAAATATCATTGAGTCATGTCAAGTCACCTCCATAACTCCATCTACGATAGAGATTTAGCAACCCTTAGAATCCAATCGACTAAAGGAGATCAAATTTCTTCGCATCCTTGGAACGAAGTTTATGTCATTCAAAATATCGACATCTCCAATAGGCGTCTTCAGCTTCACAGATCCAATTCCTCTGACATCGCATGAAGATCCATCACTAAGTGATATTGTACCGCGAACTTCTTTGAAATAATGAAAAAATTCTTTCTTAAAACAAACATGCACTGAACTCCCATAGTCCAAAACTCATCCATCGTCGTTTGGACTATTACAAGCATTCATGTTATTTCTTATCAATTTCTGGCACTTCCTCTTTATATAGTCGTACTTCTTACAGTATCGACACTGCACATTATTTTGTCGATGTAAACTGCTCGCTGTTACAAGGACCTCATCATTACCATGTCATGTGGCATACTTTGATACATTATCACCATCCTGTGTCTTTTTTCTTCTTTGTATCGTTTTTGATCTTCACAGTCCCTTGTGAAGTGCCCCTTTTTATCACACCAGTAGCATAAAACCTCGCTCGTATCTCGTCCTCTTGATGTTGAACGCCATTGTTTACCTCCGAGCTTTCGATATTGGTTTCTTCCTTGTCTCTCACTATTAGCCACCAAAGCTTGCTCATGAGAAGTCACAATCGGCTTTCTTAACGTCTCAGAATCTTTAAGTGATGCTATCACATCATCCAACTTCAAGGTATCCTTCCCCATGAGCAATGTAGTTACCAGACCATCAAATGAAGTTGATAGAGATGACAAAAGTAGAAGCGTCTTATCCTCTTCATCAATTTTCACGCCAAGGCTCAATAACTGGGTCAAAATTTTATTGTAATCATTTATATGATCAAAAAGACTACTTCCCTCATTCGTTCGGAGTTGATAAAGTTTCTTTTTCATAAACAACTTATTGGTAAGGGACTTCGACATATACATTTGCTCCAATTTCTTCCAAAGCTCCATCGGTGAGGTTTCGTTTAACATCGAATATTTGACTTCATTTTCCATACACAATCGGATTGTGCTGATCGTATTCATCTCCAATTTGGTCCAATCATCATCTTTGATATCATCTGACTTATTCCCGATCAACGACTTGATCAAGCCTTGTTGAACCAAAATATCGTTCACTGTGCTTTGCCACAAGCCGAAGTTGTTTCGACCATCAAACTTCTCCACCTAAAATTTTGAAGTGCCAAAACCAACCATTTTGCTCCAAATCTCACAAAATGGACACCACTAATGGCTCCAAAACGGCCGAAAACCTTACTAATGGTTCAAGCTGTTCGAAAAATCGACCCAAAATAGCTCTAAAAAGCCTGGTCAAAATTTAGGTCAAACTAGTCAAACATTAGTCAACTCTCCATCAAACTTAACAAAATATTCCTTCCTTTAACGGAATATCTCTAACGTCGTTAACAGTCATTGATGTCATTACTTGACACCATCGTTGGCGTGGCACTGGGGCCCACCTATTGTGGGGCCCACCGCTGATGTGTCTTGTCGGGCCCATCGTAGGTTCCAACTGCTGACGTGGTAGATGACGTGGCTCGGTCCCAGCTGACGTGGCTTGCTGACTCAGCACTGACATGGCAGCTGACGTCAGCGTCTTTAACCTCTGGACGTGCACCGGCGCATAAGAGTGATCTCGCCTTCCAATCACTTGCCAGCGCATGAGAGCGCATAAGCGCACTTGCCAATCACCTACCAGCACATGGCAGTGCGTGTGTGCATGTGGCAATGTCTATTGGCCGTCAGTGGCGCAAGCGAGCACGTGTAGCCTTGTCTGAGCTCCGGTTACCATCGTTGGCTTCATCTTAGCGAGAGGAACATTTTGGTGGCCTCAAAACGATGTTTTGAGCTACTGGGCAGAGGCTCCAATTTGGGAATTTTGCTCAAATTTGGCGATTTTGCTTTAACCTCACTTTGATACCATTTATTGGGGTGTGGATCTATAAGCAACAATCGCATAAGCAAAATACACAACCACAATACAAGACCAAATTTATGTGGTTTGGTCCACTAGGACCTATGTCCACGGGAAAACACACAATCCACTATAACCAGGAGAATTACAAGGAGGAGGAGGCTACTGCCCTCAACTCGAATTTCTCTCTCTCTCTACAACACACACTCTGCCTCACACTACTCTGCACACCACCACACCGCACTCTGCAACTCCCTCTCTCTGCACACACCACAGCATGCAACTCACAATCTTGCCACACAACGCAGCATGTTGCACACCTCTCTACAACAACACAGCTTTTAGCCCACAACATAACACTGCAACCCACATATATTTATACACAAATGGGGGGGAGAAGTCAAACAGAGGTGGCTACAATTCAACATAGTAGGCAGAGTTTGGCGGCTGTCAGTTTCCAACGCCAACGATTGCGGCTGGGTGGTGCGGTTGCCAACTCCAATACGAGTCACAACCTAACAACTATCAATTGTCGTAGGATGTATGAAATAGTGAATAAATCAAAAAATATTAAATTGGCTAATTTAATCTCTATGATAGTTCATTCATTTAATTTAATGAATTTTCTTTTTAATTGAAAATGGCCCAATAAATCATCTGAATTTTAGGGGTTTTTGTAATAAATATAACATTAATTATTTAATTCTACAAAAAAATAAATTTTATATTTTATTTTATTATTTTTAATTTAAAATTATCGTGATTTAGTATTGGAGTTTTGAAGGTGAAAGAGGGGCTTTCTCGTTCTACTTTTCCATAGATAAATAGTGTAAGAACTCGACTCGAGATGTGTAGATTGAATAAGTAACAAAAAGGGTAAAAAGGTAAATTTTGTAGGCTTCATCGACGAAGTCATTTTTCTCGTTGACGAAGGCCCTCATACTCTTCGTCGCTGAAATTCAGAGTCTCATCGATGAAGAGATATTGAACGCATTGTAAAATATCGGAATAGGGTTCGTCACCGAAGGAGCCGTTTCATTGACGAAATGTATGGATGATTCGTCGACGAAGGCGTCGTTTTGTCGACGAGGTTGGCCGAGTCAAAAGGGCTATAAAATTCTAAGAAAGCTAAATTCTCTCTCTCTCTATAGAACCAGCAGAATCTCTCATTCTCTTTTTGATTCTTCGCTATTTGTCGCTTGATTTAACGTTCCGACGTTACTATGTGGATCAGGGGAGGAATCTCTACATTTTTAGTGGATCGGAAAGTCATTTCGAGGATTTTCGGGTTTTGACCCAAAACTGAGGTAAGGGTTCGATTTCAGTTTCATTTCAGTATATATGTAGTAGTGAGAATTATAGTGAAGTATAGTTCTTGGATGTTTAGGTTTTGGTGTCTCAGTTCGTAGTTTTGGGGCTGTAGAGTTCGTATTTTGGTATTCAGGAAAAGGTAAGGGGATTCTGTTTATATTAGTTTATTTTTAAAATCAAGATTGGTAAACCTATAGTTTACTATCATATGTATGTTTTAGTTACTTATTTGGGAAAATCTATAGGGTGAAATGCGGGATTTTTAAGTTACAGTTTTTGGAAAAATTTGGGGGTTTCAGGTATCATCTCAATTTTGTTGGAAAAATCGTATATTGTATTAAACTGTAGTATTGAGATGACCACACCCATATTTGAATTAAACTGTATTCTTGAACTGAAAACGATATGATTTGTTGTATACCAAATAATTATGGAATGAACTGTAAAAATGTTCCAAGTTTTGTAAAAACAGCTAGGGGCGGCTAATTACGGTACACTGGCGAGTATAGAGACATGAGTTCCAAAATTGTTATAGGTTTTGTAAATCAGCTAGGGGCGGCTAATTACTGTACGCTGAATCGGCTAGGGGTGGCTAATTACCGTACGTTGATGCCATGTCTTGGCTAATTACCGTGGGCGAGAGTGTCCAACTCTATATCCGAGGGTGTGAAATATCACCTATTCTTTCCTGCTGGTCACCAATAGGTGTGAGCTACACAGTAGTGGTAATGATATCGCTGTGAGGTTTCGATTTGTAAGAACCCGAACCATGATTTAGGGGTTAATTATGTAAAAGAGGGGTAAAAATGAAATTTGCATAGACTTCGTCGACAAGGCCATAGTTCGTCGACGAAGGCTGAAGGCTTCTCGCCAACGAAATTCAGAAGCTTGTCGATAAGTGAATGCCAAGAGGTTCAAGAAAATTGGGAATATCTGGCTCATCGACGAGGCTGCCGATTCATCGACGAGGCTAGTGAAGAATTCGTCGATGAGGACCTCAATTCGTCAACGAATCCCCTCAGGTCAAAGGTCTATAAAAGGATATTTTGGGTTGCTTTGGGGCCAAGTTTCCCTAAACACACACTCTCTCTCTCTCTCTCTATAACTCTCCCTACACTCTCTCTCTAGTTTTTTTTGTTGTTCATTGCCCAGTTCATAAATCCAATGATACTGCGAGGATCAGTGAAGGATTCTCTACGTTTCTAGCGAATCGAAATCTCGTTTCGAAAGATTTCGGGTGTCAGGCTCAAATCGAGGTAAGGCTCGATTTTCATTTCTGATTCGGTATATGTGTAGTAGTATGGATTGTAAGCATGTACTGTATTGTGGTTTGTAGGATTTGGAGTCTCGGTTCGTAGTTTTGGGGACCGTAGAGTTCGTAGTTGGAATTCGGGTTAAGGTAAGGGGATTTTGTTTATATTAGTTTATTTTCGAAATCAAGATCGGTAAGCTTGTAGGCTACGATTGTATGTATGTTTTGGCTACTTATTTGGGAAAATCTATAGATTAAAAATACGAGATTTTTGGGTTACAATTTTTTGATAAAAATTGGGAATTTCGGGTATCATCTCTACTTTGTGTTGGAAACTGTTTGTTGCATTAAAACTGTATTATTGAGGTGACTGTAATCCATATTTGTATAAACTGTATACTTAAATTTGTAAACGATATGATTTTTCATAAACCAAATAAGTGTGGTATGTATGGTTGTATATATTTGTTCCAGGTATTTGTAAAACTGCTATGTGGCGGCTAATTACCGTACGCCAAAATGTATAGGAACGTGAGTTCCAAAATGATTCCAGGGATTTGTAAAACAGTCATGTATCAGTTAACTACAGTGGGTGAGAGTGGCCGGCTCTATATCCGGGGTGTGAAATATCACCAGTATGATCCGGCTAGTCACCGAAGTGTGTGTTCTACACCGTATGTAGCAATGTAATCACTGTGGGCCTAGGTCGTCGCAGCATAGTTGTGCATGTGGCAATGTAACCGTGGTGAGACTAGGTGACCTTATGTAGTTGTGTATGTGGCAATGTAATCACTGTGGGCCTAAGTCATCACTTCGTAGTTGCGTTTGTAGCAATGTAATCACTGTTAGACTAGGTGACCTTGTGTAGTTGCGTATGGAGCAATGTAATCACTGTGGGCCTCGGGTGTCACAGTGTAGTTGCGTATGTAGCAATGTAATCGCTGTGAGACAAGGTGACCTTGTATAGTTGCGAACTAGTGTGACGACACTGACCGTATGTTTTGGGTATCGTATGTACTGGAATGGTTTTTGTGAAAATACTGGAATTGTGTGGAATTGTATGTATATGTGTGAAACTGTGTGGAAATGTTTCAAACTATATCATATCTTTTATAGTGTTATGAAGTATGTAAAATAACACTAGTATGCCACACACTGATATAACCTGCTTTCTTCCTTACTGAGAGGTGTCTCACCCCGAATGTACGTACATTGTTTTTTTCAGGTCCCTCAAGTAGTCGTAAGTAGCATCATAGCATCTGGGAGCATGGGTGTCGTAGCTACTACTAGTACCTACCAGGTACGAGTTTTGGTATTTAGGTTGTCAAGATAGTTTTGTGGACACCTCGAGTATGTGTTGTAATTATGGGAATGTATATCCTAGCTTGTATAGACTCTGGTATGATACTGGTTATGTATAAAAGATCGTATTTCGCTGCATATTTTGGATGAGTATGGATGATTGTGTGTATGTATGTGGGCATCCGTTCACCCCACGGGGTCGGACCCTCTACTGTATTGTATCAGGTATGTTTTAAATTGATACAAAGATAGGTTAGGTTACTAAATTCACATCTGGGACCCACCTGTGGGTTCGGGGCGTGACACGGTTATCGCAGGTTATTGGGTGCTCGTATTGGCAATGTTATCGCTGTGAGGCTTTGGTTATCGCTGGGTAATTGAGTGCTTAGCGTGACAACACTGACCGTATGTTTGGTATCATATGTACTGGAACGGATTTGTGAAAAATACTCGAATTGTATTATACTGTATTGTATTGTGTTATGTTTTACACCGAAATAACACTCGTATGCCACACACTGATATAACCTACTTTCTTCCTTACTGAAAGGTGTCTTACCCCAAATATACAAATGTTTTTCAGGTCCTTCGGGTAGCTGAAACTAACATCCTAGTGTTAGGAAGTGGGGGTGTTGGTTAGCTACGTTTAGTACTTGTGTAAGTATGAGTTTTGTAACTGGGTTGTCATTGTTGGGTTTTGTAGACACCCGGAGTATGTACTATAATTTTGGGAACATATATTCTAGCTCTGTAGAGACTCTGGTATGGTATGATGTATGTATAGAAAGAATGTTTTCGTTGCGTATTTTATGAGTATAAATATGTATGTGAATGTGTATAGGGTGTACACATACCCCACGGGGTCGGACCCTCATTTAGCTTAGTATCATGTATGTTTTAATTGATATAGAGACAGGTTAGCTTACTATATTCACACCTGGGACCCATTCGCGAGTTCGGGCGTGACAACTTGGTATCAGAGCTAACCAAGTTGTTAGGTATTGTAGACTTGGTAAGGCATAACTATGTGTACATAGCAGAGTATATGATGTAGGAAATGGGTAGAGTAGGTCAAGGGTTGTTTTGTTGCTAGACGAGGACTCATTGGCAGTGTTCTGTGTAACGACCTCAAAATTATATCATTATATATATATATATATATATATATATATAATCATACCTATGTAGCAAAAACATAAGTCATACATCCATATACACTATAAAATACCATAATTTAGTACATACAGACTATAGCCATAAAACATTTCCTTCCAGTATCATTTACCCCAAAAAACACAAAACTCTGTCTTAAACTCACCCTACAACTAGGGTAATCAAGAAATCTTTATCCGCGAGCCTGATCTGCTCGCCTAACTAGCTCACCAGAAAAATATTAGAATAATAGGGTGAGTCGACGCTCAGTAAGTGGAAATATGCTATTACTAGTGTGTGGCGACTAAGTTACATATAAACTTTAAATAACATATGAGTTGTAAGAAAATGATAAATCTGTAAACATCTTACATTTTTCGCAGTTTAAACATAACTGTATCATCTGAGTTTTTATACTTTTCATACTGGTAATATCATACTATATTCATCAAATACTGTAAAACTGTATACATATACGTAACTATGCTTTTATCCCTGGAACTCTGTATGTCATGATTTGACCCCTTATGATAAGGTTGTGCGGCCCATAAACAGGACTTAACCCGGTCGGCCCTCTAGGAAAGTCAATATACTCTACACTACCTCAGGCCGGCCAAACTGCATACTCTCATAGGCATAGGACTGGTTGCTACCTCGTTAAATTGACCCCCTCAACCCAGCGAATTGGGGAGCCACATACTCTTCGAGCACAGTTGACGGTACCTACACACTATCTGAGATATGTGGTTGCACTCTATCTATATTAGCAATGGTACCGTGCTCTATATTCTATATATGTATCTGTCCCTATATGTAATCTTTTCACAGGGATCTGATACTATATATATACATATTTACTCTTTTACTGTTTTCATCATGTTTCCAAAATAACCATAACACTATTAATTTGTACTGTAAATAATGTAATATTTGTAACATCTTGATGTTAATAACTGTATAATCTGTTTGTATACTTTGAGTGTTATGGCATTTAGGAAAACATAGCTTTCTATATACTCTGTATATACTGATCGGAATAAACATCTGTACACTGATATATATATATATATATATATCTGTGTAATCTTTTGAATAAAACTGTATATGTATACATATTCTGTCTGCATAAAATTTGTAAATATCTAACTGTATCTACATAACTTAATATACTAAAAAACTGTATAAAAAATCCATATCAGATAATATCTACTCAGGCCACACATACTTTAAAAACTCATATTCTCTATAATAACTGGTATACATGCATATATATATATATATATATATATATATATAAAATTTAGGTTGTAAATAATAATTTGGTAAAAGCGTATAATTTATGCTGAAAACTTACTAGAATTACCTAACATAGCATATTTCCCTTACCTATTTTCTGAAAAGCCTTCACTGAACTCTAGCCCTATACCTGCAAGGTTCTCCACTCATCACCCTAAAAATGATATCCTTCAGAGCAAAACATCAATATTTTCTTGCATACAACATTTCCTATAACTGCAGGGAAAGCATATTCTAAATAAAACACCTTACCCTGAGTTTGGGATGAATTCCAAACTAACTCCACCAATGATCAGCTCTAGCAGACTTGTATAGAACTTCGTCATGAGCGTCATGGTGGCCTCAGATCTTCAATCCGGCGAGTAACGGACCCGGAATCGAAGAGAGAAGGAGTAGGAGATGTTTTAGAGAGAGAGAGAGAGAGAGGGAATTTGCGCCAGTTGTTTGCTGAAAAATCTGGGTTTCCACTATTTATAGCCCCGGATTCGTCGATGAGACACGTCATCTCATCGATGAGTCTTTAAGGAATTTCGTCGACGAACTTCCTCCCTCATCGATGAATTTCAGATTGCCCCATAAACCTCTTTCGGTATTTTCTCGTCGACAAAACCTATCTTCATCGACGAGCTCCTCTTATATCCTCGTCAACGAATCCCCTGTGCACGTCGATGAGAGCCCTTCTAATTTTTCAGGTTATTACATTCTCCCTTTCTTATAAAATTTTGTCCTCGAAATTTACTATCTGGATTGAACACCATTATACACTCTACCATCTCGTAAAGGTAAAGGGTCTACTTATTTTATTACTTACCCTCACTTATAGCGGAGGAATACCATGGTTACAATCTAAGTTTTCGGAGATTACACATATGATACTAAAAGACTACCCACTAACTAACTCAATACAAATACTTGTAAAAGAAACTTTACCTAATTATTATACTTTACCGACTATCACCATCCTCTTGGAACAACTGCAGGTATCTCTGTCTAATCTGCTCCTCGAGCTCCCAAGAAGCTTCCTCTATATTATGATTTTTCCACATAACTTTTTCCACCACCCTCTGAGTCTTGTTATCTAAGATCTGAATTGACATTTCTTCATAAGCTAAAGATTCTTTAAGCTCTATCTTTGCATAGTTGATTATGTGAGACGGGTCTAGGACTTATTTCCTTAACATAACTACATAAAACACGTCATGAATTCTAGCCAGAGCTAGCGGCAAAGTTAGGCTATAAGCAACTGACCCTATTCTTTCTAGTATCTTGAAAAGACCAATATACCTAGGGCTCAACTTGCCCTTCTTCCCAAATCTCATGATTCTTTTCAAGGGAGCTACTTTCAAAAATACCCGGTCCCCTACTTTAAATTCCAATTCCGAGTGACATGAGTCTACATAACTTTTCTGCTGACTCTACACAGTATTAATTCTTTCTCTAATCAGTCGGACCTTATCACACGCCTACTGTACAATCTCTGGACCCAACACTTGCCTTTCACCCACTTCGTCCCAGAAGAGAGGAGAATGACATCTCCTATCATACAATGCCTCGTAAGGTGCCATATCGATGTTAGTCTGATAGCTATTATTATAAGCAAATTCAACTAACGACATCATTTGAATCCAACTACCTCCAAAATCAAGCACACAAGCATGAAGCATATCTTTTAGGGTTTGAATTGTTCTCTCGGTCTGTCCATCTGTTCGGGGATGGAAAGCAGTGCTAAATGTTAACTGTGTACCCATAGTATCCTGAAAACTTTTCTAGAATCGTGAAGTAAACCGAGGATCTTGGTCCGAGACTATGGATACTGGCACACCATGGATGCGAACTATCTCCTGAATATATATTTCTACTAATCTACCCATGGAATAACCAACTTTAATCGGAATGAAATGAACGATCTTCGTCAAACGATCAAGAACCGCCCAAATCGCTTTTAACCCCTGTCGCGCTGGTGGTAATCACGTATTGAAATCCATCGAAACGTGATCCCATTTCCACTCGGGAATAAACAATGGCTGCAACTGCCCTGCTGGTCTCTGGTGCTCAACTTTAACCTGTTGGCACGTCAAGCACTACTGTACAAATTCAGTTATCTCTCTCTTCATTCCACTCCACCAGAAGTACTCTCATAGATCCCGACAACAAATCTATAGTAAACTCAATCTCACGGTTAGGCGGCAAACCAAACAATTCTTCTAGAAAGACATCTAGAAATTCTTTCACTACTAGTATGTCAACTTGTCTCAATTCTTCTTTCGGCAATTCTTTTATGTATGCGACATACCCTTGGCAACCACCTTACAATAGTCTCCTCACCTGAATGACTGACACCAGTTGTGGCGTGGCACGTACACATGAACCCACAAATCTATACTCTTGTTCGTCCGGGGGTGTGAAAATTACTTCCTTCTAGTGGCAATCTATACTGGTGTGATGAGTTGCTAGCCAGTCAATGCCCAGTATCACATCAAACCCCTGCATATCTAGGACCACAAGATTAGCTAACAGCACTCTCTCCTAAATACTTACTGGAAAATTCCGAAGCACCTTCCTGCATTTTACCACTGATCCCATTGGCGTACCCACAGATAATTCTACATCTAATGACTGTGTTTGTACCCCAATTATTCTGACATACCCCGCCAACACAAAGAAGTGGGTGGAAATTGTATAAAATAAAACAACAACTTTATATGGGAAAGCAATAAGAGTACTTGTAACTACGTCTCCGGTCGTCTCAGCATCACCCGACGTCAACGCATAGACCCTCGCCAGTGCAGTATTCCTCTACTGGCCTCTGTGGGGTGCCTGATATCCACCTCGTAATGGTCTAGGAGCCAATGCATAATTCGATGGTATCTGACACGATCGAGCCATATGACCGGGCCTCCCACAACGATAACAAACATTCTCCTCCAGCCGACACTCACCTGGGTGTCTCTGTCCACATCTAGGACAAATGGCAGGAAACTGTCTGCCCTAAAATCCACCATGCTCTACCATCTATCTCAAGCCTCCACCAGATCTACCTCCTCTCCAAGGGTCTCGACTGGGACCCACCTGAAGACTCGAGGGTGCGGTCTCCTACTTCTGACTCTGCATCTCAGTCTCCCTTAGCAAACTTTCCTATACTATAATAGCCCTGAAAACCAACTCTGAGAAATCATAGATCCTCAGTACTACCACCTGCCTATAAATATCTGGCCTCAGGTTCCTCTCGAACATTCTCGCTTTCTTCACTTTGTTTGGAACAATATAAGGGCAGAAACACGATAGCTCGATAAATCTCGCAGCCTAATGCTGGACAGTTAATGATCCCTAAGATAGACTCAGAAACTCTTATACTCGAGCCTCTTTAACTGAGGCAGAAAAATATCTATTGAAGAACACGTCCCTCAATCGTGCCCAGGTCATCGGTACTAGAATCGCCCTCTGCTCCTCAAGTAGTCTGGTGGCTGACCACCATCTCTTGGCCTCCCCCGCCAGCTTATACGTAGCATATAAGACTCTCTGCTCGTCGGTGTAGTGAAGTACTGTTAGAATCTTCTCCATTTCCTACAACCAATTCTCTACAACTGCAGGGTCAGCTACTCTAGAATGCTGGCGGGTTCATCTTTATAAATTTCTCTATAGTAACTCTCTGAGCTAGAGATGGGCCTCGACGCTCTCTAGAACTCCATGCTATCTCAACCATAACTTGCTGAGCCACACTAAGAAGCACAACATCTGAATCTCCACCCCCTACGCCAGAAGGACCCGCTCCATCATCACCACTGGCGTGAGCGCTACTGTCTCCTGGGTCCATCCTGCAAATATATAGAACACCGTTTCAAAATCTTATTTCCTATACAGACCCAAATTATTTCATTTAACTAAAACTTCAAATTTTCTATTAATCATCCCTCATTATCCTAATCCCACAATCCAATCCTCTAACCCATGGCTTTCATGAAATCGTCACCCGAGAAAAAACACATAAACCACCACGAAAATCCTGTATCTAGACCATAGAACAAAACCTCAAATCCTTTTTTTTGTATTCTGGTATTGTTTCCCGCTGCACTCTAGAGTCTACAGAACCTAGCAACCTAGGCTCTGATACCAAAATGTAACGACCTCAAAATTATATCATTATATATATATATATATATATATAATCATACCTATGCAACAGAAACATAAGTCATATATCCATATACACTATACAAAACCAGAATTTAGTACATACAGACTATGACCATAAAACATTTCCTTCCAGTATCATCTACCCCAAAAAACACAAAACTCTGTCTTAAACTCACCCTATAACCAGGGTAATCAAGAAATCTCTATCCGCGAGCCTGATTTGCTTGTATAACTGACTCACCAAAAAAATGTTAGAATAATAGGGTGAGTCGACGCTCAGTAAGTGAAAATATGCTATTACTAGTGTGTGGCGACTAAGTTACATATAAACTTTAAATAACATCTGAGCTGTAATAAAATGATAAATCTATAAAGCATATCTTACATTTTTCGCAGTCTAAAACATAACTGTGTCATCTAAGTTTTTCTACTTTTCATACTAGTAATATCATACTATATTCATCAAATACTGTGAAACTGTATACATATACGCAATTGTGCTTTTATCCCTGGAACTCTGTATGTCATGATTTGACCCCTCGTGACAGGGTTGTGTGGCCCGTAGGTAGGACTTAACCTGGTTGGCCCTCCAAGAAAGTCACTATACTCTACACTACCTCAGCCTGCATACTCTCCTAGGCGCGGGACTGGTTGCTACCTCGTCAAACTGGCCCTCTCAACCCAGCGAATTGGGGAGCCGCATACTCTCCGAGCACAGTTGACGGTACCCACACACTATCTGAGATATGTGGTTGCACTCTATCTATATTAGCAATGGTACCGTGCTTTATATTATGTATTTGTATCTGTATCTGTCTGTAATCTTTTTACAGGGACCTGATACTATATATATATACATATATACTCTTTTACTGTTTTCATCATGTTTCCAAAATAACCATAACACTATTAATCTGTACTGTAAATACTGTAATATCTGTAGCATCTTGATACTAATAACTGTATAATCTGTTTGTATAATCGATTTGTATACTCTGAGCATTATGAATTTTAGAAAAACATAGCTTTCTATATACTCTGTATTTACTGATCAGAATAAATATACGTATACTACTATATATATATATCTGTCTGTGTAATCTTTTGAATAAAACTGTACATGTATACGTATTCTGCCTGTATAAAATCTATAAATATCTAACTATATCTTCATAACTTGATGTACTAAAAAACTGTATAAAAACTCCAATGATCAGCTCTAGCAGACTTGTAGAAAACCTCGTTAGGAGCGTCGTGGTGGCCTCAGATCTTCAATCCGGCGAGCAACGGACTCGAAATCAAAGAGAGAAGGAGTGGGAGACGTTTTAGAGAGAGGGAATTTTATGCCAGTTTTCTACTGAAAAATCTGGGTTTTCACTATTTATAGCCCCGAATTCATTGACGAGACACGTCATCTCATCGACGAGTCTTTAAGGAATTTCGTTGACGAACTTCCTCCCTCGTCGATGAATTTTAGACTGCCCCACAAAACTAACTCGGTATTTTCTCATTGACGAAACGTATCCTCATCCACGTGCTCCTCTTATGTCCTTGTCGACGAATCCCCTGTGTTTGTCGACTGGAACCCTTCTATTTTTTCGGGTTATTACATTCTGTGTTTTTTCTAGAATGACGATTTCAGTAAAACCACGGTAAACCACTAATGGATTCGTGTCGGTGTGGTAGAACAGGCTTGGACCCATGAGAGTTGTAGTTAACATGATTAGTTTTCAATGATTGTGCTAACTGTGTATAGTATAGGAATTCTAAATCCAATTTTACTTTCAAAATGGAGCCCAAGGATAACAACTTGGATAGTGGTTCGAGGGGACTGCGAGTGATGAGTCTCCTTCTATGCCTTGGGGTTTTATGAGGGAAGTTATGCGGGAGATTGAGCGGAGTGTTAGGAGATGTGAACATTCTCCTACTGCTACGGGTTGTACTATAGAGAGTTTCGCCCGCATGCACCCTCCGACGTTTACGGGAGAACTCAATCAAATAGTAGCAGAAAACAGGGTGTAGAAGACCGGGAAGATATTAGAAGTTCTCCACTGCACTGATCAACAGAAAGTTCTCTATTCTACTTTTCAGCTAGCAGGAGAAGTGGAAAGATGGTGGATGGCGGTGAGTCTACTTGAGAAGCAGAGAGCTGGTCCATCCGGTATGACATGGAGTCGTTTCAAGGAGGTATTTTTTGAGAGATACTTCCCGACTTCCATTCGTGATGCGAAGGCTGATGAGTTCTCGAGCTCGACTCAGGGAACCCTAACAGTGCAGAGATATGCTGCCAGATATATTGAGCTATCTCATTTCGCGCCATATTTGATCTCAAACGAGTATGCAAAGGCTCGGAGGTTTGAGAAGGGGCTGAGGAAGGATATCCGCAGACTTGTAGGGATGCTGCAGATTTGAGAGTTCTCTGTTTTGGTGGATAAAGCCACCATTGTCGAGGCTAACCTCTGAGGCATGAGGTAGTACAGGAACAGGGGAAGAGGCCAGTATCTTCTAGTTCTCAGACTAGTCCTTAATAGGGATAGTGGAAAAAGAAGAAGAACTATGGTTCGTGTTATTGCTAGAATACCGAGCGGTAAGAGGTCTCAGGGGATCCATCCTCCGTACCATGTGCCACGTGTCGTAAATAGCATGATGGTGAATGCCAACCATTATGGGGTAACTGCTACAACTGTGGCAAATCGGGCCACATATCCCGAAACTGTCAAGCACCGAGGAGTAATATGCCTGCATAGAGCTAGAACAGTGGGAGTAATCAGATGCCTCTGGGGAACTATCAGGCAAACATGGCTCCGGAAAGGGTGTACTCCCTTACTCCAACTAATACGGAACACACTGGGAACATGGTGACAAGTACCATGTTATTGCTTTCGAATAGAGCTGTTGTTTTATTTGATTCAGGAGTAACCCATTCGTTTATATCTGCTAGTTTTGTGAAACTGTGTGGGGTTGAAACCGAAGTGATGGATAAATGGTTGTCGGTGGCTACATCGACTGGGAGTATTACAATCTGTAATAAAATGTTGGGAAACTGCCTAGTGGTTATTCAGGGAAGGCTGCTATCGAGGAACTTAGTAGTGTACGACATGTGCGGATTTGATGTCATACTGGGGATGGATTGACTATTCTCTAGTTATGCGGTGATTGATTGTCATAGGAAGGTAGTAGTGTTCAGATCTCCTAGGGAGCAAGAGTATGAGTTCGTGGGATTGTGTGTGCATTCGATGCCACATATCTTGTTGGCTATGCGGGCGAGGAGGTTACTCTTAGATGGATGTCAGGGGTACCTAAATTGTGTGAAAGAACCACCTCGGGATGATCTAAAACTTGAAAATATTCAAGTGGTTAGCGAATTTTTGGATGTATTCCCGAAAGACTTACCCGCTTTACCTCCTGATCGGGAGGTGGAATTCGCTATTGAGTTACTGCCAGGAAAGGCGCCAATTTCTAAGGCTTTATACCGGATGGCTCCAGTTGAACTTAAAGAGTTGAATGAGTAGTTGCAAGAACTACTGGACAAGGGCTTTATCCGACCTAGTGTTTCATCCTGGGGAGCTCCAGTATTTTTCGTGAAGAAGAAAGACGGGTCGATGCGAATGTTCATTGATTACCGTGAGATAAACAAGGTAACAATGAAGAACCAATACCCATTGCCTCGTATAGATGATCTATTTGACTAGCTGCAGTGAACGCGGGTCTTTTCGAAGGTCGATCTATGGTCAGGGTATGATCAGGTGAAAGTTAGGATGGAGGATGTTGTGAAAATCGCTTTCCAAACCAGATATGTTCACTACGAGTTTCTAGTCATGCCTTTCGGGTTGACTAATGCCCCGACAGTATTTATGGACCTAATGAACAGGGTTTTCCATGAGTACCTAGATCAGTTTGTAGTAGTGTTCCTCGACGATATTTTGGTATATTATAAGAGTTCGGAGGAGCACAAAAACCATCTGAGGTTGGTACTTCAGGTTCTACGGGAGAAGAAGTTGTATGCTAAGTTGAAGAAATGTGAGTTCTGGCTGAATTAGGTTGTGTTTCTAGGCTATGCCATGTCGAAGGGTGGTATCTCAGTTGCTCCTAGTAAGATAGAGGTGGTGGTTGACTGGGTGAAACCGAAAAGCGTATAGGATGTTCGGAGTTTCCTAGGACTGGCTGGGTATTACCGACAGTTCATGGAAGGATTCTCTAAGTTATCTAGCCCTTTGACACGGTTGACAAGGAAGGGTGTGAGATTTGACTGGATGGATGAGTGTGAGCAGAGTTTCCAGGAGTTGAAGCACTGACTGGTCACTACTCTAGTTTTAACCATCCCATCTAGGGATGGTGGTTTTGTGATTTACAGCGACGCATCGCTGAAGGGCTTGGGATGTGTGTTGATGCAAGAGGGGAAACTAATTGCTTATGCTTCTTGGCAACTCAAGGAGTACGAGAAGAATTACCCTACACATGTTCTGGAGTTGGCAGCGGTAGTGTATGCGTTGAAGATCTGGAGACACTACTTGTATGGGGAACAATGTGAGATATTCACGGACCACAAGAGCCTCAAATACTTTTTCATGCAAAAGGAGTTGAACATGAGGCAGAGAAGGTGGCATGAACTGATAAAGGACTACGATTGCACTATTAGCTATCATCTGGGGAAAGCTAACGTGGTAGCTGATGCATTGAGTCGGAAGTTAGAGCATGCGTTAGTATCTACAGTAGTAGGTCAACATCATATCAAATGGGATCTGAAAAGTCTTGGCGTGGAGTTGGTAGATGGTAATCATTAGGCTTTCATTGCTAACTTGGAGATCCAGCCGACATTATTTAAGAGGATTAAAGCCACGCAGGCTAATGATGCGGAGTTAGTCGAGGTTGTAGGGAATGTGTAGTAAGGGTTGGCTGCATATTTTAACATCTCTGAAGGAGATGTGCTGATGTTTGGGACTAGGTTGTGTGTTCCAAACAACGAGGGGATAAGGAGGACCATTCTGGAGGAGGCGCATCATTCTTTGTACACGGTACATCCGGGTAGTACGAAAATGTATCAGGATTTGAGCAAGTCCTTCTAGTGTAGTGGTATGAAACAGGAGATTACGCGATTTGTGGAGCAATGTCTGACGTGTCATTAGGTAAAGGAGTAGAGATTGCGCAAGCCCTATTTTATAAAATCCAAATTGGGCCAATCTGATTTCAAAGCCTAAACTTAAGCCCATTCCAACTTTCAAAACCCAGAGGCCCACTTCTAACTTGGTGAACCAGACCTAGTCCAAAAGACACCCCTTAACCCCCACGTGCCAAGCCACACATGTGACTCAACCCACTCAGGTTTACCCGAGCCCACAACTCACCGGTTTGACTCGCACGAGTCAACTTGGGTACCTCTCACCTAGTCAGAGACGGTTAAACTTGTCTCTGTCCCCAATCTGCAACTTCACCATAATCAAAAACTGAACCCTTACACCTCACCATCAACACACATTACATAGCTGACATTCGATCAACGCCATGCAAATCACACACATCACTGTATTTTTCGTAACAAAAATAAAAAACAAGAAGTGCAAATAAAAAGAAAAGGGAGGAAGTTTGTGCTCATCTGGAAACATGAGGTTTAGCTCGAATCTTCTCATCCAATTCTCAATCGAACTCTCCTAGGGTTCCTTGAACGAACCATGAGTCGAGCTTAGAAGCACTTCACTAGTCCTCACCTAGTGGAAAGTCTTTGAGATAGAGTAAATCTCATAAAAAGAGAAGGCACAATCTCAAAGGTAAAGAAGGGTTGCAGAGGATTCTAGGGTTTCACGGGGCTTCGGGATGGGGTTTGAAGCTCAGGAGGAGACAGAAAGGGAAGAAAAGAGGAGATGAAATCGTTGCAGGGATTAGGGTTTTTAATTTCAGAAGCTTAAGAACGAGAAGGTGTAGAGAGAAAGTTAGGTTTTTTGTTCAGATTTACATAAAAGGAAGAAGGAAATTTTTTTAAAGACCTTAGGGTTTCTGAGTTGTAGAGAAGAGAGTGAAAGACATAGGAGAGAAGGGGGAGGCTTCGAATGAGACTGAGAAAAGAGACAAAAGAGAAAAATTGAAGTTTAAATACGTTTTGCCTCGGGACTATCCGATTTGAACACGTGGTGCAAATTTGGCTGTTCTATCATAAAAGCCACGTGTTCCTATCATCACCACTCAAGGTGCGTATCTTGCAAACATCTAGGATCAGGGCAAGTTAGCGATCCATGTGCTACTCGTTCCCCATTGCGTGATCATGACTTCTTCATATGGTTGAGATTTGCCGACGTCAGTAAGCCTGACGTGTCTCCCTAGCCCCATTAGATCTCTGACCCCCGTTGACGGTCCGAATCACCCGCGTCAGAAGCCATCATTAACACCTGCATGTATCATCACTTAGAGGCCGACACGTGGCGGCCTTGTCCACCGGTAATAAATGCACGAGCCGCCTTGTTCCCTGGCTGTTAGATCTCCACTCATGGACGGCTTAGATAACACCACCTCATCCATTCTCACTCCTCCATCGGATGAGTGACACATGGGCTGCCTTTTCTCCACACACACAAGTAGAGTAGTGTGCTACCCAGAGTTGTCCGATCAGCATCCCCCAGCGACGTCCACGATCAGGTCACGTCACCAATCCCTGCGCATATGCATCTCCTTCTTATCGCATGACACATGGCCCCATGGTCCTGACCTGGACCTTAAATTGGTATTTCACAAACCTATCAAAGTTTGACCAGTCTACCCCCCTAAACCAGGATACACTAGTTCTTCTTTTTTCCCCTTTTCTTTATTTTTAATATTTCAAATAAATTCTTTTTAAATCCATTAAATTCACAAAATTCCAATAAAAAATCATAAAAATATCGAAAAAAATCCCAAAAATATAGAAAATTCAGGAAAAATCCTAAAAAATGTTTTTAACTTGATTTTCATTGTTTTTCGCTTAATTACCTTTTTCTTATTCCGGAATGGTTTGAAAAAAATATAAGAAAAATTATTATAAAAATTCAAAAAAATATCAAGAAAATACAAAAAATATTTTTGAGTTGAGAAACTCATTTTTTATCCTTAAGTAAAATTCAAACATCCCATAATACTACTTCTCATTTAAAAATTTCAAAAACCCCGGGAGTGTACTTTGTACACTATTTTCCTGATTTTTCAATCCCGATGATTTCAAAGGAAGGCATGAATTCTTCAAAATACGATATGCCTTGGTTTTGAGGGAATACCTATATAGTGCCCCCATTTTTCGATTTTTGGAAAGGATTAATCTTAAAGGCTTATTACATTTAATTTATGGGATGATCTACGATTAATTAGGTACCATTCGTAAGGACGGATGCCTAGGGGGTGCTCATACTTTCCCCTCGGGTAATCGAACTCCGGAGCTTAACTCTGGTAGTGTAGGCCGATTCTACCTTTTACCGAGTAATAATCAAGTGTTCTAACCACACTTCAAAAAGTTAGTGGTGACTCCATACACATTGTTTTTTCCATGAAAATATATTTTTTCAAAATTCACCCTATTTTTCCCAGTTCGCAGCCGCACCCATGCGTGTTTGGCAAGTCTAGGACGTCACGACAATGAGAATATTGAAATGTGATATATATACTATTATGAGATGAGATATGAATACTAAAATGTGAATATTGCAATGTGAATACTGGAATGTGAATATGGATATGTGAACATTGCAATGTGAATATTGAAATGTGAATGTTGAAATGTGGAAACAAGAACCCTGATGGATGGTTGTTGATAAAGAGCACAATACAGTTGCTAGTGAGGTGTTAGTGCAACCACACGGTCTAGTGAAGGGTGTCACGTGAGAGTCGATTGAGCCAATAAGAAGGGTAGTTTTGCCTCCTGGAGTCTAGACCTGGGTAGGTAGGTCAATCGTACTACTGATGAACAGGTAGAGTTTTTTTTTTTTTTTTTTATCTAACTGGGTAGGCCAACTGCGGTTTAGATCCATCTTTTGGGTCACACAACCTTGACCATAGGGGAAAGCACGGCATGGAGAACATCCTTAAGGCAGTCATAAGTTACAGACAACACATGGATGGGTTACCGAGGACACTCATGAGCTAGATGTGAAATGGAAATGAGAAATGAAAGAGCATAAGTTTAATAACATAAATAATTAGGATGAAGTAAAACTCTTCGCTTGAGGGCTCACTAAGTAAGGTGAGTGCCCTGATAAGTTTTAGTTGCAGTCTCATTCGAGTTAATCAGGCAAGGTTACAAACGATATCAGAGTAAAGGGGAACTACATGTATGGGCATGTAATCTCCCCTATCCTTGGGTACTTTCACTGATAAATATGGGTTGCATGTGAATGAGTTTGAAAAATGGAATTAAAGCTTATAAAAGCTTATGTTTTATATCTATGTGGTTATGAGTATAATTGGTATATTTTCTCAAGTGGTATTATCATTAAAATGAGTATATTTTGATATAATGAAACTCATACTGCCACACATTGTAAATAATTTATTTCATCTTATTAAGATATGTCTCACCCAAATATCTAAAAATTACAGAGAACCGTGAAAAACCAGGGGATAGAGCTCCAAGATAGAGTGGAGCTGGAATCCTGATAGACAAGGTGAGTGTTTTGAGCTAGGGATGTATGATTCCCCTAGAGTTTTGGTTGATTTTTGGGGATGTGTTAGAAATGTATGATTCCCCTAGAGTTTTTGGTTCATTTTTGAGGATATGTTAGATATATATATATATATACGGACGGTTAGAACTTTGGTTATTTGTATTTTGAATGGTTTATAAATATTAACTTCTGTTATTAGGGCTGTTTGTATGACTTTCACCCGACACCCACTTCGGGTTGGGTTACGTTTTAATGGTGTCAAAGTTTTTGACATGGTCAATGTTTGATTAATATTTATTATTTATTTGAGAAAAAATGGTATAAAAATCGAGGTATTACATTTTGGTATTAGAGCCTAGGTTGCTAGGTTCTACTAACTTTAGTAAACAACAGAATACAATACCAAAGTATAGGAATGAATTGTGAGGAGAATAGGAGATGGGTAGATTGATATATGAGTTAGTGATTGTTAGAGGATGGGATTGGAGTCTACGGTTCTATCTTGCGACCTGGAGGTAGGAGTTTTGTGGTTGTTTTTGTGATTTTCCTGGGGTGACGACTTCAGGAAAACCATAGTAAACTATCGCTAGTTCTTGTCTTTGAGTGGTAGGACTGGATTCTAAATTGGAATTAAGGATGTTAAATAGTTATAGAAGATTATTTTATGGGTCTTAGCTTGCTGAGTGTATTAGTTGTGTTATGAGGATAGAATTCTAAGACTGTTTTATATCATTTTCAGGATGGAACCTGGAAGTAGTAGTGCATATGCTGGAGGTGATGATGCAGGGCCTTCAAGTATGGGTGGCGGAGACCCTAACGTTGTATTATGTAGTGTCACCCAACATGTGATGGCAGAGATGGCTAGAGGTTCAGGGGAGCGGAACTGCATGATTGAACATTTCACGGGTATGAAGGCTCCGTCGTTTTTCCGAGGGGCTAACCCAGTAGTAACTGAGGATTGGGTCTAGGATATAAAGGATATGTTGGCATTTCTTCTGTGCACAAATGAGCAGAAGGTATTATTTGCAATGTTTAAATTGATTGGGGAAGCTAAAAACTGGTGGAGATCGGCAAGACTGTTAGAGGAGTAGAGACCGGAGCCTGTAGTGGTGACGTGGAGCCACTTCAAGGAATTATTTTTCGAGCGGTACTTTCCCGCTACTATTAGAAGTGCAAAAGTAGATAAATTTTTGCACTTGATGCAGGGGCAGATGATGGTACAATAGTATGCAATTAGATTTATTGAGCTGTCCTGGTTTGCCCCATACTTGGTGCCTGATGAAGAAAAGAAGGCAAAGAAATTCGAGGAGGGCCTGAGACAGAGTTTGTTCGAGCATATTGTAGGCTTCCAGACCCAAATTTTTTCATAGATAGTGGATAGAGCTGCAGTGATTGAGAGTGACCTACAGAAAGGCTTTGTGGCACAGAGTTAGAGAAAGAGGCCCATGCCTCCAGATTTTCAGGTAGGGTCCAGTTGGGGGTCATGGAGGAGGCAGGATAACAGAGGAGGTTGGAGATAGGGGATGGGAGATTGAGCAGTACAGGACAGACCGATGCCCCTCTTTGTCCTATATGCTATTAAAGACACCCAGGAGAGTGCCGGGTTAAAGAGATGATATGTTACCGATGTTATTAGATAAGCCATATGGCAATGGATTGCTGAGCACCGCTAGTGAATGCGCCTGCTCCTAGACCATATTGAGGAGGTCACCAGGCACCCCGAGGCGGTCAGCAGAGGAATACTGTCCTAGCACGAGTCTATGCGCCTACACCGGGAGATGCTGAGGAGGCAGTAGATGTCATGACAGGTACTATTTCAATACTGTCATATAAAGCTACTGCCTTGTTTGATTCAAGGGTGACTCATTCTTTTATCGCCCAGGAATTTATTAAATTTTGTGGGATAGAAACTCAGTCGCTAGATATCAGTTTGTTCGTTTTTATGCCGAATGGGGTTGTAATGTTAGATAAGAAGGTACTCAGGAATTGTCCAGTCTGTGTTCAAGGGAGGTCTTTATCAGCTAACTTGGCAGTCTTAGATCTGTATAGGTTCAAAGTGATTTAAGGGATAGACTGACTAGCTGCCCACTATGCCAGTATTGACTGCCATCAGAGAGAGGTAGCGTTCAGATCTCTAGAAAGACAAGAGTTTAGACTTGTGGGATCATGTGTGCGCGCCCCACCACAATTGTTATTCGCCATTCAGGCGAGGGGATTATTGCTGGAAGGTTGTCAAGTATATTTGGCCTGTGTGAAAGAGGTGTTGGAATGGGAGTTGAGGTTAGAGGATATCTCGGTAGTGAGGGATTTTCTAGATGCATTTTTCGAGGATTTTCCGGGACTACCTCCTGATCGTGAGGTAGAGTTTACAATTGATCTAATTCTAGGGATAGTGCCGATTTCAAAAGTGCCATATAGAATGGCACCGACGGAATTGAAAGAATTGAAGGAACAATTGCAGAAACAGTTAGACAAGGGATTTATTCGGCCCAACGCATCACCCTGGGGAGTGCCGGTATTATTTGTGAAGAAGAAAGATGGGTCGATGAGAATGTGCATTGACTACAAAGAAATTAATAAAGTAACCACCAAGAATAAGTACCCGCTTCCCCGCATCGATGATTTGTTTGACCAGTTATAAGGGACATAGACATTCTCTAAGATTGATATATGGTTTGGGTACCATCAGGTGAAGGTCAAGGGGAAAAATGTTCTAAAGATAGCATTCAGGACTCGGTATGGCCATTATGAATTTCTGCTCATGTTGTTTGGGTTAACAAATGCTCCTGCAATGTTTATGGATCTGATGAACAGGGTCTTCCACCAGTATTTAAACCAGTTTGTGGTGGTACTTATTGATGACATACTAGTGTATTCAAAGAGCCTAGAGGAGCACGAGGAACATCTGAGGATAGTGCTTCAGGTGTTGAGAGAAAGAAAATTGTATGCTAAATTCAAGAAGTACGAGTTTTGACTGAAGTAAGTTACTTTCCTTGGACATGTGGTATTAAGGGGTGGTATTTCAGTGGCTCCAAGCAAGATCGAGGCGGTGATGGACTGGGTACGACCTAAAAATGTACAGGAAATCAAAAGTTTCTTGGGATTGGCTAGGTACTATTGCAGATTTGTTGAAGGCTTCTTTAAATTATTGGGTCCTTTGGCAAGATTGACTAGGAAAGGTGTGAAGTTTGAGTGGTCTGATGAATGTGAGTGGAGTTTCCAAGAGTTGAAGCAGTGACTCATCACTGCACCAATTTTGACGATTCCTTTAGGAGAAGAGGGTTTTGTAATTTACAGTGATGCATCACATAAAGGGCTTAGATGTGTTCTAATGCAGAGAGGAGAGTGATAGCATATGCCTCCCGACAGCTGAAAGAATATGAAAAGAATTACCCTACCTATGATCTGGAGTTAGTAGCGGTGGTTTATGCATTGAAAATTTGGAAACACTATCTGTATGGGGGTAGGTGTGTGATTTTCGTTGATCATAAGAGTTTAAAATATTTCTTCACACAGAAAGAATTAAACATGAGGCAGAGGAGATGGTTGTAGCTAATAAAAGATAAAGGCTAATGTGGTAGCTGATGCTCTGAGCCGGAAATAAGTGGGAGCAGTAGTATCTGCAGTGGTGATGTAGCATCTGATCTAGATAGATTTAGAAAGGCTCGGTGTAAAACTTCTAAAGGGCAATCATCAGGCATTTATTGCCAATTTGATATCATAGCCGACCTTATAAGAAAGAATTAAAATTGCTCAGCTAAAAGACGCAAAATTAATAAAAATTATAGAAAAAGTACAGGATGGTTAGGAGGAAGATTTCAGTATCTCAGGCAATGGAGCCTTGAGGTTCCGTACCAAGTTGTGTGTACCTACCGACACTGTGATTAAGAAAGTTATTATGGTGGAAGCACACCAATCCCTGTATATTGTACACCCTAGTAGCACTAAAATGTACAAGGATCTTCGGGAATCTTTTTGGTGGAGCAACATGAAGAAAGAGATTGCTAAGTTTGTAGTACAGTGTTTGACATGCCAGTAGGTGAAAGCTGAGCATCAGAGACCGGTGGGATCATTGCAGCCACTTCACATTCCTAAGTGGAAGTGGGAGCACATATCGATGGATTTTATCACAAGATTACTGCCAACATTGCATAGACAAGATGCCATTTGGGTAGTCGTAGACCGATTGATGAATATTGCCCATTTCCTTCCTATCAGAGCTAACTACTCCTTGAGCAGATTGACAGAAGTGTACATTCAAGAGATAGACTCCATGGCGTGCCAGTGTCCATAGTTTCAAACCGAGACCCATGGTTCACATCTCATTTTTGGAGGAGTTTGCAAGGAGCCATGGATTCTCAGTTGTTGCTCCTCAGCACGACATTTTATCGTCAGATAGATGGGCAGACGGAGAGGAACATACATATACTGGAGGATATGCTACGAGCATGTATGCTAGACTTCGGGGGTAATTGGGTACAGTTTATACCACTGGTTGAGTTTGCTTATAATAACAACTATCAAGCTAGCATTGGAATGACACCGTATGAGACGTTATATGGTAGGAGGTGCTGATCCCCGTTGTACTAGGATGAGATTGGGGAAAGACAGATTTTGGGGCTAGAGTTGATACAGCAGACTTATGATAAAGTTAGGCTCATCAGAGACAGGATAAAAAAAGCATAGAGTTGGTAGAAAAGTTATGCAGAATACTCACCGGCGAGAGTTAGAGCTTGACGTAGAAGATCACGTATTTCTGAAAGTGGCACCAATGGAAGGAGTTATGAGATTTTGGAGGAAGGTTAAACTGAGGCCTAGGTATATTGGACCATTCAAAATTTTTTAAAGAGTGGATCCAATTGCCTACAGATTGGTGTTACCATTGGTTTTGTCTAGAATCCATGACGTATTTCACGTTTCCATGTTGAGGAAATATGTCACGGATCCCTCCTATGTGATCAGTTATGAGGCACTGGAGCCTAATGATGTCTTATCTTATGAAGAGGTGCCAATGCAGATTTTAGACTAGAAGGGACAAGAGTTGTGTACAAAGAGCATTCCACTGGTAAAAGTGTTATGGTGCAATCATGCAGTAAAGGAAATTTCATGGGAACTAGAAGAACAAATGGGCCAGAGATACCTATACTTGTTCAGTGGGACCCAAGGTTGAATTGGGAAAAAGAAAGCGAATAACAAGGTATGTATTTTGATTTGTATAGTATAGGATAGGTAGTGTTTTGGTTTTGATTATGAATGGTTTTGGGGGAGTTTTCCTTTTATGCATATGATTGTAATCTCTCAAGACCGTAAATGTAACCATGGTATTCCTCCACCATAAGTGAGGGTAATTAATAAAATTGAGATGTTCTCTGTAAGGATGAAAAGGGTGATGAATAGCAATTTCGAGGATGAAATCTTATAAGAATGGGAGAATATAGAGACTCGAAAAATTTAATTAATGAAAGTAATAAAAGAAAAGAAATGAAAGAGAAGGAAAAAGGAAAAATGGGGATCAGCAAGGGTTCATCGACGAACCAATGGTCCTTGTCGATGAATGTCCCTCTAGGTCTCGTCAACGAAGTACACATGTCTCTTTGACGAGAAGATACCAAGATTCATGGAATTTCAGAGAATTTAAGGTTCATCTACGAACCAAACTCCTCGTTGATGAAGTGTCTTTATTGGCTCGACGATGAATCACTTTAACTCGTCGACGAAGCCTGACCTATAAATAGGTCTTCCGTCACTTTTAACGTGATTTCTCTCTCTTTTTCTGTCTCTACCCTACGGCCCTAACTCCCTCTCTCTTCAATTTTCGCTCCGTCTAAACTCGTTTTGATGATTAGAAGGTATCACGAGATTCATGGGGAGATTTTCTACAACTTAGCCGAGCAGATTGTTGATTTGGAGTTCTTGTGCACCACTCCAAAATCAGGGTAAGTAAGGTATTTTTGGGTTTAAGTATTTATTTGGAGTATATAGGGCCTAGGAAGTGTTAAATGAGAAATATTCTGGGAGATGAATTGATTGATTTGGGAAAAATTTGAATTTTAGGGTTTTGAGTTTTGGAAGCCGCTAGCGTAGGATTTGGGTTTTTAACGAGCCTCTTAGTGTAAGTCAGATAAGAGGAATAAATTATAATAGTTATTTTGAGAACTACTGGTTGAATTAATATGTGAAAATGAGAATATGATATTTTGTCTGAAATTATTATGATATGAATATCAAATAAAGTTGTGTGGCATATGAGTCATACTAAATTGTGATGTTTTGAGAATTGAAATATATGAAATGATGAATTATGTTATATCAACGTGTATTTAGTTGGGAAGTGATGGAATATGAAATATGAATATAGAAATATTTTCTATGATAAATGGGGAAATATGAAATGATGATATGTTTTATTGAGAAACGTTGAAATACGCGAAATGAGATATATACTATTATGAGAATGGAATGTGTATTGAAAGATGAGAAAGAACCAAGAAATGATGAGAATATTGAAATGCGATAAATATATATACTATTATGAGATGAGATATGAATACTGAAATGTGAATATGAAAATATGAATATTGTAATGTAAATACTGCAATGTAAATATTGAAATGTGAATACTGGAATGTGAATATGGATATGTGAACATTGCAATGTGAATACCGAAATGTGAATACGAAATGTGAATGTTGAAATGTGGAAATGGGAACCCTAGTGGACGGTTGTTGATAAAGAGCACGATACCGTTGCTAATGAGGTGTTAGTGCAACCATACAATCTCGTGGAAAGTGTGACATAATAATCGATTGAGCCAATAAGAAGGGTAGTTTTGCCATATAGAGTCTGGACCAAGGTAGGCAGGCTAATCGTGCTACAGACGGATAGGTAGAGTTTTTATTTTGATCTAACCGGGTAGGCCAACAACAGTTTAGATCCAACCTTCGAGCTGCACAACCTTGACCATGGGGGGAAGCATGACGTGGAGAATATCCTCAGGCTAGCCATGAGTTACAGACGACCCATGGATTGGTTACCGAGGACACTCATGGGCTAGATGTAAAATGGAAATGAGAAATGAAAGAGGGCGAGTTTAATAACATAAATAATTAGGGCGAAGTAAAACTCTTCGCTTGAGGGCTTACTGAGTAAGGTGAGTGTCTTGATAAGTTTCAGTTGCAGCCTCACGCGAGTTAATCAGGCAAGGTTACAAACGATATAAGAGTAGAGGGGAGCTACATGTATGGACGTGTAATCTCCCCTATCTTGGGTACTTTCGCTGATAAATATGGGTTGCATGTGAATGAGTTTGAAAAATGGAATTAAAGCTTATAAAAGCTTCTGTTTTATATCTATATGGTTATGAGTATAATTGGTATATTTTTCTCAAATGGTATTATCATTAAAATGAGTATATTATGATATAACGAAACTCATACTGCCACACACTATAAATAATTTATTCTGTCTTACTGAGATGTGTCTCACCCAAATATTGAAATATTTCAAGGAATCATGATAGACCAGGAGAGGGGAGTTGGTACCCTGATAGACAAAGTGAGTGTTTTGAGCTAGGGATGTATGATTCCCCTAGAGTTTTTGGTTGATTTTTGGGGATGTGTTAGATATGTATGATTCCCCTAGAGTTTTTGGTTTATATTTGGGGAAGTGTTAGATATATATATATATATATATATACGGATGGTTAGAATTCTAGTTATTTGTATTTTGAATGGTTTATAAATATTAACTTCCGCTTTTAGGTTTGTTCGTATGACTGTCACTCAACACCCATTTCAGGTTGGATTATGTTTAAATGGTGTCAGAATTTTTGACGTGATCGATGTTTGATTAATATTTATTATTTATTTGAGAAAAAAATGGTATGAAAATCGAGCCGTCACAGTTATATACAACTTTTACAGAACCATGATTACATACAGCTTTTACAGAACCATGATGTATAATTATTACAAAACTATGATTTACAGTATATATAGAATCATGGTATTACCTGTTTATACAAAATAATAGTTATTACAGTTTATACAAAAATCATTGTAAAACAGTAATATACAAACATAGTATTGTATAGTATCAGAACCTTGATGGACCAGAGCAGATTACAGAGTACGATACCGTAGCTATACAGTATAGATAGTGCAACCACACATCTCAGATAGAGTGTGGATTATTCAATTGATTGTGCCTAGAGGAGAGACGAAGGCTCCCTGGCACCATAAAAAAAAAAAAACCTCCAAAAAGGACAATTCAACCCACTGTCCTTGCCAATGACCAACATATACCATCAACTAGCCTCCCATGGCAAGATTACTCCAATGCCTCTAGCTGTACGGCCATCTTTGAAGTGGCACAATCCCAAGGTATCATGTGAATTTTATATGAATGCCCCTAGTCATCCCACAAAAAGG
Source organism: Malania oleifera (assembly GCF_029873635.1). Classification (NCBI taxonomy): domain Eukaryota; kingdom Viridiplantae; phylum Streptophyta; class Magnoliopsida; order Santalales; family Ximeniaceae; genus Malania; species Malania oleifera. The sequence continues at coordinate 57,225,470 of NC_080420.1, read as the reverse complement.
TGCAAAGCACTTTGACACCAGTTATAGGATTTAATAGATGCCAAGGTCTTACAGCTCTAAAAAAATCTTTTGAAGGAGGCACAAGTGTAAGGATTAGCTCACCACAAAATTTGGGAGACCATTTAATAAACATGATTGAGCAAATAGTTGAAAAGGCCTAGGAGGCAAGATCAAGCAGGTACTTGATGGAGGCCACTAGCTTAGAGAAAAGGGTGGAAGTGGTGGAACAAACATTGACTCAGGTATTGATCGAGGTAAGTGGAAACAACGCTTGTAATGTTGGTGAGGGACTGAAGCTAGTTGGCATGGCCAATCTTGATAAAATGGTCGAGGCTATGGAAAAGACTTAGGCAAAGCTTGTGGTTGTACAGGCCATTAGAAGGACAAAATATTAAACTAGTAAACAAACTCAGTCAAACGTCTAATGTAATAGCTCTAAATTGTGGGTCCAAGTCTGGTAGGTAGGAGAAACAGAAGCAGCAGCACCAGCGGCAGCAGAGGAAGGACGAGGGATCCAGCAGCAGCAGTTGTCTGGCCCGCCGCCCCCTCCCTCCCCCCTTCCGCCTTGCCCAGGTCTCTCTCTCTCTCTCTCTCTCTCACGTCTATGTATCTCTCTGTTAAGCCATCATCACCAGAGCTCGCTCATACTCATACCAGAGGTTTTTGTTTAGCCGCAAAACGCCCATAAAGCACTCTATTACCCACAAACGGGTGTTTTGGAGGGAGAGGAAACCATGGCCATTGAGTGTCTCGTCCTCGGTAAAAATATCCCTTTCCCTTGTCTTTCAATTTTCTACCTCATGTTGTCTACTGAAACTCAAGCTTCGATAGCTTATGGCCGCCATCGTAGTTGGGGTGCTGATATGCTATGTGCAGGTGCAGGACAGGAAGTGGGGAAGAGTTGTGTGGTAGTTTCGATCAATGGAAAGAGAATCATGTTCGATTGTGGGATGCATATGGGCTTCCTTGATCATCGCCGCTTCCCCGATTTCTCCCTCATCTCCGAGTCTGGAGATTTTGATAACCACCTCACCTGTATCATCATCACCCATTTGTATGTTTGCATCTCTCTCTGTCTCTGTTACAGCTCATAAATTTGCTCAGTGCTACCCAATTGAAGTTCATTTATGCATACCATTGGAATACTAGAAAATGCTGACAATATATGGATCGGTTAATATTTGTTATTTTAAGGATAAATTACACGGCTAGTATCTAAAGTTTCACTGGAATGCTAGATTGCAAATTACTCCTGAACTGTAAGCATGGCTTTATTTATTTATTTATTTATTTATTTTTTTAACGAAGAAAGAGATTGTATTAAGATAGCAGAATAAATTGCAATCTAAAAGATAGGACATAAATCCTTAATAAGAAAACAAAAACAACAAAAGAAGATTAATTGGAAGAACCAGATAACAAAGCCTCTTTTTGAACCCTTCCCATTATAATACACTGAGCACTGCAGGTTAGCCAATTCTTGCTGTCCCTTCTTCATCTTGCTTTTAGCCCCATCTGAACAAACTTCATACCTCCAGTATCTGACAATCATGGACCCATCTTATCTGTTGAGCTTCTAAGTCCTTCCCAATAATCTCCTCCGCAGGAGTAGGTAGAATTCCATCCTCACACTGCAGCTCCTTACTCATTTCATCATCCTTGAACGCCTGAACACCCTCCAAACTTTCCATATGGATGAGCATTCTATTAATCTTCAGGTAGATCAGACAAATTAGAGTCATATCCACATCGTTCCCAGAATTCATCCAGAAGCAGACCACATCATGAACAAACTGACTGGTACCATCTGTTTCATTATTTGACACGTCATCCCGTTTTTTGTTCTCCTTTCCTTTGCTATCCCTCTTATCTGTATTCCCCTTTTTACTACTCAAAGAGCCCACAATACACAAGCTACCTTCTGGCTTTGTATTTTTTTCATCTTCCATCGTAATCACCTCAGTTGGATTCAAAATCTTTTACCATAGCTACCTTCTGGCTTCTTATTTTTTTAATCTACCATAGTAATCACCTCAGTTGGATTCAAAATCTTTTACCATAGCCACCTTTTGACTTCTTATGTTGTTAATTTTTTTTTTTCAATTTCTATCATAATCACCCCATTTGGATTCAAAATCTTTTTCCATATCCACACCTGCCTGCCCAGCGCCCCAATGAACTTTAACCTTATTGCTAGTATCATTTTCACAAAACTTCCCTTACCATTGACCTTCCACTGCATCATCACCTTTTCCCTGAAACTTCCCCCCACGCTGCACCTGCCCCAAACACCATTTCATTACGATGGCAGCCCTCTTCCACTGATGATACAGAGACGTCAGCCTGCCTCCCACCTTATTCTCACTCTTCTTCAATTGGGAATCAAATCCAGTAGAATTGCAAGAATGAGTGCTCCCTAAGTGGATACCTGATTGCTGCATTGTGCCCCTATTATCCTTTGGTCCAATAGTCCTCTTTAAGTAAAGCAGAGTTGTGGGCCTTATTTAAAAACCTTACAAATTGGGCTTCAATATTTACCAATTGGGCAGGCTCTTTGGCCTGATCCGAATCAGAAAAGAGTCCAAAATTAGCCAACTTACACATTAAAGGGCCTAAATCTAAATCAATTTTGAACCAGGCCTAGACCAACCCGTCCTTAACCCTTGAGTAAGCCTGCTGGAAACCCTGGCCACCTGAATCTTGTGCCGTTGTATATTCTTGTCATTCTTTATTCATACATGCTTCACCACTTCACTACACCTAGAGCAAACAAGACCATTTTTGGACAACACAACTTCCTTCCATGAGCGGACTCCTTCTTGCACAATAGATGCTGTGTCACGTGGTGGCAAGATCCAAGGCCAAAAAATCACCTTTGCGTTAATTTGCCAAATATTTGATGGATTCACGCCTGTACAACGACAAGACTACAACAAATCCTGTTTGTACACTCATGGAAACACCTTTAGATCCATTAAGTGTTCAAATCTTGTGACATGACTGCCCTTGAGGGTAACCCTTATCCCCAAACACTAATGATAACTCTCATACCCATAGCACGATCTTCGTGTGAGTGTATTGGCCAATGGCCACTAACCACACATAAGACGAGGGAAGTGACACCTTACATTACTTAAGACAGACATACGAAGGTTCAAGTCCCTTGATTGGTATAACACAACATCATCTACAGGTAAACTTGGCCAAAATGGATAACCTCTGTGTTGGGAGTGATGTGCAACACCATTTTGTAATGGGTCTTCCATGAGGCTCCCAATCCCATTTGAGAGCTTGAGACAACACTTGAGGATGTCAAGAGCCTGTCCCTAAGTGAACCATGGGATCCCACAACCACTTAGTGCTTGAAGGGACATTGTGGGATGCTTATCTGTTATTACCCCTAAAGATAAAAATCTTTTTGTACTTTTCTTTCTTTAGCATGGGTAACCGTTCGAGGATCTAAAGATTAATACTTCACTTGGCCAAGAAAATCATTGTAGTAACTATATGGATTTGCCATAGAGACGTAGCAACACTCTTGATACATATATGACAACTCCAAAATCGAATCCATGTTTATAAGGAGTTACTTCCAACATACATTTGCATGCTCATTGTTTCTTTTTAAGGTTACCCATACAACCTTTTTGCATGTATCACAGATGCAAGAATGCAAGAATGTAAGACTGCGACATTTTCCCTCACTCCATATCATCAACATCGTCATTGATCAAAACACACATTGATCTTCAGATAAAACTTCAACAACTCGAGGAAAATAACACTTGAACAACACGATTCTCCTAGCCAATCCCAACGAGCACACTCTATAACATTGTTTCCCTGAACTTAAATCTTCTAGAAGACCCTTTGTCACTCATTCTCAAGCCTAAAATCATCTTCAAAACAAGGCCTGAATTGGTTTTTAGCTTCCTTTGAAAAGGACATCTTGATCTCCAATTCCTCAATGAAGTAGCAACATCCAAGAAAACTCATCCAACCCATTCTCCTTAAAAAATCCTTAATACGGATCCTTTTTTTTTCCTTGTACCTCAATAATCGAAAACACCCACAGTAACCAATTATTTGATTCATTGATGCAAACACCCTCCCAAGCTTGACCTCAAATCTTGACATCAACAAAGATACACCGTTTTTGACCCAAGGAAAGTCAATTTAAGATGCCATCGAAGTGATGGCTCCCTTACTACAATTTGCATCTAGAGGCCCTTACAAGATCCGAACTCTTGGAGGCCCAACACCATCCATCCCCAACAAAGTTCATTCTAACTGTGCTATTCCTAAAGGACTTTTATGGCAATGAATCCATTGCTATCTTTGCCTACTTTTTCTCATTTAGATTTGTAGATGGCTTCCACATCTAGTACCAAATCAACTCTAATGCCCAGTGTCCAACCTTGATGGTAAATTTCACATCCCCTATTTTCCCAAAGTGTAACTAATCCTTTTCTAAATATCAATTCAAAAGTCAATCATCCCTTTCATAGAGCCACTACCATGGTAGTGAAACATATAACTTGCAAGATCTTTGCTCAATTCAATATTTATATCCCAAAGCTCATTGTTCCAGTCCTGCCTTAAACACTGTATTCACTACCAATTTAAGCTTCAATTGTCCTACAGCATTCTAGCCTCAAACTCGATCTTTTGTGGCTACTTTCATTTTGATCGCCTTTTGGCTTCAAGTCTCAACTTAGGTTTTCACCGCAAGGCTCTGGATTGACTCACCTATGGTTGAGTTGCATGGAGGGATTACAAAAAAGTGCCACCTAGCCAACATAGCTCAAATGCCCTATGACAAAAAACTCATATGCCCACGAAGAAATCCCTAATGCTCTTTGGCAAGGGTAAATATAAGGCCCTTTGGCATTAGTGCACAAGCACTTAACTATGCAAGTTATGGTCTCACAACCTTGTTCCCATCGAAATTCAAGCCATAGACCTCTTAGGGTTTCAACAAAGTACTCCGAGCAATATTCATGGTCCCCTTTTAGTCCACAATCAACATGTTTGTGTCACCACAGTTATTAACTCAGAGTTGCACTCATATGGCTTATGGATTGGATAAAGAAAAGCTTTTGCCATTCTCTCTTCCACAAATCCAAGAATCTCTCCTCTATATGGAATATGGGCATTCTAAGTTCATCGAAATTCGCTTTTAGCAAAAGCTCTTGCAATTTTCCACTTCCATACATCTAAGAATATCACCTCTAGGGAGTGAGAACATCAGGAGAATCTCCATTAATTGTAACCCAAGCTCAAGTGCCAACAAAGTTGCAAAAATCTTATAGTTAATATCTGTTGCAAGGGCACCAAATGTTCACTATCATCTTAATTCCCCTATAGAGTAAACCCTTATCCTTGTACCCAATGTAAAGGGTAAACTCAAGCATCTGGACTTCCTCAAATAGTATATTGAAAGCCAACCCTAGCTGATCCACACAATGTGCAGCATGATAAAAGGGGAGAGATTGGCCAATATAGTGAATACACACCCAAGGGAGATTGATCCTTAATAGTTAATTACACACCCAAGGTAGATTGATCCTTTTCCCACTCAATGCCACACCTTGAGTTTTAATAAGAGAGTTGCTGCCAACAATGTTAATCTGATTTTGCTCCACAAAGGAGTGACTCACTCTAATACCAACTGTCATGGGTGACAATATCCAGAGGCCAAAAGAATCAACTCTTTTATTTGCAAAAGATGTGATGGGGTCGACATTTGATAAAATTGGAATGATACAAAGAAGATTGGCATGATCCTTGCGCAAGGATGACATGCACAGATCAAGAAAATATGTAATGGAGTCATGCTTGTGTCTAACGGTCTTGAGCCCAACTCTGGTGAGGTATTGTCCGCTTTGGTCCATAGGCCTCACAAGTTTGTCCTATAAAAGGTGCCTCACTTAGTTGGAGTCCAAACCCTCCTTATAAGCCCAAGATCTCCCTAGTACACATCCATTGTGGGATTATAACCTGTTCTTCCGTTTGATTTCTGACGTCCTTATCAGAGTGATCTCCCTAGAACACATCTGATGTAGGACCGTGATAGACTCTCCCATCCAATCTTTGACGTCTTCGTCAAAGTAGCTTACACCTCTGTGTAGGATCTACTCACATGATACTTGATAGTACCCCTAGGGCAAATCCACTCACATGATAGTACCCCCAGGGTGGCTTTGACACCAAATGTAACGGTCTTGGGCCCAACTCTGGTGAGGTATTGTCTGCTTTGGCCTACTAGCCTCACGAGTTTAACCAATAAAAGGTGCCTCTCGTAGTTGGAGCCCAAACCCTCCTTATAAGCCCAAGACCTCTCTAGTACACATCCGATGTGGGACCATGACAGGCTCTCCTATTCGATTTTTGACGTTCTCGTTAGAATGATCTCCCTAGTACACATCTGATGTGGGACCTTGACATTGTGCGGTGATAGGACTATACCAAGTCCCATTAGCCATACACATCCAATACATGGGAACACTCCTAGATCCATTTCGTGTTCAAGTCTTGTGACATGACAGCCCTTGACACAACTTAGATGGTCGTTAAGGAGCCATGACTTGAATGGTAAGGGTGTTGTACTCTCCCCTTAGCAAGATCCTTGTGTGAGTGTATTTGCCACTGAAGATCAGTAAGTCGGATATGAGGGAAGTGACAACCTGCACTACTCTAGATAGACATATGAAGGTCAACATCCCTCGATTGGTATAAGGCAATGCACATGGGTAAACCTAAGGGCCAACATGGATGGACGTCTCAACCTTTGGGTCGAGGGTTCTTCATGGGGCCCATCCTAAGCTCTCCATGGGGTGCTCACTTGGTGCTAAAAAGGACATTGGGAGTGGTCGGATGCTCACCTGGTGATCCCCCTAAAGATAAAATATCTTTACATACCATTCTCACTTTAGCATGAGTAACCACCCGAGGGCTTGAAGAATCAGCCCTCAGATAAACATCTTTATTATTATTATTATTATTATTATTATTATTGTTGTTGTTGTTGCTATCAACGGTGGCATGGCTTGAGAGATGACTAACTTGTGATTTTTGGAATTTATTATTGAGGGATATAATCTTCTACAAAAACCATAGGAATGGAATCATAATTCCTACTTGTAAAAGTAGGCAACATTTCACTAAAGGGGGAATGAGCATTTCAGCCGGCATGTTATTCCACACTCATTTATGCAGATTGGACAAAGGAATGGGAATTAGAGTTGGAATTTTGATTCCATTCCAACCGTAATTCCTAGTACCAAACTCTGCAAGGGGGGTAGGGATTTGAAGAGGTAGATGACTTCATAATGCTTTTGCACCAGCTAATATTCAAACCAAAGCAAAGCTTGATATCAGACGAGTATATGAAGATCACTTGGCTCTCTCATGTAACCTTATATATATATAAGAGTTTAATTTTCTTATCTTTTCATAACCTACACAAAAATGATATAGATATTTTCAAAATCTAAGTAGATTGGGAGCTATTTTTAGTTCTTTCTTGACTAGAACCAATGGAAAAAATTCTTGTCTTAGAAGTAATTAAGTTAGGTGTTAGGGGTTGACAGTGTGATCTTGGTTAAATGGGGAGGAGAGATGTCTTCACTTGCCCTCACCAGGGATTTTTATACTGGATGTTGAATGACTCGGTTGATGGCTTGTGTGGTTGTCTTGTTGATTGAATATAACAACTAGTTCCACATGTCATTAAGTATGAAGGTCGCTTGTCTTCATGAATTCATTATTGTTGGAACTGATATTTCATGCCTATGATGGCTTTCGAAAACTTCTCGAGTGTTCATGACAGTCGAATTGAACGTGTAGTTATTGATTGATTCTTTCGAGGGAGAGCTTCGATGAGTGCCACGCGGCCCCGTTAATTGGGTTTAAATTGGCGGTCCATGATAGTTGGTATCAGAGCACGGTGTGCGTGAACACTATGAGTTGGAAAGTGAGATTTTAAAATTTCGTAAAACAGAACAATTTGGAGGCATGTAAGGCAAGGGATGACTCAAAAAAAAGGTGTGCCAATAGAATTTGAGGCCACCAAAGAGAAAATTGATTTTGAAAATAGAATTGTGGAACTTGAGTAAGTCACTCCATGTATGAAAATCCCTAGTATGGAGTAGTTGGAAGCCTCGAGAATAGGTTGAAATAGGGCATGATGCCATCTCCCATCTCATAAAGGAGAAAGACAAACAGAGCTTGCGGTATTCGAAAGGTGGATTGAGCAGTTGGAAACTCATTGAGCGCGTGATGTCATTAATAATCCCAGGGGGTAGTACCAATAGAGCTTAAGGCCTCCCTACGGGAATCAGACCAATAGAGCTCGAGGTCTACCGAGAATATTGAGCAATTGGAAGCCTTGAGTAGGCCGAAAAACATCGTAGGCGTGATGCCATCCATCATCCTAAAGGGTAGTGCCAGTAAAGCTTAGGCCTCCCTACGGGAAGCAGACCAATAGAGCTTGAGGTTTGCCGAAGAGTATTGGGTTGTTGCCTTGAATAGGTTGAATTTCATCGCCGGCGTGATGCCATCCATGATCCCAAAGGGTAGTGCCAATAGAGCTAGAGGCCTCCCTATGGGAAACAGACCAATAGAGCTTGAGGTCTGTAAATGAATATTGAGCTGTCAGAAGCTTTGAATAAGCTAAAAGACATCGAGGTCGGATGCAATCTAGAATCCCATGGGTTTGTGCCAATGGAGCTTGAGGCCGCCCTACGGAAGTTAATTGAGATCGTTGCTATATTACACTTATAGAGGATGAGAAGAATCCATGACAATTTGATGGGTAAGTGAGTAAAAGACCTCTAGCAAGACTACAGAGAGAAGGTGATGGTTTACACCAAGCACGCAAGAAAGTAGGCAAGGTGCCACACAAAAGTGCAAAAGGGAAGGCAATGTGAACGCTGCACGCTCTATAAGTCAACATGGTAGAGAAAGGGTAATGGTTCACATCAAGTGCCCGGGAAAGCAGGTAGGGTTTCACACCGAGTGCAAAAGGGTTGGCAGGGTAAATGATTCATCCTTCGGTTGGTATGGCAGAGATAGGATAAATGTTCTCGCCAATTACCTAGGAAAGTAGGCAGGGTGACACACCAAACGCGCAAAAAGGGGTAGGCGGGGTGAACGTTGCACGCTCAGACCAAGTTAAGATAGATAATTGCAAGCCTCTGACGACTTGAACGATGCTACAATGAGAGTTTCGGTAGATTTCAATGCCCACATGACAACAACTGGAATGGATGAGTCGTAGATCTTTTCGGTTCTTTACCTATCAGTTGTCATAGTTACCTCACATAGCTGATGAGTTGTATCCTTTTTTCAGATCCTTACTTGTTAGTTGTTGTCGTTATCCCACATAATCGATGAGTTGTACCCCCTTTTTAGCTCTGTACCAGTTAGTAGTCCTAGTTAACTCACACAGTGGATGAGTCGGTTATCCTTTAGCTCTCTGCAAGTCAGTAGTCATCGTAATCTCACACAGTGGATGAGTTTGTGTCCCTTTTCAGCTGTTTACAAATGAGTAGTCATGGTTCCCTCATACCGTGGATGAGTTATATAAAGTAGATACTAAATATGTAAAGTATAACCTGGTAGACATGTAGTCAATGAAGAAGGTCATCAATAGCAAGAGTGTGTAGTCTTTTTACAAATTCATCGATGAGGTCATCGATAGAGTGAGTGGGGAAGAATGTTAGGGGTTGACAGTGTGACCTCGGTTAAATGGGGAGGAGAGATGTCTTCACTTGCCCTCAACAGGGATTTTTATACTGGATGTTGAATAACTCGGATGATGGCTTGTGTGGTTGTCTTGTTGATTGAATATAACAACTAGTTCCACATGTCATTGAGTATGAAGGTCGCTTGTCTTCATGAATTCATTATTGTTGGAACTGATATTTCATGCCTATGATGGCTTTCGAAACCCTCTCGAGTGTTCATGACAGTCGGATTGAACGCATAGTTATTGGCTGATTCTGTCGAGGGAGAGCCTTGACGAGTGCCGCGCGGCCCGTTTATTGGGTTTGAATTGGCGGTCCGTGACACTAGGCATCAATTAACAAAGAGCCATCGTGAAAAATGTTAGGCTGATCCTTCTCCAATGAACTGTGAGATTGAAAATGAGAAATATGAGAATCAAAATCCATACTATGGAGAGTTACTTTTAATGGGATGGAGAATAGAGCTCATTTTGGCGCCAAGTCAATTTTGGCAGGAGCAGATCTTATTTCCAGCTTTTATATGGGCAAAATAGTCATTTCACAAGATGTGGTCATGTGTTCCTCATGTGGTCATTGTTGCTCAAGTATGAAATTTTCAATTTTCTTTTACAAGTTTAGGGAGGACGCCATGATTTAAAGTTCAAGGATTGATGTAAGTGAAACTTTAGGGGCTAGCTATGTGATATAATAGTAATTTGAAGCTAATTGGGTTTGGATGGAACTCCGTGTGCGTGTTTGTTTGATTTTGGAATTTCATGTGTTTTTTGTGAATTTATTAATTAAATACAAATGTGTGCAGTCATTTGGATCATGTTGGGGCTCTTCCGTACTTTACAGAAGTTTGTGGCTACCGTGGACCAATTTACATGACGGTAAATTCTCTTAAATGCTTTATAGAGGTTATTCTTTGCTTATATAAATATATGGAATTTAGAATTTCTTGCTTGCTGCTATTCTTACCCAAAATAAAAGGAGAAAACGGTGTTATTTAATTTGCTAATATTAATCCAAGATTCCAACGTAAACTTTTTGATTTGTATTTATTTTTCTCTTGTTATTCAGAAAATGAATTTCTTTCTAGGAGAGCAGTGGTGTCATACGTCTTGCTTTCTGTTACTTAGTTGATTTCCCCGTCTGGGTTGAAATTAAATTGCATCTGCAGATACGAGTGTCACTTTCTCTTTCTCATTTGGAGCACCACCAGAAAGGACTGGCTTTAGATTTTCAACTGCCTTTTGATGACTCATTTGTTATTTGCTTATGATTAATATTTTGTGTTTTAGTTATTTGATTAGTCTAAGTAGTTTAAAATTCTCCCATTTTGATATTGTGATTCTTAGACCAGAGTATGCTCCTTATGTGTTTCTTATTCAAATATTAAGAAAATTGTTATGTAAAAAGTTTATGCAATAAGTTCTTGTTATTCCTATCATTTAGGCCTTATATATATATATATATATATATATATATATATATATATTTTAAAATTTTCTTGGACATATGAATGTTTCGTGATACTAAAGAGACATCAATAGACAATTTTCAAATGGACTTTCATTTAATCCTTAAAACTTGTAAAGAATATTTACTGTCTTAGTCCATTGCAGTATCCAACAAAGGCATTGGCACCATTGATGCTCGAGGATTACCGGAAAGTAATGGTTGAGCGAAGGGGAGAGCAGGAACAATTCACTGTTGACGACATTGTGGAATGCATGAAGAAAGGTATAAGCAAATCTTTCTTTTATGTGGTGCTATTTGCAGTGGCAATAACTTATACAAGGATTTAAATTTCGATGTTTATTAAAATTTCAAGGATTCAAAAGTATGAAAATTTGAAATATCAGTTTCAAATTTGATATGAATTTCAATTTTTTTTGAATAGATGTATATTATGAGTAAAACATGTAAATTTTATAATGAAACTTTGGAAACTCATATTTGACATCCCAACGCACATTTTGGAATTAAAATATTATAATAGAATGCATAAATGACAAGTATGTGGAGTATAAGTTGCGCTAAGGGTAAACTACAAGTGCAATAGAGAAAGTGCAACTCATAAAGCATCTAAATATTATTTCATATTCATAGTATTGAATAAGATGCTGTTGTTAATTGATCAGAAGCAAAGTTGTTTTAATAAGAATCCTACATAGGATCGGTATGGGGATTTTCCAGATTGGACTGTAGGCTCCGATTGAGGATCATGAGTTCTACTAACCATATAAAATTATAATAAAAATGCATTCATATGTTACATTTCTTAATTTTCAACAGTATATACGGTGAAACTTGGCTAGTAAGTGTTCAAAATTAAGAAAAATCAGAACTAAATTAGCTCTAATTCTTCTTTTCCTCTCTATGAATCCATCTGAAGGCCAAAGTCCCCTCTAAAATCAAGGCTTTTCTTTGGTTGGTTGTGCTTGATAGAATCAATACCCATAACTTGTTGCAGATTAGGAGACCTTTGAAGGCTCTCACTCCAGATGTTTTTGTACTTTGTTTTAACTGTTCAGAATCTGCATCACATCTTTTTATACATTGTGATTTTGCTTGGAGGCTATAGAATAAGTTATTTGGTTTTTCGACAAATGTTGGGTGTGTTCAGAGACAGTGAAGGACTTTTGCAGTTTTGGCAGGAAAAAGGGAAGGGCAGCACTTTGGAAATGTTCTTCTTTGCAGTATTTAGGGGCCTGAGGATGGAGTGCAATGCGTGTATTTTTTCAGGGAAGAAGTTTTTGTATTTTCTGGTTTGGGAGAAGATTCATTATTTGGCTTCTCTTTGGCGTGTGGATCATGGGAATTTTAAGGGGGTGAGCTTTTTGGATATTCAACATTGGCATTATTTGTTGGCTTGCTAGATTTCACTGGTTTTGACTTGTTCTTTTTTGCTTTTTTGTTTTCTCGTTGTTATTGTTTGGATTTTTTTTTTCCAAACTTTGCTAAGGAGATGTCGTATTCTTCTGATTTTACATTCTTAATCTTTTAATAAAATTATTTTTTTGCCTTAAAACATCAGGGTTAAAACTGCTATATTCCTAACTTCCATTAAACAAACTGATATTAAAGGGGTAAAAATACAGAATAGCATGAGAGTAATTCAATATTTAAAGGATTAATTGAAATAAATATGAAAAACACTTGAAATTAATGTGATGATGCAGTTTGGAAGTGGGGCGACTGCATCCTTCCAATATTTCTTGAGTTGAGGTGAACTTTGTGCTCCTGAATGGGATGTGGTCCAGGCTGTCAATTTATAAAGGGAAGATGGTTCTCACTTTTTGCTTTCAGCCAATGTTGGACAAGTACAACATGCACAGAGTGCTGCTTCTGTGCTGCACACATGCACTGCCTTGGGAGTGATGGTTTCATTGCTTTGCGATGAAACATGGAAATGGAAAAGGGAAGTACCATTCGTCCCACATTGTTTATGGAAGAGGAAACAATCCTCATTCACATCTATAAATACCATTGTGATTTTAGAAATGTCTAATTTGGTTAGTCGATTAGTCTGAATATTTGAAGTTAAAATAAATTATTTTAATGAAATATCCTTAGAATTAACGGAAATAAAGTAATATTATGGAACATAATGTATGAAATTTAAATAATTCATTTATATTTCAGTTTTCGGTTTTTACGGTTCAGTTCACTTGTAAAACCGAAACTGAAACCAAAACCAAAAACCAGTTTTCTAAAAATTGACCAACCAAAACTAAAAGCTGTAACCGCAATACCGAACTGAAATGTCAAACGGTTTGGTTTCTGTCTGGTTTTCGGTTTCTTGCTAATTTTTGCACACTCCTACTCACATATTCAGACGTGTGCTTCCAACAATTTTCATATGTGACAAGAAGGGAGGTTTGAAATTGCTGCAATTCATATCCTTGAAACCAACAAAGTTTTTCTCTTAGAACATTCAATTATTTGTGTTTTGGTTATGTTTTACATTTAATTTCATTTTTAAATCGATTATTTTTCTCCTGTTTCTTGGTGATTTTAGGATTTGTCACTTAATATTATTTTTGAAAATGCTTGATCAAACTTTTGTTAGTTTTAGGTGAAGATGCAAAATTCAAAAGTACTGATAAAGTTCCACTGTTACACAATTTTGTCCTTATTTTTTGGGTTAGAAATGTGCATGTGAACTTATTGTCATCCCATGCTAAGGTGAGAGATATATGAATCTATCAAAAGTCAAACTACTGATAAAAGGTTTTTTGGTACAAAATTTTTTCCTCATTTTTTTTTGGGGGTTAGAAATGTGCACAGCCAACCTTCCGCTGGGTGCTGACACGCTGTGGAAAATGTTGGTAAAAAAAAAAATGAATTAACATGGTTGTTTCTCATAACACATTTAAATTATTGTGTCATGGCAACAGCTTTTGTTCTATTTTAATGTTCCTTTTTATTTGTTTTCTCTGCAGTTAGTTTCTTATAACGCATTTAATTTTGGTTTCTATATTGCAGTAGTAGCAGTGGATTTGAAGCAGACTCTGCATGTTGACAAAGATCTTCAAATTTGTGCATACTATGCTGGGCATGTAAGGTTTTCAGACCATCAGTCTATAGCATATTCTGTGAGTTCGCACTTGCATTGCTGGAAATTGTAGTTTTGGCCACTTTTGGTGTTGGTTTTTTTTTTTGGATAAAAAAAATCTATTGGATAGAGAGAAAAAAACTTATAACATACAGGGATAAGAAGTCCACCAATTGGAAAAAAAAAAACCAATAAAAAAGGAAAAGAAAGAAAACAAAAAACAAAAGATCACAAAATAAAGCTAAACAATATTAACCAATGAAACCACTTTTTTCAAACCCTTTCTGTCCCAATTTACTGAGCTCTTCAAGTTCACTAATTCCCTTTGACCCTTCATCTTTTGGTTTTTATCACCATCCAAATGCACTCTGTTTCCTCCAATATCACTTTTCTCTAAATTCATTTTATCCAAAAGATTTGAACTTCTAACTCTTTTGCAATCTCCTCCACAGGTAGAGGAAGAATTCCATCCTTACACTTTTAATTATAAACCAATCCATCATCATCAAAAATAGAAACTCCTTCCTGCCCCTCCAATGGGGGTGGATGAATATAAGATAAATCCCCTAGTTCGTGACAAGAATAAAATATATACCCATATTGTTCTTGAATCTCATCCAAGAACAAGGATGAACCCCCGTCACAGTGAAACTCACTCATATCATCACTATCTATATCTGAAAGGTTCCCCCAATTCCTTTACCTCCTTTACTTTCTAGCCCCATTACTGGATACAATCTTCTTCTTAGTATGTAGGTCTCCCATAGTACAGGACTCTCCTTTTGTATCTCTCCTTCATAACTTTGGTACTGACTCACTCGAGTTTTCTCTCTTATCTTCAAATACCTTCCTCATCTCAGCACCCCTATGAGCCACCTTTCTGATGAGCATAAACCTTATTACCCTTAAATCTATCATAATTGAAACATGAAACATCAGATTTCTCCCATCCCCCCCCCCCCCCTTTTTCAAACAAAACAGATTCTTCTCTTTTATTGTTTTCCTTACCATCTTCCAGTCCTCTTCGAGACTAGGAACATTTTTAACACCACGATCTTGTTTTGAAACTAGGCTACTAGCATTCTGAACTCACTCCAAAGCTTGGTCAGTTTGATTCACATCTTGGAGAACTGGAGAAAGGGTTTGGAATCCATTAACGGAGGGTTGAAAGTCCACCTTCCCTACACCCATCTTCTGAGATCTAGGAGCAGAAATTTGGGCCTGCCCATTATCAGGATCCAGCAAGGAAGTGCTCAGGTAACCATTTCTCGGAGTATGGGTCTGATTTCAACCATGACCATTCGGTGAAAAGCCCAAATGAGGAGAACCACCCTTTGGATCCAAAGAAAAGCCCAAATCATTCTTCCCTAAGCAGTGGGCCTGGTCAAATAAGTGGCCTAACTTAGACAAAACAGAAGCTCCTCCTATCAATAACTTGGGCCAGGCCCAGAACGAGGAGCAAACATCTGAGTCCAATTCTCTTCGTGACCTCCTCCTGGAATGCAAACCTAGCTGCCTCTGTGAGATTTACAGCTCCATCTGGAACCCTAGCAACCTTAATGCTATGGTCGTTCAGCTCCAATCAATTTGCCATGGTATCTGTCTTCAAAGTCCCAGGTTTCTTAAGTTGCAATACACCTCCACACCGACAGCACAGCTCTTCTCTCCCAAGTATCACACCCTGATTTCCAGATTGAACTTGGCTACTGCAACCTGAACAGCTATCTACACCTGCACCTCCTTACTCCTTACACAATTCCTTTGCTAACTAGCAAAAATCGTTAGCAAAGTTTCGCCACTCATTGCCTTTTGTTCCACCAGGATTAACACTGAAAATTTCTTGCCTTTCCACCCCGCCCTAACTCCAATAATGCATAATACCCATTTGGACACTTTGATGTCCCCTTTCCATCTGACTGAACACTGACAACCCATCTGCAAGCCAGATTACGGCCTCCTTAGAGAACCTAACCCACCTGTGATGACTTATAAGAAACATTATTCTGAATCACGAACAAAAAAGAGCTCTCCCCGACCTTGTCCAATTTCAGATGGAAGGATTTTCCTACGACCTGAATTGATCACTTCAATATAGCCTATGGCAGGAAATTTCGTAGAACTGTTTGCATGAGAGAGAGGTTGTAGAATTCTTTTGATTTTGATTTTAGCTGCTTATAGATTGCTATCATATTTGTTCAAGGATTTAATCTCTTACCAGTTATGATATCTTTCTATTATTATGCCTCTTAGCTATATTAGCGTTGCAAACTTATTACTATCTAGTATTAAGACAACCATGTTGCTATTTGATTGCTTATTGGTTTTATCTATTAACTCTGCTTCCACTGGTTGTCCCTTCAGTTTCAAAATGGATCTGGATGCCATTTTGTGCTCTTGTTTCCACTCACCATTTATTTATGATAGAATAAAGGAGAAAATGCAGTTGTTTTAATGTCTTATAGTGCAGCAGTTATGCAGCATGCACATAGCACAAAAACACTTAGATGGCATTTAAAATGGATAAAGCCCTGCAGTTTTGGAGTGCATTCCAGGAGTTTCATGAAACTACTAGCCCTTTGATGAGAGGGAGTCATTTAGTCCAAGAAAGCTGGTTTGTAAAACAACATAACTCTAGTCATTTAATTTCTGGTTAAGCAACAACTCAACATTGGGGACAAAATTAAAGTGGTCTGGAGGGAAATCCAAATGAGAGATACAAGTTTACTTTTAAGACAAACAAGGAGGTGAAATGCTGAATAAACCTGCTAAATAACTTTGAGTTGATGAGTACAGTTCTAAATTTATTACAAGAGTAATTGCCACAACTACAGCATTTAAAAAGAATTCAACAGTTCCTTAAACCAACTCTGACTTCACCTACTATCAAACTACTCAAAGTTTTGAGAAAATATACAAACAGTTAAGTATCCTTCTTTATGAATCAATTTTGAGGTTTCTATGTTGTCTCGTGCATACTTACTAGTAAAGATGCTTCATAACCAAGGATGTCCTTTAGGGGAAGGCCAAGCACCACCTAAAGTTGTAAACTGCTTGGTCCATGAGAAATGCAAGAAGGTTCTTGATATGTTCTGCATAAATCAGAGCTGGGGAATCTAGAAGTTGCTGCATCTTTTACCCGGAAATTTACACTGGGTTTGGCTTCGTTTGTGTAGTCAATTGTATGTTACTGGGACCTAATGCTGATTTGGCTTTTTCTCGAGGTTGAGGTTTCCATGTGTTGAGGTTGGGCCTTTTGCATTTCTTTTTGCAATGTAAACGGAAGTATTCTTTGAAGAAATTTATTTAAAGTATTATATTGCTGTTTCTTGATTGTGAGATATAAAGAGGTTTTTGTTTTTATTGCTGTATCCTTCTTTTTAAGTAGAGAATGAAATTTATTAGAGAGAGAAGAAGAGTACAGCGAGAAAAAGAAGGAAAACAGGGAGGATGAGGTATCCTTCCAAAACAAAAGCGAAAAAAGAACACACTAAAAATCCCTGAAAAGAAAGATTACAAATCAGCTCTGCTCGAGCAAAGCAACTCCGTCCCACTGTAAATCTGCCAGAGGTGGATGCAGAAAGAAACCATTTGCCAAAGCCCACAGTGATGCAAGCAATACCACTCTATTCCAAATCAAGTTTAGAGTAGTATCCAAGTTCTTAAAGATCCTGGTATTTCTCTCCATCCAAATACACCAAAAGAATAATCATTATTAAACACTGCAACAAAGCCTTTCTCTCCTTCTCTTTTCCAAACCCCTTATACATCAAAGTGCAAAACGTCTCCAAGGAGGAAGGGCACACTCAACGTTCTCCAAAAATACCAAACAATTTACTCCAAATGGTCCAAGAGAATGACAATGTAAGAACAGGTGCGAACTAATCTCTCCACTCTTAAAACAAAGGACACGCATCAGGCGATAAAACTTGTTTGGTCTACGTTTCTGTAGCAAGTCATTGATATTAATTTTTCCAAAATTTCTGTCAAGGCCTTAGTCGTAGAAGGGATTTTAGCTTTCCAAATGAAAGAGTCAGGTGCAAAAGGAGTAGTATAAGGAACATGAATCAAATGAGAAATAAAAGATTTTCCGAGAAGAATCTAAACACCAAACTCTTTTGTCACTCCCTGATTTGAGCTAAAAAGAATGAAACACATTGATCACAGGGGCAAACTTCTTGGTCTCTCTCTCATTAAGGTTCCTCACAAAATGAAAATCCCAAAAATGTCCATTATCTTGCAAGGGGAAGAAAGCAGAGAGACGGGAATCGTGAAGAAAAGATAATTGATACAGATGCGGGTACATACTAGGCCACTAGCCAAACAAGCCTCCCCATTCCAATGATCCTTCCTGAAACTGATTCTCTCCCTATTACCAACACTCTACCAAACATGAGAGAAAAACGAGTGGTAAATCTGAGACTTAAATTTCCAGGGACTTGAATAGGTAATAACTGTAATATTAACTCCCCCTTTAGCATCCTACCTGTTTTGAAGAAGTCCAAATTTACTGTGGATTACCCTGAATCAAAGAGAGTCAGGTTCTAAATTGAAGCACAACAACCACTCCCCCATCAAGGAGATATTTTTGGATACCAAATTACCAAGACCTAGGCCTCCTTCCCTTTTGGATGTACTTATAGTTACCCAGCTAAGGAGATGATCTCTATCATGCTCATCTACTCTCGACCACAAGAAATCCCTCATTAATTTCTCTAAGCTACAAGCCACCACTTTGCAGCAGTTTTGAATAGGGACAGGTAATATAGGGGGATAGAAGAAAGACAAGCATGAACAAGAGTAATGCAATCACCCAAGAGTGAAAAGGCCTCTTTTCCTCCCATCCAACCTCTTGGAAACTCCCCCAAAAATCAGGTTAAAAAAGAATCAGCAGTAGTGTACCAGCAAATGGACACCTGAAGAAGTGACGGGCCAACTTAGAACACCACAATCAGCTAACATAGCAAAATGACTTGTGTTGATGTCAATCACATCATCACGACACCCACAATGTGACTCTTAGAGAAGTTAATCCCAAGACCTGCATTTTTTCAAAAACATGGTTAACATGTTGGAGGAACTACTCACATCCTCCAAAAGAAAGAGAATGTTGTCGTCTGCAAACTGCAAATGCAATATGGGTACATTCTCATGGCCCACCTTGATGCCTTCCACCAAGCCTCTATCAAGCCATCTATCAATTGTTCTGCTCAAAGCGTCAGCTGCGATAGTGTAAAGAAAAAGGGATAGAGGATCTCCTTGTTTTAGGCCCCTGGAGAGTGGAGACTCTAAACCTGGGTTTAGTCCCCCCATTCATCAATACATTAAAGACCGGGTGATAGGCATTTTGAGAATGGTTCTGGGCTTAAATATGGGGAAAAGTCGTATTGCAGCTATTAATGTGCTTTACAAGAGTGGTCTGCGGAGGAAGGGCTGTAGTGTTTCAGATTGGTCGCTGGCCTATTTAGGGGTTCCTTTGGGGGGTAACCCTAGATCTGTTAGTTTTTTGGATCTTGTCATGGGAAGAGTTTCTAAGCGTTTAGATGGTTAGAAAGGTGCTCTTTTTTTTCTCTCAGTGGTAGAACCGTAGAATTACTCTCATGCAGGCTTGTCTTTCTAGTATCCCATTTTACTTTTTCTCTATTTTTGAGATTCCTATGGGATTTGCTTGTAATATTGAGGAAATGATGAGGGATTTCTTATGGTTGGGGTAGGTGGCTTTAGGGATCATTTGTAACCTGAGATGTGGTGTGCAGGTCTAAACGGGAGGGTCGTTTGGGTCTTGGAAATTTGGTGTCTAAAAACATCACTCTTCTGGCTAAACGGCTTTGGTGGTTTCCATTAGACAATTCTTCCTTGCGGCATAGAGTAATAAAATGTAAGTATGGATTAGATGAGAATGGGTGGGATACTAATTTGGGTTTTAGATATTTTTTGGAGAGTCCATGGAAAGCTATCTCTTAGATTTATCCTTTTTCATTCCTGTACAAATTTTTTTTTGGGTAGTGGTTGTATTATCTGCAAATCTTTTTGTGAATTTTGACTAGATCTAATTCTTTTCCACTCTATAAATCTATTTGGAAGGCCAAAGTCCTCTCCAAAATCAGGGCTTTTATTTAGTTGGTTGCACTTGATAGAATTAATACCAATAACTTGCTGCAGATTAGGAGACCTTTGTAGGCTCTTTCTCCAGATGTTTGTGTACTTTATTTTAACTGCTTAGAATCTGCATCACATCGTTGTGTACATTGTGATTATGCTTGGAGGGTATGGAATAAGTTATTTGGTTTTTTAGGTGATTGGTGGGTCAGTTCAGAGACAATGGAGGACTTTTTGGCAATTTCTTTTGTTGGTTTTGGCAGCAAAATGGAAAGGGCAGTGCTCTGGAAATGTGCTTTCTTTGCAATATTTTGAGGCTGTGGATGGAGTGTAGTGCGAGTATTTTCTAAGGGTAGAGGTTGTCGTATATACTACTTTAGGGGAAGATACATTATTTGGCTTCTCTTTGGTGTGAGTCACAGAAATTTTTAGGGGGTGAGCTTTTCAGATATTCAGCGTGACTGGCAGTATTTGCTTGATTGTTAGATTGCACTGGTTTCATTTGTTCTTTTTAGTTTTTGATTTTTCTCTGTTTTGGTTGGATTTTTCCAGCCTTTGCTAAGGAGACGTCTTCTTCTTCTGGTTGTAAATTCCTAATCTATGAATAACATTCTTCCTCCATTGTATTAAACATGAAAAAAAAAAAAAAAAAAAAAAATCTAATTCGTCCATCTTTCTCCAAAACTTTTTGTGTCTAGTACTCTATCCAAGATATCCCAACTAACATGATCATAAGCTTTTTCAAAATCCAATTTCAAGGCAAGCCCCTCTTATTTATTCTGACAGCATCTTCAAGGACATCGTTAGCTACAAGAGCTGCATTTAAGATCTCTCTATCACCAACGAATGCACGTTGACTATGGAAATAGTATTCTTCCAGAAATCATCTTGTAGATTACACTTTAGCAAGGATCTTATACACACTGGTCACCAGACTAATTGGCCAGAAATCCTCCACTCGCGCAGTATCTTTTTTGGGCACCGGGGTAATAAATGTGGAAATAATGCTCCCACCCACAATCTCATTCTGGAAATACTCATTGAAACTTTTAGTAGACTGTCCTTCAGAAAATTCCAACCATTCTGAAGGAAAGGCATCATGAATCCATCTGGCTGAGGATTCCTTTCTTTCCAAACCGAGCCAGAAATCCTCAACTCGAGCAGTATCTTTTTTGGGCACTGGGGTAATAAATGTGGAATTAATGCTCCTACCCACAATCTCATTCTGGAAAAACTCATTGAAACTTCGAGCTGATTGTCCTTCAGAAAATTCCAGCCATTCTGAAGGAAAGGCATCATGAATCCATCTGGCCAAGGAGCCCTCTCTATCCAACCCGGACACAGCGCTTTAAATCTTCTCCTCCTCAAAAGGCCTCTCTATCTACTCTGCTTTCTCTGTGGGAATAGGGCACCAATCAACCCCTCAATTATAGCCCTACTTTCATCCTGCTCCGAGAAAAAGATTTCTATAGAAGTCAGTAATCATACTTGCAATGCAAACAAGGTCCCTAGTAATCACATAATTCATGCCCCTATCATCCTTGAGTTCTTTTATAAATTTCCTCGGTTCCTACTCCCACTCCGACCCTGATGAAAGTCTTGTATTACAGTCTCTGTCCTTAACCAAATTCTATCTAGATTTCTGAAAACTAATTAACCTCGTCCCTAAGAGAACCTGCTTAAACTCATTAGACAACAGAACCCTTGTACCTAGTAAATATTTTGACAGAGGCCCCTCCTCAACTAACTGATCTATAGCACCTAGTTCCTGTAAAACATATTTTTTTCTAGAATGCACGTCACCAAAACTTCCAAATTCCAAGTTCTAAGTTATCTTCCAAAAACTTCAGTCGTCTCATAGAGAGAAAACCTTCCCAACCTTCCACATTACACTCTCCTCACCACTCCCTAGGCAGCCTCAAAAAGTCGTGATGTGTCAACCACAAAGTTTCAAAAGGAAATGGAGTTGGACTCCACTTATAGGATTTGATTCAAGCACTAAGGGGCAGTTATCAGAAAACACTAGGAATCACTTCCTGAGTAAGTTTAGCAAAGGCGTCTTCCCAATCTGTAGAAAATTGGAAACTGTCAGTCCTAGTTGCTGCTGATCTCTACCAGCAGCAAACTTGGTGAACTGAGCATTAGCAAGAGTAATATCCCTTAAATCACAATCCCTAATGAAAGAATAAAAAACCCTCAGGCTAAGAGTGATCTTAGAACCTCCCAACTTTTCATTAGTGGATTTAATGACATTAAGATCACCCCCAAGACACCAATTAGGAGAATACAAACCGTAGACTGCATCAAGCTCATCCCGTAAAAAATTCCTCAATGAAGGACAATTGAGACCATAGAACGAAGTAAGCCACCATTGCCCCTTACCCTTAGTATCCAGAAAAACAGACATAGAAAAGGAGCCAAGTAAAACATCCAGCTTACAAGCAAACCTAGTATCCCGAATAATGAAAATACCATTTGAGGAACCAGTAGTAATGACACCCAATCCTTGAACCAAAAATCCCTAAGACTTCTAACAAGAAACCCATCCATTTGCTCAAACTTAGCCCCCGTTTGGGAGCTCTTAAAAAAGAAGTGCTTATTGCTCTAATCACTTAGAATAAGTACTTATAAAAAAAGTATCGTTTGGTTTGAACTAAATAAGTACTTAATGAAATAAAGTGTTTTTTAACTTTTAAGTGATTTTTAAAAAGCAATCCCATATAGCTTTTTGGGCACTTAAAAGTGTCACTGTTCACTTGTGGTGGCATTTTTGTAAATAGTATGATTTTTTTTGGCAATTTTGTAATTTAACAAATTGTTCCCCTAGCCCCCTTCTCTCGCTGTCTCTGAAATGCAGAACCATCTATCTCCCTCCTCCCATCTTCCCAAGCAATTTTGCTTCATTGGAGCTCCACCATCACTGCCACTGCCACCGCGTCATCCCTTCTTTGCCGCCTGTACTTCACATATTTGGTGTGTAGAACCATCTCCTTTGCAAAATCGCTGCAACCCTCCTCTCCCCCCTCCTCCTCTGCAAGCCTCCGCCATCATCTCCTCTGCCGCTGCCTCCTCCTTCGCAGATCTGGTCCCTAGCACCATCTCCTTCACAAAATCGCAGCAACCTTCTTCCTCGCCCACAAGCCTTCGCCATCACCACGTGCCGGCTCCCTCCTCTGTGAGCCATTCGTGCTAGCAATGCCATCACTTCCTCCTCCCCTACGTGTCCTCTCCTCAAATAGCCTCCTAATCGCCTCTCTTTGCAGCAGCCATTTAATTTAAATTAATACTAAATTAAATTAAAATGTTAATTTAATTAATAATATTAAACATAAATTAATATGATAAATTGATAATCATAAGTTATAGATTAATAACTAAATTATTGTTAATAAAAAAACAATCTTATATTATTTTGCTAACAAAATTTATTTTAATATTAATTATGAGTATTAGTCAACATAATTAATTAAACTATTAATTAGAAAAAATATTAATATTTTTACTTTAAAATATTAATTAAAAATAATCTATCATATATTATTTTTATTATACACTATAACACATTAATTAATGATGAACTATAACAATATAAATTTAATAACACTTATAATAATAGTGAGTATCCAAACAACACTCATTTGATTAGCACTTATGTTGAACGCTTATTATTGCCAAACGCCACTTATAACTTTCAGTACTTTTTCAGTTCAGTATTTATTATCAGCATTTATTTAAAAAGGCACTTCTCCATAAGTGGTCCCAAACGATCTCTTAGAGTCTTAATAATGAAGAGATGAGTGCTGAATCCGTAAAATAATGAAGAGATGACTGCTGTGAATTTCAGTTCAGCAAATAAGACAATTTCTAGTCACAACAGCAACTTAATCCTCCACAATACCTGTTTTGGAATTGTTTTAGAACGGTAGCAATGGCTTTCTGCTGGCCTCTCGTGCCTTAAGCTGCGATGTATGGATTAGTAGGCACTATGAGCTCGAATCCTCAAAACCCTAGCTTCCATATCTTCACAACCCTAGTTGGTATGGAGCTGAGCTCTGGACAAAAGTATTCTTAAAGATAAAATGCCAAAAACCGCATGGAAAAGTGGCTGGAGACTCCTTTTTACGCTAAGCCTAAAGCTTCCAAGAGAAGCCAACTCCTATTTTGCACAAAACCCCAAAGCCACAGATCTTCTAAAGCCCCACCAAAAGCAAATCCTGGTACAAAATTACCCCTTGAATATTACAAAAAAGACCCCAAAGCTAATTTGATCAAAATGAACCCCAAATTTTGGAAATTATAGAAATACCCCTACCCCTGGCGCCCATAAATAGCAACACTTGATATAAGCTGAAAATTAAATAAAGACTGCTAAATTGCATCATTAATGAACATTGACACTTCCTTAAAGAGCTTTCTATGCTATTCTTACGCTGTCATTAGCAAACATCAAAATGACACAGGAGTCGTACTTAGTGTTTTTACTAAGACATTATCGTACTCAAAGAATAAAACCTACACTAGTATTTACGTGATGGTCACCCATACCTAAAACAAGCGGTCACATGCATTATGTCCTAAACAAGCTTGGCTTGTGACATTCTCCTCCACTTATGTGGTTGACGTCCTTGTAGACTTTGACACTAAGTACTCTTCAACATTGTCTATGAACTATTCCATGTCTTATGCTGACATCCAACTGATTGCCTCTCCGAGGCCCTTCAACTTCACTAAGAACTCGTAGTGCTTCTTCTTTGATGATCCGAGCTCTTTGTCTACAAGGATATCTTCAACTTTTTGTTTGTCGATTGTGATGCCCTTAGTGGTGCATTGGTTGACTAACTTATGCTTGGATCTTTAGTATCATCGATGAATGGCTTGATGTAGTTGATGCAAAACAAAGTATGCACCTTCATCAAAGTTGGAGAATGAACCTTGTAAGAGGCATTCCTGACTTGACTTTGGCCAATATGGGTATTGGTCTTTGTGTTTGCGAAATAAGGAATTTGATACTCCTCTGAGTGAAACAGCACTTTCATTCAACTAAGGTATTTGATACTCCTCTGAATGAAAGAGCACTTAGGGCCTATTATGCCAAATGCGAGAGAAACCCCAGCCCCTTCTCTTTCTCCATGAAGGTTGTTCTCCTTTAGCCTGTTGAACACCTTCTTTAGATAATTTTCATGTTCTTCTAGAGTGGAACTATAGACAACTATGTCATTCGTATGCCATAACAAATTTGTCGAGATAGTCATGAAACACAAAATTCATTAACGTGCAAAAATTTGTTGGTGCACTCGTCAACTCGAAGGGCATCACCAAGAATTCATGTGCCCTGTACAATGTCATTCAATCGGCCTATCACCATCTGCTATCGTCACCTGATAGTAGCTTGATTGTAAGTCACGTTTGGTGAAGTATTTGGCATGACTTAGCTAATTAAACAAATTAGCAATAAGTTGAATGGGAACTTGTTGCGCACTATCACTTTATTGAGCGTTGGTAGCCCAGACACATCCATATGCTTCCATCATGTTTCCTTTGAAAGAACACTGGTGCTTTGAATGCTGTTTTGGAAGGACATATATAATGCGCTTCCAATAACTCGTCAAGTTGCTTCCTCAACTTTTCTAACTTTGGAGGCACCATCCAACCCTTTTGTAAGGGGTTTCATCCCTAGTATCAACCCGAATTGATGTTGTACACCTTGTTGCAGAGGTAAGTTATGCGGCAGCTTATCTAACACTACTATTTCGTACTCCTTTAGTGCATCTTGGATGGCATTAGGCCCTTGCTCTTGTCCTACTTCATCCACCATCGATGTGTCAAGATACATTGGCTTACCGCTTCTCAATCCTTTCTTGAGTTGCATGGCTGAGAGAAACTTCTTGTCATCCTCTTTCTTCGCAAAATCTTGCGCCATTCAAGGGTGATCTCCCATTAGAAAAAGGGAACAACAAGTGGCATCGATACTATCTTAGTCTCCTTTAAGAATTCCATTCCACGTATTGCCTGGATACCATCCATCGGAATGACTGTGAAACGTGTATGTCCTGCTCAATGTCCAAGGTTCATAGTCACTGGCTTGGCCACTCCAAGAGTAGGTTGAGTTATAGGGTTAACCATTTTCATGCATCTTGAATCCTTCTCCAATTAGTTGAGTCTTTTCGCTTCCCCCTATGTGACAAAGTTATGGGCAGCCCTAGTATCCATCATAGCATGGTGCTATTTCCATTGATCTCAGATCCACGAACATAATTCCTTTAGCTTGGGTAACATTTGGTTCTTTTGTTTCCCTCTCCAACGCATTGAGTAACTGCATTGCACATTTGCACCTATCCTTGGGGTTTTCTCCTCATCCTTGTCTTGTCTTGTGTCCCCTTTGCAATGAAACTTGCAGGGCATTGAGCAATGACTTGTGAGGGCAATTGGTAACTTGTGAGGGCCTCAATAATTATGCCAACTCACCTTACCTTTGGACGTGTTGAATGATAGAGATGATGAAGGATCATTTGAAGTTGATGGCTTAGTGATGGCTCCCTCACTTTTGGGTTTGCCTGGCTTGAAATACTTTCCACTTTTTCTGCTCGTTGTACCACTCTTTATGGATGTGGTGAAACTGTCTCCTGTGTTGTTAGTCAAGTGTCCTACAACAGCCTGTGCAATAGGCAATTTTTAGACTCTATGTTGATGAAGTTCAGTCCTTGCCCATGGTTTTAGTCCTTCAAGGAAATAGAACAACTTATCTTTCTTTGACATATCTCAGATGTCTAACATCAAAGTGGATAATTGTTTCACATACTCTTGTACCGTTGTGATTAAGATCTTGTAGTTTGCCCTAAGCATTGTACTCAGCATTTTTAGGAAAGAATTGGGTCTTGAGGTCTATCTTTAAGTCCACCCTACTATCAATTTCACACAATTTTGAATCTTACTTGCACACTACCACACTTCAGCGCCCCACTCAAGTACATGGTCACTATTGAAACTTTGGCCTCCTTTGAGTCAGTCCTCACAGTATGAAAGCATTGCTCCATGTCAAATAAGAAGTTCTCAAACTCTGTAGCATCATGGGCATTGCATACATGTTGGGTTTTGGCAGATTCCCCCCCACCCCCCATACTCTACGTCTATAGAATTTGAATTCCTGATAGCAAAAACTACCTTGTTTATCTTGGCAATTAGCTCACCCATCTAGATTTGTAGAGCTTTGACCATACCACAGAAGTTTTTTGACAATTCCTTGATGGAACCTTGCTGCTGTTTTTGGGATCTCTCCAATACACCAACACTTGCCTCAAGTTGGGCCATCTCCACGACCACATTGTTGGCTCAACTTGCTCCTCTATCACATCAATTCTCTCTATATTAGTGCAGGGAATGGTTCTCTTATGAATGCTTCACAAAATTCCTCAATCGGATGGCAACCTAATCAGGAGGTAATTATGCAAGCTCTAATACCAGCTGTCATAGGCCGAATACTTCACACCTTGTGAGGGGCTGTGCGGCGCTAGTTATAGTGCACTGGCTTGACTAGTCATCCAAAAGTATACTACAATTTCACCCCATGAACAAATTCACAACCATCCAATGCAAAGTAAGAATAAGCAGTAAACAATCATGAAAGCAAATGAGAGTCATGCAGTAAATTGTGAAGCAATGGAATTCATTATTTACACCTCGTTAGGGAGCATGTTCTTAGTGAAAATGGCAAGTAGCATAAATGTGTTTATAGTTGCTAGTGATTTTTACAAGGATTGATGATCACTCACTCTCCCCTAGAGCTTTTTTATGCTATTCTTAGTATGTCACTATGAACATCAAAGAGACCAAGGAGACAATACTCTTATTTTCATTAAGGCATCATCCTATTAAAAGACTAAAACCTACACTAGTGTTTACATGGTGGTCACCATCCCATGTACACAAGGCAAGTGGTTATAGGCAAGTATAATGGCCTGAACAAGCCTGGCTCATGACACCCTCTCATGCTGGGCTGCATCTGCTAGTATTATATTTGTTGGCTCTCCTCCTAGGCCTAGTTGAGTTTTTTCCTTAAATGATTCACTGATGATGTTGAGTGTTTTTAGGCCCAATATGTTTTTTTACCATTTTACTTGCCCGATTCTGGCTCTTTAACCTTCTTTCATGGGGCCATTAATCTTAAGTCAATGGCATTGATGTCCAAAGCAAGTTGTCCCAGAGATTGTTGCTCGTGTTATTCTACAAATATTAATTTGATTTATGTATTATTAATATTTTGGCTCTTTTATTTGTTGTGCCTTAGGTTTTGGGAGCTGCAATGTTTTATGCAAAGGTAGGAGATTCTGCTGTACTGTACACAGGTGATTATAATATGACACCAGATAGACATCTTGGAGCAGCTCAAATTGATCGTTTGCAGTTGGACCTTGTTATAACAGAGTAAGGAATTTGTGAATGTGTCAATGTGTGAATGTACTAGTTTTCTTCATTTTTGCTTTCAGAAAACTAGCTGCTCAAGAGTCCCCAGTTTCTCTTGTCATGAACTCTTTTGAAGTTGATGTAGAATGCAAACTTTTTTTTTGGATAGTAAAAGAAAGTATATGAGTAGGAGAAATAAAATTTAGAACAAAGAGGAAAGAAGTCCTTGTATAGAAAAAAATAAATAAAATTTAATCAACTTAATTAAGCCTTTCTATCCTGCACAAAATTCTCAAGGCATGTACCCTTGAAATAGCCTACACTAAAACCCCTAAAGAGATGCCAAATACTGTATCCTGTCCCCAAGCAAAGGTAAAGACAATTTCTTTCTGGCGAAGATATGTGCTTTCTGTTCTGACCAAAATCCCCCACATATCAGCAAAAGAAAAGATGTGCCCACAAACTAACAGCATCCTTATTCCTCAAAATCCTGTAGAAGAAATTCCCAGTAGGTCATCCACCATCTACAGGCACAGCTACTGCTCACCAAAGAAACCAAATAATCTTCCACATGCCCCAAGTGAATGAACTATGTACAAATAAATGATAAACAGTCTCCGAACTGTTTAGGTGCGCCCACAAAAAAAAAAATAAAAAAAAAATTTTGGGTACAATGCCTTTTAAGGCCCCCTCCGCTGCAGCAGATTGTTGTTGTTAATTATTAAGGGCCACCAACCAAACAAGTGCTTCAATCTTAAAAGGGACTTTGCCTGCAAAATATGGTGATGGAGGACTTCTAACTAATAATCAGGCATTTATTGAATTGCTTCATTGGAATGCTTTGTAACCTCTAATGTTTTCCATTATGGTTTGGTTAGGAAGGCACCAACTCAAATCCTTTAGGGGCTGTTTGGTACACTATAAAAAATTACACAAACAAAAACCAAAAACGAAAACAAAAAACTGGAAATAGAAACCAAAAAACTAGAAACTGCTGACCTGTTTGGTTAATATTTATAAAACTAAAACAAATTAAAAACTTAATTAAAAAATGACCATTTTGCCTTTAAATCAAATAATATTATGAGAATGTGATTAAAATAATAAAATTGCAAAATAATACACATTTAAAGAATACTATAATAAAATAAAAATTATTATAATTATTTTATTTAATTGTTATATTTTCAAAGTTTACTTTGCAATTAAAAATTTATTGGACATGACAATTGTAAAATAGTAAATTGTATTGTAATTGGATTTATTATTATTTTTTGAAATTTATATATATATTTATTTTAATTATATTTAAATTCATATAATCATTTTATTTTAATTTTACTTCAAAAGTGTATAAAATAAATGATTTAATCCAAAATAACTATTTTTGGATATTAAAATTTTTGGTAACAGGTTGCTAAAACAATTAGAAACCATAAAATCTAGTTTTCAGTTTTTTCACAAACAGCTGAAAACCAACAATAGAAACAAAAAACTGGCAACATAAACAAACACATTTTTATAATCTATTTCTTCATTGTAAGAAAACAAAAATAGAAAACAGGAAATAACGACACCAAACAGGCCCTTAGTGTGTTATATTGTTGTGTTTGGTTTTGAGTATCTTTCTTTTTTTTTTTGGATCGTAAATGAAATTTTATTAACAGGGGCATCAAGGGGATGCTGGCCAATTCAAATAAAAAACAAAATGATCATGTGCCAGCTTGCTACATTAGCAAACCGACTTTCTTTACTAACCCGTAAAGGTGTAGTTGATCCTTCAAAGGCTCAAAAACCAAAAGACAGCAAGGGGAGTTAGTGACAATGTGATGCAGGGGCAGCATCAAGGTTCTGTAGCCATGGAGAATTTAGAGGAGAAGAAGGAAGGGGAAGGAAGGAGAGGAGATACCAGGGAGAAAACTGACCTTCACTTCAATTCAAATTCATCAACAACTAACTACAGCATGGCTTTCACACACTATTTATAGGAAAGCCTCTTTACATGAAATTACACATAAAGACCTAAAACTACATTATGTTACAAATATACCCCTACTTTATACAAATATTACAAGCAAGCCCCCAAAATACACATAATACTGTGCTAATTAAACTAAATACATAGTAAACTACTAATTAAACCCAACAATTGTCAATCCAATTCTTCTTAAGTAGTCTCCAACATGGATCTTCTCAAGGTCTTGCTTCTAGTCCCACAACAACTCTCCGCTAGTCAGTAAAATTTCGGCTTCGAGTTTTGAAGTGTTGGAGGATCAGAATTAAGAACCAAACTTGGATTCTTTGAAAGCCAGCGGTTGAATATGATAAAAAACCATGCTCCATTGGCATCACCATAGACTTGACTTGAGAATTAGCATCAACGAACTCATCAAGGATGACAAACTCTACAATAAGAATGTTTGAAAGACTTTGGATGTGTTCAAACACATTCATTGCCTTAGTTGTAGTGTCTTTAAGTTGAGTAACTTCGACATGATCAATAATCTTAGATTCTTTGTCTTGGTTAGTTGGTAGAGAAAACTTCAAAATGATTTTCTTCCCATTACAATGGAAGACATATGTGTTCTCAAGCCCTTGAGTCACACCCAAATCATCCTTCCAAGGAGAACCAAGGAGTACATGGCCAATCTCCATAGGTATGATATCACACCAAACATTATCAAAGTAAGTACCCATTTGGATAGGAGCCAAACATCTTTCATAAACTTGTGAGGTAGTGTTATCATTCCAAGATGTCGTAAGGATCTGGATGGGGCTCCGGATAAAGTTGCGTACAAATGACACCATTTAAGGAAACCACATTCATTGGATGTCTCCCATCAATGATGATTTTGAAAACCTTTTCTCCACATTTAAGAAAGGTGTTGAAAAGCTTGAAATTGTGCTCAAAGTTTGGCAAATGGCATTCTTTTTTCCTACAATTTGTCTCCATGTTACTGAATTTATGCTTATACATGCTGCAGCTATATATCTCAACCCTTTAACTCAATTTCCCATAAGCCTTACTCCCAATTTCTCAAAAAAACTATCTTTAATTTACCTTGATATTGATTGTCCTGCTGAAATGAAACAAATTCACGAAGAAAGCTCACAAATTATAACAACAAAACCTGATTTTTGATGCTGGAAGTGATAATTTATAGGGTTTCATGCCAAATTATTGTGCTTTCTTACAATATATTGTGTGCGCAATCAAATATCAAGCTGCAGATCAAATTATTGTGGAGAAATTCAAAATATTATGGCTGCAAGCAATTTTTCACGAGACACGAAATTGTAGAAGACTTTGGGAGACTTTCTCATGCACTTTGCTGGCGCGTGAGTCACCGGCGGCGAGATTCTGGCGATGAAACTTCAGGCGACTGCAGATCAGTGGGTGGGGAGCACAGTGGTGGTGGTGGTGTGATGAGAAAAACACAAGAAACTGGTGATTCTTGCAGGTTGACGGCTGGAGTATGTTTGGCTGGAGCATGGGGGCTCTCTGGTGGTCGTACGGCGATGAAATTTTGAGGGGAAGGGTTTCGGGGGGGGGGGGGGGTCTGTTTTTGGTGGTGTAGCAGGATGGTTGCTGGAAAGTAGTGTTCGAGATCTGGGGACACAACTGGAATCTCTGAAAAGTTCAGAAACTGCAGAACTGCTTTTCAGTTTTTTTGAGAGTTAAAAAAACTGCAGGAGAGAAAAGAAGAAGATGGGAGGTTGGAGGAATCGCTAGACAGAAACTGCCAAGAGGCAGCCACAGAATTCAGAAATGAGAAAGAGAGTTATGGGAGAGAATTAAAGAGAGGAAGAAGAAGAGAAGGAGAAGAGAAACAGAGAAGAAGCAAGAGGGCAGAAGGCTGCTGGGCAGCAAAGGGTTAGGGACAGAGCAAGAGATCAGAAAAGAAAACAAGAGAACAAGAAGAGAAGAAAGAAGAAGCAGCAGCAGCAGAGAGGGAGCAGAGGTTACAGAACAAAGGAGAGAAGAAAAGAAGAAGAGATGGAGGAGAAGCAGCAGTAGGGAGGGAGGGAGAAGTTACAGAACAGGGGAGGAGAAGGAAAGAAGAGGTTGCAGAAGAGGGATATAGAAGTTGCAGAACAGTGGGGAGGGGCGGGGGGAAGGAAACAGAGAAGAAGAGGGGAAAGAAGAAAATTGAGAGGACAAGATGGGGGAATTGATATGGAAGAAAGAGATCGTGGTTGGCCTCTGATACCAAATGATGCAGGGACAACATCAAGGTTCTGCAGCCATGGAGAATTTAGAGGAGAAAGAAGGGGAAGGGAGGAGAGAGGACATACCAGGGGGAAAACTCATGTTCACTTCAATTCAAATTCATCAACAACTAACTACAACATGGCTTTCACACACTATTTATGAGAAAGCATCTTTACGTGAAATTACACATAAACCTCTAAAACTATATTACGTTACAAATATACCCCTACTTTACCCAAATATTATAAAGAAGCCCCCAAAATACACATAATACTGTACTAATTAAACTAAATACATAATAAACTACTAATTAAACCCAACAATTATCAATCCAATTCTTCTTAAGTAGTCTCCAACATGGATCTTCCTAAGGTTGTGCTTCTTGTCCTACATCAACTCATCATCCAAAATAGACTCCACTGTTTCCTGTGGTTGAGGAATAGAGGGAGGCTGAGGAGTGGCTGAATCTGCGTGGGCATCAAATGGCAAACCAGTAGGCTCAAAAGTGCTTCGGTAAGGTGTCAAATCCTCTACATTAAAAACTGGACTAATGGTCATATGAGTAGGTAAATCAAGTAAATATGCATTAGGTCCAAGTTTCTTAAGGATGAGGAAAGGGCCAATCGCATGAGCATGGAGCTTTTTAAATGAATTTCTAGGGTAGCCCTCAGGTCTTATGCGAACCATGACACTATCACCTGCATTAAAGTCTATAGCTCTACTCTACAATGTATGCAGCATGCTTATAATCCATATTACTCATAGCAAGTTTTCACCTAACCTCAGCATGCAGCTCATGAATGTGATGGACAAAAGACTCTGCAGGCTCAGAAATATAGGCATCTGGTGGCAAAGGAACAAGATCAATGGGTGCACGGGGTTTGTAACTGAATACACATGCAAAAAGACTCTTACCTGTGGACCTATTCACAGAATTATTATAAGCAAACTCAACAGTAGGCAGCACCAAGTCCCAATTGCCTTGTTTTTCTCCCACAACACAGCTAAGTAGATCACCAAGACTACGATTCACAACCTCAGTATGCCCACAGTTTGAGGGTGGCATGCAGAAGAAAACAGCAAGTGAGTTCCACACATTTTCCAACGTGTCTTCCAAAAGTAGCTGGAGAACTTGATATCCCCATCAGACACTATGGAGGTTGGCAACCCATGCAATTTGACGATCTCTCTAAAGAACAATTTAGCTACATGAGATGCATTGGGATTCTCATTACATGGAATGAAATGTGCCATCTTAGAGAATCTGTCAACAACAAATATGGAATCATGTCCTTGGGCTGTTTTGGGAAGTTCAAGAACAAAATCCATATTTAAGGTCTCTCCAAGGCATGTGTGAGAATGGCAGAGGGGTATAAAGGCCAATGTTGTGTCTCTTAGCTTTGGCTAACTGACAGGTGTGGCACTGAGACACTATCCTTGCAACATCCCTCTTTAAGGAAGGCCAATGAAACCTATACTCAATTAAGGCAATGGTTTTAACCCTCGCTAGGTGACCAGCTAACCCATTGACATGCAATTTCCAAACTAAAAGATCTCTAAAGGAAGTGCGAGGAATGCATAACCTAGTACGGTAGTACCTTTAAGTAGGTATCCCTCCCGGATGATGAAATCTACAAAATTCCTACGGGGGCCCTCACTCACCTTTAAAAGATAATCCCAAAATCAGGGGCAAGTGGAGTACTTGTCCTTTGGATGATCAACCCCAATGAGCTCGACTCTCAAGATATGGAGAATAGCTGCTACCCTACTAAGGCCATCAGCCACTTTATTCTCAACACCGGAATGAAACATAAGAAGAAAAAAGAGTACTCATTGAGGAACTCCAGCCAACTAGTATGCTTCGCACTCAACTTCTTTTGTGAGCTCAGATATCGCAAAGCAAGGTGGTCCAAGAAGAGTACAAACTCTTGGGGTTAACAAGTAGTATCTCCAATGTTGGAGGGATCTCACCACAACATAAAACTGTTTATGTGCTATATCTCTGTTTGGCATTTGAGAGTTATTCACTGAAAAATGCTACAAGATGTCTCTCCTGACTCAAGACCCCACCTATACCTATCACAGAGGCACACAAGCCTCCTCAAATACTCCAAGAAAGTCCGGATGCCTAAGTACATGTGCTTCGGTCAACTTCGGTTTACCTCTCTAAAAGCTCTAGCAGCTATGGGGTCCAATTAAACTCTCCTTTCTTCAAACACTCAGTTATAGGAGCCATGATGGTGCCAAAATGCCTATGAGTCGTCTATAGAAAGTAGCGAGGCCATGAAAACTATGAACCTCAGTAATAGTCTGAGGCTCAGGCCACTATCTAATGGCTCTAACCTTTTTTGGAACAGTGGCTATTCCCTGCGCAGAAATCACAAAACCATGAAAGAGCACACTAGACTGTAGGAAGCTGCATTTTTTGAGTTTAGCAAACAACTTCGCTTCCCTCAAGGTGGCAAAGACCTCATGAGGATGTATCAAATGCTCCTCCCTAGATTTGCTATAGACCAGTATATCATCAAAGTAGACCACAGGAAACAGTGGAGTCTTTGGTATCAGAGCACACCACAATCACCACGCAGCCATTCAAAGTCTGAATTCCCAGAAATTCAAGCACTGTACACCACCTGAAACTACCACAGTTGGCAGCCCTTCTAAATCCCCTATTTCTTGCAATTTTTTTTCCTGCAAGAGACCATCATTGGAATCCTTACCTCCTGATCTACCCCCAGCCAGAACCCCATTGCTGGAGGTCCCTCGCCTGCTGCTCACATGCTGCACCACCGGCCACCTGTGTGGGGAAGTTGCTGGAGTTCCCCTTTTTTGCCCAGATTTGTAAGCTACTGCATCTTGCTCTGAGAAGTTGACCTGTTTCCTAAGCTTATGAAGCTGTCGGAGGAGAAATTGAGTTATCAAGTTTGTTTTGCATTCCTAAGATCACATACAGTCTAATATTGCACTGCTTGAGCAAATTTTAGACTTTTGAAGCCTTCTCAACAGTAAGATCGAGTTCCAATTACTGTTTGACGGCCATTTTCCTGAGAATCGGGGAGTAGGGACTTAAGAAATTGCTGGTCTAACATTGGAATTTGATGGCAAACTCAAGTTGTGCTCCAATTCCTTGGCAGGGTGAACAAACTCTTGCATTTTCTTGACTATTGTTTGTATGACTAGGGAAAATTCGTAGTTGCATACTTCCAAGTTTCTTATTGCCCTTTAAAAAAAAAAAAAACTGCCCTTTGTTCTGTACATTCCCCTAGCTAACTCATCATTGCACCCTTCTTCATATCCATACATGGTCAATCCCATGTTGCCATGTTATGTGTGACCATATCCATTCATATGCATTATGTTCTATAGCTTTATGTTTGTGCATTGTAGTAATTTTAGGATTCATATTATTTATAGTCAAGTTTAGTCCTCCTCAGCATAATTGTAGCATATTGCATTAACCATGGTCACCAACAAAATCATTGACCGCAATGAACTTACACCCACTGACACCTAGTCTTTGTCTGCCGGATTAGACACTCTTCAGGAGTCTGTAGACCAAACGATTGAGCACCTCACACAACAGTTTGACCAAGTATTGAAGATGTTAGGTAAATGCCCTATTGTGGAAGACAGAACCTTCTGTTAGGAACCCTAACGACTCCCCATATTCAGTAGAGTCAGCCCAGGGTATCCTTCCTACTCCCGGGGTTCCTCTAGTACCTAACAATATGAGTCAGGCTGCAAAACGGACCGGTAGGCTATTTCAGTTCCCCCAGCCTCAAGTTAATCTAGAGTCTAGGTTTGAGGAAGGTAACCTTGAGGAGTTTAATGATGCAGGGGCAGCATCAAGGTTCTGCAGCCATGGAGAATTTAGAAGAGAAGAAGGAAGGGGAAGGGAGGAGAGAGGAGATACCAGGGGAAAACTCACCTTCAGTTCAATTCAAATTCATCAACAACTAACTACAACATGGCTTTCACATACTATTTAAAAGAAAGCCTCTTTACATGAAAGTACACATAAACCTCTAAAACTACTTTAAGTTACAAATATACCCCTACTTTACACAAATATTACAAACAATCCCCCAAAATACACACAATACTGTACTAATTAAACTAAATACATAATAAACTACTAATTAAACCCAACAATTATCAATTCAATTCTTCTTAAGTAGACTCCAATATGGATCTTCCTAAGGTTTTGCTTCTTTTCTTTGTTGGATCAAATACCTTGCCTCCCATAACTCTTCTCCCTCAGTTGTGGCAGTAACCCACTGTTGCCTGGTCAATGAAGTGGCGAAGTTTCAAAAGTTACTGGTCCAGGAGCAGCGCAAGACAATGTGGTCAATAGATTCAGCACTATCCAAACATAAAAGTCTCCTATTAACAAGGGATGGCCTCCTTTTCTGCAGGTTATCAAGGGTTAAAATCTTCCGAAGAGTTGCCTCCCACACAAAGAAAGTGGCCTCTGTGGGGGCTGCTGTTTTCCAGATGGGTTTCCAAGGGAAGTTGTTGCTGGTTGTTTCTGAAGGATAGAGGTATGTTTAAAAGGATCTGCTGTAAACCTGCCATTATTATCTAGGATCTATTTTGGATCATTAGTAGTGTTCCAATAATGAAACTTGTACAAACTGCCATAAAAGTTTGTAAAATCAGCAACCTTTGTAACCAAGGGTATGTTCCAAAAAATCCTTTGTTTGATAACTTGAAGATGATTTCTAAAAGGGGCATCCTTAGCACCAGTCAAATTGAAAATGGAAGGGAATTTCGCAATAAGGGGCGATTGGCCGCAGCAAATATCGTGCCAAAAGAAAACATTGTCTTCATTCCCCACTTGAAAGCTGATTAGGGGTGGAAATCATTCCAACCTCTCCCGATGAATTCCCAAATTCCAACTCCATAGGATCCTCTCCCAACATTAGTGACCCAATCATTGCGATGAAGACAATATTTTGTGGCAATGATTTTCCTCCAAAGGTGGTCTTTTTCCTTTGTGTATCTCCAAAGCCATTTCTAAGGAGGGCTTTGTTGAAAGTAGAGAGAGCTATTTTTAGTCCTTCCCATCCAAATCCAATGGGTTGTTTTGCCTTCCACCATAGACAAGTTGATATTTGATTCCTCCTTTGAGCTCCACCAAAGGAATCTCCTTTTTTTATTTCAAGCCTTTTGGCAAAGGAGGAGGCAATGGGAAGAGGCACATATAATAGACTGGAAAATTAGTCAAGGTGCCCTTGATGTGGGCAAGCCTACCACTTTTTGACAAATAGTTCCTTTTCTAGCCTACAAGCTTCTTCTCAAACTTTTCAATTATGGGATCTTTTGTCTTTGAATTTGGCTCCAAGATGGAGCCCCAGGTAGGTAATGGGGAAGTCTCTAGTTTGCAACCCAAGGAGGCCCTTTGTGTTGTTCCCAACTGGAGTAGTATGGTTTTATGGAGAGTCACCTTCAGACCTGAGATTGTTTCAAACCTTGACAAGATGCATCTAAGATTTAAGGATTTGTTGAGGGCCCTCACAGAAAATGATTGTGTCATCCTGTCATCTGTGAAAAGAAGATGGAAACTTCCATAATATTTCCAAAGCCATGTCACTGTGGTAGGATTAGGTGAACTGAAAGTTATACCATCCACTGCTGGCCTCCAGGCCTCAGATTCAGTGTTAAAGTCCTTGTAGATATTGCGAATGCCCTTTTTAACATCCTAATCTTCAACCAAAGTGACCCCCTTCAATTTCAATACTAGATAGTGTTGAATACTAGATATAGTGTTGAATCTTCAT
The DNA here is from genome assembly GCF_029873635.1 of Malania oleifera. Lineage (NCBI taxonomy): Eukaryota > Viridiplantae > Streptophyta > Magnoliopsida > Santalales > Ximeniaceae > Malania > Malania oleifera. The sequence continues at coordinate 57,186,689 of NC_080420.1, read as the reverse complement.
TGAGCATTTGCTGTCTAGTGGAATATATTTCATTTTTCTTAAACTATAAAGCCCTGGATTTCTACCTTTGGGTGGTCTCTTTCAAATTAATGTCCTTAGCCCGTTCTTTCTTGAGCAAAAATCTTCTAGCTTGACTTTCGGCATTGGGTATTAAGTTCCTCATCTAGCTCCTTAATGCCATTAAGGATCATTGTCTTTTTTCAAATGAATATTCCTGAAAATATTCCTGTTTCACAATTTCAATTTATTTTTCAGCCCCTTCAATTTTGAGGCAAATGCAGAGCTGGCTTTCCTCTCAAACTGAAGTGTAGAGCAATGATTAACCTGATTAGTTAAACATCATGCTTGAACCACATGTTTTCGAGTTGAAAATGAGTTGGCCTCACTTGATTCTCTTGTATCAAGGAGGATAAGGAAGTGATGTGAGATGGGCCTAGGGAGGAGATTCTATGTAACCTTTGGAGAAATTTTCTTCTCAATCTGTAAAGATTAAGAACCTGTCTATCCTCGAAAAGGATGGAGGCTCCTTGGAGTTGAAACATATGAAAGAGCCACCCATGAGTGGAAGATCAGCAAGGGCATTTTGATGAATCCAGTTGCCTATTTCATGTAAGTGCCCTATAAGATTCTCCTGCTAAGGGTGTAAAACCATATTGAGGTGATGGGGATCAACATGCACCTCGAGTATCTTTCGTGGATATTGTGACACGTGGACGACCACCCGTAGTCCACCATTGATGTGAACTTTATTTGCAACAATTGAAGCTTCTCTTAGAAGCTAGCTTGGAAAGAGGATGACAACTTGCAATTCAAAGAGTCTTGGGTTTTCAAGAAGCATTTATTTCATTTTAAGTTCCTAGACTCCACTATCATAATTATTCTAGTTCCTAGGCACCTATTTCCTATGACAAACTATTTCCTAGGAACCTCATTACCTATGTTTTAAATGTTTTATTTTACTTTTGTATTTTGTTTAATCTTTTAAGAAACCATGTGCAAGTCATGTGCATGTAAGGCTATAAATATGCCATCATTTGTATTGTAAAAGGCATCTTGCATTATCAATTGAAAAAAAAGAAGAAGCTTTTGCTTGAACTTGCGAATTTTGTTCCTCTCCTTGTGAGTGAATAGTGTGAGGTTACGTTTCGTCTCCCTGGAGATTGGGTGGCGAGAGACCACGACAACATCAACGTCATCATCAACACTACACACCCACACCTCTTTCATAGCTCACAGCCACAACTACCGCAAGCTTCATTCTTGTCTCAAGATTCCTAAGGATCAACAAGCTTGTTTGTGGTGCGATCGAGTACTTGTGTGTCTTGGTGTTTGACATTACGAACGTTTTGGTAAGCTTGTTTCAATTCCTTGTTTGTCACCGTCTAAAAACAGCCCCTAAAAGTACCTTGTAAGCCTTGAAACTCTACCCGAAGCCTTGATTGAAAAATCTTGTTCATTCTCTTTGAATCTTCCTAGATTTTCAACATGAACATGCTTGCTAGTACCATGCTTAGGGATATTTGATTTGTACGCTAGGACTTGTGATCTAAGACTTCTAATATAACATTTTTTAAAGTGAACTTGATTACTTGAATGAAATGATCAACTAAGGGCTTTGAACCAAATCATATATGTTTACAAAATCTCAACAACTTGTGATCATTAGAATATGTTTGTGATGTTCATGCTTGGTTAATTCAATTCTTCTCATAGATTTAGATATTGTGTGTGCGCTACAAAGAGGGTCAACCATAGGACTAGGACTACTTAGAACCGTTTTACATTATATTGGTATTAGAGCCTAGGTTAGGTTCACATTTGACCCTACTTTGTGTGACCAAATACCATTCGAAAGGGCTGCCCTAGTGCTGGCCGAATCCTTCCCCAACCCCTAGGATGTCTACTCAAGTAGGGAATCCTTACCGAGGTCATAGGATTGATGTTGAGAGAGATGCCTAAATAGATGCCGCCAAAGATTAGATAGGTTGAAAGTCCAACTAGTCCATATCCCACCCGAAGACAATTTAGAGCTGGACATTGAGCGAGGCAATGATGATGAGCAGCCTATAGAGCCACCTATGCCTCCTAGAGAAGGATCTACTCTTCCTCCACAAAGGCGAGTGAATCGCCAAGATGACTTTGTTAGGAGACCCCCACGTCATGATCCCAATGGCCAACATTGGGGTGATGAGGACTATGACGTTGATGACTTTCAAGGTAGAAAACCTTACCATAGGGACCTTCGTGATCCTTACGAGGATGTGATGAGGCAAGTGAAGATAGAGGCCCCCACCTATGATGGACAAATGGACCCTAAAGTCCTCGAAAATTGGTTGACTGAGATGGATTCCTATTTTGATTAGTATAGGATGATTGACCCTCATCGGGTTAAGTTTGAAAAAATGAGGTTGACGGGGCAAGCCAAGCTCCATTGGTTGAATGTCGAGAGGCAAGAGGCGAGGTTAGATCATAGGCTCATTGAGCATTGGGACCTAATGAAGGATAGGTTGAGGGAGAAGTATGTACCCCTTAGCTATAAAGAGTGCCTTATGGATTAGCTCTACAGCTTGCGTCAGGGTAGCATGACCGTGTCATAATACATGAGTCAATTCGATGAGTTGTCTATAAGATGTGGTGTCTGTGAGACTGTTAGTTAGCAGATCTCCTGATTTCGCATAGGATTAAAGCCCGAGCTGAGGAGAGAACTGTTTCCCCATCACATTGAGTCCGTTGAACAGGCTTATAATTTAGCTCATGACTTTGAGCAAATGAATAAAGGGCCCATGGGAAAACGGTTTGGTACCTCTTCAGATGAGTCATACTCTCAAAAGGTACAGAGTTATGACAATTCCCGACCAGCGCAATCGGGTCAAGTCACCTCCCGAGGGAGCAATCCCACAATCCAGCAACCTATGGACAGGGGAAAAGCACCTATGACTGGATCCTCTCGCCAGAGTTCTGGCAATGTAGTGTGTTTCAGGTGCCATAAACAAGGACACTTTGCCAAACAATATTCCACTAGGAACTTGGCACTTGATAGGGAAGATGGTGAGGACGAGCCTGAGGAGGATTAAGTATATGTTCCTAAAGTTGTACCTAGTGAGGATTAGTTGTCAAGTGAGCCAGATGAGAGTGCCTAGTTGAGTATGATGAGACGCATTATGATCATTCCCAAGGATCAGGAGGACTGGCGTCACACTTCTATTTTCCATACTTACATCAAGTATGGGAGTAAAAGTTGCAAGATGATCGTAGATGGTGGTAGCTGTATGAATGTTGTTTCTAAATCTGCAGCTGAGAAGTTGGGATTGAAAGTTGAGCCACACTCACAACCATATAAGGTAGCTTGGGTTGATGCCACTACCATACTCGTGAGCCATAGATGCCTAGTTCCCATTAAGATTGGTGATTATGAGGACGAGATTTGGTGTGATGTCCTTCCTATGGACGTTGCCCATATTTTGTTAGGACGACCTTGGTTGTATGATTGGGATGTCTCACATAATTGGCGTGCCAACACTTATTCCTTTAGGTGTAATGGCAAGAGAATTGTTTTGAGTCCACTAGAGCCGAAAGGTGAGAAAAAGAAGAAGGAAAAGAAAAAAACTAGTGGAAAATCATTGAATATCATGAGTAAAAAGCAGTTTGAGCAGGAGAGTCGAAATACAAAGGTAGTGTATGTGGTTGTTACTAGGGAGACTGAGATGCCCCTTCCTGAGCATAAAACACCACTAGAAGTATCACCCATACTTTTCGAGTTTGAGAATGTCATCTCTGAGTCACCTAGTGGGTTACCACCCATGAGAGACATTCAACATGTCATTGACCTTGTTCTTGGTTCATCTCTGCCTAATTTACCACATTATTGAATGATCCTGAGAGACATGAGGAGTTCATGAAGCAAGTGAATGAACAGAGAGAAAAGGACTTTATTCAGGAGAGCATGAGTCCATGTGCCTGCCCTGCTCTCCTCACTCCTAAGAAAGATGACACTTGGAGGATGTGCATCGACAGTAGAGCAATCAACAAGATCACTGTCAGGCATCAAGTATAGGTTTCCCATACCTTGACTAGATGATATGCTTGATCAGATGGTAGGATTCAAGATTTTTTCAAAGATAGACCTTAAAAGTGGATACCATCAGATTAGGATTAGACCGGGAGATGAGTGGAAAACTACCTTCAAGACGAGGGATGGGTTATATGAGTGGTTAGTCATGCCATTTGGGCTAACTAACGCACCGAGCACTTTTATGAGAGTTATGACTCATGTATTAAGGCCTTTCATTGGACACTTCCTTGTAGTCTACTTGCATGATATATTGATCTATAGCCAGACTAAGAAGGAGCACCTTGTCCATTTGAGGAGAGTGTTCGAGGTTTTGAGGGAGCAGAAGTTGTTTGCCAATTTAAAGAAGTGCACTTTCATGATTACACAGGTCATCTTCCTTGGTTTTGTTGTGTCTGAGCATGGTGTTTCTGTTGACCCCGATAAGGTCAAAGCCATTAGAGATTGACCTACTTCTTGGAACATACATGATGTGAGGAGTTTTCATGGGTTAGCCATGTTTTACAGGAGGTTCATCAGGAACATTAGCACCATCATGGCCCCCATTACAAACTACCTCAAGAAAGGAGAATTTACATGGTCAAAATCTGCGACAAAAGCCTTTTTGGATATAAAAGATTTGATGACTAAAGCACCATTGCTACACCTCCTAAATTTCCAGAAATTATTTGAGGCTGCATGTGACGCCTTAGGTGTAGGCATTGAAGGAGTACTTAGTCAGGAGGGACACCCCATAGCCTTCTTTAGTGTGAAGTTGAATGAGGTAAAACAACGGTATTCTACCTATGATAGGGAATTTTATGCTGTAGTACAGTCACTGCGACACTGGAGACACTACCTCCATCCTTAGGAGTTTGTCTTCTACTCAGACCACTAGGCCCTTAGGTATTTACATACTTAGAAGAAGCTAGGGCATAGACATATGAAATGGGTCGAGTACATACAAGCAGTACACCTTTGTGCTCAAACACAGAGCCGGTGTTGAGAACAAGGCTGTTGATGCTTTGAGCCGAGTTGTAGCCACCATACAAACTCTTCAGGTGAAAGTTGTTGGCTTCGATAGCATCAAGCAACAATACTTTCAGTGTAAAGACTTATGTTATATATTTTCTGATTTGCTGCAGGAAGTTCCTAGATCTCACCCAGACTTTGTGATTCATGATGGATTTCTTTTTAGAGGGCTAGACTGTGTATCCCGTCCGCATCTCTACGTGACTAGCTGATTTTGGAATTACATGCTAGAGGTGTTGCAGGTCACTTCGGTTGAGATAAGACCATAGCTATGATTGAGGATAGGCTCTACTGACCTAGTCTGAAGAGAGATGTTGCTAGGGTTGTTTCACAATGTCGTACTTGTCAGACAGCGAAGGGTAGGAAACAAAACTCATGATTGTATACCCCTTTGCCTGTGCCACACATTCCATGGTAGGATATCAGTATGGACTTTGTGTTAGGTCTCCCCAAGACTACCAGGTGAAATGATTCAGTGTTTGTTGTTGTGGACAAATTTTCAAAAATGTCACATTTTATTCCATGCATTAAAACACATGATGCCTACAGGATTGCCACTATATTTTTTAGGGAAGTAGTGAGACTTCATGGTCTTCCCAAAACCATTGTTTCTGATGGGATGTGAAGTTTGTGAGCTACTTCTGGAAAACCTTATGGGCATTACTAGGTACCAAGCTCAAATTTTCTAGTGCATATCACCCACAGACTGATGGGCAGACTAAAGTGGTAAGTAGGAGCATTGGGGGACCTATTGAGATGTTTGGTAGGTGAGAACATCATAGCTTGGGATTTATGCCTTCCTATAGCCGAGTTTGCATTCAATAGTTCAGTGAATAGGACCACAAGACTTTGCCCATTTCAAGTTGTTACAAGATATAATCCTAGGAAGCTTGTAGATCTCATTCCATTACCCCTTGAGTCTAGAGTGAGTGAGCATGCTGATGCATTTGCAAAGCACATGCATGATTTACACTCTCAGGTAAGAATGAAAATTAATTTAAGCAATGAGCATTATAAATCTATTGCTGATGTACATCGCAGGTTGCATGAATTTTCAGAAGGTGATATGGTTATGGTTCGAATTCGCTCCGAACGGATTCCTTCAGGAAAGGTAAGAAAACTTCATGCCAAAAAGAGGGACCATTCAAAGTTCTCAAGAAAATAAGTTCTAATGCTTACATGTTAGATATTCCTGATGATTTTGGTATAAGCAATGTATTTAATGTTGACGATCTAACGCCTTTTCTAGAAGCTAATTCTTTTGCAGAATCTAGCCCTATTAACCCTGCAGATGAACCTACTCCATTCATAACTCCAGTTGCACCAGAAAAGCCAAATTTACCTTTGCCACCACCATTAGTCCCACCAAAGAGACTTGAGCAAATTAAAGAAATTCTGGATGTTAAAACAACAAACACACGAGCTGGAATGTACCAAAAGTTTCTGGTCAAATGGAAAGGGAAGCCGCTATCAAAAAGCAGTTGGATTCTTAAAGATGATGTCCTTCGTCTCAACCCAGAGCTATATACCGAGTATTTTCGACATAATTCTCTGGAGGAGAATTCTTTTCGGTCGGGGAGAGATGATGGGGATCAACATGCACCTCGAATATCTTTCTTTGATAATTTGACACGTGGACGACCACCCGATGTCCACCATTGATGTGAACTTTGCTTGCAACAATTGAAGCTTTTCTTAGAAGCTAGCTTGGAAAGAGGATGACAACTTGCAAGTCAAAGAGTCTTAGGTTTTCAAGAAGTATTTATTTCATTTTAAGTTCCTAGACTCCACTATCATAATTATTCCAGTTCCTAGGCACCTATTTCATATGACAAACTATTTCCTATGACAAACTATTTCCTAGGAACCTCATTACGTATGTTTTAAATGTTTTATTTTACTTTTGTATTTTCTTTAATCTTTTAAGAAGCCATGTGCATCTAAGGCTATAAATGTGCCATCATTTGTATTGTAAAAGGCATCTTGCTTTATCAATTAAAAAAAAAACAGAAGCTTTTGCTTGAACTTATGAATCTTGTTCCTCTCCTTCTGAGTGAGTAGTGTGAGGCTACGTTCCATCTCCCCGGAGATTGGGTGGTGAGAGACCACGACAACATCAACGTCATCATCAACACTACACACTCACACCTCTTTCATAGCTCACAGCCACGACCACCTTAAGCTTCATTCTTGTCTCAAGATTCCTAAGGATCAACAAGCTTGTTAATGGTGCGATCGAGTACTCGTGTCTTGGTGTTTGACATTCCAAATGTTTTGGTAAGCTCGTTTCAATTCCTTGTTTGTACGCTAGGACTAGTGATCTAAGACTTCTAATATAGCATCTTTTAAAATGAACTTGATTACTTGAATGAAATGATCAACTAAGGACTTTGAACCAAATCATATATGTTTTCAAAATCTCAACAACTTGTGATCATTAGAATATGTTTGTGATGTTCATGCTTGGTTAATTCAATTATTCTCATAGATTGTGATATTGTGTGTGCGCTACAAAAAGGGTCAACCGTAGGACTAGGGCTACTTAGAACTGTCCTACATCATGAAGTCTCCCTTGATGACCTTTTTCATAGGACAACGAATGGGAAAATGAAGAAGAATTTGATTAGGGAGTTGGAAGGGGATGGGGCCCCCGCGGGGGGGGGGAGGGGGGGGTCATTATCTCCGATTAGAGACAAATTGATTTTGAAATCATTGAGTTTTATTTTACTTTGTTCTTTGAGGACGATGATAGTAGACCAGTGGTTGAAGGATTAGATTGGGACCCTTTGTCTAGTGAGGAAGTGGCTTGGTTGGAGTGACCTTTCAAGGAAGAGGAAGTGAGGGCCATGGTTTTGGGGATGGAGATGGATAAAGTTCTAGGACCTAATGTTTTTGACATGGCTTTCTTCCAAGATTGTTGGGAGGTGGTTAAGGTTGACTTGCTATGGCAAGAGTATCAATTCCACTTTCACAACTCTAGTGCAGAAGAAGAATAAATCCATCAAGATTTCAGACTATAGGCCTATTATCTTAGTTTCTAGTGTTTATAAAATCATCACTATAGTTTTAGCTAATAGGTTAAGTGCGGTGCATGAGAGGACTATCTCTAAGGATTGGAGTGCATTTATGGGAGGTAGGCACATTGTGGATGCCAATGAGGTTGTTGAGGATATTTAGAGAAGGAAGAAGAAGGGAATCATCTCTAAGTTGGAAATTGAGAAAGCTTATGATAAAGTGAATTGGAAGTTCCTAGACAAGATTTTGTGAGGAAGGGTTTTGGTGAGAGATGGTAGTGTTGGATTGGAGGCTGTTTGCATAATGTGAGCTACTCGATTTTAGAATCTTGGTTTAAGGCTACGAGAGGGATTAAGGAAGGTGACCACCCCCCCTCCCCCGGTTTTTTTAGTGATTGATATTTTGAGTAGAATGATGGATTGGGTAGTGGTTAGAGGTTTAGTGAAAGGATTGTAGATGGGGAGAGAGGGGGTCAGGGTGTCACATCTTCAGTTTGTCGAGGATACGATCTTCTTTTTAGAGGATCAAAGACCCTACTTTATGAATATTTTGGGTCTCCTTCATGTTTCTAAGAAGGTTTCTGATCTTAAGATTTATATGGAGAAGAGCGGTATTGTGACTATCAATATGCCTGTCGAGAGTGTTAGGGAGTTATTTACGGAGGTGGGGCTTAGTGTTTTGGATTGGCCGCTGTCCTATCTCGGGGTTCCTTTAGGGGTAAACTATAGATCTGTTATTTTTTGGGGTCCTGTTTTGGAAAAGGTTTTGAAAAGACTAGATGGGTGGAAAGGTGCTCTTTTTTTCTCTTGGTGGTAAAATTACGCTTATCTAAGCTTGTCTTTCTAGCATCCCTTTATTTGATTTGATTTTATTTTCAGTTTTCAAGGTTTCGGCGGGGTTTGCAGTAAGATTGAGAAGATAATGAGGGACTTCTTGTGGTCAGGGGTAGGGGTTTTAGGGATCATTTAGTAAGTTGGGGAGTGATGAGTAGGTCTAAACAAGAGGGTGGCTTGGGTATTGAAAATTTGGTGTCTAAAAACAGTCTTTTGGCTAGATGGCTTTGGCGGTTTCTGCTACCTAAGGCATTTAGTATTTAAAAATATGGATTAGACGAGAATGGGTGGGATATTAATTTGAGATTTAGATTTTCTTAGGAGAGTCCTTGAAAGCTATCTCTCAGTTATCCCCTCTTCATTTTCCATATTAAACTCTTGGTGGGAGGACGTATTTTTGGAAAGATCCTTGGTTGGGGAATGCAGTTCTGTCCACCTCTTTTCCATGCCTTCTTCGGTTGAGCTCAGGGTAGGATGTTTCCATTTCTTCTTTTGTTGTTGATTTAGGTGGTCCTCTGCATTCTTGGGATTTCGACTTCCGTAGATCATTAAGTGATAGGGAGATGGTAGAGTATCCTCTTTGCTAGTCTTGTTGAATAACTATCGTTTTTCTTTAGAGGAGGATATTTGGTCTTAGTCTTTGGATCCTTTAGGGGTTTAGTCTTGCAAATCTTTTTGTGATTTTCTGAATAGGTCTGATTTACCTTTTCCTGTCTATAGATCCAGTTGGAAGGCCGAAGTCCCCTTTAAAATCAAGGCTTTTATTTGGATGGTTGCGCTTGATAGAGTTAATGCCAATAACTTGCTGCAGGTTAGAAGACCTTTGAAGTGTCCTTCTCCAGACATATATATTCTTTATTTTTATTGTTCAGAATCTGCATTGCATTTGTTCATTCATTTTGATTATGCTTGGAGGGTATTGGGTAAGCTATTTGGTATTTTAGGCGAATGTTGGACGAGTTCAGAAGCAGTGGAGGGTTTTTTGGCAGTTTCCGATGTTGGTTTTGGCATGAAAAAGGAAAGAGAAGTGCTCTGGAGATGTGCTTTTTTTGCAGTCTTTTGGGGGTTGTGAATGGAGCATAATGCACTTATTTTTCTAGGGAAGAAGCCATCTCATTAGCTGGTTTGGGAAAAGAAAAATCATTTGGCTTTCTATGGTGTGGGGCAGGGGAATTTTAGGGGGGGGTGGGAGGGGGTGAGCTTTTCTGATATTCAGCACGATTGGCATTGTGTGTGAGTGTTAAATTTGTGTTGCTCTTTTCTCTCTCTTGTTGTTTAGTTTTCAGGTTGTTTCTTTGTGTTTTTTTATCTGGATTTTCCAGACTATGTTAAGGAGATGTCTTTTTCTGGCTGTACAGTCTTATTCTATTAATGAAATTCTTCTTAACACCTCTAACTTCCAAGATCTCATTCCTGAAGAACTGTCTAGAGGGTCCTTCACCTGGACTGTAGACACTGGACAGAAGCCCCTGGAAGTCTGAACAAGCAGGAAGCAGAAGGGATTTAAACAGTGATCCATCATTTCTGCCACTTCTTGCTTCCATAAAACAAGAATACTCCTGCATTTCCAGCAGCTCCAAGGAAAATCCACCTGCAAGACTTATGGCCCCATAAACAGTTGACCAGAATATGATCCACTAGGACTATGCAATCAGTTGGTATGGTGAATTAAGTGAATTAATCAAATTAACAGACAAATTTCTATTAAGCAATTCTTCTAACAGAACTGAACCAAAATTGTTTGACAAACTGAAATGTCAACTGATCAAATGCTACTTTGGTTAGGTTGGTTAACCAAAATTAACTGAGATTGCTGGAATTTAATCACTACATAACATAACGCTTAATCCTTAGTGCTGAAATTCCTGCTTAAATTGTATTTCTGTATTACAATATTCAATAACTAAGGGCTGGCCAGTATCAATTGTGCTTCATTTATATATTCAGCAAATAAGTGCTGAAAATTCTGCGTAAATTGAATTTTGGTGCCAAATCAGTGCTAAAAGTCTAGCTTAAATTAACTTTTGAAGCTCTAGTCATATTTTGCAAACCAATGCTAAAATGTACTTAAAACTATTAAAATTAAAGTGGCACAGTGCCAGTATGCTACTCAGGCTCAGCCATTCAGCCCTATTTAATACAACACCAAATTACAGACCATTAATATAAAAGTGTGTTAGTTTTTTAGGCTTTTAGATTATACACCAGTACTCAACACATGAAAATTGAAGTGTTTGTTCAAACATTAAAACAAAACTGGAAAAAAAAAATTGAAGTATTTATATTGCTCATGCATTGTTCCACTTCATGGCTCCATCATCCATGTCTCTATGCGCCATGCATGCTACATAATCTTCCACTCCTGAGTCTCCTATATTGTAAATGTTTGAAAAGAATAAAAAGAGTTATTCAAATTTCAACCACAACCCAAATCAACTAATCAAGAATGATAGAATGTAATGTAATCAACATATTTGGATTCTTATCTATACATAATCTCAATTCCTTTTACCTTGGTTAGTTGGTTTTATAATTCTCAAGGATTGTACATCAACAGCTGTGGAATTTGCTGCAACCTTTGACAATTCTAAAAATTGATAAAAGAAACGCTTGTAATAAGTTAATAACTGACAATTATACAATTAACAAATTTCATTTTATCACATTTTCATAAATGTGATTTAAAAATTAGAATCTTAACTTTTTCTAGTTTTTTAAGATCCTCTAAATCTTCTTCAACCTTAATTTGACTAGATGAACCTCGAATCTAATATCATGCACATGTAAGAGCTTATACAATTTTAGGTGTTAAGGAACTCCTCAATGCATCTAGAACAAATTCTCTAGTACTAAAAGTGGACTCCAAAGCAATTGTGGAGATGGGCAGAACTAAGATATCAGGAACCATATTTGAGTGTAGAGTACCACTTTACCTAAAAGCTTAAGCTGTTAGGTTGTTGGCCAATAGTGCATATTAAGCTGTAACGCTCCCTGACATGTACAGCTTGACGGCATGCGGAGAGATAAGAAAACGATAAACAACAGCCATTATGGGGAATGAGATAATTCTTAATAAACAAACAATAAACGCGGGCAACAAGACTAGAACCTAGGACCTCTTAGCAACTTGGCTCTGATACCATGTTAGAATACCACTTCACCTAAAAGCTTAAGCTGTTAGGTTGTGGGCCAAGAATGTATGTCAAGCCTTAATAGAGAGGATAGGAAACCTTGGCCTATTTAACTTTTAGCACCCCAAAATATCAAATTCCTCTACATCCTTTTTGTTATCCTCACCCAAATACTTATCCAACTCTATTTTGTTATTTTCATTTCAAATTTAAGACTTAAACTTTTGGTACAAGGCCTTTATATGTGCTTTTTCTCTTTGTTGTACTTCCGCTTGAATGGAGCTTGATCTTTCACTTCAATTGCTTGATTCCCCACCTTGAGGTTGCAACAATGTCTTATACTTTGTGTACAAATCAAATGTAGCATCCCTCACCTTTTGCCTCATATATTGTCCTTTTATCACCTTCGTACATTGTTGGACATACATATTGTACAAAATCTAACTTATGTCAAGGGTCAAGAACGAATGTGACACAAATTATCATATTCATTTTCTTAGTATTTCCCTAATACTTTTTATATTTTTCCATCATTTTTGTAGCCATTAAACTCAATTCCAGCTTATCACTTCTCTCTCACTCTTTTGAAAGACAATCAACTCCACTAATTTTTAACATATAAAAAGCCTGAGACTAGTAAAGTTAGCTCATAAAAATGTTCCAAAAACATTACAAACTTCCTAACTCGTTCCAAATCATATCTTCTCAGTGAGCTATTTCCAGCATCAAATTCAATTCTTAAGAAAGGATCTTCATCCCCAAACCTCTCAATGGCTCGTTCAAACTTTTGAGTTGTATCTAGCATCATATTGATATAAGTAGAATTCTTTGAGTACTAACATCTAGGTGCAATATCATTTTGCATTGTACCTTTTCTATATTTGCACAATTTTGATCTTTTTGCTAGTTGGCTGGCAAGTGCCTAACATACCTATCTGCATCCCTGACATGAGTTACTATATCCCCCATTTCTTTCAAACCATCTTGCACAACTAGGTTAATTACATGTGCAATGCATCTCAGGTGAAGAAATTTACCCCCTCAAATGCCCTTCCCCCAATTTTAAAGTTTTCTTTTATGTAGCTAATTGCACCATCATTTGAACTTGCATTGTCGAATGTATACAGTACACTATAGAATTGTCATCAAGCAAACACTTCTCAATTGGCAAACCTATATCCTCACCTTTGTGACTAGAAATTGGACAAAAAATGAGCTTTTTTTTTCTTGTGCATTTCCCAATCATCATTTGTTAAGTGGGTGGTTTAGATACATGTATTTCACCTTTTGCAAGGAAGGCTAGGTATTACCGTATTAGTGGGAAACAAACCCTTTGAGATGAGGTTTTCAAAAAAAAAATTCAACTTTAACCTTTCATTCATGTAAAGGTCATAACAATCCCTAGAAAATGCCTATCTTGATGGAATTTGAAATCTAAGGAACGCAACCTTCATTAGGTGTTTGAATCCCATGCTCTCTATAAATCTAAAAGGCAATTCATTAGCAATAATCATGTAGGGTAATGCCTTTCGAATAGCTTCTTGGTCAAGCTTCCAATTAGTGAGAGTTCCCTATGAGTGTTTTTCAATTTTTAAGGCCGGTTGATAATTCAATTGTGACTGTTTTATTTCTTCAAAATGTTGGTTCCGAGTGCATGTAGTGATATGATGTCAGAGTGTGCCCGTACCATATGACAATAATGACACCTACCCTTAATTTCAAGTCACAAATTTACTGGAATGGTTCCACGCTTCCAATCTTGTCTTAAGTCTCTTTATATTTGTTTTATTAGAGTCAATGGGATGATTAAGATCACCAATCACCTATTGTGATTGCATTTGAAGTTTGGGTCAAGGAGGCAAATAAGTTGTGTTTGCACTTCTGATTGGCATGACATTAGGATTAGATGCTTTGCCTTTCTTTGACATATGAAAAAAGTTAAATTGCAATAGAAGTAAGAAATTGCTCAGTCCTAGCAAACATATACAATATAGCCACCATATTATGCTTTAATGTTTTTTAAGCAACCTATAATAATGTTAGATTTTAATAACCATATGAAATTTCATACCATTGTAAACAACCCATAATATTGGAGTAGATATAAAGCATTGTAAATATAAACCAATTTATTTATTTATTTAATTTTTTTGCAACAAGCTAACAATTAACTAAAACAGAGAAATTAAAAACAGAGGGAAGCCAGAAATATAGACTCTAAGCCCTCTGAAAAAATGGAGTCTCGAAGGTCATTTAATGTCCATAACCATGCATGATGAGGCCGTGATATTTTCATTGATGAACAGGTATCCATCAGGTAAAATGCCAATATTACAAACACATTATCAGTCTATAAGCTAGCATACTAGTTCAAATTCCCAACCTCAATTATCTATTGCCTGACTTTTTTCCACTAGAGAAGAGGATTTTATTGCAAAGATAAATTCACATTCTCTATCAGTATTCCACTTTGTTAAGAATGTTGCATGAATTAAGTCCCATGTAAACTAGTAAAAGCTACAATGCAACAGGGATATAAAATTAACAAATGTGTTAAAAAATAACATGTCAACTTTGTCACTACACTATAAATTATAACACCACAATGGAATAGTTTTCTGAAATTTTTGCCAATTATTTCACAAGCAGAATGAGTTAACTGGCAGTAGTAAGACGTAAAGCTCCTTTTCATGAGTATTATTTCTTTGTAAACTCACTAAAATCTATCCTAACTTTCTCACTATAGAGTGTGACAAGATGACCTTCTCCATTGATCTCTCCCATTAACTTTTCTATGACAGACAAACAAGACCCCAAATTTATCCCAAATTAAGTAAGGGGGTGTAGATTTCTTAAATAAGTCTTAGATGGTCTGGGAATACTTTAGAAACAGTTCTCATTGAATTCACATCCAGATTCACTGGAACGTTAAGAGACTGGTTTCAAAGTCTTGGTGAATATAGACAGATTCAATTCATTAGATCCCAGACTCCCTCCTATGCTTTGGGAACTCTTTATCCACACGAGAGTCGGGAGCCCCTTGACCTTTCTAAGGAAAGCAACCAATCTAAGATCACATCTCCAACACTAGCCTTTCAAACGGAGAACTTGGGTCTTTCAACCAATGCTTTACCAAAGGAGATCAATGGGGACCGTACAACCTTTTTGATGTGCAGGATCCTTTTTAGAGGTAAGCATAGAGCATACTTGGTGCCATGTCATGAACATCAGAGGTACCCATTACAGTTTCGTTAAAGCTGAGGTTAGCCTTGCGCCATAAATGACTCGACAGGTTACGGGTATCCATTGTAAAGTCATCCCTCTTAATACCATGAAAAACTATTACAAGCTCATAGAAGGGAGGCTTAGAAGCCCTTTGGACAAATAGTATTTAGGGAAAGCGAGAACTTAGAGGGCTATGGATAAAAACACACAAAGGATTTTATTTCTCTTACTCCAATCCGTTATGTCTTACAAATGAGAAGACAGTCCCTTATATGGAGGTCTGAGACCCCAAAACTTACACGCTAAGCAAGCATCTTACAGACAACTGAGAGGGACATAAAGCAACAACTTTTGACTTATTGACACAAAAGACAACTAGAAAAGGTGACAACACATGGGCGGCTGTATTTGTGCGGGAGTGACCCACCACCTTTCAATCAAGCTGAAACTTTTGACTTTATCGACCGACAACCATACTTACTACACACGCAAACAAAAGTGGCCCACCATTGTGGACTTAGGTGGCAAGCATCTTCCTAATAATACATAAAGTAGGAAACATGTGGGGTTACGTGCGATGTGATGGTGAGAGGTTGAGGTTGATGTAATCCTCATCCGTGATATCTCCATAGATCGGATGGTGGTACGCCGGAGGATCAAAAGGATAATCATCGGTGTCCATTGGATCCTGGGCATCTTGCATAGTATCTTTGTAAGACGGTGGCTTAGGAGCTGGGATGATGTCTGGAATGGCATGAAGGATCTCTGAGCAGAATTTAAAGTCATTCATCTCACAGAGATACTTGAGCAATGGGAGCTTGTATCTTGGCCACGAATTGAGGAAGTCGTAAAGGGTATCCCATTCATAAGACTGGTTTTGGGACCAAAGGAGATTCCTATTGGAGTAGTAGAAATACGGTCTATGCAGGATGAAGATACTGTGGATGGTAAATGCAAGCTGTGGGTCGAGCTTCCAAACATTGTGGTTTCCCATGAGAGTGGTTAGCTTCTTTCTCCAGGTGAGAAGAGGGTCGAACCATTGTAGGAAATTCCAAAGTAGGGAATCATGATTGGCTGGATCATGGAGGTGTGCGTAGACATCTTGTAGAGGTATAAATACGGCATGGACCTGCAAAACAGAAATATACCATATATCATTAGTATCAAAGGATGATGGTTTGATGATGTAAGGATTGAGGAAAGGATAAGATGGGAAGATGAGGTGGTGTCCAATCTTATCAGCATAAGATCGAATGTGGGTCAGGGCAAAAGATATCATCTGAGCTTTGTTCATTGTTTCTGAAGGGAATTCAGGCGGGAAAGTCATCTGAGTGGAGGCACTTAGATGAAGGATATCTATGGAAGAGAAGGAGGAGGAGGAAGAGGCCATGAGGATCAAAGGGATGGTCTGGTATCTTGAGATTAGAAGAGTAGTTTTTCGAGGGCGAGAAAGTATATAAGCAAGAACATTGTGGTCACCTTTTATATGCTTCACAGAGAAGTCATATCTGGAAAACCAATCTTTTAGTCTGAGGATCTGTGGATTAGGAAGAATCTAGTTCCGGAATTCAAGCATTTTGGGGAAAGACGAATTATCCATTTCAACCGTAAAATGCTTTGATCTGACATAAAAGTCAAATTTTTGGATCCCATTTTTTACTACAATAATCTCTTTAAAGATAGTGTAATAATGTTTCTAGGAATCTTTGAATTCTCTGCTAGCGTGTCCACAATAGGATTTCTTGTTGTCCTTATCTTTAAGTAGTAGAGCACCCCAATAATGGTCACTAGCGTCTGATTGCAGGATAAGATTTCCTGTAGATGGAATAGTCAAAGGCGGTGGATCTTTTGCAGCTTTCTTGAGGTGTCTGACAGCTTGTGTTTGGTCAGAGCCCCAAGGAG
The DNA here is from genome assembly GCF_029873635.1 of Malania oleifera. NCBI lineage: Eukaryota > Viridiplantae > Streptophyta > Magnoliopsida > Santalales > Ximeniaceae > Malania > Malania oleifera. The sequence continues at coordinate 57,169,503 of NC_080420.1, read as the reverse complement.
GTTGTTTCTTTTTCAAAACCTGTGACAAGGCACTGGTGTACCGACTTGCATGCCTGATAAAGTCTTTGCCATAATTAATAATGCCAAGAAATTGCTGGATTTCTTTGATAGAGAGATTATCATCAGGGAATTGTAATAATTGTTTAGCAAGATGGAGACCTAGACAGATGGTCCCATGAGATATTTTCATTCCCAAGAAATCAATCTTGTCTTGTCCAATCATGCTTTTCTTTTCTGACAGCATTATCCCGAACTGTGATGCCAGCTGGTGAAAATGTTCAAGAAGGTGATGATGATCTGCATGCATCACGGAGATGATCAACCGACGTACCACCATCCGATCTATGGAGATATCACAGATGAGGATTACATCAACCTCAACCTCTCACCATCACATCGCATGTAACCCCACATGTTTCCTACTTTATGTATTATTAGGAAGATGCTTGCCACTTAAGTCCACAATGGTGGGCCGCTTTTGTTTGCGTGTGTAGTAAGTATGGTTGTTAGTCGATAAAGTCAAAAGTTTCAGCTTGATTGAAAGGTGGTGGGTCACTCCTGCACAAATACAGCCGCCCATGTGCTGTCACCATTTCCAGTTGTCTTTTGTGTCGATAAGTCAAAAGTTGTTGCTTTATGTCCCTCTCAGTTGTCTGTAAGATGCTTGCTTAGCGTGTAAGTTTTGGGGTCTCAGACCTCTATATAAGGGACTGTCTTCCCGTTTTGTAAGACAGAACAGATTGGAGTTAGAGAAATAAAATCCTTTGTGTGTTTTTATCCATGACCCTCTAAGTTCTCTCTTTTCATGGTATTAAGAGGGATGACTTTACAGTGGATATCCGTAAACTGCCGAGTCATTTATGGGGCAAGGCTAACCTCAGGTTTAACGAAACTATAATGGGTATCTCTGATGTTCATGACATGGCACCAAGTATGCTCTGTGCTTGCCTCTAAAGAGGATCTTGCACATCAGAAAGGTTGTACGGTCTCCATTGATCTCCTTTGGTAAAGCATTGGTTGAAAGACCCGAGTTCTCCGTTTGAAAGGCCATGGGAAGGCTAGTGTTGGAGATGTGGTCTTAGATTGGTTGCTTTCTTTAGGAAGGTCAAGGGGCTCCCGACTCTCGTGTGGTATCAGAGCCATGTTTTTTCCTAGAGTCCAGGCGAGTTAAGGTTATAGAAGTGATCTTAGAAGAACGAGGTACTAATAGTTTAAGGAAAAACTCCACCCATGGATTCTCACCCTCAAATTTTAGAAATCACCCCAACCAGACTTTCTTCTTCAATTTCTCTCCCTCCTTCCTTTAAAAGAACCACTTCTTCAACGATTACCAACCTAGTTGAATATTCCTATATTCCTGATTCTGCTTTGATTCAGGAAACCTCTCTTCCTCTTGTAAATTCTTATAATATTTTCAGAAGGAAAAGGTCTTTAGCCAATCAAGTTCGAACTATTCTTGCCTCTCACAATAGACCTTATGTGAAAGAATATGTCCAGACTACAGCCCTTGATTAATGTCTCATCCTAGCATCCTCCAAAAAACAGTATGTTGATCTTGAGCTTGACCAAGATATGATTAATCAATGGATCAGAGAAGGTTATTCTCACATTCACTTTGGAGCTGTTCGTCTTCTCCTCACCTTGCATGGCAGAAAATGACTGCTTGTTACAGCCAGGATTACTCTTCTCAACACCACATACACCCAGTATGAGCATGCTGCTATCGGGACTTCTCTCGCTACACTTCAAGCTGGAAGTGCCTGTCTTACCTTCTTTCCAAACTTCAATATTCCTTTATGGGATAAAAATTTGAAGAATTGCATATAAGTTCAATTTCAAATTACTGGTGCTCCGCAGATTCCTCAGCCTATATGGCCACTCTTCATCATCAACTGATCTACAGACTTCAAGATCATGCAATTGGTCTGCCCCTTCCAGGACAATCTGAAGACACAATCCTGATCACTGCTGAAAGAGAAGATGAAGTTCCCACTATTCTTCAAATTCCATGACAGATTCCCAGAGAAGAATTGAAGCAACTTATTCCTCTGGAGTGGATTACTAGTTATGAACAACTTCATCAGCAATCGACGCCCATCCATCTTTCAGATCCTAAGTTTCAAAGGCTTCCAGATGGAACTGTAAAACGGTGTTCAAACCAAAAGATGCGGCTTCATCCAGTACTCCTTCAGTCTTCCAATCTCTAATGATAAAGCTTGTCACTTTTGAAGATGATATTCCCATCAACAGCGTTGCAGCGGACGGATCTCCCATCTACACTGACAAAATTGAAGGACACTTTATCTGGGATGTTGATCCTTCTATGTGTGATCCAGATTGTGATTCTCATAAATCATTCCAGAAGGAAACCAAACCATCTTGCAAGCTGTTCCCTTCTCACAAAAGACCTGATGATCCAAACAACCCATGGATAGGCATTCAGAAACCATCCACTAAACCTAAGCCTCTATGGATTTATGATCGAACACTTGAAGTCCTCAAAGAAGGAGGTTTAATTCCTCTAGATCCTCCTGAAGATCTCATTCTAAACCATAGTTTTGGCCAGACCCATTCACAACCAATTCCCTATTTCATGGCCTCCCCATATGACAAACATTTTCCTCCCTTGGAACCAAGATCATATACCGACTCCAACTTTCATTCCAGACCTTTTATCCAACCCTCTGAAGTCCAACCAGATGGCTCCAGAAAGCTTCCCTCACAGGCCGAACATGTCCTGAATTGGAAAACTTAGAACGCCAGGTCCTAGAATAAAACTTTATCCGCCATTGACCACAAGGTTGATAAGCTTATATATCATGGTACTTAGATGGACCAACGATTTGGCCACCTTGATTCCAGAATCAAAGCTATGTATTCTGATCTCAAGAAGAGAAATGATTATCTTGATACTGAGCTCGGGCAATATATTTCTGCAGGATATTATGGATCAATGTTTGATGAAAAAGAAGCAGAAATCAGAAGGCTTAAGGACCAATTATCTCAAATAGAAAGAGATCATCCTCCAAGTCCACCAGCTACCTATATTCCTAAAGCTTTTCCTTGTTCTCCTCCTTACTCTTTGATTCCTCAGTCACCACCAACTCCATCTTACCTATCATATTATTCCAAACATTTTAAATCCACAGCCGAGATCTTTAAGAGACACTCTCTTATCCAACCAAAACTCTTTCCTCCAAAATCTCCAATCTCGGCAAAACCCTTGCCCTTTGAGCCTATTGATCAAAAGCTTAAAAGCCCATTTTTACCATCTGATCAGACTTCTCTCCTTACTGACTTCATCTTTGAGATACCTACTGATGATGATGGTAACAGTAATGTTTCCATTGAAACATTGTCCTCCTCAAATCAAGAAATTACTAATCTCACCAATATGTTGATGGCATGTCCTATTGATCCCGGATCATCCAAAACACAAGAGTTTCATGAAGAATTGGATACCACAGTCCCCATTGTGGAAGAACCTACTGAGGCTACTTCAACCACTCAACATTCTACCAATGGTTCTTGGTTCTCTTTTGATGGATTGCCTCCGATTAAATGGAGAGACCGAATTGGTGAATTTGATGCATGGATTGATCTCCAACTTTCTAAGCCTGGGAGTACTTTAGAAACAGTTCTCATTGAATTCACATCCAGATTCACTGGAACGTTAAGAGACTGGTTTCAAAGTCTTGGCGAATATAAACAGATTCAATTCGTTAGATCCCAGACTCCCTCTTATGCTTTGGGAACTCTTTATCGAGAATTTATTGGAGACCCAGATACTCATGCTAACGAGGTTAGACAAGAGTATTTTGAAAAGAGGTGCTGCTCCTTGAAAAGAAAAGATCTTGATTTCCACTATCAAAGAATGTCCATGCGATATTATCTTCTTGGTGGATTTAGTGATGATAATCTCACGCAAGTTTATATTAATTCTTTACTAGAAGACATTTAACCAAATTTACAGAGAAAGATTGTATCTCTCTCACGACCACTCAAAGATATCTCTATATGAGAGATTCATTAGTTGGCCCTCTTTGCTCTTGAAAAACTATGTGACACTCACCAGTTGTTCTAAAAAATGATGAAGCAAAATCACAAGTTTACAAAGCAATGCAAGAAGCCTTATTTGCAGATCAAATGCAAAGAAAAGGATTGCATCTATAGTCCTAGAAAAAAGAAACACTTCAAGGATTATGGTTCTGACAAGCATCTCAGGAAAAATTCCAGAAGAAAAAGGAAATTCAGATTCTTCAAGAAGAAGGATCGACAAGGACACGACAAATCTCCTCGATGTTTCATTTGCAAAAAGAAAGGTCGTTATGCTAAACAATGTCCTGAAAATAGACCAAAATCTGCAAAGCTGGCTCAACAATTGCAATTAGAAGGTCTTGAGGCTGATATTGAATCAATTTTATTAGACAAGAAGACATGACTGAAGAGACTGTTCTTGTTCTCACTGATTCAGAAGCATCTGATTCTGAGGAATCTTATTCAGAAGAAATTTTCTAGGTTTAGGCTTTGCCTACTCCTGATCAATCTTAGATAAGTCCCCATGTTCAAATTCAGCTTCTCCCTGCCTTAGACTACTGGTCTTCCCATACTCAATTTTTCAGAGCTGCAAATGATCAAATTTTTACCACAAACTTGATTTCGAAGAAGAAAATCGGGATTAAACCTCTCCCTAATTGCATCATTTGGACTCATGTCATTGGAAGTCCACTTCCTCAAAAGGATGTTTTATTAGGATGGGATGTTTACTGTCTTTCAAAATCCCTGAGAATTCTTCCCACAGGAATTCGGTGCAAAAGAGAATTCAAAGCCTTTACCCCGATAAGCAAAATCTATTCTCTTTCCCATTCCTCCTTTGATTTTCTACCCATTTAGAAAAAAATTGTTGAAATTATGTGCTGAAAGTCATGACCAGTTTATCCATGATTATCCCCTCTGGAAAAACCTAGACTTTTTCATTCACATCCCTTTCAAGCTAAATGAAGATGTCAGCCCAACCAAAGCCTCCCATCCGGGAATGTCTTCGTCAGACCTTAAGCTTGCCAGGGAAGAATGTCATTCTTTGTTAAAGCAAGGTTTAATTGAACCAACCAGTTTCTCTTGGGCATGCCAAGCATTTTATGTTGAAAAAAGATCAGAGGAAAGAAAAGATTGGTTATTGATTACAAGCCATTAAATGTGTTCATTAGGGATGATAAATTCCTTATTCCAAAAGCCAGGACACAATTCATCCATCTTGCTGAAGCAATAATATTCTCCAAATTCGATCTAAAAGGAGTTTTTTGGCAACTTGGAATTCATCCGGATGACAGATTCAAAACAACCTTTTGTATTCCAAATGAACAGTTCCAATGGACTGTTTTACCCTTCGGGCTGAAGATTGCACAATCACTCATTCAAAAGGCAATGACTAGGATTTTCAATCCTATCCTTCACAGTACCTTGATTTACATTAATGAAAAATTTTAATATATATATATATAAAATTTTTATCACCAAACAGCAATGCAGTGGCCAGTTGGCGCCAACCAACTAGTTGGAAATGATGTTCAACTTGAACGTTTTATTTGACGAGTGAAAAGAAAGGAGGCAGCCAGGAAATGCATGCCCTCTGTTTCTTTTCCACGCATCCAAACACCTTGGCAGTAGAGGCAAGTGTAATATGCTTAATGATATTTGTATTTCAAAAAATATATATTTTGTTGGAATAGAACTTCATTTGGGAGAGGATAAAAAACTAATAAAGCTCGTGGCATCGTGATAAACTTTCCATCAAGGCAATCTGCAACCAGACCTAAATAAAGAACTCATTTGAGTAATTTGATTATGAGCAAGTAGCCATATAACTGGAATCCAAGCCCAGCCAGCAGCCGCATAACCATGTGAGCACTCAACACCTATAGACTAGTACACCACAATAGAAAACCAAGATTACCTTGAAATTTTGAGATTGGAGGGGCGATGGTGTGTGTTGGTGAGTCAGTGACTGGCGGCTGGCAGTTGGTGAGTGTCATGGAGAATCTGATTTGGGAATGAGGCTTTGGAGCCATTGAAGGGACTTGGCTTCCGAGGGAGAAGGAGGATCAGATGGGAATGTGGACACTGGAGGCAGTCCAGCAGCTGCTGTGCAGCTGAAGAGGCTAGAGGGGACTTGCGTTAGTGGAGGTCAGAGGAGACTTGTGTTAGCGGAGGAAGCACATGGTCGTTTGTCTTTGTTGATTAGTTGGCTTAGGGTTAGGATTAGGATTTGGAGGCGAAAAATCTTGAGGGGGCAGTGCCATTCTGGCTGAATTGAAATGTCAATGGGGGTAGCCTGGACCCCTGGTTACCTTTGGTAACCTTGGTTAACTTGAATTGGCCAAGGTTAAAAATTTTATAACACACACACGCACACACACACACACACACACACACACATATATATATATATATATATATGCGTATATATAAAAATACATATTAGTTAATTTGGGTGACTGAATAAGTATTTGCTTCAACCAAACCAAAATCCTAAAACATAGACTTTCTTAAGATTTAAACCAAACCAACCGAATTTTAAAAAGTGACGTGGTCAGTAAATCAGCGAATTCAGTATTCACTGAATAATGCTCAGGCCTATAATCCACAGTTCTATTTTAGTTCATTGCAAGCAAGCGAACATCTCCTGTCCACTTCTTAAGAAAAGACTTGATTAAAGCCCTTTTTGATATGTCATTGAGTCTCCTCACATTCCGTGATATCATCTTTCTCAAGATATGTTCACCAAAAGACCCTGGATGCTGCTATCCTCTGCCATGTCAAGATCCACCAACCTTTTCATAATTCACTGAAAACTTCTTATGTTTGAGTTCTCCATCAGTATTCATCTTCTTGTTTTTTGATGGTAAATTTCCTTTTCTCTCTTCATTTTTTTTTTTTTTCAATTTCTTCAAGCGGACATAAGGCCTATCTTTGAAGTCAAAAAATAGACATTCCGATGGTTTACCAACCAATTTCATTTTCTGGAGAACCCAATCAGAAAGTTGCTCCTTGAAACAAGCACTACTAGTTCCAAGCCTTTTGAGTACCTCAAAAATTTTGGGGAGGAGGGACCGTCCTGCATAACTTTGATGCATGTGTTAGGTGCTGGAATTAACACTGAGCAATCATCTTCTTCCTGTGACTTAGTAGACTCCAGATCCAGGTTATCTTCTTCCTCCTGAGCTTTAGCAGTCTGTGATTGGGGTTCCTGCAGTGGGAAGGGCCCCAAAGATGATCCGTATCCAAGGTCTTAAATTTTGATTTCGACTTAAATTTTGAAGCTCCAAAAGTTCGGAAATTTTGATGGAAATTTCGATTTCGATTTCGATTTTGATTCTAAAAGACAGCGAAAATCAGTAGTAATGCACAGAATTATTTAATGAAACTTTAGAAATGGTAAATTGACATAATAATGTAAGTTTTAGGACTAATATATTATAAGTTAAATACATCTATGTTGTGTATGAGGTGGAAAAGTTGTAATATGATATGCGTATCAAACATATTTGTAAGATAATATATGTTAAACATATTCAGTTAATACAAATGAAATTCATATATCATTTAAATTTTATTTACTATACTAATAAAGATAATTTAGACATGAATGGCTAAATAAAATGTTGTTGTAAGTTTATATGAATTTAAATATTATTTATTATACCAATAATGATAATTTAGTCATGAATGGTCAAATAAAATGTTGTAAGTTTATTTCGTCATGAAATTTCAAAAGCTGTTGTGATAATCTTTTTGTTTTGATAAAAAAGAACAAAATAAATTAAGGGAGAAATTTCACTTCACTCCTAAATATCTAATTTGAATTTTAAGGAAATTTCATTCTACAGTTAAAATTTCAACAAATTTTGCCAAAATCTTGAGATTTCGATAAATTTTGGTTGATTTGTTGAGATTTTGAAGGAAATTATGTACAACGGAAATTGATTGCCATTTCAATTTCAAGGGTGTGATGGAAACCAAAAATTTCGATGGAAATTTCGACAATTTTGTGGAAATTTAAAACCATGCTGATATCTTAGTGACACACTTGACCTTCATAATGTTTAAAAGAAGAGAAAGGAGATGAGCTGGCTAAGTGGTGCAGGTGGAAGAGGTCTGAGGGGGTGAGAGGCTGAAAACTAATGCCCCAGGATTAATGCTGGTGGAGCCCAAATCAAGACCCACCAAGGACCACAAAGAAAACGAAGGATTTGGGCTTCAATGGGTATTGCTCAGAAGATTCAAATAAACAGTCAACTGCTCTCTTGTTTAATTACTCAAGCAAAGGAGCATATATTACCGCTTGTCTTCACCATCCCTTGCTTGTCTTGCTTCTGAGCAGCGAACGGAGAGAACCTTGGGGGAGTTGCTGCAGTGGGGACATGAACACTCAACCTCTTGATTGGTTTTGAATATCTTTTGTTTTTTCATTTATAATTTTACTTATTTTTTATTTTGTTCTGGTAGGTCTTTTTTGTTTTTTGTTTGTTTGTTTTTTTTTTTTTTCCAGTTTTCATTTTCATTTTCTTTTTTTAAGGATTTCTTGTCCGCTCTTGATTGGATTTCCTTTCTTTCTTATGTTATCTTTTTTTTATCATCTAAAAAAAATTTAGATATAATAGTAACAAGCTAACAATTGTATACGTGATTTACTTTTTATGCTGGTGTTGCAGTTATTATTTATTCAAACATCAGAATACTAGTTACTTTTTGTTTTATCTAGTAAATTTTGTACTCAAATATTAAAAAAAAATGAACTCTATTCTTTTTAAAATGTCATGTATCCTCCTGATTATTAGGATGGATGGTTTTGAACAAGGGATTCGTATTTTCTTGTAATAATTTTCTTCTTACAGGTCAACATATGCAACAACAGTGCGAGATTCAAAATATAATCGCGAGAGGGAATTTCTTAAAGTTGTATGTAAAATAATGTGCTTTATTTTTCTTGCTTATGTTCTTTTACCCTTCTCAACTCCATTCAATCATGACTAGCTTGGCTTATATTATCAAAATTTGTATTAATCCACTTATTCATTTTGGCTAAGCTTCTTAACAATATTTCAGGGGGGAAGTTTATTCGTGAAAGTTGTAGGAATCCACTTTTATTGGTTTTGATGTTTGCTATCAAAAACATGAACTTAAAATTTTGAAATTTTCATTATTTTGCTCCTATGATTATTTGAAGTAGGATGTCGTGCATGATTTATTGTTGTTTTCTTTTATTTATTTTTCTTCTTATTATTTTTTGGAGGAAGGTATGGGAGGTTTTCTTGTTTTTAGTGTGCATTTTATTCTTTGTTATCAATGGCATAGTGTCAGGGTCCCACATCGGATGTGTACTAGGGAGATCTAGGGCTTATAAGGATGGTTTGGACTCCAACTATGTGAGGCGCCTTTTATAGGACAAAACCATGAGTCCAGTGGGCCAAAACGGACAATACCTCACTAGAGTTGGATCCAGGGCCGTTACATCAGAGCTACCCTAGGGATACTATCATAGTAGCATGTGTGTGGATCCTACACAAAGGTGTAAGCCACTCTGATGTGGGCGTTAGAGATCGGACGGGAGCGCCTGTCACGGTCCCACATCGGATGTGTACTTAGTAAGATCTTGGGCTTATAAGGATGGCTTGGACTCCAATTATGCAAGGTGCCTTTATAGGATAAATTCATGAGGCCAATGGGCCAAAGTGGACAATACTCACCGGAGTTGGGTCTAGGGCCATTACACATAGCTTTGTTACCCTTTCTGCAAAAATTATGCGACCATATCCTAATTGACCCTCAAAATACATTACTTGGCCAAACCAATGCAGGGCATATTTTATATATTTTGCAAAGCTTATGATAGACAAAGGTTGAAAATAGTTCTTAAGTACAGGCTTCTTTGTTTTTACCCACTTTCATCATTTTCTCTTTGAATCTTTGTCATTAAATGGCTGGTTTTGGTTTCTTTGTGTTGATCTATGGCATGCCCGGGCCACAAGGCTCCCTGCTTTGTGAGGGTAGGGGGAGGGTTGTCACAGTATACGCAGCCTTATGCCTACTTTTATATAGAGAGGCTGTTCCTTGGACTCTAACCTATGACCAACCGATCACAAAGGAGCAACCTCATCGTTGATCCAAGGCCCGCCCTCCTTGGGTTGATCTATGATTTTTGTATTATCCTTCCTTTAGTATTTCTAGCTTCCAATGTTTAAAAGGCATAATTGAGGTGTGCCTAGGGCAAGGTGAATGGAAAATGCATCGAGGGGTAATTTTAAATGCGAAACTCCTCATGGCATCTATCTTTTTGTATTAGGTGTATACCCAGATATAAAAGGCAATTCTTATACAGATCTTTTTGGGGTGGGGTATACCTTTTAGGAAGGTGGTATGTGCACTCGTGTATATGTATTTATGCATGTGTGTTTGTTATCAGAAATCTGAAGTAAAAGAAGGTAAAAGAAGGTAGGAAAAGTCCCTTTTTGGCCCTTCGAAGAACCTTCCAATCCTCATAGCACGATTCACTCTTTTTGATCTTCTCTATATCTTTGACACTGCTACCCACTTCGGTCGCCTTACCTTTCTCCTATGTCAGGACCATCTCTCCCTTTGGTGAGCCATAAGGACTGCGGGATGACCCCTTTTTGATTTTTTGGAGTTTATGGCTCAGAGAAATTTGTAAAAGAGAGAGACATGGAAAGTGGTACAGATTGTTTGATCTTTGCCCACTAATTTTTTGGTTTTAAGGACACTAGCTGGGAAGGCAATGAACTAGCGTTAGTGTGTTAGATGAGCATGTGGCTATGCGCTTGTGAAGTTGCTGTCTATGGGCAAGGACTACTTAAGTTATTTGAATTTGGATTAACATTAAGCTATTTTTAGTGTTAAAGATCCTATAAGAAATTATATTTTAATCATATTTCTAGTTATGTAATTTATTTTATATATATTTCAAAATAAAAATTAAATTCGAGGAGGCTTTGCACCTTAATGCCTTGAGGTTATGCCTAGCCTCATTAGGAAAAGAAGGGGGGGGGGGGAGTGTGCGTCTTAGATTTGAGGTAGAGGTGGCGTTGCTAAAGAAATGAAGTAGGGAGGGCATAGATGGGGGAATGAGCAATCCATAGGAGGCCCAAGCATCAGGTGGTAGTTGAAGGGAATCTAGATATTGTGGGAAACTTGAGGTTGGAGGAATTCTAGAGAGAGAGAGAGAGAGAATGGATTATAACTTTTAGAGCGTTGTAGTTGGTTCTCAGTGTTGGAAAGTTTCCAAATTTATGCAGTCAACTCTCCTTGATTATAGGAAAAATTTATGTAATTATGTAAATATTCTTAGGAGATACTCTAGGATATATTCTTAGGAGATATTCTAGGAGATTTGTTCGCAATTGTCATTATTTCCTTTTGTTATTCTTTCCTTTTAGATTGTCCTTTTAGTCTATAAGACATTTAGATTGTACCTTATTTTAAAATAATAAGAAATACTATTTCAATCCTTCTTCCCTTCTTGATTGTATTAGAGCCTGGTTTTCTTTTCCTTGCAGCAGTCATAGCCTCTAAAACCTAGGCCTTATTGTTTTAACCCTGTTCACCCTCCATTATGTCTAAAATTTCCGAAACTTGCAGCATGGGCATACCTGAACCTGTGGTCTACACCAAAACTGAAACCAAAGGAGCCCATGCCAAGCCCCATTCAGTCAAATCACAAATATCCGTTTCAATGGAGCCAACTTCTTGAGATGGTCTCAGTTAGTTCGAATGTATATCTGCGGGAGAGGTAAGATTCGGTACCTTACTGGTGAAACCAAGGCCCCTGATAGAGCAGATCCATCATATGCTATATGGGATGCTGAAAGTTCCATGATTATGCCTTTGCTTGTGAATGCAATGGATGAAGATATCAGTGCTAATTACATGTGCTATCCTTCTGCAAAAGAACTCTGTGATAATGTTAGTTAGATGTAATCTGACCTTGGAAATTATTCTCAGATTTATGAATTGCAGCAAAAAATTGGCAAGACCCAACAAGGGGAAGACAGTGTGACCAAGTATTTTAATGTCTTTAAGGGACTGTGGCAGGACTTGGATATATTCAATGATTATGAATGGAAAAGCCCTGATGATTGCAACTACAACAAGAAGATGGTGGAAAATGCAAGAATTTTTAAATTCTTGGCTGGACTCAATGATGAGTTTGATGAGGTCAGGGGGAGGATTCTTGGTAGACAACCTCTGCCTCCAATTGGAGAGGTATTTTCAAAAGTGAGACGTGAAGATTGTCATCAAAATGTTATGCTAAAGAAAAAAGGGGCTGATGAAACAGTGGAGAACTCGACTTTGGTTGCTGCTAATCCTACTGTTTTGGCTGCTGCTAATGCCTCTGTACAATGGTCATATCCCAATAAAAAATTTTGAGTATGGTGTGACTATTCTAATAAGCCACGCCATACCTGAGAAACCTACTGGAAACTACATGGAAAACTAGAAAATTGGAAGAGCAGCAAAGCTGGACCTGGAAACAACCAAGTGATTCTTAGAGCAAATGAAGCCCAGACCAATGTTCTAAGTTCAGAGCAGATGGATCAACTTCTTCAATTGCTGAAATCCAATTCGATATATGGTACTTCTACAGGTTCCTTGGCCCAAGCAGGTAATATGCTGAGTGCCTATTCTAGTTCTTTAGCCTTTGCACCATGGATTTTTGATTCAGGTGCATTTGACCATATGACCAGTATATCTGTTTCAATCTTATTATCCTTGTTCGGGTAATGAAAAGGTTAGGATTGCAGATGGGAGTCTTTCATCCAATGCAGGAGCAGGTTCAATTAGAATTTCTGGGAAAACAGAATTAAAATCTGTCCTTTATGTTCCTAAACTTACTTGTAATCTTGTGTCTGTTAATAGATTATCCTGTGATTCTAACTTTCGTATAATATTCTTTGATTCTCAGTCTGAATTTTAGGACCAGAAGTCGAGGGCGATGATTGGCAGTGCTAGGATGATCGATGGCCTTTATTATTTTGAGGATGCCCCTATTCAACAATAGACAAGCTTAGGGCTTGAGTTGTAGTACTAGTTCAATCCCAGTGCATAATGCTTTAACATCTTAGATTAGGGCATCCTAGTTTTTCTTATTTAAAATATTTGTTGCCTAGTCTATTAAAAAATTTGGATTGTACTTCTCTTCATTGTGATGTTTGTCACTTATCAAAAAGTCATCAAGTTCCTTATAATTCAAAAGGCTACCGTGCATCAAAACCTTTTTATTTGATTCATAGTGATGTTTGGGGTCCTTCTAAGGTTGCTACCGTATCTAGCGGAAAATGGTTTGTGACTTTTATAGATGATCATACTTGGATTTGTTGGGTATATTTGATGAATGGGAAAGCTGAAGTTGAAATATTATTCAAGAATTTTTATGGTATGATCGAAAATCAATTTCACACAAAAATAAGCATACTTTGTACAGATAATGATACAGAATATTTTGACCAAGTTTTGGGAAATTTTTTGAAAGAAAGAGGGATTCAACATCAATCCACGTGTTGTGACACCCCGCAACAATATGGCATCACTGAAAGAAAAAATCGTCATTTACTTGACATTGCACGGGCTATACTGTTTTCTATGCATATTCCAAAATATTTGTGGGGGGATGCTATCCTAACTGCTTGTTACCTTTTTAATAGAATGCCTACCCGTGTGCTGCAGTGTATCACTCCTTTGGCATGCCTAAAAAAATCCTTTCCTGATAATAGGATTATTTCTTATCTGCTGCTAAAAGTATTTGGATGCACTGTTTTTGTTCATATTCCAGCTCATCTTAGATCTAAACTTGATCCTAGGGCTGAAAAATGTGTGTTTTCTTGGATATGCTCCCAATAAGAGAGGGTACAAATGTTTGAATCCAAAAAAAAAAAAAAAAAATTCACATCAGTATGGATGTCGTTTTTGTTGAAAATCAGTCTTACTTTGATCAAACTTGTGCTCAGGGGGAGAAAGAGAGTAGTGAAGATCAGTTTTGGCAAACTTCTATACCAATGCCTAATGTATTTCCTGACATTGACATCCCTCTACAAAACATTCAAGGAACTGAAATTTTAAATAGTGAAAAAAATGGAAATCCCAATCCGCTTGTACAAAGCGTAAGGGAATCACAAACGGGGAGAATTGCTACTGAATAATCCCTCTTCTGAGCTTCATGTTTATACTAGGGGCAGATATCGTTCTAATACTAAGGATCATCCCACAATTTTAGAATAGAATCAATCATCACCTCCAAAAACTGGTCATTTGGAAATCCTAGGTAATCCCTTCTACTACACTTCCAGTTGATCAATCTGCTGACCTTGATGTACCTATAGCCATTAGCAAAGGAGTTAAGACCTGTACCACACACCCCATTGCCAAATATTTATCATACCATAGTCTCTCTCATAATCATTAGGCCTTTACATCCAATATTTCTCACCTATTTGTTCCAAGGACCATTCAGGAAGCTATGGATCATCCAGATTGGAAGAATGCACTATGAAACAACAGTACTTGGGAAATTGTTGATTTACCAAAGGAAAAGAAAACTGTAGGTTGCAAGTGGGTGTTTAAAGTTAAATGCAAGGCTGATGGCAATATAGAGAGATATAAGGCGAGACTCGTTGCAAAAGGGTTTACATTGACATACAAAATTGACTATCAAGAAACTTTTTCTCCAGGGCCAAGATAAACTCAATCCAAATGTTACTTTCCTTAGCTGTACATTCTTACTGGCCCTTAAACCAGTTGGATGTAAAGGATGCTTTTTTAAATGGAGATCCAGAGGATTAAGTGTTTATGGAATTACCACCAGGTTTTGAAGGTAATCTTGGGAGAGAGAAGGTGTGTAAATTGAAAAAATCATTGTATGGGCTCAAGCAATCTCTGAGAGCTTGGTTTGAACGCTTTGGGAAGGCTGTAAAGGGTCATGGTTACAGCCAAGGTCAAGCTGATCACACCATGTTCTATAAGCACTCGAGTGAAGGGAAGGTTGCTATTGTAATTGTCTATGTTGACGATATTATTTTGACAGGTAATGACAGCAAGGAACTTTAGAAATTAAAACAGATGCTTGCTAATGAATTTGAGATTAAAGACTTGGGCGACTTGATGTATTTTCTCGGTAAGGAATTTGCAAGGTCAAGAAAAGGTATTTTTGTTTCACAAAGAAAATATGTGCTCGACTTGCTTGGAGAAACATGTTTACTAAGGTGTAAAGCAGCTGAGATACCTATAGAGCCTAATCTTAAACTACAACCTGCCAAGCCTGAAGAAGTAACCAATAGAGACCAGTACCAAAGATTGGTTGGAAGGCTACTTTATCCATCACATACACGTCCTGACATAGCCTTTGCTGTCAGTATAGTAAGCCAATTCATGCACTCACCAGGGCCTGACCACTTTGATGCAGTTTATAGAAACCTGAGATATTTGAAGGGAACTCCAGGAAAAGGTCTATTGTTTGAAGACCATAGACATCTACAAGTTGAGTTATACACTGATGCAGATTGGGCTGGGAGTATAACCAATAGAAGATCAACTTCTGGTTATTGTGCCTTTGTTGGTGGAAATTTGGTGACACGGCGAAGCAAAAAACAAAATGTGGCAGCTAGGAGTAGTGCAGAGGCAGAATTTAGAGCAGTTGCTCATGGAATATGTGTAGTGTTGTGGATTAAAAAATTATTGGAAGAATTGAAAGTCACTAATCCACTACCTATGGGACTTTATTGCGATAACAAATCTGCCATAGCCATTGCTAACAATCCAATGCTTCACGATAGAACAAAACATGTTGAGGTTGACAAGCATTTTATAAAGGAGAAGCTGGACAGTGGACTGATTTGTTTACCCTATATCTCTACTATTGAACAAGTAGCAGATATACTTACAAAAGGACTACCAAAGAAGCAATTTGAAAATTTGATCGGCAAGCTGGCTATGGAAGACATCTTCAAACCAGCTTGAGGGGGAGTGTTGGAAAGTTTCCCAATTTATCCAGTCAACTCTCCTTGATTTTAGGAGAAATTTCTTTAATTATGTAAATATTCTTAGGAGATATTCTAGGATATATTCTTAGGAGATTTGTTTGCAATTGTCATTCTTTCCTTTTGTTTTTCTTTCCTTTATTATTCTTTCCTTTTAGATTATCCTTGTAGTCTATAAGACATTAAGATTGTACCTTATTTTAAAATAATAAGAAATACTATTCAATCCTTCTCCACTTCTAGACCTAGGGCTCCCAAAACAATTCCCCATGTGGAGCAAGGTGAGGGTACTTGTTGTACTACGATATTTGTGTTGTTATCCTCTTATTGGAGGATGTCACGAATGCACATGGCCAAGTTGGGGGAGCAATGGAGGATGTGTCATGGATGACATGTGGTGGGCCCTGGAGCAAACTAAGAAAGGTTAAGGGAGGGTGAGGGAGGACATGTGCAGACATGTGGTAGTAGTTTAGATGCTTGGTCTCCTTTAATATATTTTGACTGGCCCTCCAAACCACAGCTTTATAAAATTCAGAGACCATAAGTTTATGAAACATCCGGGCTGGGGTTGACCAAGTATCCCACCATGTGTCCCATGACTGATATTGGGTGCATTTGCGCCAGGGCCAACACACTGTTGAGCTTGTTTCATTCTGAGCATAGAGCCCACACATTTAGAATGGCAGAATTTCAAAATTCTATTATTGAATTGCATTGATTCGAGCCCAAACAGTGTCATATGTTCATGACGCCCCTGTTGAAAACCATGTATGAATTTTTGGGCAATTTTAAATCGTTGAATCATGGATGACCCCTTCGCCTTTAACACAAGACCCTAACGCTAGGGCTCTTTATTTGCCCATAAATAGGACTCTGGGATGCCTCTTTTGGGACATTTTGATGTGACAAGACTGAAAAACACCAATAACCTAACTCTGCCAGAATCCTATTGCAAACAACTATAGATCTAGAAGCTGTTAAACTGGTTAGGTCGTTTTCTAATTGAATGCTTTTTCTTTTGGGTAGATGTACGCTATTGTCGACATGTAGTGGGATTTAATTCCTGTTGAACAGAATATTGGTGTGCCTCTTTGTCTTGCTATGATTGCTGATACAGTTGCATGATGAATGCATGTTCTTTTGATTGTGCATGTCTGTTGTTTTTACACTCCTCTTCATAGGGTGTTTTTTTTTTTTTTTTTAAATATAAAAAGGAAAATGTATTGAGCACTGCAGATTGTCCAATTAGCAACAAACTCTTTTCAAGCCCCTTTCCATCATAGTTAATAGAGCACTGCAAATCGGCCAATTTCCATTGCACCTTTTTAGCCTTACTTTTACCACCATCCGAGCAGACTTCCTTCCTCTTCCGATCAGCTAACTGCAAACCCATTTTATCTAGCAAATGTTGAAAGTGAGCCCAAGGGACAGGCACAATACCAGCCTCATTCTGCTCAATCTTGTGTTTTTCCTTGCATATTTTATCATACTCTGAAGCATTAATTCCCTCTAAAGCATCCATCAGAGGTGGAGACTTGTCCGAAAACTCCCATGGTGAATCAGAAGAGTGTGATTCAAGCTCAAGTTGTTCACGGACCTCATCTATGAGTAACCCTCCATCTTAATCAAAATTACTATCAAGCTCACCCTTCTTGTCAGAAACATCTCCCCATTTCTTCTTATTTAAAAGATTATCCACAATCTAGGCATTCGAAGGATCCTCAACATAAGAACTGTCATCACAATGTCTTTTTAAAAATTTAACCACCCTTGCATCTGCACTTAATTGCATCTGTATAGAATTTTCCCATTTCATTTGGTTATCAATTCTGATCTGTCCAAAAATTTCCTGAGAACTTGGAAGTGTGGGTGGCAGATTCACCTACACTGCATCATTTTATGAGGACAAAGCTTTTCCTTTGATGAGAGTTGCGCTGTTGGGTAGTGTTTGGGATTTTTTTAATCTATGTTAGAAGGTAGAGGCATGATTTTTTTTTTGACGGCCAAAGGTAGAGTCATGATTAAGATTTAAGTCTACTGAATGAGATTCTGTATGAAACTCGGTCTTGTTATGATTGCATGACAAAGCATGTTCTTTTGATTTTGTGCATGCATGTTTGATGTTTTGGCCCTTCTCTTCTTAGAGTACTTTGGATTGATATATAATGGTTTGCTCAACGTAAGCCTTCCATATAGGCTTAGGCATTGGATTTTGTTGCTTATTTTTCTTATTGTTATACTTGTGGTTTGCTCAAGTTAAGCATCCCACACTGTCATTGGCATTGAGTCATGGTCCAATGGGCTCCTTGTCTAATTCGTTTATTTATAGTTATTTATTGTTTGTGTGAACTCACATGATTTGAGTTATTCTTTAGTGTAGGTTGTTATTTTTTATTTGTCAGTAAAGAATTAGAAAAATACCAATTCGTAAAAAAGAGCGATGAAGAGGCAACTTGGCCTGTGGTTTGTTGACCTTCACAATTTATGATTTAATTCCTGTTGCCTGGACTTCCCGTTCAGAAGCTTTTCCATGTTTTTGGTGTCAAAATTAGATTTTTTGCTAATTTTTTCCTAAGAACATTATGATGCTGATTACATTGAGATGCGTATCATTGAATTACCTAACTAAGGGGTAATAGTCTGCCAAGATCCCTATCACTTTGGTGTGTTAAATAGAAGCAGTGGTGTGATGTTGGATTCCTACAACATGGTTTTTGCATTACTTAGGAGTGGTGGTACTTTGTTCATGATAGGCTGGTTTGCATTGCATGGCTACAAAAATGTAAACGTGAGACTATCAATTACCTCAGAGTAGTTTCTCGAATGAGTGACCAATTTTAAAACATAAGTTGGAGCATTTATGTTTGGCCCCTTTGCCTGGGAAGTCCTGGGGTGGCCTGAAGAGGTTCTCATGCACCAAAATTATTAATTGGACAGGAAAAATTCTGAGATAAAATAGTCCAAAAGATTGGCTTGAAGATAGGCTATCCTAGATTTTTCAAAGGAGAAATATATTGTGGTCCACAAAAGGCAGTATTTTTGGGGTATGGAATCTCAGAAAATATAGTATGAAGTTACAAGGAAGGGTAGAATGGATAAGAGGTGGAGTAGAGAAGGAATCTATGACAGTTATAAATTCAAGCATTTATAGGGTAAAGCGCTTTGTCATATGCCTTTGCCTTTCAGAAAATTGCAACCAGTTCCTTCAGAATATTCCAGAAATTTTTGTATGGTTTAGAGTCTCCATTTTTTGTGGGTGAGAATGAGATTTCTGGAATATCATTCCCAGCATTTTCACATTTTATCAGTAATCCTGCTTTTCCCCTTTGACACCCTCAACAATTTTATTTTGATTTTTAAGTCCATGTACATGCAACTGATATTTCTAGCAGTGTTAGTAACTTTATGTTGTGATGCAGAACAGCATCATGATTCATGGTATTATAGCCAAATAGAAAAAAATTAAGGAGAAATGGAGGAGAGGAGAGGAGAGGAGAGGAGAGGAGAGGGGAGGGAAGAAGATGAAAGAATGAAGGAAGGAGATACAATGGAACTGGGTGATCTTTAATTTCTTGGGGTATCACTTTAGTTCATTGAATGATGGGGAGATGGAGGAGTTATCCTCCGTGTTAGTCTTGCTGAATAATTGTCAAGTCTTTTTGGATGCTGATAACCATTCTTGGTCTTTGGATCCCGGGTTTTATTCCTGCAAAGGCAGTGTTTGGTTCACAGTTGGAATCGGAATCAGAATTCCCTGGAATCAGAAATTGAATGTCAGATTCCTCTCTCATGTTTGGTTCGGCAAGGTATCGGAATCAAAATTGTATTATAATCCTTGGTATATATAAACATAGGAATCGGAAATGAGTTTAATTTATTACTTATGTCATTATAGTATTAAAAATTTATTCAATTAATTTCATATGGAATAATAACATTATAAATATGTAATTATTACATGCTATTATTTTATTAAGCTATATAATAAATATTTTTTACAATAAAATCATTTTGATAATTATGTACTCG
Source organism: Malania oleifera (assembly GCF_029873635.1). Lineage (NCBI taxonomy): Eukaryota > Viridiplantae > Streptophyta > Magnoliopsida > Santalales > Ximeniaceae > Malania > Malania oleifera. The sequence continues at coordinate 57,149,431 of NC_080420.1, read as the reverse complement.
ATTATAGTTTGCATATTATATTTTATCATATTTTTTTATTATTATTTTGCTTGATCTATTTTATTGATATTATATTTTATCTTATATTTTATAAGTATTGTTTTTTAACATGTAATTTATTAAATGTAAATAAAAATCTCATATATTATAACACTATAACTTAATTTATTATTTAATATAAAATAATAATATATTAAAACAACCACCATAGCATTATATTTTATTACACAATAGTATTTTATTTATTTTTATATATTATATTATTTTTAAAATTTATTATTATATATTTTAATTAATGATATTAATAATTAATATTTTGAGGGTGGACCTTGGTTTAATGGTAAGGTTCCTCCTTTGTGACCAGTTGGTCATGGGTTCGAGTCCAAGGAAATAGAGTCTCTATATAAAAGTATGCGTAAGGCTGTGTACACTGTGATAACCCTCCCCTTACCCTTGCAAAGCAGGGAGCTTTATGGCTTGGGATGTCACGAGCTAAGCTTGTTTAGCGCATTATGCTTGCTTGTGACGCTTATCTCGTGTGCTTAGGATGGGTTTCCATCATGTAAATACTAGTGTAGGGTTAATTTCTGCTAGTAGAGTTTTTGTAAGCCAAATAAGGCAGTATGACTCCTCGGTCACTTTGATGTTTCCTAGTGCTAGGATGATAATTACATAAAAACCTCTTTAAGGGAGGGTGAGTGTTCATCAGTCATTGTAAAACTCACTAGCAATTGTCAACGTGCTTAGCCTACTTGCCTCCCTCGCTAAGTATCAACGGAGGATTTGTTAATGAATTACGTTTGCTTCAATGTTTACTGCTTGGTTGCCACGACTTTCATGAATTGATTATTATTTTCACTGCTATTTGATTGAATGTTAATGAAAGTACTTCGTGGATGAATATTGGTAAACGATAGGCTGGCTAGTTAAGCAAGAGTGCTTTAGCTAGCGCTGCACGGCCCTTCACAACGGTGTGAAAATAGTCGGACCGTGACACCTGGGGACGCTCTTTTAAATTTATAATTAATATTTTATTTTATTTTATTTTAAGGTTATACATAATAATAGCCACAATTATATCATAATATTTTATAATATAGTACTATTCTATTACTTTTGATGTGTTATATTATTATTATATATAATTTAAATATTAATAATAATGATTAAAATATTTTACTTTAAAATTATTATTATATTTTTATATCCAATGATGTTAAAATATTAATATTATTTTTTAGATTTATGTAATATATTATATTATATTTAGTATTATATTAATATTATTTTTTTATACTTATGTAGTATATATCTTATTATATTATATATAATATTATATATGCCCAAGTATTAAATATTTTTTTATATTATATCATTATTAAATTTTATTATTATATTTATAATTGTTGATAACAAATATTTAATTTAATTTATTTTTAAGATTAAAAATAAAAATATAATAAATCAATAATCATGTTACAAGTATATCGTAATATTAACATTTAGTATCGTTCTATTAATTTTTATATATTATAACATTATTATATATAATAAAAATACTAATAATGATGATTTAATATTTATACTATAATATATTTTAATATTTTAAATATTAATAATGATATCATAATATTAATATTATTTTTAAAATTTATGTTATATATACTATATTATATTAATACAAATTATCATATTATAAATACCGTATTTCCAGGAATCAAAATTTGATTCTAGAGTAAAAGTCAGGAATCAAAATGTTGGTAGAAGGGGGAATCCCATTCTTGCATGGAATTAGAATCAAAATGAGATCACCGTAAAACAAACGTTAGGAATGGGGATCAATCATTCGGATTCTGATTCCTAGAGTTGATTCCCAATTACCAAACACCACCCAAATCTTTTTGTGATTTTTGACTGGCTCTGGTTTTCCTTTTCCTCTCTGTAAAACAATCTGGAAGGCCAAAGTTCCCTCTAAAATCAAAGCTTTTATCTGGCTGGTTGTGCATAATAGGATTAACACCAAAAATTTGCTACAGATTAGAAGACCTTTAAAAGCTCTATCTCTGGACATGTGTGCTCTGTTTTAATTGCTGTGGAACTTCTTAGCATCTTTTTTTACATTGTGATTTTTCCTGGAGGATTTGGATTAAATTATTTAATTATTTTGGAGAATGCTGGGTTTGCCCGAAGACAGTGGAGGAGTTTTTGGAAATTCAGTTTGTTGGTTTTGGCAGGAAAAAGGAGGGTAAGGAGTTATGAATTTGTGCCATATTTGCTGTCCATTGGGGTTTGTGGATGGAATGAAACACGTGCATTTTTTCTGGGAAGAAGTTGTCTCTTTTACTGGCTTGGGAGAAGATTCAACATTTGGCTTCTCTTTGGTGTGTGGGTAATGGCAACTTCAGGGGAATGTGTTTTTCGGATGTTCAGCATAATTTGCTTTCCTTGTTGAATTGATAGGGCCTGCTGATATTTTTGGGTTGTCTAATGTTCCTTTTGTTTTGTCTTTCTTTATTTTCCTGGGGTTACCCAGAATTTTGAAAACAGATGCTTTAGTCTCTCCTTATACACTCCTTTTCTATCAATGAATTTATTTTTTATCAAAAAAGGGGGGGAGGGGGAAGTATGCTTAACTTTCAATTCAAATTCATAAAAAAAATACTAGTACGTGGCTTTCACACCCTATTTATGAGAAGGCGTAGATTACAAGAATTATGCAAACCCCTAAAGATACATGAAGTTACAACTTAGAAATGAACCCTTAAAACACACATTTTCAAACAAATCCCCAAATACACATAATCCTACATTTAATTAAGCTAACCACACGTAATACCTTGATTCAATTTTTTTGAATCAGTCTCCACAAAGGGCCATGGTTCAGCTTCTTGTCCTACATGTTGTTAATGCCACTTTCTTTTGTTAAAACTGCTATACAAAAATTTCCACCATTTTCTTATTATAATCCCCAAATACTCATAATCCTACATTTAATTAAGCTAACCACATGTAATTCCTTGATTCAATTCTTTTGAATTAGTCTCCACAAAGGGCCATGGTTCAGCTTCTTGTCCTACATGTTGTTAATTCCACTTTCTTTTGTTAAAACTTCTATACAACTATTTCCACCATTTTCTTGTTACTATTATACATTTTTACATTTTACTTTAAGATAAAACTTTATTACCCTTCTGTAGTGATTATTCAAATTTTGAATTGATTATTTTAGGTTCATAGATGCGTTGCCAGTGGAGGAAAGGTGCTGATCCCTACATTTGCTCTTGGAAGGGCCCAGGTGTTCTTATCAATTTGGTCGTTAATTGTACTTGATATTTGTGTGATTTTTCTTGACTTGGGAATTTTAGTTCTACTTCATGTGTTGAATTATCTAGTTTGAATTGTGAAGTTTGCTAATTGTGATCTGGCAAGTGGAAAGAAGTAGGAAATATTTAACCAATTTGAACCCTTACCTAATTTGTTATCCTTTTTGCTAGTGTCTTGTAGCATAAATTGGCCAATTTGAATTTTTATACATTTTAAAAAAAGGTTTAATAGCTTTAAGATTCTTAGAGAACTAATTCATAATAACAAAGGAATTGTAGATCCTCCATTCATTATGAATGTTAAAGATAGAATAGGTGGTTTGATCAGATCCAATTTCTGGTGCAAAAAAAGAAGGGATTAAAACCTATGTCTAGCATTCTAGGTGCCTTAAAAAACAGATAATAAATCAATTTTTTTTCTCCTGATCTAGTTGGAGATTTAGCATTCATTCCATTTTTATTCCATATATATTTTAATGAGAATATGCATTCATTTTGAATCTCTTTAGGGCTGTGCATTTGGTTGGTATGGTAACTGAAAAATTTCAGTTTATGAAAAAAATGCATACTGAACCGAACCAAATTTCTAACTGAACTGAATTTCTAGCCAAACTGAATTGTTATTTAGTTAAATCAGTTAGCTAATATGAACTGAATTAAATTCTGGGATAAATTATTTGGCATGTTGGGAGAAGCTTGGGTTTGTCCTGTGTCGGTGGAAGGAATGTTGGCTATTTCTTTTGAGTGTTTTGGAAGAAGGATAGGATGGTTATTCAGAAATGTCGTCTAGTTGCAGTGCTGTCGAGTTTATGGATGGAGCGTAATGCACGGGTTTTTTTCGGGGAAAAAATTGAATTGGCAGCTGGTTTGGTAAAATATTCATTACTTGGTCTTTTATAGGTGTGTTGGCTTTGGATGTTTTAAGGGAGAGCTTTTCAGAAATTCAGTGAGATTGGAGGAATTTTTTACTTTGATAGTTTATGATGTTTATTTGTGTTTTTAGTTCCTTTTTTTTTTCTCTGAATTTTTCCATAATTTTGATGAGAGATGTCTTATTCTCCTCTTTGTAAATTCTTCTCTTATCAATGGAATCTCTTCTTTTTCTATTAAAAAGACCGAATTAAACTATTTCCATATCATCCCTGCAAATTTGTTTCACAAGCTAATTCCAGCAATAAAACAGTTGGTGTGCAAAATCTTCTAAAACCCAATTGCAGATCGCAGCACCCCCAGTTGCAGATATATGGGTTATTTCACCAAGAGAAACTACTGTGCTGACAGCACATTTAACAATTAAACTATGTAGCCTAGAAGCAAACCGAAGCTTATGGCTATGTTTAACACAAAAACCCAGCTGTTAGAAGTAGTCAGCATCTAAAAGATGAGCAGAAGTGAAATAGCAGTAGAACTCCCAATTCCCAACCAGGCACCACAACCTTAGAAGTTAGAACACACCTATTAAAATCCCACCATCCATTGCAATTTGCAAGCACAAGAGCTTTGTCGAGGTCCTTGATGGGCTGATGGCTAGGGAATAGGGAGTAAAGACTAGGGTGTAGAGAGAGGGAAATGGAAAGTGGAAACCATGAAGGATGAAGTCTGATGAGATCTGAAACTGGACGAGTGAAGGGGGAAGGGGTGAACCGCAAAGCCCCGAAGCTTGTGGTATGATCTGAAATCTCGAGGGCGAAGGGAAAGGGTGAACTGGTGATTGGCATAGGGGATGGGCGAATTGCTGATGCCTGATCTGAAGGGGATATTGGGTATGGGAATGGCTGAATGGGGAAGCTGGTAGGCAGTAGACATAAAATGGGTTTATATTATATAATTGGTTAATTTGGTAATTGATGAACATTGTAGCTTATAATGAACCAAAACTGAGTTACTGAAATTTTCTGATTCTCATACTGAACTGACCGATTTAAAAATGTTAACTGACTTGAATTGACCAAATTGGTCGGTCATGTTTGGTTAATACTGAAAAATGCTCAGCCCTGATTGTAGATGACTACAAGTTTCACCTACTGCATCGGTAACACAATGTGTGAGATGAGATGAGTTTCCTTTATGGCCCTTTTTGGTAGTAAGGAGCAGCCATTTGTCTTTCGGAAAAATTATTGTTGTGTTTTCAAATACTGTCTGAGTTTATGAATTAAAACCTCTGGAGGGTAACGGGCTAGCCCGGTGAATATTAGAATGAATTGGCTTAACTAAATTCACCCGGTGAATCCTTGATTGATGTAGGTTTAAAAGAAACTGACTCATGTTGATTTTTCCTGCTGTCTTCTGTTATGGTGGGAACAAATTAAGATAGACAAGAATTTAATGATGAAGTTCAATTATGGTTGCAGAATTCAGTTGCCGAATTATTTCTGCAAGATCAGTAGATATTATGTTTGGAAGGAATTTTTATCTGATGCAAAGATATTTATATTTTTGTATTTCCTCGTATAATGTGACTTGAATGTTTATTTATGCTATGGGATAGTGTATTTATGTTTTCCAATAGTCTTAAACATTTCATCATGGGCCTATATTGTTACTATACTCTTGGATCTGGATAAATTTCAAGTACTGTTATATATTTGAGTCTTGTTTTCACATTTTTTATTTTGTTTTTTATTTTGTTTTCCTGTTTTTTCCAAGTAGGAACTGTGTCTTCTCTTAGATGATTACTGGGAGCGCATGAATCTAAAGATTCCTATTTATTTCTCAGCAGGTTTGAGCAATTTGCGCTACATGTATATATATATTTTCCATATCTAACAGTGTACAGCTATACATATTACATAATACTCGATTTTCAGTAGTATATTCTGTTTCTTAAGATGCCAAAATTTCATGGATCATATGTTATGATAATATGGTGTTGTAGGATTGATATCCAAGAGAAAATGGTATAACCTTGAATCAAATTTTCAGTTCTATTAACCAAATGAGTTACAATCTCCAGAATGAGATAGCTTCTTGTGGAAATAATTCTCATTAATCGTAACATAGGTACAGGTCTGTATAAATAGATGTACAACAGAAGAATAGAAGGAAAGAACCAAGAAGGAAAGAACCAAAGATGCTAACTTCTAAGGAAACTAAATATTCTAGGATATTCACACATTTACAGCCGAGATTCTCTTAGAAAGATAGGAAAGTTGACTAAACAGATTTGAAACTTTCCAATACTCCTCCTCAAGCTGGCTTGAAGATATCTTCCATGGCCAGCTTGCTAATGAAGTTTTCAAACTGTTTCTTTGGCAGTCCCTTTGTCAGTATGTCTGCTACTTGCTCAGTTGTCGAGATATATGGCAGATAGATTACTCCCTCATCTATTTTCTCCTTGATAAAATGCTTGTCTACCTCCACATGTTTAGTTCTATCATGAAGAATTGGATTGTGAGCGATAGCTATTGCAGCTTTATTGTCACAATACAGTTTCATTGGTAGTGAATTAGTAATCTTTACTTCTTCCAGCAACCTTTTGATCCATAGTGCTTCACAAATTCCATGAGCAACAACCCTAAGTTCTGCCTCTGCACTATTCCTTGCCACCACATTTTGTTTCTTGCTGTGCCATGTTACTAGGTTTCCTCCAACAAAGGTGCAATAGCCAGAAGTTGATCTTCTATCAGTGATACTTCCAGCCCAATCTGCATTAGTGCATACTTCAACCTGTAAATTCCCTTGTCCTCCAAATAATAAACCTTTACCTGGAGTCCCTTTTAGGTACCTTTGAATCCTGTACACAGCATCAAAATGCTCGGGTCCTGGTGAGTGCATAAATTGACTTACCACGCTTGTTGCAAAGGCTATGTCAGGACGTGTATGAGAGAGATAAAGGAGTTTCCCCACCAATCTTTGGTATTGCTCTTTGTTGATCACTTCTTCAGCCTTAGCTGGTTGGAGTTTTATATTCGGCTCTATAGGTGTTTCTGCCGCTTTGCACCCTCGCAGACCTATTTCTCCAAGTAAATCAAGCACATACTTGCGCTGGGAAACAAAAATTCCTTTCTTTGACTCTGCAAATTCCATACCAAGAAAATACTTCAAGTTGCCTAAGTCTTTGATCTCAAATTCTTGTTCAAGGATCTTCTTTAACCTCTCTAGCTCATTGCTATCATCACCTGTCAGAATTATATAATCTACATAGACAATAAGGATTGCCATTTTACCTTCACTCGTGTGTCTATAGAACATAGTATGATCGGCTTGACCTTGGCTGTAGCCATGACTCTTTACTACCTTCCCAAAGCATTCAAACCAAGCTCTAGGAGATTGTTTGAGTCCATACAATGATTTCCTCAATCTGCACACCTTGCCTTTGCCACCTTTCCCTTCAAGTCCTGGAGGTATATCCATAAAGACTTCCTTCTCTAAGTCTCCATTTAAGATGGCATTCTTCACATCTAGTTGATATAAGGGCCAGTTATTGTGAGCTGCTTGAGAGAGCAACACATAGATTGAGTTCATCTTGGCTACAGGAGCAAATGTTTCCTGGCAGTCAATTCCATATGTTTTAGTGAACCCCTTCGTCACAAGTCTTGCTTTGTACCTTTCTATACTTCCATCAGCCTTGAATTTTACTATAAATACCCATTTATAGCCAACAGTTTTCTTCCCCTTCAGTAGGTCACCAATTTCCCAAGTGTTGTTAACAATTAGTGCATCCATCTCTTCTTGAATAGCCAATCTCCATTCCGGGTGATCTAGTGCTTCCTGAATGGTTCTTGGAATAAACAGATGAGAAACATTTGAAGTAAAGGCCTTATGAGAATCGGAGAGTCTATGATAGGATAGATGGTTGGAAATAGGATGTGTGGTACAGGTTCAAACTCCTTTCCTAAGGACTATGGGTAGGTCAAGATAAGAAGAATTATCAAAACAAGGATCTGGAGAAGAAAAAGTACCTAAAGCATGTGAAGGAGGATCAACTTGTGTAGGTGATGATGATTTGCCTTGCTCTGGATTTGAAGAAAGAGCTCTATTATTCTGATGATTTCTTCTTCCGGTATAAACACGAAGCTCAGATGAGGGAATATTTGATAGTACATCTCCCCCTGTTTGTGAATCAAGTATGCCTTGTATAGGTAGACTAGGATTTCCATTATTTTCGCCGGTTAAAGTATCGGTTTCCTGACCCATTAAAGAGTGGATGTTAATGTCAAGGAAAACATTTGGAAGAGGCTTAGAGGTTTCCTTTTTCTCCCCCCGAAGATAGTTATGGCCAAAAAAGGGCTGATTTTCAATAAAAACAACATCCATACTGATATGAATTTTTCTGGTTAGAGGGTTAAAACATTTGTACAGTTTTTTATTAAGAGCATATAAAAAAAAACACATTTTTCTGCCCTAGGATCAAGCTTGGATCGAAGATTGGTAGGAATATGAACAAAAATAGTGCATCCAAACACTTTTAGTGGTAGGTTTGATGTTATCTGACATGTAGGAAACAATTTTTTTAGGCAATCTAAGGGAGTGATGTATTTTAGCACTCGAGTAGGCATCCTATTAATGAGATAACATGCAGTTAAAATAGCATTACCCCATAGATATTTAGGAACTTGCATTGAAAACATTAGGGCCCATGCAACCTCTAACAAATGGCGATTTTTTCTCTCAGCAATGCCATTTTGTCGTGGGGTGTCACGACAAGTAGATTGATGTTGAATACCCTTTGTTGAAAGAAAAGTTCCTAAACATTTGTTAGAATATTTAGTACCATTATTAGTTCTAAGGATACTGATTTTCGTTTGGAACTGGGTTTCAACCATATTATAAAAATCCTGAAAATTTTTTTCAACTTCAGATTTGTCACTTAATAAGTACACCCAACACAAACGTATTTGATCATCAATAAACGGAACAAACCATTTCTTACTAGAAGTAGTAGTGATTTTTGTGGGACCCCAAACATTACTATGGATTAAATAAAAAGGTTTGGAAGAACGATAAGCTTTTGATTGATAGGTGCTTCGGTGACTTTTGGATATGTGGCAAACATCACAATGAAAGGAATTGCAATCTAGTTTTTTAAATAAGCTAGGAAACAAATGTCTTAAATAGAGAAAACTTGGATGTCCTAGTCTAAGATGCCAAAGCATTATTTGTTCACGTACAAAAACAAAACTAGTACTACTACTCAAACCCTGAACTTGTTTATTGTTGAATAAAGTCTCATTGAAGTAGTAGAGTCCATCAATCATCCTAGCACTGCCAATCATCCTCCCTGAGAGTTGGTCCTGAAATTCACAATGGGAATCAAAGAAAATGACACAACAATTAGAATCCTGTGAGAGTTTACTAACAGACAGCAGGTTACAAGCAAGTTTAGGGACGTAAAGGACAGATTTGAGATCTATTTTTTCAGAGATTTGGACAGAACCTGTTCCAACAATGGATGAAAAACTTTCATCTGCAATTCTAATCTTTTTATTACCAGAACAAGGAGAATAAGATTCAAACAATTGTGAGGTACTGGTCATGTGATCAGATGCACCAGAATCAATAATCCATGGTGTAAGATTTAACCAACAAGAGTAGGCACTAGAGTTATTACCTGTTTGGGCCAATGAACCAGTAGGAAGACCAGAGGCAGAAGTAGATTTCAGCAGTTGAAGAAGATGATCCACCTGCTGAGCACTTAGGAAATTAGCTTCATTGGCTTTAGGGACTGCATGATTGCTGCCAGAGGGTCCAGATTTGTTACTCTTCCAGTTTGCTGGCTTTCCATGGAGTTTTGAGCAATTTTATCGAGTGTGGTGTGGCTTATTGCAATAGTCACACCATACTCGAGGTTTATCTTCCAACCTCCTTTGATTAGAGTAAGGCCGCTGTGCAGAAATATTGGCAGTAGCCAAATCTGTGTTACCAGCAGCACGAGGAGCAAGATTATTGGCAGTAAGTAGAGCAGAAGTTTCAGGTTTGGTTTTGGGTTTAGCCATGGCTACAGCAGCAGAAGAGATTAAGGTAGAGTTGAACAAGGAAGAAAACCCTATAGAGACTAGGGTCAGATTGGAGACGCCATGGGAAACTAGGGTTTACACAAGGCCAAGAGCCGGACCTAGCTCTGATACCATCTAGAATGAGATAGCTTCTTGTGGAAATAATTCTCATTAATCATAACATAGGTACAGGTTTGTATAAATAGATGTACAGCAGGATAATAGAAGGAAAGAACCAAGAAGGAAGGAACCAAAGATGCTAACTTCTAAGGAAACTAAATATTCTAGGATATTCACACATTTACAGCTGAGATTCTCTTAGAAAAATAGGAAAGTTGACTAAATAGATTTGAAACTTTTCAACACAATCTCATCTATATATTTATAGGTTATTATACTTGGAAAAGAAGATACTAGTTTCCTAAACAAGAACAAAACACCTAAAGTAAAAAAATAGTTAAAATTTTCTAAAAGAAGAATATAGCCTTATGGGATGACCCTGTCTCCAAAGTCTGGCTACATCATTGTTTCCCACCTCAAAGTTTGACCTAAAACAGCAAAGAGGGAGTTGTTGAACAGAACTAGGACAATGTCTGGGAATATAGCATGTACTGTGCCCAACCAATCTTCACACAGTTAATTCTCTCGACCATTATAAGTCATATAATTGGCATGCTTCCCTGGTTTTGCAAGAAAAGTTTAAAAGACCAGCACTCTGGAGATCACAAACATGATAACGAGCATCAAACTTAAGCCCTCCACAATACAAAGCTGCCATAGCAAAAGAAGCAAAATGATGGCCAACTCCAGAACCATAACTCAAGATGTGCAACTGATGAGTCTGAATCAGAAAAAAATCCAAGCTGATTAATGACTTAGGGCAAAAATCAAACTAAGTACTGCATCGACAATAGCATGCAACTGATGCTGAGCATCTCTGCAGGGAATGGTGCAAACATGATTGAAAGTTGAAACAATTTATTTAATTTCTGTGGGCCTCAGATTGCTTCCAATTGATGGAGGACTGTACATACCTAAGCAGTAGGTTCCTTCGCATTCTTGTCAATTTCTTCCTCCTCACTACTTGCTCTACCATGTCACTGGTTTCTTCTCTTCCTGATCAATCTCAATTGTCAACCATAACAGACAGCGGATTCTTCTGATGATGGTTCTGATAATTATATCCTTTCATATCACAAATGAAAATAGCATTTGAGTGAGAACCTATTTTCCTTATTCAAATTAATGTTTTAAAAGGCATTTAAGGTGCATCTCAATGCGATATGCAATTTAAAAGGTTGGACTTCTAAAAAGCATTCATCTTTCCATATGAGATGTGTGCCTTTGGCTAAAATGTGTACATTTTGCACCTTTTTCTGTTAACTTGTCTGCTTTTAGGATCATTTGTTAATATTTTTTTTTTTTAAAATATTTATAAAAGGCTCTTCGTTCACGTGGTTATAGCAAGACCCAAATAGATTCTATGAAAGCCCCACTGGGACATTTTTTGGTTACAGCCCATCCTCGTCTTTTAAATGCATTGGCCCATCTGAAGCAAACTAGTGGTTTAATCAGGAAGGACAATATAAAAGCCCAGGCCCAAAATCAGGGAGTTAAATAGATCAGGCTTTGTTGTTTTTGGCTGACAGGCTTGCAACACACTTGAGGCAAGTAAAAGCTGATGGATTGGTTTTGCCTTCAACTCAGGCAAAGGTGTACTCTCTGCTGAAGGGTAATTTCGTAGTTAGGACTTTTTTTTACCTCTGCTATTTTGTCTAAGGGCCAAGGGAGTCGAGCACAAGGGTTTTGGGAGATGGGTTCTAAGGTAGCAAATTGGAAACAAAGGATTAAGCGAAAAAAATGCTAGGGAGTAACAGTTGTTCATGGAACTCTTAACAGGAATAAGTAGTTTGGTATTTTTGGAGAGAGTTGGGTGTGCCCTTCCTCCTTGGGGGCGTTTTATGCAATGTTGTTAGGGAGTTTGGAAGCAGGAAAGAGAGAAAAAGCTTTTGTGGCAGTGTTCATTTATTGCTATCTTTTGGTCTATATGGATGGAAAGAAATGCCTGAATTTTCAAGAAAATTGATACTTCTATTAATTTGCTTTGTATTAGAATGGTGACGGTGAACTGCCTTGTATACTGCAAGTTTTGTGCCTTAAAAATTAAGGACAGGAAAAATTTGTATAAATATTCGATTTTTATTTTCTACAAAAGAATTGATACAATCTCTGTATATATTCTTTTTCTTTCTTCCTCCTTACGTTCTATCTCTAATTCTCCTTCTGTCGGTCTCTCTGTTCTTCTTTAGCTCTTTATTCTGTCTCTAATTTCTTTTGTTTTCTGCTCTATTTTTCCTGCAGCACCTTCTTTCCCTCTTTTTTTTTTTTTCCCCTTTTTCTTCTCTCTGTTTCTGTCCCTTAATTCTCCATCAACTCTCTCTGTGTTTCTGATATTCTTTTGCTGTCCTATGTCAAGGAGCAGAAGAATAACAGAGGAGAGAAGAAAGGAGGCTGCTGGGCAGCAGAGAACAGAACAGAACAGAAGGGGAAGAAGAAGGGGAAAGTGTTATTAGAGACAGAACATAGAGGGAAACTAACAGGGGATACTGATTCGAATGTGATACATCTAATATTAACTAAAACAAATATTTACAAAACAACTCCAACTAAAGCAAGAAATTGCAAAAATAATGGTACTTTTTTTGTAATGTATGAAACAATCACTTATCAGATTTGAATCAGAATTCCCTGTCAATTTCTCTTTCTCCCTGTCTCTCTCTCTCTCTCTCTCTCTCTCTCTCTTACAGCCCTTCCTCTCTTCTCCTTCTTCTTCCTTCTTCCTCCCCCTTTCTTCTTCTTTTTTCTTCCCTTATTCTGTTCTGCCTTTGATTCTGTTTCTTCTCTCTATTTTATTTAACTCTATTCTGTCTCTAATTTTTTCTCTGTTCTCTGTTCTGCCTGCAGCGCCTTCTTTCCCTCTTCTTTCATATTTCATCCGCTTCTTTCCTGTCTGTTTCTCTCCCTTAATTTTCCCCCATTTCTCTCTCTGTTTTTGATATTCTATTGCCGTTTTACATCAAGTGGTGTTCCTTGTGTAATTGTTGGTTTCCACGAGTGGGTTTTTTTGGCATTTAATGTTGGCATACTTATAGCGGTAGTGGGTTGCTTTACTTCATTAGAGCTGTTTTGTAATTATAGAAAGTGCTGTCTTGCTGCTTTGTTTTTCTTCTTTTCTCTTGGAGGATGTCTTATTCTCCCTCTTTGCTAGTGTTTTTTTTTTTGGGTACTTTTTTCTCTCTTATAAAATTCATTGCTTATAAAAGGTTGGTTCTCTTAACGGGATTAGGAGGCAATGGTACCTAAGGTGAAAAATTGATAATATTGATGTTGGAAGATGTTTTAAAGGCTAAGACTCAGACAAATAGTGGAAGTCCAAAGGCATCGCATAGTGATGGAAAGCTAGCATTTTGATGGGTCTAATAAGGTTGATACTTGTCGAAGGGAATGGGGTCAAACATAAAAAGTAAATAAATAAATAAATAAATAAAAACGGGCAGCCCGGTGCACAAAGTTCCCGTGTATGCGGGGACCAGTGAAGTGGCGGACCACAATGGGTCTATTGTACGCAGCCTTACCTTGCTTTTTTGCAAGAGGCTGTTTCCACGCCTCGAATCTGTGGCCTCCAGTTCACATGACGACAACCTTACTGTTGTGTCTAAGCTCCCCTTCAAAATTTTTGGTGAAAAACTGCTTGATTCTGAGCTAAGTTCTCTAAGAAAGCTTTAAAAAGAAATAATGATGGTAGTTGCACTGTTGTGGGGAGCATGATTGATTCCACTTGAGGGAGAAACTTAGCAAGGGTGGTTTGTCAATGATAATTAAGAAATGGGGTGACAAGTCTTATTAGGAGAGTGAATTCAATAGTGACTTTCCATGTGATAGTCAATTTTTGATTTAGTTACATTAGAGTTTTATTCTTTTATTTGTTTTTTAATTTTTCCTTTTGTTTTATTTTTTCAGTTACGAGGACTTCTTGTCTTCCCTTAGATTGTCATTCTCTGTTCTTTGTCTCAATATATATATATGATATTTTATAAAAAGCAAATGAGGGTTTGAAAGGGTCAGAAAGTTAGAGCTCTCTCTATGTTTGTCCTCTATCATGCTAATGGTCTCTGCTATGTTTACTCAATTTGCGTAAGGCATGGGGACAAGTCTCCGCTTCATGTGTTAATTCCCATATTTGATTGAAGTTTGGATAAAATCTGTAGTTTTTCTGCCTTAAGTTAATGGATTGCAATATTCTATACACAAGGTATGCTTTTGCGTACCATAAAAAATATTCATCAAACTATCACAGTATATTTTATGTTTAAAGAAAAAAAAAATTATATATGGTATTTATATATATATATGTAAATAATATTATTTGCATACTCTTAAGGTGCATTGATCATATGTTTGATAACTTTGCACACTTTTTTTCATACTGTCACTTTTGCTTCCACTTGGCAAAGTGGTTACCTTTGTCTCTCTACTCTGACAACCTCTGTTACATTCCCATCTCCATCTCCAATGACAACAGTTTTGGGACTTGATTGACAAAATTTGTCTTGCAACAGATTGAGGCTTGATTTTTCTCTTCGACAGTCTAATTCTCTCTGCCTCTTGATCAAGCTCAGTTTATCTCTCTAACAAATCTAATGCAGGTTTTCTTATTTTTTTTTTATTTAGCATAGATCTGAGCTGGTTTTTAATCTGTCATTTATGAAAAAGTTTTCTGCTACTATGTATGTGGCACTATGAACTGATTCTCTCTCTCTCTCTCTCTCTCTCTCTCTCTCTCTCTCTCTCTCTCTCTCACGTGCGCGCGTATAATTGAATAGAAATAAGCTTTCATTTCTCTATTTGAGCTTCTAAGGATTAAATGTCCTACGTTTTGTTTAGAAATCATATTTGCTTCTTATGTATTCTATTTGTGATTCCAAGTTATTCCTTTTTTTTCTAGTGTATATAAAATTATTTTTTTACATATTTTAAAATTAAAATTAAATTGCCTAAAGGCTTATGCCTTACTGCATTGAGGCTTTTTCCTTGTCTCATTTGAGGTAAAACACCTCGCCTTAGGCTTTTGCCTTTTAAAAATCTGTTCAAATAATTTGACTCAGTATGGGCTAGTGGCCACAAAGTCAGATTGCTCCAACAACTTTCTCCTTTGTTGGCCTAACAAGGCTTAATCTCGTTTTGATGATAACAAATCAAGGTTACTTAACATGTCTATGTAAGTTTGAGTTTCAAGACTTAAGTGTTTTTGTGAGAATACTTGTAGAGCTTAAATGATATGTATACTTAAAGTCATGAATCATGAAGGAATTAAAGCAATCAAGTCATGTGGGACATGAAGCTCGTTGAAGTAGTGCATAAAGCTCAGAAGAATCTTGGAAGCTTCACAACATGGAGACTTAGGCACTTAGATCGGAAAATTGTATCAAAGTCTCATGTAAGTACTTCAAATTCCAATATTGAATGATTGAAGCTCCTAGGATATATTATTGGACTTAGATACCTGATTTTATACATGCAAAATATTTACTCAAAGTCCAAATTAAGTTTTCCAATATATATGAATTTGAGTTTGGAACCAAAACATTGAAAAACAAGTGTTACTATTTTCAAGTGTTACTAAAAGTACAGGTGACTGATGATGGTTCATTAGGCGACTATAGTGCTACTGACTTTGAAAATATTCAAACAGAATAGGCATAGACGACTAACCTATAGGGCACAATCGACTGACCCCATTCTGACTTTCAGAATGCGCTATTTTTTAAAGAGCATAGGCGACTGACCTCTCGAGTATAGTCGATTGATGCGTATGTTTAAACGTTTAACAATGCTGATCTTGTTTCCAAAACTTGCATGATTGGTTTCCAAATTGAGAGAAAATTTGAGGGAAACTTTTTGAAACCCTAGAGTACTATTTAAAAATTATATTTTCGCACATTAGGGTAAGAACACACAACGAAAAAGAGAACGGCACACACATTTTTTTGTTTATACTACTGCTGTGTTCTTGCAGCAAACAAAAGAAATTTTGATATGTTCTTTCGAAACATACACACGTAAATCAGATTTCTTGTGATATACTTTCGAGCTTCAACTTTCATATTGTGTTATTTGAAGTATTTTTGATTCTAACGTGTACTAATCTGCTCATTTGAGGAGCTTTCTCTTGTACAAGCAATTGTTGCTTTGGTTGTATTGTTTTGACGATTCGGGTATTGTGAATCATTGCCTAGCGAGAGGTTGTTCTTGTTAGAGAGGCGAACTCCACCTTGAACGGAGAGAGGTTTTACTTCACTTGGTAACGAAGTTGGAAAGGAAATCCTCACAGCGGGTTGCTTGAGGCAAGGACGTAGGCTGTGGCCGAACCTTGAAAAAATAAAGGTGTTCAGCTTCTTCTTCCTTTAACTTTTTAATTTCTGCAAGATATAACCTGCGTTTATGATTTTACTTTCATTAAGAACTTGTTAGAGTATTGAATCTTGTTGAATATTTGAGAAAGTGCTGAACATTGATATTGCAGAGTATTGAAAAATCTGTTGAATGAAAATTAATTTTTGATTAAAACAAGAACTCCTATAGTTTGCTGTTTATATGTTGGATTAAAAATCAGAAGAGCCAAGGTTTTAAACCTTTGATTAAATCATCTGAAGCAAAAAGGATTTGTATTTAATCATTTTATTGAAGTATACTTGCTGAGATAAACAAACCTTCAATGCTAAAATCATTTTTTTTGTAAATCTCATCGATTCCAGCTGAAAATCATATTCTGAATAATTAGTTCACTGAATTTATTAATTCTTGATTTCATGTTGTAAATTTAGATCTTGTATTGATCTTTACATTCATATACATATTTGTGCTCATGTCTAGAACTTCCAATTGGTATAGCAAGGTCACTGAATAGATATATTGTTTGTAAAAATCATTGAAGTTTAGATAATCAAGGGTTAAAGTAAAAAGGAATTCTGCAAACAAATTTTAAATAACCCAATTCACCCCCCTCTTGGGATTACATCCTAATTTCATCCTTTTTTCTTGGCAGTTTTGGCATGTGAAGCTGCGTGATCTACAAACTCAAAATCACGACCTTGATCTAACTGAATACAATATGAAAGACCACCGGCATATGTAATAATTTGTTAGGCCTCACTCTTTTGAGAATGCCTGGAAACTAGTATATTAAATTCACACATTTAGGTTCTCACGTGTTTCTCGATGGGCATAATCTAGACTTGTAGCGCACAACTCCCAAGCCCAATTAGCTGGAATGGTTTCTAGCCATAACTTGATTTACCTAATTCCACCTGGTTATAGGATCTTTTAGGCAAAGGCCATGCTGTGCTTCCATGTGATTTCACCAAGTACTGTTGTATCCCTTGAAACAAGCAATAACCATATTTACCTTCTTTTTATGCCTAACTTCTCAATTGGTAATGATGTTGTCAATTTGGCCAAGCAAATGTGCATCTGACTCTCCTTTTTTATCAAATAGAAGAAATGCAACTTTTATTCCATAATTGGCTTGCAAAAATATCCAGCCATACACCATGATCTCAAAGAATCTCTAAGCAAACAGTGGTGAGGCTGGAACTGACATTGGCACCCAACTCCCTTTGCTTCTCATGAAAGCCCAAGCTGGCTAAAATCAAATCAAATTCTCTGTTTAGTTCTCATTGAAGTTTTAATCCATAAAGTCCCTTGTCTGCATTTCTTTGCAAAACATGAATTCCTTTTTGCCAAGTGATGAGCTTGTGAGCCTTCTAATGGATGTGTTTAAATTGGTCATCTGTTGCATCTTTCCTTTTCTTTTTTTTCGCTTGCCTGGGTATGGCTGTTGCATATCTGTAGTTGTAGTGGAAGATTGAGAAGATCTCTAAAATTCTGCTTGAGAGTGAGTGGAAGAAAGGGTGTGCAGTATCTTTCACTTTTCTATCTATATATGAAAAATACAAAACATGCTAGAAAAATAATTGGCTTTTAGGGCATACGACTGCTCATTCTAATCTATATGAAGATGTGTACATATAATTTATTTATGGCTTTGTGAACTACTAGGAATGCTTTAAAAAAACAAATTTGGGGGGTGAGGGTTTGGCAAGTTATGGTGACAAGCCGAAGAAAACCCAAAATGTATTGAGTGCAGGAGTCAAGGAACTACAGATGGACAATGAACCTGTATATCAGATACCACAAGAATCAACACCAAGTTTTTATTAGGATTGTTTCTGCTTGTATGACTTAGCAGTCTTGATTGATTGAGAAGAGGGAAGAAAAGGAGAAAAATACCTGCATGGTTTTGATTTGCTTTCAAAAGAAAGAGGGTACACTTCTATTCAAATATAAAAAATTACTACTTCCATAATGTCGAGTGAATGCAGTGTTGTTGCCCATCAATTAGATCTTTGTGATGCGAATTGCTAGTGCTTGGCCATGGCTCTCTTGGATGCAGGGCTGTTTTCCTCCATTTAGATCTTTGTACAAATTCAGTGCTTGGCCAAGGCTATCTTTACTCATCTATTAAATAGAGGACTGTGAGTTTCATTTCTTTCATTTTAATGAATTTCTTTGCTCTTAATGGTCAAATGTCATGATCCCACATTAGATGTGAACTACGAAGATATTTGGCTTACAAGTATGGTTTAGGCCTCAATTCTGTGAGACATAAGCAAGGTCTTAAATTTCAATTTCGCCTCAAATTTCAAAGCTCCATAAGTACAGAAATTTCGATTTCAATATTGAAAAAATAATGAAAATTAGCAGTGAATCATAGAATTCTTTTATGAACTTTAGAAATGGTTAATAGACATAATAACATAGGTTTTAGGACTAATATATAACAAATTAAATACATCCATGCTTTGTATGAGGTGGAAAAATTTTAATATGATTTGTGTATAAGATAACATGCATTAAAATTATTCAGTTAATACAAATGAAATTTCTAAATCATTTAAATATTATTTATTATACAAATAATGATAATTTAGCCATGAATGCTTAGATAAAAAATATTGTTGCAAGTTTATTTTTTCATATAATTTCAAAATCCCTTATAATGATTTTTTGTTTCAATAAAAAAATAACATAAATTAAGAGAGAAATTTCACTTCACTCCTAAATTTCTCATTTGAATTCCGAGGAAATTTTGTTCTTAGTTAAAATTTTGACAAATTTTGCAAAAAATCCAGATTTTGATAAATTTCAAATGATTCGTTGAAATTTCGATGGAAATTATGTAAAACAGAAATTGACTTCCATTTTGATTTCAAGGGTGATGGAAATCGGAAACTTCGATGTAAATTTGGACAATTTCGTGGAAATTTAAGACCATGGGCATAAGATTCCTTTTATAGGATAAAATCGTGAGCCCAGTAGGCAAAGTGGACAATACCTCATTGGAGTTGGGCCAAGACTTATATTTAGTCTTAAAGCCACCCTAGGTTTGGATCTAACGCAAAGGTGTAATTCCCACACGAGGGGCATGGGCCACTCCAATGAGGGTGTCGGAGATTGGATGAGGGGCTGTCACGATCCCACATCGGTCATGTACTAGGGAGATCTTGGGCTTATAAGGATAGTTTAGGCTTCAACTATGTGAGGTATCTTTTATAAGACAAAACTATGAGCGCAATGGGGCAAGCTAGATAATACCTCACCATAGTTGGTCCAAGATCGTTACACCAAGTTTGAAGTCAGTGCTCCATCCAAAATGAGATAGCTATATGGTTCAATTTCCTTCATAACATACATCGACATTTCAATGCTTTATTATTTTTTCTTCCCTAAATTCCGACTTCTCATCAGGCTAGCATCCCTGTTAACTGTCATATTGACTTTAGAACATGGTTAGAATGCTAAAAGCTTACATTAGCAATTTACCATCTTAATCACAAAATAATGCATTGGGGGAAAATAATGGAAACTCATGTTAATTTGTAATCTTAACTCTCTGTACCTGTGCATTTGAACTCAATTTTTTTTTTTTTTTTTTCATTCAAGATATCAAGAACACGCCTTATTTTCAACGCTTGCCTTCTAGATTTTCTCAAAGGGGGCTGCTAGGGTTCAACTCTCATTAGTGGAGATTGTTTTGCTTTGCGCACATGTAACTTCTTTACTCAAACCAAAAAAAAAAAAAGAGAGAAAGAAAGAAAGAAAACATCTACTGTAGGATGCTTTTTCCTGTGCTTTTTTTTTTTTTTTCTAGAACTTATACCTTCTTTGACATGTATTTGGAACTTTTTTTTGGGTGGCATTCTCAATAATGATTGACGACATTCTCAATGATCTCTTCCCAGTGGGGTCTCATGTTCTGTTTGACGATGCAGATATTTATTCTTTCAGGGTTGACAATTCAAGCAAATATGTATTATAAAATGCTTATCAGCTGGACCAGTCAAAGGGTCAAAGAGACATATGCCACACGCAATGCATTTGATTTTAAGAACGGTACCTCTGCGCATTCTAAATTTTTTTTTTTTTCAAGGGTCAATAAATGCATTGCTTTTATAAGGGTTCAAATGAGGGTTCCATGTTTGTCATTTCAATCTAGATCTCATTGGGAATTGAGCATCTGCCTATGTTAAAGTTGTACATTCTCTGCCTTAAAATTCAGTTGACTGGCCCAACCCAGTGAACTTTAAATGGTGCACACATTTAATGAGTGGAGCCTTCAGGGTTAATTTTCTTTGGTACAATTGACATGTTGCTAAGTATATAATGCTGTGGCACATGTTTGGAATGCTATAATTTTCAGATTAAAGGGTAGAGTTGGAAAGAGCTGAAGAGCGCTTCATCTATTCATGGTTTCAAATAATGGCCACGACCATTCTACTGTTCATTTTCAATTGATATTTTGGAGCCAATCTTTATATTTGGTGCTGAGGCTTGTCCAGTGCGGAGGCCTTTATTTGGTGCCATGGTGTAATTTATTAGTTCTTGGGCCAAAAAAGGCTTTAGGAAAAAATCTGTACTTTTAAGGCTTTTAGACATTTTGAAGCTTCTAGATTAGTAGTTGCTGCATGATTTGATAAAGGGTCTTAGTGTGACTTTAAGTTGTGTGCCAAGGCTTATCAAAATTTTGTTAAGACTGCAAAAAAACTTCGAAGAGAATATTTGTTGAAGAACCATGTATTGCACAGCATAAATCTATTGACTTATTTCAGCTGGCAGTAATTTAAAATTTGTGAGATCAGCTCTGTTGTAAATCTAAAACAAATTGAAGATTCAGTGAAGAAAATAAAGCAATTATGGTTATAGATGGAGAAGATGAGAAGATAGGAAGGGGAGAAACCCAGGTGGCAGTTTTTCCTGGAGCTCCAGGTCTGTGATCTTCTATATTAATAACAAAAAAGAGAAAAAATAAAATGAAAGACACAAATAATCCCACTCACAAGTCGCATCATATAATTACTAAAATAGCCTAGTCTTTTCCAACACTCCCTCTCAAGCTGGAGGTGTATATATATCACTTAACACCAGCTTATTACCACTATTAGACTAGGCAAACTTAAATAATGCCTCTGCAGAACATCACCTAACTAGTTGATCCACATATTAAAAAATGGAGTCCTCGCAATCGTCTTGAATACAACATCCCTCATAAAATGATAGTCAACTTCAATTTGCTTTGTCCTCTCATGAAACATTAGATTGCTAGCAGAATAAATGCTAGCTTGATTATCACAAACTTATCTGGGCTTCATTTCCAAAATATTTGACATAAGAGATCTCAACCGCATACGCTCACTTGCAGTATGAGCCATAGTTCGTTATTGTGCTTCAACACTGGATCTTGTTGCAGTAGCATTTTTCTTGATATAATAGGTAAATGATTACCTCTCACAAGTGTACTTTGATTATCAATATAGCCAGCCTAATCTACATAATAGTATCCCATGATCTCATAGTTTCTATTACATTTATATATCCAACCTTTTTTAGGAGAGCTTTTAAAGATACTGTAGATTCCTACAAGCAACATCCCAATGTGTCTTTTGAAATTTTCTGGAAACTGATTCACCACTCCCATGATGAAGGATTCTGGTAGTTACGTATATCAACTTGCCAACCAACTACCTATATCGATGTTTATCTTCAATTTTCAGTCCAACATCCCTAGACAACTTCATGATGGGACCTTAGGAGTATCAACTTGTTTAGCTCCCAAAATACCAGTCTCACTTAGCAAGTCCATATAGTTTTGCTGAGATAGATTCCAACCCTTTCTTAAACCATGCAATCTCAACACCAAGAGAGTAACATTGAAACTCAAGTCCTTGATTTGAAAATTTGCTTTAGGTCATTGCTTGACATCTGCAATCCCACTTTGGTCACTGCCAAAGATGATGATGTCATCGACATAGACGACTAGAAGTACCACGCTTATCTCCTTTACATGAACAAAAATCGAATGATCAGAGTAGCACTAGATAAAATCAAATGCAGAGACCACCTTACTAAGTTTTTCAAATCAGACTTGAGGAGACTGCTTAAGATCATAAATGACCTTATGTATCCTATACTCCTTACTAGCCTCCCTCCTAAGCAACATAGCTATGAGGTTGCTCCATGATACCCATTCCTGCAATTATACAAACAATACATTCTTCACATCCAACTATATAAGGGTCAATCAAGATTAACTGCTAATGAGATCCATAACAACAACAAACAGCAACAACAACAACAACAAGCCTTAAATCCCACTAGGTGGGGTCGGCTACATGAATCATTTTCCACCAATTGAGAGTGTTTTCCTCTATTGGATTAAGGGCTATTAAATCCTTCCTCACTACCTCTAATGAGATCCATACACAAACAAAATTTAGGTAAGCAACACGTGAGAGAAGGTCTCAAAACAATCAATACCATATGGTTGGGTGAATCCTTTGGCAACCAGCCGAGCCTTAAGTCATTTGATAGAGCTCTTGGAAGATATTTGATGGTGTAGGCCCAATGAAACCTAATCAATTCCTTACCATGAGAAATATCCTCCAAATCCCATGTCCGTTTGGTGGTCAAGGCAGGTAGTCTACATTCATTGCATGATTGCACCCAGGGTTAGCGAGTGCTTTAACTTGTGAAGAAGTGATAAAAATAGAGGAAGTAGACAAGACAGAAAAACAAATAGGACAAGGAAGGTGAAGAATTGAAAGATAATGAGCAATAGGATACACAACCCAGGATTACTAAGTAAATGTTTGGGTTTCTTTTCAGTGGCAAATTAAAGTCACATTGGAATGTGTCTCCATAACATAAGTCAAAAGAGGAAACGGGCAGAAGAAGTACTTGTCTGGTGGGAGTGATGTTTGCACTTATTTTTTGTCGTTCATAAACCCTCAATTGTTTCTTTGGTTCAGTAATTTATGGATTTGAAAGAGAAACATAAGTTTTATCTAAGGGAATGTGAGGATCAACACACAGGGTGGACTGATGGACTCAAAATAGATTTCCAAGGTGGATCTGACACAAAATGAGGTGTTCTACTGTTCCCTCAAAAAATAGGGAACACCTTCACAAGCATATTTCTTGACATGTGGGATCATAACATTTATATCCTTTTTGAGCTTTCATTTGCCCAACAAACACACATAATAGCATGAGGAGAGAACTTGTCTTGATTAGTATGTGGAACATGAACAAAACATATGCACCCAAAGACACGAGGCACAAGAGAACATTGATGTTTTTGGGTACATGATGGAGAAGGGAATTTTTAGCCCTGGAACACTGGATGACATTTTCTTAAGTTGAAAACAGGCTGTGACCTGTGAGAAGAGCATTAGTCCAAAGGGTTATATAGGAATTAGGAACATGCATATGAAAGATAGACTGTCTATCAAGTAAACGTCTATATTTTTTGGTTCAGCCACTCTGTGGTGCTAAGGGGTATGTACACATGATGTTTGATGAATAATCCCTTTGGCTAAACAAAAAGATTGAAGCATATTTTGAACAAATTCAAGTGCATTAGAAAAAAAATTGAATATAAGTGTCTAGCTGAGTTTTTATTTCCTAGTACAATTTAATGAATACGTTAAGAAATTTAGACCTGTCTTAACAAATAGATCCAGCTCATATGTAAAAAATTAACAAATAAACCTAGGTCATATATGAAAAATCATCCACAAAGGGTTGAAAATATTGATAATCGGTCAATTCTCATACACGAACCCCTAATATCTAAATTAATAAGAGAACAGAATTATTTACTGTGAGACTGTACTCGAGATGCAAAGCTGTTCGAACATAAACAAACTTGAACTTGGAAAAACTTGTTGCAGCTTTTGAATGGATTGATGACCGAAATAGCATGCCACTAATTAAAAGAAACACCATGAGTAGAAATTTCGACAGCTGTTGACAAGAATTGGGTCTACCACCACCGTGAAATAGTACATGCCATTTTTCTCAAGCCCTCCACCAATCCTCTTTGTTTGGAGATCGTGAATAGCACACTTAGAAGGAAGGAAGGTTATGGAATAGGTATGAGATAGTGAATTGACTAACTGATAATTGGAAATATAGGCACATGTAACACAGCGGAAAGGAGAATAGAAATAAATGAAAGAATATGGTACAACTAGCAATCTATGTACTTGAACCATCAGCAAGAGTAACCTTACAATCACGAATTGAAATTGATTAGGAGTACATGTCACTTGTGTTGAGGCACTAGAGTCAATAACGTAGGGCAACAAGAGGCAAGAATCTTGGTACCTAAATGGGTGTAATGTAGAAGATTGAGTTAGGAGCTGTTGAACCAGGCAAACAATGTTGTTATACTCATGGTAGACGATGTAGTCAACTCTCTAGTGGAATGGTTGGGTGCACTCATGGTCTTAAATTTCAACGAAATTGTCGAAATTTGCATTGAAATTTCTGATTTCCATCACCCTTGAAATCGAAATGGCAGTCGATTTCCGTCTTGCATAATTTCCGTCGAAATCTCAATGAATCATCCAAAATTTATCAAAATCTTGAAATTTTAGCGAAACTTTTCGAAATTTTAACTATACAATGAAATTTCGTCGGAATTCAAATGAGAGATTTAGGAGTAAAGTGAAATATCTCTTTTAATTTATTTTATCAAAACAAAAGATTATTACAAGTGCTTTTGAAATCATATGAAAAATAAACTTACAGAAACATTTTATTTAACCATTCATGTCTAAATTATCATTATTTGTATAATAAATAATATTTAAATGATTTATGAATTTCATTTGTATTAACTGAATATGTTTGATGTACATTATCTTACAAATATGTTTGATACACATACTATTTTACAACTTTTCCACCTCATACAAAACATAAATGTATTTAATTTGTAATATATTAGTCCTAGAACTTATTTTATAATGTTTGTTAATCATTTCTAAAGTTTCACAAAGAATTCCATGCTTTACCACTAATTTTCATTATTTTTTCAAATTGAAATCGAAATTGACATCGAAGTCAAAATTTTTGTACTTTTGGAGCTTTGAAATTTGAATCGAAATCGAAATTTAAGACCTTGGGTGCACTTGATCCCTATTGACCAACAATATGATTGTCCTTGCCACAATGTGTGCAAATGCAAGAATTGTTGCAATGAACTCCTCCTCTTGATACACTGCCTCTACAACGACCGTTGTCCAAGCCTTAACCTCATCCTCCAACACTTTTCCTACCTTGGTTCATGGTGGTGTTAACCATGGTTGAACTATCAGGGGAAGAAGCTTGAGAAGAAGGCTGAGAGCCATATTCTAGCATAAGCTTCAGTCATGGTTGGTATAGATTCTTTGGGAAGAATCTGATCACAGATGGGTTCAGGAATCAACCTATACAAAAACTTGGGAATCAAGAATTCTGCCCGGTGCCTCTTTATCCTCTCACCCTTGTCAGACCTTGGTCATATTTGAAAGACATCTTATGCATCTCAAAGACATGAGTTTGATTTTTATCTTTTGAGAAGCTTTTACAAAGATCATTCAATGCAGCCTTGGCCATTCTATGAAACATCACATCTACGACAATTTGTGGCTCTATGCTATTTCATAACCACATAAGCAATATGTTATTTTCTTTCATCCAATCTTCATAATCCTTGGGGTCTGGAAACAGAGGAGAGTGCAGCAGATACTTGGACTTCCCTTTTGTGTTAGTATGCACGCACACTGCTTGAGACCTCAAGAAGTAGTTGGAGGATCCAGAAATTTGATAGCCGTGATCTGCAAGTTAAGTGTATCAGCCAAATCTCTGTCTCTTGAGAGGCTATCAGAACCACCCCCAATAAATACAAACAGCACACATCAGTATCATGAATGAACAAGACAGAAACAACACAGAATAAAGCAGCACACACTAGCAAAGAATAGCACTCGAGAACTTCAAGTGTACAGAACTTCAAGATGCAGCTATGACCACAGAACTGAAGTTGCAATAGCCTAGGAGGAATTACTGGACCACACAGAATGTGAGCGAGCACAAAAAAGCACCGCAGGCTCTTAAGAAATAACCTGGCAGCAGCTACAATTATTATGGCCGGAAGCAACTAGAAGCAAGTGTAGTCAAGAACTGGAAATAAAGTCATTGAACACCATTCAAAATCAACGAGCAACTGATACAAGATTGCAAGCAATCAATCATGAATACATGCAGCTTCAAAACAGATTCGCCATACACAACCAGCCAGTAGAACATCAGAGCAACAACACCAGCGTACCAGAAATAGTGTGGACATACTTTACATCAGCAAACCATCACAACACACAGCATGCAACTAAGGATGCTGCGCAGCCCGACTAAGACAAAGGGTGTCCCTAAACAACTCTCAAACCAAATAGACAATCAGATTTGAGAACCAATTAGGGGAAGGTAAGAAAAAAGAAAAAAACAGTCTCCAAAATCAACTCATGTAAATCAGATTTAAAGGAGATCACAACACTCTGATACCATGTTGTGAATTTGAAATAATTCAATGAAGACAATACAGCACTCATTGTAAGAGATGAAGAAGAGAAGAAGAGAAGGGGAGAAGAAATAGGCGGTACTTTTAGGTTTTAGCTTATTTACAGGTCCTGGTTTGCCCTCTTATATATCAATAATAAGAAAACATGAATGAAACAATACTCCCACTTACCATAACTACTAAAATAGCCTAGTGATGTAGGACAGACATAGAATATTAGAAATAGAGTGAGATAGAGAGAATTGAGAGAGAGATAGATAAAAAAAAGAAGAGATGAAAAGGGGAAAAGAAAGGAGAGGCAGGCATGGACAGAACAGAAGGATCTTGGAACAGGGAAAGATGGGAGTTAGAGACAGTAGAGAACGACAGAAGGAGAAGAAAGAAGAAAGGAGGAAGAAGAAGAAAGAAAGGAGGAAGAGAAGAAGAAGAAGAGAGAGAGAGAGAGAGAGAGAGATTTGGATCCAAATCTGATAATCCTGTGATGCAATACAAACAAGGTATTTATACACCCCAAAAACAACTAAAACACATAATTAAAAAATAACCCCAAATAAAACAAATAAGTACAAAGTAACCCAAAAGTACTTAAAATACACAAAATAAACCTAAATTAGCTAAACTTCTAAATGACCAGAATTTTCCTAACTAAAATAAAAATTTTTGTTACAATATAAACATCTGAAGTTCTCAATTGGTGGTTCTCCATCAGACTCCCTTTGTTAGAAAAAAAACTTGACATTGAGTTCTGAAATGGGATAGTAGCTATAACTCGACTAGGAACAAAGTCGAACATGTAGGCAAATCAAGAGGAGGCACGGTCTTCATTGCATCGTCAATCACCAATGCAAAGTATCTAGAAGATCCTTCAACTGCAAGCAGCATAGAAAGCTGCAATGTCCTTTGATAAAATAACAGGTCTTCCAAACAAGAAATCAATTTAATATCCAAATCTATTGGCAATTTGGCAATTTAAGGAAATATGCAATAGGTTCATATTCTAGAATGATGGACAATGTTTCACTAGATTTGGTTAAAGAAGATGTGGAGGGAGAAGATGGGAGGGATGGAGGCATAAATTTACCGAATAGAGGAGAAGTAATCTCAAGGGGATTTTCAACAATAGGATTCAAGATTAAATAATTTTCAACAAACTCAAGAGCAACCAATTGTTCCTAATTCTTTGGGTTAGAAATGGAAAATAGAGGTTTAAGAGCAAGATCATTGATGAACGTACCTATCCAAGATGTTGGCAACTCATCTTGAAGTTCATTACAAGTCTCAACAACTAGGTTTCTTGACAAGTCAACGTCTATCTCTAGCCTAGAGGCACCAACAGCATTTAGGATCACTAAAGACAAGTGTAAGGCCTTATTTTGTTAAGAAGATTCACAACTCATACACACTCTAGAATAAAAAAAATTGTGCACTAATAATATGCAAATCATTGATGTAGTCAAGATATTCAGTTATGCAACAATTTGCATGGGCACTTCTAATATTTGATTGCTCATCCTCAACAATTTGAGTTTTCTCTTGAACATCTTGGGTGGGCCTAGGACTACCTCGTTTCAGCTGAGAAAGATCTAAACTGATGGAACTTTTTAAGAATGGAAGTGGTGTTATGTGTTGGTAGTTGGAGAAATTTCTCAGCTTTGAATGCCATGTGGTGAGCTTCAAATAGAGTAGTGGGATGTTCTCAAATTTTTAAAATCACATGCTTTCTGATTTCATCCTTAAACCCCCTTTTCAAACATAATCACCATTCTAGGTTCCTCACTAAGAGGCTAAGAGCACATCGGTAAATGAGGTTGCAAAATTTAAGGTCAATTTAAGGTAATTATACACTAGAAGAAAGTTGCTTAAGACTACACAGTTGGTCCACTAATTTCTCCCTGTAAGAACGTGAGCCATACTTCTCTTAAAATATATCTCATTTCAAATCATGTGGTAACAAGAGGTTCTCCATGATAGTATTTGTCCCTTACAATTTTTTTCATTTGAGTCAAGAAGTTTTGATTTAGCTAAGTAGATAATCTGGTGGTTACACAATCCTAACCATTTAAATAATTCTCCATCTCATCAAACCAATCTAATGAAAAAACGAGTACTTGAACAACTATCTTTCACAGGGACATATTAGTTTTATCAATTGTTGGGAGTTGCAAACTAGGTGGGGACTTGACATTTGGAATTGACTAATCATTTTTTTTTTTCTTTTAAGAATGTGAGAAAATATGGAATGATGCAAATTCAAACAAGCACCAATTAGATAAATAACATTAAATTAATTTCTATGAAATCCAAGTAGTGCAAGCCTATGCAACATTACCAAAAGCTCCTTGTGCTGAGTTTCAAGAGATTCTTCAAATATTTCACTTCAATTTCTTTCAGATGTTCCAAGGAAACTCCTCTAGTAAACTGAAATGGTGCTGGCACACTGAATTTATCCTCCAAAAGTATGTATCAAACAATTGAAGATGGATTCTGGAGACCAGCATCAAAATCTCATGAATTAGTTTTTTGTGGTAAATCTCAAAATATAGCAGCTTGGCCTCAATTTGAGAGTTGGCAGGGCTTCAAAAGACTAAAATTTGTGCTGACAGTCCAAGATCTGGTATAGATCAAAATATCACAAAAAGTCCAAAATATCATGGCTAAATTCAGTTTCTCACGATTCTAGAAAATGCAGATTCCTGGACTGTCCACATACACGTTGCTGGCATCTGGGGCTCGTCTGCCGCTGGTGAGGGGCCTCCGTTGATGATGCTCCTGCCAGTGATTAATTAGTGGGTGGAGTATGGGGCTGCAAACGCTGCTGATGAGCGGCTTGGGAGCTCATCTTGGTAAGAGCTCGTTTATTATCTAAATGAGTGATTTCAAAGCCCAATTTTCAAGCTCATTTAATAAATGAACCGAGCCTGAACACAAACGGGCTCAGGTCATTACACGCTAGGCTCATTTATTGGCTCAATTTCAAATTCAATACTTAAAAAATATTTTATTTATTTTGTTATCAAAATATACATAATTTATCTATTTAAGTTGTAAATTAGCTAATTTTTAATAATATCAGCCAAATAATAAACTCATAGGCTGACATTTGTTGGTTAGTTGGACATATGTGAGGAAGGGGGTTTGTATAGATAGAGGAGAGACTCAGGAAGACTTCCATTTTCCAATGTGGGAAAATGGAGTTGGAAGTTGAAGTGGGGAGAGAGCTATTAGAGAATGAAAGTAGGGGGTCAGTGGGGGAGAGAGTGCGTGCTGGGAGAAGATCATTGTCCCATATTGAAATTCCAGCAAAGAATCAGCCTCTCTATCATCTTATAAAAGCTGCCCCATGCTAAGTTGCTCTCCACCTCTTCATCTATATCCGGGCCTGCAAGATTGCATGCCTATTTGTTTCGTTTCTTAGAGTGTGAAGTTGATTGCTTGCAAGCCTACATTAGATTTTAAAGCCCATTTATAATGGGCTCATAAGAGTTATAAAATCTAAATTGATAGATGTTGAACCAGTTTGGGTTTGGTTCTTTCGGTGGTTGGTTTTGGTCTAGCCAAATATTGAGCTGAGCCCGACCTTATTATCATCACATTTTTGAGCCAAGCTCGAGCCTGAAATTTTGAGATCAAACTGAATCGAGCCTGAACCTGAGCCAAGCTTCTGTTCTTCCTAGCCGAGCCTGAACATGCTGTAGCTCGGTTCTGCTCTGCTCAGCTTGTTTGCAGCTCTAGTGGAGAGTGTATTTGTGGTTGCAGTGTGTCAAGAATACAACAGCAAGTATGGGATTTTGAAGGGTGGTCAGCTGGGAAAATTTCAGTCGCTGCATGGGGGATTTCTGATGATCGGACGACAAGGAAATTTCAGGTGATGGCTTTTTTGTGGTGTCTGCCTTCAATGGTGATGGAGGTGTTGTGAAATGAAGCCTGGAAAAGGGACTTTAAGAATTAGAGGCACGACTGTAATTTTCAGAAAAATTGCAGACTAACGAGGCTTCAGTTATGTGATTTTCCTGCGATTTCTGAACTTAGTTGTTGCAGCAATTGAAGCTTGTGGAAATAACTTGCAGTTGTTTGGTGGATGTGTTTCAAAATTTTGGATGATCATTGTGTAATACAATATCGTCATGCACAACATTGACATCAACATGCTCAGTATGCTCAACATTGTCACCGTGGTGAATAGAGAATTTTAGAGATGAGATAGTAGCTAGTTAATGACATTGTGATGACCTTAGCCTTCGGTCAAAACTCAGAACTCAATAGGTCTCTAGAAATATAATGTAGGTATTACTTTATTTTTATACATTAAAAAAAAAAAGGTTGTGATTTGGATGAAGCTAGTGGTTATGCTCTTAGATTTTGGTTGTGATCTTCACTGCCAATCCATCCCTATCTGCTTAGGAGTTTGTACTGGAAGGAGAAAAAAGAACAGTTATTGTCAAGGAATTTTATTTTAAGAGATTACTTTCGCTGGATTAGGCTGTTCATTCAATATTAACTGGGAAAAAAATAAATAAAAAAGGAGCCCTAGCTCACTGAAGCATTGCTGATGTGGAATGCACCTATTTTCATGGTTGAGTTTCGTGAAAATATGCTATATTTTCATTTGCGAAGGTGGCCCAAATTTTCTCACTGAATTGGGATGGATTAGCATCATTGGTTGATTAGTGTTAGCTGTTAACTCAATGTATAAAAGCCTTATCCCGAGTTTTGTCAAAATTATTTCAGAGATATATATATTGAAATACCTAGCAGATCTCATTTATTTGGTTACATTTTTTCATCTGAATGTTGCAGTTCAAAGTTTTGACCGTTCTCTGATAAATGCTCCTGGACCTTGTGTTCTCTTTGCGACACCTGGAATGATCAGCGGTGGTTTTTCACTTGAGGTTTTCAAGCAGTGGGCTCCCTCTGAAAAGAATCTTGTTACACTTCCTGGGTACCTTCTTTGTTCCTTTATTTTTTATTTGAGCTCATATTAAAATCTGAGAATATCAACATACTTGTGAAGCTTAACCTGGAAAGCAATCTTCCTTGCCCTAATCATGGTGTATTTCCTGATGCATCTTCCTGTGTGTGTGTATTTGTGCATGCACGCGCATTCATGTGTGAAAGAAAAATCTCATGGTCAGATGCTTGTTATAATTTGTTCTAACATTCCTTTAGATCATTTTTATGTTTTTTTTTTTTTGGTTTTCCTTCATTTTGGATGAATATAACATTGAAATTAGTTGAGAATGTTTGACTGGTACGAATATTCCTGGATGACACAGCTTTGGTGACATCCATCACATTGTTAATTTTTCTATTCTGTGTCTTTTTATGGTGTACTAGAATAGAATGTATTTTTGCCAAGGGCAGTTGGCACAAGATTGCTCTTTTATATAGAGCTGTTTGACGAGAGTTTGCCTTTTGAGCTAATAAATTTTAGGTCTTAATTTCCTTACCCAAATGCTTAAAGTATGCTTGCCTACCTGAAAATGTCAGTCACTGGCATTAGATAAACTGAAAGGCCCTCTTTTCCGTTTCTTTGGCAGGTACTGTGTCGCTGGAACAATAGGACACAAACTTATGTCAGGGAAAGCAACCAAAATCGATTTGGATAAAGACACTCAGATTGATGTCTGTTGCCAGGTACACTCTCATCTTCAAACCCTTGAGAAGATTTTCAGCACTACATTATGTAGCTTATGTGATTTTTATTCCATTCTTTAATCTCTCTTTTTGATTCCTTTTACGATAATAGCCTCAAATTTGCATGTGGATTTTTTTATGCCCTCCTATATGGCATGGGAGCTTTGTGTGCTGGGTGTTGCTTGATCATTTTAATCAGTTTTTCTTGCTATTGTCTTGAAATATTTGAACCTTGCATGAGAATATTGAATTTGCAGGGGAGGACTAGAATACATTCCTTGATTCAGGTTTTGATTGATCAGATGATCTTGAACAGCATTTGATTGCTTACACATTCAAGAAGTTCACTCAGGAAAAATGTGCCACTGTTGCTTGCAACTTGCATTGTTTGAATGCTGTTTTTTTGCAACTGTGGTTGTATTTTTTTGGCTTTGGACTTTCTCAGTTAAGTTTCAAGATGATATTCTTTTAGGAAAAAAAAAAAAAAATCTTCTAATTGTCGTCAAGGCATCCTTTGCTTCTATGGCAATTTCAGTGTACAGCTGAAAATTTGCAATCCCTTCAATTAGAATCTTGAGAAGACATTCCTTCACACATGAAATTTATGGTTTCTTTTGAAGGACGTTGACTAGAAAATTATTGCATATATTCCTCGTCATTAAGGATGCTCCTTGGGTGTAAGGTTGTAAACAATTGAAGCCATGTTTAATTTTTGCCGAGGAAAATTTCAATCTCTTCAATTAGCATCTTCAAAATACATTCTATTATGCCCAAAACAATTGTTTGTTGTGAAAGACAGTTCTCTAGAAAAATTTCCAATTTCCAGCAGTTCCCAATGTATATTTATCTTGTATATTTCCCCAATAATTTTGGCAGCTCCTTGAATTTTGATGTCATGAACTATTAACACTATTTTTAAAATTATTTTCTTGTTACACAATAAGTTCTCCATATCTTATCAAAGTTTTGCAAAAAAGGACACTATCTTTTAATTGGAGGGCTAAACAACCCCAGCCCCCAACAAACCCATGGTAAAAAAATCCTAGAAATTGCACATGACTGGTTAAAAATCTTGTTGTAAAAATTACCATTTATCTTATTAGTAGATTGCAATGGAGGACCTAAGGTTTTGATTTGAAGCATCTGCCATCTATGAAATAATTAGTCAATGAGATGTAGTGATGCCTAACATGCTATAATTTTTTTTTTTATTATTTTACAATTTAAGTGAAATTTACATGATTATTGTATTAACAATCACTCATAAACTGTGAGTTTCATGACAAAATATTAAACCAGAATTTGGAAAATTGTTATTGATTTAACACCCTTGCTATTAAAAAGGTTTTTAGTTGTTACATAATCACAATAATTTTCAAATTCATTTTTCCAAAAGAGAATAACTGTACTTGCCATTTAACCGTGATCATGTACATAAAATAAAATTTTGACTTAGTATGCCAACGCTTGAATCTTATTTGTCCCAAGAACTACATCTGAGAATTATTTTTTACAACAATAACAAGCCTTACGCCGCACTACTTGGGGTCGGCTATGTGAATCCTTTTCCACTAATTCACGCAATCAAAGGCATTCCTTCGACTTACTTAAGGCTTAAGTTATTAAATTCTTTCTCATTGCCTCATTCCAAGTTATTTTAGGTCTACCGCTTCCTCTTCTAATACCATTTATAATGATTAGCTCACTCTTCCTCACTAGTACACTATTTGGTCTATGTTTCAAATGCTCAAACCATTTAAGCTGTCCCTCCCTTATCCTATGCCTAACTTATTACAAATATGTTCATTCCTTAATTTATCTTTTAAAGTTATAACTTATACTAATCCACTTTAGCGTTTGCAATTTGGACACTTTTACTTTTTGAATGTGTTGTTTCTTAGTTGCCTAACATTTTGATCCAGAATGGATGACTGGTCTTGTAGCCATCTTATAGAACTTTCCTTTAATGGTTTCTACGGTTGCATAGCACATCCTAGAAATTGTTTCATATCCGAAAAAAGGGATCTAATTTTCTAATATTTAGGCTAGCAACTAACATCCATAGGGTTCAACCTTAAGCACTCTGCTCCAATTTCCTAAAGCATCCGTGTACAAGGTCAGGTGTAGCATCCCTTGTATTTGATCCTCCTTAGTAGTCTGTCCTTCTGCAGCTGTCGCACTGAGATGAGCAGCAACAGTAGTTCAATTTACCCTTTCACCAATTTGTCCATGAAAACCAGCTCCTATTTATTTTCCCTTCCCAGTTGCAATACTTAGTTGTCTCCCTCCCAGCATGACCACCAACTCAGATATTGTTTCACTGTTTTATTTTATTTTATTTTATTTTTTTATGGGCATCTTAAGTGAACTTGAATTAAGATTGAGCTCATCTTTGATGGATATCTTATGTGAGACTTGAATGAGTAGTGAACTTACTTGTGAGGATGACACAAGCCACAATCTTGGCACCACATTTAGCTCAAGGACCTTTGGACATATACACAACATTTTAAATGAAATAAAATGTAACGAGTTTAGTCAGTATATATGCATTTTTAAAAAAAAAATGATATGAATGAATTAAAAACAACATATAAATATACGTTGTATGGAGCAACAGCTATATTTTTGCCCATGGTTGTATTCAAGGACTAAAATTTCAATTTCAGTGGAAATCTCGAGGGTCTCAATTCAAGGAATTCTGACAGGAATTTCAAACTCAATTTAAAGAAATATCAGAAACTCAAGATAAATTATGGAAATTATAAATGAAACATTTGGAAATATCAAAACTGATGATTGTGAATAATTTAGAAACAAAATAAGAATACCTTGATTTGCTCCATTTTTCGATATTAATTTCAAAAATCTGAAATTTCAGCTGAAATTTTGAAAAACGAAACTGAAACCGGGTTTTTTTTTTTTTTTTTCAAACCCCTCTGAAATCCAAAATTTTGCCCAAAATTTCGGCGAAAATAGTGAAATTTAAAGACTATGGTAGCAAGATATCCATATTGATGTGAAAGGACTAGTTTGATAGTTTGGATTTTGTTATTTGTTTGCTAAAATATCTTTTCTATTTTAGGTGTTTTGTATATATTTGTGTTGACTAATGCGTGTTAAAAATTTATGCTTAACTATCTTCTCATTCTTGGTTGTAAGCTGGTTTAACGGAGTTACAATTGCAAGAATTTGAAGATCAATAGCTTTGTTTATGAAGTTTCTATCATTCTAGCTACTTCAGTTGAAATTTTCTTAACTTTGTACACTTTGTAGCCAAATTGCTTGGTTTATACCATTGGAAATTATGGAAAACATAACGTCTGGATGCATTTTTATGCTAATTTCATGTGGCTAGTAGAATTTTGTGATTTTCTATCTGATCCTTCTACCCTCCTAGCGATCCTATGTAGGATCCCAGTTTTAACAACAGCAGTCTGATCCCATTGCTCAACACTGGGGACTGGATTAATCACACTATGGTATGTTAAAAGATGCTACAAGAAAATGTTTTGGTGTAGTGGTACTGACAGCCAAGGTCTTGCGGATTTTGTCTACCAAAAAAATTGCAGACACTACACAGGGACATGGGATTCGGGTTAAAAATCCCATTGGATACACCCACATGACCGTTCATTAACTGAAAGAATATACTGTAGTCTTCTTGCTTATTTCAAATTTCCCTTGATCTGCATAGCTGAATGCAATTCACGGAAAAGATTCACCCAGTTCTCCAATTTTTTGCTGTATATTTAGCCATGCACACCCTGGTAATCTCTCATACATTCTTCTCCAATTGAACCCTATTCAGTAACTTGCCCTGATATAATCCATTCCTGTCAACATAGGCTTATTGCTAGCTTGAAGAATGTCACTCTTAAGACATTCACGTAAGTTAACTACATGTCACTTTTACACCTAAATGATAGATGAAATGCGAGACCTTGTCCACGACCTAGGGTCTATGTTATTCAAGTAGAACCATGCCTTTTTATTTCTCATTTTTCCCATATTGTTCGAGTATATGCAACTTCTAACAAGTTTTTGAAAGACTTTCCTGTATAAATACTGTCGAAAATTTTTGCACAATTGTCTGAGGCATGTTCTAGACTTAGCATTTGGGGCAGCAACATCAAATGACGTTGCAACCCCTAAAAAAAAAATGCATGGTTAAAAATGTGTGGCATATTTAGAAACAAAAGTGCAAGAAAGTATTAAAGAGATTACATTTTTCTTATCTGACATAATATCCAGCCATGATGTTCTACTTGTTCAGAATCGGTTAGTCATAGCTCCACAAATCATACCCAGCTGTCTTTTATCTCAGTTTCTATGGCAGCAAATGCAACGGAGGGCGTATTATCATTTGCATCCCTCCATACAACAGCAAATAGGTGGCCTGCACAAGGGCCCTTAGGGGACAACCATCTGTACAAATCTGAGGTCTGCATCCTCACAAAGCATTTCTTCATTGTGTTCAGGCAAATGTGCGTCTTTGAAACACAGTAATAAATTGTAAACTGGCTCCTCAACAGCAACATTCACAGTTCACAGTATTTCTATTGTTTATCATTATCAAACTCTTATGCATAACCTCACACCTCAGCATATTGTTCCTTCCATCCTCCATGTATCATGTTTATTGCCATTCTCTTGGCTGGTTGGCCCTGTAAAGCAAGAATATGGTTATATCAACATGCCTCTCTCATACCTTTGCTTATCTCATCTACCCTTGCTTTTTCCCTTGAATTATGATCAATCTTAAAGCTTGTTGAGAAACAGCCTGCGCAGCCATGTTGATGTAACTTGATTATTATCAGAACTCCTAATGCATGTGTCAGCTGGCTGAATATATCTAATTGGTAGGGCTGGCTGTTCTGTATTGAAGCCACAATACTCTCTCTCATTTTGCTTTGCTCAATCACCTGTTCTGGATTAGTCATATCCATTTCTTCGTTGAACTCCTCGCACTTTATTTATTTGTTTATTTTCGTATTAGTCATTTGATGAATCACAGGACTGCAACTCATGCTTTTATTACTTATCCAACTCTGATCCATCACCATCAATATTGAGCTCAAGTCTTGGAGTAAAGAAGGATATAGTAGTTTGGTTATTTTGTGCACCAACATCAATTGTTATCATCAGTTAAGACCTCTCAAAATGCACCATCTTCTGAGTCACGTTCCCCTTCATCGGCAGCATTATAATCTTTATCATATTCATCAAAGTAATCATAACATCCCCAAAAGAAAATCTGAATGTTGAAGTTGAGCCTAATACACACTTCAGGCTTTTGAAAGAACAAGTGTGTGTGTGTGTGTGTGTGTTTGCATGTGCCTGTGTCTGTGTGATGAAATAAATTGTTTTATCTGCCTTTGTTCATTGTCCTAACAAATTTTGTATCTTGTCAGATTCATCAATTGTCTTTCAGTCCTCATACAGATGCCAAGGGGATTATGGATCTTGTCAGATTTCTATCCCCCAAGCATGTGATACTCGTACATGGTGAGAAGCCTAAAATGGCTGCTCTCAAGGGAAGAATTCAGTCAGAATTGGGGATTCAGTGCTATGATCCTGCAAATAATGACACAGTGCGGATTCCATCAACTTATCATGTGAAAGCAGATGCCACACACACATTTGTTCAAAGTTCCTTGAACCCAAACTTCAAGTTTCTAAAATGTAGTTCACAATGTGGACCTGATTCTGATTCCAAAGATGGTAGAGCCACGCCATGTCTTCAGTTAAGTGATGAAAGGGTCACTGAAGGGATCTTGGTTATGGAGAAAAGCAAAAGAGCAAAGGTTGTACATAAGGACGAGCTTTTGCACTTGTTAGGAGAGGTAAAAAATGAGGTTCAGTTTGCTTATTGTTGTCCCATGCATATTGCCAGCTTGGAAGCTGCCAAGAGCACAAATTTTTCTTCAGCAAGTTTTGCGCATTCCGTTCCTGATGAATGTTCTTGGCTTCATCTGTTATTTGTAAAACTTTCAAATGAGTTTGCAGGAATGACCTTCCAAAATTTTGGGAAACATCTTCAAGCAGAATCTTTCCATGTCTCTATTTGTTTGAAGGACAACTGCCCTTACAGAACCGCTGATTGTCCTCAAAATAGATCTGGGACAGTATTTTTCTGCTGCACTTGGTCAGTGGCAGATGAGAAGTTGGCATGGAAAGTTTTTTCAATAATGGAGAATTTAGATTCAAGTGTAATGTAAAGATTTGATGCTGACACACTATTCACTAGGGAGCTTGTTTGGTTGGGCAATCAAAACTGGGGGAGCATCCTACCCTGGGCGTAGGCTTCTGCTGATCCTTTGATGAAGTCCACAGCTTTCTGTATTTGCATATGTATGATGGATGCTAATTTTTTCAGAGGTTCAAATGTTCTCTGCCCTACGAGGACTAATATTTTTTCAGAGGTCGGCCTTACAAGATGAACCTTGGCGCTAATGTTAGCATTCTTAAAAGCAAATGACAGATATAATGATGTCAATTTTATTTAATGCTAGTAAAGTTATGTTTATTGTGCTAAGATATCATTAATTTTTAATAATGTATTTGTCTTTTAAAAGAAAAAGATTTTTCTTTGCTGTTAAATCACTAAATTTTGGCACTTCTGCTGAGTAAATAGCCAGACTTGATTATTTTGCTATTTAGCTCAAACAATAAATTAATGCCATTACCCCCAAAACAGTTAATTCAAAAAGTAATATTGTCATTGGGCTTTTTTTTTTTTTTTTTTTTTTACATTTTTTTATCCCATGTTTGGGAACTTAGATTTCATAATTTGGATTACGTGGATTTGACCAAAATGAAGTATAAAATTGTATTGAATTTTGTTTAATACATCAAATTCTAATGTTTGAAATCCGACTCCCAAACATAGGATTAGTATATTTTTTAATTTCCATTGTTTATTTTTAAATTATTTTCAGTGAGATAATATTTAGTAATGGCCTCCAAAAGTGATAATTTGAATTTAATAAATGTTTAGATGAATTTTATAATGAGTTGCCTAAGTTATAATGATGGCATTTGAAAAAATCAGTAGGCATAATTTAATGTTATTATTACTATGAACCAAAGTTCAACATTATGATTTTAGAAACTAGAACACATCTGCTTATATATATTGCAGCCTTCAATTGTGTTTTACACCAATTTGGAAATTGTATCACCTATAAGTAGCAGTGTTTATAGTTTAGGTTGAGTTGGTTTAGCCGTTTAGGCCTAAAATTTCAACTGAGGTGATTTTATTGGTTTGAAAAAAATAAAAGAAAAAGTGAATCCTAAGTCAAATTGTTGAGACTGCAGTTTTGATCGGTTTGATTATTGGGTGGGTTAAGTCAAATTTGCAGTTTAACTTATTTAAAAGCAAGTAACAAAGAAAAAAAAATAAAAAAAATCCAAAGGAATATTTAGGAGTTCTGCCAAACATTATAATGTGTTACATTAAAAACACTACCTACATCAATATCATTCAAGTGTATTAGATTATTATATTTTTCATAAAAAATAGGAGTATTAATGTAACAATACAATACAATTTTCATTGATAACACGACATAAAGAAGATTGTAAAAGAATCAGAGAAAAATTATGTCTAATGTATAACATTGATATTGTCAACTACTTTAAATCATATAAAACACAAAATATGTTCATTGTCTTCAAAGGGACCAAAACATCATATTCATAAATATTATTACAATAGAAATAGAATTGAAAACATAAAAATTAAAACACTCCAAACGGTGTCAATTTTGTAGTGCATCATATGTGTTCTTGGATAAGACCTAAATAGTTGTAGGCCCTTAAATAAATTCTATTTCATTTTTTTTTGGTTACAATATGGAGTAAAGGGGGGTTGGGTTGTGTCAAGTGAATTAAATACTAAACTCACAAATTTATTCATATAGACAACACAAGTGATTATACAATTTCAAGTTCACAACCCTTATCTTGGACCAAGTGTCCACTTGCTCATCTTGGTATCATAGTGACTATAGGAAAGGGAGATCCATAGGAAGGTTGCCTTAGTGGATTATCTATCTCATGATTGTTAGATGCATCTTTGTAAAAGGGTGATATTTTCTTGATCTACTTGAAAAAGATCATCATTTTTCTCCATTCACTCTTTCCATGATAGTTTGGCCTTAAAAAGGACATAAACATCTTCCAAGTTGAACTCAATTCACCCCATGTTGTCATTAATGGACAAGTGGAAATGCTTGAGTGAGTCAATTCAGGTTGCTCCATACTCTATGCTCCAATTCTGCCTATGATCTTTCTCCTAAATCCAATCTTGCTTTCTTTGTCACCTTTCATGGTAGTTCTAGGCAACTCTCAATAAGAACAAGTGAAGACAAGAAAAAGGAAAAAAAAAAAAGAAAAGAAAAGAGAAAGAGGCAAGACAGATTTCATACTTATGATGAATGAAGAGGAAGATTCATGATCCTAACAATGTCTTAGCATGGCAAGATAGGGATGGTTGCATACTTATGCTAGATGATTCATGCAACTCAATAATAGACAATCACATAAGCAAATTACATGTTTTTTTTTTTTTTTTTTTCACATAACAAATATATTATCTCTATTTTTGCTTATACTAGATGTCCATAAACATATAATCAAGCAAGCAAAGAACATGACCAAGTTATGATCTTTATTATGCTTAAACTAGATAATCCATACTCATAATCAAGCAAGCAAAGAGCATTTCTTTTTTACATAGCCAAGTTACAATATTTATCATGCTTAGACTAGATAATTCATGAATTAACAATTAAGCAAACAAAGAACATGTTTTTACATGGCAAAGTTATGATCTTTATTATGCCTAGATTAGATAATCCATAAACACATAATCATGCAAGCAAAGAACATTAGGACAGTTACAATCTTTATCATGCTCAGACTAGCTAATCCATGAACATATAATAAGGTAAACAACGAACATGTTTTTCCTATATTTAGAGTACAAAAACTAAGAAGCATACGAAACTATGAAGCCCTCTAGGATCTTCACACATGAGTTCCCTTCTCCTCCCAAAAACAAGTGTGTCCTCTTGCCCACACCTTGATGCTTTAAATAGGCCGTTGTAAATTGTGGCTCACATACTGAGTGGGTAGCATACACAAAGGGAAAGTATAAAGGGAATCAAGCAGTAGTAGGGGAAACTGTGGATGAATTGGCTCTAACTATCGATGGCTTGGAGTAGGAATTCAGACAAAATGCATTCTGTTTGAAACCGTCGACGATTTGGCTCTGGACACCCAGTGTAGATTTCAAATTTTGAATGGGGAACATTAGTATGGTTGGGTTTTGGAGAGACAACCTCATGGAACTCTATATATATATGTTATATTTGATGTATATAGAGGGTTGGTTGATAGTTGTTGAGAGAATTGATAGGATTCTTGTATTACTCTTGTAATTTACACAAGATAATCGTGAATCCTTGTTGTTTGCTCTCGTAGATGTAGGCTTTGTCGAACCACGTAATTCCTAGTGTCATTGTTATTATTATTGCTTTCATTTACTTGTTGTGGTTGTGGAATTGTTATGTATTCACCATTAGATTGCTGCAGTGTGTGTTTAATTCTTTACGTGTAAATATACATTCCGCTATACATATTTGGGATTTTTACACAACAAATTGGTATTAGAGCATTATTGTAATGGCCTATGGATTTTCATCTGCGAAATTTGACGTTGTCAAGTTTGATGGAATCGAGTTTTTCGGTTTGTGAAAGAGAAGGATGAAGGATCTTTTGGTGTAGCAAGGCATGGTGAAGGCCTTTCATGGAATTCAACCGGAAAGCATGGATGAAGCAACTTGGAATGAATTGGGAGCAATGATAGTATCAACCATCCGACTTTGTTTGGCTAATGACATATTATATCATGTCATGGATGAGAATTCTCTAGCATTAGTTTGGCGTAGAAAGTCGATATATGTCTAAGGGTTTGTCAAAATCTACAAATGTAGTGGAAGGAGACTCAAGAAGCAATTATGGTGATATGCTATATGTTTCATCGGGTTCAGAGTGCCTCATGGATGATTCTTGGATCCTAGACACTGAATGCTTTTATCACATGATAGCAAATAGAAAATGGTTCAATACCTACAGGTCAGTTAATATTGGTTGTGTTTTGATGGGAAATGATATTTCATGCAAAATACTTGGTATTGGAAATGTCAAAATCAAAACGTATGATAGTGTTATAAGAATCATATGTGATATAAGACATGTACCAGGTCTAAGAAAGAATGTTATTTCATTAGAAACTTTAGACTGTAACAAGTATAGTTACAAGTCTGAAAGTGGGGAAATAAAAGTGTGTGAAGGCGACTCGATAGTGATGAAGGGAGAAAAGGTAGCAGGAAATATCTATGCATTGTAGGGTGTTACGATTGTAGGTGGAGCTGCAGTTGTAGAATCTGAGTAAGATATTCTATGGCATATGTGGTTAAGGCATATAGGTGACTACATATATTTAGATGTTTGGGGACCAATGAGAGTAGAATCACAGGGCAGACATATGTTTTTTGTGGGTGTATCACGAAAGGTCTTGGTTTATCTCATATGACACAAGCCTAATATATTTCCCAAGTTTAACTTGTGGTTGAGGTGGAGAACCAGACCAGAAGAGAAATCCTCATGTCAGACATTGGGACAGTACACTGGTTTCGTTCAAGAAGTTATTTGCAGGGCTTGCAGGGTACTTCTCGGTGAAGTTAGTGAGTATGATGCATTTCTCGTGTGACCGATCGTCAAAGGTATTGCTAGATGAGAGAGCTGCAGGTGAATTGTGGGCAAGTTTTGTGGTAGACTACTCGGTTGTGAGTGGATGACCCCTAGTGTACTATTCTAGTGATGGAGGATCTAGGCTTGGTGTTAAATTTGGATAGTACATCTTTCTAGGGTATAAGAAAGGTGGATGCAAGTTGGGTGATCTTGTGGCAAACAAACGGGTGATCGAGGACATGAATTTTGG
Source organism: Malania oleifera (assembly GCF_029873635.1). NCBI lineage: Eukaryota > Viridiplantae > Streptophyta > Magnoliopsida > Santalales > Ximeniaceae > Malania > Malania oleifera. Next base: position 57,105,508 of record NC_080420.1, on the reverse strand, counting down.
TGATAAAGCCATGGGGCAGCCTACTCGGGTAAAGGAAGAGAAACAAATGCTAGAAAACTACGGCAGTAGGGAACATATAATTCAGGTGGAGTTAGATACTCAGGGCAGAAATGCGGGGAGTTCTATCTCAAGTTGACAGTATCACGATATGAATGGACATGTGATGCAGGTGGAGCAACAGACTTAGGGAAGAGATGACATTGGTCATACTGTAGAAGTTTTAGCTCGGGAGACCAGCAGGATCATGGTGAACCCATATGCATAATCAGACCACCACTCAAATAAAAATTTAACATTCTGATTTTTTATGCATTCATTACTACCAGCATCAAGGTTCCTACTATTTTTTAAGTTGCAATGCATGGCGAAAGGAAAAAATAGGTGGATGAGTGCTATGGTGGAGGAAATGGAAGTATTGCATATGCATGAGGTGTGTGAGTTGGTGAGGCTTCCAATGTGGAAGTGGATGATAGGATGCAGTGGAGTGATGTATTTGTTGTGTGTGAATGACATGTTATTGGCTGGGAAGGCTTTAACCGAGGCTAATCAGCTGGGAACTCTATTGAAAGGTTTTGACATGAATGCGTTGGGTACGGCCAAGAAGGGTCTTGGTTTGAAGTTTCGCATAAACATGACTGCAGGGAGATTGGAGTTATCTAAGGGTGGCTTTGTGGACGGAACGACAGAGAGACTTAGTTTGCCGTCTCAGGGGGGGGGGTTCTATGGAGAATCAATATGGAATGTCTACCTTTCAATATCCAAGGATAGACTGCGATGTTCGAGATATGTCAAAGGTGCCCCATGATGGTGTAATGAGGTGTTTCAGCAAGCAACAGAGTGAACCGTCTATTATGAGATTTGTTGAAGACTATGCAGGGGGGGCTTTGGTGATAGAAGGCTTGCAACAGCTTTTGTGTTTACTATTGTGGAAAGGCCTTATTGGAAGCCTAGGGCGCAGTCTCAGAGTATAACATCTACAACTAAATCGGGGTCGATGGTAGAAGCTGAAGCTGCCATCAGCAAGTTTAAGCGATGTTGCTTGGACTTGGTGTCTGTCTATAGTTGCTAGACGAGAGGCAGTCCCAACCTAATATCCCAAGTTCAAGATAGAGCAATGAGTTCATGGTTTCAATTTCTCCTAAGGGGTGTATGTTTGCCAAGGTGGAGATTGTTGTAAATTGTGGCTCATATACTAAGTGGATAGCATACACAAAGGGAAAGCATGAAGGGAATCAAGCAACAATAGGGGAACTTGTCGACGAATTGGTTCTAACCGTTGATGATTTGGAGCATGAATTCAGACAAAATGCAATCTATCTGAAATCGTCAACGGTTTGGCTCGAGACACCCAGCATAGATTTCAAATTTTGAATAGGGAATGTTAGTATGGTTGGGGTTTTGAGGGAAAACCTTCGAGAACTCTATATATATGTTATATCTAATGTATATAGAGGGTTGATTGATAGTTGTTGAGAGAATTGAGCGGGTTCTTGTATTACTCTTGTAATTTAGATAAGAAGATAGTTAATCCATACTGTTTGCTCCCGTGGATGTAGGCATTGTCAAACCATGTAAGTCTTGGTGTCATTGTTATTGTTATTGCTTTCATTTACTTATTATGGCAGTGAACTTATTTTGTATTCACAATTAGATTGTTGTAGTGTGTTTGATTCTTTATATATAAATATACATTCTACTTTGCATATTTGTGGTTTTTACACAACATAGGCACTAAGGGAGTAAGGGTTGGCTTTGGAGGAAACAAACAATAAATGCAAACAAAGATTTGTCTCTTAAACAGTAAGACAAGTCTTTTCCTTTGATTCTCCCTACTCACTTTCAAAAATGAAATATTGACCCCCCCCCTCCTAAGAATAATAAATGGGATTGTAGTTTTATTTTTCATTTAAAAAAATCCATATATTAAATGTGAATATCAATTTGTCTCTTACTAAAAAGGCAGCCCCCAAATCTTTTGATTTTCTGCCACTTTTTTTTTTCCCAAAAAATGACAAGTTGAACCTCCTCCCCGGCTCCCCTGCCCCCTTGAATTTTCAAATTAAGATGCAAGTACACCCCCATGGTGCCTAAGGGCATTCTTGTAATTTCACACACTTAAAGACAAAATATCCCCTAAAATCCTTTCAAAATAACCGCGCAACCCTCTTTGAGCTCACCACGACAATAAACCTTCAATAGGCTCAAATTTGAGGCAGTGGACCTCAAAAATGAAGAACCAAAAAAGAACCATCCATTTAAAATGGGCATTGACATCATGCTTTATGGTATCACTTATAAATGAAAATGCTTGTTTTTTAGACCAAAGCTTACTATTATGCAACCTAACTTTGACTAAGGTATGCATAAATGGTAGTTAGTTAGGTGAACTAACCACATACAGGTTAAATAAAATTTTAGTGGCAACTGTGTTGAATTTAAAGGGATTGAAAACCCCTATTTGCATACATGTTTACCTTGCCACCCATCAAAAGCTAGATCTTTGGACCTTCATGTAATTACAAGTATCACAATTATGATTATTATCTGTTTAATTAAATAATAAAATCATACTGGAAAGTAAAATCGTATGAAAGAAAATATTTCACAAATGGTTTTTTCGCCTTGGGCATCACATCCTCCCCTTTCAGAGAAGTTCAGCGTAAAATTCAATCAATACCTTTTTATTTATTTATTTGTGTGTCACATACATCTTTTGTTGTTTTGGTCAATAGGCACCCAAGAGATAAATGAATTGGGTGAACAATTTTTTTTTTTATCAAATTCCAATTATTTTCAAGTATGATAACAAGAATAATATGTGAAAGAAATTTATGAAAATGCTCAAGCAAATTATATAATCAAGAAAATAGTGGTTCGGTCAAACGTTACCTACATCCATTCCTCAAGCAACCACTTGAGACTTGCGTATAAAACAATAATGCAATACTTGTGCTAGAAAGCTCTTTAGAAAACTTGTCAAGGCAATCCTTTGGGGACAAGAAGCACTCAATTAGAAAGCTTTCACAGAAGTCAAGCTAGAAAGCATTTGGACAACTTGTCCAAAATAACTTCAGGTAGAAACCTAGTTGAGTTGGAACAAATCATGCTAAAGATTAGAATAGGTCATTGTTATGTATGTAACTGCAATGAGAAATGTTTTTAAATGTTATTATTTTTGTTACTTTGTTTATAAGTTTGTCACAATTAATTTTTTACGAGCTGAATGAATTGATATGTTGTTATGTATGTTGTAGTGAATGCGAGTAGTTCATGGTTGTGCAGGTTTCACCTCAACGATGGATTAATGATGCATTTTGGGTTTTGGGTTTTTATTTTCTTGATACTTTGAGGGTCTTTTGGCCTTTTTTTGTTTGTGAACAATATATTGAATAACACTTGTCCGTTATTCTTATATTAACATTTCCATTTGAGCATGTTTGTTGCGTACTTGATTGTATTAAAACTTCTACCTCAATATGCTTAATATTGTTCATATTTACTTTTTTTTTTTTGTAAATTATATTTTTTCCCTAATTTCTTAGAAAAAATTATTACACATTGCAACTATAGTAGCAAGTAGAATGTGGACAACAAGAGACTTGTAGAATGTGGACAACAAGAAACAAGTACAATTTGGACAACAAGTAGTACTAACATATACTAGGTTTTTTTTTTTTTAGTTAATAATAGTATCCCAAACATTTTTTGCTCAGACTATTCTGTTGCCTACGCCAGTACCAAAAGTGAAAGCAGTAACTATGTACGACAGTAAAGGTTTTACTAATGACACAGTTGTCGCTAAAGAATGCATAGCAACAACCCTTAAACAAGTATAAATACCAAAAGTGACAAAACTAATATTGTCCTAATAAATGTTAGCTATAGTGGTGAATTTTTTTAGGTTGTTGTGAAAGAGTTTACTGATAGCACACAAGGTGACGACCGAACTATAAAAGCTTATGTTGTCATCATTTCTTCTAGAAATGACTTTTTGGATTATTTAGTAAGGACATGTGTCACATCAATAGGTAATTTTTGTTGTAGTGAGAGCACTTGGAGTACCTGTGCTAAGTTTGATTAGAGACCCTTGCCATATCAATAGTTCATAGTAAAAGTTATAAATACAACACAAAACACTTCTAAAAAAAAAAAAAAGAAGTCAGAAGAATATTAGAGAATCTCTCAGGTAGACTCAGTACAACACTTTTGAAGAAGATCATATGAGCTCTTGGATTTTCCAAAAAGTAAACTCTACATAGCTCTCAGGCGTTCTCTCTTTTCTTTTTGAAGGTAAAACACTTTACTCTTGGTAGTGCAAAATATTAGCTCAATGTTTTTCTCTTTTAATATTTTTTTCTTTTATTTGCACTTGAACACCATGTATGAATTTGAAAAATACATATAACACATATCCATTGGGGTTACCAACCATTGAAATCACCCTTGATGGATTCTCATTTTGCTTATTTTGTATTCACAATTAGATTGTTGTAGTGTGTGTTTGATTCATTATATATAAATATACATTATGCTTTGCATATTTGTGGTTTTTACACAACATAGGCACTAAGGGAGTAAGGGTTGGCTTTGGAGGAAACAAACAATAAATGCAAACAAATATTTGTCTCTTAAACAGTAAGACAAGTCTTTTTCTTTGATTCTCCCTACTCACTTTCAAAAATGAAATATTGACCCCCCCTCCCAAGAATAATAAATGGGATTGCAGTTTTATTTTTCATTTAAAAAAAAATCATATATTAAATGTGAATATCAATTTGTCTCTTCCTAAAAGGTAGCCCCCAAATCTTTTGATTTTCTGCCACTTTTTTTTTCCCCCAAATTAAGATGCCCCTTTGAATTTTCAAATTAAGATGCAAGTACACCCCCATGGTGCCTAAGGGCATTCTTGTAATTTCACACACTTAAAGACAAAATATTCGCTAAAATCCTTTCAAAATGAACGCACAACCCTCTTTGAGCTCACCACGACAATAAACCTTCAATAGGCTCAAATTTGAGGGAGTGGACCTCAAAAATGAAGAACCAAAAAAGAACCATCCATTTAAAATGGGAATACATCATGCTTTATGGTATCACTTATAAATGAAAATGCTTGTTTATGTAGACCAAAGCCTACTATTATGCAACCTAACTTTGACTAAGGTATGCATAAATGGTAGTTAGTTAGGCGAACTAACCACATACAGGTTAAATAAAATTTTAGTGGCAACTGTGTTGAATTTAAAGGGATTGAAAACCACTATTTGCATACATGTTTACCTTGCCACCCATCAAAAGCTAGATCTTTGGACCTACATGTAATTACAAGTATCACAATTATGATTATTATATGTTTAATTAAATAATAAAATCATACTGGAAAGTAAAATCATATGAAAGAAAATATTTCAAAAAAGTTTTTTTCGCCTTGGGCATCACATCCTCCCCTTTCAAAGAAGTTCAGCATCAAATTCAACCAATACCCTTTCTTTTTTTTTTTTGTGTGGCACATGCATCTTTTGTTGTTTTGGTTAATAGGCACCCAAGAGATAAATGAATTGGGTGAACAAATTTTTTTATCAAATTCCAATTATTTTCAAGTATGATAACAAGAATAATATGTGAAAGAAATTTATGAAAATGCTCAAGCAAATTACATAATCAAGAAAATAGTGGTTCGGTCAAACGTTACCTACATCCATTCCTCAAGCAACCACTTGAGACTTGCGTATAAAACAATAATGCAATACTTGTGCTAGAAAGCTTTTTAGAAAACTTTTCAAGGCAATCCTTTGGGGACAAGACGCACTCAATTAGAAAGCTTTCACAGAAGTCAAGCTAGAAAGCATTTGGACAACTTGTCCAAATTAACTTCAGGTAGAAACCTAGTTGAGTTGGAACAAATCATGCTAAAGATTAGAATAGGTCATTGTTATGTATGTAACTGCAATGAGAAATGTTTTTAAATGTTATTATTTTTGTTACTTTGTTTATAAGTTTGTCACAATTAATTTTTTATGAGCTAAATGAATTGATATGTTGTTATGTATGTTGTAGTGAATGCGAGTAGTTCATGGTTGTGCAGGTTTCACCTCAATGATGGATTAATGATGCATTTTGGGTTTTGAGCTTTTATTTTCTTGATACTTTGAGGGTCTTTTGGCCTTTTTTTTGTTTGTGAACAATATATTGAATAGCACTTGTCGGTTATTCTCATATTAACATTTCCATTTGAGCATGTTTGTTGCGTACTTGATTGTATTAAAACTTCTACCTCGATATGCTTAATATTGTTCATATTTACTCTTTTTTTTTTGTAAATTATATTTTTTCCCTAATTTCTTAGAAAAAATTATTACACATTGCAACTATAGTAGCAAGTAGAACGTGGACAACAAGAGACTTGTAGAATGTGGACAACAAGAAACAAGTACAATTTGGACAACAAGTAGTACTAACATATACTAGGTTTTTTTTTTTTTAGTTAACAATAGTATCCCAAACATTTTTTGCTCAGACTATTTTGTTGCCTATGCCAGTACCAAAAGTGAAAGGTGTAACTATGTACGACAGTAAAGGTTTTACTAATGACATAGTCGTCGCTAAAGAATGCATAGCAACAACCCTTAAACAAGTATAAGTACCAAAAGTGACAAAACTAATATTGTCCTAATAAATGTTAGCTATAGTGGTGAATTTTTTTAGGTTGTTGTGAAAGAGTTTACTGATAGCACACAAGGTGACGACCGAACTATAAAAGCTTATGTTGTCATCATTTCTTCTAGAAATGACTTTTTGGATTATTTAGTAAGGACATGTGTCACATCTATAGGTAATTTTTGTTGTAGCGAGAGCACTTGGAGTACCTGTGCTAAGTTTGATCAGAGACCCTCGCCATGTCAATAGTTCATAGTAAAAGTTACAAATACAACACAAAACACTTCTAAAAAAAAAAAAAAAGGAAGTCAGAAGAATATTAGAGAATCTCTCAGGTAGACTTAGCACAACACTTTTGAAGAAGATCATATGAGCTCTTGGATTTTCCAAAAAGTAAACTCTACATAGCTCTTAGGTGTTCTCTCTTTTCTTTTCAAAGGTAAAACACTTTACTCTTGGTAGTGCAAAATATTAGCTCAATGTTTTTCTCTTTTAATCTTTTTTTCTTTTATTTGCACTTGAACACCATGTATGTATTTGAAAAAGAAATATAACACATCCATTGGGGTTACCAACCACCTAAGTTAATGCAATAATTTGAATTTGGAGCTTTGAAACTCAAATGGTAGAGCATGCTTCATATAATAGCAAGAGTTAATGCAAAAAATAAATAAATAAATTCAAATTTGAATTTATGGAAACTCAAAGAACAAAACATATTTCTTACGACAACAAAATAGAATTGTTCTAGAAAATTTTCATTCTCAAGACAATGAAGCTCAAAGTCAAATTATGCTAGATTTATCTTTCAAGAGGAATATAGCAAGAATATTTTAGATTAAAGGCTATAAAAAAAATCCATATTAATATCATGTTAAGGGAAGAATAGTATCCAAATAGAGATTCAAATATAATGTGACAAAAGTAACTAATCATGTTTAAATTCATATTTAATAACCATATCTTGGTTAAATAAGTTGGTATTTTGACAAAATAATCATAAATAATTGAGTAGCAACAAAATATATCTTTCTCTAGTTTTCCTGATTATAGATGCATTAATAGATCATCTATAGAAAGTTCTAAAAAATTCAAAACATCTTCTATAGACAGTTCTTACAAATTCATAACAACATCTGCAAAAGTTCTTATATTTTCATAATAGGTCGTCCATACATGCATCCATTGGTAAACTTAGAGTGTTTATAGGTATCATAGAGTCCATAGATTTTTTTATAGGTATAACATAGTGTCTATAGATGTGTCTATAAGGCATCTATATTTCAACATAGAGTTTGAAAAAATTATGCCAACTTAATTTCTTAAACAAATGATATTGAAATTCAATATTATCAGAAATCATGAAGATAAACTCATTTGAATAACACAAGCACATAAGGTATTTCAACATCACTTTTTGGTTTTCAAGCAACAACTTTCTCTCCTTATTTCTTTTCCAAAATTACAACTAACTACTCCACATAACTCTACTGCATATCTATAGTCCACTTTAAACTCTACTAAAATCTTGCAATAAGTCATTAGGTGCCAATTTAGCCGAAATCACTACAATATACCTCTAACTTATAGCAAATAAGGAGTCCATAATCTAGACATCAAAATATGTCCAAACATTGATAACTAATTAACAACTACCCATGCATATTCCATCATCACCTTGCAGTGTCCTAGGCAATCTCATAATAAATCCATAGTAATTTTGTCTCATTTTTTCATAGGGATATTAAGAAGTTAAGAAAGTCTTTAGTACTCAAAATTATATGTAGATAGACTAAGAACTCAGCCAAATGGCCAAGAACATCCTTTTTGTTACTTTATCCCTAGAATTTTTGTTAATGATCCTTATAAGCACTTATTTTCTTCAGGCTAACCCCAATCTTCAATTTCCCTATATCCTAGGGCGTTGGACCATCTTTTGTTTACCTATGAAATTAAATTTAGTCTATTTTAAATAAGTTGTCTTAAATTAGGACTAAGGCTAGGTCTACATTAATTAATGAAAAGTTTATTTTGAGGGGTATTCTTTAGGAAAATATAGTTTTGAGGGCAAAAACCTAAAAGCGAGCTAGGAAAGGCATATTGGTGAGAAGGAGGATTAGAAAGAAAGCTAAGAGTGGAGGCTTATCGAAGATCCATTGTTACTCTATATTCCCTCTTTGATTTCATAAAGTTTTTAGGCTTTGCATAGACTCTATTCTTGAGCATCATGCATTAATACCAATGTATGAATCTCGTCATATGCACACATAGAGAGCAATGGTTATTTCATCCATGTAGGTTATAACCAAGATTCATGTGTGACCCATGGTGTGCTTCCACCAACAGTATCATAATCATCATCATCATAATCATCTTCTTCTTCTTCTTCTTCTATTCACAAGTTTAGAGAGAGAGAGAAGGAGCAAGTTTCAATGGAGATTTTGGGTTAGGAGGAACAGCTCTGATGACACATTGGGGACCCATAGGCATAGTGTAATGGTCTTAGACCCAACTTCGGTGAGGTATTGTCCACTTTAGTCCACTGGCCTCATGGGTTTGTCCTATAAAAGGCGTCTCACATAGTTCAAGTCCAAATCATCCTTATAAGCCCAAGATCTCTCTCGTACACTTCCAATGTGGGACCGTGACACATAGCATGGTGGTAAAACCCTATTTTGTGAAGATTCTTAGGTTAAACACCGCCCAAGTGAGTTTTGTATGGTTTGTATTGTATTTACAATTTTTCTTTTCCCCCCCCCCCCTATATTTTTTGCGTGAAAAAATGGTGTACCATTTTTTTTTTAAAATTTTCTATTTAAAAATTGAAAGCATGAAAAACCAATAAAGACAATCATTTTTTTTGTTTTCATTATTTTTAATTTCAATTATTATTATTGTTGTTGTTATTATTACACTAAAGTTTTTTTTTGGTTTAAAATATTAAGACAATTCAAAAAAATATTTTTATTGATTTATTTTTTAAGTTATCAGCATTATTATAATTGTTGTTGTTGTTGTTGTTGCTGTTGTTGTTGTTATTATTATTATTATTATTATTATTATTATTATTATTCTTCTTCTTCTTCTTCTTCTTCTTCTTCTTCTTATATTTGTTATTGTCACTAGCATTATTTAGTAAACATTTTTTTAGCTTTTAGTTAAAATGGAAAATACCCAAAAAAAGGTCATTAAAAAATAGAAATGTCGTGATGTTCCCCGACGCGAACTTGGGACAACTCAAAAATGATAGTGAAATTAAGTGTATGGATTTTGAAAATGTGATTTTCATGGAAAACAAAGTGTGTGGAGTTACCACTAACCTTTTGGAGTGTGGTTAGATGTAACGACCTGATTTTCATGCCATTTTTTCCCCCACATATATAAATTGTAAAATGTCACCGTTCTGATACTTTCTAATATAAACCATAAAGTCATCACAGACCAGGTAAGGACCGTGGAACCTATATAACTATAAACTACCTATGCAACAGAAAGCGGAAAGCAAAAATCCACATCAAATATATACAATACTAGAGAGTCAGTATCTCTCCAAAATATACATACTTAACCATTCCCAAAATTCCCTCATCTGGATCCAGGGACTACTCAAAAAGTGACTACCCAAAATACTTACCCTCCAAATGGGGCAGTATTGCAATCCCCTTCACTTGCGAGCCTGATCTGCCCGCCTATTTGGTTCACCTGAAAAATAATGGAATACTGTGTTGACCTGATAGGTCACACCCAATTTTGTCTTGCACGCAGGTTCACCTTGTGCGCGTACTCGAACTGAAAGACATATCATGATGGCGTGCAGTGTTTGTGCCAGTGAATGAAGAAGTTTGTGTTGTATTTGTAATTCTTTTTCACTTTCTTCATTTTGGGATGTAATATTATTATGGACTTTACACTCCTATGACTTGTAATAATTTGCATCATGCATGATAGGTAGGTATGCTCAACAAGATCGTAGTTTGACCATAGGGAGCCAAAGGACCTTAGGGCACCCTATGCCAACTTTTTTTGGGACTATCTCAAAACGGCCTTAGAAAAGACCTTAAGTCCCTACACATATGCACAACACATTCCCCAACATCACTTATTATATCAAGGAATTAAATAAGGCAAAATTGGAATTTAATTGAAAATCTTGAGAGAGCTCGGGCGATCGAACCTGTGGCGTTTAAAACGCCTCGGGTGATCGAACCCTGGACAAGTCAAATTGTTGACTTTCTATTCATGCAACAGAACCAAAATGAACATATCTTCCTCGGTCACCTGAACCCGTATCAGAACACTTTTCATCAACCCGGGTGCCCGAACCTTCGCATTAAAAAATACATCGGGCGACCGAAGAGGCTAGTTTGGTTAACCGAACTTAGCTTCGGGAACCCAAATTGCTGACAGAAACATTATGTCTTGTGTTCAGCCAACCGACCCTGACTTCGGGCACCCGAACCTTTAAAAACTGATTTTTTGACTTAGTCTATTCGGGCACCCGAACCTCAGACCGGGCACCCAAAACTCACTGGTTAAATTAATTTTTTACTAAAATTAAAAGGGGTAAACTGGGTTAATTTTTATAAACCTATTTTAAACTTTTCTAATTATCCCCATTGAGTGCCCAACGGTCAAAAATTTCTCCTTGCCTATATATACTTGTTCATTTGCAATAAGTAGCATTGATTAGCAATTTGATTAGGGCCAAAATTTTCTCAAATTCAAAAATCATTTTTTAGCCTATACTACTCCCAAACACTCCAAAACTTCATTTTCCTTGATCTTGTAAGTGTTGTGAGTTTTTCAAAAGTGATTGTGCTTAATCTTCCTAGCTAGTACTCTCATATGCTATATTGTTTGGTTGATTTTATTTAAGAGTATAACATTAAGTTCTTCCACCGATTTTATTTGATGAATCTTGAGTGGGAAGACTTAGTGGGTTGTGGTTCTTGCATTGTCATTGCAAGTTACTTAAGCCTATATTTTTTTGTGGAAAAATCATTTTCATAGTTTGCATTTAAACACTCCTTGTGCTTAGCATATTGAGAACATCTTGCTGAGTTTGTTTGAATCAACTTGCTAGCATATTTGAAACTTTGATATGATATTGTGATATTCAAATATTGTATTTCAAATCCTGCTTACATATACACTCTTGATCTAGATTGATTATCGATACCTATTTGAGTGTTTAGCACACATTAGAGTACTAAGCATATTTACATATCATACGTTCTTGCAATATTGCTTGAGCTATATTGGTGCATATATTTGCTTTTGAAGAAGCGTATTTCTGTGTACAAAAATTTCATATCATTTGTTGTATTCTAGGCGTGGGCCTGAAGAGGGAGACTAGCCATGTGGAATAGTCCTGGTTTGGTTTAGACCCGGTTAGGAAAGTTAGGTGCACCACCCTGGTAAGGCGTATTGTATTAGGTGCCGCTCCACCCATTTAAGTGAGCCATAGTGGAATCCTTGTGCTAGTGTAGCCAAGGGGGGGACGTAGGCACTTTGGTCGAAACCTTGATAACATATCGCGTGTATCGTTTACTTTTTCTGCACTTTACTTTACTGCACGTGTGTGTTTATTTATTAATTGCATAGACTGACCCTAGGTTGTGTAATACTGTTGTTAAATCGATGGACCTAGGTGATAATTTTTAAATACCCAATTCACCCTCCTCTTGGGATTGCACCAAAGCTAACATACTGGGATGAGAAAACTCTCAGTAAGACGAAATATGCTATTACCAGTGTGTGGTAAATGAGTTTACATAATTGTAAAATTTGATTTAGAAGTATAGCAAATAACTAAGTCCGAGGAAACACGTATAAATAATACATAGTATAGTTCATACCTATGTTACTTAACATAAACTATTTTTCTGAATATTCTATTCATAATACTTCTAATATTTATAGGTATGTCTACGATTTCTATAAATTTGGATATATATAACAATTGAGAAAACTTCGTTGGATGGATAACTGAAAGTCATGATTTAACCCCTCATGACAGGGTTGTGTGGCCCGCATGTAGAACCTATCACTGGCTGGCCGACCAGGATAAGTCAACTGAACTCCAAAAGTCAGATCGGCCTCCTCAACCCTAACTAACGGGGAGTCTGTCCACAACATAGGCATGATTGACTACTGAAAATCCACATACTATCTGAGTTATGTGGTTGCACTTTGAATTGAAAATAGTTATGGTACCATGCTCTGAAAACTGATTTGGTCCATCAGGGTCTGATACTATATATGTATATATAACTGATATTTCTATATTACCATTTTACCATGATTATGATATAACTGAAATAACCATAACATGAAATAACTGATCTGAATGTGCTGTATAATCTGAATACTGAATATCTGAAGAGTTAAATACTGAACATCTAACATGTTATGGTTCTAAAATCTGTAAATCATGGTATACTGAAAATGATGTATTATTTATTTTTTTGAATATATTACATAAAAATGTGATTATGCAAAATCTAAAAATATCTATCCATCTGTAGATATTTTTACATACATATATATATATACACTGTACATCATGATATTCTGAAATTCGTATAAATTCTGTATAATAATATTTTCTACTAATATGCTGTAAATCATGATGTCCGAAAGCTATAAAAATACTATACTGATCTTATACTAACTCGTGCCACACAACTAAATAAAGAGCCTCTATACTAAAATCTATACTTTTCTGAAACACATAAACCTACTGATAATATTACTAATTTAACTAGCATTGCATATTTCCCTTACATGACTATCTGAGTACTAAATGCTATTTACAATCTCATGCATGCGGCGTTCATAATTTCAACATCCTAAGATAACACATGTATAATTTCTTAATCAAACAATTGAATTCACCTAGATAATTATCACATACATATTCTCCCCAAATCCACATATGCATAATTTCTAGACTATAAACCATTTATCATTTTATTTGGGTTCCTGAAATATCACCCACTGGGGTCCTCAACCCATGCTTGCAGGGTCCCAAAACTCTCTATCCCTGAAAATATAATACCTTGATTTTACTTCACAAAACTCCAGTATATTCTCATATAATACAAAATCTAAACTCAAATAAACCTGGTAATATTAAAAAAATACCCAAATAATCTTCTTAGCTTAGTTTTGGGACGGTTCCCAAACTACTCAAATCGTATTTCTACTCTAGTTAGGTTGTAGAGAATATCCCCAAGATTACCGTGGTAGCTTCTGATTGTCGAATCGGGGAGAATAGGAGGCGAAAACCTAGAGAGGAGGGAGCACCGACTTTTAGAGAGAGAAAGTGAATTTGGACAAAAGTATGCATTGAAATGTGAATTTTTGGCTATATATATAGGTTGCTGACCATGTGGCCTCGTCGACGAGACACATCTCCTCGTCGATGAGTCAATGAAGGGAGTTCGTCGACGAACACCTTCTCCTCCTCGACGAGTTTCAGGCTCTAGAAACAATCCTCTCGATAATTTCTTGTCGATGAGACACGCGTCCCCGTCGACGAGCCTAAGAGCCCTGCTCGTTGATGAGCACTTTTACACTCGTCGACGAGACCCTGCTAAACCCCTTTTTAAAATTCCTTTTCTTTCCTTTCTTTTATTATTTAATTACTATAATTCTTCGCTTCTCTACATTAGAACACTTGATTACTACATAACTAAGGATAGAATTGGTTTACGTTACCATAGTTAGGCTCAGGAGTTCAATTATGCGAGGGGAAGGTATTAGCACCCCCTACACGCTCGTTCTTACGAACGAGACCTAATTAATAAAAAAATTATCCCATAAATCAAATTTCATAGGTCTTTAAAAATTACTCCCTTCCAAAAAGTGTAAATAAATGTACAAAATGAATACTATATAGATATTCCCTTAGAATCAAGGCATACTGTACTCCGAAGAGCTTATGCCCCCTCCTTTTAAATCATAGGGATCGAGAAATCAAGAAAATAGTTAGAAAAATACACTCTCGAGAATTTGAAATTTTTATAAAATTTTCTTAGTGTGAAAAATAATACTCTAGGAGGTTTTTGGAGTGCATTTGGGGATAAAAAAATTGCAAAAGATGAATTTCCAATCTCAAAATATTTTTATAATTTTCTACAATTTTCCTAAATTTTTATAACAATTTTTATATTTTCCTCAAATTTTGAAATAACAAAAAGATAATTAAAAGAAAACAATGAAAATCATGTCAACAAATATTTTTGGCATTTTCTTATGAATTTTCTGAATTTTTTGTGATTTTTGGTGTAACGACCTACCTATTTTACCATAATTTTTTTTTCACAATAACAAAACATAATAAACCCGATAAAACATAATCAACTTGGACCCATGGGTACCAGGGATAAACCTGAAATACAACTTTGATACCTAAGCAGCTGGAAACATAAAATCATATACATATCAAATCATCCATCCAACACAATACCACAGTTCTACCAAACCATATACATATACACAAACCAAAAAGACCAAAAAGTGCCCTAGGGTCATAACCCAAAAATCTATCAGACCCTAGCATAACGACTTACCTCCTGACATGGTAGAACAATCGACCTCTAACGCTATAGAGCTCTATCCGCTCTTCTATCTGGGTTTCCTGAAATGTTTATATAGCTGGGGTGAGACACCTCTCAGTAAAGGAAATAAACTAATATCAGTGTGTGGCAACATGAGTATTTTCATGTTACACATATAACAGTATATAAATCGTAGTTGATAAAAATGTCTATATCATATTTGGGAAAACATAATTTATCATAACATGATATAATATACTGACTTACCATACATGAAATCATCATATGATTATATATCTGTACATCAAATGACACCCTGGATGGATAGATGGCTGGTGTAATGTCTTACCCCCACATGACTGGGTTGTGCGGCCCCCGAAGGCAGGACCTAGCAATGGATGGTTGGTTATGCTAGAACAACATAAGTCTGTAAGTACGATGGGTCTACCCCTCCTGGTCCGGACACTAGAAGGACGCCTGCACTACCATAAAATCACATCGATTGCCGATCTCCCACTGCCCCTTACGGCAAGCGGTAGCATTAACATATACATGATCGTGATCATATAGCTATGGTACCGTGCTTCATGAAAGCCTAAACCAAACCAACCAGATTCTGATAACATATAGTAAATCTCAAATAATAATGCATAGTTGTTTCATCATAACATTTTTCATAATAGTGTTTTCATGTATTTTTGCATATCATAAAGTATAAACCACGACCCTTATGCTGGCATAACAAAACATGAAAATCGCAACCCTTATGCTGGCATAGCATATCATATAGAAACCTCGGCCCTTACACTGGCATATCATATAAAACTGCAGCCCTTACGCCGACATATCATATCATGTAAAATCATAGCCCTTATGCTGGCATATATTTAACATAATTTAAAATCTTTATACTGTTTCAATACCATACTTTAAACATAGTTCTCTTATCATTTTAATACCTTCCTGAAAACAGTAGTAACATTTGATTTTGAAAACATAATATTTTGAGAAAACACAATATTTCAGCATCATATTTTCAACGGTAAATGTTACTCATGCCACACAAAAGGGTTAATATTCAAAACATGAAATCTGTTTTAAAATCATATTTATGATATTATACATGAAAATCATATTTTATGATCAACATCATTATTCTACAATATATATATTCACCTGAATTTAAATCTATAAAATAATAAATATATTTTCATAAGAAAGCTAACTTAGTTTATCCCCTTACCTGACTTATGAAAAAGCCTACGAATTTCTCCAAAAATCACACTCGTGTGGTCCCCAGCTCAATACCCTGAAATTGATATTTTCCAATAAAACCTCAGTATTATCCTCCCTAACATATTATTCTCAGTCTAGAAACACAAAAAATCTAATAAAATTGAAATTAACTAACTTACCCAAATTTTGGGATCGTTCCCAAGTAGGCCAAATCAACAATCCACTCTAGCAGATATGGAGAGAATCTTCCTAGGAGTAGCATAGCAGCTTCGGATCGTTGAAACGTCGAAGAATAGGCCCAAAAACTTAGACAGAAGGGGTGAAGGATGAAGTGAAAGAAAGAGAGGAGGGTTTGCATGTAAAAATGGTTGTTGAAATCCGATTTTGAACCATTTATACCACTGACTTCGTTGATGAGACACGTCATTTCGTCGACGAGGCCAATAAGGGAGTTCGTCGACGAACTCATAACCTTCATCGATGAATTTCAAACCTTTGAATAGCTCTCTCGATAATTCCTTGTTGACAAGACACGTGTCCCCATCGACAATCCTAATAAGCCATTTCGTTGATGAACACGAAGCTTTCGTTGACGAGATCCTGCTATGTACCCTGTTAAAATTTCCTTTTCCTCTCATTTCTCTTATTATTTAATTGCTATAATTCACTGGGTCTCTACATTCTCCCCTCCTTATAAAAATTTCATCCTCGAAATTTACTATCTGTATTGACACCATCCTTTAAAAGAAAATGGGCTACTTATTTTATTACTTACCCTCACTTATGGCGGAGGAATACCGTGATTACATTCAGGGTTCTTGGAGATTGCATATACACATAAAATAAAATTCTCCCACAACCAAAATACTATCTATTACTAAAAAATTATTACATCTAACTAACCTGCATAAAAGAAATTTTTACATATTCACGAGTAACTTTTCTTTGATTACTTCTGATTCCCGTTGAAGAGATACGGGTACTTCTATCGTATTTGCTCCTCGAGTTCCTATGAAGCTTCCTCTATCACATGATTTCTCCACAATACTATTACTAAAAGAATCTTCTTATTGCGCAATTCCTTTTCTTTCCTGTCTAGAACCTGCACTGGAGTTTCTTCATAAGCAAAAGTATCACTGAGTTCTAACTCAGCATAAATGATAACATGGGAGGGGTTTGGGACGTATTTTCTCAACATGGAAACATGGAATACTTCGTGAATTCTAAATAGAGTTGGTGGTAAAGCTAGCCGATAAGCCACTGATCCCACTCTTTCAAGTATCTCGAAAGGGCCAATGAACTTAGGACTCAACTTACCCTTTCTCCCAAGCCTCACAATTCCCTTCAAAGGCTTTATCTTCAAAAATACATGGTCCCCAATTTCAAATTCCAACTTCCGGCGGTGAGTGTCAGCGTAGCTTTTCTGACAGCTCTGAGCTACACTGATCCTGTCTCTGATGAGCTGAACTTTATCGTATGCTTGTTGCACTAGCTCTGGCCCCACCACTCGCCTTTCACCTATCTCATCCTAGTATAGAGGAGAATGACATCTCCTACCATACAATGACTCGTATGGTGCCATGTCGATGCTGGCTTGATAGCTGTTATTGTATGCAAACTTTACCAGCGACTTATACTAGGTCCAACTAACCCCAAAATCTAGCACGCACGCTCGCAACATATCTTCCAATATCTAAATCACCCTCTCAGTCTGGCCATCCGTCTAAGGATGAGACATCGTGTTGCAATATAACCGAGACCCTAGAGCCTCTTAGCTCCTCCAAAATCATGAAGTGAAACGTGGGTCTCGGTCTGACACTATAGACATTGGCACACCAAAATAAACTTTCTCCTAAACATAAATCTCTACCATTCTATCCATGGGATAGTTGACTTTAATAGGAATAAAATGAGTGGTCTTCGTCAATCTATCAACGACCACCCAAATAGCATTCCGACCATGCAGTGCCGGTGGCAAACCTGTCACAAAGTCCATAGTTACATGATCCCACTTCCATTCTGGGACGTAAAGAAGTTGCAACTAGCCTACCGGCCTCTGGTGCTCAGCTTTTACCTGCTGGCACATCAAACACTGCTGTATGAACTCGGTAATTTCCCTCTTTATGTCGCTTCA
This sequence comes from Malania oleifera, assembly GCF_029873635.1. Taxonomy (NCBI): domain Eukaryota; kingdom Viridiplantae; phylum Streptophyta; class Magnoliopsida; order Santalales; family Ximeniaceae; genus Malania; species Malania oleifera. The sequence continues at coordinate 57,086,917 of NC_080420.1, read as the reverse complement.
CTAGTAAGTCTCTCGCAGATCCTTATACATTTTAGTACTACCTGGATGAACTGTGTACAAAGACCTATGAGCCTTTTCTAAAATCATCCTTCTGATATCAGTATTTGCAGGCACACACAGCCTGGAATGGAACCTCAAGGCCCCGTCATTAGAAATACTAAATTCATCTCCCTGTCTTTCCTACACCTTAGCTATCAACTCAGCTAATTTTGCGTCATCTCTCTGAGCTGTCTTAATCCTTTCCTATAAAGTAGGCTACATTACTAGGTTGGCAATAAATGCTTGAGGATCACTCTCTATCAATTATACACCGAGTCTCTTCAGATCCATCTGAATCAAATACTGAACCTCTATAGCTGCAAGTGCTAGTCCTACTGATTTTTTGCTCAAAGCATCAGCTACCATGTTTGCTTTCCTTGGGTGGTAACTAATAGTGCAATCATAATCTTTAATAAGTTCTAACCACCTTCTCTGTCTCATGTTCAGCTCCTTTTGAGTGAAGAAATACTTAAAACTTTTGTGATCGAAGAATATCTCGCATCTTTCACTATATAAGTAATGTCTCCAAATTTTTAATGCGTGCACCATTGCAGCCAATTCCAGATCGTGGATAGGGTAGTTCTTTTCATACTCTTTCAATTGTCGGGAGGCATAAGCTACAACCCTACCATGCTGCATCAATACACAGCCAAGCCATTTTAAAGACGCGTCACTGCAAATTATGTAACCATCACCCTTTGATGGAATGATCAACACTGGTGTAGTGACAAGCATCTGTTTAAATTCCTAGAAGCTCTGCTCATAATCCTTATATAATGCCCTAACCCTCTACATGGGTCTGGAGTGCTACTAATCCATTTATTTACGTAATCATCCACATGCTAAAATCATATACACAGCGGAAAAACATAAATATAATCTCCACAAACATAATACCAGAGTTTACTATCCCTATTTACCAACCATAATAAATTAATCATCCACTTGTATTAAACATATATAAATATCCCCAAAAACATCCAGTATTCACAATCATTCCTATCTCAGAAAACTCAAAACATAGAACAAAAAAAAACATAAATTTATACATCTAAAAATTAACATAAAAATATATACCCTTTTCTCTTTCTATTATCCAAAAATGCTACAAAACCTTGAGCTCTCTTAGCTCGATCTCGAGTAAATCCTGAAAAAGATACATTTATATTCGGGTGAGACACATCTCAGTAAGCGAAGAAACAATATATTAAAACAACATGTGGCTAATATGAGGTATATAAATATCATTTTAATAACATTTTTCGAATCATTAACATAACACTAAAATCATTATCTGAACCTAATCAATCACATGCATAGATTTAACCCACGAGATTACCCAATGATAGGGGTGATTACCCGCCCATACAAGTAGCACCCCTCTGTTCTGATACATTTGGCAAACCTAGGGTTGCTACTGAACCATACCAGGGCTCTCACCTTATTCAGTAAGCCCTCAAGTATTAAATTGATCTTGTACTCACACCGTTCAATAATAGCTTACCGGAAAAGGCCCTAAGGATAGGGAAATCTACCCGCCCATGCATGTAGGTTCCCTATGCCCTAGTGCGTTATACAGCTACTGCCACATCTGAAGCTACTAGTGCACTCGCTTTTCTCAGCAAGCCCTCCGGTGAAGAGTTTACCTCGCCAAACCGTAACATGTTCTACATACATAGATACTTCTAATATCATAATACATTATTTCTTTCTGTTATTATTCAATCATACACATCTGTTCATATTCACAGCTTAAACATTGCATTGCATTTCACTTTACGTAATTCTTCAACATTACATCATTCACATTGTCATTTCATACCATGTCATTTCATTGTCATTGCATAACATTTTTATTTCATTTCCTTCATACTACAACTGGTCTTTAGCCATCATCAGTTAGTCTACAACTCGTTTTAGTTGTCATTACTACAACTCCTTTTAGTTGTCATTAGTTAGTCTACGTAGAAACGTGCTAGATCTGCTAACATGGTTGTGTTTCAGCTGTCTTACATTTGCATGGTTGCATTTAGTATACACAAGCAACATAGTCCATAACATATTTTATTCTCAATACGTAGTTACTTAGCCTACATCTCGTACATTTAACATATATTTGCACAGAATCTCATGCTACACAATTTAATAGTAAAATTTATATATATTCCTATAAAATAGGACAACCTACATTTAACATTTATATGCTGAAAATACATTTCATTTCTTATATAATTTCTCAGAAATCACTTTTCACTTTCATTAGTTCATTTCCACATATACATAGCTAATAAACAGCCCTAAACTCAGAAAAATACAATTTAAATGGTTGGAATTTTAAACCCATACCAAAACATATACACGTATACATAACATAATTCATTTTTCATTAATTTCATAAAAATTCTGGTTTAATATATATTTTTTCCCTTACTTGATTTCTTGAATTACGCTAATAGGGACCCTGAAAAATACCTGTGACGCTCACCTGGATCCTGAATCAAAAATCCTAATTTCATTAAATTAACCCTAAATAAAATACTATTTTAATATTTCCTAGGGTCATAAATTCCAAATAAATGGTTATACTCTCAAATATAACCAATTTAACAAAATTTTCAAATCTCACTCTCGCTTTGAAGTGGGGCCTAGAAAACCCTAATTGAAAAATTACCTACACCAAAATGACGACGATCACGACTAGGACCCCATGGTGGTGCCTGATCGTCAATTTAACAACAAATTTAACAAGAAATTGAGAAATTAGGGGAAAGTTACCTTACCTTAGGAATGGTGCCTACGCCGCTCCCACGACAAATTCGCTTTAGTAGAAATATTGGAGGTGGTGTTAGGAATCCATCGGCACTTTTTGTTTTTTGATAGGCACTCGTTAGGCCAACGAAATTAAGAGAAAGAGAGACGGAGACGGAAGGAGATGACGAAGAGTGGGAGACTGAGTGAGAGAGTACGCAGAGAATAGCTGAAGATGAAGCCATCTTATTACATTTACTATATATTATTTTAATATTATATATACTTTAACTTATATTATATAATAACCTTATATATATATATATATATATATATATATATCTTTATTTCAATTTTTTTTACTATTACTTTTTATTTATTTATTTATTTAATTCAATAAGGTTTAATTAATTAATTAATAATTAGTTTTAATTTTTTTTCATACTATTTCTTTTTTACTTGTTTTATTTGGTACATTAATTTAATAATGTTTAACTAATTAAATGATTAATAATTTTAATTAATTAATTTTTTTAATTTTTTTTTCGGGTTATTACATTCTTCCCTTTTTTAAAGAATTTCATCCTCGAATTTTTACTAATCCACCATCCATAGCCAAATTAAATCATTATTATTTTAATCATAAACCTATACGCAGCCCCTGACATTATCTGACTCAGTTTGGATCAACAAGTACTCGTGCTGATCCACCTCTACCTAGAGGTACTTGCTGGTTTCCCCTGATACCATAACCTCTGAAATCAACTAACCAACCATCGAGTTCAAATCCCAAGTTCTAATTTCTATGCTTGGAAACATCACCATCAATGGATTTACCATGATTTTTGGAAGTTAGCTACTTCTTCAGAAAAACGCAAAAGACCATCAAGGAATTTCTGCCCCCAAGCTTACAAAACATAACTCAGAATTCCTAACGGTATCTTAATCTACCCATCCCTGTCCTTATCGCAACTCAATCCTATACTCTAGTATAAATCATTCCTAACCTAATACTCTAACATTTCCATATCTAGGCGATGTGAAATTAATCACACTTTCGGTTGGACATGCCTCTGATACCATCTGTAATGCCTCGACCCTCTACGTGGGCCTGGAGTGCTACTAATCCATTTATTTACCTGATCATCCACATACTAATATCATATACACAACGAAAAAACATAAATATAATCTCCACAAACATAATACCAGAGTTTACTATCCCTATCTACCAGCCATACTAAATTAATCATCCTCATGTATTCAACATATATAAATATCCCCAAAAACATCCAGTATTCACAATCATTCCTATCTCAGAAAACTCAAAACATAGAACAAAAAAAACAAAAATTTATACATCTAAAAATTAACATAAAAATATATACCCTCCTTTCTTTCTATTTTCCAAAAATGCTACAAAACCTTGAGCTCTCTAAGCTTGATCTCGAGTAAATCCTTGAAAAAGATACATTTATATTCGGGTGAGACACATCCCAGTAAGGGAAGAAACAATATATGAAAACAGCATGTGGCTAATATGAGGTATATAAATATCATGTTAATAACATTTTTTGAATTATTAGCATAACACTGAAATCATTCTCTGAACCTAATCAATCACATGTAGATATTTAACCTACGAGATTACCTAAGGATAAGGGTGATTACCCACCCATACAAGTAGCACCCCTTTGCTGCGATACATTTGGCAACCCTAGGGTCGCTACTGAAGTATACCAGAGCACTCACCTTACTCAGTAAGCCCTCAAGTATTAAATTGATCTCGTACTCACACCTTTTAACAATAGCTTACCGGCAAAGGCCCTAAGGATAGGGAAATCTACCCGCCCACACAATTAGGTTCCCTCTGCCCTAGTGCGTCATGCGGCTACTGCCATATCTGAAGCTACTAGTGCACTCGCCTTTCTCAGCAAGCCCTCAAGCAAAGAGTTTGCCTCGCCCAACCGTAACATGTTTTATATACATAGATACTTCTAATATCATAATATATTATCTCTTTATGTCATTATTCAATTATACACATGTGTTCATGTTCACAGCTTAAACATTGCATTGCATTTCACTTTACGTAATTCTTCAACGTTACATCATTCACATTGTCATTTCATTCCATGTCATTTCATCATCATTGTATAACATTTTTATTTCATTTCCTTCATACTACAATTAGTCTTTAGCCATCGTCAGTTAGTCTACAACTCGTTTTAGCTGTCATTACTACAACTTCTTTTAGTTGTCATCAGTTAGTCTACGTAGAAACGAGCTAGATCTGCTAACATGGTTGTGTTTCAGCTATCTTACATTTATATGGTTGCATTTAATATACACAAGCAACATAGTCCATAACATATTTTATTTTCAATACTTAGTTACATAGCCTATATCTCATACATTTAACATATATTTGCACAAAATCTCATGCCACACAATTTAACAGTAAAATTCATACATATTCTTATAAAATAGGCCAATCCAAATTTAACATTTATATGCTGAAAATGCATTTCATTTCTTACATAATTCCTCAGAAATCACTTTTCACTTTCATTGGTTCATTTTCACATATACATAGCTAATAAACAGCCCTAAATTCGAAAAAAATACAATTTAAATGGTTGACATTTTAAACCCATATCAAAACATATACACGTATATATAATACAATTCATTTTCCATTAAATTCATAAAAATTTTGGTTTAATATATATTTTCCCCCTTACCTGATTTCTTGAATTACGCCAACAGGGACCCCAAAAAATACCCGTGGCGCTCACTCGGACCTTGAATAAAAAATCCTAATTCTATTAAATTAATCCTAAATAAAATACTATTTTAATATTTTCAAGGGTCGTAAATTCTAAATAAATGGTTATACCCTTAAATATAACTAATTTACCAAAATTTTCAAATCTCACTATCGCTTTGGAGCGGGGCCTAGAAAACTCTAATTGAAAAATTACCTACGCTAAAATGACGACGATCACGACTAGAACCCTATGGTGGTGCTTGATCGTCGATTTAACGGAAAATTTAACAAGAAATTGAGAAATTAGGGGAAAGTTACCTTACCCCAGGAATTTTACCTACGCCGCTCCCACGACAAATTCGCTCCAGTAGAAATGTTGGTGGCGTAGTTAGGAATCCATCGGCACCTTCTATTTTTTGATCGGTGCTCGTTACGCCGACGAAATTAAGAGAAAGAAAGACAGAGACGGAAGGAGATGACGGAGAGTGGGAGACTAAGTGAGAGAGCACGCAGAGAACGACTAAAGATGAAGATGGATTGGATTTCAAATTGAAATCCAATCCATCCTATTACATTTAATATGTATTATTTTAATATTATATATACTTTAACTTATATTATATAATAACCTTATATATATATATCTTTATTTCAAGTTTTTTTACTATTACTTTTTATTTATTTATTTAATTAATTCAATAAGGTTTAATTAATTAATTAATAATTAGTTTTAATTTTTTTCATTATTTCTTTTTACTTGTTTATTTAGTACATTAATTTAATAATGTTTAACTAATTAAATGATTAATAATTTTAATTAATTAATTTTTAAATTCTTTTTTAGGGTTATTACACCTTATCCCATTCAAACCTAACATTCTTCATGGTCAGACGCGTGAGAGGTCCTAATAATGCTAAAAACCCCTCTACAAACCAACGGTAATAACCCGCTAGTCCCAAGAAACTCCTAATTTCCTATACATTCTTCAGCCTTTCCCAATTCAACACTGGTGTATTAGCAAGTTTCAATTCATTCTCTGACATTTCCTTTACCAAAGCCACGAACCCTTGACAACCATCTAGAAGTAGTCTCCTCGCCTGTATGGCTGATACTAATTGAGGCAGGGATTGTACACATGACCCTATGATTCTGAATTCTGGTCTTCTCGGAGGGCTAAATATTACTTCTTTCAAGCGATGGTTTATACTGGCATAATTAGTTGCCAACCAGTCTATACCAAAAATTACATCGAACCCATGCATGCCCAATACTATCAAATTAGCTAGCAAGACTTTCCCTTAAATTTCAACTAGACAGCCTCAGAGCACTCTGCTACACCTCACTACTGACCTTATTGATGTAGTTACTAACAGTTTGGTGTCAAACAACTGTGTTTCTGCCCCTACATAATCTAATGCACCCCATAGACACGAACAAGTGTGTGACTCCTAAATTAAACAATACAATAACTTTAAATGAAAGCATGTTAATCATATCTATCACCACATTTCCGGCTATCTCAACATCTCCAGGCATTAAAACATAGACCCTCGCTAGAGCTACATTCCTCTGCTAGCCTCCACGGGGCACCTGATAGCCTCCCCGGTATGATTTGGGAGCAAGAGCGGTATCAAGTGGTGTGGGGCAATCTCGCACCAGATGTCCTTGCCTACCATATCGATAGCAAACGACTCTCCCACTTAACACTCTCCTAAGTGTCTCTTTCCACAAGTCCGACAGATAGAAAAATTCTGCACTGTCTGCAACTCATGACCTCCAGCCTCCAGCCTCTGTCCTCTGCTATAGTTTCCTCTCCTCCACTGACCCTACCTAGCTCCCTACTGGAAGCCTGAAGGCGTAGATCTCTTCTTCTGTTCCTGCTCCTCTATATCCATCCGCTCACTAGCCTCGGCCAATGCTGCCCTATCAACTAACTCAGCAAAGTCCTGCATCTTCAACACTACTACCTACTTGTATATCCCTTGCCTTAACCCCCTTTCAAACTGTCTTGCCTTCTTTACTTCATCAGAGACAATATATAGGGCGAAGCGGGATAGCTCTATAAACTACGCCGCATACTACTAGACTGACTGCTGTCCCTGCTTCAAATTCAGGAACTTTTCCACTTTAGCTTCCCTGACAGTGGTTGGAAAATATTTGTCAAAGAATAGTTCTTTAAATCGGTCCCATGTCATAGCTATCGGTGTCATCCTCTGTTGTTCCGAAAGTCTCACAGCAGTCCACCACCTCTCAGCCTCCCCTGTCAGTTTATAGGTGGTGAAGAGGACCCTCTGCTCCTCCGTACACTGTAATACCGCCAAAACTTTCTCGATCTCTTACATCCAATTCTCAGCGGCTGTAGGATCAACTCCTCCTAAAAATACCGGAGGATTCATCTTGGTAAACTTCTCTATCGTGCACCTATGGGCTGAAGACGGCCCTTCTTGCTCTCTGGAGCTCCTAGCGATCTTAGTTATAACCTGTTGAACTACACTGCTTACTATTGCATCTGAATCTGCCCCGCCTGCACTCAAGGGCCCTGCACCCTCACTACCACTCACATGGGCACTACCTCCTCCAGGGTCCATCCTGAAAAGACAATAAACATGGCTCAGAGACCCTATTCTTATAATTTACATGCCTAACTAAAATATCATATCTTGACATCCTTATCCTATTTCAAGATTTAGTCCTACACTTTAGAAACACAACCCGACACTATGATTTTATTGAAATCGTCACTCTAGGAAAAAACATAAAAACCACCACAGAAGTCCTTTCTCTAACCTGCAGAACAAAACCTCAAATCCTTCCTATACTTTGGTATCATTTCCGCTGCACTCTAAAGTCTACAAAACCTAGCACTCTAGGATCTGATACCAAACTGTAATGACCTGCCTATTTCACCATAATTTTTTTTACAATAAAAAATAATAATAAACCTGATAAGACATAATCAACCTGGACCCATGGGTAATAGGGATAAACTTGAAATACAACTCTGATACCTAAGCAGTAGGAAACGTAAAATCATATACATATCAAATCATCCATCCAACACAATACAAGAGTTTTACCAAACCTGTCATATACATATAAACAACCCAAAAAGACCAAAAAGTGCCATAGGGTCATAACCCAAAAATCCATCGGACCCTAGCATAACGACTTACCCTCCTAACAGGGTTAAACAATCGAACTTTAACGCTGCAGAGGTCTATCCACTCTTCTATCTGGGTTTCTTGAAATGTTTATATAGTTAGGGTGAGACACATCTCAGTAAGGGAAATAAACTAATATCAGTGTGTGACAACATGAGTATTTTCGTGTTACACATATAACAGTACATAAATCATAGTTGATAAAACTATCTGTATCATATCTGAGAAAACATAATTTGTTATGACATGATATAATATATTGAGTTACCATACATGAAATCATCATATGATTACATATCAGTACATAAAATAACACCTTGGATGGATAGCTGGGTGGTGTTATATTTTATCCCCACATGACTAGGTTGTGCGGCCCGAAGGCGGGACCTAGTAATGGCTGGTCGACCACGCTAGATCAACATAAGTATGTAAGTACGATGGGTCTGCCCCTCCTAGTCCGGACACTAGAGGGACACCTGCACTACCATAAAACCACATCGACTGCTGATCTCCCACTACCCCTTACGGCAAGCGGTAGCACTAACATATACATAATTGTGATTATATAGCTACGATACCGTGCTTCGTGAAAGCCTAAACCAAGCCAACCAAGTTCTGATAACATATATTAAATCTCAAATAATAATACATAGCTGTTTCATCATGACATTTGTTATAATAGTGTTTTCATGTATTTTTGCATATGATAAAGTATAAACCACGGCCCTTACGCCGGCATAGTAAAACATGAAAATTGCGGCCCTTATGCCGACATAGCATATCACATAGAAATTTCGGCCCTAATGCCGGCATATCATATAGAACTGCGGCCCGAATGCCAACATATCATATCATGTAAAATCACAGCCCTTACGCTAGCATATATTTAACATAGTTTGAAATCTCTGTACTGTTTCAATACCATTTTTTAAACATAGTTCTCTTATCATTTTAATACCTTCCTGAAAATAGTAGTAACATGCTGATTTTGAAAACATAATATTCTGACAAAACACAATATTTTAGCATCATATTTTCCATGGTAAATGTTACTCATGCCACACAAAAGGGATAATATTCAGAACGTGAAATCTGTTCTAAAATCATATTTATGATATTATACATGAAAATCATTTTTCTGATCAACATCATTATTTTCAACATAATTCTACAATATACATATTTTCCTGAATTTAAATCTGTAAAATAATAAATATATTTTCATAAGAAGCCGACTTAGTTTATCCTCTTACCTGACTTATGAAAAAGCCTATGAATTACTCCAAAAATGACACCTGTGTGGTCCCCAGCGTAACACCTTGAAATTGATATTTTCCAATGAAACCTCAGTATTATCCTCCCTAACATATTATTTTCAGTCCAGAACACCAAAAATCTAATAACACTGAAATTAACTAACTTACCCAAATTTTGGGACGGTTCCCAAGTAGGGCAAATCAACGATCCCCTGCAGCAGATATGAAGAGAATCTTCCCAAGAGTAGCGTGGCAGACTCGAATCATTAAACCGACGAAGAACCGACCCAAAAACTTAGAGAGAAAGGGGTGGAGGATGAAGTGAGAGAAAGAGAGGAGGGTTTGCATGTAAAAATGGTCGATGAAATTTGATTTTGAACCATTTATACCATTGAATTCGTTGATGAGATACGTCATTTCGTCGATAAGGACAAGAAGGAAGTTCATAACCTTCATTGACAAATTTCAGACCTTGGAATAGCCCTCTTGGTAATTCCTCGTCGACGAGACACATGTCCCCGTCAATGGCCCCACTAAGTCGTTTCATCGATAAACACTTCGTGTTCGTCGATGAGATCCTACTGTGTGCCCCCTTAAAATTTCCTTTTCCTCTCCTTTCTTTTATTATTTAATTGTTATAATTCATCGGGTCTCTACTTTTCGAGCCTTGTGAATTTTTTTTTGGATTTTTAATTATTAAATGTTTAAATAATAACATACCAGATAAAATAGTTAAACCAGTTTCATACCGATTCAAGGGACCCAACCGGTTCGAGAATAAACTGGTCAAAGGGGGTCAACCAGTTTTAAGCCTGGTCAAGGCCATCAAGTCAACACGCATTACCTTTCATGTGGGTAGCACAGGAGCGTGTCTAGAAAAGCGTGTGCAATCAGTGTGTGAGCAAAGTGTGTAGACAACATATGTACAATGTGTGTGTATAAATATGTGTAAAGGCCGGTGTGTGCATGAATGTGTGTAAAGACCGGTGCGTGCATAAGTGTGTGTGAGTGTGTGCATGAATGTGTAAGAGTGTGTGCATGAATGTAGGTGAGAGTGTGTGTTAACATCCTATGTAAAATGTGTATGGACATATGTGTGAAAAATAAAATTAAGATGAGAGTTAGCATGAACCAATATGAGAGTTAGCATGAGTCAGTAAGAGTTAGTAAGAGTAAAGATAAAGCCCTGCATAGCCTAGCAAGATCTAACAGATTGGTCACATCAATTGGAAAGAGACCCTACAATTGATACTGCATAGACTTCCAATTTTTTCAAGACTCTATAATCTCCGTGTGGAACAAGTGGCCACGGTCCCACCTTTTGATATGGCAAATGGAGGTAAAAAAAAAAAATCAATAACTCCAGCCATGTGCATGCTCCCTTCCCAAAAATAAATCTAGGTCACCCTTCATTTAAAAGACCCTAATATTTTTCTAGAATCTTGTAATCCAAAACCATCGGTTCTAATTCTCTATAAAGCTAATTCCTTTAACAAAAGCCCATCGCTCAGATAACCCCCTTTTTGTACAATCATGTTGCTCCCAATCACAGTTTTAGTTCTCTATCAAACTTTGGTGTTCTCCCCAAACAAAAAAATGGCAAAAATTGTAGATCTGGAATCAGAGAATGCCATAGCCCACGCTAACCCCATCATGGGGGCAAAGATAGTCTGTAAAGCTTCAAGATCCCTAGAAACAAGAACTACCCAAAAACCCCTTACACCATCTTCGGAACCCACCGATTCTCAAAATCTCCAATGAATTCATGTATCAAACTGCCAAATCCCACACAACCTCCAATTACTTCTCATAAAAAAAATTAAACAAAAGGCAAAAGTGCTCAGGAAGTTCATAAAACCCGAAAGTGAGACAAAACTATATGCCTAAGAATTGAATAGAAAAACTCAGATGAAACTTTTAAGGATCACACAACTCATTCCACTGAGGCTTCCCAAATATAGATGCATTGACTCCCATGATTGTAAATATTTCATTTATTATAGGATATTAGTTTCCATTTTACATATGATATCATTTAATTGTAATTATTCTGTAATTATTCTTTGTAATTATAAATATAGTATTAACACCCACGTTAAGGTGTGGTGGTTTCTCCAAATATTCACATTGTATCAGATCGTAAGATCGTTTCTTCTTTCTTTCAGCGCGCAGGAAATATTTTTTCCCGTATCCCTAATAAATCATTTTGCTTGGTCTTCCATCTGCAGCTCTGACTTCACCACCTCCCTCGCACCAGACTAGTTCCCGGAAACAAATCTGCTTTGTCCCCAACGAACACCACCTCCCTCGCATCCTTGCAAACAAGCTCCCTCACGAATCCATGATCCAGAAACGCAGATAAGATCATTGTGCATATCTTCTCAGCAGAGTTCTTCGGCGCTTGTTTGCGTCTCCAATCTAGCAACATGCAGAAATGTTTCCACTAGTTTTACATTTCACAAATTTTTTTATATTTTACTTGTACAAATGCTAAGATCCTTTGTGGGTGCACCAATTTTCCCATTGTATTGGAGCACCTCCTCGGTTGAGATAAACAAAAAAAATAAAAATAAAATCAAAGCTTTTCTATTTTGTCTCCGTGGCTGCCAATACTATAGGCACCGACAATTTTGATGATCCAAGTCATGTTTTTTATCTCAGTAATTTTGACAATCTTGGTATTGTCTTGGTTTCCAATCTCTCTTGACTGAAACCAATTACAATACATGGAGCCAATCCATGGTCATTGCACTTAGCACAAAGAACAAAGTCGGCTTCATTGATGGTACCATATCCAAGCCCTCCAAGACATCTTCTGCCAAGTATTGACAATGGAATTGTTGCAAAAACATGGTAAAAGCATGACTTCTCAACTCCCTTTCAAAAGAAATTTCTTCTAGTGTTCTCTTTTGTGATCTTGCTCAAGATAGCTGGATAGATTTGAAGGAGCGGTTTTTATCAAGTTAATTGTATAAGTATGTACCATCTTGAACAAGAAATACATAATCTTGTTCAAGGAAATATGTCTGTGGCTACCTATTTTACAAGGCTGAAATTGCTATAGGATGAACTGCTGTCTCTTCAATATAATCTCTTTAAGGGAGATGTAGCTCCATACCAGTAGTACCAGGGCACCATGAAGTTTCTTATGGGACTTAATGACTCCTGTGGTGCAATTCATGGCTAGATTCTCTTTATGGATCCTTTGCCCACGATCAATTGTATCTATAGGTTAGTCCTTCAAGAAGATTGTCAACAGAACATCCAAACTACTTCCCCTGTTAATGGGGTTGCATTAGTTGCAAAAGGCATTCTCCCCACACAAAAAGATGGTAAGCTGTTCCACAAGCCCAGACCAAAGTGTACTCACTGTCACAAAGAAGGTCATATAGTAGATCGCTGCTATTTTATCCATGGGTTCCCATTTGGACCCCGTAAAGCTAGCTCGGGTTCCAAGCCATGTGCACACCATTAGCAGTCTTCCTTTTTACTCTGGATCAATGCCAATAGCTTTTAGCCCTCCTCCACTCACATTCATCTCCTATGGAAAACCACATAAGTACTACTGAGTCTTTATCAGGTATATTCTCCCATCATTCTTCTGAAAGTCTTTAGATTCTTGACAGTGGAGCCACCGATCACATGGTGCGCTCTCCCACTGACTTAACCTATTCTATTCCTATTTCTAGTCACATAGTACGACTCTATGATGGTTCTCATGCCGTGGTAACACATATTGGATCCATTTTTTTTCTCCTTCCATTATTTTTAAAAATGTTCTTTGTGTTCCTTCCTTTCATTTCAACCTCATTTTTGTTCGCCTATTATGTCGAAATATCAATTGCTTAATCATTTTTTTTGCTCACCAGTGTTTTATTCAGGACCTACACTCGATGAGGATGATTGGACAGGGCACTGAGAAGGATGGGCTATACTACTTCTGCAAGCCATCTCCTACACATTGCTAGGTGGCTACATTGAATTCCCAACTCTGGCATCGCCGACTCGGTCATTTATCCAGTAAAGTTTTGTCTTCACTTTTACAACATATTTCAGGCATTTGTTCTAATTTAGATCTATGTACCATTTGCCCATTGGCTAAACAAACACGTCTTGAATTTCCTTCAAGTTCTATTTCTACTACTGTACCTTTTCAATTAATACATGTTGACATTTGGGGGGATTACAGTGTTCCATCACTCACTAGGGCATAATTTTTCTTGACTATTGTTGATGATTACACTTGATGTAGTTGGGTCTATTTAATGTGTCATAAGTCAGAGGCTTATTCTCTTCTCCAAACATTTATTTGACTCATCAAAAATCAATTTAACCATACAATCAAAATTTTGCGTAGTGATAATGGTTTTGAATTCAACATTCCATCATTTTACTCTGAAAAGGGCATTGTGCATCAAACTAGTTGCATTTCCACTCAACAAAATGGGGTTGCGGAACAAAAACATCGTCATTTTTTAAATGTTGCCCATGCTCTTCTATTTTAGGGCAACATGCCTAAAGAATTTTGGGGTTATGCTCTTCTTACTGCCACTTATTTGATCAACAGAACCCCTACTCCTCTTTTGGGTGGGAAATCTCCCTATGAAAAACTTTACAACACCCCGCCTAAATATCACAACCTTCAAGTATTTGGGTGTCTCTGTTATGCCCCCACTCACTTCCGCCACCCTTCTAAATTTGACAATCGTGCCATTCGTTGTGCCTTCATTGGATATCCCTACGGACAAAAGGGTTATGTGTTATATAATCTTGCCACTCACAAAACGTTTGTCTCTCGTGATGTGATCTTCCATGAGGATCAATTTCCATTTAGCCACACTCCTTTTGAAACATCATATTTTTTCTTACCGCAACCTCTTGACTCTCCAGATCTCCTCTTCACCAACCCTACCCAGACACCTCCTGGCTCACCTCCTCTTCATTCCCTTTTTAATGCTTTAATGGTCCCTGTCCAGTGATCCACACGTGCAGTTCAGCCACCTGCCTACCTATGAGATTACCATGTTGACCAAGCACTCCCTTCTCATCCTATCCCATCATTTGACTAGGCGGCAGTCCATTCTTTAGGTACTCCTTATCCTCTTTCTGATTTTATTTCTTATGATTCCTTTTCTTCTACACACTGTGCTTTCACCACTGCTATCTCCATTGCAAAAGAACCCTAGTCTTTTTTGCAAGCCATGCAGGATCCCAGTGGCGTGCTGCCATGCGTGCTGAGATTGATGCCTTAGAAGCCAATAACACTTGGACTTTGACTCCTCTTCCACCCACAAATGACCTATTGGCTGCAAATGGGTGTACAAAGTCAAACACAATCATGATGGATCTGTAGAACGTTACAAGGCTCGCCTTGTTGCCAAAGGGTACAACCAAATGGAAGGGATTGATTACACTGAAACCTTTTCCCCTGTAGCCAAGATGATCATGTTCGCACTATCCTCACTTTTACTACTGCCCACAATTGGCACCTTTTTCAACTTGATGTTAATAATGCATTTCTACATGGTGATCTTGATGAAGATGTCTACATGCATCTTCCTTCTTGTTTCAGATGAAAGGGGGAGACCAAAATATGCAAGCTTAACAAGCCTCTATATGGTCTCAAACAAGCATCTAGGCAGTGGGCTAAATTATCTTTCACACTTATCAATGCTCGTTATAAGCAATCTAAAGCAGATTACTCTATGCTTGAAACAAGTTTGACGATATTATTTTGGCAGGAAACAACTTGGAACAGATCAATGAGCTTAAGAACTACTTGGGAGAATGCTTCAAACTTAAGGATCTTGGTCCCTTGAAATACTCTCTAAGGATAGAGGTGGCTCGATCCAAAACTAGAATTTTCCTATCACAAAGGAAATATGCCTTGGAGATACTTGAGGAGACTGGTTTCCTTGGGGCTAAACCATGTAGTCTACCAATGGAACAAAACTTGGCACTTAGTGAGACAAATGGAGAACTTATCTTGGATCCACCTTCATATTGAAGACTGGTTGGAAAACTGATATATTTGACTATCACTAGACCATATTTGGCATATACATTGCACACATTGAGTCAATTCATGGATAAGCCTCGAACTTCCCACTTGGACGCAGCACGTCAAGTTTTGCGCTATCTCAGATAGTCATTTGGGCAAGGAATCCCCTTTTTAGCTTCCAGTGGTATTTAATTACATTGTTGGCCTAACCAAGGCTTACGAATCTTAATTTTGATGATAACAAAGTAAGATTATCTAATGTTCTTCAAAGTTGTGATATTTCAGATATTGAAACAAAAGCATACTTCATGAACACAAGTGATCAATTTTGAAAGCTCAAGAGATCAACATGGAAAGACTCGAAGATCACAAGAACATTGAAAGCTCATATAAACTCAAGTGATCAATATTGAAAATTCAGGAACTCAAAGCAACAATTTGATGAAGTTTTTCAAAAAGAGTTCAAGAAATGAAGAGAGTCTAATAGGACATGTTTGTAAGTACTTCAAGTATTTTCAAATTATGAAATTTCATTTTGAAGCTCATTAGGAATGAAGAGACCTAGATACCTTAATTTTATTTTCAAAGAAAACAAATTAACATTCCAAGAATAGATAAGAAAAGAGAGAGAGAGAGAGAGAGAGAGAGAGAGAGAGAGAGAGAGAGAGAGAGAGAGAGAGAGAGAGAGAGAGAGAGAATAACAAATATTTTAAATTCAGATTTTCTACTTGACAGGCGCCTGACTGCACATGGTCAGTAGGCCACTTTAAAGGTTTTTAAAATACACAGACAAAAGGTCGTCAAGCTACTGCCTGGACCTTGACAGGCGCCTGACAAGGTTTTTTGAGAAGCCTATTCAGATTTTATCAGGCTGCTATCACCCTTCTGCCCGTTTATTAAAACTGAGAAATTCAGTGACAGAAGCCTAATCACAAGGTGACAGGCGATTGCCACCCTACTGCCAATGTATTTTATCAGTGTAATACATTCAGGTGACTGACTAGAAGTTCTCAGGCTACCGCCACACAACAGATTTTAAAATTCACAATGGACATATTTTTGAAAAATTAATTGCTTTGGGCTCAAACTTGTTCAAACCTTGGACACTACTCCAAGTAAACTTGGGGATCAAATTAAATACTTTTCTACCTCTATAAATACACCCAAGATAAATTAATTCAATTACCAAGAATCAATTACAACATTCATACTCTCTCAAATTGTTCTCAAACTCTTAAGGGCTCTCTCACTCTCAACTTGCATGAAAACTACTGAGGCTTTGCCGACTCTCAATCTCTAGTATTGTGCTACAATTCTAAATTCTTTCATCCGTTGAAAGAATCCTTCAGTGATATACTCCTGGGGCTTCAATTTGAATTTTATATTTGGTTTACTTTGAAGTATATAGCTCTAAATTTGTACTAATTAGCTCTTTTGAGAGCATCTCTTGTACATCTTGTTTCAAATCTTTTTTTGTAGATTTATTGATGGTTCAAGTGCTTGGATCGTTGGACCGAACGAGGGAATATCGTTTGGAGAAGCAGGCTCTAGCCTAAGTAAGGAGTGGTTGTAACAGTGTTGTTCCGCCCGGAAAATGAACTAATATAGTGGAATCCTTTGGTAGTTTGCCAAAGGCAATGACGTAGGCTGGGGATAAGCCGAACCTTGTACAAACTTGGTGTTCTTCTCTCTAATTACTCTTTACTTTCTGCACGATATATTTATTTGTTGAATGCATATTGCTGATTGTAGGGCTTAAGTAAAAAATTCAGAGAAGACTCTTAATTTTAGAAAGTATATTTTTAATTAACCTTTTGCGAAAACCCAAAAGGGAGTACATTGGTTAATTTGCAAAATTCTTGATTAAGAGAGTGCATTACAAATCAAAATTAAAACAGGGCTTGCATATAAACACATGGCTGCTACCAAAAGCTAAAAGCATCAAGTTCTTGAATGATTAATTGATTTTAATATTGTGGTTGATTGGATTGTTTAAATTTTAGTACTCTGTGGTGTGTTTTGGTTGTGATTATAAATTGATTGATTTACTTATGTTCTTGTTGTTGCACTAAAACAAGGAAGAAGTTAAAAAGAATTTAATTTTTAATTAGCCCAATTCACCCCTCTCTTGGGAATACTATTCTAATTTCAATTGGTATCAGAGCCTAGTTATAGTAAATCTTAGCAAGAAGCTATGTAAATATCGAAATGGCACATATAGGAATAGCTCCCTTTGGAGAGGGGCAATCCTCAACCCGACCACCAATTTTTTGTGGACTGAACTATACTTTTTGGAAATAGCGTATGAGAATATATCTTCAAACTATGGATTGGAAAGCTTGGGAGGTTTTCATGGATGGTGACCTAATTCCCTCCAAACTAGTAGATGGGAAACAAGTCCCTAAGGAGAAAAAAGACATAACTGACTTAGATCATAAAATGTTGCAAGTTAATTCAAGTGCTATCAATGTTTTGTATTGTGCTTTAGATATTAACGAATTCAATAGAGTCATGGCCTGCAAAACAGTCAAAGAAATTTGGGACAAATTGGAGGTAAACTATGAAGGAACAATCGATGTTAGAGATAATAGGATTGATAACTAGTGAATACGAAGCTTTCAAAATGAACTCAGATGAATCTATTACTAGTATGTATACAAGGTTCACTCACATAATCAATTCTCTTAATGCCTTAGGAAAAACCTACACTATCTATGAGATGATTCAAAAAATACTTAGAGGTCTTCCACCCATATGGGAACCAAAGGCCACAGTAATAACGGAAGGTAGGAATCTTAAAAACACATCACTAGATGAACTTATAGGTTCATTGCTTACTTATGAAAAGGCCTTGAAGGAAAGAAATCTTGAACTTAAGCACAAGAAATCTATTGCTTTAAAAGTGGCTAACGAAAGCTCAAGTGATGACAATAGTGAATCAAGTGATCTAGACCAAGATGAATTAGCATTCATTACCAAAAGACTTGGCAAGTTATATAGAAGAAACAAAAAGTTCCCTAGAAAATTTAGTAAAACAAAATCTGAAAAAGGAGAAACAAGTAGGAAAGAAAATAAAAATAAAAATGACCTACCTACATGTCATCATTGCAAAAAGCCAAGTCATATCAAGTTGGACTACCCTTAACTTAAGAAGGAGAAGAAGAAAAAGAAAATTGCCATAAAGGCAACATGGGATGATACAAGTTCAAGCAAAATGAAAAACGAGTCAAGCGGGCAAGAGATGGCTAACATGTGCTTCATGGCACATGATAAAGAGGTAAATTCTTACTGCTCCTCATCGAAAGAATCTAGTAGTGAATCATGTGATGAATCTTGTGATAGCATGCCCTCCTACAAAGAACTTCAAGTTGAGTTGTTTGCTTTACATAAAAGATTTATCAAAGTTTCTAAAAGAAATATAACTTTGAAAGAACAAAATGACAATCTAATGAAACAACTTGAATCCTCTAAATCTATTGAAAAAGAGAAAGAATCCCAAATTGAAAATCTAAAAGAAAAAATAAATGATATGTCACAAGAAATAGTGAAAATACAAGTAGATGATCAAAGTAAAAAGAATTTAGAAATAATTGATCTTAAGAAGACACTTGAGGATAAAGAGAAAATTATCTAAAACTTCACAAAAGGAAAATTTTTTTTGAGAAAATGATTGGACAACAAAGAATGCATGGAAATAAAGAAGCAATCAGTTATAATGGAAAACAAATAAAAGAAAGAAGAAGTTATTCATGGGGTACTTTGTGAAAGAAGCTAAACGCTATGCTAGTACTTCTTCAACTAATGTACATGAACATACCACATGCTACATGTGCGAGAACAAAGGACATATTATGTTTAACTGCCCTCTTAAAAAGAAGTATGTTAAAGTAAAAAATGAATGGAAAGAAAACAATGAAACTAGATATGATTTAAAGAAAATTAAGAAAGTTTGGATTCCAAAAGTAACATCTTAAATCTGTCATTTTAGGTATGCTTTAGGACAACACCATCAAAGGAAAAGTGGTACTTGGATAGTGGGTGTTCAAGACATATGACCGCAGATAGAACTAGGTTCACCACATTAACTCAAAAAGATGGGGGGTACGTAATCTTTGGTGACAATGCCAAAAGTAAAATTGTTGGAATTGGTAAAATAGGTAAAGAACCCTTTTTAACTATTGTTGATGTCTTGTTAGTAGATGGTCTAAAACATAATTTCTTAAGTATTAGTCAACTTAGTGATAAAAGGATTTGAAATTATCTTTAAGAAAGACAAATGCATAATACAAAACCCTAAGAATAATGAAATTCTAATTCTATTCACAGGAGATAGAACAAACAATGTGTATTGCATAAATCTTGATAATCTAATATCGCAAGATGTAACTTGCTTGGCTGCCCTAAATGAAAATAGATGGCTTTGGAATAGAAGATTAGGACATACTAGCATGGACATTCTATCTAAACTATCAAAGAAAAATTTAGTGAAAGGCTTACCAAATACTAAGTTTACCAAAGATAAAATTTGTGATGCTTGCCAACTAGGAAAACAAGTCAAGACAAGTTTTAAAAAGAAGAAACACATATCAACTAGTAGATCCTTAGAACTCATTCACTTAGACTTGTTTGGACCTACTAGAACTCAAAGCTTAGGTAGAAAACAATATGCTTTTGTGATTTTTGATGACTATTCTAGATATACATGGGTATTGTTTTTAGCCAACAAAAATGAAGCTTGTGATATGTTAATAACTTTATGCAAGAAACTTCAAAATGAGAAAGGTTATAATGTCACTAACTTTAGGAGTGATCAAGGTAAAGAATTCAATAATAAAGATGTCAAAAATTTTTGTAATAATCGTGGCATAAACCATAATTTCTCAACACCTAGAACTCCACAACAAAATGGAGTTATTGAAAGGAAAAATAGAACCCTTCAAGAAATGGCTAGAACTATGCTAAATGAAAACAATTTACCTAAGTATTTTTGGGTTGAAGTCGTAAATACAGCTTGTTATGTAATAAATAGGGTATCTATTAGATCGAATCTAAACAAGACACCTTATGAATTATGGAAAGGGAGAAGGCCTAACATAACTTAGTTCCATGTATTTGAGTGTAAATGTTTTGTTCTAAATAACAAAGATGACTTAGGGAAATTTGATGTCAAATCAGATGAAGGTATTTTCTTAGGATATTCTATAAATAGTAAAGCCTATAAGATCTATAATAAAAGAACACTTACTATAGTTGAATCAATGCATGTAACTTTTGATGAATCAAATCATTTTGCAAATGAAATAAAAAAGGATGAAAACGAAGATATCTCACAGAAGGTGGAAAATCTTGAAATTAAAGAAGAAAAAAAAGAAAACAATGTAGAAACTTCAAAATAAAAATCCATAGAAAATCAAGAATTACCAAAAGAATGGAAATACATAAGAAATCATCCTCAAGATCAAATTATTGGAGAACCTTCAAGAGGAGTAACCCCTAGATCATCATTAAAGAATATATGCAACCATTATGCTTTCCTATCTCAAGATGAACCAAAAAATGTAGAAGAAGCCTTAAATAATGATTCATGGATAATGGCTATAAAAGAAGAGCTTAATCAATTTGAAAGAAGTCAAGTATGGAAATTAGTTCCCAAACCTAAAGATCATTCAATCATAGGAGCTGAATGGGTCTTTAGAAATAAGAAAGATGAAAATGGGATAGTTATTAGAAACAAGGTTAGACTAGTAGCTCAAGGATATAATCAAGAAGAAGGTATTGACTATGATGAAACCTTTGCCCCCGTAGCAAGAATGGAAGCAATTAGAATGCTCCTTGCATATGCAACCCATAAGGAATTCAAGCTATATCAAATGGATGTACAAAAGTGCTTTGTTAAATGGGTATATAAATGAAAAGGTTTATATAAAACAACCACCAGATTTTGAAGACCTAAAAAATCCTAATCATGTATTTAGATTAATTAAAGCCTTGTATGGTTTAAAACAAGCTCTTAGAGCTTGGTATGAGAGACTAAGTAAATTTTTACTTAAAAATGATTTTTCAAGAGGAAAGGTAGACAACACCCTTTTCATAAAGACCAAAAACGAAGATATGCTAATAGTTCAAATCTATGTTGATGATATCATATTTGGTGTTACAAATGAAGAACTGTGTAAAGATTTTGCAACATGTATGCAAAAAGAATTTGAAATAAGTATGATGGGAGAGTTAAATTATTTCCTAGGGTTACAAATCAAAGAAACCAAAAATGGAACATTCATAAATCAAACTAAATATATTAAATATATGCTGAAAAAGTTTGATATGGAAGAAAGTAAACCCATTGGAACCCTTATGAGCACCTCAACAAGCCTTGATAAAGATGAAAATGGAAAACCAGTAGATACAAAACATTATCAAGGAATGATAGGTAGTTTACTATATTTAACAGCCAGTAGACCCGATATCATGTTTAGTGTGTGCATGTGCGCTACATTTCAATCAGCACCTAATGAATCTCATCAAGTTGTTATTAAAAATATTCTAAGATACTTGAAAGGAACCCTTGATATAGGCTTGTGGTATCCAAAGAAAACTGATTTTGAAATGATAAGCTATTCAGATGCAGATTATGCCGGATGTAAAATAGATAGAAAGAGCACTTGTGACGACCTGCTTAATTTCCTCATTTTTTTTAATATAATAAAATCAATATCACAAAACTCAGCAGATTATAATCCACCTGGACCCGTGGGTACTAGGGATACATCAGAAACACAATGCGGAAGCCTAAGCAGCAGAAAACATACAATCATATACATCTCATACCATACATCACAATACTAGAGTTACTACAACCACTGTATTTATATATACATAGTACACAAGCCAAAAGATATCTTAGGGCCATCTCACAAAATACATCCGACCCTATCAAAACACTTACCCTTCTGGAAGGGCAGATCAACCGTACTAGATCAGCGGAGCTTTACCCGCTCTCCTATCAAGGGCTCTTGAAATGTTTATGAAATTCGAGGTGAGACACTTGGTAAGGGAAACAAACTAACACTAGTGTATGGCAACATGAGCATTTCTGTGGTATACATATAATTATAAACATAACCAGTAAAACTGTATATATATCATTTCTAGGAAAAACATGTATAATCAAAACATGGCATAACATAATGGTTTCCGTAGCATAATTCATCTCATATAAATAATAATACAAAAGCAATCCCGGTAGGTTAGCTCACTATTCTCATGTATTACCCCCCACATGGACTAGGTTGTGTGGCCCCAAGGAGGGACCTAACAATGGTTGGTCAACTACTGCCAAGTCAAGAGTACAGTCTGTAAGTCTGATGGGTTTACCAGACTTGGTCTGTACACCAGGGGCCTCACACACTTCTTAAAAACCACATCAACCATCCAATCTCACACCACTCCGTACAGCAGCGTTAACACAAATATCATGATCATGATGACCATGGACACATAGCAACGGTACCGTGCAAGTGCTAGCCTAGACCAAGCCAAAACCAGGTTCTGATATCATGTAACATATACTGAAACTGTGATACATGGATATTTCATATCATTAATTATCAAATCAATCATATCATTTTGCATATATATGTATAACATGAAAATCATCAGCCCGTATGCCGGTATTTCACATTTTACCATAGCTTGGCCTGTACGCCAAAAAATCATATTCATAGCTCAGCCCGTACGCTAGCAAATCACATCCATAGCTCGGCCCGTATGCCAAAAATTCATATACTTAGCTCAGCCCATATGCTGGCAAATCAATTCCATAGCTTGGTCTGTACGCCGGCAAATCATATACATAGTTCAACCCATACGCTGGCAAATCATATACATAGCTCGGCCCGTATGTCGGAAAATATATCAAAATCTCGGTCCATATGTTGGTTTTCCTCTACAAAAGTCTGTATCATTAACACATTCCCAGAAAACAATTTTTCATTATAATTTCCACTCATGCCACACGAAATAGGTTTTTCATATTTCTAACATACCATCATTTTCAACAGTATTCCAAATATAAATCATATATAAATATATTTATTTCCTTGAAATCAAATGCTATAATATTATACATACTTTTCATAAAATACTAGCTTAGTTTATCCCATTACCTGAGTCCTGAAAAGCCCCTAAGAGAAATACTCCTTCACCCGCAGGGTTCCCCGTTCAACACCCTGAAAACAACATTCCTCAAAACTAAAGTTCAATATTACAACGCATACAACACTTTCTACAACTGTCAAATAACAAAATATTGAGTATAAAGCCTTACCTTGGATTTGAGATGGTTTCCAACTCAGCCCCACCGAAGATCCGCTTCGGTAGATTTGCAAAGAACTTTCCCAAGAGCGTCGTGGTGGCTTCAGATCGTCGAACCGACAGAATTCCAGCCCAAAAACTTAGAGAGAAGGACGAGAAACCGAAGGATGAGAGAGAGAAAGAGAGAGAGAGAGAGAGAGAGAGAGAGAGAGAGAGAGAGAGAGAGAGATTCTATGCAGAAAATTTCAGCCAAAAATGGATTTTAGGCCTATTTAAACTGTGGCCTTCGTCGACGAGCCACGTCATCTCGTTGACGAGGCCAAGAAGAAGTCTTGTCGACGAACCTTAACCCTCGTCGATAAATTTTTGACTTCCAAAATCCTCTCTCGGTGTCTTCTCATCGACGAGATGGAACTTCATCGATGATATCCTAAAGGACCTTCGTCGACGAAACCCCTGTGTTCGTCGACGAGGCTTGGAGAATTTCTTGGGATTATCCCATCCAAAATATAATGTCGTCGACAAACGCGAAGTTCCTATGTCCATTTTCTTTTCTTTTTATTATTTAAGTACCATTATTTTTCCCAAGTTACTAAAGCACTAGTGGTACTTGTCACTTTTTAGGACACTCACTAGTCTCTTGGTTTTCGAAAAAGCAAAATTCTGTAGCATTATGCATAGCTGAAGTTGAATACATAGCAGCTGGGAGTTGTTGTGCACAAACAATATATATGAAACAACAACTAAAAGACTTCAATCTTGAATACTAAACAATTCCAATTAAGTGTGACAATACAAGTGCTATAAATATTTCAAAGAATCCAATATCTCACTCAAGAACTAAACATATTGACATTAGACATCATTTCTTGAGAGATAATATTCAAAAGGAGGAAATAATTCTTGAGTTTGTCAATACAAATGATCAATTAGTTGATATATTTACAAAACCACTTCTAGAAGATTGATTTGTGTTTATTAGACAAGAATTAGGAATGTTACATACACGTGAAATCAACTAGAAGAGACAACAGAATAATATGCAAGCAGCTTGCATGCTAGGCGACTGCCAGCTGAATGGCAGGCACCTAACAGGCTATTGCCTATTGAAATATAACTCAACAGGTGCCTGGCCCTTCAAAGATAGGCATTTGTTGTGCGGCGGTTCAGTTTTAAAACACGCGAAAAACACAAATTTTTTAGCCCCAGCCTCCTAATAACTCTTCTATACCTCTAAAAAATCCTGTATTTTCTCTTATCCTCTCCATTGTCCTTCTCAAATCCATCCTTTACTCCATCACCACCTCACCTAATCAAATCCTTATCCTCCTCGACCCAGGGTTTCAGTTTTCAAAATGCCAAGAATAAAAATCACCGGAAACAAGGAAAAAGCTTCCTCCTCCCTCTCAGCAAGCAACGATGAAGTAGAGAAATGGCTGGTCTCCTCTCATGCCAAATCAATGTATTGAAATCACATCTCAACCATTGATCCAAAATTTGGTAAAGTCTTGGATATTCCCTTCTTTGAATTAGACTTTCCTGAAATCATAGATTTGTTCAAAGACATAGGATGAGATAAATTTATTAAACACTAAGCCAAAGGGTATTATCCTAATATGATCAAATTTTTTTATTCAAACTTGGTGAAGAAGGAGGTAGGTATTTCTACTAATCTCCTAGGACATACCATCACTCTTACACCACACTCGTTAGGCAAAATTCTTCGCATAAAGAGTGGTGTCCCATTGAAAAACAATGGATTATGGAGCAGGGATTCACTCCACAAGAGTTCTTGCCACTTGTAATGAATGATCCTCCTATTTACTTTGGTAATCCTCCACTTTATAAGTAGCTAAATCTACAAGCTTTAATTCTTCACAAACTCATTGCCTATAATATCCTTCCTAGAGCAGGATCATATGATCATGTGTCCTTCTTGGATTGTTTTATAATGTGGTGCCTACTCAAAGGAAATAAGTTGGATTTAACAAGTTTAATGCTTAAATGGATGGTCATGAAATTGGAAGCTCGTAGAATTGTAGTTCCCTATGAAGGAATAATCTCTTTGGTTTTTGCTCACTTTCAAGTTCTCACACCATCTTCCAAGCTAGTAAAAAGAACCCATTATGATCTATTCTCCTCAACTACACTAAAATTGATGGGTTACAAGAAGTACACTGAAGGATGGTTGTATAGAGGAAATAAGATTGCACAATTGGAGCCAGAAGACCCTAATCCAGCTCCTGAAGAAGCTGATATGCCTGCATGATTCATTCCCTTCTACTAGCATTATTCTAGCTTTAGCTTTGACATGCGGACTGGTCTCACTTCACTTCAAGAAATAATTTCCACTATAGACACCTAATACTCATCACTAAATCATCGTCTTGAAAAGATAGAACAACATATCACTAGTGCAACCCCCATGGATATTAGTTCCGCACCTACTAGTGAAGCTGAATTCGATGAAGAATCAGAGAAAAGTGATGAAGCATATAAAGAAAAATCTGGTGATGACTCTAATGAAGAGACTAAGGAAGAAGGAGAAGCTTCTAAAGGAAAGGGCTCCAAAGGAAAAGAAGTTGCTGAAGATAGTACTTCAGAATCTGATGCTTGATTATGCTTATCCTTTATGTTTTGTAACTTTTAAAAACTTTAACTTTTGTTCATATTTTGCTGACGTATGGAACACTTGCTCTTTATATGTTTGTGTTAGTTCCTTTTTGATTGATGTCAAAAGGGGGAGTATGATATTATGTGTATGAGCTAAAGATGGTTATGATGACCTATGGTATGTATATTATGAGGTTTTTATATTATGGAATATATTATGGTTATGTCACAAAAAGGAGTATGCATGATGATTATCAAGTATTTAAAATTATGCTTATTTGTGTTATTTCCTTTGAAGATCTATGCTTATTGTAAGGGGGAACCTTTTAAGGCTTACCTATCTTTTCTCCTTGTTTGTCATCATCAAAAAAGGGGAGATTGTTGGCCTAACCAAGGCTTGCGACTCTTAATTTTGATAATAACAAAGCAAGGTTATCTAATGTCCTTCAAAGTTATGATATTTCAGATATTGAAACAAAAGCATACCTCATGAACACAAGTGATCAATTCTGAAAGCTTAAGAGATCAACATGGAAAGACTCGAAGATCATAAGAACATTGAAAGCTCATATCAACTCAAGTGATCAATATTGAAAATTCAGGAACTCAAAGCAACAATTTGATGAAGTTTTTCAAAAAGAGTTCAAGAAATGAAGAGAGTCTAATAGGACATGTTTGTAAGTACTTCAAGTATTTTCAAGTTATGAAATTTCATTTTGAAGCTCATTAGGAATGAAAGACCTAGAGACCTTAATTTTAAAACTTGGAACATACTTGTCAAAGAAAAAAAATTAACATTCCAAGAATAGATAAGAAAAGAGAGAGGGAATAACAAATATTTTAAAAGTCAGATTTTCCACTTGACAGGTGCCTGACTGCACATGGTCAGTAGGCTGCCACTTTAAAGGTTTTTAAAATACACAGACAAAAGGTCATCAAGCTACTGCCTGGACCTTGGTAGGAGCCTAATGAGGTTTTTTGAGAAGCCTATTCAGGTGTCATTAAGCTGCTGTCACCCTTATGCCCGTTTATTAAAACTGAGAAATTCAGTGACAGGCGCCTGACCACAAGGTGACAGGCAACTGCCACCCTACTGCTTGTGTATTTTATCAATGTAATACACTGACAGACGACTGACTAGAAGTTCCCAGGCTACTGCCATGTGGCAAATTTTAAAATTCATAACAGACATATTTTTGAAAAATCAATTACTTGGGGCTCAAACTTGTTCAAACCTTGGACATTACTCCAAATAAAGTTGGGGATCAAGTTAAATACATTTATACCTTTATAAATACACCCAAGGTAAATTAATTCAATTACCAAGAATCTATTACAACATTCATACTCTCTTAAATTGTTCTCAAATTCTCAAGGGCTCTCTCACTCTCAACTTGCACAAAAACTACTAAGGCTTTGCTGACTCTCAATCTCTAGTATAATGCTACAATTCTAAATTCTTTCATCCATTGAAAAAATCCTTCGGTGATATACTCTTGGGGCTTCAATCTGAATTTCATTTTTGATTTTCTTTGAAGTATATAACTCTGAATTTGTACTAATCAGCTCTTTTGAGAGCATCTCTTGTACATCTTGTTTCAAATCTTGTTTTGTAGATTTATTGATGGTTCAAGTGGTTAGATCGTTGGACCAAATGAGGGAATATCGTTTGGAGAGGCAGGCTCTAGCCTAAGTAAGGAGTGGTTGTAATGGTGTCTTTTTGCCCAGCAAAGGAAGTAATATAGTGGAATCCTTTGGTAGTTTGCCAAAGGTGAGGACCCAGGCTAGGGGTAAGCCGAACCTCATAAAAATTTGGTGTTCTTCTCTCTACTTTACTCTTTACTTTATGCACAATATTTTTATTTGTTGAATGCATATTGTTGATTTCGAGGCTTAAGTAAAAAATTTCAGAGAAGACTTTTAATTTTAGAAAGTACGTTTTTAATTAACCTTTTGCAGAAACCCACAAGGGAGTACGTTGGTTAATTTATGGAAATCTTGATTAAGAGAGGGCATTACAAATCAAAATTAAAACAGGGCTTGCATATAAACACAAGGCTACTACCAAAAGCTGAAAGCATCAAATTCTTGAATGATTGATTGATTTTAATATTGTGGTTGATTGGTTTGTTTAAATTTTAGTACTTTGTGGTGTGTTTTGGTTGTGATTATAAATTGATTGATTTACTTACGTTCTTGTTGTTGCACTAAAATAAGAAGTTAAAAAGAGTTAAATTTTTAATTAGCCCAATTCACCCCCCCTATTGGAAACACTATTCTAATTTCATACATGCATTTTGTGATGTCGATTGGGCTCGGTGCAGAGATACTCGACGATCTGTTACTGGGTACTATATTTTACTAGGAAAATCACCAATCTCTTGGAAAACCAAGAAGCAAACAATAATTTCACGGTCCTCAGCTATAGCAGAATACCGCTCTATGACATCATCCTGGTTGTGAAATTACTTGGTTAAAGCAACTTTTGACAGATCCCTAGATAGCTCACCCACAACCAATCAAGTTGTATTGTGATAATAAAGTAGCTATTCACATCGCATCTAAACCAGTATTCCACGAGCGAACAAAGTGTATGGAGATCGATTGCCATCTTGTACGAGAGAGGATCCAAAACCAAGTTATTCAAACTATTCACATACCCACAAGTCAGCAGCGTGTCGATTTATTCACAAAAGCACTCAGATCCACACAATTCAACGATTTACTAAACAAGTTGAGTATGATCACTATCTACTCCAACTTGAGGGGGAGTGTTGAGGATATCACAACTCATTCCACCGAGGCTTCCCAAATATAGATGCATTGACTCCCATGATTGTAAATATTTCATTTATTCTAGGATATTAGTTTTCATTTTACATATAGTATCATTTAATTATAATTATTTTGTAATTTTTCTTTGTAATTATAAATATAGTATTAACACCCACATTAATGTGTGGCGGTTTCTCAAAATATTCACAGAAACCGAGTAATAACCCCAAAAAGGGATATAGAAGATTAATGGAGTAATTCCAAAAAAAATAAAAAAATAAAAAAAATTAATTAATCAAAATTATAAAAAAATTAATTAATTAATCGAATTTTTTAAAAAAGAAAAAAATAATTAAAAATTTTTTATTTTATTAATTAAATATATTATTATTAATTAAATATATTATTATTATTATTATTATTATTATTATTATTATTATTATTACTTTTCTGACGCTTCTAGCTTCAGGAGGTTTGTTTTATTTTTGTTTTGTTTTCTTCTTTTCTTCTTTTCTTTCTTCTTCTTCTTCTTCTTCTTCTTCTTCTTTTCTCCTTCTGTCCTACGCACAGACAAACTCTCTCTCTCCTCGATTTCATGATGTATTTTTACCCAATCAAGAATGAAAAGATACCATTGAGCTCTATTTTTTGCTGTCGTCATTTTTACCGGAGCGGATCGGTGGTAGGAGTGGCATAAACGTATCTCCTAGGGTAGCCAATTTCTCCTTTTTCTTTAATTTCTTGCAAATTATAAGCTTGATTAACAAACGGGCACCACTACGAGAATCTAGGGATGATTCTCTACAAGTCTAGCGGGATGGAATTCTCATGGGGTCGTCGTGGGCAAAACCTAAAATTTGGGGTACGGTGGTTATTAAGGGGCTTATTTTTAATTAATTAGGATTAATTTAAAAATACTAAAATGTTGAGCATTTGGAGTTGAAGTAGAATTTTTGAAATTTAGGACCCGGGTGAGCACTGCGGGTGTAATTTTGGGACCCGCAGGCAAAATTCTAAAAATTTAGTGGGGGTGTTAAATATTAGTTTAAATGTTAATTTGAGGTATATGGAGCCTAGGGAAGGTTAGATGGGTATTATTTTGGGGAAATGAGTTAATTAATCTAGGTAAAATGTGAATTGCAGGAGTTGAATTTCGGGCGACAAGGGCGTAGGATTTGGGTCCTAATGAGACTCTCAGTAAGGCGGGTAAAAGGAATAAATTATAATAGTATTTTTAGAATTAGTGTGTGAATTAATATGTGAAAATGAACATATGGTATTTTTCTTGAAAATTATTATGATATAAATATTAGATAAATTGTGTGGCATTTAAGTAATATTAAATTGTGATGCTTTGCAGTGTGAAATTAACATATTATGAGTATTAGATGAAAATTGTGTGGCACATGACATGTGTTGAAAAATGTGAAATATAATGATGTGTATTTTCTGAGAAAATATTGAAATGAGAATGATTGATGTGATATTTATACGTGAGTAGAAATTATTTGCATGAAAAATGAGTTTGTACTAATTACTGATATGAGTATTTTGGGAAATGTGGAAATATGTGAAATATGATATATATTATTATGAGATGATGAAATGTGCACATAAAATGATGAGAATATTTATATTAAATTGAATTGAGATATACTGAAATATGATTGATGATATGCCAATACCGCACAATAATTGCGGGTGGGTGGTATTCCTTTCCTACTGATGTCATTAGGGAGGTATGCTTAATATGGAGACTGTGTGTGTGTGTGAAGTTCCTACTGATGCCGTTGGGGAGGTATGCTCAGTAGGGAGATTGCGTGTGTGAAGTTCCTACTGATGCCGTTGGGGAGGTATGATCAGTATGGAAATTGTGTTGTGAAGTTCCTACTGATATTGTTAGGGAGGTATGCTCAGTATGGAAATTGTGTTGTGAGATTCCTACTGATGCCGTTTAAGAGGTATGCTTAGTATGGAAATTGTGAATGCATTGAGAATTGGAATTATGTGATCTAATGTATTATGTAAAGTACATAAATGTGAATTTATGTATACATAGACATGTAATGAGTTAAAATGGGAAATGATTATGAAAAATGAAAGAGTGTGTGTTTTATAAAATAAATAATTGAGGCGAAATGAAACTCTCCACCCGAGGGCTTACTGAGTAAGGTGAGTGTCCTAATAGGTATCAAATGTGGCCATTCCTAGCAGCATAACGTGTTAGGGCAGAGGGAAGCTACACAGGGCGGGCAATCTTCCCTATTCTTAGGAACTTTGCAGGTAATTATGTGTATTGGAAATGAATAAACTTGAGAAATGATTTTAAAGCTTATTAAAGCTTGTGTTGTATATCTATATGATTATGAGAATGTGAATATCAATGTATTTTCTCAGATGAAATGTTGTTTTGAAAAAAATAAAGCATGTTATAACTGAACTCATATGGCCACACACTGTAAATAATTTATTCCTTCCTACTGAGATGTGTCTCACCCAAATTATCTAAATTTTTTAGGGAATAGGGATAGGCCACGTGATAGAGCTCTGTGATCATAGGGAGCTAGGACCCTGACACATAGGGTGAGTTTCTGGACTAGGGGAGGTGTAATTTCCCTAGAGTTGAGTTGTTTTTGAGTTTGTTATGGTAATGTATATAGATGTATATTGATACTTTGAGTATTGTATTCTTACTGATATGTATATACTGTCTTCCGCTGTTAGGTTGTATAATGAAATAATTTTTAACCCGGTACCCAATGCGGGTCGAGTCATATGAATGGTAATATGGTGGTTGACGTGGCCGATTTGTGAATGTATAGATGACAAGTGAATATTTTTTTATTATTAAAAAAAAATTGTATGAAAATCGGGGCATCACAGTTTGGTATCAGAACCTAGGTTGCTAGGTTCTGTAGACTTTAGTAGACAGCGGAATACAATACCATAATATAGAAGTGGATTTTGAGGAAAATAGGAGATAGGTAGATTGAAATGTGAGTTAGTGGTTTTAGAGGATGAGGTGAGAATTTAGGATTCTATCTTGGGGCTTAGAGACAGGAGTACTGGGGTTGTTTATGTGTTTTTCCTGGGGTGACGATTTTAGGAAAACCATGGATACTATTGCTGGGTTTTGTTTCTGAGTGATAGGGGTGAATCCAAAATGGGGATTAAAGATGTGGATAGAAGAATAATTTATTAGTTATAGTGGTATATGGGTTGTGTGATAGTAATTATATGCTGAGATTAGTTGTATCCTTTGTGGGATAAATCTGGGGTATAGTAACACGAGTGCAGGAGGTGATGGAGTAGGACCTTCCAGTATGAGTGGTGGAGACCCTGACGCAGTATTGCATAGTGTCACTCAACAGGTGATGGCTGAGATGGCTAGGAGCTCGGGGGAGCGGAGCTGTACGATCAAGCAGTTCACACGTATACAACCGCGTCTTTTGTTAGAGGAGCGGACCCATTGGTAGTAAAGAACTAGGTTCAGTACATAGAGGATATACTGGCAGTCCTCTTATGTACAGACGAGCAGAGGGTGTTATTTGCCACATTTAAATTGACTGGGGAAGTAAAGCACTGGTGGAGGTTAGTGAGATTACTTGAGGAGCAGAGGCCTGACCCTGTAGTGATCACGTGGAGTCACTTCAAGGAGTGCAAAGGTGTTAGAGTTTCTATATCTAACCCAGGGGTCTATGACGGTGTAGCAGTACACAGCGAAGTTTGTTGAGCTGTCCCAGTTTGCCCCGTATATGATGCCAGATGAGGAGAGGAAGGCGAGGAAGTTTGAGGAGGGCCTAAGATAGAACTTGTATGAGCAGGTGGTAGGTTTCCGAGCTCAAACCTTCTTAGAGATAGTGGATAGGGTTGCGGTGATCGAGAGTAGCATATAGAGAGGTGCAACAGCCTAGAGCTAGAGGAAGAGGCCCGCGCCTTTTGATTTTTAGGTGGGGCCTAGTTGAGGGTCATGGAGGAGATATGATAGCAAAGGGGGATGATGATAGGGAGGAGGAGAGCGAGTAGTGCAAGGAAAATGGATGCCCCCTCCTTGTCCCAGATGTTTGAGGAGGCACCCAGGAGAGTGTCGAGCGAGGGAGGTTTTCTGCTATCAGTGCCACCAACCTGGGCATTTTACGAGGAACTATCAAGCACCGCCAGTGGTAGCGGCTACTCCTCGATCATACAAAGGAGGCTATCAAGCACCTCGAGGTGGACAACAAAGGAATTCTGCCCCGACACGAGTTTATGCACTAACGCCGGGAGATGCTGAGGTAGCGGGAGATGTGGTGACAGGTATTGTTTCAATATTGTTATTTAAAGCTACTGTTTTGTTTGATTCTGGGGCGATGCATTCTTTTATTGCCTGGGATTATGTAAAGTTGTGTGGGTTTGAGCCTCAGCAGTTAGATATTAGTTTGTCTGTTGCTACGCTGACTAGGGCTGTTGGGATATGTAGAAAGGTACTCAGAGACTATCCGATGGGTATTCAGGGGAGGTCTTTGTTAGCTAATCTGGTGGTTTTTGATATGCATGGGTTTGAGGTAATCTTGGGAATGAATTGGTTAACTACCCACTATGCCAGCATTGATTGCCATAAGAGGGAGGTAGTGTTCAGACCTTTATAGGGATAGAAGTATAGATTCGTGGGATCACATATGCGCACCCCACCTCAGTTACTATCTACTATTCAGGAACGTAAGTTGCTATCAGAAGGTTGTCAGGGATATTTAGCCTGTGTGAAGGTAGTATCAAAAGGGGAGCTGAGGGTGGAGGAGATTCCAATGGTGAGGGATTTTCCTAATGTATTCCCCGAGGATTTGGTGGGACTACCTCCTGATCGTGAGGTAGAGTTCGTTATTGATCTAGTTCTAGGGATAGCGCCGATTTCAAAGGTGCCGTATAGAATGGCACCGGTAGAGTTAAAAGAATTGAAAGAGCAGTTGCATAAACTATTAGATAAGGGGATTATTTGGCCCAGTGGATCGCCCTGGGGAGCACCGCTTTTGTTTGTGAGGAAAAAGGATGGCTTAATGAGGTTGTGCATCGACTATCGAGAAATAAACAAAGTAACTATCAAGAATAAATACCCACTCCCGCGTATTGATGATTTGTTTGACCAGTTACAACAGACACAGATCTTTTCGAAGATAGATTTACGCTCTGGGTATCATCAGGTGAAAGTCAAGGCTGAAGATGTTCCGAAGATGGCATTTAAAACACGGTAAGGCCATTATGAATTTCTAGTTATGCCGTTCGGTTTGACGAATGCTCCTGCGGTGTTTATGGATTTGACGAATAGGGTCTTTCACCAGTATTTGGATCGGCTTGTGGTAGTATTTATTGATGATATACTGGTGTATTTGAAGAGCTCAGAGGAGCATGAGGAGCATCTGAGTATAGTGCTTCAGGTATTGTGAAAGAAGAAGTTTTATGCGAAGCTCAAGAAGTGTGAGTTCTGGTTGGAACAATTTACCTTCCCTTGACACGTTATATCTAGGGGTGGTATTTCTATTGATTCGAGTAAGATTGAGGCAGTAGTAGTCTAGGTACGACCAAAGAATATGCACGAGATTAGGAATTTCCTGGGATTGGCTGGGTACTACCACAGGTTTGTACTGTAGGTTCCTTGTGGCTTCCATAACAAGTTTACCATTCGTGCATTCTAAATCATGATCTTGTTCACAAACTCAATTTCACAGGTCAAATACCAAGTAATTTGTCATTATCAAAACAGGATTTGACTCATAGAGTCAACAAATAAAAATACAAGAGTTAAACATGTGTTTCAACATCAAACATAATAATAATAATAATAATAATAATAATAATAATAATAATAATAATAATAATAATAATAATAATAATAAAATAGAAGGTTGGATTTCCCAATCCATTTGGTAAAAAGGTTTAAAACATTGGAAGAAATATTAGTAACTATAGCAATTATATTAATAATATTCCAATACTTATCTTCAAAGACCAGCCTGTTTCTGCCTTGCCAAATATTCCTAACACCATTCAGTCAGGACTTCAAAATAAAATTTTTTTCTCTTGAAAGCTCTAGCTGGAACTAGAAATGACTTTAAAGATAACATATAAGTCCACATCCGAATTAAATTTTGTTTGTAAGGGAGAGAGAAGTCAAACTTTCTGAACTTTTGGACACCCTAAGAAAAGATGATTAATTGATGACAGAACTCTTACGGACAAGGGATAGATGATAGAGGAGAGAGAGAAAAGTTTGGTGAAGCTCGAGTCTTAGGATACTCTAAGAGAATCCCCAAACTTTGTGCAAGTTACAAATGAAAGAAAACTCTAATTTATAGACACAAGGCTCGAATTTCAAATGGTTTGGAATCCCGAGTGAATTAGTGCGGGTGCTTATTAGGCTCCATCGTTCACTAATTTCAACACTATATCCTTACAGGACAAACGAGCTGACAAAAAAAACAAAAGACTTTTAATAAAGTAAAGGTGATAATGACACATGGATGGTCACCTTTAGGTGGAAAGTCCACTATCACACAATACTTTTTGGACACATAAAAATTACAAACTGACCTAAAGGTGGGCAGCTGTAAAATCACTCTATACTCATAATTACAAGCTGAGCCAATAGGTTATAAGCTAAAAAAGAAACTTTAAAGATAAACACAAATTGTCTTCATCATCTTTTGAGTAAATTAGCCGCAACTTTTGAATAATAAGTCTGGAGGCTGACCCATTATCTTGAAAATCTTAAATGCTGATGAAGAAAAATGCATAGCTGCAAATTTTGAAAAATGCCCAAAAATATTACTTCTTTGAAGGCTTTTGAACTTTGGATTTTGAGGTTGTAAGATCATCCTTATGAATAAAATCATACCAGTTCTCGATGTCTGATCCCAGAAGATTCACATCAACGGTCTTGGGGGAATCATGATCTAATGAGTCTGAATCAGATGATTCAAGTTGAGCTATTATTTTGATTAACTTGGACTTCATGCTATTGGACTTTGATTTTCTTGAACATAGTGAAGTTGTATCTTCTTCTTTAAAGACCTTCTTCTTGTCTTTGGCTTTTGGATAAGTTCCTTCAGGTAGTGCAGAAAATTCTAACCAAAAACTTGAGCGAGCCATGCTCTAACCTTGCCTTCTAGCATAGTAAACTTCTCCTGATTCAGAAGATAGTTCTAACTCAGATGATTCAAAATCACTACTAACAATCAAAGCAAGCATTTGTCTTTTGAGCTTATCACTGCAATTTAATTCTTTTATTTCTTGTTTAACCTTACAGTCTTTACTATAATGTCCCTTCTTTCCACATTTGAAAAAAGTTATGTCTCTTTTGTCTTTATATTTTGACTTACCTTTTGATGGTTTGGAGTAATATTTCTGTTTTCATCTATAATAGTTTTTATCATAATTTGTATAATATGTTTTGGAAGGTTTTTTTATAATAAGACTTATGATGTTTATGCTTTTTTGACAGTGCTTGGATTTTCTCATACCCGTATTGGGCACAGAAATCTCCTAGTTCACTTTTATTCCTTTTAAATTCACTTTTCATTTGAGATTGTATTTTAAGTTCATTACACAATTTTAAATCCTCATGATTAATGACATTGATTATTTGACCATAAGTGATTGTTGCATAATTTGTTCCTAGGGTATTTTTGATTCTATCCCTAACTATTTAAGCAAATAATATTAGTAATCCTCCTATAAACTTTTATTTCCAAAACATCTTTCTGATTTCAAAGGTTCATCTTCAAATAATAAGCTTGCAAGTGTTGGTTTCTTGTAATAAGTTTTGACCCTTTTTTTTTCCCATGAATTATTAATTTTGTTTACTTAAAAATCACTTTCTCCTTTAAAATTCATTTCTAAAGTATGAATAGCTTCTTCGTTTGTTAAAGTATTAATGTTTTTATCTTTATGTCTTTTAAAAATTTCTTCCATCGTTCTTGTAATTTGGTCTTTTTGAGTTTCAAAGCTAAAGTTTATGTCTTTGATTGAATAGGGTTTAAAAATAGGTTCTTACTTCTTAACTTGTTTGCTTGATTCTCCTTTTTCAAAAGTAGATTTGAACTTAATATCTATTGATTCTTCTAATAAATTTTCAATTCTCGTGGATTGATTTGCAATTTTTTGTAGCATTTGATTTGTATAATAATTTTGACTTATTATTTGATCAAATTCATTGTTTGTTTCCTTGTCTTCTTTGTATGGTGAGGCTATTACCTTTGTTCCGTTGTAATCTATTTTGATGGAGTCTGTGGGCGGATGTATTGAGGATAGATTATTATTATCTAAAATCTTCCAATTCTTTTTATTATTATTGATGACATTGACCGTTTGTCTGTCCTTTAAATTTGAAAAATAAAATATTCTTTTGAGTTTTTTGCATTTCTTCTAACTAATTAGATTTTATTTTTACTCTTTCCTCCTTATTATATTTTTTTGAAAAATTCTTCTCTATTCTTTTGATTTAATTTATGCTTTTAGTCTTCTCTAAGGACTTCCATATTTGGTTCAAACTTCTTACTTATGGTTAATAAATTCTTTCTTTGTCTTTCTTTTAAGACTTTTCTTTGATCTTCATCTAATGCTTGAGACATAGTTGGAAAAATTGATTCTTCAGAATCCTCTTGATAATATCCTTGTGGGATTTCTAGTTCAAAGTTAACTTCTTTAAGTTTGTAAAATTTATTTGGTTCTGTATAAACACTTGAAATACTTTTCCTGCCTAAATTTTCAGATTTCCTTGAACTTGATTGTCCTAGAACTCTACTTTTCGTTAAAAAAGATCGACATTTCTAATCCTACCGGGACCACCCTAGATGCTCTCTTGGCTTAACAAGCTGACCATTTTTACATTAACAGAACTGCCTCTCCAAATGCTCCCAACACCATTTAGTCAGGACTTTGAAATAAATTTTTTTCTCTTGAAAGCTCTATTTGGAACTAGAAATGAATTTAAAGATAACATATAAGTCCACATCCGAGTTAAATTTTGTTTGTAAGGGAGAGAGAAGTCAAACTTTTTGAACTTTTAGACACCCCAAGAAAAGATGATTAATCAATTCCTCTTGATTTTTATAAAGCGGGCAAAGATTTTGCTTAATCTCACGCAATTTCCTCACAAGGGTAAGATTTTTGCTAAGCTTCAAGAAAAAAGAGTTTAATTTTAGGCAAAGTGTCCATTTTCCAAATTAACTTGAATAACTTATTCCCCAGGGGAGAAAATTCACCAATCTCATTAAAGGATTCTTTTTCAATAACCCTATATGTTGATTTTACATTAAAATCCCCTGATTTAGTAAATTTCCATTTCCATCTATCCTTTTTTTTTTTTATTAGGGAAATTTAGAACTTTCGAATTTCATTTTAGTCTTCCTCGGAGATAACGTCCCTAAGATTCTCAATTTTCCATTCCCTTATATTATTATGCCACAAATCCTTGATATTTAGAAACCTAAGTTGATCCTGGATTGGAATCAAGGAGCATAAGAAGTGATCATTGTTACTTGGAATCCAAGGAGTATTCTAGATTTTAAAGTTTTCCCTTCCAATACACAAAAAACAACCTTTCTTATGTGTCATATGTTCTTGAAAATCCCTCTCCATCCCCAAGAGGCTGAATTAGGACATTTAATCTCCCAAATAGATGAAGATGGAAAATCAAGTGACAAGGTCTAGACCATAAGCTAGAAGGTCTAGCAAGTAATCACCAAATCTACTTCATTAAAAGTGCTGAAACTGTGATTTTGGCCTACACAAAAGATCCCATTTCGCGAAATACGTTTTCCTCTCCCCATTTGAACCTCGTTCCCACCAAAAATCTCTATTTTGATCATCAAAAAATTTACCAACTGATTTGGAAATTTGAATGAATAAATTGGAATGCTTGTATTGACAAATTTAAGGAGGACATTTCGTCCTGCCTGTGATAACAATCTTGATTCCCACCCTTCAATGTTTTGCTGACTTTTCCCCATCACACTTAATATATAGATTTTTTTCCTTCCAAAATTAATATAAGTGCCCAGATACTTTCCCAAATCACAAATTTTTGAATGTTTAACCTTCTTCCCATTAATTTCTTTTTGTGGAGTATTAGTACTGAATGGACAAGCTAATTTTTCGAAATTAATTAGTAGCGCTGTCTATCTCTTCAAGATCTCCAAAATTGTTTTGATAGTATGAAAGCTTTCAAAATCATACTTACAAATAATTAAACTATCATCTAGAAAAAAGAGATGATTGATATTAGGACTTTTCTTATTGAGAACAATGCCCTTCAATCTTCCTTGCTTAACAAGTTGGTCAAGAAGGCTTGATAAGGCTTCCATAACAATGATGAAGATCAAGGATGATAAAGGTCCCTTGTCTAATTCCCCATTGAGGGCAAAATGATTCATAAATTTTTCCATTCACTAGAAGAGAAAATATCATAGTTAAAATACATTGAAGGATCCATTTAATCCAATACCACACTGTTGGAGTGTCAAGACTTGAAAAAAAATCCAGACCGTCCATTTCTTTTTAGATCCAGCGGCTGTTTTATGTTTACTTATTTAGTGGAGGGGCAGTGATGTAATTCCACATATAATGTATTGTAAATAATAAAAAACACAACAGGGGGTGCGGGTTCTTCAACACTTCAGTTTTCAGCTTCTTGGAGAAAAGAAAAGGGCAGTGCAGAGCAGTTCTTCTCTTGATCCGCAGCCTTTCACCTACGCAAGAGAACACCAGCAAATCTATCTTTTATTTTGCAGCAGAGGGTTTTCTTCAGCAGGTGAGTCTTCTTCTTCACCCTAGCACAGGAGTTTTCCCAATCGAGAGAGCACCTGCAGAACCGAGAGCCTTCAACAGCCGCGCAGGAGAGTGAAGGGCGCATGGGAGGAGGAGTCGGCAGGAGGAGGTGCGGCGCTGGGTATCTCCAACCTCTAGCGGAGGTTCACGCACTGGTAAGGGAAGGTAAAGACACATATTTAGTTTCTTGGGGAGGGTTTCTTTTAGGGAAATCAGGGAGGAATATAGGGAGAAACCTAGGGTTCTTTGCAGGTGTAAAGGGGGGATTTCTTGGATTA
The DNA here is from genome assembly GCF_029873635.1 of Malania oleifera. Classification (NCBI taxonomy): domain Eukaryota; kingdom Viridiplantae; phylum Streptophyta; class Magnoliopsida; order Santalales; family Ximeniaceae; genus Malania; species Malania oleifera. Next base: position 57,046,162 of record NC_080420.1, on the reverse strand, counting down.
TTCTTGGGCTGATTTTCAGAGGAGATCGATAAGACAAGAAAAGGTAAATCTGTGTGTACTTGTATTTATTTCCACTAATTTAATATAGTGTCTCTGGAGGTGAGCTTCTGTTGTGGATGTAGGCCAATTTTTGGGCGAACCATATAAATGTGTTCTTGTGGATTGTGATGATTGGCATGTTTATGTTTTGCTGAATATTATTTGGTGAACATATATTTTTCTTAATTAGGCTTAACACACACACGCGTCAAAATAAATAGGTTTAAGTTTAGGTGTGATTGTGATTGATGCTTGGACAAAATCAGTTATTGTGGTTTGTTTGGAATTAATTAAAATCTGAAAATATAATTAGCAATCAACTGAATTACACACAACAAGTGGTATCAGAGCCTAGCTATGTGATGGGGATTGCTAGGTTTGAAATAGAAAAATTTACCGAGAAAAATGACTTTGGTTTATGAAGGATTAAGATGCGTGCCATCTTGGTACAGCCGGGGCTTGAGGAGGCTCTTCTTGGAGAAAAGAAATGGGCTTCCATTTCACAAGAGGGGAAACCAAGTTTTCTCTCCACCGATAAAGTGAAGCCCGAAATCCTTCAAAAGGCACATAGTGCCATTATCTTGTCCCTAGGAGACAAAGTGCTTAGGGAAGTTGCCAATGAGGATACGACAATTGGAGTTTGGTCAAAAACTAGAAAGTTTGTACATGACAAAATCCCTAGAAAATAGACTCCATAAGAAGACTAGATTCTACACCTTTAAAATGACCCCTGGAACATCAATTGATGAACATTTAGATGAATTTAATAAAATTCTTTTAGATCTTGCTAATATTGATATTAGTATAGATGAAGAAGACTAGGCAATTCTTTTATTGAGTTCTCTTGACTCCGCATATGAAAATATTAAAGAAACTATGATGTATGGGAGAGAGAGGCTGACTTTAGAAGATGTGCAAGCCGTTTTGCACTCTAGGGAATTGTACACTAAGTTTGAGTCTTAGTCAGGGTCAGGGGAAGGGTTAAATGTGAGAGGTAGGTCTAAAAAGAGGAACAAGAAAGGAAAAGACAAGAGGTCTAGATCAAAGTTTAAGAGCAAGGCACTAAAGTGTTTTGCATGTCACAAGGAAGGACATTTTAGGAGGGACTGCCCTGAGAGGAAAAATGGTGCAAATGCCACCACCTCTGAATCAAAGGGTAAGGCATCTGTAGTTTTAGATGGGTATGATAGTGCAGAAGTGTTGAATGTCTCTGATAGAGATTTGGGAAAAGAATGGATATTAGATTTAGGATGTTCCTTCCATATGTGTCCATTGAAAAACTGGTTTGAGTCCTTTACATGCTTAGAAGGAGGTCATATTATTCTAGGAAACAATAAGTCATGTAAAATACAGGGTATTGGGACTGTGAGACTTCTAATGCATGATGGGATGGAAAGAATGCTAAGAGATGTGAGGTACATACCTAAGCTGAAGAGAAACTTGTTTTCTCTAGGTAGCTTAGATAAGACAGGGTACACATCTAAGTTTGAAGGAGGTAGCCTAAGAGTATGTAGAGGTTCACTGGTAGTGATGAAAGGGGTGCTAAAGAATGAGTTTTACACCTTAGTAGGAAAGACAGTGATTGGTGAGGCTTCACCTATCAATCACAGGGTAGAAAATTAGGTTTCCTTGTGGCATAGGAGGCTAGGACATGTTAGCCAACAAGGCCTAAAGGAGCTGGAGAAACGAGGGCTCCTTGGAGATAGGAAACTTGAGGAATTGTCATTCTGTGAGGAGTGTGTCTTGGGTAAGTCTACGAGGGTTAATTTTAAGAAGTCCACTCACACCACAAAACAGACTCTTGATTACATACATTCAGACTTGTGGGGGCTACTACGGTTAGTTCTCATGGTGGTTCTAGGTATTTTTTGTCAATTATAGATGACTTTTCTAGGAAAGTATGGGTTTATATTCTAAAACATAAAAGTGATACTTTCAAAAAGTTTAAAGAATGAAAAACCTTAGTTGAAAATCAAGTTGGTAGAAAAGTTAAAACACCGAGAACAGACAATGGATTAGAATACTTGTCAAATGAATTTTCTAAATTTTGTAAAGCTGAGGGCATAGCTAGACATAAGACTATTAGGGATACTCCCCAATAGAATGGATTAGCTGAAAAGATGAATAGGACTATTTTGGAAAGGGTAAGATGCATGTTAGCCACTTCAGGTCTGCCCAAGACCTTTTGGGAAGAAGCGGTGACCACTGCTGTATACCTTATTAATAGGTGTCCTTCCACAGCTTTAAATTATAAAACCCCTCAAGAAATTTGGTTGGGTAAGCCTGTTGATTATCAAGGTTTAAAAGTTTTGGGGTGCGTAGCCTATGCCCACATTAGAACTGATAAATTAGAGCCTAGGGCTATTAAATGCATTTTTGTGGGATACCTAGAGGGGGTTAAAGGCTATAAGCTCTGGATTATAGAACCTGGAAAACAAAAATGTATTATTAGCAAGGATGTAGTTTTTAATGAAATTATAATGGGGGAAAAACCAGAAAATTCAGATGAAAGTGTTAGGCACTCTGATACTAGTGACCTGCAACCCTCCACTTCTCATAGCCATTTAGAAACAGATGCTGTAGATTTTAAGGAGCAAAACTCAGAAATAGAAACCTATGAATTAAGTAAAACTTACCTTCTAGAACGGGATAGGGAGAGGAGGGTTATAAGACCTCCTCAAAGGTATGGGGAAGCTGATATGTTAGCTTTTGCTCTTTTTGTTGCTAAAACAGAAATTGAGGTGGAGCCTAGGACTTTTAGAGAGGCCATGGATAGTAAAGAGGCTGAAAAATGGATCTTGCAATGCAAGAAGAAATGAAGTCTCTAAAAAAGAATGAGACATGGGTGATGGTACCTAGACCGGAAAAACAGAAACTCATAGGATCCAAGTGGATCTTTAAGGGGAAAGCGGGAATCCCTGGAGTTGAACCACCTAGGTATAAAGCTAGGTTAGTGGCTAAGGGATTTACACAAAGGGAAGGGGTAGACTATAATGAAATATTTTCCCCTGTTGTGAGGCATGGTTCAATTAGAATTCTATTATCTTTTGTTGCTGTACATGACTTGCATTTGGAACAACTTGATGTTAAAACTGTTATCTTGCATGGTACTTTAGAAGAAACAATTTATATGCAACCTCCCAAGGGCTTTGATATGGAAATGAATAAAAATCATGTATGTTTATTAAAGAAATCTTTATATGGGTTGAAACAATCACCTAGACAATGGTATAAACGATTTGATTCTTACATGATTCAAAATGATTTCTGTAGAAGCAATTATGATGGTTGTGTTTATTTTAAATCATGTGATAAATGTCATATGTATTTGCTATTATATGTTGATGACATGTTGGTTGCTTGTGGAGACATGGATATGTTAAATCAAGTTAAGTTCATGCTTAAATCTGAATTTGAAATGAAAGACTTAGGACCTGTTAAAAGAATACTTGGTATGGAAATAATTAGAGAAAGGAATAAAAAGCTTCTCTACTTGTCAAAAGTCTTATATTTTAAAGGTATTAAAAAGATTTGGAATGAGTCATATTAAATCTACTTCTATTCCTGTTGCACAGCATGTTAAATTGTCTAGAAAACAGTGTCCTAAAACTGAAGATGAGTCACTGTTTATGAATTAAATACCTTATGCTAGTATGGTTGGTAGTGTAATGTATGCTATGGTATGTTCTAGACTTGATCTATCTTATGCTGTAAGTCAAGTGAGTAAATTTATGAGCAAACCTGGAAAACCACATTGGCATGTTTTGAAACAAAATTTTCAATTCTTGTCTGAAACAAAACAACAAGGATTAATATTTGGTAAAAAGGATATGCATTGTGAAATATGATTAAAAGGATATGTAGATTCTGACTATGCTGGAAGTTTAGATACTAGGAAGTCTTTGTTTGGTATGGCCTTTTCTTTTTTAGTTAGTGCTATTAGTTGGACTTCAGATATGATGACTAAAGTAGTACCTAAATCCAAGTTTGAACATTGTTCGAACTTGGTTAACCTTGGAAGCTGTTAGTATTTTGTTTTACAAGAACTGCCATAAGAGATGCTAAGGAGGTGCAAGGGTTACAAGCTTGCCAAGGTGGAGAATTGTTGGAGTGTCAAGACTTGAAAAAAAATCCAGATCGTCCATTTCATTTTAGTTAGTGGAGGGGCAGTGATGTAATTCCACATATAATGTATTGTAAATAATAAAAAACACAGCAAGGGGCGGGGGTTCTTCAACACTTCAGTTTTCAGCTTCTTGGAGAAAAGGAAAGGGCAGTGCAAAGCAGTTCTTCTCTTGAGCCGCATCCCTTCACCTGCGCAAGAGAACACCAGCAGATCCATCTTCTGTTTTGCAGCCGAGGGTTTTCTTTAGCAGGTGAGTCTTCTTCTTCACCCGAGCACATGAGTCTTCCCAGCCGAGAGAGCACCTGCAGAACCAAAAGCCTTCAGCAGCCGTGCGGGAGAGTGAAGGGCGCACGGGAGAAGGAGCCAGCAGGAGGAGGTGCGGCGCTGGGTATCTCCAACCTCCAGTGAAGGTTCACGCATTGTTAAGGGAAGGTAAAGACACAAATTTAGTTTCTAGGGGAGGGTTTCTTTTAGAGAAATTAGGGAGGAATATAGGGAGAAACCTAGGGTTCTTTGTAGGTGTGAAGGGGGGATTTCTTGGATTATTCTTGGGCTAATTTCCAGAGGAGATCGGTAAGCCAAGTAAGGGTAAATCTGTGTGTACTTGTATTTATTTCCACCGATTTAATATAGTGTCTCTGGAGGTGAGTTTCTACCGTGGATGTAAGCCAATTTTTAGGCCGAAGCACGTAAATGTGTTCTTGTGGATTGTGATTGTGTGATTGGCATGTTTATGTTTTGCTGAATATTATTTGGTGAACATATATTTTTCTTGATCAGGCTTAGCACACACACACGTCAAAATAAACAGATTTAAGTTTAGGTGTGATTGTGGTTGATGCTTGGACAAAATCAGATTGTTATTGTGGTTTGTTTGGAATTAATTAAAATCTAAAAATAAAATTAACAATCAGCTGAATTACACACAACACACACAAATTCCACGTTTTCCATTATTTATTTAAGACATTCCATTCCAAGCGGTCATATGCTTTACTTATATCAAGTTTAATTTCTGCCCATTTCTATTTTTATTTTCGTTTCCTCTTTAAGAAATTAGTTATCTCTTGGGAATTCTAGGGTTTATTTTATTTTATTTTATTTTTCTTATTTAGATTAAAAATTTCCCAAAACAAAAATTTTGAAAAAAAATTAGAAAATGTAGATAATTTCTTATGTTCATAAATTGTTGCTTTGAATAAGAATTTGACTTTATTTGCATGTCTTGAGATTTTCATTTAATAATGGGGTTTAGGTAAATAGTTGTTTCCATATTTTTCCATTATTGCAGTTCCACAATTTGACTAGGATAGCATTTGAGTCTGGTTTGCTTATTTTCATTATTGCAGTTTCCATGTTTCTTTTAGGTAGTGGTTAAATCTCAATCTTGGTATTCTTATTGCACCTTCCTTGTTTAGTATCATTTTTTCTCAACAAAAAATGCATTAAAATACTTTGAATCAATCCAATGATAGATCCTTAAATGAGTGCACTAGCACTCTCTTAGGGTTTCTTGAGGTGAGAGAATCCTTGCATCTTTGATAGAATTACCATAAGAATGATAAGATGACTCAATATTTAATGGAATGGTAATGAATTCATGAAAATGAAAATTGATTTGGTTTGGTGATTAGACATGACTTAGTAGGCACTGTTCATGGAAATAATGCATTAGTGTTGACCTTATGGGTCATACCTGATTTTGATAATGACAAATACTTAGGTATTTAATGTTTGTTGAGTTGATGTACAGGTTTACATTGACTATATCATATGCTGGTACTCGGAGACCCGAAGGAAAATAAAGACCCTATATGCTTTTAAGTGTTGTAATTTTTATTCATTTGGGTCTGTAGTAAGCATTTATTCAAAGGTCTGTAATAATCATTGCATAGCATGCATATAGGGATAAGTAAGCTCTGAATAACCTTAGAAAGGCCCTTAGGTCCCTACACGTTAATAGCACATTAAACCAAGACCTTAGCCCAAAAACCATGAGGTCTCGGGCGACCCAACTTGGCAAAGCTTATTTGCCTCGGTCGAATGAACCGTGGAAAGTCAACACTTTGACCTGACTTAGGGTGATCGAACTGGAATGAGTGTATCTTCCTTGGTCGACCAAACTCGTTTATGACTTTTCCCCAACAGTTCAGGTGCCCTAACCTTCACGTATAAAATACCCTCGGGCAACCGAAGGTTATTGATCGGATTACCAAAATTATATAGAGGCGACCAAACCTCGAGCGATTGGAAAATCGCCTGGTTCAGCCAACCGAACTTTGACTCGGGCATCCAAACTTTGAAAAAAAACTTTTTTCATTGAGTTTGTTCGGGCGACTGAACCTCAGGTCAGCCACCTGAAACTCACGAGATTACAAATAATTACCGCAGGTAATTAGGGGTAAAAAGGGGGTTATTTCTTTAAAATCATTTAAATCAATTTTTAAAATTCCCTTTGAGTCCCCAATGGTCATAATTTGTCCATTCTCTATATTTATTCTTTCATTTTTCAAAATTAGTGGGGTATTAGCATTGTGATTAGGGCAAAAACTCTCTAAATTTTTCCAATCCTATTTTGCTCATACTACTCCCAAATACTCTCCTACTTCATATTCCTTGATCATTCAAGCCTAGAGAGAGTGTTTAAATTATTTGTGCTCCATTTGAAATGGCCATAAACTCTCATTGTATTATTTGTTGGATGATTTTGATATTGAGAATTAAGCATAGATTTTCCCAGTGATTTAATCAAAAAAATCTTATGTGGGGAAAACTTAGTGGCTTGTGGGTATTTGCATTGATATTGCAAGATTATTTAGCCCATTATTTTTTGTGCAAAATCATTTTTACAAGCTAGGATTCAAACATCTCTTGTGCCTAGTAAATTAAGAAAATATTTTTGAGGCTGTTTGAATAACCATGCTAGCATCTTTGAAACCCTAGGTTGATATTAAGATATTCCATATTGTGTTTCAAAGATAAACTAGTTTACACACTCAAATGCTTGCTTGAGAATAATCATTAGACTGAGTGTTGATTGCACACATTTACATCACTGAGCTTACAATTCCTATATTGTATTGGTGTGCATTGATTATCTTGTGCGTAGTGGTACATAGTCTACTTAGTTAAGAAACATTTATTTGTACTCCAAATTATATTGATTGTTGTATTCTAGGCGTGGGCCTGAAGAGGGAGACTAGCCCTTTGGAATAGTCCCAAATTGACTTAGGCCCAGTTAGGAAAGTTAGGTGCACCATCCTACTAAAGTGCGGTTGTAGGTTGAGGTCAACCCCGTTAATTGACCTGGATGTAACGGGTGCTGCTCCACCCGTTAAGTGAGCATTAGTTGAATCCTCGAGCTTGCAAGTTAGAGGCGAGGACGTATGCAGTATTGGCCGAACCTCGATAACAGATCGTGTGTGCATTTTATTTTTCCGTGATTTAATTTACGCACGTTTTATTTATTTGCACATTTGGAACTGTATAGACAGACCCTAGGTTGTGGATATACTGCTGCTAGTTAGTTCAACCTAGGAAGAAAGTTTAAAATACCAAATTCACCCCCTTATTGGAAATACACCAAAGTCAACAATTAGGGATGTTACTACTTTCCCCTCACATACTCATACTCTTGAACTCAACTATGGAATGCAAACCAAACCCTACTAGTTTTTGTGACCTAGATTGTACTCAAGGTTCCATAAATTGGTAGTCAATTAGGTGAATTAATCACACCCGGGTAAATAAATAGGTGTTGACCCAATGGGTTATATCCCGGTTTTGATAATGACAAATACCGGTAATTAATGGCTATCAAGTTTGTGTGTAGATCTATATTCGCAGATACTTTGATGGCAGATGAAGAAGAGCATGAAGACCCTAAAGATCATTATTTTTTGTAATTCATTATAATTCAATTTGGATCTGTAATAGTAATTAGGGAAAATGGTCTGTAATAATCAATGCTTTACCTGCATGATAGGGTAGATAAGCTCAAATGACTATAGGAAAACTAAATGACTGTAGGGCACCCTTTGGCCGACCTTCGATCGACTGACGCCGTATTTTTTCAGTGTCTTAAAAGAAAACCTAGAATGACCCTAGGATTCACATGCATGCATAAACATATATTCTTATATGAATAGGGTGAATGTATAAGGGAGTTGGAACCGAAATGCATTAAAAATGCATGTTTGGTCGATCGGACTTTCACAGTGTAAATCATTCAGTCGACCGAACCAGTCAAGCAGTCAACATTTTGACCATAGCTCAGTCGACCATACTGTACCAAGTTTATATGACTTGGTCAACTGAACTCCCACCGAGTCAACGTTTGACTCCTTGGTTGACCGACCAAATTTAAATAGGCAACACACTGGTTGACTAAACCCCCACGTGGGAGAATCCAATGCCCTGGTCGACCGAACTTCATAGTTCAAAATCACTTGGTTGACCGAATCACGCTGAAATGGAAAATCGCCCTTGGGACACTAAGTCCAGTTGACCGAACTTGGTCAGTTGGTCAACCGAACCTCACGTTCGGTCAACCAATGCTCTCGGGTTGGACATTATTATTTTTTACAATGGTTAAAGTTTTAAACATGGTTAATTTTTCTAATGTGTTTTAAAATAATGCTAATAATACCATGTGTGTCCTGCACGACTATAATTATGGGGTAGTCTATATATACCCCCTTATTTGAAAAGATTAGCACCCAAATTAGCAATCTTAATTAGGAAAAAATCCTCTAAAATTCAAAAATCTCCTATACTCATTTTTAAGCCTCCTACACTCATTCTTACCAACTTTTATTGCTCAAATCTCTTTATAAGTGTGATTGAGCGTTCTTCTCATTAGGCTTAAGCTCTCTCTTGTTCTTATCGATTGAGATTATTTTATTAGAGAGTTAAGCTTGAAGTTTCCCTAGGAGACTTTGTTAATAAGTCTTCCCTAGGAATACTTCATTGAGCCTTTGAGTTTTGCATTATCATTGCAATACTCAAGGAGTTCACATTGGATTTTGATTGCTAAAATATTTTACAAATCATTTTCAAAACATTTTGAGTGCTAGAAGATCTTTGTTGTTATACCTTTTGATTGACATTGTCATATTAATACAAAGATCAAATAAATATTTTACAAACCATTGTTGAATATCTCTTGTGGATTATTTTGATAGAAACTTTTGTTGAGATATTTGAAGTATACTTGTGATCTTTGCTAGTGCATTGTGATTGAGAATATTATTTTGACACAAAGATCCTATCACTTACACTCTTACGTACTGATTGCATTATTGGCATTAATTTTGAGAGTAAACACTAAGGCTACACTGAGTTTATCATATCTTATCAGTTGGTAGTGTGTTGATTATATTGGTACATATCAGCTAGTGTAAGAAGCATTTCCTTGTACGCAAAAATTGTATTTCAAATTTTTTGTATTCCAGGCACGGGCCTCAAGAGGGAGATTAGCCCTGTTGAATAGTCTCAGATTGGCTTAGACCCTGTTAGGAAAGCTAGGTGTGCCATCTTGGTAAGACGTATTAGTTGAGCTCAGCCTCTTTAATTGACCTAATTATAACCAGTGCTGCTCCACCGTTAAGTGAGCATTAGTGGAATCCTCGAGCTTGCGAGCTAGAGGCGGGCACGTTGGCATAGTTGGCCGAACCCCGATAAAATATCGTGTGTGCACTTTATTTTATCGCAATTTATTTATTGTATGTGCATGTTATTCTTCAATTGTTGGCGAATGCTGTGCATGATTTAAATTTCCGCATGTTATATTTATTTGCGTATGTGGAATTGTATAGAAAGACCCTAAGTTGTGAAAAACTGCTAACATCTGGTTTAACATAGAAATAAGTTTTAAAATTCCAATTCACCCTCCCCCCTCTTGGGAATACACCAAAGCTAACAATAGGTTAGTAGCGATTTTATTGAATTTAAAGGAATAAGAACCCTTATTTCCATGTATGCATGTCTCACCATTCCCATGGGCATCGGATCCTAGGTATACATATTTTGATGGCTTGATGATTCCACTAGGAACATGGGAGACTTAGCCAAAACAACCATGTATGATCACCAATTTGAGTTAATTGTCCTTGTTATCACTATATAGGATTAAGTTAATATAGTAGTAGGTTGGGAGTACTTGATTTGCACAAGCATGTGCCTTCTACTTGAGCTTTTCCTTGTAGAACTATTTAGGGAAAAGTAGTGATACCTTTGTGAGGTAAGAGTCTTCGGATAGGTGTATAAAACAACCCCTCACATTTGAACCTTCTCCAATCATAACTTATAACAAGTGAGGGTTTGGTACTTGACTAGCTCAAGTTTGGCTGACAACAAAGGCAATTTGGGAACCTTCTTGTCTTTAGGGCATAGAGCTAAGCTTGTATGCAAAATCCATGACCTTGTTTCTTGGGATAAAGCCTTAAGAGATGACTCCCAAAATAGAAGCCTTACAGATTATAGGGTAGAAACCTTTCCGTTTTAATGTTATGTTGAATTAAGTATTTTTTATGATTTATCTCTTGATTTTGCTTCATCATTTTCCTTGAAACTATTTGATTTAGGATCTTAAATCAATCTTCACAACAAAAAAACTAGTTTTTAGTAATGAAAGTATTAGAGACGCTTTCAATTTCCTCACTAAAAGTGCAGTATTAGTGATGGTTTTCAAAACCGTTACTAATACTTACATTATTAGTCATGGTTTTTTAAACTATCACTAATAATATTATTTTAGTGATGAAATTGAAAGCATCACTAATACTTTCATCACTAAAAACCATTTTTCCCACTTAAACTATCGCCGAAAAATATCAGCGATGCTTTTTTGGGTATTAGTGGCGATCCGAAGTGTCACTAATAGTCATTTTTTAGTGACAGTTCTAAACCATCACTAATAATGCATTTGTTTACGGGGAAAAAGATTAGGAATATTAGTGATAGTCCTCATAAATCATCACTAATAGTCTTGTATTAGTGATGGTTTTTAGAACTATCACTAATAATGCATTTGTTGACGAAGAAAAATGTCAAGAATATTAGTGCCGGTTCTCAAAAATCGTCACTAATAGTCTTATATTAGTGACGTTTTTTAGAACCGCTACTAATTGTCTTTTATTAGTGATGGTTTAGAAAACTTGTCACTAATAGTTTGTTATTAGTCATGGTTTAGAAAACTCGCCACTAAGTCTTATATTAGTGACGGTTTTTAGAACCATCACTAATAATGCATTTTTTGGCAAGGAAAAAGGTCAAAATATTAGTGATGGTGAAAAAGGGTTTCACAAATCATTTCCCCAGTTTTCCAATTAATGCAAATTTTCCAGTTATTTTCCTAAATCTTACAAATTAATACAAATTTTCAATTTTTGGAAAGAAATCATTCAAATGTGATTGGATATTCTGGCATATTCCCTTTTGTATTTTCTTGTATTCCGCGGTATTTCTTGAATGTATTTCTTATAAATTAACGAAATAAATATGCGGAATTGACTTTTCAATAATTATTTTTAGGAAAATTGGTTGCAAAAAAGGGGTGGACTTAATTCCAGGAAATAAAAAGACTCAATTTTAAACGGACTCAATTTTAAAACAAAAGGACTCCATTTAAAAAGAAGTCAATGAAAAGGATTCAATAAGAAGGATTGTGAAAATAAAAAATGTAAAATAAAAGGACTCAATTGAAAGCCTGTGAAATGAAATGACTCAATTTAAGGACTCAATAACAAAAGGACTCAATTGGATTTTTTTTTTCAAGAAAAGGACCTTCAAATTTACGAAATACAAAATTGACCACTCTTTATGTAAATTATCATGTTGTTATGAAGGGTCCCATCATCGAGAGGAAAAGAGAGGCCTGGTTAAAATTGGGGCGTTTACAACTACCTCTCTTTATAGGCTTTGTTGTTTCAAGGTAACAGTAGGAATTTTTCTCTGTTATCTTTAGTAACAAGTCTATAAAAATAAAAGACACCTATTTTAGATGGGTCACAAAACTACCTCATGCTTTGAGATCAACTAGGTATTGCTTGTTGTTGATAGTTAGGGATATGAATGAGTAACTAAGGCAACATAGCAATGTTAGCACACTTCTCTAGGAGGTTAGTGGTTAGTGAAATTTTATGAGAAGTTAGTAGTTAGTAAACTTTTCTAGGGTGTTAGTACATAGTGAACTTTTTTGAGACGTTAGTAGTTAGTAAACTTTTCTCGGGTGTTAGTGGTTAGTGAACTTTTTTGGGGTGTTAGTAGTTGTGAACTTTTTTGGAATGTCAGTGGTTAGTGAACTTTTTTAGGATGTTGGTGGTTAATGGACTTTTCTGGGATGTTAGTGATCTTTTCTATGATGTTAGTGGTTAGTGAACTTATCTGGAATGTTAGTGAACTTTTCTAAGATGTTAGTGGTTAGTAAACTTTTTTGGGATGTTAGTATTTATTGATTGAAAGATGACTACTTGGGTATTTGACCTAAGAGTCCAAGCATTCTCTTGGTGGAAGATGACTACTCAAGTATTTGACTAGAGAGTTGGAGCATTTTCCTGGTGGAAGATGACTACTCGAGTACTTAACCTGAGAGCCAGAGCATTTTTTATTTGGAAGATGACTACTCGGATGAACGAGAGAGTCAAAATGACTTGAGAGTGATATTTTGAATTTTGGAAGCATAATGTTCTGATATTCAAAATTATTTTTCTTGATTTTTTTAAAAGGGACCATTTCGAAAACGGTTGACTTGGATGAGATCATTTTGAAAATGATCAACTTGGATGGAACCGTTTCGAAAATGGTCAACTTGGATGGAACCATTTCGAAAATGGTCGACTTGGATGGGATTATTTCGAAAATGGTCAACTTGAATGGGACCATTCCGAAAATGGTCAACTTGGATGGGACCATTCCAAAAATGGTCAACTTGGATGATACCATTCTGAAAACGGTCAACTTGGAGGAGACCATTTTGAAAATGGTCAACTTGGATTGGACCTTTCCGAAAATGGTCAATTTGGATGGGACTATAATGCCCCAAAAATAATTATTACATGAGGATGTAGTGATTTTTTTAAAAAAATTAGGTAATTAATTAAATATTATTAAATTGAATTGATTAAAAGATATATATATATATATATATATATATATATAGACACACACACACACACACACACATATAAGGATAAAAGGAAAAAGGAAAAATATAATATAATATAATTATATACATAAAGATAAATATAATATATATATATATATATGTAAAGTAACTGAAGATTAAACCTTCAAAACATTTCCAGAAGGTTGATTTGAACCTTCAATGTGTTTCTCTCTCTCAGAGTTCACGCTCCCCCCCCCCTCTCTCTGTAATTCTCACATCTCTTTCTCAGCATCTCTTTTCTCTTCTCCTCTCTCACTCTCCTTAATTTTTCGGCCAATATTCGGCCGATCAAAAATTAGAAAGTGCCACTAGACTCCATTCTTCGCCACCGACATTTCTACCAAAGGGGATTTGTCATAGGAGCGACGTAGGCATATCCCTTGGGGTAAGGTAAATTCTCACTTTTACCTCAATTTTTCTTAAATTCTAAGTCAAATGGATGATCGGACACCACCATGAGAATTTAGGGATGATTCTCTATAAGTCTAGGGGAGCAAATTTCTCATGGGGTCATCGTAGGAATAGCCCCAAAATTAGGATAAGGGGGTTATTTAGAGATTAATTTTTATTTAATTATTGTAGATTTGGAAATGTTAAAATATTGGGCATTTTGGGGTTGAATTGAGTAAGTAGGGTTTTTGGAATACAGGGTTCGGGTGAGCACTATGAGTATAATTTTGGGGTCCCTGCTGGCGTAATTTCTAGAAACCAGGTAAAGAGAATAAATTATTACAGTTATTTTGAGAACAACTAATTTAGTTAATATGTGAAAATAAGTATATTATATTTTTCCTGAAATTATTATGATATGAATATCAGATAAAGTTGTGTGGCATATGATTTATATTGAATTTTGGTGTTTTGGTTTTTAAAATACAAGAGGTGATGAAAAGTGAAAAATGTTAATGAGTATTTTTTGAGAACTACTAATATGTGAAACATTGATATGTTTATGGGGAAATGATTATGAAATGAAGATATATTTTATTGAGAAATGTTGAAACATGATATATGCTATTATGAGATGATGGAATGTGCATAGAAAATGATGAGAATATTTTTATTGAGACGAATTAAAATACATTGATATGAAAATTGTTTTATTGAGAAACATTAAAACGAGGAGATATATATATTGAAGAGTATTTTCTGAAAAATGAGGAAATATGCAGTATAAAAATGTTTTACTGGGAAATTTTGAATAATATATATATATATATATATATGTGTGTGTGTGTGTGTGTGTGTGTGTGTGTGTGTGTGTGTGTGTGTGTTATTGTGAAATGAATTTTGAAATATGAAAATTAAAAATGGGAATATTGCAATGTAAATTATGCAATATAAATATTGAAATGTGAACATGGCAAAGTGCGAAAGTTGTAATGGGATCATTAAATACTGGGAAATGTGATCATTGCAAAGTGCGAAAGTTGCAATGAGATCATTGAAATATGATTGATGAAATGCCAATACCGTATAATGATTGCGGGTATGTGGTAATGATAACCCTGATGGATGGTTATGGAAACCCAAATGATGGGTTGTGATATTGAGCACGGTATTGTTGCTAGAGGTGTTAGTGCAACCACACAGTCTCATGGAGAGTATGGTTTGGGCAGTCGGCTGAGCCGTTTAGTAGAGTTGTTGTGCCCCCTGAGTCTGGATCAGGGCTATAGGCTGGCCAGTCATACTACAGACGCATGGATGGATTTTCATTTTGATCTAACCGGGTGGGCCGACCACGGTTAGATCCAGCCTTTGGGCCGCACAACCTTGACCATAGGGGGAAGCATGGTGTGGAAAAGAGAACCTCGGGGTAGCCATGAGTTACAAACGTGATGTTGGTGTTGAATACCAAGGATACTCATGTGCTAGATAGTAAAATTGATAAATGGATATGTGTGAGTTAATAACATAAATAATTAAAGCGAAGTACTTGAGGTCTTACTGAGTAAGGTGAGTGCTGATAGGGAACTTGTATGGGTGGGTAATCTTTCCTATTCTCGGGAACTTCACTGGTCAATTTGGGTTGCATGTGAATGGTTTTGAAAATGGACTTAAAAGCTTATGAAAGCTTGTGTTTTATATCTATATGATTATGAGTGTATATCAGTTATTTACTCAGATAATATGATAATTTAAAAGAGTATATTATGACATGATGAAACTCATATTTCCACACACTGTAAATAATTTATTCCATCTTATTGAGATGTGTCTCACCCAAATATCTAAATATTTCAGGAAGTTGTGACAGAGCAAATGATAGAGCTCAGGGATAGTGGGGAGCTGGTACCCTGATATACAAGGTGAGTGCTTTGAACCAGGGATGTGTGTTTCCCTAAGATGTTTTGTTTTTAGGGAAATGTGTTAAACATATATGTAGATATGGAGAATTTAACACTATGGATAATTTTATTTTAGATGGTATGTATATTATGTCTTCCGCTGTTAGGTTAATATAAATAAAATTTATGTTTACCCTGTACCCAATGCGGGTTGGGTCATACGAGTGGTGTCAGAGTTGTTAACGTGGCTGATGTGATGTTTGATATTATGATTTAATTATTATTGATGATTTTATTTTTTTTTTAAAATGATATGAAAAATCGGGGCATCACAGGGACCATTAGAAAAATCATCACTAATAGTCTTATATTATTGACAGTTTTTAGAACCGTCACTAATAATGCATTTGTTGATGAGGAAAAATGTCAAGAATAGTAGTGATGATTTAGAAAAATAGTCACTAATAGTCTTATATTAGTGATGATTTTTAGAACCATTACTAATAATGCATTTGTTGACAGGAAATAAGGTCAAGAATATTAGTGATGGTTTTCATAAATCATCACTATTAGTATGTTATTAGTGATGGTTTTTAGAACCATCACTAATAATGCATTTTTTGATGGGAAAAAAGGTCAAGAATATTAGTGATGGTTCTTATAAAATGTCACTAATGTTCTTAAATTACTGACCGTCTTTAGAATTGTCACTAATAATGCATTTGTTGATGGGGAAAAATGTCAAGAATATTAGTGACGGTTCTCATAAACCATCATGAATACTCTAAAACATAAAACCCTAACCCTCACAATTTTCCCCCAAATTTTCTCAAATCCCTCCTTCTCCTCCCTCCTCCTCCTTGCACGCACCTGAGTCCTCCTGCCGCCACCACCGTCGTTCCTTCTTTTCATCGTCACCACTGTTGCCGCCATTGTTCCTTCCTCCCACCATCGCCACCGCTCGTTCCCTCCTCCCACCGCCGCTGCCACTTGTTCCTCCATCCCACCACTGCCTCTGCCACTCCCTACATGTTCTTTTCCTTCTTCTTAGTCTACAAATGGTTGTGTGGGTGTGTGTGTGCGCTCACGTGCACCTGCATGTGTGCATGTGTGTGTGTGTCTGAAATGATTGTGTGTGTGTATGTGTTGGTGTGTGTGTGTGAATTCACTAACATGTCATTTTTGTTTTATTGTATTTTGAAAATTTGTATTTCTATGATTAATTTTGCATAATTCCTATATATGCATATTTATTGTGAGTGATAATATGTGCTAGATGTAATGGACTGTTTGGATGTGTTAATTTAGTTTTTTCGAATTGAATTCATAAGATTGCATTAGACTAAATATAATTAATCGAATTGATTTTAATAATTAAGACTGAATATAATTAAATTGAATTGTTTGGATAAAATATTCATGCTTATCCACTAAGTTTGATGCATATTAAATTATGAATGGTTGAGACTAAGAGATTGGGAGTAATTTGAGATAGTTGTGGGCTATTCTCATTGTAGAATCTTGGATTAATAAATGTTTAGTTAATTATTTCATTAGTTAATAATAAAGATTACTTGCAAAACATTTTATTTGGCTTGCCTCCTAATTAAATTTATCTGTTGTTAGCTTTACCGTGATCGCAAAAGGGGGGGGGTGAATTGGTATTTTTAAAATTTAACCCCTAGGTATTCCTCCTAATATCAATATGTTCACAATCCTATGGTCAATCTAGTGCAAGTAATATACATATATCAGAAATTAAATAAAGCAGTTTAATTAATCACACAAGCACTTGAAAGTAGTAAAGAGAGGGTGACACACAGATATGTTATCGAGGTTCGGCCAACTGCCTACGTCCTCGCCTTGGCTAACCAGCACAAGGATTATCACAATAACTTGCTCACTTAAACAAGTGGAGCGGCACCTATACAAACCAAGTCATTTAACACAGGGCTGACCTCAACCTTCACACCAATCCTTACCGGGGTGGATTACCGCCCCCTCAGCCCACGCTTGGAATCACTCAGATTTACAATCAAATGGCACAATGAAATAGTTCTTTCACGTAAAGCAAATTTGTACCCAAGTAATGCGCTTAATCACAAACACATCAGTCACATGAATATAGTGTAAGCTCAGTGATGTGCTTTTTGTTTAATTAATACTCAACACAATATAGTCAATATGAAGCTCAAGAGTATTCAACACAATACAATTAGTGTGATGCTCAAGAATAATCAACACAGGCAATGACTTGGAATCTAAACAAAATATTTCAACAATACATCAATATTCCCAAGTATACTATGCAGAAAATCAAACTAGTTTCAAAAAGGTTTTCTTCAATAAAATGATTACAAAGCTAGTTTGGAAGGGTTGCTTGCTTGTTTGAAAAATCCTTGTGCACCAAAGTCAAAGCTATTAGATACATGCAATGAAGTGCAGATATCCTAAGTTTTATAGGTTTAGTCCCACACGAGATTTATAAATGAGAAATCTGTGGGATAAACCTAAACTATACTCCCAACAAAATAAATCTCAAGCACACACAAACAATGGGAGTAATAGCTTTGACCACCAAATAAACAAACACCAATGAAACTCTCACAATCTCAAATTTTATCAAAGGATGCAAGTTTGAGAGTTTAGGGCAAAAATTTGATTTTCAAGAGAGAGAGAATTTTGCTTATCATTTTGCTAATTTTTTTTTAATTATGCAAATGAAGGCCTATTTATAGGCTAGTAAAAATTTATAACCGTTCAGGACACAATGGAAATAATTAAGAAAGTCTCAAACAATTAAAATTCACTTAGCCCGTATAACTTAGTTTTACCACGGTTAAACTATTTTTAACCGGATGAAGTTCGGGTGGCTAAACCTGAGTTCGGTCACCCAACAAGACACAACTCAAAAAGATGTTCAAAGAAGTTTGATCGCCCATGTCTTCGTTCAGCAACCCGAATCAAAGTCAGTAGCAAAGCTACGTGACTTCGGGTGCCCGAACTCTTGAGTTTGGTTGCTTGAGTCAGTTTTTGAACTGAAATTCTCAGTTGCCTGAGTTGGTAAGATGTCCCTTTCGAGACGTTTGGGTGGCTGAGGAATATGTGAACATTTTTAGTTTGGTCGCCCTAATTCAGGTCAACATGTTGACCTCCATGGTTCGGTCGTCCGGCCCCTCTGAGTTTGTTTAGATATATTTCAATTTAAGCACCATTATTTCACACTCATATTTTATGCAATGTGTGTATGTGTGTGGGAGCCTAGGGTCTTACTATGGTCAAGTTGAGCTCACACTATATGTTGTGTGCATGATGTGCAGGTGATGAGCATACAAGTCATATCCTAGATTACTATTACAGACCTTATTACATATATGACTATATACTGCAATGTAAATTACAAGGCTTCATGGTCTTCTTGTTTCTTCAAGTGTCATCAAGGAAGTTTGATTTGAATTTGCGCAAATACTTGACAAACATCAAATATCAATATTTTTCATTATCAAAACCGGGTGTGACCTGTAAGGTCAATATTCTCCCCCTTTTTTATGATGACAAATAAAACTAACAAAAATATGGGTTAAGCCAAAGAAGGTTCCCCCTTTCAATATGCATTCTAAACAAATTATGTTACCCATTATTTTTGCCCCTTTTCCATCTCCCCCTTTTGGAAACAACAAAAAGGGCCAATTAAAGTAGACCAGGAAATGAGTAAATGTTACGAATATACAAGACAAGTTGGAAAGATTTATAAAAATTTCGGCAGAGTGCCGTTTGTAAATCGGACTTTCCAAAAAGAATCCTGTATAATTGTAACCAGTTTGAGGTTATATATCCTTGCAGTTTATCCACAACTACTCAAACAGTTCAGTATGGTCCAATCAAGTAAATAAAATATTAATATGAACATGGAGTGGACAAATTTTGCACTACAGATGAGAAACAATATAAGCATGCAATATAAACTATGCACATAATCAATAATTAACTTTCACAAAGTCTCAAGCAAGAAGATACGTCAATAATAGGATTAGTTGCTAAGACTTGAAAAAGTTCCTATGAGAGAGCTCCCCCTAAATTAATGCAAGTTATGAAACATTTAAGTTTTAGGAAGCTTCTCTACTATGCATTAAGTCTAATTCACGTCTAATTTGTAGGAACCTATCCTCGGGTAGTGGTTTAGTGAATATGTCAGCCCATTATTCATTAGAGCATACAAACTCAAGTGCAACAACTCCTTTTTGTACATGGTCACGAAGAAAATGATGTCTAATCTCAATGTGTTTAGTTCGTGAATGTGAAATAAGATTTTTAGAGATGTTGATTGCACTAGTATTATCACATTTAATCGATATTGTTTCATAGTGCAATCCAAAGTCCACAAGTCGTTGTTTTATATAAAGAGTTTGGGTACAACAACTTCCAACCGCAATATATTCAGCTTCGGCTGTGGATAAGGCAACTGAGTTTTGTTTCTTGGAGAACCAAGAAACAAGAGATTGTCCTAAGTAATGACAAGTGCCGCTAGTGCTCTTTCTATCAACCTTACTACCGGCAAAGTCAACATCAGTGTAACTAACAATCTCAAAGGTAGTATGCTTAGGGTACCACAATCCTAATTCAATAGTCCCAATTAGATACCTAAGGATTCGTTTAACAACTTTTAGATGAGATTCCTTAGGAGCAACACGAAACCTAGCACACATACATACACTAAACATAATATCATGCCTACTAGCAGTGAGATATAGGAGACTCCTAATCATGCCACGATACAGTTTTATGTCAACAGGGATTCCTTGCTCATCTTTATCAAGCTTAATGGAAGGGTTCATAGGTGTACCAAGAACTTTGCAATCTTCCATATTAAATTTCTTTAGCAAGTCCCTAATGTATTTAGATTCGAATATGAAAGTTCCATAATTAGCTTGCTTAATTTGTAGCCCTAAGAAGAAACTAAGTTCACCCATCATGCTCATTTCAAATTCGCTTTGCATGCATTTGGCGAACTCATTACACAACTCATCATTAGTTGCTCCAAAAATGATATCGTCCATATACATTTGAACAAGAAGCATATCATCATTTTTAGACTTGATGAATAGTGTAGTGTCAATTTTGCCATGGATAAACCCATTTTCTAGTAGAAAGCTACTAAGCCTCTCATACTAGGCTCTAGGAGCTTGTTTCAATCCATACAAGGCTTTAAATAACCGATAAACACGATCGGGATATTTATGATTTTCAAAATCGGGTGGTTGTTCTATATAAACCTCTTCATTAATATAGCCATTTAGAAAAGCGCTTTTAACATCCATTTGAAACAGTTTAAAATTTTTAAAAGTGGCAAAGGCAAGTAGTATACGAATGGCTTCTAACCTAGCAATAGGAGCATATGTTTCATCAAAGTCAATTCCTTCCTGTTGGTTATACCCTTGGGCAACTAGTCTAACTTTATTCCTAGTTTCTACCCCATTCTCATCTTTCTTGATTCTATATGCCCATTTAGTTCCAATGATGGTGTGCTCATTAGGCCTAGGAACTAAGGTCCACACTTTTCTTCTTTCAAATTGATTAAGCTCTTCTTGCATGGACATCACCCAAGACTCATCTTCTATAGCTTCTTTAATGTTTTTAAGTTATTCTTGGGATAAGAAAGCAGAATGATTCACTATATTTCTGAAGGAGGATCTTGTGGCTACTCCACGGGATGGTTCGCCTATGATTTGATCTATAGGATGATTTCTAATAAATTTCCAATCTCTAGGCAACTCTTGATTTCTATTTTCATCATCTTCAAGTGATTTTTCATTTGCTTTTTGATTTTCACTAGCTTTGTTTTCAATTGACATTTTCTCTAAGCATTTTCTAATATCAATATTATCCTCATCATCTTTATTAGAAAATGTATTAGACTCATCAAACACAACATGAATAGATTCAATAATAGTTCAAGTTCTTTTATTGAAAACCCTATATGCTTTGCTATTTAATGCATATCCTAGGAAAATACCTTCATCAGATTTGGAGTCAAACTTCTCTAGATGTTCATTATCTCTAAGCACAAAGCATTTACAACCAAACACATGAAAATAGGAAATATTAGGCTTATGGTTGTTCCATAATTCATAAGGGGTTTTATTAATTGATGGTCTAATCAATACCCTATTCATAACATAGCATGCAGTATTAATGGCCTCGACTCAAAAATATTTAGGTAAGTTATGCTCATTCAACATAGTTCTACCCATTTTTTGCAGTGACCTATTCTTTCTTTCTACTACACCATTTTGTTGAGGTGTCCTAGGTGCAGAGAAGTTATGTGATATGCCCTCTAAGTCACAATATTTTTCTATACTTTTATTTTTGAATTCCGTTCCTCTATCACTTCTTATGTGAGTGATTTTATATCCTTTTTTCATTCTGAATTCTCCTACAAAGTTTGCTAAATTGTTCACATGATTCATTTTTATGTGCAAGAAATAACACCCATGTGAATCTAGAAAAGTCATCCACAATTACAAAAGCATAAGATTTACCACCAAAAATTTGCACAGAATTAGGTCCAAATAGATTTAGGTGAAGCATTTCCAAAGGTCTAGTAGTAGATATGAATTTCTTTTTCTTAAAACTAAATTTTGTTTGCTTACCCATTTGACATGCATCACAGATTTTATCCTTCACAAAAGACATCTTAGGCAAGCCTTTAACTAATTCTTTTCTAACAAGTTTAGACAGTAAATCCATGCTAGCATGTCCTAAATGCCTATACCATAACCAACTAGCTTCATTTATAGCAGAAAAACATGTTACTTGTTGTGAAGCTAGATTATCAACAGAAGTAGTATAAACATTTTCATGTCTATCAACAGTAAAAAGCACTTTGTGATCTATTTTATTTTATATTATGCATTTGTCATTTTCAAAAGATACCTTATATCTTATGTCACATAGTTGACTTATGCTAAGTAGATTATGTTTCAGTTCATCAACCAACAAAACATTATCAATAGTAGGAGAGGAATCCTTACCAACCTTACCTACCTCGATGATGCGTCCTTTGGCATTGTCGCCGAATGTCACATAGCCTCCATCCTTGGGAATAATTGAACTTAATTTTCTCTTGTCGCCGGTCATGTGTCGTGAGCACCCACTATCTAAGTACCACCGGTCCTTGGAGGAGGATGATCTTAGGCATACCTACAAAATAAGCTAAGTGACTGATGCTAGTCCCCAAATTTTGTTGGGTTCACAAGGGTTAGTAGCAGGATCTCCCTTAACTACCCATACCTTCCTTATTCTAGCATGCTTATTCCTAAGTGGACAATCAAATTGAA
Source organism: Malania oleifera (assembly GCF_029873635.1). NCBI lineage: Eukaryota > Viridiplantae > Streptophyta > Magnoliopsida > Santalales > Ximeniaceae > Malania > Malania oleifera. The sequence goes on along the minus strand of NC_080420.1, from coordinate 57,023,206 downwards.
TGTGTCTGATCTGTTTACATTTAAAACATTTCAATCTACACTTAGGTTCTTTAGGAGGAATATGAGATTTTGACTCACGTGTAAAATGTCCTAAGTAAAAATTAGGTCGTCTAACATTTTCAATACCATTAAAACCAAGACCCTCTTTACTTAAGGAATTTCTTTAGGCACCAAGTAATTTTTCAAAATTTTCTTTGCCCTTTGTGAATTTAAAAATAATTTTGGAGCTATCCTCCAATTTCCTCTCAAGCTCAACAATAGTAGTATCATTTTCTTTTAAAATAGAGGCATGAGAGGTTTTTGCCATATTAAACAATTTTGACCAATTTTCATATTTCTTTTTCAAATCATTATTCTCTTTGGTCATTTTGCCTAACAATTTTGAAATACGAATATATTCAAACTGTAATTCTCTAAATGTAGGCATACTGTCAAAATCACAATCATCAGATGAATAATAAGAAGATGATGAACTAGAAGACAATACCTCATCCTCTTGTGCCATCAAGCACAGATTAGCGACTTCCGTGTCACTATGATCTGAATCCAAGTCACTGCTACTAAATTGGTCCCATAAAGTCCCAGCCTTCATGGCTTTCTTCTTTTTCTTAGCCTCCTTTTTTAGTAGTGGGCAGTCGGGTTTGATATGTCCCACCTTATTGCAGTAATAGCATGTATGAGCATTTGATTTTTCTTTTCTTTTACTGGACTCTCCCTTATCGTTATCAGAGTCTCTATATTTTTTAAACGACTTCCTGTTCTTCCTGAAAAATCTGCTAAACTTTCTAGTTGGCATAGCCATTTTATCATCAGTGTCAAACTCACTGCACTCACTAGATGTGTTATTAGATGTTTTTAGTGTAGTCACTTTATTAGCCCTATTATGCTCATTAAGTCTCTTATTTATGGACAATTCATAAGTAATCAAGGAACCTATCAATTCATCTAAGGTCATGGTCTTAAGGTCTCTACCCTCAACAATGGCCGTAGCCTTGGCTTCCCATATAGGAGGTAAACCTCTGAGGATCTTCTTGATCATCTCATATGTGGGATAGGCCTTTCCTAATGCATGTAGTGAGTTTATGATGTGTGTGAATCTAGTGTTCATGCTCTGAATGGACTCACCTACATTCATCTTAAAGGCCTCATACTCACTAGTCAACATATCTATCCTACTGTCTTTCATATCTCTAGTACCCTCATATGTGACCTCAACTTATCCCATATTTCTTTTGCAATAGAACATGCCATGATCCTGTTAAATTCATTTACAGTAAGACTACAGTATAAAATATTCATGGAAGTGGCATTAAGACTAACAGCTTTCATATCATCATCATCATCATCATATTCATCCTCAGTTTTAGGAATCCTAGCTGCACCCTCAGTTTTCATAGGAACATAGTTTCCCTTAGAGACAATCCTCCACACCTTCCAATCGGTATTCTGAAGGTAGATGCGCATCCTCTCTTTCCAGAAGGTGTAATTAACACAAGTGAAAATAGGAGGTCGTGTGGAAGATGGTCCCTCGGGGAAAGGGGTCACAGAGCTATGAGCCATATGTGATCTTTTTGCAAAATAACAACTAGTCTATGCTACGTGGCTCTGATACCAATTGTTAGTTTTACCATGATCCCAAGAGGGGGGGGGGTGAATTGGTATTTTTAAAATTTAACCCCTAGGTATTCCTCCTAACATCAGTATGTTCACAATCCTGTGGTCAATCTAGTGCAAGTAATATAAATATTTTAGAAATTAAATAAAGAAATTTAATTTATCACACAAGCACCAGAAAGTAGTAAAGAGAGGGTGACACGCAGATGTGTTATCGAGGTTCGGCTAACTACCTACGTCCTCGCCTTAGCTAACCAGCACAAGGATTATCACAATAACTTGCTCACTTAAATGGGTGGAGTGGCACCTATACAAACTAGGTCAATTAGCACAGGGCTGACCTCAACCTTCACACCAATCCTTACCGGGCTGGATTACCGCCCCCTCAACCCACGCCTGGAATCACTCAGATTTACAATCAAATGGCACAATGAAGTAGTGCTTTCACGTAAAGCAAATTTGTACCCAAGTAATGCGCTCAATCACAAACACATCAGTCACATGAATATAGTGTAAACTCAGTGATGTGCTTTTTCCTTAATCAATACTCAACACAGTATAGTCAATATGAAGCTCAAGAGTATTCAACACAATACAATTAGTGTGATGCTCAAGAATAATCAACACAAGAAATGACTTGGAATCTAAACAAAATATTTCAACAATACATCAATATTCCAAGTATACTATGCAGAAAATCAAACTAGTTTCAAAAAGGTTGTCTTCAATGAAATGATTGCAAAGCTAGTTTGAAAGGGTTCCTTGCTTGTTTGAAAAATCCTTGCACACCAAAGTCAAAGCTATTAGATACATGCAATGAAGTGCAGATATCCTAAGCTTTATAGGTTGAGTCCCACATGAGATTTATAAATGAGAAATTCGTGGGATAAACCTAAACTATACTCCCAACAAAATAAATCTCAAGCACACACAAACAATTGGAGTAATAGCTTTGACCACCAAATAAACAAACACCAATGAAACTCTCACAATCTCGGATTTTATCAAAGGATGCAAGTTTGAGAGTTTTAGGGCAAAACTTTGATTTTCAGGAGAGAGAGAAGTTTTGCTAATCACTTTGCTAATTTTTTTTAAATCATGCAAATAAAGGCCTATTTATAGGCTGGTAAAAATTTATAACCGTTTGGGACACAATGGGAATAATTAAGAAAGTTCCAAACAATTAAAATTCACTTAGCCCGTATATACTTAGTTTTACCGCGATTAAACTATTTCTAACTAGATGAAGTTCGGGAGGCTGAACCTGAGTTCGGTCGCCTGAGAAGACACAGCTCAAAAAGATGTTCAAAGAAGTTCGATCGCCCGTGTCTTAGTTCAGCAACCTGAATCAAAGTCAGTAGCAAAGCTACGTGACTTCGGGTGCCCGGTGGTTTCTTCGGGTGCCCGAACTCTTGAGTTCGGTTGCCTGAGTCAGTTTTTGAACTAAAATTCTCGGTCGCCTGAGTTGGTAAGATGTCCCTTTCAAGACGTTTGGGTGGCTGAGGAATATGTGAAAATTTTTAGTTCGGTCGCCCTAATTCAGGTCAACATGTTGACCTCCATGGTTCGGTCGTCCGTCCCCTCTGAGTTTGTTTAGGTATATTTCAATTTAAGCACCATTATTTCACACTCATATTTTATGCAATGTGTGTATGTGTGTGGGAGCCTAGGGTCTTACTATGGTCAAGTTGAGCTCACACTATATGTTGTGTGCATGATGTGCAAGTGATGAGCATACAAGTCATATCCTAGATTACTATTATAGACCTTATTACATATATGACTTTATACTACAATGTAAATTACAAGGCTTCACGATCTTCTTGTTTCTTCAAGTGTCATCAAGGAAGTTTGATTTGAATCTACACAAATACCTGACAAACATCAAATATCAATATTTGTCATTATCCAAACCGGGTGTGACTTGTAAGGTCAACATCTGTATTTACCGTCTTAACTCTACAAAATTATGTGTGTGTAGCACCCTAATGAGTTGGATCAATTGGTAAAATCACATAATTCAAATTTTAAAGTTTTGCATTAGAGTTGCTTAGTGATCTACTGCTGAAAATTTATCAAAAAAATAAATTATGAGACCGGCCAATTACTTAATTTCCCGACTTAATACTTCATGACTGCATAGGTTATTATAAAATTATTTGACTTGATCATTCATCATTATATAAGTCAATAGAAAATTATCCTAAGTTTGAGTTTCAAATTATTAAAAAAAAATTAAAACTGAAGGTTCGAAGGAGGATGAAGAGAGGACTGCAAACAAAAATTGTAGAATGTGTCATTCATATATTGCACTAAAATGTTATTAAACTAAAATCAATTTCGAGTATGATTGTATTCTATATTCATAAAAAACCAACCATTTATGTTTCTTCTATTGACTCTACGATTCCAATCCTTTTTTGATAATGACAAATCATTTTATATTTGATCTGTGCATTGAGTTTGTGAACAGAACTTACATTAAGCATGCATGGAAAGATAACGAGTTATGGAAGCCTTCAAGTAAAGCTTACAAATCTTGGAAAGCACCATGGAACTCAAAGAGTACGAGAATCAAGATGCAAGCGGCAAAGTTCAAGAATACTTGGGAATGGGTATTTAGAACTCGTGTACTTACATTTTTCGTATGATTTAATTTGAGGCTCAACATAACTTAGAATGATTTTAGGATTCATGCATTTCATGTACATCATTAGGGAACTTCCATAGACTTAGAAATGTTTTTAAAATCATGGAAAATTTGTTTTATAAAAGACCCAAGAAAAGAAGCAAAGCAGAATTTTAAACTGGAAATGAATAATTGAGAAAAAGGGGACTTCGGTAGCCTGAACTCAACCTCAGTCACCTGAAGAATTTCTTCGGTTGCCTGAAGATTAAGTTCGGTAGCCTGAAGAATTAAATGGGAGAATAGAACCTAGTAGAGGTACTTCGGTCGCCTGACCCTGGAACCTCAGGCGCCTGAAGTTGCCACTTTAGGAGCTTGAACCCCACTTCAGTTGCCTGATGTCGCGGGAAAGTCTAAAAATCAGATTTTTATTAAAACAACTCGCGAGCTATTTTATTGATCCAACGACTGAGATCAATCCTAAGGGTAATATACTATATATTCTGAATATCTAAACCCTAGAACACAAGTTAGACACACAAGAAAGAGAAGAACACACATTGTTGAAAGAACGTTGAAAATCTGCTCCTAGTGCTATACGATTGCCTACACTTCAATCTCTAATCTTCAAGCTTGGGCAAATCAACTCAAATTCTCAAAGGGAACTTGTTTACTCAATTGTACTTCAATCTAGTATTGAGGTTTGATCTTTCAAGCTATTATTTTTGAAAACATCTCATCTCATCTTATTATGTGCTCTTGACTATCATTAGAAAAGTTTTGATCTTGAGTGTGCATATTCATATAAAAATTGAGTTTTGAATAGATCATTACTTGAGATAACTTATTTAACTTGGTTGATTGATTTTTTGATTCAAGTGGGTGTTTTCTAAAGGATTTATATTTTAGACAAATTAAAGCTTGATTAAATATCCTTGTTACATATAACTATACATTTAATTAAGGGATATTTTCTAAAAATTAATATACTCAGTTTGTGATTGAATACATGAAATAAAACTTTGTGAGTTTGATTGAGTTTGTATTCAAGACAAAGCTTTTGTTAACTAGTTTACTTTAAACATACTTGTGCATTTTTGCAAAGTGAACTAAGAACCCTAGTTGACTCCAAAACATTTTAAATATATCTTTACTTGGGAGTTTTGGTTAAATAGGGAGTTGTGTGTTGAAGCATATCATACATAAAACGATTGTATCGTTTTTCATACATTCATGAGCTTCAAGTTATATCATACATTAATGAATTAGGATTTTGAATTGTACTCACCATCTTTTGTTAGAAGCATTGTTTTGAGTGTTTATTTTCAGATTCTATTGTATACACGGTTCGGTGTGTGAACTGGTGTGTGAGGAGAGAGTTGTATCTCTTGTAAGCAGTGGAGTAGGAGGAAGCTGTGTCTCTTATAAGTAGCGGATTGTAAGGGAAGCTCCGTCCCACTTTAAGGAGTAGGGTTTTAGTGAATCTTTGAGTGGTTGCTCGCCGCTCAAGGCGAGGACATAGGCCAAGTCGGCTAAACCTCGTAAAACTGTGTTTGTCTTCTCTCTTCCCTTTACTATTTTTTTTTAGCATTGCATTTAAATTGTGTATATTGCATGCATAGGTTGGATAGTCTTGCACAAAAGTAATTGAGTAACAAGAATTTATTGGTAAATATATAAGAAGAGTTTAAGCGGTAAATTAGTGCCAAAGTTTTTTTTTAAATACCCAATTCACCCCCCCCCCCCTCTTGGGATTACACCTGATTCAACATCTTCCTAATTCAGTTGTGATTGCATGAAGTGCAAGATCATGATCTACTTTTTCCATTTTTTTCATACTTCTTATGAGCACATATGTTGTGTGCATAGGATGTAAACTTGTTGGAATATAAACTTGTTTAACTTTGAAAACATGTTCCATGACTTTAAAATTTCAAGTTTCAAAGTGTGTCTTTGCCTGGGGAGCTTCAAAATGAAATTTCATACTTGAATCAACTTGAAGTACTTACAAAGCTTTGTTCTAAAAACAAATTTGACATTTTATTTGCTTTGAGACACTTCTTTGCTTTGAGTTCTTTTTGTCACTGATCTTAGACCTTTCAAACTTCTCTGAACTTTATGGATCACTTTATATGAGGCTTTCCTTGTTCCTTGATCCTTGTGAACTTTCGTAGAATATTTGAAGTTTGAGCAAATCATCTTTTCCAGAAATAATATCACTCGAAAACAATATTAGATAACTTTACTTTGTTATCATCAAAATCAAGAGTTGTAAGCCTAGTTAGGCCAACAATCTCCCCCTTTTTGATGATGACAAAGAAAGAGCAAAGATGCAAAAATAATACTCCCCCTTTCAATAAGCGTAGTTTGAAAATAATTTCATTAATAATACCCCCCATTTCAATAAGCATAATCTGAAAATAATTTCATTAAGACATAAGTTCAGAAGGTTCAAAGTTTCATATTTAACATTGAAACAAATTCATAGACTTTGCATAGGTTCAAAGTTTCAGAACTAGAAACAAATAGATACATAGACTATGCTCACACGCATACTTCCCCTTTTAACATCAACAAAAAGGCCTAATACATCCAGAGACTGAGCATGTGTAGTATACAAAATATCAAAAAAAGTTCAAACATCAGAAGTTTATAATCAAGTATCATAAGCTGTGTCACTATCTTCAACAATTCCTTTTCCTTTGGATTGCTGTGATCCACCTTCTTCTTCATCATCAACTTCAACAGTGTCTTCATATAATTTTTCTTGAGAGATTTCATCATCATCCTCATTACTCTTTTTATCTGAATCAGTGTCATTTTGTGTGACACGTTGCTCGATTTTTTCAAGACGCTTAACTAGTAAAGTATATTTATCATCAATATTTTCAATCTTGTCTTGAAGCAAAGTAAAACCATCCCTCATCTCAGAACTAAAGCTGGAATAGTGTTGATAAAAAGGAAGAAACCAAAGAAACATATCAACTTCTTCAGGAGCTAGATTTCGTTCTTCTGGTGCTAGTCGTGTAGGTCTATTACCCCTAAATATCCTTCCCTCGGTATACTTCTTGTAACCTATTCTCTTTAAGGTAGTGGAGGATGATATGTTGTAATGGGTTCATTTCACCAGTTTGGAAGATAGAGTGAGGACTTGAAAATGAGCAAACACTAAGGAGAGAATGCCACCATACAAAAGCCCAATTCTAGGAGATTCAAGCTTCATTACCATCCATTTGAGCACAAGACTGGCTAAATCCAATTTCTTTCCTTTTAATATGCACCATATAGAGAAACAATCAAAGAAGGAGATGTGATCAAAGAATCCTGATCTTGGAATTATATTATAAGCAATGATCTTATGAAGAATTTGTGCTTGCAGATTGAGCTGTTTGTATTGTGGAGGGTTTCCAAAATATACGGGTTGATCGTTCATCACAAGAGGTAGAAATTATTGTGGGTAAAAACCCTGCTCCATTGTCCACTATTTTTCTATTGGATTGCACTCAAAATCGCCATGTTTAATACGAAGTATTTTCCTTAATGAATGTGGAGTAAGTGTGATCTTTTGGCCAAATACTTCGGTGTCAAATCCAACATCTTTCTTTACCAAGTTTGAGTAGAAAAGTTTAATATGATCAGGGTAGTATCGCTTAATTTGGTGAAGAACAAACTTATCCCATCCAATATTTTTGAAGAACTCAAGAATCTCAGGAAAATTTTCTTCAAAGAAAGAGATATCTAGAACCTTATAAAACATTGGATCGATTGTACAAATGTGGTTTTGGTACAAAGCTTTTGCATGAGATGAAACTAACCATTTTTCAATTTCGTTGTTGCTGGAGGGTCTTCAAGAAGTCCTTTTTCCAACTGATTTGGTTCAAGACATTCTGATGAAAAAGAAGAAATTCAAGAAACCCTAGATGTGAAGGATGTAGGGTTTCGATGGAGTGATGTTGGGAAGAGGTTTGGAGAGACGAATGAAGAGGAGCTGGTTTAAAGAAAAGGAGATGAATGGACATGCGTCTGGGGGTTTTGAAAAGAGTGTTTTATATGGTAAATGAACGTGCACCGCCGCGAGACAGTCATATGTCACCAAGTTGACAGTCGTCTATCAACTGTCTTTCCAGATAAACAGAAGCCTGTTAGGCGCTTGCTTGGTGTCTGGCAGTCATCTGCCCTGAAGAAATTCTTTTCTGTCTTTAGTTAACCTCTCGTATATGTAACATTCCTAATTCTCATCTGATAAATATAAATTGATCTTCAGCTAGTGGTTTTGTGAATATATCAGCTAATTGATCGTGAGTGTTAACAAATTCAAGAACTATTTCTTTCTTATCTACATTATCTCTTAAAAAATGATGACGTATATCAATATGTTTGGTTCTTGAATGTGATACTAGATTCTGTGAAATATTTATAGCGCTTGTATTGTCACATTTTATGGGAATTGTTTGATACTGAATTTTGAAGTCCTTTAATTGTTGTTTCATGTATAAAGTTTGAGCACAACAACTCCCAGTTGCTATGTATTCTGCTTCAGCTGTAGATAGTGCTACGGAATTTTATTTCTTTGAAAACCAAGAAACTAGTGAGTGTCCTAGAAAGTGACAAGTCCCACCAGTGCTCTTTCTATCTATTTTGCATCCTGCATAATCTGCATCTAAATAACTTATCATTTCAAAATCAGTTCCCTTTGGATACCATAAACCTAGATCAAGTGTGCCTAGTAAATATCTAAGGATTCATTTAACTGGTATTTGGTGTGATTCCTTAGGGGCCAATTGAAACCTAGCACACATACATACACTAAACATGATATCCGGTCTGCTTGCTGTTAAATAAAGTAACCTTCCTATCATTCCTCGGTAATGCTTGGTATCCACTTGTTTTCCTTTTTCATCCTTGTCAAGACTTGTTGAGGTGCTCATGGGAGTTCCTATGGGTTTACTTTCCTCCATATCAAACTTTTTTAACATGTCTTTGATATATTTAGTTTGATTTATGAATGTTCCATTTTTATCTTTTTTAATTTGTAACCCTAGGAAGTAATTTAATTCTCCCATCATACTCATTTCAAACTCTCTTTGCATAGTTGTAGCAAATTCGTTACATAAATCTTCATGAGTTGCTCCAAATATGATATCGTCAACATAAATTTGTACTATAAGCATATCATTATTTTTTATTTTTATGAATAAAGTGTTATCTATCTTTTCTCTTGAAAAATTGTTTTGGAGTAGAAACTTGTTTAGTCTTTCATACCAAGCTCTAGGAGCTTGTTTCAATCCATATAAGGCTTCAGTTAACTTGAATACATGATTTGGGTTTTTAGAGTCTTCAAATCCTGGAGGTTGTTTAACGTAAACTTCTTCATTTATATAACCATTTAGGAATGCACTTTTTACATCCATTTGGTATAATTTAAAGTCTTTATTAGCTGCATAGGCAAGAAGCATCCTTATAGCTTCCATTCTTGCCACGGGAGCAAAGGTTTCTTCATAATCGATTCCTTCTTCTTGATTATAACCTTGTGCTACTAACCTAACTTTGTTTCTAATAACTACTCCATGTTCATCCTTTTTATTTCTAAACATCCATTTGGTTCCTATGATTGATTTATCTTTGAGTTTAGGTATAAGTTCCCATACTTGACTTCTTTCAAATTGATTTAGTTCCTCCTGCATTGCTATGATCCAAGAATCATCTTTTAAGACTTCTTCTATATTTTTGGGTTCATCTTGAGACCAAAAAGCATAATGGTTACAAATATTTTTTAATGAGGCTCTAGTTGTTATTCCTTTTGATGTTTCACCAAGAATTTGGTCTTTTGGGTGACTTTTAGCATATCTCCATTCTTTACGAAGTTCTATATTTTCTATGGTGTTTTCATTTGAAGCTTCATTATTATTTTCTTCTTTTATTTCAAGATCTTCTACTTTTTGTGAGATATCTTCGTTTTCATCATTCTTAACTTTATTGTCATAATTATTTGATTCATCAAACATTATGTGTATTGATTCAATTATAGTAAGAGTCCTTTTATTATAAACCCTATAAGCTTTACTATTTGTAGAATAACCTAAGAAGATACCTTCGTCAGATTTTGCATCGAACTTTCCTAAATCAACTTTAGTATTAAGAATAAAGCATTTACACCCAAATACATGAAAGTAGGGAATGTTGGGTTTTCTACCTTTCTATAATTCATACGGTGTTTTGTCTACACTTGATCTTATGGATACTCTATTTATAATGTAACAAGCTGTATTCACAGCTTCTGCCCAAAAGTATTTAGGTAGATTATTTTTGTTTAACATGGTTCTTGCCATTTCTTGGAGGGTTCTATTTTTTCTTTCTGCAACTCTATTTTGTTATGGAATCCTCTATTTATAATGTAACAAGTTATATTCACAGCTTTTGCCCAAAAGTATTTAAGTAGATTATTTTTGTTTAACATGGTTCTTGCCATTTCTTGGAGGGTTCTATTTTTTCTTTCTACAACTCCATTTTGTTGTGGAGTCCTAGGTGTTGAAAAATTATGATTTATTCCATATTCATTAAAGAATTTATCAACATCTTTGTTTTTAAATTCCCTACCTTGATCACTTCTAAAATTAGTTACATTATAGCCTTTTTTACTTTTTTAAATTCTTGCATAAGGTGATTAGCATATCACAAGCTTCGTCTTTGTTGGCTAAGAATAATACCCAAGTAAATCTTGAATAGTCATCTACCATTAAAAAAGCATATTGTTTGCCTCCTAAGCTTAAGGTTCTTGTTGGACCAAATAAGTTTAGGTGCAAGAGTTCTAGGGGTCTTTTAGTAGATATGTATTTTTTTCTTTTTGAAACTTGTTTTAACTTGCTTTCCCTTTTGACATGCATCACACACCTTGTCTTTTATGAATTTAGTATTTGGTAATCCTTTTACAAGATTTTTTTTTAGATAATTTGGATAAAAGATTCATACTAGCATGTCCTAGTTTCCTATGCCAAAGCCAACTCATTTCATTCATTGCAGCTAAACAAGTTACATTTTGATTTATTAAGTTCTCATGGTTTATACAATATACATTATTTATCCTATGAGCTACAAATAAGGTTTTATTATTCTTGGGGTTTTGAATAATACATTTTTATTTCTTAAAGATTATTTTGAAACCTTTGTCACTTAATTGGCTTATGCTTAAAAGATTGTGTTTTAATCCTTTTATCAATAGCATACTATCAATGGTAAGAGAAGGTTTTTTTTATCTATTTTCCCAATGCCAATAATTTTACCTTTGGCATTGTCACCGAAGGTGACGTATCCCTCATCCTTTTTTTTTTAATGTAGTGAACTTGGTTCTATCACCGATCATGTGCCTTGAACACCCGCTGTCCAAGTATCATTTATTCGTTGACAGTGTAGTCCTAAAGCATACCTACAAAGAGGGATTCATTGTATTAGTCTTTGGAACCCAAATTCTCTTAACTTTCTTTGAATTGTTTTTAGTTCCATTATTTACTTTCCATTCACCTTGTACTTTGACATATTTTCTTTTTAGTGGGCAATTGAACATTACATGACCCTTAGTCTTGCACATGTAGCAAGTGGTGTGTTCATGTTTATTGTTTGAAGAAGTACTAGCATAGTGTTTGGCTTCTTTGACAAAATATCTCATGTATAATTTTTTAATCCTTTTGTTTGTTTTTCCATTATAACCTATCCCTTCTTTGTTTCCATTTAGTCTTTGTTGTCCAATCATGTTTTCAATATTTTCTTTTCCTTTGGTAAAGTTATATATAATTTTCTCTTTATCCTCTACTGATTTTTTAAGTTCGATTATCTCTAACTCCTTTTTATTTAAATCATCTTCTTTATTTTTTCCTATCTATTAAGTAATTTCTTTTATTTCATCTCTTAATTTTTCAATACAAGAATCTTTCTCCTTTTCACTGGTTTTAGATGTTTCAAGTTGCTTCATTAATTCTTTATTTTGATCTTTCAAAGTTATATTTCTTTTGGAAATTTTTATGAATATTTTATGTAAAGAAAACAACTCAGCTTATAATTCCTTATAGGAAGGCATGCTATCGGTAGACTCGTCACAAGACTCATTGTAGGATTCTGTTGAGGAATAGTAGGAATTTTCCTCTTCATTATTCGCCATGAAGCATATATTTTCCATCTCTTGTCCACTTGACTCGTTTTCTGTCTCACTGGAGCTTGAATCATCCCAAGTGGCCTACATAGCTTCCTTCTTTTTCTTCTTGTCTTTCTTGAGTAATGGGCAGTCTGGCTTGATATGCCCTAGTTTCTAGAAATGATAGCATATAGGAGGTTCATTTTTATTTTTATTTTCTTTTCTATTTGTCTCTCATTTTTCAGGTTTCTTTTTATTAAACTTTCTAGGAAACCGTTTATTTCTCCTATAGAATTTGACTAATCTTTTAGTGATGAATGCTAATTCATCCTTATCTAAGTCGCTTGATTCACTATCCTCTTCACTTGAGCTGTTACTAGAAGTTTTTAATGCAATGGACCTTTTATGCTTGGGTTCAGGATTTCTTTCCTTTAAAGTCATTTCATAGGTAAGTAGTGAACCTATGAGTTCATCTAGAGAGGTGGTGTAACGACCTGCTATTTAACTGGGTTTTTTTTATTTTTTATACTATGACATTTAACATGCTCTGATACCATACTGGATTAAACCTAATCATTAACCTAAGCAACGAGAAGCAGAAATCATATAAACATAACCATATGTAATTATATACAATACCAGAGTGCTAAAGTATTTCCCAAAATATACATATATAACTGTTTCCCCAGAATACCCTCAATTGGCTAAGATTATACAAAAATACTCACTTTAATATCAGGGCAATACTGAGGCCCCTTTATCTGTGAGCCTGAACTGCTTGCCTACCTGGATCACCTGAAAAATGTTAAAGTAATTGGGATGAGCCAATGCTCAGTAAGACGAAATATGCTATTACTAGTGTGTGGCAAATGAGTTACAATACTATGAAAATCTATTTTTATATAATCATTTATAACTAGATTTATGAATAATATACAAATAACAGAATCCACCACCAATTCCATATTTCCATATTGCTTAACATATCTGAAACTTTTAGGTTACTAGTCAAAATACTTATAATGTACATAAGTATATTCTCTGCCTTTGCAAATCTGTATATACATAATAATAACTGAAAACTTCCTTTTGGATAACTGTGTGTCATGATTTAACCCCTTATGACAGGGTTGTGTGGCCAGTAGGCGGGATCTACCCTGACTGGCCGACCAGGATAAACCACTATACTCCCTCGGTCTGATCTGCCCTCCTTAACCCATATCTAATGGGGAGACGTCCACGTCAGGGCACTATACGATCGACCTACTACCACGTATTATCTGAATAGGTGGTTGCACTTTGTAAACTGTATGTGGCTACGGTATCGTGCTTTGTAAACTGTATGGTCCAACAAGGTCTGATACTATATAATACATCTTTATATACAACTATCTGATTTACCATAACAATGAAATAAACTGTAACTGTATCATCTGTATTTCTGAACTGAGCTGTAATCTGTAAGTTATAGTACTGAAAACTGTATAATCATGGTATTGAAAACTGTATAATCATGGTACTCTGTAATTACTATAAAATATAACCACTAGCTGTATATTCTATAAAACATATCCTAAAAATATTGTAAAATATGTTTCTTTACTATACCCATATTCTTAACCCACACAGTAATTTTTGAACATATTATACATAAATGATAAACTGTATAAATTTCTATCATGAATAATCATCTGATAAAAACGTATAGTTTATACTGAAACATAGTAAAATTGTCTAGCATAGCATATTTCCCTTACCTAATTCTTGCTAAAATCCTCCTACTAAGACGGGTCCTACACCTGCAGGGTTTCCTACTCGACACCTTGAAAATAATTTTCGCCAGAACAAAATGTCACTATTTCTTGGCCTACATCATTCTCTACAACTGTCAGAAGGCCAAAAACTAAATAAAAGACCTTACCCTGGTTTTGGAATGAATTCCAACTTCATCCCACCGACAATCCGCTCTGACAGACTTGTAGAGAACTCTACCAGGAGCGTCGTGGTGGCCTCAGATCGTCGATTAGGCGACTGACGGGACCAAAATCGAAGGAAGAATGGGGAGGAGCCGTAGGGGTAGAGAGAGAGAAAGACTATGACAGATTTCTGCGATTAAAATCAGTTTAGGGCTATTTATACTGCGGGATTCGTCGACGAGCCACGTCATCTCGTTGAGGAGTCCTTAAGTAATTTCATCGATGACCCTTACCCTTCATCGATGAAATTCAGAGTAGCTCAAATTCTTCTCTCGATATTTTCTCATTGATGAGACAGAACCTCGTCTACGAGGCCTGAAAATTTCTTGAAATTTTTATTACCTCCAAAGTGCAATGTCATCGATGAACGCGGAGTGTTAGTCGATGAAATCTACTGCCTCCTTCAATTCCTATTTCCATTCCCCCCCCCCCCCTCTTTATTATTAAAATACTATTATTCTTCGGGTCACTACAGGTGCTCTTAAGGTTTCTACCTTCCATGATAGCAGTAGCCTTTGGTTCCCATATGGAGGGAAGACCTCTTAGAATTTTTCTAATCATTTCGTAGGTAGTATAAGTTTTTCCTAAGGCACTTAAGGAGTTGATTACGTGGGTAAACCTGGTATACATAGTTGAGATTGTTTCATCTGAATTCATTTTAAATGCTTCATACTCACTCGTTAACATATCTATCATGTTGTCCCTAACATCTATTGTTCCTTCATATGTTACTTCTAATTTGTCCCATATTTCTTTAACCATGTTGTAGGTCATGACCCTATTGAACTCATTAGCATCTAAAGCACAGTATAGGGCATTCCTATTTGGAGCATCTTATAGTTTACATCGGTCATATCTCTTTTCTCTTTGGGAATTTATTTTCCGTCTACTATCTTAGTAGAAATTAGGTCTCCATCCATAACTACTTCCCAAGCTTTCCAATCCATGTGTTGGAGATATATTTGCATTCTCTTTTTCCAAAAGTTATAGTTATGTCCACAAAAGAATGGTGGATGGGTTGAGGATTGGCCCTCACCGAAGGGTGCTACTCCTATATTTGCTATTGATCTTTTTATAGTTTCTTGTTAGGAATTACTATAACTAGTCTTTAATACCAATTGAAATTGGAATAGCTTTCCCAAGAGGGGGGTGAATTGGGATTTTTAAAAACTTATTTCCCTTTTTAATACTTTTATGTTACAACAATAATCAAAGATCAACCACAATCACAAAATTGAATTAGGGAAATTACAACCAAAACAAAATGATCAATCACTTAATAAAAGCCCTATAGTAATGTGAAAAGCTTGCTGAATTTTTATAAGCCCTGTTGTATAAATTTAACAAACAACCTTCTTCCCAATGTTCAACTTTTAGATAAACTTTCAGTTTAATAAGTCTGGGATGAACAACCAACATAGTCCCTTTCGGTTTCCGCAATCAATGTTGATCAAACCAAAACAAACTAACATCGGTCTATTTAACAACCAAACACTTAAAATTCAGAGTTTGATATAGCATCCATGCAATTTTAAATTTTTCTAAAAAGTAAAGAGTAGGGAAGAAAGAAGAATACAAGATTTTACAAGGTTCGGCTTCAACACAACCTACGTCCTCATCTTTGGCAAAATCACCAAAGGATTCACTATCACCGTTCCTTTACCAGGTGGAACAATATCGACAACAACACTTCTTGGTTAAGGCTAGAGTCCGCCTTCTCCAAACAATATCCCCTTGTTTGGTCTAAAGATTCTATACTCGAATTGTCTATCAATTTGCTACAAAGATTTAAATCAAGGCGTACAAAAATTGCTCCTCAAGAGCTGATTAGTACAGATAAAAACTATATACTTTAGTAAATTCACAGAATGAAATTCAGATTGAAGCTCTAGAGTTTTATCACTATAGGAATCTTTCAATAGATGAAAGAATTGGCAATTGAAGCACAATTTTAGTGAGACAATCAGCAGAGCTTCTGAGAATTTCGTGAATGTTAAGAGCAATAAAGAACTTTCAGACTTTCAAAGTGCTTGAGAGAGAGTTTGATTGCTGATTTGAAATCTTGGTGTATAAATCAATGCATCTTGAGGGTATTTATAGATGAGGAAAGGTTTCTTGTTTGTTCCCTAAGTTTACTTGGAGTAGGGTCCAAGTTTTAAAATAATTTGAGCTTCAAATAATTGAAATTTCAAAAATATGCTCGTTGAGAAATTTGAAATTTGCCGCAAGCCAAACGACTGTGTGCACTCTGGCAGTCGTTTGTTCATTTGTTTCAAATATAATTTTCATAAATAGAAGGGTGGCAATCGGCTTTCCTTAGGGTGGCAGTCGTCTGTCACTGAACAACTCAGTTTTTAAAAAACAACTCAAAATGGTGCCAGTCAGCTAGCAGAACACACATAGACGTCTCATTTGTCACTGGCAGTCGTCTGTCAAAACCTTGACAGTCATTTGACACGCTTCTGACTTCTGTTTAAAAATATTTTAAAAATATGCCAATTGTCTATCACTAGATAGACAGTCGTCTGTCGAGCAGACATTCCTTTTTTTAAAAACATTTTTAACTCTCTCATTTATGCTTAGATATTCTTGGAATATAAACTTGTTCAACTTTGAAAAACATGTTCCAAGACTTTAAAATTTCAGGTTTCTAAGCGTGTCTTTGCCTAATGAGCTTCAAAATGAAATTTCATACTTGAATCAACTTGAAGTACTTACAAAGCTTTGTTCTAAAAACAAATTTGACATTTTCTTTGCTTTGAAACACTTCTTTGCTTTAAGTTCTTTTTGTCACTGATCTTGGATCTTTCAAACTTCTCTGAGCTTTATGGATCACTTTATATGAGGCTTTCCTTGTTCCATTAATTCCTGTGAGCTTTCATAGAGTATTTGAAGTTTGAATAAATCATCTTTGCCTGAAATAATATGACTTGAAAACAATATTAGATAATCTTACTTTGTTATCATCAAAATCAAGAGTTGTAAGCCTAGCTAGGCCAACAATGAGTTTAATAGAGCAATGACATGTGCTACTGCAAAAGAAATCTAGGATAAATTAGATGTCACATATGAAGGTACTAGGGATGTGAAAGATAGTATAGATATACTGACTAGCGAATATGAGGCCTTTAGGATGAATGTAGATGAGTCCATTCAGAGCATGTATACTAGATTCTCACACATTATAAACTCACTGCATGCATTAGGTAAGACCTATCTTACATATGAGATGATTAGGAAGATCCTTAGAGGCTTGCCTCCTTTTTGGGAAGCTAAAGCTACGACCATTTCTGAGGGTGGGGACCTCAAAAGATATAGGGAGTCTCCATCTGAGAAGGGAGAGTCTAGTAAAAGAAATGAAAAATCAAATGCTCCCACGTGTTACAATTGCAACAAAGTTGGCCACATCAAACCAGACTGCTCACTACTGAAAAAGGATGCTAGGAAAAAGAAGAAAGCCATGAAAGCAGGCACTTCATAGGATAAATTAAGTAGCAATGACTCAGACTCGGACCGCAGCGACTCAAAGGTTGCTAATCTGTGCTTGATAGCATATGATGATGAGGTATCGTCTTCTTGCTCTTTATCTTCATATTATTCGTCTGATGATTGTGATTTTGATTGCATGCTTACGTTTAGAGAATTAAAAATTTGAATATATTCGTGCATCTAAACTATTGAATAAAAGGACCAAAGAAAATGATGATTTGAAAAAGAAATGTGAAAATTGGTCAAAATTGTTTGGAATTTTAAAAACCTCTCATGCTTCGATTTTGAAAGAAAAAGATGTGACTATTGATGAGCTTGAGAGGAAATTGGAGGATAGCTCCAAAATTGTTTTTAAATTCACCAAGGGCAAACACAATTTTGAAAAACTACTTGGTGCCCAAAGAAAGTCTCTAAGTAAAGAGGGTCTAGGTTTTAAATGCAAACAAATTGGCCATATTCAATTTGATTGTCCACTTAGGAATAAGCATGTGAAAATTAGATATGTGTGGGTAGTTAAGGGTGATCTAGTTACTAAACCCCGTGGACCCAATAAAATTTAGGGACCAGCATTAGTTACTTAGTCTATATTGCAGGTGTGTTTGAGATCATCCTCCTCCAAGGATAGGTGGTACCTAGATAGCGGGTACTCACAGCACATGACTGACGATAAGGCAAAATTTGCATCTATCATTCCCAAGGATGGAGGGTATGTGACGATCGGCAACAATGCAAAGGGATGCATCATTGGCATAGGTAAGGTTGGTAAGGATTCTTCCCTGGTTATTGATAATGTTTTATTAGTTGATGACTTGAAGCATAACTTATTAAGCATAAGTCAATTGTGTGATAAAGGATATAAGGTATCATTTGAAAATGATAAATGCATAGTTGAAAGTAAATCAGATCATAAATTTCTTTTTACTATAGATCGCCATGAAAATGTATACACTACTACTTTTGATAACTTAGCTTCACAACAACTAACTTGGTTTTTTACAATAAATGAAGCTAGTTGGTTATGGCATAAGTAATTAGGACATGCTAGTATGGATTTATTGTCAAAGCTAGTGAGAAAAGATTTAGTGAAAGGCTTGCCTAAAACATCATTTATGAAAAATAAAATTTTTGATGCATTTCAAATGGGAAAGCAAACAAAATCTATCTTTAAGAAAAAGAAATTTATATCTAACACTAGACCACTTAAAATGCTTCACTTGGATTTTTTTGGTCATAATTCTGTGCAAAGTCTTAGTGGTAAATCATATGCTTTTATCATTGTTGATGACTTTTCTAGATTCACATGGGTATTATTTCTTTCACATAAAAATGAATCATGTGAATAATTTACTAAGCTTTGCAGGAGAATTCAAAATGAAAAGGGCTATAAGATAACTCATATAAGAAGTGATAGAGGCACTGAATTTAAAAATGAAGGCATAGAAAATTATTGTGACCTTGAGGGCATATCACATAACTTTTCTACACCTAGGACCCCTCAACAAAATGGTGTGGTTGAAAGAAAGAATAGGTCATTACAAGAAATGGGTAGAACTATGCTAAATGAACATAAGTTATCTAAATATTTTTGAGCTGAGGCCATAAATACTGCATGTTATGTCATGAATATGGTGTTGATTAGACCGTCACTTAATAAAACCCCTTATGAATTGTGGAACAACCATAAACCTAATATTTCCTATTTTCATGTTTTTGATTGTAAATGATTTGTGCTTAGGGATAATGAACATCTAGGGAAATTTGATTCTAAAACTGATGAAGGCATTTTCCTAGGTTATGCTCTTAATAGTAAAGCATATAGAGTTTTCAATAAAAGAACATTGACTGTCATTGAATCTATCTATGTCGCATTTGATGAATCTAATCCATTTTCTAAGAAAAATGGTGAAAATGATATTGACATCAGAAAATTCTTAGACAAGTTATCTATTGAAAACAATGCAATTGAAAATTTAGAAATAAATGATAAATCTTCTGAAGATAACGACAATGAAAATGAAGTTCTAGAGTTGCCTAGAGATTGGAAATTTATTAGAAACCATCCTATAAATCAAATCATAGGTAACCATCTCGTGGTGTAGCCACAAGATCTTCCTTGAAGAACCTATTGAGTCATTCTGCTTTCTTGTCCCAAGAAGAACCTAAATATATTAAGAAAGCCATAGAGGATGAGTCTTGGGTGATGTTCATACAAGAAGAACTTAATCAATTTGAAAGAAGCAAAGTGTGGACCCTAGTTCCTAGGCCTAATGATCATACAATTATTGGAACTAAATGGGTATATAGAAATAAGAAAGATGAGAATGGGGTAGTAACAAGGAATAAAGCTAGACTAGTTACTCAAGGTTATAATCAGGAAGAGAGAATTGATTTTGATGAAACCTATGCTCTCGTTGCTAGGATGGAAGCCATTCGTATGCTACTTGCTTATACAGCTTTAAAAAACTTTAAATTGTTTCAAATGGATGTTAAAAGTGTTTTTCTAAATGACTATATTAATGAGGAAGTATATGTAGAACAACCACCCGATTTTGAAAATCATAAATATCCAGACCATGTTTACCAGTTAACTAAGGCCTTGTATGGATTGAAACAAGATCTTAGAGCTTGGTATGAGAGGCTTAGTGGTTTTCCACTAGAAAATGGGATTATCCGTGGCAAGATTGACACTACACTTTTCATCAAATCCAAAAATGATGATATGCTCCTAGTTCAAATTTATATTGACGATATCATTTTTGGAGCAACTAATGATGAGTTGTGTAATGAGTTTTCCAAATGCATGCAAAGTGAATTTGAAATTAGCATGATGGGTGAGCTTAGTTTCTTTTTAGGGCTGCAAATTAAACAAGCTGAATATGGAACTTTCATATGCCAATCTAAAAATGTCAGGGACTTGCTAAAAAGATTTAATTTAGAAGATTGTAAAATTCTTGGTACCCTTATTTGTTCTTCCATTAAACTTGATAAAGATGAACAAGGGATCCCTGTTGATGTAAAATTGTATCGTGGCATGATTGGGAGTCTTCTATATCTCACTGCTAGTCAGGCTGATATTATGTTTAGTGTGTGCTTGTGTGCTAGGTTTCAGGCTGCTCCTAAGGAATCTCATCTATTATCAGTTAAACGAATCCTTAGGTATCTAGTTGGAACTATAGAGTTAGGCCTATAGTACTCTAAGCATACTACCTTTGAGATTGTGAGTTATACTGATGCTGACTTTACCATTAGTAAGGTGGATAGAAAGAGTACTAGCGGCACTTGTCACTATTTAGGACAATCTCTCGTTTCTTGGTTCTCCAAGAAACAAAATTCAGTTGTCTTATCCACATCTGAAGTAGAATATATTGCGGTTGGAAGTTATTGTGCTCAAACTCTTTATATGAAACAACAACTTTTGGATTTTGGGTTGCATTATGATACAGTGCAGATTAAATGTGATAATACTAGTGCAATCAACATCTCTAAAAATCCTATCTCACATTCACGAACAAAACACATTAAAATTAGACATCACTTCCTTCGTGATCATGTGCAGAAAGGGGAAGTGACTTTTGAGTTTGTATGCACTAGTGAGCAGTGGGCGGATATTTTCACTAAACTACTTCCAGAAGGTAGGTTGATACAAATTAGACGTGAATTAGGTATCATGCATAGTAGAGATGCTTCCTATGAAATTGATTATGCTTTGCAATGCATAATTCTCATATCTATTGCATGATGATGATTGCATTTATATTTTATGTATTGATCATATTGGAACGGTTTGAGTTGACTAGTTGTGGATAAACTGTTAGGTTTTAAAACTCAAAACATGTCATTTTTATATGAGATTTTTTTTGGGAAATGTCCTACTTTCAAACAGCATGCTGCCGAAATTTTTTTAAAAAAAATTCTCAAACTTATCGTGTATACAAATGATTCTTACCCATTGCCCGAGGCTATTACTTTCATAGCCTTTTTTGCTATTGCCAAAAGGGGAAGATGGATAAGTGTAGCAAAATTTGGGTTGCACTTAAGAAAAATATTTTGCATTAACAAACTTTTACATAATGCACAATGTTAGGGGGAGCCTTCTAAGGCTATACCCTTTTTTTGCATGATGTATTTGTCATCATCAAAAAGGGGGAAAATTTTGACCTTATAGGTCATACCTGGTTTTGATAATGACAAATACTTGTTTTATTTGATGGCTATCTAAGGATATGTGCAGGTATACAATTGCAAATCAAAATGATGGCACAAGAAGTAGAGGTTGAAGGCCCTAAAGACTTTATTTGTATTGTATTTCAATTCATTATTTATTATGGGTCTGTCATAGTATATAAGATTTGGGTTGTAATAATCAAATGCATCACATGCATGATATGATAGGTAAACTCAAATGAAAAAGACCTAGAATAACCCTAGGACACTCATACATGCATAAACATAATGTGTTTATATGGTTAGGGTGATTAAATAAGGAAATAGAACCGAAAAGCATTAAAAATGCATTTTCGGTCAACCATACCTTCAAAATGAAAATCTGTCGATCGATCGAACCGGTCACTAGGTCAACAGTTTGACCATAGCACGGTCAACCGAACCCTACCCAGTTCAAGTCACCCGGTCGACCAAAATTTTTCTAGGTCAAACGTTTGACCCTATGGTCGACTGCACCTAATGCTTAAGCCAACCACCTGGTCCACCGAGTTCCCACATATGTTTGGCCAACCGCCCAATCGACTGAACCACTTAGTTCAAATCCACACGGTCGACCGAATCGCGCAGAAATGAAAAAATGCCTTTGGGAACCCTAGTTTGGTCGACCGAAATTTCAGTTCAAATTTTACCCATTCGACCAAACTTCATCACTAAGTCAACCGAACCTCAAGTCCGGTCGACCAGTGCTTTCAGGTTGTCATATTATTTTTACCATGGTTAAATTTTTTAAACAGGTTTAATTGGGTTAAAATGGTTTAAAATAATACTAATAATCCCCTATGTGTCCTAGACGGTTATAATCATGGGGTAGTCTATATATACCTCCTTATTTGAAAAGATTAGATACTGATTAGAAAACTTGATTAGTGAAAATTCTCTGAAATCCAAAATCTCTCATACTCATTTCCAAGTATCCTACACTCATACTTACTTTGCCATATTGCCAAAAATCCCTTTGTAAGTGTGAATTGAGTGTTCTTTCTTTAAAGGTTTGCTATCTCCAATTTGTGATTGATTGAAATTATTTTGTTTGAGAGCAAGACCTTAAGTTTTTCTTAGGAGACTTTATCAATAAATCTTCCCTAAGAAAACTTCATTTGATCTTCTGAGTGTTGCATTATTATTACAATATCTTAAGGAGTTCTCATTCGATTTTGGTTGCTAAAAATATTTTTTTAAATCATTTTCAAATATCTCGTGTGTTTCATTTTGAGAAAAATAATTTGAGAGATATTTGTTTATGTTCTAAAGATCTTCATTGTAATATTCCTTGACTAGCATTATCTTTTGAACACAAAGATTAGACCATTTTTACAAACAAATCTGTATATCTCTTGAGGCTTATACTTTGAGAAAAATCATATGTTGAGATATCTGAAGTGTGGCTAGTATTTTGTTTGAGCATTGTGATTGAAATCATTATTTTGACACAAAGATCATATTATTTACACTCCCACGCACTGATTGCAACATTTGCATAAATATTTGGGAGTAGACATTTAGACCATTGAGCTTACTGTATTATATCATTCGGTGGTGTATGTGACCGTTTATATTGGGCACATATCTACTTTACATGAAAGCATAATCACTATATCGGTTTCATTATTGTGAACATACTATTGTATTCCAGGCGTGGCCTGAGGGGGCAATAATCCAGCCTGGTAAGGATTGTGTATAAAGGTTAAGGTCAACCCTGTGCTAATTGATCTGGTTGTTTAGGTGTCATTCCACCTGCTTAAGCGAACATTTTAGTGGTAATCCTTGTGCTTGTTAGCCAAGGCGGGGACGTAGGCAATTTTCCGAACCTCGATAACACTTCTAGGTGTCACTTATTTTTTACTGCTTTCTGGTGCATGCTTAGTTGATTAGATTGTGCTATTCAATTTCTGCTACATATTGAAATTGATTTATTTTTCTTGCACTAGATTGACTTTAAGGTTGTGAAAATACTGCTATTAGGATATTGACCTAGGGCATTAATTTAAAATACTAATTCACCCCCCTCTTGGGATCACGGTAAAGCTAACAAGGTTTAATCGAAATGTTAGGTGACTTGCAAAGGGGGGTTGCAGTGGACACATAGGATGTCAGTATGTTGCGTATTGGTGGTGAATCTACTTCAGTAGGTATCACACCTTGCAATCCTGGTTGTTGACTTTTTAACTCCTATCTATGTTTTGACTATGACAAACAACAACATCTCATGGTTATGCTTAGTGCTAAAGATGTTAAATCCTAGAAAAGCACTAATAATGCTGCAATATGGAAGCCTTGAAAAACTCCTATATGATCGTATTCTAAAGCGTATTCCATAGAAACCAGAGAGTACTGATAGAAGACTTATGTAATTTTTGTGTTGTAATAGTAATTAGGGTTTGGATGTGCATGCATTTCACTTGATTTATATTGAAGCTCATCAAGACCTATATTTACCATAGGAACCCGAAACTAAACAAAAACCTTTGATACTCAAAATTAAATATTTTTACTAAAGGGATAAAGTATTTTTGAACATAAGACAAGGGCTAAAACTCAATTTTATGAAGGCCCATTCGACCGGCATCCCATAATATAATTTAGCCCAGTTGACCGGTACGTGTTAAATAGCTGAACTTGTTAAAGCCCGGCAGACCGGCCTTCACATGAAAGACTGATCTTGGCAGATCGGAGGGCACAAATGTCATTTGAACATGCCTGGTAGACCGTCCACAATTAAGTCGTACTTGACTAGTCAATCGAACTAAAGATATAGGCATTATATACGTGCCCAGTTGACCGGCCTTTTGAAGGCTAAATGGTCCAGTCAACCGGCACTGTTCATTTGGCAGACCGTTCATCTAGGTCGACAGGTCGTTTCTCGGTCTTTTGGAAATCGCCAACGGACCAGCCAACCGGCACTTTGCCCAGTCAACCGGTCCTCTCAAATATTTGAATAATAAAAAAAATGTCAGTTGATCGGACATAGGGCTAGTCGACCGGACCTCTAGGGTTGAGCAAATTTGAACTCCAAAACGATCAGAAAATTCAAATTATAATATTTTTTTTAATTGCCCAATGGTCACATAATGGCCAGATTTCCAAAATGTCTATAAATACAAGCCCAAAAAGCTTTGCAAGTGCTAGAGACTCATACTAAAAATTCATTTGATTATTCTTTGATTCTTTCTCTTATTTCATACTCCACTTTCAAAGATCAAACTTATTTTCCCATACTCTTTCTCTTGAAAAATATTTTGGGGAAAATCTTGGGGTTTATACAAGAAGGCTTTGAGCATTTATTCAAGATATATATCTTGCTTGATAAGCCTCTTGTTCTTGATATTTTAAAGAACAAATCATTTCTCCAACTTTTGTTTTTGAAAAATACCTTCTTGGAGAAATTTTTTTAAGGGTTCTTGATAAAGGCTTGAGCTCATATTTAAAGTTCATATATTTAGCTTGAAAGCCTTTTATTGTATTCTGTGTTAATCTCAAAGGTTAAATTCTCCTATATGCTTCATCATTGAAAATTGTTTGTGAAAAAAAAAATCTTTGAGTACATCAAGAGTGCTTTGAGTAATATATTCATTTATATATTTTTTGCTTGAAAGTCTCTTGTATATTGATTTTACACAAGGTCAATCTTAAGGAAAAATATTTTCCAAACTCTCAGTTTTATTCGAAAAATATTTTTGAGTGAAAAATTAAATACTCGACCGAGCTTCAATTTATTAATCATTTGGGAGTGCATTTAGCTTTCAACTTGTACATCTCTGCATATTGAAGAAGCATTTTATTTGTACACAAATTTATTTTTTCATATCTTTGTATCCCTACGGTTCAAGTAATGAACCGTGTTCCAAGCGTGGGGTATCGCTTGAGGTGGAAGTGCTCTATCCTGTAAAAAGCGGTTTGTAAAAGGTTTGACTTCACCTGATAAGTGAGCTAGAGAGACTTCACCCTATAAGGAGAAGTAGTTAATGGCATTGCTCTAGCTGGTTGAGTGAGCAAGGTAGTGGAATCCTCAAGTGGGTTGGCTTGAGACGGGGGCATAGACAGGATTGGCATAACCCCGATAATAAATTTTGTGTATGCTCTTTCTTCCCTTCTCTCATTACTTTCAATATTTTGCATGCTCATATTTAATTCATTGTGATTGTTATATTTGTGGTAAATATTTGAATGCTTGATTATTGCTTGGATTTGAGATTGTGTTAAAAAGACCTTAAGTTGTGCAATACTAATTATAACTTAATATTGAACACACTTAACCTAGGAAGAATTTTTTAAATACCCAATTCACCCCCCCCCCTCTTGGGAATACACCATTCCTATCACTAGTAAGTTAAATAACCTTGGTAAACCATTTGATAATCTTGCGAGGGATGCACAGGTGCCCCTATATCCACACTGTAAAAAGTTTTCAAAATTGGAGATCCTAATAAAGTTGCTCCATGCAAGGACAATGCATGGGTTATCTCAAAGTGCATTCAACATGCATTTAATCCTTATTAAGGCGGAACTACCTGATGGTAAAACACTTCAAAAGTCTTTTTATGAGGCTAAGACATGCATGCGTGAATTGGGTCTCAGTTACACTCTAATACATGTGTAGATTGCGCATTTTTTTAATGGTATATTCAAAAATGCAAACAAGTATCCAGAATGTGGTGAACCGATGTATAAAAGTAATAAGAGGAAGGGTGAAAAGATTCTCCAAAAAGTTTTACGATATTGTCCATTAATACCGAGGCTTCAAAAATTATACATGTGCAGAAAGATTGCTGCAGATATGAGATGGCATAAAGAGAAACGTCTTCAAGATGAAAACACTCTTAGCCATCTAGTGAACTCGAAAGCTTAGGCTAAGTTTGATAAAATGTATATGTGGTTTGCTAGTGATCCTAGAAACATCAGACTTGGCCTTGTTTCATATGGTTTCAATCCTTTCAGTAACATGAACAACACATATAGCATGTGGGCAGTTATGATGATGTCATACAATATGCCGCCATGGCGATGTATGAAAGAACCCTTCATTTACATGTCTCTACCTATTCTTGGACTGAGGGCACCTGGTAACGATATTGATATTTACGTAAGGCCGTTAATTGATGAGTTAAAAGAACTATGGGAAAAAGGAGTGGAGACATTTGATATGGAAACCGAGACAACATTTCGAATGCATGCTGCACTGTTGTGGACAATTAATGATTTCCCCACCTACGAAAATCTATCGAGCTGGAGCACAAAATGTTACTTAGCATGCCCAGTGTGTAATAAGGATGTTGGGTCCTTATCCTTGAAACATGGACACAAGTTATGCTTTATGTTTCATCATCATTTTCTATGACTTGGACATCCTTGAAGGACTCGTTGTGCCAGAAGCTTTAATGGAAAACCTAAACGAAGGTTGTAGCCAAACCAACTAAGTGGGGAAGAGATATTAAACCAGCTCAAGTTGATAAGAAATGTGAAATTTCGGAGAGTACCGAGCAGTACAAAAAGGAAACGTGCTGAGAATGAGTTAAATTGGACAAAGAGAAGCATCTTCTTCGAGTTGTCATATTGGAAAGATCTTCCACTATGCCACAACTTGGATGTTATGCACATAGAGAAGAACATTTGTAAGAATGTCATTGGTACATTGTTAGATATAAATGGGAAGACAAAGGACAACACAAATGCTCGTCGGGATATGGAAGATATGGGAATACGACTTGAGTTACATCTGATTCATGATGGGGACAAGCTTCTCATGCCATCCATATGTTACACATTTTTGAAGGATAAAAAAAATAATTTCTTTAAATGGTTGAAATTAGTGAATTTCCTTGATGGATATACATCCAACATATCTTGATGCATAAGTACAAAGGAAGGGAAGATGTTAGGAATGAAAAGTTACGACTATCATGCCCTTCTGCAATGGGTTGTACCCGTTTTCATTCATGGACACTTCATTGAAGATGTTCGCTCGATGCTGATTGAGTTGAGGATCATTTTTTGACAGTCGTTCTCCAAGAGAACGTACTTCAATGGTCAGAGGAGGACATTGTAATCATACTATGCAAACTGGAAAAAATATTTCCACCAGCATTTTTTGATGTGATAGTCCACTTAGTTGTCCATTTACCAAGGGAGGTCACAATTGCAGGACTGATGCAATATCGTTGGATGTATCCTATAGAGAGGAAAATTATAAAGAACCAACAATGTTCATATGATTTCTTCACTTTCTTTGTAGAAGTCACTAATGCTATGTAAAATGTACATGTTCTTGTCAACTTTGGAGTGTACAAATATTTGCAATACTAGTAGTTGTCAAAGTCCCAACTTTTGGACCCTGTAAAAGTCATCCTATTTTCCTAGGACCCTATCGCTACTTTGTATTGCGTCATTACCATTTACATGCACTCTTATTCTTCTTGACAATCACCAGAGCATATCAAGTATGTGCTCTCTTAACATGGTGCTTTCTTAATCAATTGTTGTGTATAATCCATGTCTTATTCATTTTTCATACTATGTTATTTAATTTGAAACTAAACATGAGAGGGAATTCAACATTTCATTTCTGATTCTATCTTTAATCGCAAGCTAAATACTATGTTAGCCTGGGTGGCTACACTATCATATTTAATGTGTTTTGATGATATTAACCTAGTTGTTGTTCCTAATGTTTTCTTATCTTTTCATATTATGTTTAATACAGGTACTTGTACATGAAGTACTGAATCAAAGGCAAATATCGGACCAAATTGAAGTTCGAATAGGCAAGATCAAATGGACACTCACTCAGAAGGGATTCAAACACACCCAAGGAAGCTTAATGTACAATTTTTTATTTGTAATGGGGAGTGTTGGAGATGGTATACTTTGTAACTCTTATGGTCTTGATTCATGCATGATTTTTGAGCAAGAGTTAAGCATTTTGTATATGCACATTACGACACTTGAGTTTATAGGTTTTCACTTAAAGTCACAAACTCACATTTATAATTTTCATATATAAAACAAAGAGTTTGTAAAACGAATCCTAAACACAAATATGTTTTCATAAGGGACAATTTTTTAACATCTTGGTTTTATAAACATTTACATACTTTGTCCTGATTTTGTCAAAACATGTTTTATGTCCTAAAGTCTCAAGAAAGTCAAGTACAATTTTATAAAGGACATACTTAGCATATAAGATATCAAAATGAGCTTTCAAATATGTTTTCATAAATAAGATATCTTATATTCAAAATAAATTTCATAAAGACAAGTTTTAAATTATATTAGTGTTATAATCTTTTAAAAACTTTGTAGCGACCCAAAAAAGTATACTACTATAAATATAAAAATTCTCGATATGATACCAAAACTATATTGACCCAAACCCAAAGTGGGGTACCAGGGATACACCTGTCCATAAATACATACTAACAATACAGTAGAAGCATAATACACATAATCCTCATATACAATACTAGAGTTCTAATATTACCATAAATACATACACATATTCCCAAAAATCCCTAATACATCCCGAGTTATACAAAGCATATCCCTATCTCAAAACACTTACCCTGAACTACAGTACCTAGGCCTCCTCTATCTCGGAGCTCACTACGCTCGACTGCCTAGATTTCCTTAAACGTATAAGTTATTGGGGTGAGACCTCTCTTAGTAAGAAGGAATAGATTATTATCAGTGTGTGGTAACGTGAGTTCTTTGTAGCATAAATATATACTTTAAACAGTAAACTTTAGCTGATAAATCTGGTAAATCTGTACTCACACCTACATATATATATATATATATATATGGAAAATACATACTGTATCATAATAAGTTTCTCTAAGTACGTAAATCATCTGATATACATATACATAACTGAATTTTTCCCTGGATGGACAATCATATAATATCATATAATCCATATGATCGGGTTGTGCAGCCCGTAGGCGGGACTTAACAATGGTTGTCCTATCACGCTAATCCAAACATAATGCATCTGTAAGTATGATTGGCCACCCCTATCCTGGTTCGGACCCAGGAGGGTATCCTACTCTTCATGGCCCAATCAACTATCCAATCACCTACACTCTATCTTAGAAGTGTGGTGACACTGACTATATCATAATAGCAACGGTATTATGCTCTGAACATAATTGAGCCAGGGTTCTAATATCATATAATACAATTCAATAATATAACTGTAACATAAATCTCATTTTTTCATAATTCTGCATAAAACTGTCATATCATATTTCTATATAAAATCATCATTCCATAAATGATCATGACATTAAGCCAGCTAAATTGTCATAATATACTTACCACGACATTAAGCCGACTAAACTGTCATAATATACTGATCATGGCATTAAGTCGACTGAACTATCACAATATACTGATCACGACATTAAGCCGACTAAACTGTCATAATATACTGATCATGGCATTAAGTCAACTGAACTATCATAATATACTGATCACGGCATTAAGCCGGCTAAACTGTCATATCGTACTAAACACAACATTAGGCCGGTTGAACTATCATATCGTAATTCCATAATATTTATAACATTTTCTAAAAATCATTATCATATCGTACTTGTTCTGAATAGACATAAAATATTCTAACAAGCTTATTTTTGTGATAAAAATAATTATACTCATGCCACACAGTTTGAGTGATAATCCATAATATAATAACTGCTTGGGAAAAATATATTTTTGCTGAAAATAAGGGTAGGATTAATTTCACCTATTTAATTCAATTCCAAAATATTCCTAAAAGTCTGATATAATCAAATCCCTACAGTTTAACTTAACTCGGGCATATTTTTAAGATAAAATCTGAACATAAATATAATTAATTTCACATACTCAATTTAGATCGGGCATATTTTAAATAACACAAATCTAATCAAATTCACATGCTTCAATTTAATTAGGTAAATTTTATAAAATACCCGACATAATCTATTCTCCATACCTTAGCCTTAGAGTAGTGCCTACGACATCCCAACGACAAATTCGCTCTAGCTAAAGTGTTCAAGAGTGAAGCTGGGACCCGGATATGGTGTTCGTTTTTTAATCCGACTGAGCAATGCCAAGAAATTGAAGAGAGAGAGAGAGAGAGAGAGAGAGAGAGAGAGAGAGAGAGAGAGAGAGAGACCACAACTTGGGAGAAATGTGAGGGGGGGGGAGTTGCTATTTCCCGATTGAATCAAGATTCAAGAAGTATCTTGATACTTCTTATATATATTATTACTATATTATATTAATATTATATATATATATATATACATATATATATACATATATATATTTATTCCAATAAGTTTTTATTATCATTATAATACTATTCATTTTATTTGTTTATTTAATTAATTAATTTAATATTATAATAATAATAGTAATAATAATAATTATTATTATTATTATTATTATTATTTTACACTTCCATGCATATTATTTTTTGGGGCGTTACAAACTTGGTCCTGGTTGGGTTTAAAACCTCAATTATGCACCTATCAAATTTTTTGAACACCTTTCAGTATTTGGGACATAAATTTTGCTAGAAAAGTCCAAAAAAGGACAATCTTGGTGTCTATGGAAAGTTAAGGAAAAATCTCACAACTTTCATGTTGATGACTTTTTCTGATTTGGGGCATTCGTCATTTGTCGACGATTGGCTGCAATTCGTCAATGATTCGAGGTAGAATGTTAATGATTGCTGACAGAGTGTTACTAGTCAACCAATGGGGGCCACTAGTTGACGAATGGGGGTCAATATTTGACGATTAACATCGGGGTTTAGTCCCCAATGGCTAAAAAATGGCTAGTTCTTGAGCCTATCAAAGGGAGATCACTCCCAACGGTTAGATAAAGTCTAAAATGGCTTTTTGACTACAAATACTAGTCCATGAACTTGTTTAGCAATGGTTTTTGTGATTTTACAAGTTCTTAGTCAAAAATATCTTTGAATACAAAACCTAGGCACTTTGCGTTGTAGTTTATCATTCACAAGTGCTCATTCTCTCTTTCTCTCTAATCTTGTGTGAATCATTCCTTGAGAGAATAGTGCGAGGTTTGCTTTGTATTTGATATTTGCTTATTTGAGGAGCATTGTATTGTATACCCATCATCTTGTAAAGGTTCTTTGTAAATCATTTGTTGTAAAGTTCTTTGTGAATCGTTTGGTGAAGGCTCTTGGTGAGCAGTAGGGATTTGTTCCTGATTGTAACGATTTGTTCCCGAGTTGTAAGGCTTCTTCGCCGGTGAAGAGTTATCCTTAGTAGATCGTGAAATCCTTGGCTTGGTGCTAAGGCGTGGATGTAGGCTTGGTGCCAAACCACGTAAAAATCCCGATATTGATCTTTCTCTACCCTTCTCTTTATTTTATTTGTCTTGTTCTTGATTTACATTATATATATATATATATATATATATATATATATTGTGATATAGTTGTTTGCAATCTTGCCAAGAGTTTTATTTTGGAGGAAAAATTTTAAAAATGCAAAAAAAGGCCATTCACCCCCTCTCCAACTCTATACTCCTGGGATGGGATACTTAACATACTACCTTAATAATTTAGATCAAAATTAGAATACAAAAAAACTTAGAAAACTTAATGGATTTTAACACTCAGGTGACCAAATTGGGAATACAAGGTCTAAACCGAGTGAGGTTAGTCCCGACAGGTCTATGGCATTAAGCTCAACATACCGGAGCTGACGGTGCCCAAAAAATCCTCCCTGATTGAAAAATATGCACTTAGAGGCAAACTTAGTAAACCTAATTGATTTTAATCACTCAGGTGTCCAAGTTAGGCATACGAGGTCCAAACCGAGTGGGGTCAATCTCGAAATGTCCATCACATTGAGCTGGACGTGTTGATGCTGATGATGCTCAAAAAATCCCTCCCCTAGAGCTTTTTGCGCACTTAGAAGTAAAGTTAGAATACAAACAAACTTAGCAAACTTAATGGATTTTAGCACTCAAGTGTCCAAGTCGGACATACGAGGTCCAAACCGAGTCGGGTTAGTCTCAATATATCTGTGATATTAAGCTGG
The DNA here is from genome assembly GCF_029873635.1 of Malania oleifera. NCBI lineage: Eukaryota > Viridiplantae > Streptophyta > Magnoliopsida > Santalales > Ximeniaceae > Malania > Malania oleifera. The sequence goes on along the minus strand of NC_080420.1, from coordinate 56,990,095 downwards.
ACGTGCCAAAGCTGACGGTGCCCAAAAACTCCTCCCTAATTAAAAATTATTCGCTTAGAGGAAAACTTAGCAAAGTTATTTGATTTTAAGCACTCAAGTGTCCAATGTGGGCATACAAGGTCCAAACTACATGGAGTCAATCCCAACACATCTGTCCCATTGAGCTGGACATACTGGAGCTGACGGTGCCCAAAAACTCCTCCTTTGGAGCTTTCTGCCCACTTAGAAGCAAAGTTAGAATACAAAAAAAAAAAAAAAAACTTAGCAAACTTAGTTTATTTTAGCAGTTAAATGTCTAAGTCGAGCATACGAGGCCCAAATAGAGTGGGATTAGTCCCAATACATCCGTGACATTGAGTTGGACATGTAGGAGCTAACAGTGCCCAAAAACTCCTCCCTAATTGAAAATTACGCGCTTAGAGGAAAACTTAGTAAAGTTAGTTAATTTTAAGAACTCGGGTGTTCAATTCGGGCATATGAAGTCCACACTAAGTGGAGTCAGTCTCAACATGTCTGTCACATTGAGTTGGATGTACTGGAGCCGATGGTGCCTAAAATCTCCTCCTCGGGAGCTTTTTGCGCACTTAGAAGCAAAGTTATAATATAAACAAAATTAGCAAACTTAGTGGATTTGAGCACTCAGGTGTCAAAGTCGGGCATATGAGGTCCAAACCAAGTGGATTCATTCCTGACACATCCGTGACATTGAGCTCGACGTGCCAGAGCTAACGATGTCCAAAAACTCCTCCCTGATTGAAAATTATGCATATAGAGGCGAACTTAGTAAACTTAGTTGATTTTAAGCACTCGGGTGTCCAATTCGAGCATACGAGGTTTAAACTGAGTCGGGTCAATTTCAACACCTCTGTCACATTGAGCTGGACGTGCCAGAGATGATGATGCCCAAAAAATCCTCCCCGAGAGCTTTTTGCACACTTAAAAGTAAAGTTAGAATACAATAAACTTAGCAAACTTAGTCGATTTAGCACTCAGGTGTCCAAGTCAGGAATACGAGGTTCAAACCAAGTGGAGTCAGTCCCGACATGTCTCTCACATTGAGCTAGATGTGTCAGAGCTGATGGTGATGAAAAACTCCTCCCCAATTGAAAATTATGTGCTTAGAGGCAAACTTAGTAAAGTTAGTCGATTTTAAGCACTCAAGTGTCCAATTCAGGCATACGAAGTCCAAACTGAGTGGGGTCAATACCGACACATTTGTCACATTGAGCTGGATGTGCTAGAGCTAATGGTGTAAAAAAAAATTTCCCTAGGAGCTTTTTGTGCACTTAGAAACAAAGTTAGAACACGAACAAACTTAGTAAATTTTAGCACTCAGGTGTCCAAGTCGGTGATTACGTGCTTAAATTGCGTAATTAAGTGGTTTAATTCATGCATTTAGGCTTATATTTTTAATTAAATACCTAATTATTCTCAATATTTCATCATCGTGTCTTATTTATAATATTTGGATTTTATTGAGTAAATTATGAAATTTTGGTATTTTTTATCGTAGGACGATTATTGGAAGTTAAAAATGATACTACTTCGTAATTTATATGTGATTTTCTCATCCAAGTTTCGATTGAGACGATTCAAAATGTTGTGAAAAGATAAAAAGATTATTTACAACTTTTGTGTTTTAAGTTTTGAAAAACACGAACTCTACAATGGTCAAAATCAGGCATATTTACTGGGAAGTAAAAAAGAAGAAACAAAAAGAAGAAAAAAAGAAAAAAAAATTAAATGCCTTGATTTGACCTGACAATATAAAGGAAGAGTGGGAATCCCACATAAATTTTGAAAAATAATAACAAAGCCAATTATAAAATAGTCTTATTAATAAAATTTTACTGCATAGTAAATTTTGAAAATGGAACAATTAAGTAAAATAATTATAATAAATTTTATTTTTATTACAGTAATTAATTATTTTAATCATATTTTTATTGTATTTTAATTTAAAGATGAAAATGAATACTTTTTCTAAAATTTGTATTAATTTTATAAACTTAAACTATATAGGTTATTTAATTTTTGACAAAGTTTGCCATAAAATCTGTCAAGTACTGCGTGCTAATATATGCTTGGTATGCCAAATCAAAGAAAGAAACTCTTGGTCTTATATCAGAAACAAAGTGAGCATTGGTGAAGGGTGATTGAGCTTCTCTCTTGGGAATTGCGAGCATACTTTTTTTTTTCTTTCTTATGGGTTTTCGGACTGCTTTGTTTCTCTTTTTTGGGGGTCAGTGAATGGTGATGGAGCTTTTTGCATGCACAATTAAGGCCTCTATAGCCCTTAAGCAGCTAGCAGCACGGCAGGCAAGCAGCCCCCAAAAGCAAGCTAGCTACGAATATACATATACCCTCAAAAGGATTTGAAAATCTTAATATCAAAATTAGAAATGACATGTAGCAATCAAACAGATTGAGGATGATGCATCACTAATCATTTCACCAGACATTAAGAAAAGTAAAAGCAATGTGACTCTACATACTGATCCATTCAGTAATGTTACGACTTTGTTGGGCATGCGTAGGTAGGGTTGGTTCCCCACTCTTCCTTTATATTTGCTTTTCTCCCTTCACACACAGGCACCCCAACTCCCTCCTTCTCTTCCTTCTTTTGTTTCCCTTTCTCTCGGCCACACAGCACCCTTCTCTCTTCTCCTGACCCTCTCCAGCTCTCTTCCCTTCTCTCCTCTGTCTTTCTAACTCTTTTCTCCCTCTCCTCTCTTCCCTCTTGGTCTCCATTTCCTCTTCCTTTCTTCCTCTTTCCCTCTCTCCTTTTTCCTTGCTGCTGTCCTACCATACCCGAAGTTGTTGTGCTGCCCATGACTATTGTTGTTTCTGTTGGAGACCACGGCTACTACTGCTGCTGGAGACCATAATTGCTGCTGCTGCTGGAGACCACAACTGTTGCTACTACTGCTAGAGACCACGACTACTGCTGCTAGAGAAGCCCTTGCTGCTACTATTGTTGCTGCTGTCACAAGGACCCGAGAGCCACCAACAGCTACTTCAAGGACCCAAGCTACCTTGCTTGCTATTGCACACCAACCCGAGCCCCTGCTTCAGCATATACAACCTGCTCTTCCACTCTCTCTCTCTCTCTCTCTCTCTCCCATTCGTTCTCTCATCTCTCTCCTTTTTATTGTCTTTATTTAGTTTATTTGAATGTCATTTAAATACTCAGCTGGAATTTATTTTTATTCAATCAAGTATTGAAGTTTAGTTATTTTTTTAAGCATTCGATTGGGATTTATTTCTTAGTAAACTTTGTTGAGTTTAATCATTCTCTCCTTTTTTTTTATTTAGTTAATTAGTTTTGCTAGTTGTATTTACCTTGATGTCAGTTTAAGTTTAATATTACATTGAATGTTTAGTTGTAAGATTATTGTCTCTCTTCTCTCTCTTTCATTCTCTCTTTTCTTTTAAATAATTGTTTAAGTTAATATTGTGTTTATTAGAGTGATGTTTTAATTAAAATCTTGGAACTTTTAATTTTTGTTTGGTTTTTATTAGAGTTCAGTTTTTAGTTTGTGTTTTGTTAAGTTCTTGAATGTTTAATGTTTAATTTTTTTTTAGTTCACGTTTAGTTGATGAGTTTAGAGTTGCACGCTCAAGTTCCATGACAAAGTCATCGTTTTTAGACATTTGTCTGAATTTTTGAACTTACAATTGTGTTCTGTAGTTAACTTTGTTATCATTTATTTTATTGTGCTTGTTTCCCATTTCTTGTCATTAATTTAGTGCGTGTTTGGTTCATAAATTAAATTTCACATCGTTTTAATTTCGTCACAACATCCAAAAATCCCAAGAAACTAAATTTGAACTATGTTTAGTAAATTTTTCTTTTCTTAAATTCTTTTGGAATTACACGAGTTTGGAATTAAAATGCATTCATTGACGAGATGATCTAGCCCCTAGACTTAATTATTACACGACTGAACTCCTATACTTGGGATTGCTTCCGAGCTGCTCATTTTTCGAGTGAATCAAGTTTTTGGCGTCGTTGCCAGGGAATGTCAGCTTTAGTTTCAAATTAGTTTTTTTCCCGTTATTTTAATTTTTCTTATGAAAAATAAAAGGAAAAAAAACAAGTTTTGAAGAAAATATGACTGCACCTAGGCCGCACATGCTTATGGTTTTTTTGTAGCCCACACGAACCACACAACCATCTTGTATCATATTTCCTGATAATGCACAGAACTTTAACATCAAGCCTAGAATGATATCTATGATACCTCAATTTTATGTAATGGAATGTGAAAATCCGTATCAGCATTTAATTGATTTTGAGTTTGCATGTGTTACATTCATAGATGGGACTACTAGTAATCTGGCAATTAGCTTGCGTCTATTTCCTTTTTTATTGAAAGACAAGGCTAAGACGTGGTTTAATTCTCTTAGGCCTAATTCTATCTCTAGTTGGGCTGATATGCAAAACGAATTTCTGCATTATTTTTTCCCCTTATAGAGAACTTAATTTTTTTAGGAATAGATCAGTTGATTCATGCAAGGAGTTGACGAGATATTTCATGAAAGTTGGGAGAGATTTAAAGATCTGGTTAATATGTGTCCCCACCATGGATTTGAATCATGGTGCCTAGTCAACTATTGCTACACTGTGTTGACTCCTAAATCGAAGAAGTTCGTTCATACTATGTGTTTAGGATATTTCTTTGACAAGGAGTCTAATGAGGCATTAGATTTTTTGAATCATTTAGTTGACTATGCTCAACGGTGGAACACTAGGATTGACAAAAGACCGATTGCAACTCAACCATTGAGAGCAATACATGGTGGAGAGTGGAATGAATTGAAAGATGATTTTTTTGTTGAAGCACGTATAACTGAACTCACCAAAAGAGTGGAGGTTATGGAGATGGAAAAGGAGAATAGTACAAAGCAACTTTGGAATCAACCTTCCCAGTCCTATGCACCCCTTTATCAGCCGTCATATCATTAGGCTACCTTTTAGCATTAGTATCAGCCATAATAGATCTCTTAGAACTATGAACCTTCGGGATTTCAATATAATGTAGCACCTGCTCCACCAGAGAAATCTCTTGAGGATGTCTTTCAGCAGTTTATGTAAATTCAAGTCACAACTAACAATCGGTACACTCAGGCCATAAATGAATTGTGGGACACCATTAATGAGATGAGCATGTAGTTGAATATCTTAAAAAAAAGGAAATTTCAGGTAAAACCTCAGCCTAATCCTCAAGAATACCAACACTAACAACAAAAAATACATAATTTTTTTCTTAAGATAGCGGAGGTCGTTATTACTTTGAGAAGTGGAAAAGAAGTTTCCCCAACCTGAGATACTCACTAATAGACCAATAGTTGTCCTGACACCTAAAGTTACAACTGAGATAGATGAGGTCAAATAAAAATCAGAGGAAGCAAACCCAAAATTGAAGAAGTCAGTTAACGTGGATACCGAGACTAGTAAGGAGTACCAACCTGTGGTACCTTACCCTCAACGATTGACAGTCGTGGAACCATCATTCCCTACTAGATTAAATGTCAAGGAGTGCAATGTTGAAGCAAATCCTATTAGCTTTACTGTGATCCCAAGAGAGGGGTTGACTTGGTATTTTCAAAATTTAATCCCTAGGTCAATCTCCTAACACCAGTATATTCACAACCCTATGGTCAATCTAGTGCAAGTAAAGTAAATGTATACCAGAAAGTAAGTAAAGTAATTTAATCAATCACACAAGCACCAGAAAGCAGTAAAGAGAGGGTGACACGCAGATATGTTATCAAGGTTCGGCCAACTTCCTACGTCCCCACCTTGGCTAACAAGCACAAGGATTACCACTATAACTTGCTCACTTAAACGGGTGGAGTGGCACCTATACAAACCAGGTCAATTAGTAGAGGGCTGACCTCAATCTTTACACCAATCCTTACCGGGCTGGATTACCGCCCCCTCAGGCCACGCCTGGAATCACTTAAATATTACAATCAAATGGTACAGATAAAAGTGTTTTCACGTAAAGAAGATTTGTACCTAAATGCGTTCAATCACATACACCACCAATGATATAATAAGTAAGCTTGGTGTGGTCTAAATAGTTCAACTCTCAAATGTATTTTCCATCAGTGTAGTGAGTATGTGAGAGTGTCAATAACAATCTTTGTATCTCAAAATATACAATCAAATGTGTTCACACAGAATATCAAGCGAGTTTCAAGTATGTCAATCAATAGGATGTCTCAATCACGAATATAGTGTATATGCTTGGTTTGCAAAAGTTACGCAATCTTTGTATTCAACAAATGATATATACTTGAATAAATATTGCCACAAAGATTAATGTAACAAACACAAATATCTTTTCACATATATATTAATACAAATTCCACAAGATATTTGAGTAAGTTTGAAAATATTTTTTCAAGCCAAAAACAAATACAAACCTCCTAAGATATTGCAATGAGAATGCAACACTCGGAAGTTCAACACAAGCCTTCTTAAGGTAGGCTTATTAGCAAAGTCTCCTAAGAATACTTAGGTTATGCTCTCATAAAAAATCGATTCAAACACTCAACAAATGAGAGAGTAAACCTCTAAATATCAACACTCAATACACTTACAGATGATATAGAGAAGTGAAGAAGGTAAGTTTGAGTGGTTTTAGAGAGAGTATGAGCAGTAGGATATATTTTGTTTGAGAGAAAATTTTGTATTTCAGTTTGTTAATCAAGTGTCTAATTTTCCCAAATGAAGGGGTATATATAGACACCCCATGATTTATGATCATTGGGGACCTATTAGGAATTATTAGAAAAGTTTAATGACTTTTCAAATATTTTAACCTTGTTTAAAAAATGTTTAACCATGATAAAAATCAGGGCAACCAAAGAGGTCCGATCGACCAAAGTTCATATGATTCAGTCGACCAGGACACTTTTGAACCGAAAACTCGGTCGACCGAAAGTGCCTGTCCAAAGGCGATTTTCCATTTTACCAAGGTTTGGTCGACCAGGCCATTTTGAACTAAATGGTTCGGTCAACCAGACAATTGGGATTTCCCCTAAGGACCCTCGATCGACCAGGTAGTTGCAATACAAATTTGGCTCGGTCGATCAGATGGTCAATTTGTTGACCTCAAGAGGTTTCAGTTGACCAGGGGATTTGAACTACACTAGTTTGATCGACTAGGACCTTGGTCAACTGTTGACCTAGGTCTGTTTCGGTCGATCGAGGCAAAATGAACTGCCAAGGTCGGTGGACCGAAAGTGCACAATGTGTGCATTTCAGTCTTATTTTGAGTCACACAAACCCTAATCAAGTGCCTAACATACATAGGTGTAATGGTAAGTGTATTAGGGTCATTTGTGGGTCCTTTTGAAGACACCAAAAAAATCCGGTGTCAGTCAATCGTAATCCCTAAGGTCATTCTAAGGTCACTTTTAGTTTATGGTTTGTTTGAGCTTACGTATTATCATGCATGTGATGTGTGTGAACTTATTACAAACCAAACCCTATTTACTATTACAGACCAATTTTACAAATGAGATATATATTACAACTGAGAACAAGGATTGGTCTTCAAGCTTTAGTTGCTTTTACGTGCATCTTGATCTTGACAACCGAGGTTCCTGCGCATAATTTCAAATACTCATTAGATATTATAAGAATTTGCCATAATCAAAATCAGGCGTGACCTATAAGGTCAACAAATCCCCGTAGTAGTAAGGTGATGGGTACACCTGATAAAGAGGGTGAGCAGGCTGGTGAGAATTTAACTTTCAAGGAACCAAGTAAAATTTTTATTGTTGATGCTTTTGAAGAACCAAAGGTAACTACTCTGACAACTTTGCCTCAAATACCGGTTCTTAAAGAAGTGACTTTCCTAGAAAATATGTTGAATAAAGATCATTTCTTATTAAAACAAGGAAGACAGTCTGTACATGTTTTGTGTGCTACCTTAGAACATATTGATTTACTTAAGTCTAACTTTTGTGCAGGTAACAAAACAAATTCATTTTGGCGGCTCAAATTTGGAGACCCACCAATTCAATTTATAAAGTTGCACCCACCAGATGAAATTCCTCCAGAGCCTCCACTAGATAAACTGTGATGTTTTTCTTTCCCTTCTTTTCATTTTGTTTTACCTTGCTTTATTTTTAGTTTATTTTCAGGTGCATTTTTCTGTAATTTCAGTTTTTATTTTCCTTTACTTCTCCACCCAAGTACGCTCTATTGCCCTCATGCATAGTTTTTCTATTCCCCCTATGTTTTCACATTAAGTACAATGTTCCACTTTAGTTGGGGGGTTGAGAATTTGCATGTGACATTGTGCATGTCTACTTGTTGGGTTTTGTATTAATTAAAAAAAAGAAAGAAAGAAAGAAAGAAAGAAATAGTATTGAGGATAGACGATTATGTCATGATTAACACTGACTTATACCCTTCACATAGTTGTATATAACCTAAGAATTACTCACTCGAGTCATTTATGAAGTTTCTCTTTATATGACTTTGTAACTCCATGAAGAATTGATTGGTAATTCATTCATGTTAATTTGGTTATTTAAACTCTTATATTTACATGGTATCTCACGAGACTGAATAGACACATTCAAATGATTTATTGCTCTTAGGATTCCTTGTGAGCACTAAGAGAACACTCGTGGTGACAATGACACCTTGTGAGGTATCCTTGAGCTATTTATTGTCCTTTGAGTGTTTACATCAAATCAGAGTTCATGAAACTCAATTATCTTTTCTTTTGGACGATTCTTTGTACACTAGTCTATGATTTTTGACTTGCTAACCTAGAGATGGCATCTAGTGGGGAGATAGAAACCTAGGTCTTGTAGCCTACTCAAGATGTGAAGGCTGAACCATCCCTAGAGATGGACTTAGTTCATGGACTACTGTTCGAGCTTAATTCCAATTGGTGGTATGAAGACAATAAAAGAAGTGTAATGATTGTCCTAATTGACAATGAAAAGATAGAAATTAAAGAAGAAAGAATAAGAAAAAATACACATGAAATGAAAGGTTAATACCTGCTCTACACAAATACCACACAAAGTTAGGGACACGACACATGTTCTCCCTGTATGAAGACTCTTCAACCGCTTAATGCTTCAGATGTATTCACGCCAGGTTTGTGAATAAGTTTATCTAAGGTGGTCTTGGTTGGAAATGGTGAGTAGGAGAGAAGATGTTAGGGTGAAGGACCCAACACTTCACAAATAGGCTAGATTCTTTTCAAACTAATCCACTCCATACATTTAGCATTCGTTCCTTGCAATATGTGGGATGTTTGATCGCGACACTCCTCCTTGCATATGATAAGTGAACCCATTCTTTTTGAGTGTTTTTTAGGGTATACCAGTTAGGCCGAGTCAAAACGACCGTTCTGTTGGTGTCTACTGGTATCCTTGGTGTGATGAGTCATACACATACATTACATATACCTCAAGACTTCGCCTTTTTATACTCAGATTTATATGACCACATTAACTCTAAATTGTACTACTGGTTAATTTCATGTGAGTATACTATTCTTAATTGCTATATAATGATAAAACTTGCATGAATGACTTACTTCAGAGTTGTGTGCATTGTATATTAAGCTTGTGTGAAATTTGGTTATATTCCTATATGTGAAATGATATGGTTGATTCACATGTGCATTCATTTCATGTTTGTTGGAGCTAATATTTGTGGGTACCGCCCTAGAATTCATTCACATAATTTGCTAGAGACTAGCAAAACGTTAGTTGGGGGTCTGATTACATGCTTAAATTGCGTAATTAGGTGGTTTAATTCATGCATTGAGACTTACATTTTTAATTAAATACCTAATTACTCTCAATATTTCATCATCGTGTCTTATTTATAATATTTGAATTTTATTGAGTAAATTATGAATTTTTGGTATTTTTTTTATCGCAGGGCGATTATTGGAAGATAAAACCGACACTACTTCATAATTTATATGTAATTTTCTCATCCAATCTCCGATCAAGACGATTTGAAATGTTGTGACAATATGAGAAGATTATCTACAACTTTTGTGTTTTAAGATTTGAAAGATATGAACTCTACAATGGTTAAAATCAAGCATATTTGCTGGGAAGCAAAAAAGAAGAAACAAAAAGAAGAAAAAAAGAAAAAAAAATTTAAATGCCTTGATTTGACCCGGCCATGCAGTCGAGTCTTCGTTGGGTGTGCGTGGGTAGGGCTACTCTTCCTTTATATTTTCTTTTCTCCGTTCACACACAGGCACCCCAGCTCCCTTCTCTTCTTCCTTCTTTATTTTCCCTTTCTCTCGGCCACATAACACCCTTCTCTCTTCTCCTAACCCTCTCCAACTCTCTTCCCTTCTCTCCTCTGTCTCTCTAACTATCTTCTCCCTCTCCTGTCTTCCCTCTCCCTCTTAGTCTCCCTTTCCTCTTCCTTTCTTCCTTTTTCCCTCTCTCTTTTCTCCTTGTTGTTGTCCTGCCATACCCAAAGTTGCTGTGCTTCCCACGGCTGTAGCTAGTGCTGTTGGAGACCATGACTGCTGCTACTAGAGAAGCCCTTGCTGCTGCTGCCACAAGGACCTGAGAGCCACTGAAAAGCAAGGTGTGGTCCTAAGAGGGGGGGGTGAATTGGATTTTAAAACTTTTTTTAACTTCTTTGAAGTCTTTTTAATGAATTCTTAACTTCTTGTTGATTTTTCAAACTTTCAGTAAAAGCTTATTTCTTAATTCAATCTTCAATCATACAATCATTCAACCATCCAAGTAATCAATCATCCAAGTAATCAATCATCCAAGTAATCATTCAACCAAACCAATCAATCACAATTTGAAAGTAAACAACCAAACCAAAATTAATACACACAGCACTTTGGTAATATAAGAACTTAATATGATTTGTTTGTTTATATAAGCCCTATATATATGAAATTTGTATTTGCTGATATAAAGCCTTGTATTGATGGATTTGCTTCTTCAATAAGATGTGTAATATAACATTCAATCAACACAATATCCACACTCTTCCCAATATTCAGAATTCAAATAAACTCTCAGTTTATTTATTTTTGGAATGTTAACCAAGTAACGTACTCCCGTATGGTTTCCGTAAGATATGGTGTAACCAACGTACTCCCTTTCGGTTTCCGCAACCCAAATCAAAATTGGACTTTAAGTTTACTTGATTTCCAAATATACGTAGTATGTATGATTTAGATATTTAAAACATCCACGCAGTTGTACATGAACTGAAAATAAAGAGTAAAGGGAAAGAGAGAGTAAAACCGAGATTTTTACGAGGTTCAGCTTATACCCAGCCTACGTCCTCGCCTTTGGCAAACCACCAAAGGATTCACTAAACCTGTTCCTTTAATAGGTGAAACAAACCTTTACAACACTCCTTGGGTTAAGGCTAGAGCTCGCCTTCTCCAAACGATGTCCCCTCATTCGGTCACTCCTTTAGGCTAGAGCCCGCCTCTCTAAGCAATATCCCTTTACTTAGCCAACGATCCAAACAATCCTTAGAACGTCAAAGAACTACAAGAAACAAGATATAATCTGCGTACAAATATACTCTCACAAAGAGCAAGTTAGTGCAATTTCAGCACTATATACTTTAATATAGAAATATCAATATGAAATAGAATGAAGCTCAAGTGTAGAATTCACCAATATCCTTCTTAGATGAGGATTAGTAGTAGGAATTCAAAGGAGGAAGGATCAGAACTTCATAATATCTTAGCAAAAGAGATTTGCAATGAGAGAGCAAGAAAGCTTTGTAAGAACAAGAGTGCTTTCAGCTTCTTAATCAGATTTTTCAATTCTTAGATGAGTTTTAATTTGGAAAACCATATATTTATAGGCAATCAGACTTGTTTTCATGTTGCTAAAGTTTCCTTGGAGTGTTTTCCAAGATTTTAGAAAGTTTGGAGCCCAAGCAACAAATTTTTAAAAATCAAAACTTTTAAAATTTTTACCCATTAACAGTGTTCAGATGATTGAAGTCTTGGGTTCAATCGTCTGAGGTGGTTCTGCCTCTTTAAAAAATTTCAGCAAAAATATTCAGATGATTGAACTTAAACTTCAGTCTTTTGAAGAAATTCTTCAGACTTCTGAAGTTACACTTTGGTCATCTGAAATGGCTCTGTTAGCTGTTCGGTCATCTGAAGTTCCCCCCGTGAACAGTGTTCAGTTGGCTAACAACTTTGACCCCGCTTTAGTATTTTAGTCATAACCTTTTATATACAACTCCAAATTAGGTGTTCTTGGTGTAAAACGAAAGTTAAGATAAAATCCTACAACTTTCATGTTGAACCCTTTTTAAAATAAGGAGTATTTGATAACGAAAAATGCACCTCAATGCGGATGTATGAAAAATGACAGCATTTGGAAAAAACTCTTTTTGGTGCTTTTCATTCCAAAAATAATTTTAACCTTTTTGAAATGTCTTTTGACCTCATAAAAATATTTTTCAAGTATTTTAAAAGGTATTTAGGTCCAAGAGGTTAACTTAAAAGCTTGAAAATATTTCAAACGATATTTAAACATTAAAGTACTTAAATAAAGACTTCTAAGACTTTTCACTTCTTGAGTCTTCATGCTTTGTCTTTCTTTGAGCTCTTTCTCTTTGCTTTTCTTTTACTCTTTTGACTTCTAAATTTTCTTTGGCTTATCATCCATGTCCTCATTTTCTTCATGCTTTAAAATATCATCTTTAAATCCATGCTTTGACTCTTTTAAGTTTCATTTGATCCTTGTGAGCACTTTGACCTTACTTTCACGTATGTGATCCTTGTGAGTTCTGAAATGTCACTACTCAACCAAAAATGTTAAGTTCCACTTGTTTATTAGCATCAAAACAAGTTTTAAGCCTTGTAAGGCCAACAGCCACCACCAGCTACTTCAAGCTAGCTTGCTGGCTGTTGCACACCAACCCGAGCCCTGCTTCAGCATATACGACCTGCTCTTCTACTCTCTCTCTCTCTCTCTCTCTTTCATTTGTTCTCTCATCTCTCTCCTTTTTATTGTCTTTATTTATTTTATTTGAATGTCATTTAAATACTCAGCTGGAATTTATTTTTATTCAATCAAGTATTGAAGTTTAGTTATTTTTTTAAGCATTCGATTGGGATTTATTTCTTAGTAAACTTTGTTGAGTTTAATCGTTCTCTCCCTTTTCTTTTAGTTAGTTAATTAGTTTTGCTACTTGTATTTACCTTGATGTCAATTTAAGTTTAATATTACATTGAATGTTTAGTTTAAAGATTATTGTATCTCTTCTCTCTCTTTCATTCTCTCTTTTCTTTTAAATAATTGTTTAAGTTAATATTGTGTTTATCAGAGTGATGTTTAAATTAAAATCTTGGAACTTTTAATTTCTGTTTGGTTTTTATTGGAGTTCAATTTTTAGTTTGCATTTTGTTAAGTTCTTGAATGTTTAATGTTTAATTTTGTTTGAGTTCATGTTTAATTGATGAGTTTAGAGTTGCATGCTCAAGTTTCGTGATAAAGTTATCGTTTTTAGACATTTGTCCAAATTTTTGAACTTAGGATTGTGTTCTACAGTTAACTTTGTTATCATTTATTTTATTGTGTCTATTTCCCATTTCTTGTCATTAATTTAGCGCATGTTAGGTTCATAAATTAAATTTTACGTCGTTTTAATTTCGCCACAACATCTCTAAAATCCAAGAAACTGAATTTGAACAATATTCAGTAAATTTTTCATTTCTTAAATTATTTTGGAATTACATGAGTTTAGAATTAAAATGCATTCCTTGAGGAGACGATCTGACCCCTGGGCTAATTATTACACGACTGAACTCCTATACTTGGGATAGCTTCCAAATTGCTCATTTTTCGAGTGAGTCAGTCGGGCATACGAGGCCCAAACCGAGTGGGGTCAGTCCCAACACATCCTTTACATTGAGCTGGACGTTTCACAGCTAACGGTGCTAAAAATTCTTCCCTAATTGAAAATTATGCACTTAGAGGAAAACTTAGTAAAGTTAGTTGATTTTAAGCATTCAGGTGTTCAATTCGGGCGTATAGGGTCCAAACTAAGTAGGATCAATCCCGATAGGTCCATTACATTGAGCTGGACATGTCGGAGCTGATGGTGCCCAAAAGCTCCTTTCCGAGAGCTTTTTGCACACTTAGAAGTAAAGTTAGAATACAAATCAACTTATTAAACTTACTGGATTTTAACACTTAGGTGTCCAAGTCAGGCATACGAGGTCCAAACCGAGTGGGATCAATCCCAACACATCCTTGACATTGAGCTCGATATGCCAGAACTAACGGTGCCCAAAAACTCCTCCTTAATTGAAAATGTTGCACTTAGAGGTGAACTTAATAAACTTAATTGATTTTAAGGACTCAGATGTCCAATTCGGGCATACAAGGCCCAAACTGAGTCTGGTCAATCCCGACATGTCTGTTGCATTGAACTGGACATGTCGGAGCTAACGGTGCCCAAAAATTCCTCTCTAAAAGCTTTTTTACCCATTTATAAGTAAAGTTAGAATGCAAACAAACTCAACAAACTTAGTGGATTTTAGCACTCAGGTGTCCAAGTCGGGCATATGAGGACCAAACCAAGTGGGGTCAATTTTAGCTGATCAAACTTAGCTATTTAAAATTATATCATTTTTTTTTTAACTATGTCCGAATATGCAATAATTTTTCTATCAAATCATTTTTACTTATAGTATGAACAGATATATTCAAAAATCGTATACTAATTTTTTATATAACTATTACTTTATAGGGTTTGCAACTATCATAACATCAGGACGATGCCAAGCACTACAGTTGATTACAACTTTTGACTTTTGCTATATTTTTTGTTATCTAAACATAATGAATTTTTGTATTTGAATTTGAATATGAATTTTTATTTGTATTTGAATTTTGAAGAATTTATGAATTTTGAACCATTTGTATTTGAATTTTGAATAATATTTGAATTTTTCAGTAATTTTGCTTCAATATTATATATGCTAAAATGTAATTACAGGTTTTTACAAGAATTAATCAATGAATTAAAAAAATACTTATTATAAAGTATTAGTGACTAATGAATGAATTAAAAAAAAAAATTGATTATAAAGTATTAGTGATGGTTTTCAAATCGCCAACAATAACAACACTACAAAGTATTAGTGATGGTTGGTAAAATTGTCACTAATACTACCCCTATTAGTAGGGGTGTGCACGATTCGATTCGGTTTGGTTTTCGCCTTCCAAAATTTTTTATTTTGGGATTTCCAAACCAAAATTGAAACCGAACCGAAATTATGCTTTAATTGAAAACCGAAAATTTGGCGGTTCGGTTGCGGTTTTTTGGTTTTAAACCAATTTTTTTTTACAAAAAAAAAAAACCTTTATTTTTCATAAAGTTGTTGAAAATTTATTGAGCATTTTAATTTTTTATAGGGACTCATAATTTTAACAAAATAAAATATGTTGAACACTTTTAACAAAAATAACCTTTATTTTTCATAAAATTCTTAAAAATTTATTAAGGATTTTTTTTTTTCTATAGTGGCTATATGGCTATATTGCATGCTATATTTTTATTAGCCATATTATATATATATATATATATATATATATCTTATATAAATCGGTTTTTTGGTTTTTTTCTGTTCGATTTCAACATAAAACCGAAACCGAAACTAAAACCGAACCTTTTTATTTTTGAAAACTGCAATCGAAATCGAAAATTGAAAAACCAAACCGTTTATGGTTTCGATTCGATTTCAGTCCGATTTTCGATTTTTTGGTAATTTTTGTACACCCCTACCCATTAGTGATGGTTTTTAAACCGTCACTAATAGTACCACAACAAAGTATTAGTGATGGTTTTCAAAAACCCCACTAATAGTACCCCCACAAAGTATTAGTGACGGTTTTAAAACCGTCACTAATAGTGCCACTATTAGTGATCATTTTCAAACTATCACTAATAGTGCCACTATTAGTGGTCGTTTTCAAACCGTCACTAAGAGTACCACCAGTAAGCATTAGTGACAGTTTGAAAACCATCATTAATAGTGGCACTATTAGTGACAGTTTGCAAAATCGTCACTAATAATTGGTTTTTAGTGACAATTTTGAGCTGAGAAAATGTAGGAACCCGAACCAATAAAAATAAAAATAAAATAAAATAAAATAAAATAAATAAAAGGGAAGGAAAAACAAGAAAAGAAGGGATATGGTTTGGTACAGGACCAAACCGTCGACGGTTTGGTGAACTCCAGGAAAATCATCGACGGTTTTGTGTAAGAAGCAGGTGATGAGACCAAACCGTCGACGATTTTAGGAAGCCCATAAAATCGTTGATGGTTTCCTACGAGCCAGCATGCTTATAAATAGGATTTAAGTCATTTTATTTCATTCTTTCCTCTCCTTTCTTTCTCTCTGCTAGGGTTTTGACCCTCCCCCTAATTTCTCTCTCTCCTTCATGTCTCTCTCCCTCCTAAGGTCTCCCAGGACTCCGACTTGGTCTCCAATCGGTTCTCCTCTCTTGGCTTGCCGAATCTTTTCCTACGGCGGTTTCAAAAATCTAGGTTTTCCATCCTTCGAAAATTTTAGGCATATCTTCGGGATCAAGTAAGAGAAATAAACTATGTCAGCTGTTTTAAGAAGATTAACCAATTAAAGTATGAAATATGGGTGTATGGATATTATGTTGGTTTCAAATCTGAATATATGATTATATGAATATTATCAAAGTATGATTTATTATTTAAATGTGTGACATGAGAATATTTCAGCTTATAGTATAAATTAAACCTATTAGGATCACGTGAATTATTGAAAATAATATGGGAAGACCATTATGAATATGGTGCCGTGGTATTGTGCAATTGTATATATAAGGGATATGTTTGGTGATATCAAGACAGAGGAGGATGGTGATACGTAACGCTCTGACCCTTGGGACTTAGTCCGAGGGCTTGCTAGATTGGGAAGGCTTGTTGAGTAGGCCTACCGTACAGAGTAGGGTGCTAGAAGAGTGCCCAATGTTAGCAAGTGCCTGGGTATACACCAGATGTGGTCATTGAAGGATAGATTGTTTTTTATGTCAACATGACCTATAGTATACATAGTTATTTATATGATTCACGTATTGAATGTTATTTATATATGATACACTAAAACTCATTGGTCACACATTGATAATAATTTATTCCTTCTTGCTAAGAGGTGTCTCACCCCATGATTATTTAATATTTTTTAAATGTCATGTGAAGTATAACAATAATCAGAGTAGTGCAGTGGAAGCATGGGTGAGACTAGATAGAGAGGTTTAGATTAAATGATAATTTCGTTGTTTTGGTTTATCTTGAAATTCCTAAGGGTGTATTAAATTGATGTTGGAAATATTGTAGATATTTTATAAGTTCGGAACTTCATTGTGATACTGGGATGGATTTATTGTTATATTGGGATATTTTAGTTACTCTAGTAATTGTTATGGAGATCTTCCGCTATGTATTTATATGGTATCAGAGATTTATTCAATATAACCCTTCGGACCCCTATTTCGGGTTCAGGGCCCTACTTATTAACTTTTCAGGTCCTTCTGGAGATAGGGTTTAGAAAACTTGGGAAGGGTTTAGTTTTTGAAGCTGTGAGTGGTTGTAAGGTATGAAACTTTATGTTTTTATTCTAAATCCTTGGATCATAATAACACTATTTAGAGATGCTTATATTGGTGATAGTATAGAACTCTGGTATTTTATTTGAGAATATTTAATTATTTTCCGCTGCTTGGATGATATTTTTGGTATCAGAGATTTATGAATAGGACACATAACACCCCGAGCCCACTCTCAGGTTTGGGGCCTTATAGAAAATATATAATTTATAGTGATGGTTGTCGCGACGTGCTACTGCGCGGGGCGGAAACACCAAGTGTGGTTCCCTGGGGTACGAGAACTGGAAAAGGTGTGTGATTTTGAAAATGACATATTCGTGGAAAAGTAATGTGTGATGGAGTAGCCACTAACCTTTTGAAGTGTGGTTAGAACACTTGATTACTACCCAATTAATGGTAGAATCGGTCTGTACTACCAGAGTCGGGTTTGAGAGTTCGGTTACGCGAGGGGAAGGTATTAGCACCCTCTACATGCTTGTTCTTTACGAACAGTACCTAACTAATCGAAAATCATCTCAAAATAAATCTAATAAGACTTCTTATTTTACTCCCTAAAAATGTGAAGAAAATGTACAAAATAAAATACTATATAGATATCCCTCAAAACCGGATATACCATACTCCGAAGAGCTCAATGCCTCCCATTGCAATTATTGGGATGGAAAATCAAGAAAATAGTTAGAAAAATACACTCTCGGGATTTCGAAACTTTTAGAGAATTTTTCAAGAATGAAAAATAATATTCCGGGAGGTTTGGAATGTATTAAGGGACGAAAAATTTGTAAAGATGAGTTTTCCAAATGAAAAAACACTTTTTCATATTTTCCTATGATATTTTTTTATTTTCAATTGAAATAACACAAAGACAATTAAGCAAAAACAATAAAAAATGAGTCAAAAACTATTTTAGATTTTTCTCTTAAATTTTCAGATTTTTTTTTTTTTTTTTTTTTTTTGTGATTTTTCTAACACTTTTTATTTTTTTTTTTGTGGATTTTTAAATAAATTATTTAAGTGATATTATAAAAAAGGATTAAACTGGTCCCATATCAGTTCAAAGGATCTGAACCGGTTTGGGAAAGAACCGGTTCAAAGGGGGGTCAACCTATTTAAGGTTCGGCCAAGACCAAATATCCCTGTAACTATACCCACATATATACTTAGTAATACATACATAATATAAACATAATAACTAAAATATAAGTACCACACTAATAATGCCCCTGTAGTCATCCCAAAGCCAATTCCAACTCCATAACCAAATTAAAAATTTAATGCGTAGTGGGGCTGGCAATCAAAGAGATCAGAGTGGATGGCTTCACCATCACGCGACCCTCCACACAGTTCATGTGGAACCACCCACGTAGACCGCCCAAAGAATAAACAGCAGAAGATTAACTCCAATCGAAAAATGTGAGGGAAGAATGTTGACCGCCGAGCATGAATAAAAAACAAGAACCGCCGAACTGAATAAACAATAAGAACAGCACAACATAAAAATCCTATCGGACAAAAAGGAAATCTGACCGGAAAGACAATACTGAACTGTGCTGAATCAAACAAAATAAAAGAGTTGGAAAGGCGGCTCCGACCTGCGATGAAACAAAACGAAGAACAGAAACACCAAACTGAAAATGAATGAAACTACTAGAACTCCATTCACAAATTTCTGGTATATCCTACGAACAGATCTCAAACAAGTCAGAGAATACACAGCAATCTTCCACACTCACCGGGATGAATTTCCAACCAAGAATCCACTACCTATCCACACTCACAACGGCTGTGTGTGTAAATGCGTGTACGGCTGTGAGTGTAAAGGTGTGTATGACCGTGTGTGTGAGAGTGTGTGTGTGTGTGTTAAGTGTTAACAGTGTGTGCAAAGTGCGTAAAGGGTATTTGTTCTTAGTATGTCAACAGTGTATGAGAATGCTGTATGGGTGCTAAGGTGCGTGTACCAGTGGGTGTTTACATGTGTGTAACGTCCTGAGCCCTTAAACCCGGGTTCGGCACGTTATACCTAATAAAATCCTAATAATCCATAATTCATAATATATGCAGCGGAAAATATAAATATAATCTCCATATAACATAATACCATAAAACCGTAATATACTAGAGTTTTCTATTTTCTATCTATAAATCCATTAAAATAAAATAAAAATCATTCATCACCTGTATTCCATAAATACATACCTCTCCAAAATATTTCAGTATTTTCACAACCATCCTTACTCAACAGTCATAAAACATAAAGACATAAATAATTACATCCAAACTGTCATTAACATATACTCTGTTTCTTAATATTCCTCAAAAATGTTAAAATACCCTTGAGCTCCTAAGCCCGACCTCGAGGATGTCCTGAAAAAGAAACATTCATATTCGGGAGAGACACATCTTAGTAAGGGAAGAAACATATATATTAAAACAACGTGTGAGCAACATGAGGTAAATAGACATCATTTTAATTACATTTTCAAATCATCACGTAACATTGAAATCGTTTTCTGAACCTACACAATCACATGCAAATATATTACCCAAGGATAGGGGTGATTACCCGCTCATACAAGTAGCACCACTCTGCTCTGATACTTAGGTAACCCTAAGGTCACAACTAAAACATACCAGTGCACTCACCTTACTCAGTAAGCCCTCAAGTGTTAACTTGATCTCGTACTCACGCATTCAACAATAGTTTACCGGAAAAAGCCCTAAGGATAGGGAATTCTACCCATCCATACAAGTAGGTTCCCTCTACCCTAGTACGTTATGCAACTACTGCCACATCTCGAGCTACTAGTGCACTCGCTTTTCTCAGCAAGCCCTCAGGCGAAGAGTTCGCCTCGCCCAATTGTAACATGTTCTACATACATACATACTTTTAATATCATAATACATCATTCCTTTCTGTCATTATACATTCATACAAATTCATTCATGTTCATAGCTTAACTTTGCATTTCGTTTCACTTTAAGTGACTCTTTCTCATTTACATCGTTCACATTTGTCATTTCATTTCATTACCATTTCATTGTCATTTCATTGCATAAAATTTTCATTTCATTCCTTCGTACTACAGCTGGTCTTTAGCCATCATCAATTAGTGTACATAAAAATGCGCTAGAATCTGCTATAGTTAGTCCACATAGAAATGCGCTAGAATCTGCTAACATGACTGTCTTTTAACTATCTTACATTTACATGGTTGTATTTAACATACACAAACAACATTGTCCATATCATATTTTATTCTCAATACTTTACTTATTTAGCCCACATCTCATACATTTAACATATATTTACATAGAATCTCATGTCACACAGTTTAACAATAAAATTCATATACATTTCTTACAAAATAAGTCAACCTATAATTAACATTTATATACTAAAAATACATTTCAATTCTTACTTAATTCCTCAGAAAATTACTTTTCACTTTCATTCATTTACTTTCACATATACATAGCTATATAAGCATTCCTAAGCTCAGAAAACATAAATTTCATGGCGGACATTTTAAACCCACATAAATATGTATATTTTAATAACATATAATCCATTTTAATTCATGAAAAACCAAATTTAATACATAAATTTCCTCTTTACCTAACTTCAAACTACGCTGGCAGGGTCCCCCGAACCGATACCCGCAGCGTTCACTTGGACCCTGAATCCAAAAATCCTAACTTAATTAAAATAAATTCCAATTAAGTCAAGTCTTAAGAAAAACACTTATTTACTATTTCCTAGGCTCTAAATAACAATATTCCTTAAGATAATCCAAAAATAACTAACTTACCCTGATTTTGGGATGTTTCCCAAACCTCACAACCCAAAGATCAGCTCCTATAGTCTTGAAGAGAATGATCCTACAAACCTCGTGGCGGTTCCGGATTGTCAAACCGGGTCAAATTCAGCCCAAAATTGAAGAGAGAAGGCTGGGAGATCGTTTTCTAAAGAGAGAAGGAGAATTTTCTCGAGTTTCACGCTGAAAAATGAAAGAATTTCAATTTATAAGCAAGGCTTCATCGACGAGACAAGTGGATTTGTTGATAAGGCGCTATAGAGACTTCGTCGACGAGAAGGTATCTTCGTCGACGAAATTCAGAGTTTCCAATTTACTCTCTCGGGATTCCTTAGTCGACGAGAAACTAGAGTTTGTTGACAAGCTTAGAAGGACACTCGTCGACGAAGACAGGACATTCGTCAACGAGGCCTGCTTTTCCTTCTTAAATACTTCCTTTATCCCTTATTACCCATTAATCCATTTCATTCATTATATTTCCTAATTATTTTAAATTCCAGGTCATTACATGTGTGTGTTTTGTGTGTGTGCAGTGTGTGTGCGTTTGCATGCAGATAACTCACAGCAGGGGGGGTACTACAGTGTTCAAAAAGCCAAAGCAGGGAGGTAGATGGTCGTGGTGGTGTTGTGTGTGACCGGAGAGGTGACTATCGTGAGGAGATGGAGATGGTGGTGCGGTTGTTGCCGATGGTGGTGAACGTTGTTGCTGCTATCGGAGAGGCATTGAGCACAAGGAAGAAAGGGTTAGCTAGGGACTGCTGTTGCCGCCGAAGCTATGGCTGACTGAGTGTGGGTGGAGATTTTTCGAAATCGTCATTCGGAGTTGCAGAGATTCAAGAAGACGGCGTTCGCGATGGTTCAGCAGCTTCGAGTATGGAGGAATGGTTACGACTACTTTGTTTTTTTTTTTTTTATGGCCGTGAAGGATGATTGGGACAATGGGGATGGCAAGAGTTGTGGACCTATGTGGTGGTGCTCTCGGCTGGGCCAGTGAGAGAGAGGATGTGGGTGACGACATTGAGGTTGGAGGTGGATACGAAGGAGATGAGGGATGCGAGGATGGAGAGATCAGGGTGGAGCTAGAGATTGACAAGTCTGTGTGCATGGCCGGATCTGCGTATGGATATGAAAGAGAAGGAGAATGGAGGTTGGGGTGCTCACGGTTGAGGGTGGTGTGCGAGAAGGTGGTCAGATCTATGTATGGATCTGAAAGAGAAGGAGAATGGAGGTTGGGGTTCTCACGACAAAGGGTGGTGTGCTGGAAGGTGGCCAGATCTGTGTATGGATCTGAAAAAGAAGGAGAATGGGGGTTGGGGTGCTCACAGTCAAGGGTGGTGTGCTAGAAGGTGGCTAGAGCAAACTGAGAGAGATAAGGGAATGATGGGGGCATGAGCGGAGATGAGTGGATGAGGGATATGCAGCAGTGAGGGTGGAAGGTGGTGACCAGAGTAGTGTTTGTAGGAGGTTGTACACGGAGTTACTGTTGTGCGTGACTGTTGTGAAGAGAGTTGGGCTTCGCTGGGCTACAGGCATGGATGCTTGGGTAAGCGAAAGAGAGGATGAGGGTGAGCTGGAAGGAGATGGTGGAGGAGAGGTGGTTGGGGAGAAAGGAGGGAGTCGAGGCAGCGAGAGTGGACAGTGAGAGGGAGATGAACCGTGGGAGAATATGTGAGGGTGACGAAGGAATAGTGACAAATGAAGAATGCCCCCCCCCCCACCTGTGTGTGCGCTGAGACTCTCTTTATAAAGAGTCCAGCCATTCATTTCGCGCCAACAATTTGTTAACAGGAGAATAATTCCATGCGTGTGGCAAAAAAGTTCCTAATAGAAGAATCAATCCACACATTTCTTCTTTTCCCCTTTTTTATTCTTTTTTTTTTTTTTGATTTTCTTCCCCCCTTGATGTACCCCATCCCTCTTCAGTGCAACCATTCTTTGTACATCTTTTTCCTTTTTCTATTTATTTTTTGAATTTATTTTGTATTCCTTTTTGTTGGCCAATTTTTGTCTTCCCAAAAATGTCCTGGTTTAAAAATGAAACTTGACACCTGGCAATAAAAGGATTTAGACTCAAAAATAAAAGTGACTCAAAAATACTCAATTTTAAAATTAAAAGACCCAATTTAAAATTAAAAGACTCAATTCGGGAGTTCACAAACTCAATTTAATATTTAAAAACTCCATTTTAAAATTTGAAAGACTTAGTTTAAAAATCCATACTCAATTAAAAATTGAAGGACTCAATTCGAAAATTCAAAGATTCAATTTAAAATTAAAAGGACCTTAATTGAAAACTTAAATTCTAGATTAAAAGATTCGATTTAAGTCCTATTTTCAAAATATCTGGAACTCTTTTTTTTTTTTTTTAAATAACTAGGACTCATTTTTGAAAATAATCAAGACTCGATCGGGTCCTCCCATTCCCAGGGATAAAGCCAACTTTAATTGTGTCGAGTTCTCTTGAAAATGGCTTGTGTTAGCTTTACCGTGATCCCAAAAGGGGGACTGAATTGGTATTTTTAAATTAATGCCCTAGGTCAGTATCCTAACAGCAGTATATTCACAACCCTATGGTCAATCTAGTGCAAGTAAAGTAAAGCAATTTTAATATGTACCAGAAATTAAATAACGCAATTTAATTAACTCAGCATGCACCAGAAAACAATAAAGAGAAGTGACACACAAAAGTGTTATCGAGGTTCGGAAAATTGCCTACGTCCTCACCTTGGCTAACAAGAACAAGGATTACCATTATAATGCTCATTTAAACGGGTGGAGCGGCACCTAAACAACCAGGTCAATAAGCACAGGGTTGACCTCAACCTTTACACAATCCTTACTGGGCTGGATTACCACCCCCTCAAGCCACGCCTAGAAATACGACAGTGTTTTCTCAATCAAATGGTACAGTGATTATGCTTTCATGTAAAACAGTTATGTACCCAATACATGCAGTCATATACACATCAATGATATAAATATAGTGTAATCTCAGTGATGCAAATAGTTGTGCTATCAACACTCAATATGATATAATTAATGAGATGCTCAAGAGTGTTCGATACAAGCAATATCTTGGAATTTAAGCAAAACACAGTTTAGTAGAAAATCAATATTCCAAAGATATGAATCAGATAATCAAACTAGTTCATGAAGATTTTCCTCAATGAAATAAGCACAATACTAGTTTGAAAATATTTTGCTTGTTGAAAAATGTTTGCACAACAAAAATCTAAGCTATTGGACACTTGCAACAATAATGCAAATATCCTAAGCTCACTTAGTTTATCCCAGCACAAGATTTATAGTATCAAAATCTAAGGGATAAACCTAAGCTAAACTCCCCAAAAATAATATCACACTCAATCAATCAAATGGGAGTTTCTAGCAAGGTGTAGCAATCACAAGCACTCTAAATATGCTCTCACAATCTCAGAATATATCAAAGAAGTGAAGATTTGAGAGTAATTGGATAAAGAGTGTATTTTGAAAAGAGAGGATTTTTTGGCTAATCAATTTGCTAATTCTCCCTAATCCTCACAAATAAGCCTATATTTATAGGCAAGGTAAAAAATAAAACCATTTGGGACTTGTTGGGAATTATTAAAAAAGTTTCAAATAGTTAAAACACCATTAACCAAACTTAACTCAATTTTACGGCGGTTAAAATAATTTTAACCCGCCGAGATTTGGGTGGCTGAACCATGGTTCGGTCACCCAAAAAGACACAGTAATAAAAGTTATTAAATTCAGTTCAGCAGCCCGAGTTCAAGTTCGGTGGCCCGAATCAAAGTTAGAAAGATTGCTTCGTAACTTTGGGTGCCCGGTCATAGTTTCGGCAGCCCGAACTCATGTGTTCGGTCACCCGGGGCTTTGTTTGAACTATATCTCTCGGTAGCCCAAGTTGGTGGAATGTCCCTTTTGAAGTGTTCGGGCGCTCGGGGAAAGCATGCACAAAATAGTTTAGTCGCCCGAGAGCCAAGTCAACTATTGACTTCTTAACAGTTCGGGCGCCCTAGGTGACATGAACCCCTGGGGTTCGGTCACCCGAGCTCTCTCAATTTCCCTAATGATGTTCAATTTAAGTACATTCTTAACATTCTTGTATTTAGTATGATATATGTGAGAGTGTTGGGACCTAGAGTCATACTATAGTCTTGCTGAGCTTACCATGTATCCTATATGCATGATATGCATGTAATAAAATGCAGACCATATCCTAGGTTACTATTACAGATCCATAGTACAATAATTTAATTGACAATACAAATTAAAATCTTCAGGGTCTTCATCTTGCTTCAAGTGTCATTCCTTGAGATGCTCATTTAAGCCTGCACAAACACTTGACAACCATCAAATACCTAAGTATTTGTCTTTATCAAAACCGGGTGTGACCTATAAGGTCAACATTCTCCTCCTTTTTGATGATGAAAAATACATCATGCAAAAAATTAATAATGCCTTAGAAGGCTCCCCCTAACAATGTGCGTGATGTAAAAATTTAAATAATTTTTCCTTTTAAGTTCAATTCAATCCAATTTTCAAGTTAACCCAATTTTTGCCTTCTTTTATTCATCTCCCCCTTTTGGCAACAGCAAAAAGGACCATAAATATTATAGCTTTAGGAATTAGGCAATAATCATTTGTATACAAGAGAAGTTTGGAAATTTATTTTTTTTTTTTTAAATTTCGACAGCATATCATTTGAAAATAAGACATTTCCCAAAAATTCCTGTATAAAAATGACCTATTTTGAGTTTATAAGACCTAATAGTTTATCCACAACTAGGCAACTCAAACAGTTCCAGTATGATCAAGATATAAAACATAAGTGCAAACATTATTGTAATGACTCGAAGAATAATGGTATTTAAATATTAAATAAAATGGAAATGGGAAACAAAAACAAAAGGAGGTAGCAGGCTTCGTCAATGAGAAAATACCGAAAGATGTTTTGAGCGATTCTGAATTTCGTCGATGAAGGTGAGAGTTCGTCGACGAATTGCCTTTTGACCTCGTCGTCAAGATGATGTGGTTCATCGATGAAGCCCACATTATAAATAGTCCAAACCTTGGATTTTATGCAGAAAATTTGCAGAAAAACTCTTTCTCTCTCTCTCTCTCTCTTCCCTACGGTTTCTCTCTCCTCTCTCTTCGATTTAGGCTCCACCGTTTGCTGGATCGACAATCTGAGGCCACCACGATGCTCCTAGAGAAGTTCTCTTCAAGTCTACCAGAGCGGATCGTTGATGGAGCTAAGTTGGAATTCATCCCTGGTTTAAGGTAAGGTTTTTTATGCCAAATTTGGTCTTACTGGGTTTGCCACCCGATCGTGAGGTGGATTTTCCTTTCGATTTACTTCCAAGTATAGCGTCGATCTCTAAAGCCCTGTATCGAATGGCGCTGATAGAGTTGGCAAAATTAAAAGATCAGTTGCTAGATTTACTTGATAAGGGCTTCATACGACCTAGTGTATTTCCATGTGGAGCTCCAGTATTATTCGTGAAGAAGAAGGACGGGTCTGTGAGGATGTGCATAGATTATAGGGAAATTAACAAAGTGACCATCAAGAATAAGTATCCTCTACCCCGTATCAATGACTTGTTTTATCAGCTCCAAGGTACACGGCAATATTCTAAGATCGACCTCAAGTCAGGCTACCATCAAGTAAAGGTAAGAGCGAAGGATGTATCAGAAACAGCTTTCAAGACCAAATATGGGCATTACGAGTTCCTTGTTATGCCATTTGGTTTGACGAATGCTCCTGTGATATTTATGGATTTGATGAATAAGATTTTCATCCATATTTAGATCATTTTGTTGTTATTTTTATTAATGACGTACTGGTCTATTCGAGGAGCTATGAGGAGCACGAGATACATTTGAGGCAGGTTTTACAGATGTTCAGAGAGAAGAAGTTGTATGCCAAGTTCAGTAAATGTGATTTCTAGCACGAGAAAGTTGTGTTTTTAGGGCATGTTATCTCAGGAGACGGAAATTCTGTGGATCCCAGTAAGATCGATGCAATAGTGAATTGGGCTAGACCAAGGAACATCCAGAAGATAAGGAGTTTCTTGGGGTTAGCTAGTTATTACCGTTGTTTCGTTAAGGGGTTCTCAGTTCTATCAGGGCCTCTAACACGATTAACTAGGAAGAATGTCAGATTTGAATGGAACGACAGTTGTGAGTAGGAGTGAGCATAATTTGGTGAAAATCAAATTAACCGAATTAATTGGCCGAAATTCGCCAGTTCGGTTCAGGTAAAAATCCATGTTCGGTCGGTTCAATTATAATTCTACAAAATTCTGGTTAATCGGTTTCGGTTCAGTTAAGGGTAAAAAAAAAATTTGGTTAACCGATTAACCGAATTACTAATTAATTAGATTTTAAGTATAATTTATGAATATAAATTTTTCTTATGCAAGTGCATTAAGGAGTTTAATTAAGCTTGCTTATACTCAGCATTATTATTATTATTATTATTTTTTGTCATTTTTTTCTTGTTTTGGATTCTTTGTTCTATGGTAAAATATTATTTTCATTAATAAAATTAATAAATAAGGTATTTAATTAAGCTGGATTTAGTTTTGAAAAAAATTTATAACTGTATTCTCCTTCTAGCAATTAATTTTAAATGATTTCGGTTAACTAAATTACTCGAATGGGCAATTCGGTCGGGGTCAGTTTGGTGTCCTTCGTTAATTCAATCGGTTCGGTTAATGGTATTATTTAACCAAATTTTTTGGTGAATTCGGTTAATTACCCAAATTTAACCGAACCGACCATTTGCTCACCCCTAGCTGTGAGCAGAGTTTTCGAGAATTGAAGCAGAGACTAGTCACAGCACTAGTACCGATCATCTCGTCAAGGAGGGTTACGTTATTTACAGTGATGAGTCCTTGAAGGGAGTTGGTTGTGTACTGATGCAACATGGTAGGGTGGTGGCGTATGCATCCATATAGTTGAAAGAATATGAGGAGAACTACCCTACCCAAGATCTTGAACTGGGTGCAGTGGTACACGCATTGAAGATTTGGAGGCATTACCTGTATGGCCAGCGGTGTGAGATTTTCTCCGACCACAAGAGTTTAAAGTATTTCTTCACTCAGAAAGAACTGAATATGAGGCAAAGGAGGTGGTTAGAGTTAATTAAATATTTTGATTGTACTATCAATTATCACCAAGGAAAAGCAAATGTGGTAGCTGATGCATTGAGCAGGAAGTCGGTGAAACCAGTGTTAGCGGCTATGGAGATCCAATATCTGATTATGATGGATCTAAAGAGACTCGGCATAGAGTTGGTATAGAATGATCCTCCAGTATGTATCGCCAGTTTAGTAGTGCAGTCTACTCTACATGAAAAAATTAAAGCTGCTTAGAAGGAAGACCCAGAATTAGCAGAAGTGATGGACAGAGTATAGACTGGTCAAGGAGAGGAATTCTGCATTACAGATGATGGAGCTTTATGGTTCTGCTTCAGATTGTGTGTCCCTACTGATGCTAACATCAGGAAGACTATTTTGGAAGAGGCTCACAGATCTTTGTATACAATTCATCTCGGCAGTACGAAAATGAATAAAGACCTGCGAGAGTTTTACTGGTGGAGTGGTATGAAGAAGGAAATCTCTGGGTATGTAGCCTAGTGTTTGATGTGCCAGCAGGTAAAAGCTGAGCACCAGAGGTCGGCGAATCATTTGCAGCCGCTATTTATCCCAGAGTGGAAGTGGATCATATATCTATGGATTTTGTCTCAGGGCTGCCGTCAACACCGCATGGCCAGTATGCGATTTGGGTGATAGTAGATCGGTTGACTAAGACCACCCATTTTCTCCCTATCAAGATCATCTATTCCCTCAACCGTGTGGCAGAGATTTACATTCAGGAGATAGTTTGTTCTCACGGAGTGCCTGTATCCATAGTGTCAGATTGAGACCCGCGTTTCACGTCACGGTTCTGGAAGAGCTTGTAGGAAGCTTTAGGGTTTCAGCTACCGTTTAGCACGACATTCCATCCTCAGTAAGATGGGCAAACTGAGAGGACAATACAGATTTTCAAAGATATGCTCCGAGCGTGTATATTAGATTTTTCAGGTAGTTGGACTGAGTTCATGCTGCTACTAGAGTCTGCGTATAATAAGAGTTATCAAGCCAGCATTGGCATGGCACCGTTTGAGGCTTTATATGACAGGAGATGTCAATCTCCTTTGTATTGGGACGAGATGGGTGAGCGGCGAGTTGTGGGACCAGAGCTTGTGTAGCAGGCATACGATAAGGTTTGACTCATCAGGGATAGAATCAGTGTAGCTTAGAGCCAACAGAAGTGTTATGCTGATAATCGCCACAGGAATTTTGAATTCGATATTGGTGATCATGTATTTTTGAAGATAGCTCCGTTAAAAGGGGTTATGAGGTTTGGAAGGAAGGGTAAACTAAGCCCTAGGTTTATCGATCTGTTTGAGATTTTAGAGAAAGTGGGACTAGTTGCCTACAGGTTAGCTCCACCTGCATTATCCAGGATGTACAATGTATTCCACGTTTCTATGTTAATAAAATACGTCCCAAACCCCTCTCATATAATCAGTTTTAGTGAATTAGAGCTCAGTGATTGGCTAATCAATAAGGAGGTACCGATGCAGATACTGGATAGAAAAGAACAAGAATTGTGTAATAAGAAGATTCATCTGGTAAAGGTTCTATGGAGGAATCATGTAGTAAAAGAGGCTTCTTGGGAGCTTGAAGAACAAATCAGACAGAAATACCCACAATTGTTCCAAGAAGTTCAGATGTAATTAGGAAATGTAAGTAACTATGTAGTATTTCTTTTGCCGGTACATGTAATACTTTAGTTAGTAAGTGGTATTTTAGTTTGAGGGGAAATTTTCTTTTGGTGTATGTAATCTCCCAGGACTTGGAATGTAATCACGTTATTCAACCGCCATAAGTGAGGGTAACTAATAAAATAAGTAGACCATTTTGCCTTAAGGAATGATGAATTATATGAATAGTAAATTTCAAGGACGAAATTTTATAAAGAGGGAAGAATGTAATGACCCAAAGAATAATGGTATTTAAATAATAAAGAAAAAGGAAAATGGGAAACAGAAACAGAAGGAAGCAGCAAGAGCATTCGTCGACGACGTGGCACTATGAGCTCGTCAACAAAGGTCCATTTCGTCGATGAGAAAATACCAAGAGTTGTTTTGGGCGATTCTGAATTTCATCGACGAAGGTGAGTATTCGTTGACGAATCACCTATTGACCTCGTCGATGAGATGACATGGCTTATCGACGATGTTCATATTATAAATAGTCAAAACCTTGGATTTTACACAAAAAATTGGCAAAAAATCTTTCTCTCTCCTCCTTACGGTTTCTCTCTCCTCTCTCTTTGATTTAGGCTCCATCGTTCGCCGAATCGACAATCTGAGGCCACCACAACGCTCCTAGAGAAGTTCTCTCCAAGTTTTCCAGAGCGGATCATTGGTGAAGTTGAGTTGGAATTCATCCCTAGTTTAAGATAGGACTTTTTATGCCAAATTTGGTCTTACTGTAGTTATAGGAAATGTTATTAATGAAAAAATACTGAAGTTTAGTTCTGAGAGTTGTCGTTTTCAGGGTGTTGAACGGGAAAGCCTGTGGGTGCAGGACGTGCGCATTTTAGGGAGTTTCTTTTTAGTGTCAGGTAAGGGAATAAACTAAAGCAACTATTTTTCATGCATATTATCATTATTTATCAGAAAATTAATTTTCAGGAAAACATGTATTATATTTATATATTATTGAGAAAATGCATGTTTAAGAAAATACTGTTGTTATACAGAAAATATGATTTTAGAATGAGATGTATGATTTTATTCAGCATTGTGTGGTATGAATATTATTTTACATGATAAATATTATGTTATGGTAATTATATGAATAAAGTATGATTTTCAAAAGTTATAAAATATTGCAGTACATTATAGTTTCAAAATGCTTGATAAATGGATTATTTATTCAGAATGATATGTATGGAATGTTCGGTACAAGGTCGTGATTGATAGTTGGGGTGAGGACATGTATATGTATGATTTTGGCGCGAGACCACAGATATGAAGGAAACGGCGCAAGGCCGTATGTATTTACATTATTACAGAAAATGCTATCAATCTATTTACGTTAAACTGTATATTATCATGTATTATGTATTATTAGAACCGGGATGATAATTCAGTTCAGTTACAAGAGCACGGTATCGTAGCTATGCAGATCAGATTACTATGTTCAAATTTGTGCTAACCACCCCATGAGGGGGTGGGAGATGGATAGTCCATATGGCTTTCAATGTAGACTTGTAGACATCCACCTGGCAGTCCAGACCAGGGTGTGGCGGGCCCATCGTACTTACAGACATTTTTTACTCGGCAGTGGTCGACCAGCCATTGTCAGGTCCCGCCTTCGTGCTGTACAACCCGTCATGGGGGGTAATACATGACATCAGATAGCTATACATCCTGGGTAAAATTTTTAGTATTATCAGTTTATCAGACATTTTATGAACTGTATGATTTATTAGAAAATACGAAATTATAAGATTATTCAATATGTTATAATGACTATTTTCAGGTATATGAAATGTACTGTATACGTATTATTGCATCAAATATTCATGTTGCCATGCGGCTGCATTTAGTTTATTTTCCCTTACTGAGAAGTGTCTCACCCCGAACATTAAATAATTTTTCAGGAAATCCAAAAAGATTGGCGGATCGAGGCCGCTGTTGAGTTAAGTCTGTGTTACCC
Organism: Malania oleifera; assembly: GCF_029873635.1. Taxonomy (NCBI): domain Eukaryota; kingdom Viridiplantae; phylum Streptophyta; class Magnoliopsida; order Santalales; family Ximeniaceae; genus Malania; species Malania oleifera. Next base: position 56,957,834 of record NC_080420.1, on the reverse strand, counting down.
CGCTAGGAGGGTAAGTGTTGAATTAGGATCAACTGATTTTTGTTGTCGAATCCTAGGAAGTTCTTTTTGGTATTTTTGAATATTTTGGAGATAGTATATAAATACAGAACATGATGGTTTATAGTTAACTTTGGTATTATGTACTTTATGGTTTGAGAATGTGATTTTACATTTACTACTGCTTAGGTTTCTACCGTGTTTGTTAGGTGTGCGTCCCCATTACCCACGGGTTCGTGTGGTCTATATTATTTATGCTTAATTTTATGATAAGATAAGCAGGTCATTATAGTTTGATATCAAAGCCTAGGATACTAGGTTCTATAGACTTTAGAATGCAGCAGTAATAATACGAGAGTATAGGATAAGGGAATTTGAGGTCTGGTTTTGTAGTCTAGTTATAGGACTTCCATGGTGGTTTATGTGATTTTCCAGGGGTGACGATTTTAGGAAAGTCATGATAAACTATCGTCGGGTTAGGTATCTGGGTTGCAGGATTGAACATTGAATTAAGATCATGAGTGATGAATTAATTAAGGAAATATTGTACTAGTTAGATGATATATATATAAGGAAAGGGTTCTAAGTTAAGTTATTTGTTTTTCAAGATGAACCCTAGTGGCAGTAGTGCCTATGCTAGTGGTAATGAGGGTGTTAGGCCCTTAGGCATTGCGGGTGGTGATTTGGATGTAGGTTTACATAGCGTGACACAATAGGTTATGGCGGAAATTGCTAGGAATTCCAGGGAGCTAGGTGGTTTGTCTGCAAGCCACAACAGCTTGATCGAGAAATTTATTAAGATGAACCTTCTAGCATTCTCAGGAGGAACTGATCCTACAGTCACTGAAAATTGAGTGCAGGAGATTGAGAAAGTGTTTGCAGTGCTGAAGTGTTCAGAGGAGCAGAGGGTACTATTCACTACATATAAACTGACTGAGAGGCCGAGAGATGGTGGTTGGCGGTGAAACTCTTAGAGCAGTAAAGGATAGTACCTGTGGAGATTACATGGGAGTGATTTAAGGAGACATTTTTCAACAGGTATTTTCCAGCCTCATCTAGGGAAGCTAATATTGAGAAGTTACTGAATCTGAAGTAGGGACAGCAGACCATGCAGCAATACACGGCGAGGTTCATTGAACTATCTCGCTTCGCTCTGTACATCATACCAGATGAGGTGAAGAAGGTACGATAGTTTGAAAGGTGTTTAAGGAGAGAAATACACAAGCAGGTGTTGATATTGAAGTTACAGGATTTTACTGAATTGGTGGATAGGGCTACTATAGAAGAGGTTGGGGAGCGGTTGGAGGCTGAGGAACAGAGGTAGAAGAAGAGATCCGCGCCTTCTGGTTCCTAGCAGGGAGTCGGCCATGGTTCGTGGAAGAGAGGTGGCTACTACAGAGATCGGAGGCAGGAGACTAGAAATTGCAGTTTTCAGGGTGTGCAGCCATCTCTAGCTTGCCCAACTTGCGGGAAAAGACACTTAGGGGAGTGTCGTGCCAGGCGAGGTGTTTTCTATCGATGTGGGGAGTCAAGGCATATGATGAGGGATTGTCAGGCTCAGATTGGTGCTGCTTCTGCTCCTAGACCTGCTCGAGGAGGCTACCAGGCACCATGTGGAGGCTAGCAGAGGAATATCACTCCAACCAGGGTTTTTGCTTAACGCCGGGTGATGCTGAGGTGGCCAGCAACGTGGTGACAGGTATGGTTAATATGTTTTTATTTAAAGTTATTGCACTTTTTGACTCAGGGGCCACACACTCGTTTGTATCTGTGGGGTGTGTTAAATTGTGTAGGGCTGAAACACAATCACTAGATGTTGAATTATTATTGGCTACACTGACCGGGTCAGTAGTGAGGTGTAGTAGGATGCTCTGTGGTTGTTCAGTTGATGTTCAAGGGAGAATTTTATCTGCTGACTTAGTGGTGCTTGATATGCATGAGTTTTATATCATCTTCAGTATGGATTGGCTAGCAGCTAATTCTTCCATAATAGATTGCCATACGAGAAGTGATTTTCAAACTGCCAGGAAGACCATAATTCAAATTTACAGGGTCACAAGTGCAATCTCTACCTTAGATGGTCTCAGCTGTACAAGCGAGGAGACTGCTTCTAAGTGGTTGTCAGGGATTCGTGGCTTTTGTGAAGGAAATGGTAGAAAATGAATTGAAACTTATTAACATGCCAATAGTAAAAGAATTTACAGATGTGTTTCTAGATGAATTTATGGGTTTGCCACCTGATCGTGAGGTGGATTTTTCTATCAATTTACTTCCAGGTATAGCGCCGATCTCTAAAGCCCTGTATCGAACGGCGCTGATAGAGTTGGAAAAATTAAAAGATCAGTTGCTAGATTTACTTGATAAGGGCTTCATATGACCTAGTGTATTTCCATGGGGAGCTCCAGGATTATTCGTAAAGAAGAAGGACGAGTCTATGAGAATGTGCATAGATTATAAGGAAATTAACAAAGTGACCATCAAGAATAAGTATCCTCTACCCCGTATCGATGACTTGTTTGATTAGCTCTAGGGTACACGACAGTATCCTAAGATTGACCTCAGGTCAGGCTACCATCAAGTAAAGGTAAGAGCGAAGGATGTATCAAAAACAGCTTTCAAGACCAAATATGGGCATTACAAGTTCCTTGTTATGCCATTTGGTTTGACGAATGCTCCTACGATATTTATGGATTTGATGAATAGGATTTTTCATCCATATTTAGATCAGTTTTTTGTTGTTTTTATTGATGATGTACTGGTTTATTCGATAAGCTATGAGGAGCATGAGATACATTTGAGGGAGGTTTTACAGATGCTCAAAGAGAAGGATTTGTGTGCCAAGTTCAGTAAATGTGATTTCTGTCACGAGAAAGTTGAGTTTTTGGGGCATGTTATCTGAGGAGACAAAATTTATGGATCCCAGTAAGATTGATGCGGTAGTGAATTGGGCTTGACCAAGGAACGTCCAGGAGATCGGGAGTTTCTTAGGATTAGCTAGTTATTATTGTCATTTCGTTGAGGAGTTCTCAGTTCTATCAGGACCCTAGATTTGAATGGGACGACAGCTGTGAGCAGAGTTTTCAGCGATTGAAGCAAAGGCTAATCACAGCACCAGTACTGATCATCCCGTTAGGGGGTGAGGGTTACATTATTTACAGTGATGCGTCCTTGAAGGGACTTTGTTGTGTACTGATGCAGCATGGCAGGGTGGTGGCATATGTGTCCAGACAGTTGAAGGAATATGAGAAGAACTACCCTACCCATGATCTTGAACTAACTGCAGTGGTACACGCATTGAAGATTTGGAGGCATTACCTGTATGGTGAGCGGTGTGAGATTTTCTCCGACCACAAAAGTTTAAGTATTTCTTTACTAAAAAAGAATTGAATATGAGGCAAATAAGGTGGCTAGAGTTAATTAAAGATTTTGATTGTACTATCAGTTATAACTCAGGAAAAGCAAATGTGGTAGCTGATGCGTTGAGCAGGAAGTCTGTGAAACCAGTATTAGCGGCTATGGAGATCTAGTATCCGATTATGATGGATCTAGAGAGACTCGGCATAGAGTTAGTAGAGAGTGATCCTTCAGTATGTATCTCCAGTTTAGAAATGCAGCCTACTCTACAGGAAAAAATTAAAGCTGCTCAGAAATAAGACCCAGAATTAGTTGAGGTGATGGATAGAGTATAGACTGGTTAGGGAGGGGAATTCTGCATTATAGATGACGGAGCTTTATGGTTCCGTTCCAGATTGTGTGTCCCTACTGATGCTGACATCAGGAAGACTATTTTGGAAGAGGCTCACAGATCTTTGTACACAACTCATCCCAACAGTACAAAAATGTATAGAGATTTGCGAGAGTTTTACTGGTAGAGTGGTATGAAGAAGGAAATTGCCGGGTATGTAGCCTAGTGTTTGATGTACCAGCAGGTAAAAGCTGAGCGCCAGAGGCTGGCAGGTCAATTACAACCGCTATTTATCCCAGAGTGGAAGTGAATCATATATCTATGGATTTTTTCTCAAGGTTGTCGTCAACACCGCATGGCCAGAATGCAATTTGGGTGATAGTAGATCGGTTGACAAAGACCGCCCATTTTCTCCCTATCAAAATCAGCTATTCCCTCGAGTGTTTGGCGAAGATTTACATTCAAGAGATAGTTCGTTCTCACGGAGTGCCTGTATTCTTAGTGTTAGATCGAGACCCGCATTTCACGTCACGATTTTGGAAGGGCTTGTAGGAATCTTTAGGGTCTCAGCTATCGTTTAGCACGACATTCCATCCTCAGTCAGATGGGCAGATTGAGAGGACAATACAGATATTGAAAGATATGCACCAGGCGTGTATATTAGATTTTGGGGGTAGTTGGACTCAGTTCATGGCGCTGGTAGAGTTTGTGTATAATAATAGTTATCAAGCCAGCATTAGCATGGCACCATTTGAGGCTTTATACGGTAGGAAATGTCGATCTCCTTTGTATTGGGATGAGATGGGTGAGCGGTGAGTTGTGGGACCAAAGCTTGTGCAGCAGGCATACGATAAGGTTCGGCTCATGAGGGATAAAATCAGTGTAGCTTAGAGTCGATAAAAGAGTTATGCTGTTAATCGCCACACAAATTTGGAATTCGACATTGGTGATCATGTATTTTTTAAGATAGTTTCGTTAAAAGGGGTTATGAGGTTTGAAAGGAAGGGTAAACTTAGCTGTAGGTTTATCGGTCCATTTGAGATTTTAGAGAAAGTGGGACCAATTGCCTACAGGTTAGTTTTACCACCTGTGTTATCCAGGATGCATGATGTATTCCGCGTTTCTATGTTAAGGAAATACATCCCAAACCCCTCTCATATAATCAATTTTAGTGAATTAGAGTTCAGTGATCACTAATCTATGAGGAGGTACCAGTGCAGATACTGGATAGAAAGGAACAAGAATTGTGTAATAAGAAGATTCCTCCAATAAAGGTTCTATGGAGGAATCATGCAGTAGAAGAGGCTTCTTGGGAGTTCGAAGAACAAATTAGACAGAAATACCCACAATTGTTCCAAGAAGTTCAGATGTAATTAGAAAATGTAAGTAAATATGTAGTATTTCTTTTTCCGGTACATGTAATACTTTAGTTAGTAAGTGGTATTTTAGTTTTTGAGGAAATTTTCTTTTGGTGTATGTAATCTCCCAGGACTTGGAATGTAACCACAGTATTCCTCCGCCATAAGTGAGGGTAAGTAATTTAATAAGTAGACCGTTTTGCCTTAAGGGATGATGAATTATATGAATAGTAAATTTCAAGGATGAAATTTTATAAAGAGGGGAGAATGTAATGACCCAAAGAATAATGGTATTTAAATAATAAAGAAAAGGGAAAATGGGAAACAGAAACAGAAGGAGGCAGCTGGAGCGTTCGTCGACGACGTGGCACTACGAGCTCGTTGACGAAGGTCCATTTCGTTGACAAGAAAATACCGAGAGATGTTTTGGGTGATTTTGAATTTCGTTGAAGAATGTGAGAGTTCATCAACAAATTGCCTTTTGACCTCGTCAACGAGATGACGTGGCTCGTCGATGAAGCCCATATTATAAATAGTCCAAACCTTGGATTTTATGTAGAAAATTAGCCAAAAATCTCTCTCACTCTCTCCTCCCTACGGTTTCTCTCTCCTCTCTCTTCGATTTAGGCTCCGTCGTTCGCTGGATCGATAATCTGAGGCTACCACGATGCTCCTGGAGAAGTTCTCTCCAAGTCTTCCAGAGCGGATCGTTGGTATAGCTGAGTTGGAATTCATCCCTAAGGCTTTTTATGCCAAATTTGGTCTTACCGTTGTTATAGAAAATGTTATTCACGAAAAAATACTGAAGTTTAGTTTTGAGAGTTGTCGATTTCAGGGTGTTGAACGGGAAACGCTACAGGTGTAGGATGAGCGCATTTTAGGGGGTTTTTTTTAGTGTCAGGTAAGGGAATAAACAAAAGCAGCTATTTTCCATGCAAATTATCATTATTTATCATAAAATTAATTTTCAGGAAAACATGTATTACATTTGTATATTATTGAGAAAATGCATGTTTCGAAAAATACTATTGTTATACAGAAAATACGATTTTAAAATGAAATGTATGATTTTATTCAGCATTGTGTGATATGAATATTATTTTATATGATAAATATTATGTTATGGTTATTTTATGAATGAAGTATGATTTTCAGAAGTTATGAAATATTCCAGTACATTATAGTTTCAAAATACATGATAAATGGATTATTTATTCAGAATGATAAGTATGGAATGTTCGGCACAAGGCCATGATTGATAGTCGGCGTGACGCCGTGTATTTGTATGATTTTGGCGCGAGACCACAGATATGAAAGTAAACGGCGCAAGGCCATATGTATTTACGTTATTATAGAAAATGTTATCAATCTATTTACGTTAAACTATATATTATCATGTATTATGTATGATCAGAACCGGGATAATAGTTCAGTTCAGTTATAGGAGCACGGTACTGTAGCTATATAGATCATATTACTATATTCAGATTTGCGCTAACCATCCCATAAAGGGGTGGGAGATGGATAGTGTAACACCCCGACCCCGAGGGGCCTGAGATATTAACTTTTTACTGCTAATTTACAGCGGAAGAAAAATAAACTCAATTATTATTAAACCAGAGCACTAATTATCCATATTACAATCATTTATTTCAAAAGAAGAAAAATTACATAAGCATAAATATCTGGCATCATACTAATATTTCTAAACAATTCTTATTTTTCTATCCCCACCCGCATGCTTGCTAAGCCTGATTTCCAACATGCTATTCAGAATTATCTGAAATAAAAATATGATTGGAGTGAGACGATGCTCAGTAAGTAAATAAGATTATTATTAGTGTGTGGCAAAAATGAGCTTTTTTAAAAATTTTGTAAAACAATATTTAATATTACAATTTCAAAACTGTCTCTAGAATAAATATAAATTTAAAAATTTCTACATAAAGCTTTTACCATCAACTATAACAGTAAAATTTTATAATCATATACTATAACTGTTAAATTAAACTTTTAACTTTAAAACTGTATAAATATTTAATGATAAATATACAAATACTTTTTCTTATACGTTTTCTTTAGATCGTCATTTAAGCACTAAAATGATCATTTTCATGTAAACTTATACTTTTCCTTCAAATCATCAGTAACTTTGTATACGTAATTAAATATAAACATATATTGTAAAAACCACCCTTAGGCCTGTTTGCCATAAGTCATGTTTACTCCCTTGACTGGGTTGTGCGGTCCGAAGACTAGACTTAACTGGCTGGCCGACCAAACTAAATCAACGTACGTAAACTTTAAGTGAGATTTTCCTTATTAAGTCCTGGTCCGGAACTAGGTGTGCACTCAGAAGAAATCCACTAACATAAATAACCACTCTGTAAACAGTGTGGGTGCACTCTAATACGTATAAACTTTAAGTTGCAGTATTGAACATCTGTAACTTTGAACTTTCGTTGCCATAAGGGCTTTTAAAATCATCTTATTATAATTTATGCAATTTAAAATAATATTGTGAAAATCTCATCTTTACTCATATTTTCATAAAAAAATGTAATGTAGAAATAAACTCATGCCACACAATTTTTGTGTTAAAAATATATATAATTTTATTTTTGAATAGAAATAAATGCTGAAAATTTACCCGAGGGGATTAGAATATTTCTTAACCCAAAAATAGATGCAAGTATATTAAAAATAAAACTGGTATAATTAATATACGCATAAAAATAAACTCATGAAAATTTTGTGGAATTAATTAACATAATTGAAATTTACTTATAAAATAAATTCGGGTATGAATTTTAAATAAATAAAAAAAACTAACATAATCAAAATTTACTTACCTTCTTCCTTACGAACACTGTAACTATCTCTAAAAAATGAGATCGGAAAGAGTGGGTGATTGAGAACTTACTCAAAAATTCTCTCTCCACCACAATTTCTTTCACTCACTAATGCTTCTTTTCCTTGGAAAATTGTTGTGAAAAATGAAGGTTGGGAGCTCCCTATTTATAGGAAAATTTTGGAGAAGAAATGAAATTTATAAAAGTGTGGGGAGATTGGTGAAATTATAATTTTTTTAAAATTAAAGAATGGGCAAGGGATGGGTAAGGTATGGGTTGAGTATGGGATGGGGATGGAGACTATGTGGGAGTGCTTGCCACCATTCCGATTAAATAAATTTTTAATTAATCACTTACCTAATTAATTAGTCAATTAGTAAATTAATTATTTTATTATTTTTCTTAATCATTATTATCATTATTATTATCATTGTTTTTACTTTTAAACTATTTTTAGTATTTATTTATTTTATTATTTATTTTTAAACAAGAATTAAATTTAAATTTTGAAAACTCATGTGAGCCCCACATGGTCTTGTGGGCCCCACACAACTTTGAGACCTGAATGGATCTACGTAACTCGAATAACTCTTATACGATTTTATGCATCCTACATAACTTTGAGACTCGTGTAAACCTCCATACGACTTCAGGACTCATGTGGGCCCCACACAATCTTATGGTCCCCACATAGGATACTTATATTATTATTATTTTATTATATATTTTTACAAATTATATCAGTCAAAATATTATTTTATGTACTTATTTACGTATATAACAGTGTCTTGTGGCTCCGGGACTCATGTGGATCCCACATAGTCTTGTGGGCCCCACATATGATACCTATATTATTAGCATCTTATTATGTATTTCTACAAATTATGTCTGTCAAAACATTATTTTATGTATATATACTTATTTACGTATACAAACAATGTCTATCTTATTTATCCTATGAAATTCCATTTTGACCAAGCCGACCTCCAAGGAGCGACTGAGCCGCAATGGTCTCTGAGTACTCGCTAAGACAAGGTCTTTCTTAGGCATCAAACATGGAATCAAGGATCCTACAAAAAAACACTTTTGTATTGGTATTAACTTAATGACCATTTTTATTATTTTATTATTATTGTACTTTAATTATAAATATATTTTTGGGTCATCACAATCTCCCCTCCTTATAAAAATTTCGTCCTCGAAATTTGCTAATTTAAAATGAGTACTGTATAATTGGCTGCGCTATTTAAAAGAGTACATTGATTAACGATTTGACTAAGTCTTAGAATAGATTGAGGGTCCATTTGGTGAAGTATTTTATTTTGGGAATTGAAGTGTGAATCGTCGGTCTAATAAAGGTTGAAATGGAAAAGAAATTCAGAAGATATGGAAAAGGATAATTATATATATGTATATATTATACATGTCCTATAAATTAAAAATATATGTATAAAAAATGAAACGAAATCTGACCTTTAGAGCCTTAGATCAACGTTAACATCTATCAAAGTACTAGCGGTGTCACTGCTAACCGCCGGGGTTTTTTCTTGGTAGAGTTGACCTCTTGTAATGTCGTTGGCTTGGGTCGAAAAAAGGGAGAGAACGCCCGTTTGTTCGGCGAGGGAGGAAGAGCTGCCCTCTTCCCGAGTTATTGGTGGCCCATGTATGAGTCTCAATGCGAATCGGATTTCCTTGCAATGGTGAAGTAGGCCAACATTATCCGAAACCCTTAGTGTGGTGAGTGCGATATTGCCATTGTAAGGGATATGACCCATTGGCGTGATATTAGTTGTAAGTTTCATAGTCGGAATATTCTCGATAGGGAAGAGGGTTGGAAGAATGGCAGGGGCACTGCTCGGGTCGGTAGTGGCGGAGGAGGTAATATGGAGAATTGATGGGGTAGTAGTTGAGATAGTGGCTTCTCCAACTGATTCCCGCCTATGCTTACGGTTCTCAAAACAAAAGCGCACATTCCTCGACTCGATTGGACCATACCTTCGAAGTTGTGCTGCAAGTAAGATTGTTCGCTCCACAGAAGGAAGTTCCTCTTGACTGCTGCAGAAGGCCTCCTCTAAAATCTCCAGTTGTACCTTGCTAGGTTTCCATCTTTGGATTGGCGATCTAGTGCTGCTCTCAGCAGCTTGAGGAGTTGGGTGATTTGATAACATTTTTGAGTAATGAGACAACCAAAAGAAAAGTTGGGAAGAACTAATCTCTTCAAATCGAAATGTGGTTGTTCAAGATGGTAGAAAACTGTGATGCTTAGAGTTTGAGGAGGGCGTACCCTTTTTATAAGGGAATGACCACGTGTTGTGGAAATCGAGAGAGAGCGACATGTACTGCGAGAATCGAGGGAGAGTGACGCGTGTCACGGATATCGAGCAACGTATTTTGCACAAATCGAGGGAGAACGATGTGTGTCGCGAGAACCGAGAGGGGGTGACGCGTGTCACAGATATCGATTAACGCGTTTTACACAAATTGAGGGAGAACGACGTGTGTCACAAGAATCGAGAGAGAGCGACGAGTGTCATGGATATTGAGCAACGCGTTTTGCACAAATTGAGGGATAGTGACATGTGTCGCGGAAATTGAGCGATTGACATGTATTGCAAAATTTGCAGACTCTAGGTTCTTTTTATGTTTTTACATCTTTATTAATGCTTTAACTATAATTAATTTCATCCTTAGATCACCACTTGGGTGGGTGGCCTAGTGGTAAGGAACCGGCCATGCATCCATGTGATCGCGGGTTCGAGTCCCCACTACGCCCAAGTGGTCTCATGTCGTGGCCTTGTTTCAAGGGTAAGTGAGTTATAGCCGATGATTTTCACCCATGAGGCCCCCTTTTTTTTTTTTTTTATAGAAAATTTTAAGTTGTATTAACTTTTATAAATTTATACAAAATTTAAGATTTTGTCAAAATTTGTACTCCTAAATCAAACTTGGATACTTGATGGAAATTGAATATGCAATGGAAAAAAAAAAAACAAAAATAGATATACATATTTAACTTGCACACGCTAAGGGATTTTTTTTTTTTAATTTAAATATAATAAGTAATATTTAAATGATATTCAATTCCTTATATACTAATACAAAATAAAAATTAAAGATTTTGTCAAAATATATATTCCTAAATTAAGCTTGAATGTTTTGTTGATAACTGAATATGTAATATAAAAATACATATTCATATCCAACTTATACATGCAAAGAAATTTTGGGTAAATTCAGATTTCATAACAGACCGTTTGTTCATATCTATTCGTATGTGTAGCACTTCTAAATTCAGTAGGGTCTAATGAGTTATTTCTTATATATTTAGTGAAAATAACAACAGTAAAAATATTTAAATCTCAGATATTATTATTATATTTATATATATATATATATAAATTTTAAATTATTAATGCATTTGACAATTAATTATGAATCATCAATATGGGTATGTGTTTCTACAAACATAAATGACATATTTAAATTAATTAACGTGTCTTCAATAATACTACTATTTTTCTTAGAGAATTTATAATTATTACCTATCCTTGGGAGCCTTCACGTAAATCTCATTTCCTCCAATGCTACTATCTTTAGGATCCATTCTTAAAAAATGATCAAATGTTATTTTAAAATCATAAATCTATTATTAACGTATAATAATATAACAAACTAAAATAAATATTCTAAACTACCCAATCCTATCCAAATCATGTTTTATATCTAAGTTTTGGTAAAATTTATATATTAGAGTATGCAGAACTTATATCCTATGCTCTGGTAAAATATTTTTTTTTTTAAAAGTCTACTGAACCTATAACCTATTGCTCTGATATTAAATGTAACACCCCGACCCCGAGGGGCCTGAGATATTAACTTTTTACTACTAATTTATAGCGGAAGCAAAATAAACTCAATTATTATTAAATCAGAGTACTAATTATCCATATTACAATCATTTATTTCAAAAGAAGAAAAATTACATAAGCATAAATATCTGGCATCATACTGATATTTCTAAACAATCTTTATTTTTCTATCCCCACTCGCAATTTCCAACATGCTCTTCAGAATTATCTGAAATAAAAATATGATTGGAGTGAGACGACGCTCAGTAAGTAAATAAGATTATTATTAGTGTGTGGCAAAAATGAGCTTTTTTAAAAATTTCGTAAAACAATATTTAATATTACAATTTCAAAACTGTCTCTAGAATAAATATAAATTTAAAAATTTCTATATAAAACTTTTACCATCAACTATAACAGTAAAATTTTATAATCATATACTATAACTGTTAAATTAAACTTTTAACTTTAAAACTGTATAAATATTTAATGATAAATATACATATACTTTTCCTTATACTTTTTCTTTAGATCGTCATTTAAGCACTAAAATGATCATTTTCATGTAAACTTATACTTTTCCTTTTAATCATCAGTAATTTTGTACACGTAATTAAATATAAACATATATTGTAAAAACTACCCTTAGGCCTCTTTGCCGTAAGTCATGTTTACCCCCATGACTGGGTTGTGTAGTCCGAAGACTGGACTTAACTGGCTGGCCGACCAAACTAAATCAACGTACGTAAACTTTAAGTGAGATTTTCCTTATTAAGTTCTGGTCCGGAACTAGGTGTGCACTCAGGAGAAATCCACTAACATAAATAACCACTCTATAAATAGTGTGGGTGCATTCTGATCCATATAAACTTTAAGTTGCGGTACCGAACATCTGTAACTTTAAACTTTTGTTGTCATAAAGGGTTATAAAATCATCTTATTATAATTTATGCAATTTAAAATAATATCGTGAAAATCTCATCTTTACTCATATTTTCATAAAAAAATGTAACGTAGAAATAAACTCATGCCACACAATTTTTGTGTTAAAAATATATATAATTTTATTTTTGAATAGAAATAAATGCTGAAAATTTACCCGAGGGGATTAGAATATTTCTTAACCCAAAAATAGATGCAAGTATATTAAAGATAGAACTGGTATAATTAATATACGCATAAAAATAAACTCATGAAAATTTTGTGGAACTAATTAACATAATTGAAATTTACTTATAAAATAAATTCGGGTATGAATTTTAAATAAAAAAAAAAAAAACTAACATAATCAAAATTTACTTACCTTCTTCCTTACGAACACTGTAACTATCTCTAAAAAATGAGATCGAAAAGAGTGGGTGATTGAGAACTTACTCAAAAATTCTCTCTCCACCACAATTTCTTTCACTCACTAATGCTTCTCTTCTTTGGAAAATTGTTGTGAAAAATGAAGGTTGGGAGCTCCCTATTTATAGCAAAATTTTGGGAAAGAAATGAAATTTATAAAAGTGTGGGGAGATGGGTGAAATTATAATTTTTTTTAAAATTAAAGAATGGGCAAGGGATGGGTAAGATATGGGTTGAGTATGGGATGGGAATGGAGACCATGTGGGAGTGCTTGCCACCATTCCGATTAAATAAATTTTTAATTAATCACTTACCTAATTAATTAGTCAATTAGTAAATTAATTATTTTATTATTTTTCTTAATCATTATTATCATTATTATTATCGTTGTTTTTACTTTTAAACTATTTTTAGTATTTATTTATTTTATTATTTATTTTTAAACAAGAATTAAATTTAAATTTTGAAAACTCATGTGGGCCCCACATGGTCTTGTGGGCCCCACACAACTTCGAGACCCGAATGGATCTATGTAACTCGAATAACTCTTATACGATTTTATGCATCCTACATTATACATGTTTGAAAATATTTTGTTTGTTGAAAAATCATTGCACGACAAAAATCCAAGTTATTGGACACTTGCAACAATAATGCAAATATCCTAAGCTCATTTAGTTTATCCCAACACGGGATTTATAATATCAAAATCTGTGGGATAAACCTAAGCTAAACTCCCCAAAAATAATATCACACTCAATCAATAAAATGGGAGTTTCTAGAAAGGTGTATCAATCACAAGCACTCTAAATATGCTCTCACAATCCCAGAATATATCAAGAAAGTGAAGATTTGAAAGTATTTTGACAAAGTGTATTTTGAAAAGAGAGGATTTTTTGGCCAATCAATTTACTAATTCTTACTAATCCTCACAAACAAACCTATATCTATAGGTAAGGTAAAAAAATATAACCGTTTGGGACTTGTTGGGAATTATTAAAAAAAAATCAAATAGTTAAAACACCATTAACCCAACTTAACCCAATTTTACCGCGGTTAAAATAATTTTAACTCGCCGAGGTTCGGGTGGCTAAATTGTGGTTCTGTCGCCCGAACAGACATAGTAATAAAAGTTATTAAATTCAGTTCGGCAGCTCGAGTTCAAGTTCGGTGGCCCAAATCAACGTCAAAAAGATTGCTTTGTAACTTCGAGTGCCCAGTCATAGGTTCGGTAGCCCGAACTCATGTGTTCGGTCGCCCAGGGCTCTGTTTGAACTATATCTCTTGGTAGCCTGAGTTGGTGGAATGTCCCTTTCGAAGGGTTCGGGCACCCAGGGAAGGTATGCACAAAATAGTTCGATCGCCCGAGAGGCAAGTCAACTATTGACTTCTTAACAGTTCGGGTGCCTGAGGTGAAATGAACCCCTGGGTTTCGGTTGCCTGAGCTCTCTCAATTTCCTTAATAATGTTCAATTTAAGTACATTCTTAATGCTCTTGTATTTAGTATGATATATGTGAGAGTGTTGGGACCTAGAGTCATACTATGGTCTTACTGAGCTTGCCATATATCTTAAATGCATGATATGCATGTAATAAAATACAAACCATACCCTAGGTTACTATTACAGACCCATATTACAATAATTTAATTGACAATACAAATTAAAATCTTTAGGGTCTTCATGCTGTTTCAAGTATCATTCCTTGAGATACTCATTTAAGTCTACACAAACACTTGACAACTATCAAATACCCAAGTATTTGTCATTATCAAAATCGGGTGCGACCTATAAAGTTAACAGGCTGGTTAAAATTGGGGTGTTTACAACGGACTTAAGTTTTTAGTGATGGAATAAAATCGTCACTAATACTCCATTATTAGTGATAGTTTTAAAATTCGTCACTAATAAATAGTAGTCACCGTCATTTTAGTGACTAATTTGAAACCGTCACTAATAATGACTAAACTGTCACTAATAAGTATTAGCAACATTTATGGATTATTAGTGACGGTTTGAAACTATAGTGATAAAAAAAAAATTAAAATTAAAATTAAATTAATTTAAATTAAATAATTATTTAATTAATTAAATGATAATATATTTCTCTAACTCTAACTAGCTCTGCCTTACAAAAGGGAAGGCAGTCCCTTTATATAGAGGTCCGAGACCCCGAGACTTATATATGTGTATATATATATATATAGGGATAAAGCCAACTTTAATTGTGCCGGATCCTCCCGAAAATGGCCTAGTTAAAATTGGGGTGTTTACAATGGTTTTAAGCTTTTAGTGATGGAATAAAATCGTCACTAAAATAGATTATGTCAAATTTTTATTTAAAAATATCTTCTATTAAATTTTGAGTACGTGAATTTAATTAGATTTATGTTAAGCAAAATATGCCCGATTTAAATTGAGTATGTGGAATTAATTTTATATATATATATATATATATATATATATGTTTAGATTTTATTTTGAAAATATGCTTGAGTTAAATTAAATTGTTGGGATTTGATTATAACAGATTTTTAGGGAATATTTTGAAATTAAATGAAACTGCAGGGATTTGATTTTATCATATTATCAAGAATAATATATATATATTTTCTAAATATTTAGGCTTATGGAAATTGAAATTTTGGAATATTAATTTTAGTATTTTTTGGGAAACCCGGTATTTTAAGATTAAGAAAAATCCTAGAGGATACTGATATGTTAATTCTCAGCAAAATATATATATTTTCAGGAAGTTTATTTTATTATGACTTATCACTCGAATTGTGTGGCATGAGATTGACTATTATGCATAATTAGATATGTCAGTTTTTATGAACTATATAGACAAAGATATGGTTTTATTCAGAATTATAGTATAATAGTGCATAAGTTGTAATATGAATTATCATCTAAATTATATGGCATGATTTTATACTGAACTCAGGGAATGTTGAGAATAATGTAGAGTTATGAAAATGACGGTTTAATACCGAGTTATAGATATGACGGTTTGATACCGAGTTATGGATTTGATAGTTTGATACGATCACGTGAATGATTGGAAACTGTACATCTACCACTTACGAATACATTTAGAAACCCTTACCTTACACACAAATTATATAGCCTAAATCATTCAAATTATAAAACATGAAACATATAATCATAGACCATAAAACATATAACACACAAATTACGCTTGGTAAAACCAAAATTTGCAACACAATGAAAATGCTCACTGGAACATATAGATGTTTGTTATGAATAGCTAGTCTGGGGGATGGCATTATGAAACGTCTCAAACTCAACGAGTGCTTAGTATGAATAACTTATTAGGGGACGGTGGTACGAAACACATCAATCATAGTAAGTATTTGTTATGAATAACTAATTGGGGGACGGCGGTACGAAACACCTCAATCTCAGCTAGTGTATGATATGAATTGTTGGATTGGGGGACAACGATACGAAACCCCTCAATCTCAGCTAGTGTTTGATATGAATGACTTAATTAGGGGACAACGATATTAACCGCCTCAATTCAGCAAATGATTGATATGTATGGATGATTAATATATATGGATCATGTAATTTGTAGATGTTTATGAATAGGGCTTTTGAACCAAATTATGAATTGAAAAGCATTATGTGTTATGCAATTATATAAGTGTGAGTAAAATTTATAAATGCTATCTCATTTAAAGTTAATTAAGGGATGTATCATGCTTATACTAAAACTCATTTGCCACAAACTGATAATTTAATTCGTCTTACTGAGAGGTGTCTCATCCCATGATTATCCAATATTTTCATATGTCATGTGGAGTATAACAGTGATAAGAGTGGCGCAGTGAAGCGTGGGTGGGATAGAATGTCGTGTTTAGAATTATATTATTTTATTTATGTTATAATGAGTTCAGATCTTTATTGTGATAAAGTGATTGATATTGTTATATTGGGATAATTAGTATTCTGATAATTTGCATTTAAGGTCTTCCAATGTCTGTATTAGTGATTATTATAATATGAAATATTCAGGTGGTATCAGAGAAATTTGAACAAAATTTTCTGGGTCGCTACAGAAACTGTCACTAATAATCTTATTTTTTGTAGCGCTTTCTATAAGATAGAGACATTAAGTCCTCTGTACATTCCAACATCTTGCATATTAGTACCTTCCTAGCCAAAGTCTCCAAATGGGTGCATGAAACATCTCCACTCAATTAAACCTTCTCTAATTGTAACTTATAATGGGTAAGGATTGGAGACCATACTAGCTCAAGTTTGGTAACAATAGAGGTAATCTAGGAATCTTCTAGTTTTTAAGGCATAGAGTGGAGCTTGCATGTAAAATCCATAACCCTATCTCTTAGGATAGAGCCTCAAGAGATGACCCCAAAATAGAAACCTTGCATAATTGTATGTGATGTTGAATTGTATATTGTTTGTGATTCTCTTGATTGTGCTGCATTGTTTTCTTTCAAATAGTTTGATTTTACCCCCTTAGAATATATCTAGGAGCTTAGCTAGATATTTCTATAAGATGCAAATATTAATTCCCTTATATATTCCAACATCTTATATATTAGTACATTCCTTAGTAAGATTGTTGCATATCATCCATTGGCTGAGATAATCTTGCATTATCTTACATTGACATTCATATAGTTAGCTAGCTAGTCACTCTTAGCATAAGAAGTGTCTTATTAATCTTCATGCATTATCATGGAGGGAACCTTGCGAGGCTTACTTTGAGTTACATTACATCCATTCATTCTAGCGTAGTCCATGTTGAAGGGGCTTTTTGAATTTCTATAGTAAGCTTGTATTGAGTTAATCCATTCATTAGTTTGGGGTTGTTTAGGTTGGAGAATCCACGAGTTTCCCATTCAAATTTTATTTGGGTTCATTTTCTCATACCCTATTCCATTTTTTTTAAATAAATGAAGATTAGAAAGCTTGTAATATGCCAATGCTTTCTTTATTTAATTAGCATCTTAGTCATCAATCGTTTAAAGCTAAGGGCTCCTCTAGTTCCTTGCATTTAGGCTTTGATTTAGGGAGTTAGGTATTTTCCTTAACATTTGGTCTTGGAATATCCATCTTGTTTGAATAAAACTCTAGGTCCTTGTGACAATAAATTATTTAAACCATCACATTTACAAAAAAATAAAATAAATAAATAAATAAATAAAAATACACCATGCATTATTAGCACCAATTCTAGGATCCCACTTAGCTGAAATTGAAAGCTTCTTTACACAATAGATTATACCAATTTGCATCATGCTATGAATAAAATGTTTGGCATCAATCTTCAGTCATTCATGTCAACAGAGGTCAAGATTTTGCATTCCTAGTGATTCATTTCATATTGTTTAATAATAATAATAATAAAAATCTTTGCATCAAATTCACTTCTACGTTCGTACTTGATTCATTTAAACAAAAAAATCTTTTGAAAATTTTTATGCCGCATCAAGAGTATATAATGAGGAATCCTTAAAACGAGTTTTAATGCAAACTTATGTATGCCTCATTTTCATGAGTACTAAAGACTTCTGTAAAACTATCTCAAAGTTTACAATCTTGGATATGGCTGTTTGTATTTTCATATTAGGTTATTGCTCTATTGGCAATTTCATAAGCCATTTTCCGCCATTGAAGATCTCATTAAATTCATTATTATTTCATCCCTATCCTTAACATATCAATTTGAGGCTCCAAGTAATGTTAAATATTATGCATAAGTGTCACAATTTCACCTACTAGTGTCATTCCAAAATTAGTTCTTATAACATAAATGAGATCAAAACTTAGAAAAATGAGCTTTAATTGAATAACTATCGCAAGGATGTTCATTAACCTAGCACCCTTAACAACACTGATTAAAAGCCACAAAAATCTCACTACTTTTTCTAAAATTATTTTTAAAAAGTTTTAATTATTTTGAAAATAGTCCTTAAAATTGGGTGTTAGCATATCTCCCTAATTTAGACACATTTGTGTACTTAATGAGTTACCTTTGTAGTTTTCCTCCTTCACCTATAAAAAGATGCCCCTTGTACATGATAGAGAATTTATTAGTTTTAACATGATATTAGAGCCTTCTAAACCTAATTTTTTTCTTCCCTAACCTTCCTTGCCACAGTCACGCACTAGCCTCTGTCCGGCTCTCTCTCTGTCTCCATCGCGAATCTCGTCTCTCTCGTCTGGCGTTCTTGATTCTCTGCCACTTTGTTTCTCTCATCTCTCCACGTGCTACGTCTCTCGGCAATAACAACTCTCCTTCTCTAGCGACGACGTCTTTCTAAGAACCCGAAATCCTCGCCCGTGGCTTCTTCATACTCCAGGACTGGCTCTTCATCTTCCCTGCCGCTGCCGGCTGCAACTACCACAAACTCTCTGCCTTCGGTGATGGCACCACCCCGCCTCTTGGCACCTCTCCGCCTAGGTCCGTTGGTACGTCGCTTACCTCATCGGCTGCTACCATTGTCACATCAGTGTCCATTGCAGACAACTTTGCTATCTGATTTAAATGTAGAGATCACCCAAGTTCACGAGACACTGTGTTATCACATCTTAGCACATCTTCCTCCGCCATAGCACTAAGCCACCGCTGCACACTCTGAGCCGACTAAGGACAAACGACATCACTATTACACAAGGGTGCCTCCGCACGGCCGGTGGGCTGTAGAACCGGTCTTTGCTCCGATTGTGAGCCACAACACTGCTTCAGGACCACCATAGCACTAATTCAAGACTTGATTAAATTTTACTGTGATTCAAATTTTAAATATTGTCCTTGCACCTTTGGTTTTTTTTTTTCTACATGACCACCATGTGCAGGATATAGATAGCTCTCTGTAGCGAGCCGCCTCACCTCTCAGTTTCATATTCGGCTCTCTCTGGGAGCATTCTTTCGTTGGAGAAGCACCAGTTTTTCGGCGTGGTATCTCTTAGACTCGTCTCTTAGATTCCGTTAAATTTCTCTTTGCTCTACATCGTTCAGTATTATCCATTTTTTTATGGTGTCTTTAACTGATGTTGCTCGCCCTATAGAGGCTGGCACCTTATCCCCTTGCAGAACTTCAAAAGGCTGGCACCTTATCCCATCGATCCTATTCATCCACCTCCCAACAGAATGGCCATGTAGAATGTAAGCATCGTCACATTCTTGACACTGTTTGCTCTCAACTCTTCTCTGCATCCTTCCCAGAATCCTTTTGGGGTGAAGCTGCTCTTACCACTGTGTACACTATTAATCGGGTTCCAACCCCTATTCTTTCCAATAAATCTCCATATGAGGCTCTCTATGGAAAGGTGCCTGATTATTCTCTTCTCAAAGTATTTGGTTGTGCTTGCTTTGTTTTACTCCCACCTCATGAACATACAAAACTTGAACCTTGCTCTCATCTCTCTTGCTTTCTTGATTATGACATTGAACACAAGGGTTATCGGTGCTACGACCCCATAGCCAAGAGTCTTCGAGTCTCTCGGCATGTTCAGTTTTGGGAACACAAAATGTTCACTAGTATCTCTCCATTTTCTTCCGAATGTCCCTCATACTCTCCCATTTTCACTGACCCTGTCATCGATCCCTCTCTTGATTTTTCCTCTACTACAAGTCATGACAGCTCATCAGGTGATCACTCCGCGTCTGCCTCTCCCAAACCTGGATCTTCTGATGATCCTGCCATCGCATCCACTCTGCCTGAGTCCTCTAATTTGGATGTCCGTCGTTCTAGTCGGGTAAGGGCACCTCCTATCTATCTTAGTGATTATCATCGTTTTTCTACTCTTGACTCCCTTCACGAGCCTCACAACTATCGCGAAGCTTGTTCTGTTCCTGTTTGGCAACAAGCTATGTCTAAAGAACTTGATGCACTTCAAAAAACTCATACTTGGGACCTGGTTGACTTGCCTCCTGGAAAGACAGTAGTTGGGAACAAATGTGTGTATAAATAGAAAATGAACTTTGACGGTTCTTAAGTAAGAAATAAAACTCGTTTAGTGGCAAAAGGCTTTACTCAGGAATATGACATTGATTATGAGGAGACATTTGCCCTTGTTGCTTGTATTACCTCCGTTCGCTCCCTTTTGGTTGTTGCCTCTGCCTAACAATGACCTTTATTTCAGATGGATGTCAAGAATGCCTTCTTAGATGGTGATTTGGATGAGGAGGTATATATGCAGCCCCCTCTAGGGTATCCTCATCCTCCTGGTAAGGTGTGTCATCTCCTCAGTGCTTTATAGCTTAAGCAAGCTCCCCATGCTTGGTTTGCCAAGTTCAGCTCCATTGTTGCACAGGTTGGGTTTGCTTCTAGCTCCTATGATTCAGTCCTTTTTACCCATCACACTACTATTTGCATCACTATTCTACTACTTTATGTTGATGATATAATCATTACTGGTGATGATACTTCTGGTATTCATGAGCTTAAGCAATTTCTGTGTCAGCAATTTGAGATGAAAGACCTCAGTTCTCTTCGCTACTTCCTCAGCTTAGAAGTGTCCCCTACCTATGATGGCTACTCTTTGACTCAAGCCAAATATGCTTATGATCTTCTCACACGTGCTGGTCTCAAAGATTGTAAGATAACTGATAGTCTGTTAGAGCCCAACATCAAACTCCATCCTACTAATGGGGAGCTTCTTCCTGATGCCACTCGTTACCGACAACTTGTTGGGAGTTTGATTTATCTCACTATCACTAGACCAGACACTGCCTATGTAGTGTGCCTTGTTAGCCAGTTTATATCGGCTCCTCGTTCCATTCACTATGCAATTGTTCTTCGCATCTTACGATATGTGAAGAGAACATTATTTCATGGGTTTTTTTTTCATCTCACTCATCCTTGACGTTATAGCTTTATTCAGACGCTGATTGGGCAGGGAACCCTACTGATCGTCGGTCTACCACTGGTTTTCCTTTTCTACTCAATGACTCTCTTATCTCTTGGTGGAACAAAAAGCAGACTGTTGTTACTCACTCTAGCACTGAGGTTGAGTATCAGGCTTTTGCTGATACTACTTCTGAGCTTCGTTGGCTTCTCCAAGATATGAGCGTTCCTCAGTCCTCGAGCACTCTGCTTTATTATGACAATCATAGTGTTGTTCAGATCGCTCACAACGATGTCTTTCATGAACACACTAAACATATTGAGATCGACTGTCATTTTGTGCGTCATCATCTTCAGGAAGGGACACTTCGCCTCTTGTCAATTCTTTCGGCTAATATCTTCATGAAGGATCATCCACCTGGTCACCATTGTGCTTTAGTCTGCAAACTCCAGTTGACATCTTCGATACCACCTTGAGTTTGAGGGGAGATGTTAACATATCTCCCTAATTATATATCTCCATAATTTAGGCACATCTTACTGAGTTACCCTTGTAATTTGTCTCCTTCACCTATAAAAGGATGACCCTTGTATAGTTTTAAACACACACAAGAATAATAGAGAGTTTATTAGTTTTAACATTGGGAAAGCAAAGTTTGGGAAAATTGGTTTTAGGAAATCCAAAAGAAAGGACTAGGTTTTATCTATTGAAATCCTTTTTTGAATATCAGAAAATACTTCCTAATTTAAAAAAAAAATATTATTTTAATTGGGAAAAATAAATTTGGAAAAACCAATGTTTGGGAAATAAAAAAGATCAAATATTCATTCAAAAGAAATATTTTCTGATTTATAAAATAATCATCATTGGGGAAAAATAACATTTTGGGAGAAAGCCAAATACGATTATTTTCTATTTTTAAGAAAACACTTGTTGAATTTTATATTTTTAATAATAATTTTGAATTTGAGTTAGTTATAATTAGCATTTGGGATTTAAATATAATATTATATCATGTTCGAACAAAATCGATACAAATCTAAATTGAAAGTTTGAATTCTATGCTCACTTGACGCCGAAAATGTTGGTTTCACCCGCAGAGTGACGCTGCTGGTCAGTGGCACACGCTCCACGCACCACGAGCACCTACTCTTCAGTCTCCAAAAATTTAGAGTCCCTTGGGAACGTTGAACTGCAGGTGAGATTAGCACTACTCCCGATGGGCACGTGGATCCTTCGAAATCAGGACCGACCATCGTCCCGCGCCGCACCTCATCATTTCCCTTAATCGGTGCATCATCTAAAACTAATGTTTGAATGCTTCTTACATACGGAACTGTAGCCAGTTTTTGGATTTTTCCACAGCTAAAATAAAGTTAATGCAAAAACAAAATCCATCGTCTCTCTCCGTATAAAATCTGCGTAGAAATTCTCTCTCCCAAACTTTCTTTCTCATCTACCGTTCAACGCCGTGTGTAGAGAGAGAAAGTAGAACCGCCCACAATTCCTGAAACCCTAGCTGACATAATGCTTCTGCGAACACAGTTACTCTACTCCTTTTCCCTCCTTGTCTGTCTCTTCAACGTCTCTTCGCACTGACAATGGCCGAGGAATCAAGCTCCGAGGCGTCGGCGCCGCTGTTGCGGCCGCGGCAAGGCGACGGAGATGCGGCGACGCGGCCGGCGACGCTCGCGCTCCTTATCGGCCGGGCGGCCGGGAGGCGGGGGCCGTCGATGCTCGTGCGCGAGACGGCGGCGCGAGAGCTCGACGACCGGCGAGCTGACTGGGGGTACTCGAAGCCTGTGGTGGCGCTGGACATGATGTGGAACCTGGCGTTCGTTGTGGTGTCTGTGGTGATGCTGATTTGCACTGTGAACGAGCGCCCTAACACTCCAATCCGTATCTGGATCTGCGGCTACGCTTTGCAGTGTGGTGTTCATGTGGTGCTGGTGTGGTTGGAGTACAGGAGGAGGAGTATGAGGAGAGTGAGGGATGAGGAGAGGCGTTCGGAATCGGACGCCAATGATAGCGAGGACGAGGGTGCGGATGCATCCGCGGGGTCGGGGACGACAAGTCGGTCAAGGTTAGCTGAATTTGAATTTTAGTTTTGGTTTAATTTGAAGTTTTGCTTTGAATTCGTTTAATTTTTTGAGCTCACAGCGCAATTTGAGCTGTTGAGTTGTTTGCCGTTTTTGCTGCTGTTTTTACTTTTTATATGGCGATTATATAGTTTATATCATTGTTTTATTTATTTTGGTAGTTGAGCGTCTATTTTTGATTTGTGGACATAATTATATAATTATATATATATATATAAAATTGCGTAATTCAGGTGGCCTAGCTTTATTGATCCTTGGATTTTGTACAAGGGAAATTAAAATTTAATAATTTTTTTTGGATAATAAAAGAAAGTATATTAGATAGGGAAGAAAGAAGGCAAAACATGCAGGGTCAAGGAGTTCGCCAAAAAAACAGGAAAAAAAAGGGGAAAAAAAAGCAGAAAAACTGAAAGGTCACACCATGAAACTACATAACAATTAACCAAGGAAACCCCTTTTTAGACCCTTTCCATCATAATTTACCGAACTCTTCAAGTTTGCTAATTCTATTTGACCCTTCAATTTACAGCTTTTGCCACAATCCAAGCGAACTCATTTCCTTCCCTTTCTCCATTTTCAGTAGCCAAATTGAAAGTACACCTTTTGGGACTGGGGCTGGGAAATTAAGCTGCAGCTGCTGTGCTGTTTTGGACATTTTAGTACTTAAGGTGACATAGATGTTAAAAATAGAGCTACAATTATAGTACACAGAAAAATTTAAATTTTGGGTAGCAAGTGAGAGAGTGTGCATGCATGCACATTTACTATAAGTGTCTTGCAGAGCCTTTTTATAGCAATAGTAGTACAAGGCCAACAATGTATATTAAGTTTTAATACTCCCTCGCACGTGCAGCCCAATATGATGTGGAGAGATAAACAAACAGTAAATAACGCCCAGTACAATGAAGACATTAAATTTAAAAATTTCACGAAATAAATGCAAGCAACAAGACTAGAACGTATTACCTTTGGGTATGAATTCCGGTATTATGTTAGATTACCACTTTACCTAAAAGTTTAAACTGTTAAATTGCAGCCAACAAAATGTATCAAGCTTTAACAAGAAAAAACGAAATAATATTTTTGGCATGTTGGTGAAGGGTCCCACTGTCATATTGGTTGATTGATTAGGTGATAATGAGGTGTACAAGGTCAAGGATGAGGTGTATAAGGTCAAGGATGAGGTGGCTTTTGGAAGGAGAGGATGAGATCATAGGTGGTCTCTTCTTGGATGAACTTTTACATCAACCACTCAAATTATAAAAATAAAGAAACAAACAAATAAAAAATAAAAAAAAAAAAAAAAACTCAGTTTGCAAGGTTCCCATGCGACATTATTAGGTTTTGGGGACCACATAATGTGTGCAGCACTATCTTGCAATTCGTACTTGTGATCTCTAGGTATGGATGTAGCATTCTTACCATTGAGCTGAAGGCTGGCCTTGGATAAGAACACTTTTAAAGAAAATTCCATGTAGTCATAAGATTCCAATTCTAACAAAGATGAGTGCTAGCATGTTCATACCACAGCTTTGTTTGATACATGAATTCTTTTTTTATTTTTATTTTATTTTATTTTCTTACACATTTCCCAAGAACTTGAGGGAATAAATGAAGGCGTCTCTAATGAAATGTTGGCAGTTTGTGTCATTTCAACCAATAGAGTGCCAAGTCACCATAGAGAAATTTCATTTGTGGGTTTGTCTCACGTAAAGGAGCCTAATTGTGGTGATGTTATATCTTAATTAGAAGTCCATGATGGGAATGCTCTAATTGAGATGTGAAGCCTTCTCTTAATTGGAGTCCATGATGGGAAAGAAATTGCAATGTAGGTATGACACTAACTCTATAAAAGGTTAAGTCCCCCCCCTCCCCCTCCTTTGTTGAAGGCAATTCCTCGCAGAGTCTAGGGGGAAAAATTTGTTGGATTTCCCTCCTATGGTGGAGGATGGCTTACATATATGGAGAGTGGTCCACTTAGATGCCTTGATCTGTGCACAAGTAGAATCCTTGCTCAAGTGCAAGATGATATTTCATTTGGTGGTAGCCCACTTGGATGTTCTGGTTTGTGCATGCCTTGGGACAACCAAGGAGAGTCAAAAGGGAGAGGGAAAAAGATTGCTAAAAGTTCTGCATTAGGGGTCTACTCTTTTAGCTTGTTCTTGATAATTGGGTAATGATTTCTCAAAATTTTGGCAACATGTTTGTGACTTTTCCTTGCTTTATATATCAGAATATTGAGCAACTAAGAAACAACATTTCTAAAAAGTAAAAGTTGTTGAAATGTGAATATTAAGGTAGATGAGTGTTATAACATTAAAAGATAAACTAAGAAAAAAATATATTTGTAGTAAACTAGGCATAGCACTGGTAGAAGTTAAGATAAGGGAGGGGTAGCCTAGATGGTTTGGGTATTTGAAACACAAGCCAAGCAGTGCCCTAGTGAGGAGGAGTGAGTTAGTTATTGTTACTAGTATTAGAAGGGGTAGGGATAGACATAAAATTACATGGAATGAGATTGCAAGGAACTCTTAAGCTATTTGATACTCTCAATTGAGTGAATTGGCAAAAACGGATTCATATAGCCGACCCCACCTAGTGGGACTTAAGGCTTGTTGTTTGTTGTTCGTGACTTGCCCTTCATTATGGATGACATGATAACAGTTTGGAGTTCTCAAGAGCCAGTTTATTTGTTGGTTCAGCAAGCTTTGTTTTTGGGTGAGTCCTCTCCATATTTTATCTTAATTTGATTCCACCTTGCCCGTGATAACTTATATTTTGTTGGGTGCCAAGAATTTATTATTCTCAAATATCTCAATGATTATGGTTGATATATGGCTCTTGTTTTGACTCAGGAAGACTCATTTTAATCCTGTTATTAATCATTATTTGGTGGAAGATTGGAAGCGTACTTCAGTTTTTTGATTTTTTCCTTTGAAGGGTTCCCATGTAAATCTTGGTCTCCCCTTTATGTGTGTGTGGCTGATTATATGTTGTTGATTGCTGATCACTTTTGTCATATTTAATTATTGATTATTCTACTTAGTGTTGATTTGAGCAAGGGGAACAATTATCTAGGCTATTATGTTTGGGCCATCAACTCCATACCTCCCTTCCCCAACAATATATCAAAGCTCACACATGGAGACTCTCTCGGTGCTAAAAATCACTCCTAATCAGCCAAGGTTTGGGAATTTTCATTCTTATAGGATGGGAAGTTTGGTATAATGATGCTAAAAATTCTTTTAATAAGTAATTAGTTGAGATTTGATAGGCATTCAAGTGAGTTAACCTAAAAGGGTGAGAAGAAATGCTATAAAGAGCGTCATATATAAAATAAATGCATTGGTGAAAAGTGACTGGCTAAAACACCTCTATCTTTCAATAAATAATTCTTTTAGATAGGATGGGCATTCAAGGGAATTTACTTAAAAAAGTGGGAAGAAAATTGTATAAAGAATCATTATCACAGTATAAATGCAGAATCGAGTGGGCCACTTTTTTGGCTTCTGGCTGAGCTTAGCATTACTTGAATTTAGAGGGTTTGGTGGCTTTTAAGGGATTTTAGATGCATAGTTGGCTTCAAGATTTACGACGGTATTGGTTTCAATGTATAATAATAAGTCCCATCTAACTCTAGAATAATGCTCCATCTAAATTAAGTTTGCTGCATCTGTAAGTGCTAATGGTGGATACATTGAGGGTTAAGATTGTTCATATAGTAATGAAAAGAAACGTTGTAAAATATTATGATTTTGTTGAAAAAAATAGTTATTTTAATTAGTGTACTTTGGAAACAAATTTGTTTATAAAAAATCTGGAAATGGAAGTTATTATTTATGAATTTAAAAGAAAACGTGTTTAGTTCACTGAGGTCCCAACACTCTGCTGTTGTTGAAGTGCATTGGCCTTGTCAACGCACCAAGGCCTGCGACCATTATTTATAAAATAATGAAGTATTAACTATGAGGAAACATATTGAATGATGATGACACTAGAAACATCTCAATTTGTAATTACAGGTTTATTGTTCATTTTATTCTTTAGAGAAATATGCACATAAATTTCTACATATTTACATAATACTAAAACACATAATGAAAGTTGACTGTTGAAGCAAATTGTGCTAACCAAATTTTATTCAAGTGCCTGGTTCTGGTTCTGGTACTCCAACATTGCTTTTTTACAACAACGATTGTTGCCTATACTGCTTTATCTGCCGAGAAGGGTTTACTGCATCATTATAATGTTACTGATGTAAAGCATTATGGCCCAGTATCACAAAACGATGTGAATCTCTGAATACAATGGCATCATTTCTCTGGTGGATAGTTGGCTTCTATTGGGTTGTATCTGGTGGTGAAATCCTCCTGCAAGATGCTCCACGTCTATACTGGTAAGCCTTGAACCAATTTGGCTTCTATTTTGTTCTGCTTGGTGGTGAACTGCAAAATGCTTCATATGATTGTGAGATCAGACTCACTGTTTGTATCAATTGAAATAGCTAATTTTGCCCGTAACTATTGTTCTTTCTCACAGTGATCAGCACATTTGGGCTCCAAAAGCAAACATAATCTCTCATGAGAAAGTTGATGTTTTTATACTGAAAAACAGAAATGTTAACCAAGTAAATATCACTGTTGACTGTCTGAAATTTCCCCTTGTCAGATCTGGGTAGTTTGTCTATACACACACATATTTGGGGTAGGTTGTGGGAGGGTGGGTTCATGAAAATCCTCTAGAACTTTAAAAATGAGAGGTTTGTAATTAGCTCACTGAAATTAAGGTCTGAGTCTTTCCCCATTCTTGACTACATATGCTTTTCTTGTTTTTTTAATGCGTGTAAGCGCATTTGATTTTTCATAATTGTCCAAAGTCACCTCTTGTTTAATATTAATCTTGCTCCATTTGTCCAAAAGGTTGAATGGTTGGTGCCAATTCTACTATGAGTATTGGAAATTTTTTTATGTATTTATAGTTAACACAATTTAACCCTGATATTTGTCTTAATGATGACAAGTTTCTTTTTGTAATCCCTAACAACATGTGTGCAACAATTGGCTGCTGCGAAAGATTTCAAAGATCTCTAATTCTGAATTTGTGCAGGTTGGCTGTGGTATTTCTGGCATTTGATGTGTTCTTTGCCATTTTTTGTGTTGTTTTGGCATGCTTGATTGGAATTGCCCTGTGTTGCTGCTTGCCTTGCATTATTGCAATTCTTTATGCTGTTGCAGGCCAGGTATGAGGAAAACACAATTAACTGTTGATGGACAGAAAGCTCATTGCTGATTGTTGTCCACTTAACAGCATGTTGCTGATGTCATTTTCATTTGCCTGAGCAGGAAGGTGCATCAGAGGCAGATCTGAGTATGCTCCCTAGTTACAGATTTCAAATGTTGAACGAGGAAAAGCCTACTGTAGGATCAGGTACAATGGTTCCTGTGGAGACGAGCAGTGGATATCTGGCAAATGATCGTGTTCTTTTACCTGAGGATGCAGTAAGTTATCTTGAAACTGCTAATTATTTAACCAGTTTATAGCCTATTAATGCAAAATTTCATTGTTTAAGCGTTTCTCTAATTGATGCAAAACTCTTTTTTTTTGTGTGTATGTTAGTGACTCGCTTTAATTTTTCCTTTGCTTAGCAATGTATGCATATTATGTATTTGTAGTATGTAGACCATGCATGAGTTCTTTGCTTAAAAGGGGGACAAAATTACACATTTTGTCGATAACATAGAACAACCAGGCAGCAAAGCTGCATTCTTTGTTTTGTTCTCTTTTTTGTTTCGTTTTTATGTTTGTTTTTTGTTTTTTGTTCATCTTGAAGCAAAATTGACATGATTAAGGGATAATAGAGGAAGTAAGTATAAAAGTAAGTATTTGTTGTACCATGAGCGATAACAGAATTTTAAAAATGTAGATATTAAAGAAGCGACTGACCTGTTTTCAAGGGAATGCTCCTTTCATATCTGTGACTATTATCAATTTTTGTGACAAGTTAAGAATGCTGTAGCTTCTATTTCTTGCTTTGTTGTTATAAGGGTGTATTTGAGATGAGATCAACACAGAAGGATACTCAAAACTGACTCAATTAAGCTTGATTTGATTATAAATTAATATAAAAATAATATAATGCATATATAATATTAAATCTATGTATAATATACATTATATGACTTATATAATATAAAAATAATAAACTTACAAAAGCTCAATTTGGCTTGCGAGTACTACTACAAAACTCGAACTTGACTCATTAAGCTACTCGATTAGAATCAAGTTAAGTTGAGATGTGAGCAAGTTTAGCTCAAGTAGCTTGCGAGTGGGCTTGATTCACTAACACCTAGGGGTAAGCAAGGAAAACTGAAAAACCAAACTAAACTGTAGAACCAAACTACAACAACAACAACAACAAAACCAAGTCTTAGTTCCACTAAGTGGGGTCGGCTATATGAATCATTTTCCGCCAATTTATGCGATCATGGACCATTTCTTTTGATAGATTCAAGGATATTAAATCCTTACTTACTATTTCTTCCCAAGTTATTTTAGGTCTACCCCTACCCCTTCTACTGCCCCCCACAGTAATTAAGTCACTCTTCCTCACAAGTGCACTATGTGGCCTACGTTGCAAGTGTCCATATCATCTGAGTCGTCTCTCCCTTATCTTATCTTCTATAGGCACTACACCTAACTTACCACGAATATGTTCATTTCTTAATTTATCTTTCAATGTTATACCGCTCATCCATCTAAACATTCTCATCTTAGCAATTTTTACTTTTTGGATAGTATGTTTCTAGAACCAAACTACACTAAACTGAAAAGTTGGTTAATCATTTTTTGGTTCAGTTTTGGTTCAAAATTTTGATTTTTTTTTTTATTAACGGTTTGGTTTTGGTTTTGACGATTTCACTAACTGCGGGGTTAGCCAAACTGAACTGATATGATATAAATATATGTAAAACTATACACAGTATAATAATATCGTATTTAATTTATTAATAATTTAACATGATAAGGCTTAGAGCTGTAACTCTTTATCCTAAATCACTCTCAGTTCTCACAAGCTATGCCTCTAGATCCAAACCTTACTGCTGTCTATTCCTGTTCCCCAAAGGCCCAGACCCTAGCCACCAAATTTGCTCGTAGTAGCTCCTCCCATGCAGCCGTACCACTCTTACCTCTGGCTGCTGCCATCACCTCCCCCACCCAGCAGCACTCGCAGTTAACACCTTTACACAGGCAGCCACGTCACTCGATCTACTACCGGCTACCACCATCACCCATTGATCACCACACTTCCCTAGTCCAGCAGCACTCATAGTTCACACCTCTACCCTTGTGGCCACACCACTAGATCTACTGCTGGCTGCCGCTGTTGTCTCCCTCTCTCTATCTACTTTGCTATTTTGTTATCATTTATTTTTTTGATATTCTGTTTAAGAAGGCTCTTTAATACTTTGTTGTATTCTTGAAATTTCTTTGTTGAGGAAAGTTGAGATTATTGTATTCTGAATATTCAGATTTGTGTGTGCTTTCTGGTGGTGCTGAAACTATCGTGTTAGAGTTGGAGAATTGGCAAAAAAGAGATGAAATAAAATAGGAAGGATTGAGGGCAGCAGCATCTAGCCATCTACATGATTGGGTTTATGCTTGAATTTTTTTTAATGTGTAAATTTCAATTTAAATACAATTAAAATGGAAGAAAAAATATCAATTTATATTAAGTTTAAAATTTTAATTGGATTTAGCCGTTTGGTTCGGTTAACTGTTGGATATTGGCCTAAAATCTGATTTAACTGAAATTCTGTTAACTGTTTGAAATGGTTTGGTTTCAGTTTGCATATTCTTGCGAACTGAAATTTTGTTTTGATTGATGGTTCAAGGGTCATGGTTTGGTTAATTGAACCATGCCCAACCCTACTTACACGCCTAGTTGTTAAATAATTACTATATTTAAAAGCTTAAGCTGCTATTGTTGTTGGCCAACAATATCAAGATTTTACACCCCTGCATGTGCAGCCCAATTGCTCATGGAGAGATAAATATTCAGGGAATAAAAAATATATATATATATTTTGATAAACAGAAAAATTTATTAGAGGGAGGAAAATGTTATGACATGAAAAAGGAAGATGAGATATCTGCCCAAAACAAAAGAAAACGAGCAAAAGAAAAACTCCATAGAACAAAAATTACAAATAAGCTCTACTCAAGCAAAGCAACCCAGTCCCATTGCAAGTCTGCCCAGATGACGCTAGGAACACTCTAATCCAAAGCTAGTAAAGAGGGGCGTCCAAATTCATAAAAATTCTGGCATTTCTTTATAACCAAATACACCAGAAGATAGCCATAATCGAACACTGCCACAAGGCCTCTCTCTCCTACCCTTTCCAAACTCTTAATGTCAAAGAACAAAATTCCTCCATGGAGGAAGTGCAAACCCAATTCTCTCCAAAAGTAACAAACAATTTGTTCCAAAGAGACCAAGGGAAGTGACAATGTAAGAACAAGTGTGAGCAAGTGTCTCCACTCTTGAAGCAAAGGACACACTCATTAGCTGATAGAGCTTTGTAAGGTTTACGTTTCTGAAGCAAGTTATTGGTATTTATTTTTTTTCCAAGATTGCTATCCATAGAAAGGTCCTATCCTTAGAGGGAACTTGGCTTTCAAAATGAGAGAGTAAGAGGGGAAAAGGATAAGCATTAGGGACTTGAGTCAAATGAGAGAAGAAAGAATTACAAGAAATAAACCCAGAAGAATCTAAACCCCACACCTTGAATTCAGGTCTTCCTGGAAAACAGAGATATCCCCTGTTAGATGACCCCTTCACCTAGAAACTTAAGCTGCTAAGTTGTGGGCCAACAATGTATAACAAATTTTAACATTTATTAACATAATAAAGCTTGAAAAGAAGCAGAGGATGAAGGATGAAATTTTGGGGAAGATATACTCTCATTGAGTGGTTAATTGAATTTTTATCCTTTACTACACAACTCAGGTGAACTTGAAGAATATCAAGGGCATCAAGGGTTCATGTCTAATTTTATGGAAGTAGTAAGAGCACTTTGATTTTATAATGGCAGCGTAGTATATATGTGAGAGACCTTAGTTTGGTGTGGTGCTTTGGGAAAGCAATTTATATTGTGAGAGACCTGGTGACTTACTATGATTACATGTAGGATTTGCACATGGTTATGGATATGGATGGCCATAGGCTACTGGAATTTGATGCAGCATCAAAAGCAGATGCTTGAGTGGAAAAAAAAATTGTGCCAGTACAATGAAGGGCAAATAAATGAATAGGGGATCAAATATAAATATTTGTGTTTACTTCTATCTAGGAAATATAGACTTCTCAAAGGATTGTTGTTTGCTTCATTTTTACCGTAGAATTCGATTTCAATTATTTTTCTCTGCTTGCTAGGAATGCTGTATATGTCTGAGCTCATATGAAGATGGGGCAGAGCTCCATGCTCTTCCTTGCAACCATCATTTCCATTCTACATGCATTGTGAAATGGCTTAAGATGAATGCTACATGCCCTCTCTGCAAGTACAACATACTCAAGGGAAATGAGCAGATTTGATGAAAAGAAGGGAGAGGAAAAAAAAAAAAAAAAAAAAAAAACCACAGCTGGCTGGTTTGTCTACACTCTCTCTGCATGTGTCCATCAGTGAAATCAAGGCATGCAGAACTTTCTTTTATATATATATATATATATATAAAGTTATTGCATTTTATTAATTGAGCTTCATTTGCACATTGTTTGTCCGTTCAACTTGCAGAAATTGTTCAATACTCTCAATGCATACCCCCTCTCACATGAATGGTGGACTGCACATCCATTGCAGAGTGGGACCTGCGCTTTTGTGAGAAGAATATGCACCGGGAATATTGAATAATTACTATAGTTAACTCTTTTGTGGGCTTGATTATTCGTCTTGACAGGATGAGTTTTACTCTTGTGCTGTGAAAGCGTAGCCATCAATTTGTTGGCTTTATTTTTACATTAATTTTATTATTTTGTAGGCGTCTATAGAGAGGAAAAGAAAGTAGCTTTAATGTATTCTAAATACACTTATGTACCTTTATTAATCTGATACTAGGCATAATGAAATTGATTCTTAAGTGTATTAGTTCGATTTATTTGGATGTAATTACAGATAGCACCCCCCTCCCCCCCAAACAACCACACACATAATTTTTCCCATCATACACTTCATAGTCTGGTTTGACATTGGGATATGAAATTTGGGAGTCGGATGATTCTTTTCCTTATAATAGACAAGGGGGAAATGTTTGAGGTGTTGATGTTATTTTTGGTCTATATACGAGTAGTGTCTCTGGTAAATGATGTTGATAGAGAACTTTCCTAATAATTGGAAAATCTTCCTGCTTAGATAATTGATTATAGAGGCCTCAGAGAAAGAGAGAACTTCTCTATGAGGTGAACTGTAATGAAAGTGGGTGGCTGCAGTATTATGTTTACTATTGCATGTGGTTTTTGGCCTAGAGTCCACCATGGTGCAGTTGAGATATCCTAAATCAATTGCCCCAATTGCCCCCCCACTCCTCAACTTGACTTTTTGTTTGGTTTATGGGAGTAAAATTTCTTATGAAGCATCTTTGGAGTATTCTAGTTCGCTAAGTGATTGCCCATGTTTACTGCCCAGAGCCTTTACATTTTCCAAAGAATTGCATTGATGTATCATTGACAGGGCATGCTGAAGTGTTCTCATGGGAAAGGGCATTTAAAGGATTTAGCATACTAGGGTTGCACTTGTATCTTTAATCTTCTCTTACTCCACTAAAGCTTTCATCTTCTCCACTGAAGTTTTCTTCTTCCACTAGAGCTCATCCTCTGTAACATAGTGCCATTGTTGTCCTCTTTTTTTTTTTTGGGCCTCTAGTGGGCTATGCATAAGATCCTTTGACCTTGATTTTGCCTTTCATTTGTTTGAACTCCCAGTCCTTTTTCTTTAAAGTATGCTTGATGAGTCCTTGGCTCTTCCCCACCCCCTGCCCAAAAAAGTAGTAACCTGGTTGATCACTGGTTCTAAAAATTATGTAATCAAACCCTCCCTCACCAAAATGCGAATTGGGAATAAATTTTTTACCATCATTATGCCACTTTATTAGTGAAGTGTAAAAGGGCAAATAGTGCACTTTTATAAGATTATACTTGGCTAAATTGACGGTAAATTAGATGTCAAGAAAGGTCGAAGATTTTTGAAATCTTGAGCGGGGTTTATGTTTTCTTTCCAATTCTTAGAGAAAGGTCAGTGTATTTTGTCCTATTAAATAAAGTGTAGTATTGTTTTATTTTAAAATTTAAATTAATTACATATTTACTATAATTAATATCTACTAATACTTTCTGTCTGATTGGAAGCTCATGTCACGCAAGACCTCAAACATAAAATTTTCAAACT
Source organism: Malania oleifera (assembly GCF_029873635.1). Classification (NCBI taxonomy): domain Eukaryota; kingdom Viridiplantae; phylum Streptophyta; class Magnoliopsida; order Santalales; family Ximeniaceae; genus Malania; species Malania oleifera. The sequence goes on along the minus strand of NC_080420.1, from coordinate 56,922,360 downwards.
TTTACCATTGATGTGTCCTCTAGGGAACGCTATTATAGCAATAAAAATTAATTACCAAATATTTTAAACAAAGTAATAACTATTTATCATGATTATTATTTAATAATATGCAATTAATACTTAATGATAAATTATATTTATGTATGAATAATTATTTAATAATAAATATTCTTTACTTGTTCTTTTAACTTAAGCATACTATTTACTAGTAATCATTGGACAAAACAAGTACACAAACCAAGTGGATAACCAGATGGCAAATGCTCGCTTGGTGAGTTAGTGGTGAGTGTTACCACCTCCATCTTTAGCTCAGGACAAGAGCCTGAGATTCTCTTTCCTTATTTTCCTTAAAAACGTAAGCAAAAATCATGCAAGGCAATAAAATCCATATGCTGGGTTAGGGAGTATGAGGTTTTTGAGGGCATAAATTTGGATTTGGATGAATTTAAAAAAAATTAATATACTTTACATTTATCTAAATTAACACTTTCAAATTTAAAATCTCTTTTAAACATAAGTTTAGAAATGGTCTTCTCATACCTCTTTCCTCATTTTCCCTTAAAAACTTAGCAAAACAACTTAATAGCAACATGACAATACCATTAGGAATGGCCTCTTAGAGTCGTGACTTTAGGCAAGTATGGTAGGGAGTATAAAAATGTTCTAGAAATTATTGGTAAAAAAATTGACTATGCTACCAAGCATCTTGAAAACAATTCCTATAATTGAAGAATCTTCCAAAATGAATGCTAAAATTAACTTAGTAATGTTAGATCTAGAATAAATATTTAAAGATCAATCTATTAATTCACTAAATAGTCCAAACCAAAATTGATAGCCATGATATACCTGTACCTGTAAGTGTAACTGTTACAAAATACTTTTACCCTTTGAAAAGCTCATCATATAGGGTGAACGTGTCTATTATGAATGGAATATAAATGGATCATCAAAATCACAAATCACAATCTAATCTTAATGAGACTATACGTAGTGGGACATATTTACAAGCAACAAAGAACCTAGTTGTTGGATTTACAAGACAGCTAACATGTTGGTGGGGCAATAGCTATGCACTCTCATCCAAAGATTACCATGTTTACCATAAGAACACATTCACAATAGTTGAATGAAAAAGCAAGCGAAAGTAATAAGCAATTTATGAAGGTAAATGGCAAGCAAGTGGTAAACATTGAAGTAACATAATTCATGAACAAAACTTTCGAATGCAATGTATGCTTAGCAAGGGAATAAAATAGGCTAAACACATTTAACAAATGCTAGTGAATTTTATAAGACTGAGGAACATTTACCATTTCCTAAAGAGTTGTATATGCTATTTTAGCTTTGACACTAGGAAACATCGAATTATCTTGAGTCATACCCCCACTTTACACTAAGACCTACACATACTTAAAGTATAAAACCTAAATTGTTATGTATATGATTGTAACCCTTCTCATGCACACATAGCAAAGACTTGCACATACTTAAAGTATAAAACCTATACTATTATTTTTATGATTGCAACCCTTCTTATGCATACAAGGCAAGTGGTCACAAGCAAGCATAATGCCCTGAACCAACTTGAATCATGACATTCTCTGTTATTTATATGGTTGATGCCCTTGTAGACTTTGATGCTAGGTACTCTTTAAATTTGTCGACGAACAGTTGCAAGTCATCTATTAAAATCCAACTGATTTATTTGTGTCCAAGGTCTTACCACTTCACTAAGAACTCGTACTGCTTCTTCCTTGATGATGTGAACTCTCTAGTTACAAGGATGACTTTAACTTCTTTTCTATTAGATTACATTATCCTCAGTGATGCTTTGGTTGACCAACTTTTGCTTGGATTTCCAATGTCGATGTTGAATGGCTCAAGGCAGCTGACGAGAAACACATGATGTAATTTGATCCAAGTTGGAGGATCAACCTTGTAAGAGGCCTTCTCAATTTTAGAAAATACTGGGACTAGTTCTTTGTATTTCTATCCTAACCTCATACTGACTTGATCTATTCAGATATAAATTAATAAGCACTAAGTCTCCTATGTCAAAGTACAACAATCTTCTCTCCTAATTTGCCCATTTCTTCATCTGCTTGGAAGTTTTTTCTAGGTAAGCTTAGGCAGTCTCAACATTCTATCTCCATTCTTTTATGAAAATGTATGTTCTTGGACTCTTTCCTCTATATGACTTATCCATTGTGTGAGGTAACGATGACTATTGGCCTATAACAAGCTCAAAAGGACTCTTGTTGGTTGTTGAGTTCTTTTAGGCATTGAAATAGAATCAAGCCACATCAAGTAGTTGTATCAAATTCTTCTCATTGACAATGAAGAAATGGTGCAAGTAATCTTCTAATAGCTCGTTAAATCTCTTTGTTTATCCATCTGTTTGAGAGTGGTGACTCGAAGAGATGTCAAGTTGTGAACCAAGGACCAGTCAATCTTGAGTCCTTGTCATTGATAATGGCTTCAAGAATATTCTAATACTTAGAAATATGTTTAAAAATAATTTTGTCGTCTACTTTGCCTAACAGTATTGTTGGAATTAGTGTGATCCCAAGAGGGGGGGGTGAATTGGACATTTAAAACTTTTTCGCTAATTTAAACAATTACGCTGATTTACCACATCTTATATTCCATTCCAAATAAAACATGTATGTAAAGTAAGTGAGCAATGTGTGCATACATACACGTGTGCTGCATATCCCATTTAAATTAATTTTGTGTGCATGCAAGATGGTTATAACAAAACATGAATATGTATACACATACTAAAATTAAAGTGTGGAAAGTAAATGAGATAAGGAGAGAGAGACACACACGATATTTGTTATCAAGGTTTGACCAAACCAGCTTACGTCCCCACCTTGGGCATATCCCCCAAGGATTCCACTAAACCTGCTCACTTAAACGGGTGGAGTAGAAGCCGTTACAACCGCTCCTTACGGGGCAAGGTAAACCCTAGTTCAATTACAAAGTTGAGCCTAACTTGTCTCACTTACGGGGCTGAGACTCCCTAGTTTAAATTTCGGGTTGAAACCAACCGGTCTCACTTATGGGGCTGAGACTTCCCAGTTCAATTAATGGGATGAACCCAACCGGTACAATAAAAATATTTTTGTACATATTACATGCTTCAAATAATAAGTTGAGATGTACATATTTAAGCTCACGAAATATATACACTCTCTAATGATATGTATTATGCTTTGTAGAGTAAGAGTGCTATCAAATAATTTTGTACAAATAAAATATATGAAAAATGAGTATTATTGTTCTCCTATAAATATTTTTGCAAACAAAGAATATTAGGAAAATCTAAGAATTTAAGTTCAAGAAAATATTTGTGCTGTAAATAATTTTCTCTTAAAAATATTTATCAAAGAAATAATCGGGAGAAAACCTAAGCAATACTCTCAAAAATGTTTTTCAAATATTAAGTGTTAAGTGAAAGTATATGCAAATAGAGTGCCCTAAATGAAATACTCTCATAAAAAATGATTTTGAAATAAAAGCATGAAAGAGAGTTTGAGAGATTTGTATAAAAAATTTTGCCCCAAAAGAATGATTTTAACAAAAAAAAAATTGTTTTGGGAGAACTTTGATTAATAATAGATTAGAGAGAAAATTTGGGTTAATCAAAGTTGCTAATCTGAGGTATAAAGAGGGTATTTATAGATTTTCAGGAAATTTGACCATTGAGGGACACATTCGGTATTTTGGAAAAGTTTAATTAAAAAATTAATGACATTTTAGCCCTTCAAAATTTTCTAACCTGAGAGGTTCGGTCGACCATATTAAAGGTTCGGTCGACCATATCATTGAGTTCGGTTGATCGTAGATAATTTGAATTGCAAGTTTGGTGACCATATCAGGGCGATTCTGAACCCCTTCGTGGGTTCGGTCAACTAAGATAAGGTCGGTTGACCGTACCTCTAGGTTCGGTCGACCATGGACAAAATGAATTGTGAGTTTGGTCGACCAAGTAGTTGGGGTGTCAAACACGTGTTGGTTTAGTCGACTAAGGAAGATACGTTCAAAACAAAACGGTCAATCAAGTGAAGTCAAAATGTTGACTTCCAAACGGTTCGGTCGACTGTGGCATTTACACTGCCAAGGGTTCGGTCGATCGAGATAGTTAAACTTCGAGTCGGGGTTGGTTCGGTCGACCAAACTGATTTGTACTAAAGGGTTCGGTCGACCGAGGCTTTTGAATTAAACCTAAAAACCCGACGTCGGTCGACCGAAGGTCGACCAAAGTTATTCTAAAACCTTTGTTTGATTTTAGTTTTTATGAAAAAGGTTTTTGGTTAAACTCTAGGTGCCCTAAGGTTAGTTTACGGTCATCTGAGCATTCAAGTCATATCATGCAGATGCATGCATTATTACATACCAAATAATAAAAAATAAATGCATATACAATTAAAATAAATATGTCTTCTTTTCCTCATTGCTCTTCTGTCTTCATAGAATGCACTAATAGTATGTACTCTTTAAGTGTTCTAGCTTCTATTTCCCTTTGTCTTATATGCGTGCCAACATAAAAACCTGTACAAGCACTTAACACATAGATAAGACACTAGTGCTTTGTCAGCATCAAAATAGGGATCAGAATCAAAAAGGCGAAAAGTATTTTGGTGCAGGTACGAAAGTTCATACTTCAAAAGCCTGTATATAATACTCCAACTCTAGGTAGACTAGTGACGGAGTCAAGTGAGACACTTTTCCAACGTTTTGTTGGTATTTGAAGAGGCTCTAATAGCTTTACAATCTCCTTTAGCTCCACCTTGTCTTTCTAGTAGGTGAGACAAATTTGGATATACTTGACCACATCATCACGCATCTATGACTTGTAATGCCTCTTCTTCAGTAACGCCAAAGTGCAATACCATCCTAGATGACTTGTCCACATAGTGTGATGACACTTTCTCGATAGTGTCTTTCTCAAATCTTAAACCATGTCTTATTTATAATGGATCTTTTAATCAAAACTGGCTTGCTTTGTCCTCTTTCGTCGACTTCATGAGGTTTTCGGCAATTGTTGTGGCAAGCTTACTTATTGTCAAGTATGTTACTATATGTAAGGCTTCAAGCTTGGCCTTCTTGCCTAGTGTATATACAACTTGGTTCATTCTCCCTGTCTTGTGCTCAAATAAGAAATCAAACTCTACTAGGAATTTTTGCCAACGGGATTGCTTGGGTGATAGCTTGGTTGTATAAAAAAGTGACTAATCGTCAAATTATTTGTTTTCACCACAAACTTTGACTTAAATAAGTAATTTCAACATGTATGAAGGCAATGTATCACTACTAGTATTTCTTTCTCTTGAGTTGTGTAGTTCTACTATGCTTTATTAAGATTTTATCTCTCATATGTAGCTGGATGCCCATCTTATAACAAGACTCCCCCAAAGGAATTATGCATTTTTCTATACCTCATAGGGTTTTATGATGTTTGGAAGAGCAAGTATCGGATCTCGCATCATGACTTCCTTTAAGTTGTTAAAAGCTCCCTTGACTTCTCTGTCCAATTCTACCTATGACCTTCCTTCAACAGTTTTGTTAACATAGTAGTGCTCCTTGAGTATTCCTCCATGAACTTTTTGTAATAATTATAAAAATATAAGAAAGGAAAGCATCTTCTTCATTATCATTGGGATCTTCTAGCCTTTAATAGTTCTCACCTTCTCCATATCCAGTCAGATAAGTGACATTTCTTGATCCAATGGCAAGGAATTTAATTCTCCGTTGAGCTAAAGAGCATTCTCCTTAAGACTATTCTCCTTCTAGCTTGTTAAACACCTTCTATAGATTTTCTTTGTGCTCATTCAGAGTGGAACTATAGACAACAATGTTATCTAGGTATACCATGAAAAACTTTTTGAGATACTAATGAAATACCTAGTTCATCAAGGTGTAAGACATCATTGGCACATTCATCAATTCAAAGGGCATCACCAAGAATTCATATGCCCCATACTGTGTCACATAAATCTTCTTTGGTACATCTTCATATGCTATCTTTACTTGATTGTATCCTGACCACAAGTCAAGTTTAATGAAATATATTGCAATGACTTATATGATCAAACAAATAAGTAATTAATGTAATATGATACTTGTTGTGCACCATCACCTTGTTGAGTGACATAGTACTCCACAGACATCCTCATACTCCCATAATGTTTCCTTTGAAGCAATACCCATGCTCTAAACAGTGCGTTGGAAGGACATATATAGCCACTTCCAATATCTCATCAAGTTGTTTTCTTTACTCTGCTAACTATGGGGGCACCACTCAACATAGCCCTTTAGTAGGCGATTCCACTTTTCGTAACAACTCGATTTCATGCTCCACACCCTATTGTGGAAGTAAGTTCTGAGGTAGTTTTTTTAGCATCACAACTTTATACTTATCCAACACAACTTGGATGGTAGTAGACACCTGCTTTCAGCCTATGTTGTGGAAGTAAGTTCTACGGTAGTTTGTCTAGCACTGCAACTTTATACTCATCCAACACAACTTGGATGGTAGTAGACACCCGCTCTTGGCCTATGTCTTCATCTACAACAAGTGTGGCAAGATATGTCTATTCACCCTCCTTAATCCCTTCCAAAGTTGCATAGCTAAGAGGAACTTCTCATTATCCCCTTTCTTGGCAACGATTTGCACCTTGTAAGGGTGGTCTCCCATCAGATAAAAGAACTAGAAAATGAACATCACTATTGCCTTAGTCTTCGTCAAGAATTTCATTCCAAGAATCACTTAAAAATCATCTAATGGCACGGTTGTGAAATTTTCAACTCTCAGAGTAGGCTAGTCCGTGGATTTAACTACTTTTATAAGTCTTGAATCCTTCTCTAAAGTAAAATTAAGTCTCTATGTTTTTTCTTGTAAGACAAAGTTATGGGTAGTCCTGGTATCAATCATAGCACAAGTGTTATTCCCATTGATCCATAAACATTACCCCTTTCACTTGGGCAACTTTTGTCTCTTTTGTATACCTTTGCAATGTGTTAAGTAACTGCATTGCACCCATCCTTAGGGTTTCTGCCTCATCCTAATCATCTTCTAGTATCCTTTCAACAATGGAAGCTTGTAAGGCATTGAGTAATGACTTGTGAGGGCAATTGGCAACTCTGTGAGGGCCTTGACATAAAAAGCATGTCATGTTACCCTTATCATGATCGAAATGATGAAACTTCTTTTGAAGTTGATGCCTTAGTAGTGACTCTCCGTTTTTGGATATGCCCTTCTTGAAAGACTTTTTCTCTTTGGATATTGTTGAACTCTCTTTAGTGTAGTCCAAAAGTGCAGTATGCTAAGATACCACTCGTCGGCCCGGGAGTGTGTAGAGTCAGAGGGGGCGTGAATGGACTCTTTTCACGTATTTTGATTCTCTCTACAAAATAGAAGTCTTGGCAAGATACAAGCAATTAATATCACATGGAAATCAAGCACAATACACAAATTAAAGAGTACAGGAAGAGAAAGCTTAACACTGAAATTTTAACGTGGTTTGGCACCAAGCCTACGTCCATGCCTTGTGATCAACATAAGGATTCCATAATCCACTAAGGAACTCCTTCACCGTCGGAGAAGCCTTACAACTCGGGAACAAATCCCTACCCGTTCACCAAGAGTCACAAGGATCACCAAGATACCTGGCAAGTCGATTCACCAAGAACCTTCACCAAACGATTCACAAAGAACCTTACAACTTTGGTTTAGAAAGAATCTTTTGCAATAAGAGGATGATTACAATAAAATTCTCCTTATTAAGCTGATATCAAATACAAAGTGTTATTTATGGCTCTTATACTTCTGTTTTGATAAGCAAAGAAGGAAGGAGGAAAAACATGAAGGGGGCAGCACAGCAGGACTCGTCAACGAGGAGCCTATGCTCATAAACAAGGGAACAACAGAGGTTTGTTGACGAAGGTTATGAAGCTCGTTGACGAACAATTACCGAGAGTAGGAAATTTTCAGACTTCTGGCATCGTCGACGAGAGTCTTGTATTCGCTAACGAAGGGTCTTCTTGGTCTCGTTGACATGGCTCTAGGTTCGTCGACGAGAGGCACCTGGGCTATGACAATTTTTTGAAATTTTAAATTTTTGAACTTTGGGTGGTTGGGAAAATGGGGGAAACTGTTAGCTTTGGTGTATTCCCAAGAGGGGGGGGGGGTGAATTGAAATTTTAAAATTTATTTCCTAGGTTAAACGAGATAGTCGTCTAACACAACCTAGGGTCTTTTTAATCATTCACCAATTGTGCAGATAATGATATGCGGAAACTAAGTCATGCGCAATATTCACAATATAACATACACGTGCGGTAAATATAAAGTGCTGAAATATAAATAGACACACGATATGTTATCGGGGTTCAGCCAATACTACCTACGTTCCCGCTTTGGCTACACCAGCATAAGGATTCCACTAATGCTCACTTAACGGGTGGAGTGGCACCTATTACAATCAAGTCAATTCATGAGGCTGACCTCAACCAACACGCCTTACCAGGATGGCGCATCTAACTTTCCTAATCGGGTTTAAGCCAGTTCGGGACTATTCCACAAGGCTAGTCTCCCTCTTCAGGCCTATGCCTGGAATACAACAAATGTGTAATACAATTTTTGCGTACACAAAAATATGCTTCTTACACTAAGCAGATTATGTACCACTAAGCAGATTATGTACCACTAAGCACAGTATAATCAATGCACCTCAATCATGTAAGAACTATAAGTTCGGTGCTCTACGTGTGCAATCAACACTCAGAATAATGACTTTATCTAATCAAGCACAACAGTGTATATCCAAGTAAGATTTGAAACACAATATTTGAATATCACAGTATTAGATCAAGGTTTCAAATATGCTAGTTAGATGATTTAGACAACCTTAATAAGATGTTCTCAATGTACTAAGCACAATGGATGTTTGAATGCAAGCTTTGAAAATGATTTTTGCACATAAAAATATATAGGCTAAGGTAACTTGCAATGACAATGCAAGAACCACAAGTCACTAAGTTTTCTCATACAAGATTTGTCAAATAAAATTGATGGGAGAACTTAAAGCTTTACTCTCAATAATAAAAACAATAAACACAATAAATGAGAGTATGAGCTAATGAGGATTAAGCACAAGCACTCTAAATATACTCACAACACTTGAAAGATCAAGGAAAATGAAGTTCTGGAGTGTTTGGAAGCAGTATAGGCTAACAAGGGATTTTTGATTTTGAGAGAATTTTGGCCATAATCAATTTGCTAATCCTTGCTAATTATGACAAATGAATAGGTATTTATGTGTAAGGAGGATTTTTTGACCGTTGGGAACTAAATGGGGTTAATTAGAAAAGTTTAAAACAAGTTTAGAAAAATTAACCTAATTTACCCCTTTTAATTTCTAGTCCCGCGAGATTCGGGTGCCCGGTCTGAGGTTCGGGTGCCCGAATAGACTCCAAAAATTCACTTTTAAAAGGTTGGGGTGCCCGAAATCAGAGTCGGTTGGCTGAACCAAAGTCAGTAACATTCTGTCCGAGGTTCAGGTGCCCGATTCCAAGTTTGGTTAATTGAACCAGTCAATTCGGTCGCCCGAGCCCATTTTGAATGTGATCGTTCAAGCGCCCGAGTAGTTGAAAAGGAACCTAACACAGGTTTGGGTGCCCGAGGGAGATATGCTTAATATAGGTTCGGGTGCTCGAAACTTGAAGTCAACATGTTGACTTGTTTGATCGCTCGAGCCATTTTACACGGCTTAGGTTCAGTCACCCGAACCCACTCAACCTTTTCAATTTAAGTCCATTTTTCTTGAATTGATTCCCCTAATATAATAAGTGATGTTGGGGATAATGCTAAGTGTTGTGCAAGGACCTAGGGGTCGATCTAAGGTCATTTTGCTTGCCGAAAAAATCTGACATCGGTCAACCGAAGGATGATCCCTAAGGTCAAACTACGGTCTTGAGCTTTAGTTCCTATATGCATGCCATGCATTAATTATTATAGACCATTTTCCTATTTACTATTACAGACCCGAATTGAATGATAATATAAATTACAACATCAACTAATCTTCAAAGTCTTCAGGTTTCAAGCTTTTATGTGCCATCAAATATGAACTTGCTAATAAGAACCTACACACAAACTTGAAAACCATCAAATACAAAGAGTATTTGTCATTATCAAAACTGGGAATGACCCATAGGGTCAATAGAAACCTCTGAGGAAACTCTATTTATGTCATCTGGGCATATTTTGAGAGTTAAAGAGTGATTATTATTGAAGTGTATTGTGTACAATTTGATATTCTTAGTGAAATTTGTGTGCCATTGCTTCCGTGGATGTAGGATTTGCCGAACCACGTATATCTTTGTGTTGATATTGTTCTGATTGTGTATGTTGTTTATTTCTTGTTGTTTATTCCGCTGTGCATCTTCATTATACGATCCATATCACAACAAAATTGGTATCAGAACGATTGTTGTTATGGCATCGAGATCGTCTTCTGCAAGATTTGACATTGTCAAATTTGATGGAACTGGAAACTTCGGTTTATGGTAGAGGAGAGTGAAAGATATTCTTGTGCAACAAGGAATGACTAAGGTTCTACTTGATACTCAACCAGAAGGTATGGATGAGACAACATGGTTAGATTTGAAAGCGAAGGTAGCGTCGACAATACGCTTGTGTTTAGCCGACGAAGTTCTCTATTGGGCGAAGGAGGAGGATTCTCCAGTGGCTATTTGGCGAAAGTTAGAAAGTCGGTACATGTCTAAATCTCTCAATAACAAACTTTCTCTTAAGCAACGTTTATATTGGCTTAAGATGGTAGAAGGAACTAGTCTAGATCAACACATCAATGCGTTTAATCAAATCATAAGTGATCTTATGAGAGTTGATATGAAGTTTGATGAGGATGATAAGACTTTAATGCTGTTAAATTCTTTGCCCTCAACTCATACCTACGAAAATCTCGTGATCACTCTTACGTAGGGAAAAGAAACACTTGATTTGGAAGAGGTAACAAATGCTTTGTTAAATTTTCATCAACAGTTGAAAATATGTGATGATGGAAAAGGACTTGTGGTAAAGAGTTGTAATGAATGAGGCAAAGGAAAGTTTAAAATTGGGTCTAATCAGAAATCCCGAAATCAATCCAAGAAGAAGAAGGAAATTCGGTGTTATAAATGCGGTAAAAATGGGTATGTGAAACCGGAGTGTTCAAATTGAAAGAAGGGAAATACTAATAAGCATAAGGGGATTTCTAAATCTGTGAATGTTGTTCAAGAAGAGGATTCAGCAGATGGTGATATTCTATCAATTTCAGTGGAGTCAAATAATCTAACGAACTCCTGGATAATTGACTCAGCATGTTCTTGTGATCACTTTTACGTGAGGAAAATTAACACTTGATTTGGAAGAGGTAACAAGTGTTTTGTTTATTTTTCATCAAAGGTTGAAAATATATGATAAAGGAGAAGGACTTGTGGTAAAGAGTTGCAATGAGCGAGGTAAAGGAAAGTTTAAAAATGGGTCTAATCAGAAATCCCGGAATCAATCCAAGAAGAAGAAGGAAATCTGTGTTATAAATGCGGTAAAAAGGGGTATGTGAAACCGAAGTATTTGGATTGGAAGAAAGGAAATTCTAATAAGCATAAGGGGATTTCTAAATATGTGAATGTTGTTGAAGAAGAGGATTTAGTAGATTGTGATGTTCTATCAGTTTCAGCGAAGTCAGATAATCTAACAAACTCCTGGATACTTGACTCAGCATGTTCTTATCACATGACTCCAAACAAGGAGTGGTTCATCACTTACAGATTAGTAAATTCTGGATTAGTTCTGATGGGTAATGATGTTTCTTACAAGATTGTTGGCATAGGAAATGTAAAGATAAAAATGTTTGATGGTGCTGTATGAACATTGTGTATTATAAGACATATACCTGAGTTGAGAAAGAGTTTAATATCTCTTGGCACTTTAGATTGTAATGACTTTAATTATAAGTCCAAAGGTGGAGTCTTGACAATATGGAAAAGTAATCTGACTGTGATGAAAGGGCAGAAACTGGATGGGAATATTTACACGTTGCTGGGAGCAACCGTTGTAGGTGGAGTTGCAACCATGGATGTTGAATCAAATGAGACCGTCTTGAGGCATATGCACCTTGGATATATGGGAAACATGACATGAAAGAACTATACAAGAGAAAATTGTTGAAAGGTTTAAAATCATATTAGTTGGAATTCTGTAGATTTTGTGTTCTTGGAAAACAGAACAGGGCAAAATTCAGATCAATTACTCATAAGACGAAAGGAATTCTTGACTATGTACATTTAGATGTTTGGGGCCCAGTTAGAGTTGCATCAAAAGGTAGACATGTGTACTATGTGAGTTTTATTGATGATTACTCACGGAAGGTTTGGGTTTACTTCATGCGTCACAAATCTAGTACGTTTGCCAAGTTTAAGATTCTGAAGACTAAAGCGGAAAACGTGATAGGGAGGAGAATTAAATACTTAAGGTTGGATAATGAGACCGAGTACGTTGATTCTCGGTTTATGGGGTTTTGTGCGGAGCAGGGCATCAAGAGACATTTTACAGTTCGCTGGACACCTCAGCAAAATGGTTTTGTCTCTTTAGCTCCTAGTTCTCCTTAGTTAGTTCATCCACTACAGCTTGAAGCTTCCCTTTATCTATCTTGTACTTTATTCTCTTTGTTGTAGCTATCTCCTAATCCTTTTCTAGTCCTTCAACTAATGCATCTAGCTAGAACACTTGAATTTGTAAAGCTTACCCTTCTTCATCTTCCCTTCTAATCATGTAATTCATCTTCCTCTTTGATTCCTTGAGCTGATTCATCATCCCTTTCCACACCAAATGGTAGTGCTGCTGCCTAGTGCAAAATTCTTCATAGTATTCTAGCTCATCTAGGTGAGAGATATGCTTATTTGGTCCCAAAGCATGTGGGACCTTATGTGACGACCCAAAAGTTCATACCATTTTTTTTCTATATATAGACTGTAAAATTATATTACTCTAATACCCTTTATAAAATCTACTATAATGTCTCGGTCCCAAAGTAGACACTGAGAACTCCTATTCATAAAAACAACATACCTATGGAGGAAAAACATAAATTATATCACCATAATTACAATACCAGAGTTTCAGTAATTTCCAAATATACATACACATCTCTCCAAAATCATCCACCAAATCCCCTAGGAACTACTCAAAAATACATCTCCCAAAATCACTTACCTACATACAGGGCAGTACAAGGGTATCCTCAATCGCCGAGCCTGATCTGCTCGTCTAATTGGATCACTTGAATATGTTTATAAATACTGGGATAAGACAACTCTTAATAAGACGAAATATGTTATTATTAGTGTGTGGAAAATAAGTCGACGTAAGTAATATATTTATTAATTAGGCTGTAACTGGGATAACATATAAAGATAAGATGCATCATAACTCACACTTATGTCGCTTAAAGTACAAGTGTTTATTAACTTTATACTTAATCATACTTTTAGCTACTATATATATACTTTCTATTTTCTGAAAATCTATATACATATCTATAACTGTGAAAACTTACCTGGATAGATAACTGTATGTCATAATTTAACCCCTCATGACAAGGTTGTGTGGTTCGTGGGCTGGACTTAACACTGGCTGGCCTACCAGGATAAGCCAATTGAAAACCTTTATCATCATATTGGCCTCCTTAACCTAGACTACCAGGGAGTCTTCGTCTCTCCCAAGGCATAATCGACTACTCATAAATTCCACATTCTATATGAGATGTGTGGTTGCACTCTGAACTGTAATAGCTATGGTACCGTGCTCTGTAATCTGATCTGGTCCATTAGGGTCTGATATTATATAATACTATTTAATATATCTGACTATTTTACCATGATTCTATTTTAACTGTAATAACCATGATTTTGTAAAACTATGTTAACCATAACAGTATAATAAACTGATCTGTGTAAGCTGTAATATCTATATGTTATGGTTCTGTAATATTTGTATATCATGGTTCTACAATTTGAATATCATGGTAATGTGAAAATTGTATATCATAGTTCTGTATAACCGTGTAAACTATAATTCTGTAAAACACTATATAGTCATAGCTCTGTAAATAAAATTATACAATCTGTATATCTTGATTCTGTAAAAACTATATAGTCGTAGTTTTGTAAAAGCGGTGTAGAATTTTGTACTATACCAATATTCTCATGCCACACAATAATTAAATCTCATTATATATAATCTGTAAAATTGTATAATTTCTTACTCTGAATTATTCAAAATCTTACTCTAGAAACCCATTATCATATACTATATTTTACTGGTAAAAATCTCTAATTTAACTGGCATAACATATTTCCCTTACCTGGCTAACTGAGACTCGTTTATTATTTACTAATTCAAGCCTACGACATTCGTGATTCCAAAACCCTGAAATTATACATATATATTTTTCCCAGTCAATCAACATAATTTTCCAGAATAATTATCCAATTCAAATCTTTTCCGAACCGCATATTCATAATTTCCTAGATTATAATATATTATCATCTTTACTTGAGTTCCTGAGAAAGTATCCACTAGGATCCTTATCTCGTGCCTACGGTGTTTGCACCAAACCCTGTATTTCACATCAACCCCAGTTTAATCAATTCAAACTTTAGTATATTTTTCTTTAGCACAAATCCTGGGTCCAAAAATACCTAATAATCATTAAAACATTAAAATAACCCACTTACCCTAATTTTGGGATGGTGCCCAAGAACTCCAAACCAACAATCTACTCCGAAAATCTTGTAGAGAATCTCCCCACGAACCTTGTGGCAGTTTTCGATCCTTAAATTGGGCTTTAATGAAGCGAGGATCGTAGAGAGAAGGTGTCTAGGCCGAATTTTAGAGAGAGAATGAGAGAGTGACTGTTTTTCTCTCGCAAGAAACTGATTTTCACACATATATATATATATATATATATATAGATGGATAGCCACGTGGCTTCATTGACGAGACACGTGGCCTCGTCAATGAACCCAAGAAGGGATTTCGTCGATGAAGGTAGCGAGATCGTCGACAAACCATTAAGGTCTGAAATTCCCTTCTCGGTATCTCTTCGTCAATGAAACTCAAGTACTCGTCCACGAACCATACAAGTAACTTCGTCAACGAACTCTGATTTTGCCTTTCTTTTGAATTTATTTTCTCCCATTTAACACCCTTTTCCTTATTATTATTATTATTATTATTATTTAACTGCTATTATTTTTTCGAGTCTCTACATTCTTCCCTTATAAAAGTTTCGTCCTCGAAATTTTCTATCTATGTTATACACCATCCCCTGAGGAGAAATTCACAACTTATTTTATTAATTACCCTCACTTATGGAGGAGGAATACCGTGATTACATTTATGGTTGTGGGAGATTATAACAACAAACCAAAATTCTCTTAAAACCAACTATATCCTATAAACCAAAACACAACTACATACATTAATTATCCTGCATTGTACACAACAAAATTGAAACAATACTTACTTCATATGAACTATTACCTTCCTTTTCTAACTAATACCGATCCCCATTGAACAGATGTGGGTACTTCTGTCGTATCTCCTCCTCGAGCTCCCACGAAGCTTCCCCCACTGTGTGATTCCTCCACAATACTTTTACTAGTGGTATTTTCTTGGTGTGCAACTCTTGTTCTTTTCTATCTAAAATCTGCACTAGTATTTCTTCATATACTAAATTATCTCTAAGTTCTAACTCCACATAACTGATCATGTGGGAGGGATCTGGGACGTATTTCCTCAAAATAGAAACATGTAATACATCATGAATCTTGGATAATGCTGGTGGTAAAGCTAATTTATAGGCAGCTGGACCCACTCTCCCAAGTATTTCGAATGAGCCAAGTACCTAGGGCTCAGCTTACCCTTCCTCCCGAACATCACAACTCTTCTCATCGGTGCTACTCTTAAAAACACATGGTCTCCTACTTCAAACTCCAAATTTTTCTGGTGAATATTTGCAAAACTTTTCTGCCGACTCTAGGCTGCATTGATTCTGTCTCTAATAAGTTGGACTTTATCATACACCTGCTGCACCAGTTCTGGCCCCAGAACTGGTCTTTCACCCATTTCATCCTAGTATAGTGGAGAACGACACCTTATACCATATAATGCCTCGTAAGGTGTCATCCCAATGTTGGTCTAGTAGCTGTTATTATACGCGAATTCAACCAGCGGCATAAACTGGATTCAATTACCCCCGAAGTCCAGCACACATGCTCGTAGCATATCCTCTAGTATCTAGATCGTCCTCTTCGTCTACCCATCGGTTTGAGGATGAAAGGTTGTACTGAATAATAACTAAGATCTAGAAACTTCCTACAAACTCCTCCAAAACCGTGATGTGAAACGTGGGTCTCGGTTTGAAACTATAGATATAGGCACTCTATGGAGTTGAACTACCTCCTAAATGTGTAACTCTGCCAGCCTGTTCGTAGAGTAGTTGACTTTAATAGGGAGAAAGTGGGCAGTCTTTGTCAGTCGGTCTACAACTACCCAAATGGTGTTCTGTCCATGCAATGCTGGTGCTTACCCCGTAACGAAATCCATAAATATATAATCCCACTTCCATTCAGGAGTGTGGAGTGGCTGCAACTATCCCACCGGTCTCTGGTGCTCAGCCTTTACCGGCTGGCAAGTCAAACACTGCTCCACAAACTCGGATATCTCCTTTTTCATGCCGCTACACCAAAATGACTCTTGGAGGTCCCGATACATCTTAGTGCTGTCAGGATGCACTGTGTAAAGGGATCTGTGCGCCTCCTCTAGGATAGCCTTCTTAATCTCAGCATCTGTAGGTACACACAATCTAGTATGGAACCTTAGAGTTCCATCATCCGAAATATTAAACTCCTCTCCCTATCAGTGTTGTACTTTATCCATCAGTTCTACTAATTTTGCATCATTCTTTTGAGCAGCTTTAATCTTTTCCTGTAGGGTAGAATGTAGTACCAAGTTGACAATGAATGTCTGGTGATCACCCTTTACCAGCTCCACATCGAGCCTCTCCAAATCCATATGGATCGGATGCTGGGTCATCACTGCTGACAGTGTTGCTCCCACTGATTTCTAGCTCAGAGCATCAGCCACCACATTTGCTTTCCTTGGGTAGTAGTTGATAGTGCAATCATAGTCTTTAATGAGCTCCAGTCGTCTCCTTTGCCTCATATTCAATTCTTTATGGGTGAAGAAATACTTCAAACTTTTATGGTCAATGAAGATCTCACACTTCCCACCATACAGATAATGCCTCCAGATCTTTCAGGCATACACCACTGCAGTTGTTGACCTTATAGGTCATACCTCGTTTTGATAATGACAAATACTTGTTGTATTTGACAGTTATCTAAGGATATATGTAGGTATATAATTGGTAAATCAAAGTGATGACACATAAAGGAGAGCGTGAAGACTTTGAAGACCATATTTGTGTTGTACTTTAAATTCATTTTATATAATGCAGGTCTGTAATAGTAATTAGGGAAAATGGTCTATAATAATCAAATGCACTACATGCATGGTATGATAGGTAAGTTTAAAACGACCTAGAAAGACCCTAGGATCCACATGCATGCATAAACATATATGCTTATATGGATAGGGTGAATGTATGAGGAAATTGAAATTGAAATGCATTAAAAATGCATGTTCGGTTGACCAAACTAGAATGTATAAAAGCATTCAGTCGACCAAACCGGTCAGAGGTCAACAATTTGACCATAGCTTGGTCGACTGTACTGTCCTAAGTTCATATAACTTGGTCAACCGAACTCCTACCGGGTCAACATTTGACTCCTTGGTCGACTGACTAGATTTATACGGGCAATGCCCTGGTCGACCGAACCCCCATGTAGGAGAATCCAACTGCCCAGTTGACCAAACTTCATAGTTCAAAATCACCTATTTGATCGAACCGTGCGAAATTGGAAAAATCGCCCTTGAGACCCTTGATCAGGTCGACCGAACTCTCAATTCAAATTTCTCTCGGTCAACCGAACTTTGTCACTTAGTCAACCGAACCTTAATTCTGGTAAACCGGTGCTTTCGGGTTGGACAATTATTTTTACCGCTGCTAAATTTTTTAAACGGGATTAATTGTGCTAAAACGTTTTAAAATAATCCTAATAATACCCTATGTGTCCTGGACGGTTATAATTATGGGGTACTCTATATATTCCCCCTTATTTGAAAGCATTAGCACCTAATTAGCAATCTTGATTAGCAAAATTCTCTAAAATTCAAAATTCTTATATACTCATTTTGAAGCCTCCTACACTCACTCTTGCTAGTTCTTATTGCTAAAATCTCTTTGTAAGTGTGTGCTTGAGTGTTCTTATCATTAAGACGTTGCTCTCCCTTGCTTGGTTGATTGAGATTATTTTCTTTGGGAGCAAATCTTTAAGTTTTTCCTAGGAGACTTTTATTGATAAGTCTTCTTTAGGAAAACTTCATTTGAGCTTGTGAGTATTTCATTCTCATTGCAATATCTTAAGAAGTTCATATTGCTTTTTGATTGCTAAAAATATTTTCAAATAGCTCGTGTGGTTTACTTTGATAAATATTCGTTGAGATATTTGTCCACGTGCTAAAAGATCTTTGTAGCAATATCCTTTGATTGTTTTTATCAACTTGAACACAAAGATAAAATTGCTTTCATAAACTAAATCTGAATATCTCTTGAGGTTCATATTTTTGATAAAAATATTTGTTGAGATATTTAAAGTGTGCTAAGGATCTTTGTTTGTGCATTGTGATTGAGATCATTATTTTGACACAAAGATCATATTATTTACACTATCACGCACTGATTGCAATATATGCATAAATATTTGAGAGTAGACACTTAGACCACATTGAGCTTATTTTATCATATTGTTCGGTGGTGTACTGATTAAATTGGATACATATCTGCTTTACTGAGAAGCACAATCACTGTACCGGTTTCATTATTGAGAACTACTGTTGTATTCCAGGCGTGGCCTGAGGGGGCGATAATCCAGCCCAGTAAGGATTGTTTTGTAAAGGTTAGGGTTGGCACTGTGCTAATTGACCTGATTGTTTAGGTGCCGCTCCACCCATTAAGTGAGCCTTATAGTGGTAATCCTTGTACTTGTTAGCCAGGCAGGGATGTAGACAGTTTGCCGAACCTCGATAACATTTCTAGGTGTTAATTCTTATTTATCGCTTTTTGGTGCATGCTTGGTTGATTTTATCGTGTGACTTAATTTTCCTTGCATATTTAAATTGATTTAATTTATCTGCATTAGATTGACCATAAGGTTGTGTTATACTTTTGTTAGGGAATTGACCTAGGATATAAATTTTTGAAAATACTAATTCACCCCCTTCTTGGGATTATGGTAAAGCTAACAACAACTAACTCTAAATCATGTATCGGGTAGTTCTTTTCATATTCCTTAAGTTGCCAAGAAGCGTATGTAATAACTCTCCCATGTTGCATCAACACACACCTGAGTCCCTTCTGGGAAGCGTCACTGTATATAACAAATCCATCCTCTCCTGATGGAATGGATGATGCCAATGCAGTGACCAGCTACTGCTTCAACTCCTGGAAGCTCTACTCACAATCGTTGTTCCATTCAAACTTTACATTTTTCCTCGTGAGTTGTGTTAGTGGACTTAATAATCTAGAAAAACCATAAAAAAAACATCGGTAGTACCCTGCCAGACCTAGGAAACTTCTAATCTCCTGTATGCTCCCCAGTCTCACCCAATTCACCACCACTTCTATCTTGCTTGGATCTACTGATATGCTGTCCCCGGAGATCACATGCTTGAGGAAAGTGACCTGTCTCATCCAGAATTCACATTTCTTAAACTTGGCGAACAACTTCTTTTCTCTCAACACCTGGAATACTAGCCTCTGATGATCCTCGTGCTCCTCAAAACTTTTTGAATAAACCAGTATATCATCAATAAAGATCATAACAAACTGGTCCAAGTACTGATGGAATACCCGATTCATCAGACCCATAAACGATGTGGGTGCATTAGTTAGAACAAATGGCATAACTAGAAACTCGTGGTGACCATATCTGGTCCTGAATGTTGTCTTCAGAACATCCTCAACTTTAATTTTCAGCTGATGGTATCCTGACCGAAGACCAATCTTGGAGTAAACCTGGGTCCCCTAGAGTTGATCAAATAAGTCATCAATTCTGGGCATGTAACAACCCGAAATTTTGTGCAGGATTTCGTCGACGAATACAAGAGATTCGTCAACGAGTGTATAAGGGACTTCGTTGATGAAGCCACGTCTCGTCAACGAGAAAATACCGAGAGAGGTTTTGGGGCAGCTTGAAATTCGTCGACGAGGGTGGAAGTTTGTTGATGAAATTATTGAAGAACTCGTCGACGAGGTGACGTGTCTCGTCGACGAATCTGGCCTTATAAATAGTGAAAACTCAGATTTTTATCTCATTTCCGGATTCCTCTCTCTACATCCCTCTCTCATTTCTCTCTTCATTTCCAGGCCTATTTTTTTTCCGGATCGAAGATCTGAGGCTACCACGATGCTCCTAGCGAGGTTTTTTGCAAGTTTGTCGGAGCGGATCGTTGGAAAAGTTGGGTCGGATTTTGTCCCAATCTCAGGGTAAGACATTTTATTCAGATTTGTCTTTCCCTTAGTTATAAGAAATATTGTAGGTAAGAAAATATTGACATTTTGTTCTGGGGGATTTTGTTTTCAGGATGTTGAGTTAGGAACCCTGCGGGTATAGAGCCAAAATTTTATAGGGGTTTTTCAAAGTTAAGGTAAGGGAAATATGTTATGTTAGGAGTTTTCATAATACTATCAGAGATTTCATAGACACATATTTATACCAGTTTATTATACAGTATTTACAGAATATGAGTTTAAATGCTTGTGTGGCCTGAGTAGATTTTCATGTGATGAAGAAATTTATACAGCTTTTATAATGTATCATACTATACTGAATACATAGATATAGACAGTATATACAGTTTATATAGTTTTTTTTTCCAATATATGGAGTTATACAGAATATATAGATATAGATATATATATATATATATATATATATTCATAGAGATTATACAGAGAAATTTACATGCATATACAGCTTTTATACGAATAGTTTCATGAAATAGATATATATATATATATATATATATACACACATATATACATGTATACAGTTTTATTCAAATTAGTATATATATCACAGCTTTATACAGAACAGTACATACAGAGTTATAGTATGTCATGTTTCCTATTATCATAACATACAGAGTATACAGACAGAGTATATAGACAGAATATATAGACAGATATACAGAGGTAGCATCAAGATGCTACGGATAGTATTTATAGTATAGAAAGATATCGTTATGGTAATTTTGGAAACATGATGAAAATAGTAAAAGAGTATATATGTATATATGTATATCGTATCAGATCCTTGTGGAAAGATTACAGACACATACAGTACAGATATAGATTAAAGAGTATGGTACCGTTGCTATATACAGATAGAGTGCAACCACATATCTCAGATCGTGTGTGGGTACCGTCAACCGTGCTCGGAGAGGATGCAGCTCCCCAGTTCACTGGGTGGAGGGGGTCGATTTTGACGAGGTAGTAGTCAGTCCCGAGCCTAGGAGTGGATGCAGTTTGGCCGAGCTGAGGTAGTGTAGAGTGTATTGACTTATCTGGAGGGCTGACCAGATGAAGTCCCGCCTACGAGCCGCACAACCCTTTCATAAGGGGTCAAATCATGACGTACAGAGTTCTAAGGATAAAGCACAATTATGTATATGTATACAATTTTACAGTATATGATGAGTATAGTATGATATTATTAGTATGAAAAGTAGAAAATACGGACGATACAATAAATTTTAAATTGAGAAAGAAAGATATGTTTTACAGATTATTTGTTGCATTACAGTTCAGTTATTATTTAAAAGTATCATTAACTTAGTTGTCACACACTAGTAATAGCATATTTCCACTTACTGAGCGTCGACTCACCCCATTACTTTAACATTTTTTAGGTGAGCCAGTTAGGTGAACAGATCAAGTTCGCAGATAGAGAGTATTTTGATTAGCCTGGTTATAGGGTGAGTTTTTGACAGAGTTGTGTATATTTTTGGGTAGATGATGATGGAGGGATTAGTTTTGTATGGCTATAGTTAATATACACTGGATTCTGGTATTGTATAGTATATATGTGAATGGGTTTTATGTTCCCGCTGCTTAGGTATGGATATATATAGATAAAAAAAATGGTAAGAATTTTGAGGATATTACATTTTTGGTATCAGAGCCTAGGTTGCTAGGTTCTGTAGACTCTAGAGTGCAGCGGAAAACAATACCAGAATATAGGAAAATGATTCGAGGTTTTTGTTCTGTGATCTGGATACAGGATTTCGTGATTGTTCCAAGGGTGACAATTTCAGGAAAATCATAGTAAACTGTCAACGAGTCATGTGTTTGGGTTACAGGAGCGGATTTTGGGGTTAGTAGAAGGAGGGATAGTTAATATAGGATTTAGAGTTTTAGTTGAATAAGTTAGTTCTGTAGGAAGATAGAATTTTGAAACGGTGTTCTATGTGTTTGCAGGATAGACCCTAGAGGCAATAGCGCTCACGCTAGTGGGGATGATGGAGCGGGTCCTTCTGGCGCAATAGGTGGGGATTCAGATGCTGTGCTGTGTAGTGTGGCTCAGCAAGTCATGACTGAGATAGCGCGGAGTTCTAGAGAGCAAGGAGGTCCATCCTCATCTCAGGGATGTACCATAGAGAAATTTATGAAGATGAATTTGCTAGCTTTTTCTGGAGCAATTAACCCTATAGTTGCGGAGAATTGGGTGCAGGAGGTAGAGAAGATTCTGATAATACTCCACTACACCAACGAGCAGAGAGTTATGTATGCTACGTATAGGCTAGTGGGGGAGGCCGAGAGATGGTGGGCAGCCAGCAGGTTGTTGGAGGAGCAGAGAGCTATACCAGTGCAAATAACCTGGGCTCGATTCAGGGACATTTTTTTATAGGTATTATCCTGCTTCAGTCAGAGATGCTCGAGTACAGGAGTTTCTGAGTCTACTCCAGGGGTCGTTGACTGTCCCGTAGTATGCGGTGAGATTTATTGAACTCTCTTGTTTCTGCTCATATATCGTCCTCAATGAAGCAAAGAAGGTTAGAATGTTTGAGAGAAATTTGAGGAGTGATATTTACAAACAGGTAGCTGTATTGAGAATCCAGGATTTTGCAAAATTGGTTTACAGGGCCACTATAGCGAAGGAAAGCTATCTAGAGAGATGGAGACACAGAGTCAGAAGAAGAGGACTGCGCCCTCGAGTTTTCAGGTGGGTCCCAGTCGAGGCCCTTGGAGAGGAGGTAGATTTGGCAGAGGTTAGAGACAAATGGTAGAGCATGGTAGATTTCAGGGTGGACAGCTCCTTGCCATTTGTCCTAGATGTGGACGGAGACATCCTGGTGAGTGCCGACTGGGGAAAAATGTTTGTTATCGATGCGGGAGGCCTGGTCATATTGCTCGAGTATGTCAGATGCCGTCAAATTATGCACAAGCTCCCAGACCATTTCGAGGTGGATATCAGGCGCCCCGCGGTGGTCACTAAAGGAACATTGCGCCGACGAGAGTCTATGCGTTGACACCAGGAGACGTTGAGATGGCTGGAGACGTGGTCACAGGTACTCTTACTGCTTTACCATATATAATGATTGTTTTTTTTATACAGGTGCCACCCACTCTTTTATATTAGCGGGATATGTGAAAATAGCTTGAATAGAGACACAACCATTAGATATAGAATTGTCTGTGGGTACGCCGATGGGATCTGTGATTAGATGCAGGAGGGTACTTCAAAATTTTTCAGTAAGTATTCAGGAAAGAGTGCTTTTAGCCGATCTTGTGGTTTTGGATATGCAGGAATTTGATGTGATACTGGGTATGGATTGGTTAGCCATTTATCACGCTAGTATAGATTGCCATCAGAAAGAAATAATTTTCAGACCCCCGGGCGAGTCAGAATTTAGATTTATAGGTTCACATGTGCGTGCCTCGCCACAGCTGATGTCGGCTATTTAGGTAAGGAGACTGCTACAGGATGATTGCCAGGGGTATGTCACATACATAAAAGAATTGCCAAAAGGAGAATTGGGACAAGCTGACGTACTAGCAGTAAGAGAATTCCCAGATGTATTTCCAGAAGAATTGCCTGGTTTGCCACTAGATCATGAGGTTGAGTTTACGATAGATTTGTTGCTGGGATCTGCACCAGTATCTAAAGCACCATACCGTATGACTCCAGTCAAGTTAAACAAATTGAAAGATCAGCTACAGGAATTACTAGATAAGGGCTTTATCAAGCCTAGTGTGTCTCCCTGAGGAGTGTTAGTTCTGTTTGTGAAAAAGAAAGATGGAACCATGAGATTATGCTTTGATTATAGGGAGATAAACAAACTGACAGTCAAGAATAAATATCATCTCCCTAGGATCGATGATTTATTTGATCTGCTCTAGGGGACCCAGGTTTATTCTAAGATTGATCTGCGGTCAGGTTACGATCAGGTGAAAGTTAAAGCAAAGGACATTTCGAAGACCATTTTTCGTACCACGTATGGGCATTATAAGTTTTTAGTGATGCCATTTGGGTTGACTAATGCACTAGCGGTTTTCATGGATTTGATGAATCGGGTGTTCCACCAGTATTTGGACCAGTTTGTGGTTGTGTTCATTGATGATATACTGGTCTACTCGAAGAGTTTTGAGGAGCACGAGCATCATTTGAGGCTGGTATTGCAAGTATTAAGGGAAAGGAAATTATATGCAAAATTCAAGAAATGTGAGTTCTGGTTAAGGTAAGTTACTTTTCTTGGTCATGTGATTTCAGAAGCAGGAGTATCAGTTGATCCGAGTAAAATAGAGGCAGTGGTGAATTGGGAGAGGTCGGGAAGTATTCAAGAAGTCAGGAGCTTTTTGGGATTAGCAGGTTATTACTGACACTTTGTGGATGGTTTCTCCAGGCTATCAGGTCCATTAACATGATTTACGAGGAAAAATGTAAAATTTGAATGAACTGATGACTGTGAGCAGAGTTTTTAAGAATTAAAGCAGCGGTTAGTATCAACTCTGGTATTAGCTATTCCATCAGGAGAGGATGGTCTTGTAATATATAGTGATGCCTCTTTAAAGGGTCTTGGATGCGTGTTGATGCAGCACGACAGGGTCATTGCTTATGCGTCTAGACAGCTTAAAGAATATGAGAAGAATTATCTTGTCCATGATTTAGAGTTTGCTGCAGTGGTGTATGCTCTCAAGATCTGGTGGCATTATTTATATGGTGGAAAGTACGAGATTTTCACGGATCATAAGAGTTTGAAATATTTCTTTATTCAGAAAGAATTGAATATGAAGCAAAGAAGGTGGCTAGAACTTATTAAAGACTATGATTGCACGATTAGTTACCACCTAGGAAAAGCGAACGTAGTGGCAAATGCTCTGAGTAGGAAATCAGGGGGATCCGTACTGGCAGTTATGGAGATTCAGCACTCGATTCTGGTGGATTTGGAGAGGCTCAATATAGAATTGGTGGAGGAGAATCTTTAGGCAGTTATTGCCAATCTAGTGGTTCAGCCTACACTATATGAAAGGATTAAAGCAGCTCAGGGTGATGATGCAGAGTTGGTAGTAGTGATGGCTAGAGTACGTGATGGTCAGGGTGAAGAGTTCAGCATATCAGATGATGGAGTTCTGCGATTCCGTACTAGGCTATGTGTTCCTGCAGATACTGAAATCAGGAGAACTATATTGGAGGAAGCTCATAGATTCCTATACACGGTCCATCCTGACAGTACTAAAATGTACAAGGACCTGCAAACTAAATGTACAGGGACGTGCAAGAGTATTTCTGGTGGAGTGGAATGAAGAGGGGGATAGCCGAATTTGTTTAACAATGCTTGATATGTCAGCAGGTTAAAGCTGAGCACCAGAGACCAGCAGGACAGTTGCAGCCATTGTTCATTCCAAAATGGAAATGGGACCATGTTTCGATGGACTTCGTTACGGGGTTACCACCAGTAGAACAGGGACTGAATGCGATTTGGGTGGTTGTAGATCGTCTGACAAAGACCGCTCATTTCATCCCTATTAAAATCGATTATTCCATGGAAAAATTGGTAGAGATATATGTTCAGGAAATAGTTCGTGTTTATGGAATACTAGTATCTGTTCAGGAAATAGTTCGTGTTTATGGAATACCAATATCCATAGTCTCGGATGGAGATCCTCGGTTTACTTCACGATTCTAAAAAAGTTTTCAGGAGGCTATAGGTACACAGTTAGCTTTTAGCACTACTTTCCATCCCCAGACAGATGGTCATACTGAGAGAACAATTCAGACACTAGAGGATATGCTTCGTGCTTGTGTGCTTGATTTTGTGGGTAGTTGGATCTAGTTTATGTCATTAGTTGAATTTGCTTACGATAATAACTATCAGGCTAGTATCGGCATGACTCCATATGAGGCATTATATGGCAGGAGATGTCATTCTCCTCTTTTCTGGGATGAAGTAGGTGAAAGGTGAGTTTTGGGTCCCAAGATAATACAACAGGCGTCCGACAAAGTCCGATTAATTAGAGAAAGAATCAATACAGTACTGAGTCGGCAGAAAAGTTATGCAGACACTCGCTGCCGAGAGTTGGAATTTGACGTGGGAAATCAAGTATTTTTTAAGATAGCTCCTCTGAAAGGAGTTATGAGGTTTGGGAAGAAGGGCAAGTTGAGCCCTAGGTTTATTGGCCCTTTTGAGATACTTGAGAGAATATGGTCAGTTGCCTACAGGCTAGCTTTGCCTCCAGCTTTGGCTCGTATTCATGACGTGTTTCATGTTACCATGTTACGGAAATACGTCCCAGACCCATCCCACATCGTTAGCTATGTAGAGATAAAGCTTAAGGATTCATTGGCATATGAAGAAGTACCAGTACAAATTTTGGATAGAAAGATACAGACCTTACGTACTAAAGAAATACAGTTAGTTAAAGTTTTGTGGAAGAATCATACTATGGAGGAAGCTTCTTAGGAGCTTAAGGAGCAGATTAGACAGAGATACCCGAAGTTGTTCCAAGAGGTATAGAGGTACTCAGGTAAAGTATAATAGTTAGATAAGTTTTCTTGCATGTACATGTACTGATTTTAGTTAGTAGATAGTTTTTAGTTTTATATGTGTAATCTTTCAGAACATAAATGTAATCACAATATTCCTCTGCCACAAGTGAAGGTAGGTAATAAAATAAGTAGACCTTTTTCATCTATGGAATGATGGGGTGTATAGATGAAAATACAGATAGTAAATTTCGAGGACGAAATTTTTTAAGGAGGGGAAAATGAAACAGCCCAAAATTTTGTGCAGGATTTCATCGACGAATACAGGGGATTTGTTGACGAGTGTATAAGGGAATTCATCGACGAAGCCACGTCTCATCGACGAGAAAATATCGAGAGAGGTTTTGGGGCAGCCTGAAATTCGTCAACGAGGGTGGAAGTTTGTCGACGAAATTATTGAAGAACTCGTTGACGAGGTGACGTATCTCGTTGATGAATCTGGCACTATAAATAGTGAAAACTCATATTTTTATCTCATTCCGGATTCCTCTCTCTCTCTCTCTTTACGTCCCTCTCTCACTTCTCTCTTCATTTCCGGGTCTGTTTCTCGTCGAATCGAAGATCTGAGGCTATCACGATGCTCCTGGCGAGGTTCTTTGCAAGTCTGACGTAGCCGATCGTTGGAAAAGTTGGATTGGATTTCGTCTCAATCTCAGGATAAGACATTTTATTCAGTATTTGTCTTTCCCTCAGTTATAAAAAATGTTGTAGGTAAGAAAATACTAATATTTTGTTCTGAGAAATTTTGTTTTTAGGATGTTGAGTTAGGAACCCTGCAGGTATGGAGCCAAAATTTTATAGGGGCTTTTCAAAGTTAAGGTAAGGGGAATATACTATGCTAGGAGTTTTCATAATACTATCAGAGATTTCATAGACACATATTTATACCAGTTTATTATACAGTATTTACAGAATATGAGTTTAAATGCTTGTGTGGCCTAAGTAGATTTTAATGTGATGAAGAAATTTATACAGCTTTTATAATGTATCATACTATACTGAATACACATATATAGATAGTATATGCAATTTATATAGTTTTTTCCCAGTATATAGAGTTAAACAGAATATACAGATATAGATAAATATTCACAGAGATTATATAGAGAAATTTACATGCATATACACCTTTTATACAAATAGTTTCATGAAACAAATATATATATATACATGTACATGTATACAGTTTTATTCAGATCAGTCTATATATCACACCTTTATACAGAACAGTATATATAAAGTTATTGTATGTTATGTTTCCTATTACCATAACATACAGAGTATACAAATAGAGCATACAGATAGATATACAGAGGTAGCATCAAGATACTATAGATACAGTATACAGAGATTACAATATTTACAGTATAGAAAGATAACGTTATGGTAATTTTGAAAACATGATGAAAATAGTAAAAGAGTATATATGTATATATGTATATCGTATCAGATCCCTGTGGAAAGATCACAGATGGATACAGTACAGATATAGATTACAGAGTACGGTACCGTTGCTATATACAGATAAAGTACAACCATATATCTCAGATAGTGTGTGGGTACCATCAGCCGTGCTCGGAGAGGATGCAGCTCCCCAGTTCACTGGGTGGAGGGGGCTGGTTTTGACGAGGTAGTAGCTAGTCCCAAGCCTAGGAGTGGATGCAATTTGGCCGGTCTAAGGTAGTGTAGAGTATATTGACTTATCTGGAGGGCCCTATCATGAGGGGTCAAATCATGATGTACAGAGTTCCAGGGATAAGCACAGTTATGTATATGTATACAGTTTTATAGTATATGATGAGTATAGTATGATATTATTAGTATGAAAAGTAGAAGATACAGATGATACAATATATTTTAAATTGAGAAAGAAAGATATGCTTTACAGATTATTTGTTGCATTACAGTTCAGTTATTATTTAAAAGTATCCTTAACTTAGTTACCACACACTAGTAATAGCATATTTCCACTTACTAAGCATTGACTCACCCCATTATTTTAACATTTTTTAGGTGAGCCAGCTAGGCGAGTAGAGCAGGCTCGCGGATAGAGTATTTTGATTACCCTAGTTATAGGGTGAGTTTTTGACAGAGTTGTATATATTTTTGGGTAAATGATGCTGGAAGGGTTAGTTTTGTATGGCTATGGTTAATATACACTAGATTCTGGTATTGTATAGTATATATGTGAATGATTGTATGATTTATGTTCCCGCTGCTTAGGTATGGATATATATATATATATATATATAGATAAAAAGAATGGTAAGAATTTTGAGGATATTACAGGGCAGAAGGTACTTATTGATCGTCACTTTATTTATCTCCCTATAATCGATGCACATCCTTATAATCTCATCTTTCTTTTTTACAAACAGAACTAGCGCTCCCCAAGGTGACATGCTAAACCTGATAAACCCTTTATTCAACAATTCCTACAACTGGTCTTTCAATTCTTTCAGTTCGGCTAGAGCCGTCCTGTAAGGTGCTTTAGATATCAGTGCCGACTCTGAAAGTATATCCATGGTAAACTCAATCTCCCGATCTGGTGGTAAACCAGATAACTCTTCTGGAAATACATATAGAAATTCTCTGACTATTGGAATATCAGCAAGCTTTAATTCTCCTTTTAGCGTCTCCTTTACATAAGTTACATACCCCTGACAACCATCCTAAAGCAGCCTCATCGCTTGAACAGCAAACACTAACTGTGGCGAGGCGCGTACACGCGATCCCATAAATTTGAATTCTTGCTCTCCCAGTGGTCTAAAGATCACCTTTTTTTTATGGCAATCAATGCTGGCGTAGTTAGCTACCAGCCAGTCCGTACCCAATATTATATCGAACCCCTGCATGTTTAGTATCATGAGATCGACTGGTAATATTTTCTCCTGAATGCCCACTGGATAGTTTTTAAGCATCCTTCTACACCTCACTACTGATCCAGTTGGCGTGGCTACTGACAACTCAACATCTAACAACTGTGACTCAACCCCAGATAATTTGACATACCCAAATGATATGAAAGAATGGGTGGCACCTGAGTCAAATAAAAAAATAGCTTTATATGATAAAGCAATAAGAATACCTGCACAACGTCACCTGTAGCCTCGACGTCTCCTAGCATCAATGCATAAACCCTCACCAGGGTTATGTTCCTCTTCTAGCCTCCACGGGGTGCCTGGTGACCTCCACGGAAAGGTCTAGGAGCTGGTGCATGAGTCGATAGTCCCTGACATGCTCGTGCCATATAACCGGGTTTCCCACACCGGTAGAAAACGTTCTCTCCCATTTGGCATTTACTCATATGTCTTTAGCTGCACCTAGGGCATATGGGATAAGTTTGCTCACCTTGAAAACCATGGTGTCCCTGCCTCTAGCCTCTGCTATACTAATCTCCCCTCCATGGGCCCCAACTGGTACCCGTCTAAAATCCCGGAGGCATGGCCCTCTTTCTTTGGATCGGTGTTCCCACATCCTTCTGATTGCTCTCCTCTGCTACTGTGGCCCTATCTACTAGTTCAGAGGATTCTTGCCCCTTTAGAACTGCCACTTGTTTAAAGATTTCCTGCCTCAAGCCCCTCTCAAATATTCTTGCCTTTTTAGCCTCATCCAGTACAATGTTAAGAGCAAAACATGACAGCTCAATGAACTTCACTGCATATTGCTGAACCATGAGATTTCCCTAAGTCAAATTTTGAAATTCTGCTACCTTAGCCTCTCTGATGGTGGTAGGAAAATAACAATCAAAGAAAATTTCTTTAAATCGGCTCCAAGTTATGATCGTCGGTATGGGTCTCTATTCCTCTTGCAATTTCATGGTTGTCCGCCATCTCTCAGCCTCACCCGTCAATTTATAGGTAGCATACAAGACCCTCTGATCATCCGTACAATGCAACATCATCAGTATTTTTTCTATCTCTTGCACCCGGTTTTCAGCAACTGCAAGGTCGGCTCCCCCTGAGAATGCTTGAGGATTCATTTTGGTGAACTTCTCTATCATACAACCCTGATCTGCAGATGGGCCTCCTCGCTCCCTAGAGCTCCAAGTAATCTCAGTCATAACCTGCTGATCTATGCTGCGCAAAATGACATTAGAATTCCTGCCGCTCATGCTAGAAGGCCCAGCACCATCATCACCACTAGCGTAAGCACTGCTATTTCCTAAATCCATCCTGCAATAACACCAAAATAATATAAGAATCTATACCTCATAACACTATTCTTACATTAATCTAACTAAGATATCCTCATACCACTTATTTCTAATTTAAGGTTCAGTCCTACCATCTGGAAATAGAAATCCACGATAGTTTACTATGGTTTTTCTGGAATCGTCACCCTAGGAAGATCATAGAAACCACCCCGAAGTTCCTGTCTCCTAACCGCAAGACAAAACCATAAATTCTCACCTTAACTTCTCAACATTAACTCACTGAAATTCTGATCTATCCCCAATTTACATCCTTTCCCAAATCTATTCTTATACTCTAGTATTGTTCTCCGCTGTACATTATAGTCTATAGAACCTAGGAACGTAGGCTCTGATACCAAATTGTGATGACCCAAAAATTCATACGATTTTTTTTTCTATATATAGACTGCAAAATTATATTACTTTAATTCCCCTTGTAAAATCTATTAGAATGTCTCGGTCCCAAAGTAGACATCGAGAACTCTCGTTCATAGAAATAACACACCTATGTAGCAGAAAACATAAATTACATCACCATAATTACAATACCAGAGTTTTAGTAATTTCCAAACACACATACACATCTCTCCAAAATCATCCACCAGATCCCCTAGGAACTACTTAAAAATACATCTCCCAAAATCACTTACCCTATAGACAGTGAAGTACAAGGGTCTCTCTGAGCTTGATTTGCTCATCTAACTGGATCACCTGAAGATGTTTATAAATATTGGGATGAGACAACTCTTAGTGAGATGAAATATGTTATTACCAGTGTATGGCAAATGAGTCTTCATGAGCAATATATTTATCAATCAGGCTGTAATTGAGATAACATATAAAGATAAGATACATCATAACTCACACTTATGTCACTTAAAGTACAAGTGTTTATTAACTTTCAACTTAATCATACTTTTAGTTACTATATATATACTTTCTGTTTTTTAAAAATCTATATACATACATATATATATATATATATATATATATAACTGTGAAAACGTCCCTGGATGGATAAATGTATGTCATGATTTAACCTTTCTTGACAGAATTGTGCGGCCCGTGGGCTGGACTTAACATTAGCTGGCCTACTAGGATAAGTTAACTAAAAACCTTTGTCGTCAGATTAGGCGCCTCAACCTAGACTACCAGGGAGTCTTCGTCTCTCCCAAGGCACAATCGACTACTCATAAATTCCACACTCTATATGAGATATGTGATTACACTCTGAATTGTAATAATTATGGTACCGTGCTCTGTAATCTAATTTTATCCATCAGGGTCTAATATTATATAATACTATTTAATATTTCTTACTGTTTTACCATGATTCTGTTTCAACTGTAATAACCATGATTCTATAAAACTGTGTTAACCATAACGCTATAATAACTGATCTGTGTAAGCTGTAATATCTATATGTTATGGTTCTATCTGTATATCATGGTACTATGAAAACTGTATATCATAGTTCTCTATAACAGTGTAAACTATAATTCCGTTCAACATTGTATAGCCGTAGTTCGGTAAATAAAATTATATAATCTTTATATCATGATTCTGTAAAAACTATATAATCATAGTTTTGTAAAAGCTGTGTAGAATTCTGTACTATACCAATATTCTCATGCCGCATAATAATTAAAGCTCATTAAATATAATCTGTAAAACTGTATAATTTCTTACTCTAAATTATTCAAAATCTTACTCTGAAAACCCATAATCATATACTATATTTTACTGGTAAAAATCTCTAATTTAACTGGCATAACATATTTCCCTTACCTGGCTAATTGAGATTCGTTTATTATTTACTAATTCACGCCTACAACGTTCGTGATTCCAAAACCCTGAAATTATACATATATATTTTTCCTAGTCAATCAAAAGAATTTTCTAGAATAATTATCTTATTCACATCTTTTCCGAACCTTATATTCATAATTTCCTAGATTATAAACTATTATCATCTTTACCTGAGTTCTTGAGGAAGTATCCACTAGGATCCTTATCTCATGCCTGCAGTGTTTGAACCAAACCCTGTATTTCACATTAACCCCAGTTTAACTAATTCAAATTTCAATATATTTTGGTCTAACACAAATCCTGGGTCCAAAAATACTTAATAATCATGAAAACCATAAAATAACCCACTTACCATGATTTTGGGATGGTGTCCTAGAACTTCAAACCAACAATCTGCTCCGACAATCTTGTAGAGAATCTCCCCACGAATCTCGTGGTAGTTCCCGATCGTCAAATCGGGCTCTAATGAAGCGAGAATCGTAGAGAGAAGGTGTCTAGGCCGAATTTTAGAGAGAGAATGAAAGAGGGACTATTTTTCTCTTGCCAAAAACTGATTTTCACGTATATATAAATGGCTGGCCATATG
Organism: Malania oleifera; assembly: GCF_029873635.1. Classification (NCBI taxonomy): domain Eukaryota; kingdom Viridiplantae; phylum Streptophyta; class Magnoliopsida; order Santalales; family Ximeniaceae; genus Malania; species Malania oleifera. The sequence continues at coordinate 56,888,467 of NC_080420.1, read as the reverse complement.
GCATCATCGACAAGACACATGGCCTCGTCAACGAACCCAAAAATAAATTTCATCGACGAAGGTAGTGAGATCGTCGATGAACCATTAAGGTCTGAAATTCCCTTCTCGGTATCTCTTGGTCGACGAAACTCAGGTTCTTGTCCACAAACCATACAAGTAAGTTCATCGACGAAACCTAGGGGTTCATCGATGAACCTTGATTTTTCCCTTCTTTTGAATTTATTTTCTCCCATTTAACTCCCTTTTCCTTATTATTATATAATTGCTATTATTTTTCCGAGTCTCTACACCTTATAACCCTTAACTCTAAACTTCTACTTTGTAGAGTAACCCAAGGAGGTGCAGATGATTGTTCCTTCCTTCTTCAAAATTCTAGGACTTAGCCAAGCCCTCTTTGCTTGCTTAATGAAAAGGCTAGTTGTTTTCTACTAGTATTGGCAATCGAATTAATAAAGTCCCATAATCCAGCGTATGTATTGAAAATGCCCAAGCTAACGTAGAGCTAAGGCAATTACATAGCTAATGAATCCCTTTGATCCAAATAGAGAAACCAAAGGTGTAACAAGCTCAAAATTAAGACATTTTTTTTTTTACATAAATTGCTCTGATATCCCTACTATGAAATCTTAGACCCCAAAGGATACTGGGGTATTCCTGTATACAATAAACATACCTACACAGTGGAAACATAAATCATATGGCCATATATACTATATAATACCATAATCCAGTATTTACAGACCATAGCCATACAAAATAATTTCCTCCAGTACTATCTACCCAAAAAATACAAAACTTTGTCAAAAACTTACCCTACAATCAGGGTAATCAAATAAATCCTTATTCACGAGCCTGATCTGTTCGCCTAGTTGGATCACCTGAAAAATGATAAAGTAGTGGGGTGAGTCAATGCTCAGTAAGTGGAAATATGCTATTACTAGTGTGTGGCGACTGAGTTGCATACTATTAAAATAACAACTGAACTGCAATAAAATAGTAAATCGGTAAAGCATGTCTTTCATTTTCACAATTTAAAATATAACTGTATCATATGTGTTTTCTACTTTTCATACTGCTAATATCATATTGTACTCATCATATATTAGAAAATTGTATGCATATACATAATTGTGTTTTATCCCTAGAACTTTGCATGTCATGATTTGACCCCTCATGATAGGGTGGTGCGGCCCGTAGACGGGACTTAATCTAGTCGGCCCTCCAGATAAGTCAATAAACTCTACACTACCTCAGTCCGACCAAACTGTATACTCTCCTAGGTGTGGGGCTGGCTACTACCTCGTCTAACCGGCCCCCTCAACCCAGCGTACTGGGAAGCTGCATCCTTTCCGAGGTTAGACGGTACCCACACACTATCTGAGATATGTGGTTGCACTCTATCTGTATATAACAACGATACCGTGCTTTGTATTCTTTATCTGTACTGTATCTATCTGTAATCTTCCTCAGGGATCTGATACTATATATATACATATATACTCTTTTACTATTTTCATCATGTTTCCAAAATTACCATAACGCTATCTTTTGTATTGTAAATAATGTAATCTCTGTATATTGTATCTGTCGCATCTCGATGCTATCTCTGTATATTTATATGTATACTCTATCTGTATACTCTGTCTGTATACTCTGTATGTTATGGTAACAGGAAAAATGACATACTATAAATACTGTATATACTGTTCTGAATAAAACTGTAATATAATGATCTGAGTAAAACTATAATGTACTATTATGGATAAATATCTGTGATATACTAATTTGTATAAAACAACAACATACTGATCTGAGTAAAACTGTAATATACTGTTCTAGATAAATATCTGTAATATACTGTTCATATCTGTGTAATCAGTATAGTATGATATACTGTAAAAACTATATAAGTTTTTCATCACATAAATATCTACTCAGGCCACACAAGCATTTAAAACTCATATTCTATAAAACTGGGTAATAAGCTGGTATATACAAATGTGTAAAATCTCTGATAACATTATAAAAATTCCTAGTATAGCATATTTCCCTTACCTTAAATCTGAAAAGCCCTTACTAAATCATAGCCCTATACCCACAGAGTTCTCCACTCAACATCCTGAAAATGACATCCACCAAAACAAAGTATCAGTATTTTCCTATATACAACATTTCCTATAATTGTAAAGAGATCAGACTCTGAATAAAACACCTTACCCTGAGTTTGAGATGAATTTCAAACTAACTCCACCAACGATCAGTTATATCAAACTTGCAGAGAATTTCGCCAGGAGCATTGTGGTGGCTTCAGATCATCGATCCGGCGTGAAATGGGGCCGAAATCAAAGAGAGAAGGTGAGAGGTGCATTAGAGAGAGAGAGAGAGAGAGAGAGAGAGAGAGAGAAAGAGAGAGAGAGAGAGTTTGTGCTAAAAATTCGTCCAAAAATATGGTTTTTCACTATTTATAGAGCTGGATTCGTCAACGAGACTCGTCACCTCGTCGACAAGTCCTTAAGTAATTTTGTCAACGAACCTATTTCCTTGTTGATGAAATTCAGACTGCCAAAAAACCCCTCTCGGTATCTTCTCATCAATGAGGCGTGACTCCCTGTGTTCGTCGACGAGGTCCTGTGTAAAAAAAATCTTTCAAGTTATTATCTTCAAGCCTGCTGCTTCCTTCTGTTTCTGTTTTCATTTCTCTTTCTCTTTATTATTTAAATACCATTATTCTTCGGGTCGTTACATTCTTCTCTCCTTATAAAATTTCGTCCTTGAAATTTACTATTCATATAACTCATCATTCTTTAAAATTGAAATGGTCTACTTATTTTATTACCTGCCCTCACTTATGGTGGAGGAATATCGTGGTTACATACTAGGTTTTGGGAGATTACACATATAAAACTCAAAACTATCTACTAATTAAATCCATACATGTACCTGCAAAAGAAACTTATCTAAATGTTATACTTTACCTGAGTACCGCTATACCTCTTGGAACAACTGCGGGTATCTCTGTCTGATCTGCTCCTTGAGCTCCCAAGAAGCTTCCTCTATAGTGTGATTTTTCCACAAAACTTTCAGTAACTGTTCTTGTGTCTTCCTATCTAATATATATACTGGTGTTTCTTCATAAGCTAATGAATCCTTGAGTTCTATCTCTGCATAACTGATGATATGGGACGAGTCTAGGATGTATTTCCTCAACATAGCAACATGAAACATGTCATGTATTCTGGATAAGATTGGTGGCAAAGCAAGCCTATAAGCAACTAACCCTATTCTCTCTAATATCTCAAAAGGGCCAGTATACCTAGGACTCAACTTACCCTTCTTTCCAAACTTCATAACTCCTTTCAGAGGAGCTATCTTCAAAAATACTCGATCTCCCACATTAAACTCTAACTCTTGGTGGCGAGTGTCTGCGTAGCTTTTCTGCCGACTCTGTGCTGTACTGATTCTTTCTCTAATTAATCGAACCTTGTCGGACGCTTGTTGTATTATCTCTGGACCCAAAACTCGCCTTTCACCTACTTCATCCTAGAAAAGAGGAGAACGACATCTCCTGTCATATAATGTCTCGTAAGGTGTCATGCCGATGCTAGTCTGATAGCTATTATTGTAAGTAAACTCAACTAATGGCATAAACTAGATCCAATTGCCTCCAAAATCAAGCACACAAGCACGAAGCATATCCTCTAGTGTCTGAATCGTCCTCTCAATCTGACCATCTGTCTGGGGATGGAAAACAGTGCTAAAAACTAATTGTGTACCCTTAGCCTCATGAAAACTTTTCCAGAATCATGAAGTAAACCGAGGATCCCGGTATGAGACTATGGATATCGGCACACCATGGACGCGAACTATCTCCTAAATATAAATTTTTGCCAATCTGTCCATGGAATAATCAACTTTAATAGGGATGAAATGGGCAATCTTCGTCAAACGATCAACAACCACCAAATTCACATTCAATCCCTATCGCACTGGTGGTAACCCCATAACAAAATCCATAGAAACGTGGTCCCACTTCCATTGTGGAATAAACAACGGCTGCAATTGGCCTGCTAGTCACTGGTGCTCAACTTTAACCTACTAACATGTCAAGCACTGTCGTACAAATTCAGTTATCTCTCTCTTCATTCCACTTCACCAAAAGTACTCCCGCAGATCCCAATACATTTTAGTACCACCTGGATGTATGGTGTATAGGGATCTGTGAGCCTCCTCTAATATAGTTCTCCTGATCTCGATATCTATAGGAACACAAAGCCTAGCAAGAAATCGTAGGGCTCCGTCATCTGATATGCTAAACTCCTCTCCCTGACCATCCCACACTCTAACCATTACCTCTGCCAACTCTGCATCATCACCTTGAACTGCTTTAATCCTCTCGTATAGCATAGGCTGAACCACTAGACTGACAATGACTGCCTGAGGACTCTTTTCTATTAACTCTATGATGAGCCTCTCCAAATCCATTAGAATCGAGTGCTAAGTCTCCATGGTTGCTAACACCGAACCCACTGATTTCCTGCTCAAAGCATTAGCTACCACATTCACTTTTCCCGGGGTGCTAACTAATGGTACAGTCATAATCTTTAATGAGTTCTAGCCACCTTCTTTGTCTTTTATTTAGCTCTTTCTGGGTGAAGAAATATTTCAGACTCTTGTGATTCATGAAAATCTTGCACTTCCCACCATATAAATAATGCCTCCAGATTTTGAGAGCATACACCACCGCAACACGATTTAAATCATGGATAGGATAATTCTTCTCATATTCTTTAAGCTGTCTAAACACATACGCAATAACCTTGTCATGCTGCATTAACACACATCCAAGACCCTTCAAAGAGGCATCACTGTATATTACAAATTTGTCCTCTCCTGATGGAATAGCCAGAATTGGCGCCGAGACCAACCGCTGTTTTAATTCTTGAAAACTTTGCTCACAGTCATCCGTCCAATCAAACTTTACATTTTTCCTCGTAAGTTGTGTTAATGGACCTAATAGTCTGGAGAAGTCATCTATGAAGCTCCGATAATAGCCTGCTAATCCCAGAAAACTCCTGACCTCCTGAACGCTGCTTGACCTTTCCTAATTCACTACTGCCTTTATTTTACTCATATCAACTGATACACCTGCTTCAGAGATCACATGGCCAAGAAAAGTAACATGTTTTAACCAAAACTCGCACTTCTTGAATTTTGCATATAATTTCCTTTCTCTTAATATCTGTAACACCAGCCTCAAATGATGCTCGTGCTCCTAAAAACTCATCGAATAGACCAGTATATCATTAATAAATACAACCACAAACTGGTTTAAATACTGATGGAACACCCGATTCATCAAATTCATCAATACTACTAGTGCATTAGTCAACCCGAATGGCATCACTAAGAACTCGTAATGCCCATACCTGGTACGAAATGCGGTCTTCGAAATATCCTCTGCTCTAACTTTCACCCGACCGTAGATCAATTTTAGAATAAACCTAGGTCCCTTGAAGCTGGTCAAATAAGTCATCGATCCTAGGGAGAGGATATTTATTCTTGACTGTCAGTTTGTTTATCTCCCTATAATCGATGCACAACCTCATGGTTCCATCTTTCTTTTTCACGAATAAAATTGGCGCTCCCCAGGGCGACACACTGGGTTTGATAAAACCCTTATCCAGTAATTCTTGTAGCTGATCTTTCAATTCTTTCAACTCAACTGGAGTCATACGGTACGGTGCTTTTGATACTGGAGCAGATCCCAAAAACAGGTCTATAGTGAACTCAATCTCATGATCAGGTGGTAACCCAGGTAATTCTTCTAGAAATACATTTAGAAACTCTCTCACTACTAGTATGTCAGCTTGTCTCAATTCTTCCTTTGAAAAATCTTTTATGTATGCGACATACCCCTAGCAACCACCCTGTAGCAATCTCCTCACCTGAATAGCTGACACCAGCTATGGTGAAGCACGTACACGTGAACCCACAAATCTGTATTCTTGCTTATTCGAGGGTCTGAAAATTACTTCTTTCTGGTGGCAGTCTATGCTAGTATAATGAGTAGCTAGCCAATCCATGCCCAATATCACATCAAATCCCTACATATTTAGGACCACAAGATCAGCTAACAGCACTCTCTCCTAAATACTTACTGAAAAATTTTGAAGTACCCTCCTGCATCTAACCACAGATCCCATCGACGTACCCACAGACAGTTCTACATCTAAAGGCTGTGTTTCTACTCCAGTCATTTTTACATATGCCGCCAATATAAAAGAGTGAGTGACACCTGTATAAAAAAAAAAACAATTTTATATGGTTAAGCAATAATGATACCTGTGACCATGTCTCCCGTCATCTCAGCGTCACTTAGCGTCAGCGCATAGACCCTCGCCGACGCGGTATTTCTCTGCTGACCTCCATGAGGTACCTAGTATCCACCCTAAAACGGTATAGGAGCCTGTGCATAATTTGATAGCATCTGACATGATCGAACCATATGGTCGGGCCTCCCGCAACGATAACAAATATTCTCCCCCAGTCAGCACTCACCAGGATGTCTTCATCCACATCTAGGACAAATAGCAGGAAGATGTCTGCCTGAAATCTACCGTGCTCTATCATCTGTCTCTGGCCTCCGCCAAATCTACCTCCTCTCCAAGGGTCTTGGCTAGGACCCGCCTAAAAACTCGAGGGCACAGTCCTCTTCCTCAGACTTTGTGTCTCCGTCTCTCTAGATAGACTCTCCTCTATTATACTAGCCCTGTCAACCAACTCTGCAAAATCTTGGATCCTCAGTACCGCCACCTGCCTGTAAATATCTCGCTCAAGTTCCTCTCAAACATTCTGGCCTTATTTACTTCATTTGGGACAATATATGGGCAGAAACGAGAAAGCTCGATAAATCTCACCGCATACTGTTGGATAGTCAGTGATCCTTGGGACAGGCTTAGAAACTCCTGTACTCAAGCCTCTCTGACTGAGGCAGGGTAATATCTATCAAAGAACACGTCCCTGAATGAAGCCTAGGTCATCGGCACTAGTATAGCTCTCTGCTCCTCCAACAGTCTGGTGGCTGACCACCATCTCTTGGCCTCCCCCGCCAGCCTATATGTAGCACATAAAACTCTCTACTCGTCGGTGTAATGAAGTACTGTCAGAATCTTCTCCACCTCTTGCACCCAGTTCTCTGCAATTGCAGGGTCAGTCGTTCCAAAAAATGCTGGCGGATTCATTTTCATAAATTTCTCTATGGTACATCCCTGAGCTGAAGATGAGCCTCTTTGCTCTCTATAGGTCCGTGCAATCTCAGTTATAACTTGCTGAGTCACACTACATAGCACAACATCTGAATCCCCGCCTACTGCGTCAGAAGGACCAGCACCATCGTCCCCACTAATGTGAGCTCTATTGCCTCCTGGGTCCATCCTGTAACCATATAAAACACTGTTTCAGAGTCCTATTTCCTTATAGACCCAAATTATTCAACTAAAGCTCCAAATTCTCTATAACCATCCCTCCTGATCCTAACCCCAAATCACATCTCATAACCTAAATACATAACTCGTCGATAGTTTACTATGACTTTCCTGAAGTTGTCACCCTAAGAAAAATACAGAAACCACCATGAAAATCTTGTATCCGGATCACAGAATAAAACCTCAAATTCTTTTCCTATATTCTGGCATTGTTTCCCGCTGCACTCTAAAGTCTACAGAACCTAGTAACCTAGACTCTGATACCAAACTGTAACAACATCAAAATTAAGACATTTTTTTTACATAAATTGCTCTGATATCCCTGCTATGAAATCTCAGACCCCAAAGGACACTGGGGTATTCCTATATACAATAAACATACCTACGCAGCGGAAACATAAATCATATAGCCATATATACTATACAATACTATAATCTAGTATTTACAGACCATAGTCATACAAAATAATTTTCTCCAGTACTATCTACCCCAAAAATACAAAACTCTATCAAAAACTTACCCTACAACCAGGGTAATCAAATAAACTCCCTATTCGCGAGCCTGATTTGCTCGCCTAATTGGATTACCTGAAAAATGATAAAGTAATGAGGTGAGTCGATGCTCAGTAAGTGGAAATATGCTATTACTAGGGTGTGGCGACTAAGTTGCATACTGTTAAAATAACAACTGAACTGTAATAAAATAGTAAATCTGTAAAGCATGTCTTTCATTTTCACAATTTAAAATATAATTGTATCATCTGTATTTTCTACTTTTCATATTGCTAATATCATATTGTACTCATCATATATTGTAAAACTATATACATATACATAACTGTGTTTTATCCCTGAAACTATGCATGTCATGATTTGACCCCTCATGACAGGGTTGTGCAGCCCGTAGGCGGGACTTAATCTGGTCAGCCCTCCAGATAGGTCAATATACTCTACACTACGTCAGCCCGACCAAACTACATACTCTCCTAGGCGCGAGACTGGCTACTACCTCGTCTAACCGGCCCCCTCAACCCCGCACTCAGCCCGCATATTGCTGAGCTGCATCCTCTCCGAGCATGGTTAGACGATATCCACACACTATCTGAGATATGTGGTTGCACTCTATCTGTATATAGCAGCGGTATCGTGCTCTGTATTCTCTATCTATACTGTATTTGTCTGTAATCTTCCTCAGGGATCTAATACTATATATATATATATATATATATATTCTTTTACTGTTTTTATCATGTTTCTAAAATTACAATAACGCTATCTTTTGTATTGGAAATACTGTAATCTCTGTACGTTGTATCTGTAGCATCTTGATGTTATCTCAGTATATCTGTCTATATACTTTATCTGTATACTCTGTCTGTTATGGTAACAGGAAACATGACATACTATAAATACTCTATATACTGGTCTGAATAAAGCTGTAATATACTGATCTGAGTAAAATTGTAATGTACTATTCTGGATAAATATCTGTGATATATTGATCTATATAAAACTATAACATACTGATCTAAGTAAGATTGTAATATACTATTCTAGATAAATATATGTAATATACAGCTCATATCTGTCTAATCAGTATAGTATGATATATTGTAAAAACTATATAAGTTCTTCATCACATAAATAACTCAGGCCACACAAGCATTTAAAACTCATATTCTATAAAACTGGGTAACAAGCCGATATATACATATGTGTAAAATCTCTGATAACATTATAAAAATTCCTAGCATAGCATATTTCCCTTACCTTAACTCTAAAAAACCCCTACTAAATTCTGGTCCTATACCTGTAGAGTTCTCCACTCAACACCTTAAAAATGACATCCCCCGGAACAAAGTATCATTAGTATTTTCCTACATACAATATTTCTTATAACTGTAGAGAGAGCAGATTCTGAATAAAACACCATACCCTGAGTTTATGATGAATTTCGCACTAACTCCACCAATGATCAGTTTCAGCAGACTTGCATAAAACTTTACCAGAAGTGTCGTGGTGGCTTCAAATCGTCGATCCAGCGTGAAATGGGGCCGAGATCGAAGAGAGAAGGTGAGAGGTGCATTTTAAAGAGAGAGAGAGAGAGAGAGAGAGAGAGAGAGAGAGAGAGAGAGAGAGAGAGTTTGCACTAAAAATTTGTCCAAAAATCTGGGTTTTCACTATTTATAGAGAGCTGGATTCGTTGACATGACACGTCACCTCTTCGACGAGTCCTTAAGTAATTTTGTCGTCAAACCCTACCTCCTTGTCGACGAAATTTATACTGCCCAAAAACCCCTCTCGGTATCTTCTCGTCGATGAGGCGTGGCTTCGTCGATGAGGCCCTATGTAAAAAAAATCTTTCGAGTTATTATCTTCAAGTCTGCTGCTTCCTTCTGTTTCTGTTTCTATTTTCCTCTCTCTTTATTATTTAAATACCATTATTCTTCAGGTCATTACACAAGGCATGTCTCCATATCGTAAAAGAATGGACTTGATGGGCATCCAATTTGCCAACCACCAAAATGTCTTCCCTTCCAAGCTCTTGAGAATAGCAGTTATGTCTACCTTCTGATGACTGGTTGCATAATTTAGTAAAGGATTCCTTCCCCATATGAAAGCAATTCAAACGAGATGAGGAGCTACATCGCCAAAGAACCAAGTATATAACAGCTTCGTGCAACAAGGTAGAGTTTCTTTACCTTTCTCCCTACAAAAGTTAAGTAAAGTGAGAGTCTCAACAATGATGGCAAGAACCGGTGCTTGCCCTTTGTGCTTCTTCTCCGCAAAGACCATGGCAACTCCATGATCAATAATATGAGTAGCTGAAAGTAGGAGAACTAATTGATAGATCAACAAAGCTAGTAGTTGGAGTTTCAAATTTGCACCTGAGTCATCTTGGTGATCGTTGAAAAGCTTCTCACTGTCATTCCAATGCCTTCGATTTATCCCCCCCTTTTTTTTTTCGTCTTCCCCCCATTTTTTTATTTTTTTTATATTTACATCCCATAGATTGGATCAAAGTATGGACCAAGTTAATGTTCAAGTCAAACATATAGACTTTGTCAGGTGTGGTGTTAAGAATTTAGAGTAATTCTTCATACTCTTCAATGAGGGGGACCATGTCAGTTGGTCCAAATGTGAAGCACGAATAGATAGGATCCCAATTTTGAATCCAATACCTTCTAGTCCACATCTTCACCCACAAATTCATCATATCTAATAGTGCATTTTGAAAGTCATATGGAATATCATTTTTTTCAATGGCATGATTTTTTTAAAAAGGTAAGCCTCTTCTATTATGTTGATTGGTCTCACTAGTATGTTGTATACGTATACAATTCAATTTTATAATAAGTAAGGAAACATTCAAAATGGTATGACATGTTAGCATGCTCCTAGATTATGTCTATAGCTTTTGTGTCCTATTAGTTTGATCCACACCATACACCAAGTAAAAGTCTCTATCTTATTGTGGATAAAAAATTATCTAGTGCATGGTAAGGCTGTACATAAAACAACTCTAAAGGCTCCCAAATTTTCTTCAAGAAGAACAAACCGAGTGAAAGAATTATCATAAGGCCGATACGGGAGACAAAGCTCCACGAAGGTCCTTAGTACTTTTCCCTTCACTTATACCCTACAAGGTAGGGAGTCCAGGTATGGGAATCATGCACTGTTGTGAGGGTATGTGAATTAGAGCAATTATATAAAATACAAGGATGCATGAACATGGCAAGACATTTTCACATGGCATACAACATAATAGCACAACATCACAAACATAACACAACATGGAAGGAACAAGCATGTACAAACATTCATACAATAAAAGCCACACACAAACACACGAGAGGTAGCCTAACTCTCAAGTATCCTTAGCAGTATCACCAAAGCAATTGATATTGGGTTTTGAGGACCTATTTGGGTTGCTAATATTTTGTGACCTTTAAAAACCAAACAAGTATAGATAACCCAATAATTCATTACCTAACTTTCCTTTTTTCATTTTAGAAAATGGATTTGCCACTTTATTTTAATTTTTGAAAAGGTAAAATAAAAGAAAAAAATTTGTAAAAATATTAGGTTCAGGAGTATATTTGTGAATAAGGTAATGTTTAAATTCCTTTTAATTGAAATTCAAAAAATTAGCACCTTAAAACACATATTCCATTGAATAGTTACCATGTTTACCGTATTTTTGTATGTGTATATCTCTCAATTTTAAAAATAATTTTTCAAAAGGTATCATTTAAATCTTGAAAAATATGAAAACGAATTTTTGAAAATCAGGCAGTCAACCACCTGTATAGGCTAGTCAACCGCTCTCTACAAATTTCATTTCCTCAGTTAATTCTTTTTGGAAAACTTCATGCTCTTAATCCCTTTGGAAAGGCTTTCATAAGTCTCATACAGAGGTTTGAACCTCTTTAGAATTCAACTATATAAGTGCCTAATCAAATTAAACATACAAAAAACATATAAATAAACAAACCAATGATGAAGAGATTCATGTTTTTGTTTGGCATAGTTGAATATACCAAGTAGGTTGCCTACATATCCTTGAAAGAGGAACCAAGTCATATTTGGTTCTTAAAAACAATCTTCAAAACATGTTTGGAGAGCATTTTTTGTGGGAATTTTGTAAAAAAAATAAAAAATAAAATCCTTGAGAACAGTTGAAAACTCTTGAGATTACTTGAAACCTTCATCAAAAAAATTTTCAATTATTTGATTAGAAACAAATTTTCCAATGGATTATATGCTAAATAGAGACTGAAAATATTTTTTCCACTCTCAAGCCACTTCATGAGTGATTACTTTCAAAAACAATTTTAACGTGTAAAAACTTGCAATATTTTGTGGATTTATTTGGAAGAACCACAAACCCACCTTAAAAACTTGATTTGAAACTTGGATAACACCCAAAAGTGATATCATGGGTGACTCCAAGATTATCAAGAAAACTTGATTAACACTTTAATACCTTTGAAAAACCATGGATGAACATGTTTAAATCACATGAAAACTTAGTTTTTTTTTTTTAATGAAAAAAATAAGAAAAACTTCACAAAATCAATAAAAGACTCAACCAAATACGCTCAACTGAGTGTAGAGACTCAAAACAAGGCCAAACGTCAGAGAAAAGTGCAAAAAAATCACCTCTTAAGATTTGGTAGTCAACTGTTTTCAGAGGACCGATCAACCATCTAGTAGCCAACGACTGTCTTTTCAAAAACTAGGGCTAGTCAACCACCTGCACTGAAATTCCAATTATTCGTGTCATTTTTGACATTTTTTGAATGCTTCTTTTAGTACATCCTAAATATAAACCTTTAAGCAATAGAATGGTATAATTTACAACATGAGAGCACATAAGAAATGATTTTGATTGTATCAAAACCTAGGTACATGCTTCTAAGGAACATGCATACCACATTTGCATAAATAAATGAAATTCAATAAAGGGGAAAGGTTAGGCACTGACCTTGTGATGTATAAGCAATCTATAGATCAAGTGATGACCACTCTCTTTTAAGAACACTTCCTAAAATCCTTTTCAAAGAACGAAAGAATGAGATTTTCCTTTTTGTTTCTTTCAAGAAAAATCCATTTTAGAAATCATTTTCCTTAGAAAAATCTTTACCTTACCCTCACTTGGACATGCCTTAAACTCTCCTATAAGGGGTTCTTTTATAAACCTCTTATGGATTAGATGGAGATCTTTTTGAATTAACTACAAAAACAATACTAGTTGTCATTGTCGATAGTTGATAGGTGGCATCAAAGGGACACATGGTACGCCCAAAATCTCCTGCCAATTAGAGTTAGACAACTCAAAAAATCAAAAATTGGTAGGATCTATCAACCGCCTAAAAAGGTTGGTCAATCGCTTGTGAGTGGCACCAATAGACACGTTTGAAGGGAAGGTTGGTCAACCGCCGAAGGGAGTAGGTCAACCACCTTAAGTGAATTTTCTTCTTTTTTTTCAATTTGCCTCAACTTTTCATATATTCAAATGGACCGTTGTTTTGGTAGGTAAAAAATGAATTTTGACAATTCTACTCAAGTTTAGTATTCATGTCTGTGGTGCGTATTATTGGACTCAATATTTCCACACTTGAGTTCCCTAATTTGTTGTGATTGCCAAATCATGCCCACTAAATCTAAGATCCTTGCAAGCTAGGTGGGACCTGATAGATGCTCAGATTGATCCAAGTATAAGATCTATAATAAATTATAAAAGTGTACCCCCAACCATAGTTGCTTAAGCAAAAGCATAGCATCACTTTTATTCCCATAATAATTCAATAATGTCTTCTAACTTATGTCAAAATCGGATGCCTATAAGGTAATCATAGGCTATTTGTAAACTAGGCCAAGAATGTAATGACCCCAAAAATAGTTATACAATATTAGTGGAATGATCCTAAAAAAATAAAATAATAATAATAATATAATAATAATTAAATAATATAATATAATAATAATAATAATAGTATAATATGTATATATATAAGTTAATAGAATCGGGATACTTCCTAATTCAACAGGAAGTATCTAGGAGGATTAACCCCCCTAGAAAACTCTCCCCTCTCTCTCTCTCTCTCTCTCTCTCGTCATTTCTCTTTCCTCAACCTCTCTCTCTCTCTCTCTCTCTCTCTCTCTCTCTCTCTCTCTCTCCTTGATTTTCTCGGTCAAATGTGCATCGATCGAAAAATGAGAAATACCCTTGGGTTCCAAATTCGATCACCAACATTCTAATCGGAGTGGATTTGTCGTAGGAGCGTCGTAGGAACCACTCATGGGGTGAGGTAAAGGGAATAAATTATGTGAAGAATTTTTATAAATGAGTTTACAGGAATTATATACATGTTTTTTTTTTTTTAATATTTTGGCATATAGAAATTGGATTTTGGGTTATTATTATTATTATTAGTTGATTAAACTGATGTTTGTGAGCCTAGAGATTTTTATAGTAATTATATTTTAAAGTTTAATCGATTTAATTAAAATATTTAATTTCTGGATTATTGTAGTGGATTTTTCGAATGATTTGACTGGTTAAAATTATTGGTTTGATTTATTATACATATTTTGTAAAGAATTAAAGTGAGTGGGTTGGTTATCTCTGTTTTTCCTTTAAATGCATATTTTGAGTTAAATAAATTGTGGAGATGATTAAACCTGAATTTTCGGTAAAACAGATATTGGGTATAAAATGATCTGTTGTAACAACCCCAAAACTCTGCTATATATTTTTTTTCCACATAATAATAACAATAATAATAATAACTCTAATACCATAAAACATAAGCAAAATCAACCCAGACCCAAAGGAAAACTAGGGATATTCTTGTCCATACATACATATCAACTATGCAGTGGGAACCATGATTTACTCAACCTTATATACAATACCATAGTTCTACCATGGCCATATATACACATATACATCCCCAAAAAGAACCATAATATCCTAGGGATTACACAAAACCCACCCTGATCTCAACTCAATTACTTATCGTTCAGCCAAGGTAGCACTATCAACTTCCTCTATCTCGGAGCTTACTCCACTCGTCTCTCCGAATTTCTTGAAATGTTTATATTTCTAGGGTGAGACACCTCTCAGTAAGTGGGATAGGTTAATATCAGTGTATGGCAACATGAGTATTATTGTGTTATAAACATATACTATACATGATTAACTGTATTTGACAAATCAGGTAAATATATAATGTATAAGTCTAAATAAATCATATTTCAACATAACATACTATACCATAATACATTTCTGTACGCATATAAATCATCTACTATATCTGTATAATACTGAAAACATACCCTGGATGGATAGCTAGCCGATGTCATGTATTACACCCACATGACTAGGTTGTGCATTCCGTAGGCGGGACCTGACAATGGTTGACCTACCATGCTAAGCTAAAACTAACTTGTCTGTTAGTACGATTGGCTTGCCCAGTTTGGTTTGGACTGCTAGGGGGCACACTACTACACTGGACTCAATCGACTTTCATACACCGACACTCTATCTAAGACGTGTGGTGGCACTAATATGAACTGATAGCTACGGTACCGTGCTCTAAAACTAAACTAAGTCATTAGGGTTCTGCTATCATATAGTATATTTCATAAATAACTGTAACAATATTGTCTCATGATTCTGTGTATGTTTTGTCATAATAATATTTCTAAATAATCTTTTATAATATGTTTTTTAATATCACGACATCTGTGCTAGCTGAATAATCACGACATCCGGGCCGGCTAAATAATCACGACATTTGGGCTGATTAAATAATCACGACATCTAGGCTAGCTGAATAATTACAGTATACTGAAAATATCATAATTTTGTACTGCTTATAATTTTTCTAAAAATTGTTATCAAATTATGTTTGCTCTGTGAAATCATAAAATATTCTGACATGCTATCATTTACAATAGAATTTATACTCATGCTACACAAGTGAGTGCTACTCTGTTTTATATTATCTGTCTGGGAAAATCATATTTTTGCTAAAAAAAATAACATAAAATTTGTTTCTATGGTTTTCTCAGTTCAGACATCAGTATTCCCAAAACTACATTATTTCATACACATAATTTCTGAATCAAATACTATATATAAAATGATAAATTTTCTAAAAATACCTGACTTAATTTATCCCTTTACCTAATTCCTAAAGATAAGCTTGCAGGGACCCTAATTCGCGCTTGCGGCGTACAAGAAAAAATCCATGTATTCATAAACCCCAAACCAGTCAAATCAACCCCAGAACACTCTATATTAATATTCCTTAACCCATATTCATTAAATAATAAAAAAAAAAACTCAAAAACGATCTCCTTACCCGAATTTTGGAGTGGTTCCTGAACTGCCCGATTCTCGAAATTACTCCGGTTAAACTGCGGAGAATCGCCGCCTGGATCCCAAAATCACGTTTATCAACTGATTTGGGCTAAAATTGGATGAGAAATTGAAGAGAGAAGGAAGGAGAGTCGCAGCCCTAAGAGAGAGAAAGAGAAGAATTAGATTTTCCTTAAGAAAAATGAGATGTAGGACTGAACAATTAAACCTCTGCCTGACGAAACCAAAGACAGTTTTCCCAAAACTGTTGACAGTTTGGGTTTTAACCCTTCTGTTTTTCACTGTTTTATCGTTACTGGGCCGCGGTCAAACAAAACATTCGACGGTTTTACAAGCTCCCACAAAACCATCGATGGTTTGGACCTTGGTAGGCTCGCCAAGGCTTAGGTCCTTAACTACCAAAAGTAATATTTATAAAACCTAACTATCCCAAGTTTAGTAGAAAGTAGGTAACTCAGGTATCGATCCAAGGAGATTTAAAGCGCAGTTATCAGACCACTTCCAGATTAGTTTTTTATAGCCTTATTATGAAAAAGAAGTAAAATGTGGTATTTTTCAATGGGTGAAATCCAACCAACTATTGGAAAGCAATTAAATGAAAGCAAGTTAATCCATATTAACTCTACTCCTAAAAAACAGTGTTTAGACATGAGTATAGTTTAGGATGTTGTTCTGCTTACTTCAAGTTTAGTGAGTTTACTATACTAAACTAACTGGAACCTGGAAAAACAATCCAAGGAGTCGTTTGAGGGTATAAAGTAGCAAGGGTGCACCAGCTGTCTAGAGCACGGTCGGGAACCAGAGTATACGCTAGCATAATGATCATGAGAACCTCTATAGGAGACTGTAGCCTAATACGTGTACCTAACTGAAGCAATATAGGTTCTAATCTTATTAGTAAACATCATCACAATCTAAACCATAAATGAAAGCAGTAAAGGAAAGCTGTAAATAAAAGCATGTAAAAAGATCATCCCTTTTGCATTCATCAAGTCTATCACTAACGCTTGGAAGTACAAAATAAGATCCTAATATACACGGCTGTTGTATGAACGCCGCCGGTTGTCATAGGACGTCAGACACTCCATACATGAACCTGAAAGTACTCTACTTCTATTCTAACTTGGCTCTTAATGACTTCCTAGGTCTGTCACTAACCTAACAGAGGCTAAAAAGGAACCCAGAGCTTGTGTTCATAACAAATTCTTATAGGCTCTAGGGTTTACAAGGGTTGTTTTACAAGTTAGGATAGTTTGCAGCAAATCTCACGTAGCAGATCTTCGCTATCGACTAAGTCGCTCCTCTGGCATTCTTGTGCGCACCCTAGTCAGATCTTGCGAGAAGTCAGGGATTTGAATCTTCAATGTCTTCGACTTTGTCGTGCCTCAGGGTCCTGATGGTCGAGCTGATGGTCGAGACTTGCAATATCTCAATCATCAGGAAATCTCAATATCTTGACATAGTCGCCCCAGAAGATCTCTTGGTCGAACACTTCGTCAAGACTCTCAATATTTTTGAATTTCAGTTCTATCTTAGTATCCTAACGTGGTTGCTCTAGGGTGTCACTTGGTCTCGCACTTGGTCAAACCTTGCAGTATTCTGCTCTTAGTCTAAACCTTGGAGTGGAAGACTAAGTCGCCCCTGTGGTTTGCTAGTCGTGCCACATGGTTAAGCATCATCTTCTTGTCTATTTATGATCTAAAGCTTCTGGAGCTTGGCTGAATGTCTAAATTCAAGCTTTGAATCCTCCAAATCCTCCTTGGCTTCTTATAATGCCTAACTCCATGGTTTTAACTTGTTTTTCTTGAAAAGACAAACAAACCTTGTATAGCTCTGAACAATGATAACTCTAGGTAAATACATAATAAAATAAGGATAAACAAAGGTAAATGAGGTTCTAAAATCATGTGTTTTACGGACTCATCACAACCCCCAACTTATACTTTACTAGTCCTTAAGCAAAGCAAAATCTAAGAAAACTACCAAATTCTACCTATATCCTCTTTCGCAGGAAATACAATTACACTTACTATATGCAAGAAGGCTTTAAACCCCTAGGTTGATCCTAGTGGATGAGTTCTAGTCTTGTGAGGGTTTCCAGGGTGATACCCACAAACACCAATGCAGTAAACAAAATATAAGAACACATGCAACAGAATTATACCATTTTACATACAGAGATATAACCTTATTATAGATAGATTCCTTCATACACAACTCCATTATACACACACTCTACAGCATTTCAATCATGCAAAACTCAACACAACACAGCTATCTCAAGACACCACTCACAAGGAATCAACCCATGATTATAATTCAAAGTTAATATTAGCATGTAAATCCAAGTATGTATAGGCCACGTCACACAACATGTGTAAAGGATGTGACTTGTCTCACTTAGAATGATCGGAGGCACCTATAGAATGGTCTTCTTGACTCAGCCTCACTGGTTTATTCCCTCAAAATTCACTTAAGAGAATGGGTTCACTCTCATACATGAGAAAGAGTGTCATGATCAAACGTCCCACATATTAAAGAACTAACACTAGAAGTATGGAGTGAACTAGTCTTATAAGAATGGAATCCAGCCATTACTGAGGTGTCGGATCCTTCACCATAACATCTTCTCACTCACTCGCCACATTTAAACAAGATTGCCCTAGAGGAACTTATTCCTATACTTGCGTGAATTCAGTAAATGCATTGGTCAGAAGATCCTTCATATGTGCAAATTCATAGTGTGTGTCCTCAGCTTGACCTTTTTTATCTTTTCACAGAGTAGGTGTATATTTTTGATTTCATTTTTATATACTCAGTTTCTCTTTCTTTTTCATTTTCCTTCATTCCATGGTCAGCTGAAACAATCATCACCTTTTTATATTGTCTTCATGTTTCCAATGAGAACGTAGTTCGAACAAGAGTCCATGGAAAAAATCAATCTCTATGGGGGTTTAACCTTTATGTCTTCAGTAAGTTACAAGACCTAGATTTATTTCTCCCCACTTGATGTCACCTCTAAGCTAGCAAATACAAAAGTAAAGACTAGTTGTCAAAGGAAATCCAAAAAAAAGAAGGAAAGTTGAGTTTTATAAACTCAGAGTTTGACATCAAAAACTTGAGCAATGAACGAATGGATCAATAGTACCTCACAAGGTGTTATAGTCGCCACAATTGTTCTCTCAATTCTCTCAAAGAACCCTAAGTGTTACAAATCACATGTAAGTGTATTTTTAGCCCTGTGAAGTACCATGTAAATACTAGAGCTTACATTGTAGTATTAACTCGAACAAACCACTAATCAACGACCTAGAGTAATATCAAGTTGTCAGCCATGTTATGTGATCTTTACACAACTAATTTACTACATTTTTAGTGAGCATAATGAAATCATATAATTGAAAAGCTTATGCATGTAACATTAGGTTATCATAGGCTCGCCAAGGCTTGGGTCATTAACTATCAAAAATAATATTTATAAAAACCTAACTATCCCAAGTTCAGTAGAAAGTGGGTAACTCAGGTATCAATCCACGAAAACTTAAAGCACAGTTATTAAACCACTTCCAATTTAGTTTACTAAAGCCTTGTTATGAAAAAAAGTGAAAGATGGTATTTTGCAATGGTGATTATCTAACAACTATTGTAAAGCATGTAACTGAAAGCAAATAAATCTAAACTACTAGAAAGCAAGTAAATTTCTAAGTTACCCTACTCCTACAAAGCAATACTGTGATCTGAATCAGATGGTGGATGCCATGCTTCTAACTACGCTTATCCAGACTTCCATCGAAGTACTAACTTGAATAGGCCAAAGCGGGAGAGGGGCGATCGAGGGCATAGGGTCGTAAGGGTACACCAATAGTTCAGAGTACAGTCGGGAACCGGAGTATACCCTATCTCAACGATAACGAACACCTCCACTGTTCCGTAGCTGACTATTTCCCTCTAACTGATACGTAGCAGTGCTTATCCTTATCTGTAATCTTTCATCAAACATACAGCAAGTAAATGGAAAGCAGTAAATTGGAAGTATTAAATGAAAGCATGAGTAAAAAGATCATCCCTTTATCATTTCAAATGTCTATCACTAACACCAGAAGTACAAGAAGAGATCTTAATATACACGGATATTGTATGAACACCGCCGGTTGTCACAGGCCGTCGGACACTCCATACACAAACTGAAACTACTCTACTCCTGTTCTAACTTGACTCTCAATGATTTCCTAGGTTTGTCACTAACCTAAGAGAGGCCAAAAAGGAACCCAGAGCTTGTGTTCATAGTGAATACTTATAAGATCTAGGGTTTACAAGGTTTGTTTTACAAATTAGGAAAGTTTGCAGCAAATCTCGTGCAAAAGATCATCGCTATCAACCAAGTCGCCCTTCTGTCATTCGTGTGCATGCCCTAGTCGGATCTTGCGGGAAGTTAGGGATTCAAATATTCAATGTCTTCGACTTCATCGCGCCTCAGTGTCTTTATGGTCAAGCTGATGGTCGAGACTTGCAGTATCTCGATCCTTAGGAAATCTTAGTATCTCGACATAGTCGCCCCTGAAGGTCTTTTAGTCGAACACTTCATTGAGACTCTTGATTTTTCTAAATTTTAGTTCTTTTTCAATATCTCGACGTGGTTGCTCCAAGGTGTCACTTGGTCATGCACTTGGTCAAACCTTGCAGCATTCTGATCTCGATCTAAACCTTGGAGTTTGCCGTGGAAGACTAAGTCACCTTTATGTGTTGCTAGTCGTGCCTTGTTAGAAATAAGGCAAGACAAGTAGGTCAAGGATATAACCAGGAAGAAGGAATAGATTTTGAAGAAACCTTTGCACCTGTACCTAGAATGGAAGTCATTCGAATGCTTTTAGCCTATGATGCTTTTAAGTATTTCAAGTTGTATCAAATGGATGTCAAAAGCGCATTTTTAAATGGCTACATAAGTGAAGAGGTATATGTAGAACAACCCTTGGGTTTTGAAAACCATAAGAATCCTGATCACGTTTATAGACTAAAAAAAGTTTTGTACGGTTTAAAGCAAGCTCTTAGAGCTTGGTATGAGAGACTAAGTGGCTTTCTACTGACAATGGATTTATCAGAGGGAGGATAGACAAAACACTTTTCATAAAGTCTAAGAACGATGACATGCTCCTAGTTCAAGTATATGTAGATGATATCATATTTGGAACAAAAAATAAAGACTTATGCAATGATTTTGCAAGCACTATGCAAAATGAATTCGAGTTGAGCATTATGGGTGAACTAAATTTCTTCCTAGGATTTTAGATCAAACAATTGAAACATGGAATTTTTATAAATCAATCGAAATACATTAGAGATCTGCTCAAAAAGTTTAATATGGAAGATGGAAAAATACTAGGGACACCTATGAGCTCTTCTTTGAAATTAGACAAATAGGAACAAGGTATACCAGTAGATTTCAAGCTCTATCATGGAATGATCGGTAGCTTACTATATCTAATTGCCAGTAGACCTAACATAATGTTCAGCATATGTTTGTACGCAAGATTTCAGGATGCACCAAAAGAGTCACATTTGTTAGCTGTCAAATGAATACTTAGATACCTGATAGGAACTATTGAACTGGGGTTATGGTATCCTAAGTATACATCCTTTGAGATTATCAGCTATTCTGATGCTGATTTCTCTGGTAGCAAAGTGGATAGGAAGAGCACGTGTTACATATCATTTCTTAGGACATTCTTTATTCTCTTGGTTTTCTAAGAAGTAAAATTCAGTTGCTCTTTCTACAGCTAAGGTAAAATACATAGCGGCAGGAAGTTGTTGTGCTCAAACGCTATATATGAAGTAACAACTGACAGATTTTAGATTAAGTTATGACACAATTCCTATAAGATGCGATGATACGAATGCAATAAACATCTCAAAGAATCCTATATTACATTCATGAACTAAACATATAAAAAATTAGACATAATTTTCTTCGTGATCATGTACAAAAAGGAGATGTGACACTTGAGTTTATATGCACAGATGAACAATAGGCAAATATATTCACGAAACCACTTGCGGAGGATAGGGTTATCCAAATTATACGTGAATTAGGCCTGATGCATAGTCGATAAGTTGCCTAAAAATATATTAGATGACATAATTCAGGGGGAGCAACATCACTTAATATTCAAAATTGATTAAAAATTTCAAATTCAGCTCATTTGTTCCCATTTGGTATCACATTTGTTCACATTTGGTATTAAACTCATATCATGAAGAGTGCATGTTAACTGACACATGTTAATCCTCACATAACTTTTCAACTTTAGTGACTGTTTTTGCTCATCCATGTCTATGAAATTTGACACACTGTGTATGTTCACATTGTAATTTAATTCAACACCACAGTTTTTTACATTAGCAAAGGAGAGAAGTAAATTGAATTAACAATTTTTTAAATCTGAAGGTTGAATATTTTTAAAAATTTTGAAATTTAAAGGGGGAGAAAAATATAAGATTATGTCCGAACATTTTTGTTAAATACCTTTTTGTTGATGTCGAAAGAGGAGGAAGAATATCAGGTTATAGCAAAAATAGTTGGCAAAATTAATTGTATATGAGCATATTTCATATTGCTGAATATTTGATTGTGTATTATTTGAGGGGGAACCTTGTTAGGCATAACCCATTTTATATTTTTGCTCATATATTTGTCATCATCAAAAAAGGGGAGATTGTTGACTCTATGAGTCCAATCCTATTTTGATAATGGCAAATCACTTGGTATTTGATCTGTGCATTGAGATTGTGAACAAGAATAATGTTTAGCATGCACGAAAAGAAGGCTAGAAAGTCATGGAAGCCATGAGGATTAAAATATATACGTCTTGGCACAATCCATGGAACTAAAAGAGTAGAAGAATGAAGATGCAAGCGTCAAGTTCAAGATCGTCATTGGAATGGGTATTTAGAACTGAATGTATTTACATATTTCATATGATTTTATTCGAAACTCAAAATATACCCTAGACTGACCTTAGGACTCATGCATCTCATGAAAATATTTTAGGGGTTATTTATTAATTTAGAGACTCTATTTACAATCCCAGAAAATGTTTTATGAACATGAAAAGCAAGAAAGCAAAATGAGTTTTGAAAATAAAATAAAATAAAAAACTGAAGTTAGACTGCCCAGACGACTGAGGATTATCCTAAGATGTATGAAGATCCAACTTCAGACGACTAAAGTTTTACTTTAGATGTCTGAAGAATTTCATTAGAAGACTGAAGAATTAGTTCAGTCGTCTGAAGAATTAATTGCTGAAACACAGAACAGGTAGAACATCTTCAGACGTCTGAACCTTAAGTTCAGTCATTTGAAGCAGGGACTTTAGAAGTCTGAACCTCAACTTCAGACGTCTAACTTTATGTCCAGTTTAATTTTTTGAAGCTTTAAGGAACATCAGATGTCTAAACCCTAGACCTCAGTCGTATGAACCTATGGGAAGTTTAAAATTTTGATCTTTAGCGAGAGAACACACGGGTTATACACTTGATCAATTTAATCCAATGGTCAGGACTTATTTTAAAGCCAAGATTACCTATATAATCAACATCTAAACCCTAGTGCCCCAAGTTTTTAAATAATATTGAGAAACTTGAACATATTGCAATACGATTGTCTGCACTCCAACTTATACTCATCAAGTTTGGGCAAATCATCTCAGCAAAACGAAGGGATTTCATTTACACATCTTGATAGCAAGCTTTGGTGATTGAGGTTTAGTAAACAAGGGATTGGTTTGTGCTTTTAAATATATAGATATCTTGAAGAGTTTTCATATCTCATACTCATACATCTATTACTCTTATTGAAAAAGAAAAATCATTTTGTTGTTATATAAAATAAATTTATTTGTGAAAGGATTTTCTAAACATCGAATATTTGGTGATCTTCAAGTTCTTATTTTCACTCAAGGACTCAATACTTTGTTATTGCAAAATCTACCTGATTGAAAAGTATAAAGGTTCTCAATATACATTTGTGAGAAATATTGTTGTGGCAAGTTGTGTTTCAAATCTTTGCAATTTTCAAAGCCTTTTATTTATTCAAAGATTCAACCTTACAAATTATTTTATAGCAAGGACTTAGATCTTCATAATATTCAAGACCAATTTTTTAATAAAATCATATTCGGTATTCTTACATCTTGTAAGTTGAACTAAAATCCTAAGTTCTCCAAAGCATTTACTTATATAATTATTTTGGGAGATTTGATTAAAAGGAAATTTGGTGAAGAATATCATTCATATAACGATTACGTCATTACATACATACTGAGCTTCAAGTTTTATCATATGGATATGTGTTAGGATTTTCCATTGTACTCACTAACTTTGTTAGAAGCAATATTGAGTTTTTTGTAGATTTGAAATTCTATATTGTAATCATGATTCGGGTTGTAAACCAGGTAAGGAGGAAGTTGTGCCTCTTGTAAGCAGCGGATTGTAAGGGAAGCTCCATCCCAGTTAAAGGATCAGGGATTTAGTGAAATCCTTGAGTGGGTTGCTCAAGGCGAGGACATAGGTCGCGTTGGCTGAACCTCGTAAAATCGTGTTTGCCTTCTCTCTTCCCTTATCTTTTTAATTTCTGCTTGCATTTCATTATCAGCTTTTGCATGTTTGTATGCTGATTTATATTATATGCACTTGATAATTAATTGGGTAAAAGAGAATTTAGTAAGATAATTATTTGAATTAATTTCAAGCACCAGCAATTAATTTCTTAAATAATGAAATAGGGCTTAAGTACTTAAAGAATTTTAAAATACCCAATTCACCCCCCCCCTCTTGGGATTACACCCGAATTAACAGGCGTGATTGGATGGGCTGAAGGCTCATTAGGTCCGAGACTTAGGCTTTGGGCTTGGTTCTAGGATTTGGGCTTTTGGTTTCAAAACTTAGGCTTTGGGCATTTCTTCTGGAATTTGGGCTTTGGGTCTTGGCTTGTTGACTCAAACTTGGGATTTTGGTTTTGAAACTTGGGCTTTGGGCTTTTGGTTCTAGGATTTGGTCTTTGGGGCATTGGGTCACCTTTGTACTAAAAGCAAAATCAAGGGTTAATGGACCCAGGTCAAAACTTGGAACTGGGTCTCAGGTTTTTGGGTCCACATGTCAAAATGGCTCGTGTCAACAGGTCAGATGCGGTTTAATGGGTCGGGTCAATGGGTAAATTTCAGAACAATTTTTGCATTATTGGATTCATATGATCAAGCATGAAAACAATGCCAAACACAAAATCAAAACCAACATTTGGTCTTCAACTCCTTTAGTCTTCTTGTCTAATGTTAGGTTTTTTCTACTCCTCTTTGCTCCTAGTCTGAACCTCTGACTCTAATTCTTTGCCTTAAAAATTTTTCAAGTCATTTGTAGGTTGTGCATTCCTCAACTTTCAACTCACTTTGGACTATCTTTCTGACTCTGTCTGCTCCTCTCTCAATCAGAGCTCTCTAATTTCTCTCATGATTACATGTGCTCTCACTATGAGCGAATCTTTGTGATTGCTTGTGAATGTCTGTCCTTGCCTCCCTCGGAAAGCCTCTATTTAAGGCTTGGGACCATTTGCCAACGTTAAAATCAAATCAAAACAAATCAATTAATTTAAGAAGCAGATCAATCAATCTTTAATGCTGATTTCATAATTTTCTATCCTTCCATCTGTGCCATTTTCTTCTTAAAGAAAACTTCCATTATAGGCTTGGGAGCATTGAAACTTGATCTTTATTGTTTATTTCCTTCCATGTGTGTCTCATAGATATTTAAATTTGACCAATCAATTCTAAGAATGGATCAATCAAATTAAGAACCAAATCAACCAATCTTTATTATTGATTAATCAATTTAAGAAACAAATCAAATGATCTTTATTACAGATTTTCCTAATGCTTCTTTTGTGTGTGCAGGTGCCAGCATGGACTTTGAGAATCCAAATTTTCTTTTTTTTTCCTGTATTTTTTATATATATTTTTCTGTCTTTTTAATGTAAAATTGTTGTATTCATAATTTTCCATGTAGTTTTTTTTTTTTTTTTTGTGTTTTTATTGCATTTTTCCTCATATCATGAATTGTATAATTTGTTATATTCAGCCACCAGACAAAATGGGGTGTCTATAGACTCGACACTTATCCCTTTTATGTGTACCTTCTATCATACTCCCCAACTTTATCTAGCCTTACAACTTCAATTTTATTTTCCTTTTGTTCCTCTACCTCTGCCTTATAGGTCTTGAAAGCATCTAGTGCTTCAACCATATCAAATAAAAGATCAAGATACATGAATCTAGTATGATCATCAATGAATGAGATAAAATATCTTTAACCATTTAGGCAAGAAGTAATGTGTAGCCCTCCCCCCCCCCCCCCAAAACCCGGTGGGGTCTAGAGTGCTATTCTCCATACATAATCTTTGATACCATAACTATATCGACCCGAACCCAATGTGGGGTACTAGGTACACTCGTCAATATCCCTAATAAAACATGCAGCGAAAATACATCAAACCTCAAAAACTATACTAGAGTTCTATTCTCATCATAGTTTCACAGGTATTCCCAAACGATCATATTACATCCAAAATATACAAAACATAACCATACCCACATATATACATGCTAGTGTCTCACATACACTTACTTTAAATACTCTATCTAGTCCAGCTCTGGAGCTTTCTAGGCTTGGTTCCATGGATTTCCTGAAATGTTAGAATCATAGGAGTGAGACACTTCTTAATAAGAAGGAATAGATTATTATCAATGTGTGGTAACATGAGTTTTAGTGTAGCATAAACATATCCTTTAAAAAATTAACTTTAACTGGTAAATCATGTAAATTTGTACTCACACCTATATATTTGAAAATGCATACTTTTTCGTAATAAATTTCTCTATGTGCTTAAATCATCATATATACAATCATATACATGAATGAGTTGTGCCGCCCGAAGGCAGGACTTAGCATTGGTTGGTCAACCAAGCTAAGTAAAACATAACGTGTATGTAAGTACGATTGGCCACCCAATCTGACCCGAACTCCAGAAGGGTACTCTACTCTTCTCTGGCCTAATCGACTATCCAATCACCAACATTTTTTTAATAGTGTGGTGGCATTGACTATATCATATTAGCTACAGTACCATACTATGAACATAATTGGTCCATTATGGTTCTTATACCATATAATGTTGTTTATATATAATAAAACAGTTACATGATCTCATTTTCATAAAACCTGTCATATCATAAATCCACGTAAATCCTGTCATAATCATAAATCAGTATAAAACTGTTATATCATAAATCTATATAATTCATGTCATACCATAATTCTGTATGAATCCTGTCATATCATGAATCTGTCTCAATCCTATCTTATCATAAATCTATATAAAACTGTCATTTCATGATTCCATAATATTTATAATATTTCCTGAAATTAGTATAAAATAATACTTTGTTGTGTATTATCATAAAATATTCTAACAAGCTTATTTATGCAGTAAAAATAATCATACTCATGCCACACAATTTGAGTGATAAATCATAATATAATGACTACTTGGAAAAAATATATTTTATTGAGAAATAAACTTATAATCATCTCTAGGATTTACTTAAACTCAAAATACCTAGTTTTTCCAAAATCCACACACACACACACACACACACACATATATATATATATATATATATATATATAATATCAAATTATCATTTTCATATGCATGATTATTCAGAAAAATCATATATAATAATCCTATAATCACATACTTCATTTTAACTTGTTAACTTTTCAAAGATAACTGACATAATTTATTCCCCTAACCTTATCCTTGGAGTGGTGCCTTGGATGCCCAAACGATAAATCCATTTTGGTTAATAAGCTGACGATCAAAGTTAGGACCCAAAAATGGTGTTCATTCCTCAATTTGAATGAGTTTTTAAGGAGAAATTGAAGAGAGAGAGAGAGAGAGAGAGAGAGAGAGAGAGAGAGAGAGAGAGAGAGAGAGAGAAATTTCACAACCTAAAGAGAGAGGGAGAGAAATTTCTAAAAAAAATGAACCTAGATCCTATTTATAGGTTGCAGGCCCAAAGGAAACCGTCGACGGTTTTGTCTCTAACCAAACCGTTTTTCACTGTTTTACCTTTACTGGCCCTCAGTAACTCAAAACCGTCGAGAGTTTTCCCTGAGCTTACCAGACTATCGAAAATTTAGTCTGCACCAAACCAACTTCCCTATTTTATTGCTATTATTATTATTATTATTTATGGGTCTCTACATATTGAACGGTCCATAAACACTGTTGTGTATGATCTTTAAAATTTCTAAGCTCTTTTTGGCACCTTTAATGGACTTGTTGGTTTGCTTTCCCTTGATGCAATCCACACAATTACCAAAATTAGTAAAATCAAAAGTCTTTAGAACTCCATTATTTGATAATATTTGGAGATGTGTACCAATCTCTTATGCCACAATACACAGAAAAATTATCATCAATCATGCTCCTTTTAGTATCAACATTGACATGCATTAATAAATAGTTGAGCTCAAAAGTGGGTTGTAAATCTTTTTTGTATAAACCATTAATTAATATTCCACTAACAAAAAAAAATTTATTTTTCAAGGGATTAATAGTTTTTCCTTCAAAAAGAAAACCATAACCAAAATGAAAAAAGTCTCAAAGTTGATATTTCTAGAAAAATATGGAATATAAAAAACATTTTCCAAATCTAAAACAGATCCAGATTTCAAAATCAATCTAAAATTACACACAATTTCAACTTCAAATCACATCTGATTTCCTAAATAGATGCCTTCCTCATTTCCTCTTCACTTCCTTAGGTATAGAAAACCCTACATGGTATTCACAATATGGATTGTAGAACTAGAATCAATCCACCACATATTAGTAAAAACATCAATATAAAGATTCATTGCACACTAAAAAGGTGAACTTACCTTTCTTTATAAGCCATTTTAGGTACTTCGGGCAATCATTCTTCTTATGTCTCATTTCCTCGCAAAAGAAACAATTGTTGCCTTTTCTCTTCTTTGGAACTTCTCCCTCTTTCTTCTCATGTGGAGTATTCTTACCCTTCTCGACATTTTCTTTAACATAATTAACCAACTTAGCACTTTCATGCTTCTTATGTTTCAATCTCTCTTCTTTTTGAACACACATGATCAACATTTCATAAATTCACCATTTTTCTTTGTGCGGTATAGTATATTTTGAAAGGGTCGTATTTGGATAGAATTTAATATCAAAGGGACCAAGAATGACTCTAATATCTCAACCTCTAGGGACTTGAGTTGAGCAGCAATGTCCACCATTTCCATAATGTGCCCATGTACACCTTTAGAATAGTCAAATGACATATCTGAAAGATTTTTCATCATGGTGCTAGCTAATTCCTTGCTAAAAAGAACAAATTATTCTTCTATAGCTTTTAGGAAGTCTGTTACATTAGAGAATTTAGAGATAGAACCCTTTATACCCTTACTCATGCATGACCTTATAAGCATCAAATGTAAATAATTAGAACGCTACTCATAATTAGTCTTTTCTTGTGGGATACGAGTGGTATGTCCACATAGAGTGCCAAATCCAAATTGAGATGTCCCAACACAAAAAGAACATTTTTTTTCCAATTAGAAAAATTGTCACCACATAATATTAGAATATTGGAAGTATCAATAAAAGCAATAGGAAAAGCTACAAATAGTAACCAAGAATGCCTTTTAATTCTATGAAATGTAAATGTAATCTAAATTAATCAATATCAATTCAATAGTAAGTTCTAGCCTTCTAATTGATAAAGGTTGCATCAGGCAAAAAATTCACCAAATACTTTATATAACATTAGCAAATAAAAGTATTAAGGACACATTTTTATTCATACTGGTGGTTCTAGAAGAAAAGCTATTCTCAACACCCATTTACCATCTTATGCAATTATATTATAAAAATAATAACCTCCCTATGAGAGCATGTTATTACCTCTAAAAAATAATTACATATATTCGTAATTTATGAGATTTATTTTGCTTTTTTTTTTAGACTTTATGTAATTATTAACATGCCTTAAGGTGCTATTGTCATTCCTTAAGTCATTTGAAATTGTTATCTTAATATAGCATAATTGTAGTAACCGGGAAAAAAATTAATTATTATTATTAATCAATTTAATTAATTAATTAAACAAATAAAAGGAATAGTATGAGAGAAAAAAATATATTAATTAATTAATTATTATTATTAAATTAAATTAATTAAATATTACTAAATTGAATTCATAAAATAAATAATAGGATAAGATATATGTATAAGGATAAAGACAGATGAGTGTATATATATATATATATATATATATATAATCATATAGGAAAGCTTCTTCACGAAGCTTCCCAAATCCAATTTCAAATTGGATTATAAGAGTCCTGCGTCCCATCTCTCTTTCTGTGTTATCTCACTCTTCGTCTCTCCTTCGTTCCTCTTCCTCTCTCTTCTCATTTTCTCAGTAAATATTCAGCCGATTGGAAAACGGAAGATTTCATTGGGTTTCTATCTCCACCACCGACATTACCGAAGTAGATTTGTCATGGGAGTGACATAGGCACCACTCCTAGGGAAAGGTATACTCCCTCTCTTTCCTCAATTTCTCCTTAGATCTTCAGCTAAATTGATGATCGGGCACCATCACGGGGTTCTAGTCTCGATCGTCGTCATTTTGGCTGGAGCAAATTTTTAATTTGGGGGTCTTAGGCACCACTTCAAAGTAAGAGTGAGATTTAGGAAATTAAGTAAATTGATTATTTTTGAGAGTTTAATTGTTTATTTGGAGTTTTGGACCTAAGAAATTTCAAAATAGTATTTTATTTGAGATTAAATTGATTGAACTAGGGTTATTGAATTCAGGGTTCGGGTGAGCGCCACGGGTATAATTTTGAGATCTTCATAGGCGTAGTTCAGGAAACCAAGTAAGGGAATAGATTAAATCAGGTATTTAAGAAAAATTAACGTTTATAATACAGTATATGTTTTAGGAATTATTTGTATGATATAATTAGTTTTAGGAAATACTAATGTTGAACTGAGTAAATCATGATTTGATATTTAATAATATTTTATCAGTAAATTATGTTTTCTAGGCCAAATATTATTATGTAGAATTACTCACTCGTGCGACATGAGTATAAATTGAATGTATATATAGTATACCAGAGAATGTTTATATTTCATGAGACAAACATGATTTTACAATGATTTTAGAAAAATGATAATCAGTACAGGAATTCAGATAATTTTTCAGTATATTATGATATGATAATAGGCGCAGATGCCGAGATATGAAAGCTGGTGCAGATGCAGAGATATAATAGCCGGCGTAGATGTCGAGATAAGACAGTCAGCGCAGATGCCGTGAATAGTATTATTATTATGATGATATGATCCAGAAATTATGAAATAACAACTTTTATACATAAATATGTGAAAGTCAGATTCTATTATAGAAATATGAAAATACTATTTATGAACGTAAATATGTATTATGTGAAATGTATTATATAGTATCAGAACATGAATGGTTACTCAGGTTAAGATCACGGTACCGTAGCTAGCTAGTCAGATTGGTGTAGTAGGTATACCCACTGAGTGCCGACCCAGTGGTTTTGACGGTGTAGTAGGTTGGGTGGACCAGATTGGGTATAGTCGACAGTGCAACCACACTAGAAAGGAAGTGTGGGTCGGTGGCCAATTAGCCCAAAAGTGTGACGGGATAGTAGGATACCCACTGTGTTACTACCCACTAGAAGTGTGTGATGTGCAGTAGGATGGGCAGGCCAGGTTGGGTGGACAATCGTGCATAGTATGTTATGTTTGACTTAACCTGGTAGGCCAGCTAGGTTAGGTCTAGCCTTCGGGCCACACAACCCAGATCATGAGGGGTGGAGTTATGATACAAGGACATCTAGGGTATACAAATTTAGCAGATGATTTAAGTGTTATATATATATATATATATTATGAATATGTTTATAAGTACAGATTTTCATGTACTATCAGTTATAGTTTAAGTTATACTACAATTAAATTACTTGTAGTACATATTTATAGTATGATAATACTCACGTTGTCATACACTGATATTAGTCTATTTCCCTTACTGAAAAGTGTCTTACCCTAAAATTAAAAATATTTTAGGAAACCCCGACAGACGAGTGGAGCGAGCTTCATGACTGAGGAGTTCATTGGTTTTACCCAGTAGCAAGGTAAGTAGATGAGTTTGGGACATGACAAATTTTTGGGGTTTATATGTTTATATGTAGAGATAGCGAAACTCTAGTTATTGAATATATGTCAAGTATGTTATAGTTTCGCTGCTTAAGTAATATGTATGTATAACAGGTAAATCCTTGGTACCTATGGATCCTAGTTGACTTTGACTATAGATTATGGTATCAGAGTTTTATCAAGGTAATAATATTTTTTGTGGAAAAAAATGGTTCAAAAATCAAGGCGCTACATTTTGGTATCAGAGTCTAGGTACTAGGTTCTGTAGATTTTAGTGTGCAGCAGAAACAATACAAGAGTATAGGAATAGATCAAGAATTTAGTAAGTCAATGCTTGGGAAATTAAGATGAGTATTTAGGGTTTTTTTTAGTGATCGGGAAGCAGAATTTCTGTAGTGGTTTCTATGTTTTTCCTGAGGTGACGATTTTAGGAAAGTCATAGTAAACTATTGTCGGGTTATGTTTCTCAATTGTTGGACTGAATCTTAAATTGAGAATAAGGACATTAGGTTAATTGAGGATATAAGATTTCAGTTAGATAAATATATTAGTTATGTTATGTAGATACGGTCCCCAAACTATGTGTATCTTCTTTTTAGGATGGACCCAGGGGTAGCAATGCCCACACTAGTGGAGATGATGGTGCAGGCTCCTCTGGTGTGGGTGGCGGTGATTCAGACATGGTTTTGCGTAGTGTGGCTTAGCAGGTTATGGCTGAGATTGCACAGAGTTCTAGGGAGCAAGGAGGATTAGCAGCAAACCAAGGCTACATTATAGAGAAGTTCGCTAAAATGAATGCTTTGGCATTTTCAGGAGGAGCTGATCCTGCAGTTGCTAAAAATTAGATGCAGGAGATTGAGAAAATATTGGTGGTGTTTTACTGTACCAATGAACAGAGGGTCCTATATGTCACGTATAAGTTGACAGGTGTGGCTGAGAGATGGTGGACTATTGCGAGATTACTTGAGGAACAGAGACTCGTACCAATGGTCATTTCGTGGAACTGATTCAAGGAGATGTTCTTTGATCATTATTTTCCTCCTACTATTAGAGAAGCTAAGATAGCAGAGTTTCTGAATCTGAGATAGGGGCAACTAATAGTGCAACAGTATGCAACAAAATTTATCGAGCTGTTATGCTTTGCTCCCTATATCGTTCCAAATGAAGTTAAGAAAGCAAGAATGTTTGAAAGGGGTTTGAGGCATGACATCCATAGACAGGTGGTGGTCCTAAAGGTACAAGATTTCTCTGAACTAATTGACAAGGCCACAGTGGTAGAGGAGAGCAGTCAGAGGGATGTGGGGACCTCGAGTCAAAGGAAGAGGCTCGCGCCTTTAGGATTCTAAGTCGGGTCCAGGTGAGGCCCTTGGAGAGGAGACAGATATGGCAAAGTCCAGAGGTAGGATACTGGAAGACATGAGATTCAAGATGAGCAGACATTTCCAGTTTGTCTTACATATGGGGAGAGACACCTGGAAGAATGCCGAGTAGGGAGGAATGTCTGCTACCGATGTGGTGGATCGGGTCATATAGCATGGAACTGTCATATGTAGTATAGTTGCTCCTACTCCTAGACCATTTGGTGGGAATATCCAAGCACCCAGGGGTGGCGACCAGTAGAGGAGCACAGCTCTAACAAGGGTCTATGCATTGACGTCGGGAGATACTAAGGCTGCAGGCGACGTCATGACAGGTATGATTATTGCTTTATCATATAAATCTGTTGTTTTATTTGACTCAGGTGCCACCCATTCATTTGTGCATTAGGATATGTTAAGACGACTGGAGTGGAGAAACAGTTGTTAGATAGTGATTTGTCAATAGCCACGCCAACTGGATCAGTAGTGATATGTGGAAGGATTCTTAAAAACTATCTAGTGGGCATTCCAGAAAGAATATTACCAGCCGATCTTATAGTGTTAGACATGCAAGGATTTAATATAATATTGGTTATGGACGGGCTGACAGCTAACTACACCAGTATATACTGTTATCAGAAAGAGGTAGTGTTCAGACCTCCAAGAGGACAAGGGTATAGATTTATAGGGTCATGGGTGCACACCCCACCACAGTTGTTATCTGCCATTCAGACGAGGAGGATGTTGTTAGAGGGTTGCCGTGGATATTTGGCTTGTGTGAAGGAAGTATTGGAAGGGCAAATTGAGGATATTTCGGTGGTGAGGGATTTTCCTAGTGTATCCCCCGAGGATTTTTCGATACTACCTCCTAATCGTGAGGTAGAATTTGTTATTGATTTAATTCTAGGGACATCGCTGATTTTGAAGGCGCCATACAGAATGGCATCGGCAGAGTTAAAAGAGTTGAAGGAAAAGTTGTAGGAACTATTGGAAAAGGAGTTTATTCGGGCAGCATGTCACCCTAGGGAGCATCAGTTTTGTTTGGGGAAAAGAAATATGGGTCGATAAGAGTGTGCATCGGCTACATATTTTTATATTTTCATAAGTCAAAAAAAATAGTGGGCAATAATTGGACTCCTATGTTCTGTGGAAATTCTTTATTCCGTGGGAAGTGGGAACATCTGTAGAGACCCGAAGAATTGTAGCAATTAAATAATAAAGGAAAATAGAGAAAAAGGATTTTTCCAAGGGAGCTCAATAGGGTCTTGTCGACGAACGCAGAATATTCATTGACGAGTGACCTTCTTGGGAATGTCGTTGAGGAAACGTGTCTTGTCAATGAAGAGAAACCAAGAGTAGGATTGAGGACATGCGAGCTCATGGACAAACCCATAGTCTTTGTCGATGAACTTCCTTCTTGGACTCATCAACGTGGAGACGCGGCTCGTCGACGAGGCCACGAGGACAGCACTCTATAAATAAGCTCAAATCCGGATTTTAGCGAGAAATTCGCATGCAAAACCCTCTCTCTCTCTCTCTCTCTCTCTCTCTAAAATCTATTTCTCTGACTTCTCTCCAGAATTTCGGCTTCATTTATTGCCAGTTTGACAATCAAAAGTCACCACGTTACTCCTAAGAAGATTCTCTACAATATTGCCAGATCAAAATTTTGATTTGGGGCATTTGGGCACCATCCCAAAATCTGGGTAAGTTGATTTTTTAAAAGTTTTATAAGTTGTTGGGTATTTCTAAACTGAGGGGAATGTGTTGGAAGGTGTTATACTGGTGTTTGTTGATTTGTTGGAGAAATGTAAATTTCAAGATGTTGAGCTAGGAACACACAAGAGTAGGTTTGGTCAGATTTGTGGGCTTCTCAATAAGTTAGGTAAGGGGATAAATTAAGTTAGCATTTTTCATGAAATTATTTATTAATATACAGCATTTATTTTCAGAAATTATGTATGTTATAGTATAGTGTTTGAGAATACTACTGTTGAACGAGAAAATATATTTAATACATTTTATCAGAAAATATGATTTCATATCAGACTTTATGTTTAGAGTATTACTCACATTTGTGTGGCATGAGTATAAATTTTCATGAAAATTATGTTATATCAGAATAATATGATTTTTCTAGAATAAGCATGTTATGACAGCTTTCAGAAAAATCATAAAAACAGTACATAAACTATGGTTGAGAATATTATGTTAAACAGTGCAGAAATTTCATGTTCAGTATGTTATGATATGGCCGGCGCAAATGCCGTGATTTATATGTTATGATATGGCCGATGTAGATGTCGTGATTTATATGTTATGATATAGCCGGCGCAGATGTCATGATTTACAAGTCGATGCAGATACCGTAATTATGCATGTTATGTCAGAAATCAAGAAAATACTATCATGTCAAATATTACTTTGAAATATGAAACAACTATGTATCAGTAACATGAAATGTACTATATGTTATCAAAACCTGGATGGCTTAGTCTAGATTTCAGAACACGGTACCGTAGTTACATGATAAGATCAAGTTAGAGTATAAGTTTATGTTAGTGCTACCACACATCTCAGATAGAGTGTGGGAGACGGCAGGTGATGTGGCTTCAATGTAGTGTAGGTGTCCCTCTGGAAGTCTGGACCAGGAGGGGCAAGCCCATCGTACTTACAGACATATGTTTGACTTAGCGTGGTCGGCCAGCCATTGCTAGGTCCCACTTATAGGCTGCACAATCTAGTTATGTGGGGGTAAGACATGACATCAGCTAGATATCCATCCTCGGTAATATTTCAAGTATTGTACAGTTATAGAAGATGTTTGCATGATTACAAAATTTAGTGAATTATTTATTATGATATGATGAATTATGTTTTACTCATAATCTATATAGCCAGTTTTATCAGGTATATATATATTATGTATAGTTCATGTTTAAGCATGATAATACTCATGTTGCCACACACTAATATTAGTTTATCTTCCTTACTGAGAGATGTCTCACCTCAGCATTACAAACATTTCAAGAAATCCAAGTAGAAGGGAAGATAGAGCTCCGCAATAGTAGAGGTTGACCGAACTACCTTGTCAGAGGGATAAGTAGTTGAGATAGGGTCATATTGGTTTTGGTTTATGACCCTAGGGTACTTTTTGGTCCTTTTGTGGATGTTTGTATATATATGACAGATTCAGTAGAATTCTAGTATTGTGCTCGATGTTGTATGGTTTGTATATAATTTATATTTTCTACTACTTAGGTATCAGAGATGCATGACAGGTATATCCTCGGTACCCATGGGTCCGGGTTAATCATGACTATATCATTTTAGCAGGATATCAAAGTTATTATAAATGTTGTTATGTAGAAGAAAAGAAAAAAAATAAATGAATATGAATATATATATATATATATATATATATATATATATATAGTAGAAATAGGCAAGTTGTTACAGTTTGGTATCAGAGCCTAGGTTGCTAGTTTCTTTAAACTTTAGAGTGCAGCAGAAACAATACCAGAGTATAGAAAAAAGGATTCAAGGTTTTTTTTTGTAGTGTGGAGGCAGGACTTCCGTGGTGGTTTCTGTGTCTTTCTTGTGTGACGATTTCAGAAAAGTCATGGTAAACTATTGCTAGGTTGTGTTTCTATAGTGTAGGATCGAATCTTGATTTAAGATAAGGATGTCAAGATGGTGGTTAGATACGTAAATTTTACGAATAAGGTCCCTAAGCCATGTTTATTGTCTTTTCAGGATGGACCCCGGGGTTGGTAGCACTCATGTGAGTGGTAAAGAGGGTGCAAGGCCCTTGGGTGCAGGCAGAGGTGATTCATACGCAGTATTACGCAGTGTAGCTTAGCAGGTCATGGCTAAGATTGCATGGAGCTCTAGGGAGCAGGGAGGCCCATCTGCAAGCTACGGGTATACGATAAAGAAATTAACTAAGATGAACCCTCCAGCATTTTCAGGAAGAGCTAATCCTGCAATCACCGAAAACTAGATGCAGGAAATTAAGAAAGTATTGGCAGTGTTGCAATGCATGAAGGAGCAAAGGGTCTTATTTGCCACCTATAAGTTAACAGGAGAGGCCGAGAGATGGTGGACTGCTATAAAATTATTGGAGGAACAGAGGTCAGTATCTATAACTATGACTTGGTGCTGATTTAGGGATTTGTTCTTTGATAGATACTTCCCAACCACCACCAGAGAGGCCAAAGTAGTGGAATTCCTGAATTTGAAGCAGGGATAGCAAACAGTCTAGCAGTATGTGGTGAGGTTCATAGAGTTGTCCCACTACGCCCCGTATATCATTCCTAATGAGGCAAAGAAGGGAAGACAGTTTGAAAGAGGTTTGAGGTGTGAAATATATAAACATGTAGCGGTGTTGAAAGTATAGGACTTTGCTAAGTTGGTAGAAAAAGTTGCTATGGAAAAGGCCAATGAGCGGATGGGTGCAAAGGAGCAGGGACAAAAGAAGAGGTCCACGCCTTCAGACTTTCAGCAAGGATCTAGTTAAGACCCATGGAGGAGAGGTAATTATGGTAGGGGCCAGAGGCAGGAGGCGAGGGGCTGTGAGGTTCAGGGTATGCAGATCTACCTTGTCTGTCTGACATGTGGGAAAAGACACTTGGGGGATTGTCGAGAGGGAAGATGCGTCTGCTATCGCTGCAGAGGACCGGGACATTTAGTACATGATTGCCCTACACCACCTAGTACCGCTCCTACTCCCAGACCTTACCGAGGAGATTATCAGGCACCCCCAAAAGGCCAACAGAGGAATACAACTTCGGCAAGGGTTTAGGCATTGACGTCGAGAGACGCTGAGACCGCAAGCGATGTCGTGACAGGTACCCTTATTACTTTATCATATCAAGTTATTTTTTTGTATGATTCGAGTGCTACACCAATCCTTTGTGTCTACGGGATATGTTAAATTGTTTGGAGTTGAGACACATTTATTAGATGTTGAATTTCCAGTAGCTACACCAACAGGGTTAGTGGTAAGGTGTCGTAGGGTGCTCAGAGGCTATCCAGTAGATATTGAGGGGAGAGTATTACCAACTGACCTAATCGTGCTAGACATGCATGGATTTGATGTAATACTAGGTATGGGCTGACTAGCAGCTAACTATGCTAGTATCGACTGTAATCTGAAAGAGGTGATATTTAAACCACCGGGAAAGCAGGAATTCATATTTGTAAGGTCACAGGTGCATCCCCCGCCTCAATTAGTGTTAGCCATACAGGCGAGAAGACTACTCCTAGACGGATGTTAGGGGTTTATGTCCTATGTACAAGAGGTGATAGAAAATGAATTGAAGCTTGTCAGTATACCAATGGTAAAGGAGTTTCCAGACGTGTTTCCAGAGGAGTTACCCGAGTTGCCTCTCAACCGCGAGGTAGATTTTTCTATCGATTTACTTCTGAGGACGGCACCAATCTCTAAAGCTCCTTATTGAATGGCTCCAACAGAATTGGGAGAATTAAAGGATCAGCTGCAGGATTTATTGAATAAAGGGTTTATCAGACCTAGTACATCGCCGTGGGGAGCTCTAGTTTTATTTGTGAAAAAGAAAGACGAGACTATGAGAATGTGCATAGATTATAGGGAAATAAATAAAGTAACAGTTAAGAACAGGTATCCTATACCCCGTATAGATGATTTATTTGATTGGCTTTAGGGTGCGTGGGTTTGTTCGAAGATTGATCTACGCTCTGGGGACCATGAGGTAAAATTCATAGCAGAGGACATTTCTAAGACTACGTTTCAAACTCAGCATAGCCATTATGAATTTTTGGTCATGCCATTCGAAATGATGAATGCTCCTGTTGTATTTATGAATTTGATGAACAGAGTATTTCATCAGTATTTAGATCAGTTCATTGTGGTTTTCATTGATGACATACTGGTCTACTCGAAGAGTTTTGAGAAGCATGAGATGCACTTAAGGCTAGTACTTTAGATGCTCAAGGAAAAGGAATTTTATGCCAAGTTTAGCAAATGTGAATTATGGTTAGAGAAAGTTGCGTTTTTTAGGCATGTTATATCAGGAGATGGAATCTCAGTAGATCCTAGCAAAATAGAGGCAGTGGTGAATTAGGTCAGGCCGAGGAACGTTTGGGAAATCAGTTTTTCTTTGGACTAGCGGGATATTACCGTCGATTTGTAAAGGGATTCTCAGGATTATTAAGGTCTTTGACGCGACTAACCAAGAAGAATATCAAGTTTGAATGGAATGACAATTGTGAGCAAAGCTTCCAGGAATTGAAGCAGAGGCTCGTCACTGCGCCAATATTGACCATTCCGTCAGGAGGTGATGGTTATCTGATCTACAGTGATGCATCTTTGAAAGGGCTCGGATGTGTGTTAATGCAACAAGGCAGAGTTGTAGCATATGCCTCCAGACCATTGAAAGAATATAAAAGAAATTATCCTACCCATGATCTAGAATTGTCTGCAGTGATTCATGCATTGAAAATTTGGAGACATTATCTGTACGGAGAGAGATGTAAAATATTTTCAAACCATGAAAGTCTAAAATACTTTCTCATGCAGAAGGAGTTGAATATGAGGCAGAGGAGATGGTTGGAACTTATTAAGGATTACGACTGCACCATCAGTTACTACCCAAAGAAGGCGGATGTGGTGGCTGATGCTCTAAGCTGGAAATCAAAGGGAGCAGCACAATTAGCAGCATTGATTTAGCACCTGATCCAGATGGACTTGGAGAGGCTCAGTGTAGAGCTAGTAGAGAGTGATCCTCGGGCATTTATTGCCAACTTGGTGGTACAACCTACAAGATAGGATTAAAGCTGCTCATAAGGATGATGCAAAATTAGTGGAGCTGATAGCTAAAGTGCAGGATAGACAGGGAAAGGAATTTAGTATTTTAGATGACAAAACACTAAGGTTCCGTACCAGGTTGTGCGTGCGTGCAGATATGGATATCAGAAGGACAATCCTAAAGAAGGCTCATAGATCCCTATACATAGTGCATCCTGGTAGCACTAAAATGTATCAGGATCTTTAGGAATTATTCTGGTAAAGCGGCATGAAAAGGGAGATAGACGAATTTATGGAGCATTGTTTGACATGCCAGCAGGTGAAGGCTGAGAACCAAAGACCGATGGGACAGTTGTAGCCACTTCCTATCCCTGAGTGGAAGTGAGACCATATCTCTATGGATTTTGTTACAGGTTTACCGTCAGTGTTGCATGGGTAGAACGCGATTTAGGTGATTGTAGATAAACTAACGAAGACTTCTCACTTTATCCCTATCAAATTCAATTACCCTATGGATAGGCTATAAAAATTATATATTCAAGAGATAGTACGTTCATATGGTGTGTTAGTGTCTATAGTATCGGACCAAGACCCATGTTTCATACCACGGTTTTGGAAGAGCTTGCAAGAGGCTCTAGGGT
Source organism: Malania oleifera (assembly GCF_029873635.1). Taxonomy (NCBI): domain Eukaryota; kingdom Viridiplantae; phylum Streptophyta; class Magnoliopsida; order Santalales; family Ximeniaceae; genus Malania; species Malania oleifera. The sequence continues at coordinate 56,846,977 of NC_080420.1, read as the reverse complement.
CTCAGTTATCATTCAGTACGGCATTTCATTCTCATACTAATGGGCAGAAGGAGAGGAAGAGCGGAGGACGTCGTAAAGACAGCCTTCAATACCAGGTACGGGCACTATGAATTTCTCGTTATGCCTTTTGGTTTGACGAATGCCCCGGTTGTATTCATGGACTTGATGAACAAAGTTTTTCACCAGTATCTAGATCATTTTGTAGTAGTTTTCATTGATGATATACTGGTGTACTCGATGAGTTTTGAGGAGCACGAGGTACATTTGAGACAGGTGTTGCAGACTCTCAGGGAGGAACAACTTTATGCTAAGTTTAGCAAGTGTAAGTTCTGACTCGAGAAGGTGGCATTTTTAGGCCATGTGATCTCAGGGGATGGCATTTCAGTGGATCCCAACAAGATTGGCGTAGTAGTAGATTGGGCTAGGCCGAGAAATGTGCAGGAAGTCATAAGTTTCTTAGGACTGGCAGGTTATTACCGTCATTTTGTGGAGGGGTTTTCAGCTTTGTCAGGTCCTCTCACGCGGTTGACCCAAAAAAATGCCAGATTTTTATGGGATGAGGAATGTGAGCAGAGCTTCCAGGAATTAAAGCAGCGGCTCGTCACTGCACCAGTTCTTACGATTCCATTGGGTGGCGATAATTATGTTATTTACAGTGACGTGTCCTTAAAAGGGTTCGGTTGTGTGCTGTGCAGCATAGTAAGGTAGTACCATATGCATCTCGATAGCTGAAAGAATATGAAAAGAATTACCCTACTTACGATCTAGAACTAGCTACGGTGGTACATGCACTGAAAATCTGGAGGCATTACCTTTATGGTGAGAGGTGCGAGATATTCTCTGATCATAAGAGCCTAAAATACATCTTTACACAGAAAGAGTTGAACATGCGGCAGAGGAGGTGGTTGGAACTCATTAAAGATTATGACTGCACCATAAGTTACCACCCAGGTAAAGCAAATGTGGTAGCTGATGCACTGAGTTGTAAGTTAGGAGACACAGCACAGTTAGCAGCAGTAATTTAGCATCCGATTCGAATGGACTTAGAAAGACTCGGTGTGGAGTTAGTGGAGGATGATTCCCAAGCACTTATTTCCAGTTTGGTTGTACAGCCCACATTGTATGAGAAGATTAAAGCTGTTCAAAGAGATGATCCAAAGTTAGTAGAGGTGTTTTCCAGAGTACAGGATGGTCAGGGGAAGGAGTTTAGTATTTCTAATGATGGCGCCTTGAGATTTCGCACCAGATTGTGTGAGCCTGTACATGATAGAATCAGGAGAAAAATTCTGGAGGAGGCACACAGATCTCTATACACTTTTCATCTTGGCAGTACGAAAATGTGTAGGGATCTGTGAGATTATTTTTGGTGGAGTGGCATGAAGAGGGAGATAGCAGAGTTTGTGCAGCAGTGTCTGACGTGCCAGCAGGTTAAGGCTGAGCACCAGCGGTCGACTGGTCAGTTGCAGCCACTTTTCATTCCCGAGTGGAAGTGGGACCATGTGTCCATGGATTTTTTTACTGAGCTGCCGCCGGCGTTGCATGGTCAGAATGCCATCTGGGTGATAGTTGATAGATTGACGAAGACAGCGTATTTTCTGCCTATCAAAGTCAGGTACCCTATGAACAGGTTAGCAGAGATTTACATACAAGAGATTGTTTGATCCCATGGAGTGCCGGTATTCATAGTCTCAGACCGTGATCCAAGTTTTACATCACGGTTCTGGAAGAGTTTGCAGGAGGCACTAGGGACTCAGCTAACATTCAGCACAGCTTTTCACCCTCAGACCTATAGTCAGACTAAGAGAACCATCCAGGTATTGGAAGATATGCTTTGTGCTTGTGTGCTAGACTTTGGAGGTAGCTGGATTCAGTTTTTGCCTCTAGTTGAATTTGCTTATAATAACAGTTATCATACTAGCATTGGCATGGCACCCTATGAGGCATTATATGGTAGGAGATGTCGATCTCCTCTTTTTTGGGATGAAGTAGGCGAAAGGCAAGTTTTGGGTCTAGAGATAATTCAGCAAGCATGTGATAAAGTCCGACTTATTCAAGATAGGATCAGCGCAGCACAGAGTCGGCAAAAAAGTTATGCAGATACTCGCCGCTGGGAACTGGAATTTGGAGTAGGTGATCATGTTTTTCTGAAGATAAATCCACTGAAGGGGATCTTAAGATTTGGGAAGAAGGGTAAGTTGAGTCCTAGGTTTATTGGCCCTTTTGAGATACTTGAGAAGATTTGGGCCAGTAGCCTATCGGCTAGCTTTACCGCCATCTTTATTTCGAGTTCATGACGTATTTCATGTTTCTATGTTAAGGAAATACGTCCCAGATCCTTCCCATATCATCAGTCACTCAGAATTAGAAGTTAGTGAGGCTTTAGCATATAAAGAACTACCAATACAGATTTTGGACAGAAAGGTCCAAACTTTACGCACTAAAGAAATACAATTAGTTAAAGTTTTGTAGAGGAATCACACCATAGAAGAAGCTTCATGGGAACTCGAGGAATAGATTAGACAAAGATACCTGTAGTTATTCCAAGGGGTATAGAGGTACCCAGGTAAAGTATAATAGTTAGATAAGTTTTCTTGCAGGTACATGTATTAATTTTAGTTAGTAGATAGTTTAGTTTATATATATGTAATCTCCCAGAACCACTCATGTAACCATGGTATTCCTCCACCATAAGTGAGGTCAGGTAATAAAATAAGTAGACCTTTTTCTGTACAAAATGATTGAAGTATAGATAGAGATTCAAATAGTAAATTTCGAGGAAGAAATTTTATAAGGAGAGGAGAATGTAGTAACCCGGAAAATAATGGAATTTAAACAAAGAGGGAGAGAAAATAGAAATCGAAACAGAAGGAGGTCGTAGACTTCGTGTCTCATCAATGAAGAGAAACCAAGATAAGGATTGAGGACATGCGGGCTCATCGACGAACCCAAAGTCTTTGTCGACAAACTTCCTTCTTGGACTCATCAATGAGGAGATGCGGCTCGTCGACGAGGCCACATGGACAGAACTCTATAAATAACCAAAAATCAAGATTTCAACGAGAAACCCCTCTCTCTCTCTCTCTCTCTCTCTAAAATCCGTTCCTCTAACTCCTCTCTAGAATTTTGGCTTCGCTTCTCGCCAGTTTGACGATCGGAAGTCGCCACGTTACTCCTGGGAAGATTCTCTAAAATATTGTTGAATCAAAATTTTGATTTGGGGCATTTGGGCACCATCCCAAAATCTGGGTAAGTTGATTATTTTTAAGTTTTATAACTTATTGGGTATTTCTAAACTGAGAGGAATGTGTTGGATGGTGTTATACTGATGTTTGTTGATTTGTTGGGGAAATGTAAATTTCAGGGTGTTGAGTTAGGAACACACAGGAGTAGGTTTGGTTAAATTTGTGGGCTTCTCAGTAAGTTGGGTAAGGAGATAAATTCAGTCAGCATTTTTCATGAAATTATTTATTAATATATAGCATTTATTTTCAAAAATCATGTATGTTATAGTATAGTGTTTGAGAATATTGTTGTTGAACAGGAAAATATATTTAATACATTTTATCAGAAAATATAATTTCAGATCAGATTTTATGTTTAGAGTATTACCCACATTTGTGTGGCGTAAGTATAAGTTTTCATGAAAATTATGTTATATCATAATAATATGATTTTTCCAGAATAAGCATGTTACGACAGTTTTCTAGAAAAATCATAAAAACAGTACATGAACTATGGTTAAGAATATTATGTTAAACAGTGCAGAAATTTCATGTTCAGTATGTTATGATATGGCAGGCGTAGATGTGGTGATTTATATTTTATGATATGGTCGGCGCAGATGCCGTGATTTATATGTTATGATATAGCTGGTGCAGATGTTGTGATTTACAATTCGGCGCAGATGCCATCATTATGCATGTTATGTCAGAAATTATTATAATGTCAGATATTACTTTGAAATATGAAACAGCTATGTATCAGTAATATGAAATGTATTATATGTTATTAGAACCCTGATGGATTTGTCTAGATTTCAGAGCACTATACCGTAGCTATATGATAAGATCAAGTTCAAGTATAAGTTTATGTTAGTGTTACCACACATCTCAGATAGAGTGTGGAAGATGGCAGGCGATGTGGCTTCAGTGTAGTGCAGGTGTCCCCCTAGTAGTCCAGACCAAGTGGGCAAGCCCATTGTACTTACAAACATATGTTTGACTCAGCGTGGTCGGTCAGCCATTGTTAGGTCCCGTCTACAGTATAGTAACCCGAAAAATAATGGAATTTAAACAAAGAGGGAGAGAAAATAGAAATCGAAACAGAAGGAGGCCGTAGACTTCGTCGACGACATTGCATTTAGGAGAGTAAAAATAATTTTAGGAAATTGCCCAGCTTCATTGACGAACACAGGGTCTCGTCGACGAAGCTCTTCAGAATTTCGTCGACGAACACAGGGCTTCGTCAACGAGAAAATACTGAGAGAGGTTTTCTGCTGCTCTGAATTTCGTAGACGAATTTTATGAAAGACTCGTCGACGAAGTGACGTGTCTCGTCGACAAATCTGGCAATATAAAAGGAGGGAAACCGGGATATTTTGTCATTTTCACCGCACCTCTCTCTCTCTCTTCTTTCTCTCTTTCTACGTCTCCCTCTCCCTTCTCTCTTCGATTCTGGCCCCACCAGTCGCCGGATCGACGATCCGAAGCTACCACGACACTTCTGGAAGAGTTCTCTGCACATCTGCCGGAGCGGATTGTCGAGAAAATAGAGTTGGATTTCATCCCAATTCATGGTAAGGCCTTTTAGTTAGTTTTTGGCTTTTTGGCAGTATAGGAAATGATATAGACGGAAAAATACTGATATTTTGTTCTGGCATATTTTGGTTTCAATGTGTTTTATAGGAGGCCCTGCGGGTGTTAGGCTTGTATTCCCTAGGGGCTTTCCAATAGTCAGGTAAGGGAAATATGTTATGCTAGGCATTTCTTAAAATATGATACAATTTATTTAATTACGAAAATTATGTATTTAGTATGGTGTGGCTTGTGAATATGTATATGGTACGGGGATATATTTTACGAATTTAGTTTCATGATTTTATGAATTTCAGTATTATGATTATGCGAATTTTAGTACCATGATTTTATGAATTTTAGTATCATGATTATACGGATCTCAGTACCATGATTACATGAATTTCAGTATTATGATCATGCAGCTTCAGTATTATGATTATTCAGTTCTCAGTATTACGTATGAATTACAGTTACAGTTTATGCAGCATCATGATTATTTCAATACTTCAGAATCATGACAAATCAGATATATATATATATATATATATATATTATATGATATCAGACCCTGTTGGACTTGTAGCTATAGAGCACAGTACCGTTGCTACAGATACTATGTTACTTATTTAGTGCAACCACCTATTCAGATAATACGTGGTAAGGTCGACCACCTAGGCCCTTGAAGAGGTAAGGCTCCCCATCCAGATATGGGTTGAGGTGGGCAGGTCAACTAACGGAGTTCAGTGATTTATTCCTGGTTGGCCAACCAGGGTAAATCCAGCCTACGGGCCGCATAACCCTGTCATGGGGGGGGGCAAGTCATGATACACCGCTAGCCACAGGGAACAGTTTCAGTTACTATTACATACATACGGATTTACAGTAACAGGGACTATACTTATGTACACTAGAAGTATTTGAATTATAACCATAATACTATCATGTTAAGTAATAGGGAAAAGGGGTGGTGTATTCTATTATTTGTACTGTACTTTTGTACTCATTTATTCATGTGTATATGAAAACAGATTTCATGATATATGGTAGCTCATTTACCACACACTAGCAATAGCATATTTCTCCTTACTGAGCGTTGGCTCATCCCAGTGTTGATATATTTTTCAGGTGATCCAGGTAGGCTAGCATTCCAGGCTCGCAAATAGAGAGGCGTCAGTAGTGCCCTGCCAGAGAGTGGGTATGTTTTTGGGAGTGTTTCTGTACATCCTAGTATAGTTGAGGGAATTTTTGGGAAAACAGATATATGTGTATATTTTGGGAAAAACATTGTAGCACTCTGGTATTGATATTGTATGATATGGACATGTTTATTCAGTTTATGCTTTTCGCTGCTTAGGTTTATGATTGGGTTTTTCCCCAGTATGGTATCAGAGCATGTAAAATATTATAGTATGGAAAAAAAAAAAACCCCCATTTAATTAGGCAGGTCGTTACATACAAGCCGCATAACCCAGTTATGTGGGGGTAAGACATGACATTAGTTAGCTATCCATCCTCGGTAATATTTCAAGTATTGTACAGTTATAGAAGATGTTTACATGATTACAGAATTTAGTACATTATTTATTATGATATGATGACTTATGTTTTACTCAAAATCTATACAACTAGTTTTATCAGGTATATATATATTATGTACAGTTTATGTTTAAGAACGAGAATACTCATGTTGCCACACACTGATATTAGTTTATCTCCCTTACTGAGAGGTGGTTCACCCCAGCATTACAAATATTTTAGGAAATCCATATAGAAGGGCGGATAGAGCTCCGCAGCAGTAGAGGTTGACCGAACTACCCTGTCAGAAGGGTAAGTAGTTGAGCTAGGGTTAGATTGGTTTTGGGTTATGACCCTAGGGTACTTTTTGGTCCTTTTGTGGATGTTTGTATATATATGACAAATTCAGTAGAATTCTGGTATTGTGCCTGATGTTGTATGGCATGTATGTAATTTATGTACCCATGGGTCCGGGTTGATCATGATTATATCAGTTTAGCAAGATATCAGAGTTATTATGAATATTGTTATGTAGAAGAAAAGAAAAAAAATGAATATGTATATATGTATATAGTAGAAATAGGCAGGCCATTACAACATCACCATAACCTGAAACCAACCATGGGAACATGATGTCATGGGCATCACGTTGCCAAGTCTTCCGAAGGATCCTGTAAAAAATAACACTTAACAGAATCATTTTTAGTAACTTACCTAGGAAAAAAAATCATAATGATACTCGGACCTTTAGCAATCTGCTATCTAGAAGGAAAACCATACATGCTTGGACTTGAAAATTTATCTTTTCGCTCTAACTTGTGCAAATCCTACTTGGCAATGGGACACCAATTTAACCGCTTAGGCATCGGCTCGATTGGGATTTAACTTGTATACGGCTTCATGTGAAATATTTTGTGGTTATATGCAGTTGATTATGGCTTTTGAAGTCATCTTCAGAATCTAATCCTTCTACCATTAACAATTCTCTAGTACAAATAAATGTTACCCTCTTTTTCCTAGTCCATGTTACACAAGATTTATGTTGCCAGACAATATCCGATCACTGATCATAGCTAACTAAACAACTTTAGTAGTATAGTATTCTGCACCAAAAACCAAGACACATGTGTATTTCATATTTTTCCATCCATTAGAGCAAGATCAGGGTTGACTTGAGTCAATATAGCAGGACTTAGACTTGCCATAATTGCAATCCATGTTTTTCATTAAGGATTTTTTCAAACTATATTTTGATATTCAACGTTTGACCACATAGGTTAGAAGTGGAATCTTAAAATTGTTGGAATCAAGAAAAAAAAAATCTAGGAACCAATTTGGTAGGAAAACAATACATTATGTTGATATAAAAGTGAAAGCTCGTGCATTAGTTTGATATTGAAAAGAAATTGGGTGATTAGAATTCAAAGGAATGTTTGGAAGTTCATATAATTTTTACTCAAACAAATCACAAGTTATGATGAGAGTGTGAAGTATCTTTTATAAATTTGATCTAACAGGCTAATGATTACACATCCTGGTTTGGGATATCCCAGCAGGTATGGTTCTTGATGATATGATTTGGAGGCTTCTAGTGAGGAGGATTTTGATACCTCCACGATGCTGCAGGGTTATTCTTGTTATTAGGATAATCTATCTTACTCTTTATGTCAGTGATGTAATAAGAGGCATACAAGTGAATGCCGAATCGGGACTCCTAACTGCTATAGGTTCGGTAAACCGGGGCACATTAGGAGGAACTGTCATGAACTGTTGCCTATTGCACCTATACCAAACCAAATTAGGGGAAACCAGCAAGTACCCTGAGGTGGAGGTGGAGGTAGTCCAGCACGTGTGTATACCATGATCCCGACTAAGGCAAATATTGCCAAGGGTGTAGGTACAAGTTTATATTTAAGATAAATAATGCTTTTATTTAATTGTAGATGACGTAGAAGTTTATATGAAGCTATATATATATATACTGAATTGTATGACATATAGTGAGTTAATAAATTTTAGAAATGTGAAAAAAAAAAAAAGATCGGATAGCGAATTTCAAGGGCAAAATTCTTCTAAGGAAGGGAGAATGTAGTAACCGAGAAAAAAATTAATTATTATTATTAATCAATTAGTTAATTAAATTATTAAATTAATTAATTAAATACTACTAGATTGAATTCATAAAATAAATAATAGGATAAGATATATGTATAAGGGTAAAGATATATGTAAGGTTATAATATATATATAATCATATAGGAAAGCTTCTTCAGGAAGCTTCCCAAATCCAATTTCAATTTGGATTCAGAGAGTCCTACATCTCATCTCTCTTTCTGCGTTCTCTCACTCTTCGTCTCTCCTCCGTTCCTCCTCCTCTCTCTTTTTATTTTTTCGGTAAATATTTGGCCGATCAAAAAACGGAAGATACTGTTGGGTTCCTATCTCTGCCACCAACATTCCTATCGAAGCAGATTTGTCATGGGAGTGACATAGGCACCACTCTTGGGGAAAGGCATACCCCCTCTATTTCCTTAATTTCTCCTTAGATCTTCAACTAAATCGATGATCGGACACCACCACGGGGTTCTAGTCTCGATCGTCGTCATTTTGGCTGGAGCAAATTTTTAATTTGGGGGTCCTAGGTACCACTCCAAAGCAAGAGTGAGATTTAGGGAATTTAGCAAATTAGTTATTTTTGAGAGTTTAATTGTTTATTTAGAGTTTATGGATTTAGGAAATTTTAAAATAGTATTTTATTTGAGATTAAATTGATTGAACTAGGGTTATTGAATTTAAGGTTCGGGTGAACGCCGCAAGTATAATTTCGGAATCCCTACAAGCGTAGTTTAGGAAACCAGGTAAGGGAATAGATTAAGTCAGGTATTTCAGAAAAATTAACGTTTATTATACAGTATATGTTTTAGGAATTATTTGTATGATATAATTTGTGATATGAAATACTGATGTTGAATTGAGTAAATCATGATTTGATATTTAATAATATTTTATCAGCAAATTATGTTTTCCAGGCCAAATATTATTATGTAGAATTACTCACTTGTGTGGCATGAGTATAAATTGAATGTATATATAGTATACTAGAGAATGTTTATATTTCATGAGACAAACATGATTTTACAATAATTTTAGAAAAATAATAATCAGTACAGGAATTCAAATGTTTTTTCAGTATATTATGATATGATAACAGGCGAAGATGCCGAGATATGATAACCAACGCAGATGTCGAGGTATGATAGTCGGCGCAGATTTCGAGATAAGTAGTCGGCGCAGATGCTGAGATAAGATAGTCGGCATAGATGTTGTGATCAGTATTATTATTATGATGATATGATTCAAAAATTATGAAATAACAACTTTTATATAGAAATATGTGAAAGTCATATTCTACTACAGAAATATGAAAATGCTATTTATGAACAGAAATATACTTTATGTGAAATGTATTATTAGTATCAGAACCCGAATGGTTACTCAGGTTAAGAGCACGGTACCGTAGCTAGCTTGTCAGTTCGGTGTAGTAGGTATACCCACTGAGTGCCGACCCCTGTGGTTTTGATGATGTAGTAGGTTGGGCAAACCAGAATAGGTATAGCCGATAGTGCAACCACACTAGTAAGGAAGTGTGGGTCAGTGGCCGATTAGCCCAAAAGTGTGACGGGGTAGTAGGATACCCACTGTGTTATTGACCCACTAGAAGTGCGTGCGGTGTAGTAGGATGGGCAGGCCAAGTTAGGTGGGCAATCGTGCATAGTATGTTATGTTTAACTTAACCCGGTAGGCCAACCAGGTTAGGTCCAGTCTTCAGACTGCACAACCCAGATCATGAAAAGTCGAGTCATGATACACGGACACTCAGGGTATAAATTAATTATTATACAGATTTAGCAGATGATTTAAATGTTATGTATATCTATTATGAATATGTTTATAAGTACAAATTTCCATGTATTATCAGTTATAGTTTAAGTTATACTACAATCAAATTACTTGCAGTACATATTTATAGTATGATAATACTCACGTTACCATACACTGATATTAATCTATTTCCCATACTGAAAGGTGTTTCACCATAGAATTACAAATATTTCAGGAAACCCTGACAGATGAGTGGACTGAGCTCTGTGATTGAGGAGTTCGTGGGTTTTACCCATTAGCAGGGTAAGTAGATGAGTCAGGGACATGACAGATTTTTGGGGTTTATATGTTTATATGTAGAGATAGTGAAACTCTGGTTATTGTATATATGTTAAGTATGTTATAATTCCGCTGCTTAGGTAATATGTATGTATAATAGGTAAATCCTCAGTACCTATGGGTGTGGGTTGACTTTGACTATAGGTTATGGTATCAGAGTTTTATCAAAATAATAATATTTTATGAGGAAAAAAAATGGTTCAAAAATCAAGGCGTTACAATAATACTATATGCTACATATACCAAAATAATCGTGTTCACCAATATCATAATTTTTGTAACAACTTCCTATAAATAAATTTATCATATGTGTTAGAAAAGCATGTTCACCAACAGATCCTAAAGTTGTTAGTCATATGATTACAAAAATTCATAATTACCATAATGAATAAAAGATGAAAGCAAATCAAAACAATGTTTATACCACTTTCATCTTACATTAAGAAATAGCTAATGTCATTTGCATCATAGTAATTAGGTCAATTATGAAAAGTTCTTACTGTAATTGTTTTCTTAAATCACATGATTGAAAGAGATAATTTATAACTTTATTTAGATGCCCACAATTATGAACACAATTAATCATGCTTTAAAAGTTATCCAAGTAAATATGTACATATTTGTGACAAATCCATCTTACAATATAACACATAAGCCATTATATATATTGCATCATTCAAGACGGAACTTATATGACTTGGTCCATCATTATATTACACAAACACACATACCATACAACTTTTTCTAATTAAAATTATGCATGCACGACATGACGCACAAAACATCATGCATGGCACCTTTGGTACTATCTAAATGTGAATATTTTTGTACCAGCATATCAAAACTCTAACAAGCTTTAGCACACAATAAACATATAGAAATTGAATATGCTCATCTTATAGGTACCATACAATAGCAAAAAACTATAATACTACTTTCCATGTCTTTTCTATATACTAAACATGGAATAGAGTAGGTTCTGATACCAACTACGAGATTTATAATAAATTATAAGGACATACCTCTAGCTATAGTTGCTCAATCAAAATCACAATATCACTCTTATTCTTACAATAAATGAATAGTTTCTTCTAGCCTATGTCTAACCTAGATGCTTACAATTGATGGTGATCATAGGCTACTAATAAACTAGGCTAGGGATCCTATTTAGACTCCTACTCCAACTCTTCCCACCATCAAAGAAGCTTATTTATAGTGGAGACATGAATTATTTCCATAAGAAAAGAATGTGATAATACTTTTAATTATCATCAATATGTGATAATACTCTTAATTATCACCCAAGATAAATATTATTTTATCTATATATATATATATATATATAGGTGATAAATGGGTCATGTTAAATCTCTTTTAAAAGAAACGTTTAGACCAAACATCGGACCTTAGATTAGACCTCAATTTGTTTCAAAATGTATATTTTAATTGCAGCTTTTATAAATGGACCGTAAATTAAAGACATTCTCTAATTAATTTATTTAATTAATTTTACATATTGTGTGTGGTTTGTATCACTAACCTTGAGAATAAGTTATTGCCCATTTGTCTTGTAGACAAATAACCAATTAAAATAATTAAGCAACTAACCATCCAACCAAAGGAGTGCGACAACATCATCCCAGGGTAATCTGGTAGAGGCCGGCTGAGGACACCCGACGTAATAAATAAATAAAAAAAAAGGAGTGCAACAACATTTTGGGGCTCCACACATCCTTCAATTTTGTAACGTTTTCTTCCCCCCCCCCCCCCCCCCCCCCCTCTTTTTGGATTAAGATTTAATGTTAAGTAAATGAATGTGTGACAAATATAGCGTAACCTTTAAATTTTTGGGTAAACTATTCCTAGACAAAAAATGAACTCAACAATAAAAGGCAAATAATACAAATTGAAGAAAAGGAAACATAAATTGGTATAGGAGTTTAGTTACATTAGAAAAAAAAAATTCAAAAAATTCAAAAAGAACCCTATTCCTCTCGAGACTAGATCCCCTTTTTTCTCCTCGACATCCTTGTCCTCCACATCAATAATGCCTACACACTCAGGGTCCCAACAACCTCTAGAGGGTTAGACTCAGGCTTGGTCGTTGGAGGACACTTCTCATCATTGGCCCAATGCTCTATGATCCAAGGATCTAGACCCTCAAGGAAGCAAAACGAAATACTTATGGAATTACGGGTGTTAATGACCATCCTCTTGCACAACAGGAAGTAATCAATCCAAGAAGCCTTGCTGAAATCATAGAACTCATCCTGGTAGATTTAGAAACCTTGAACCGCTTTGTTGTCACATCCTCGGAGCTTGTGAGGGCTTGCTTCACCTTCGCTAGAGTTCCTTTGGTCTTGGATAGCTCCTCCCTAAAAAGGTAGAAATAGCCTCCTTATCGTTTAGCTTCTAAGCCATCTTTTGCTTTGCAACTAGAACCTCTCAAAGATCCTGCAATTAGTTTCATTTCTAACAAGAGATAAAACCAATCTATGAATGTAATTGAGTCGTGTATGTCACACAAGTGCTAGCAAGAGCAGTCGCAGAGAATCTCCTCAAGAAAAGGGGACCAAAGTTCTAGAAGAGGAGGTAGACCCTTCTAAGGCAACAATAGGGAGGGATGCCAATTTGGACCGCTCGTGGATTGCAACCTCTACTAGGTGCAAGTAGGGTTCCAAAACTTGAGCCTCTTCACTAGCCAACTATAACCTTAGAGATGGGACTTGAAGAACCTCATGAGTGGAAGCCTTAGTAGCTTTTGCAACTATTTATGTTACCTTCTGAGTTGAAGCCTGTCTTAACACCTTGTGTGCAACATTGTCCAGTGACATCCCTTCCTCTTTGGCTCGCTCTTCCTCTAACAAGTTGGGATCGAACAACAAGGTGAAGGAAGAAGCATTAGATGAAGGGCTCCAAGAAGCCAAGGAGGATGGACCACCTTCAAAGAAGTGTAAAACCAAAAAGTTAGGAGACAAAACATCAAAAAGAAATGAAAGATAAAAGGAATGGTACAAACTCTAGGAACCAAGGCACAAGATAGTTAATTCTTCGAAGGAAAAAAGGCATAGTTGAGTATGGCCTAAATGAGCCCCTATATGCATGAGGAGAACTTTGAAGGAGAAAATGTGCAGAGTGCATAGGGACTTGATTTGTTCCCTCCACGCTCCAGCATCCTCCAGCGAGTGTTGAACTTGACACCCTTCACTCAGCCCCACCATAAAGCATCTACCGACCACTCATTAGTAAACAAGGGAAAAATAATTTTTTCCTTCCAATCATAAATAAACAATTGGACATCGGAGCAGGAATCTTGTATTTAGCTTGGCATGGAAGTATACCACTAATATTGGAGTTTAGGGTGCTTGTTCACAAGGAACAAGAAATAAAAAGGTTTCACAATGGGGGAAGCCCATACTTCTAAAAAAGAATGGCAAACCTATAAAGCGTCTACTATGAATTTGAAGGAATTGTGTCATGCATAGACCTCGACAAAGAAAGGATGAAGAAGAAGACAAAGACTAGCATAGACAACATCCTCATATATGTTGATCTCTCATAGTTGCACATAGCAAACCCATTCTCCAAGTTCAAGAAGTTGGAGAAGCGAGGAGGGAGGAATTTTGAAATTGTGCATCAAGCTATGGAATCCCTTAACACTAGAATACTTGGTTCAGACAGGGGTCTACCAAGCTTCTCCAAAGAAATTACACATTAATCGAGTCATCCTTGGGCAGGCTACCATCTCCCGGGCAACTAGAGTTGCCTACCCTTTCCTAATAGATCTCCCACTTTTATGGCTCCCCTTTATGGAAGGGGCACCAAAGGTGTAACCTCCATGAAGAGAGACCAAGGAACCCCCTTTCTTGGTTATAACCATTTAGGTGAGAAATAAAGGAGAAGAAAATTGTAGAGAAAAGTAGGGAACGTCACGGGTAATTTCTATGAACACTTGCCTTAGAAAAGGCTTAATTAGGGAATACATGTAGTAGAGAGGGACCCCAAAGGAGGAAGAAAAGATCAAGAGCTTACATGAAAATAGAAGGAAATAAGAGAAGCACGCTACTAGGGAGGAGCACCAAGGTGAGAATGGAGCGAAAGAAGGGGGTGAGAGACCTAAAGAGCGATTGAAGACTAAAACTAGAGAGAAGAAGAGGGAGTTGTGACCAAAACTTAATACCGGCAGGACGGGAGATACCGACATAACCACCACCCCTCATACATAGCAAATTTCTTGTTCGCAGGTAACACGTGTAACTCTGAAATCTAAAAACGCACCTTAATCATGTGTACAACAACCATATGACTCCCTATGTGTATCTCCTACCAAAACACTTTCTAGGATCAACTAAATATCACATGCAAGAAGCCCACCACACAAAATAAAAGACCTCGTCAACATTAGTCCAAACCTTAACTACATAAAAAGACCTAAGGCAACACAAGTCTCCACGCCTCATAACCCAGAATTATTTTCAACTTGCAAGCAAGGGGAGCAACTAGTGAGGGCAAATCAAGAGGCATGTGCAAATGCCCACACACTTTGCAAAGAGTAACGACAACATGATGGTGGAAGGATCATCACAAGTCATCACAGTTGAATAATCGTAAGTGTCAATAATACTCTAGAGAGCAGGAATAGATCACGTAAACAATCTCGCCCACATGGCCCATTAATTGTAATTAGAGGCGGATCCCAAAAATCCCATAACATTAATCAATGGAAATTCTGTACAAGGGACGAGGGAACATCCACAAGGTAAAACAAAAAACCGTCTTGATAGCCAGCACCTCTTCTTGATCACCCTACTAACTAGAGCATTAGAGGGATTTTCTAGAGCCAAGCTCTAATCACCCATGTGTTCATCTCTGCAGGTATCCTAATAATGAGGAGTTCAGCCATCTATTACCAAAAGATCACAATCCAAAATCTTGACCATTGGTGCATTAAAGCCAATTTTTGCATCAATAATTATTATTGTTGTTATACATAGATAGGAATATTACAAGAATGTAAATGTTTTTATTGTTATACATCAGTAACAATCTACAAATCAGTAACTTGCATAAAGTCATCCATGACAATTTATCACCAACAGAAGATGTTTAAAAAAATCTGAAAAGACATTGTAATACGGTTAAAATTTATAAATTCAACAGAAAAAAAAGGATTGAATTGACATAGTTCCTGTATACTGCCAATCCAAAGACAAGTTTTATGCTTGCAACCACATTGGCAAACTGCAACAGGGGCAACTATTCTGACCGCACACCATCTGCTCCGTTGCTGTTGAGTTGCCCATTGTACAACTTTCTGCCATACTATTGCAACTTTTTGCCATACTATTTTAACTGGCACCCAGAAGACGACGTGCAAATCTGATATGCAGTGAATGGCCACCCTGTATCGTAAACGTTAAAATCACCAAAGCTTGATAAGAATTATTTGTCTAACAATCAAGAGTCCAAATTTTACAACAACAAATTTTAGCAAATATAATAGACATAAGATCGTGAGGTTTCAGATATTACATGAACATTTAAAACAGAAACTGTTTCCGTTTCCATTAACGAATGTTGAAGGTTTTTTTAACTTGAAAAATAGAATGCATGTTCACAGAGCCAAGGCAATGCTTGCTATCAGCATCATATAAAAGCAAAAAATTTGTCGTGACTTATCATTTGTGATGCAGTTGGGAGTAACAACCCCAAATTTGGTTCATCTACAGCTGTTCTTTTGAGCTTTGGCCCCATTGTGAACCAAACTAAACAAATATATAAATAAATCTCCAAAGTAATAAGCAAAGCCTATACATGAAAAAACAAATAAAACAAATAAAAAATAAAAAACTAATCAATTTCATCCCAAGTTATTAAAGAGGTAACTACTAACTAGTAGGAAAAACTGAACAGATGGAGATTAAAATGGAGGATTTCAAGATGAGGAAGAGTAGAACAAGAATGAATTATGGAATTTAGCTGTAAACTAGTCGTAGGAGCACTATCAAATTAAATGAATTTCTGACAAGAATTTTGAATAAATTATAAAATTGAATTCCATAGGAGAGGAAAGAATACAGAAAAAATTGACATCAGGAGATACTAAATGCAACCATTGTTATGTTGAATCAAGCATCATGTGACAACGGGATCAAAATGAAGTGCCTAGAACAAAATAAGATTATATGAAGTGAAGTACTTCTAAAGTATTGTGCAATCCACAAAGTAATTTCAATTTGAAGGGAATACTGCATATAAGATGTCTATAGTGCCAGCAATAACCAATGGAATGCAATGTGCAGTGATTAATTATCAACATGACCATTCAAAAATCATAGAGCATGAAAAGAAAAGTTGCATCAACTGAGAATATACAAGCAAATCATCAAAGATGTGTCGGCCAAGAAAGACGAGCCCAGCCCAAAAGAATGAGATTTTGGCAGGTGGGGTGGACACACAAAATGGTCTTGCATGGTGTGTGACAAAGATTTGCACATTGCATGATACTGTTCTTTTGCCCACAAATCATAAAGAATATGTAAAAAATTAACAACTCATAAATTTGAAGTACATGGAAAATGCAAATAGTGACAGGCACGTGCCTTGTAAGCAACTATATGTGCTACTGGTATCCCCTGACTCCCATGCCTCGCACAAAGGGACAAGTCGCCAATAAGATCTAGAACTTTATGGCGACAAGGTTCATCATGGAAATGCAGCGGTGGGTTTAACCAACCTTTACTGGAACTGCAGAAGAAGAACAGCAGCTAATTTTGTTCAAAAATTAATGACTGATAAAAAAAATAAATTAGATGAAAGAAATTCATTAAGTGCTTGTTGACTAAATTCAAATATCAGGCAGCAACTTCTACAGATCACGCCCTTCTCAAAAGATAAATAAAACATGTAAAGTAATAGAAAGCAGGAAAAAAAAAATTTCTTGGTTGAAAAATCAATTGAATTATATGACACAAAACAAACCAGCCAATTTTATAGGAATAAAAAGATCATCTTTCAACTTCAAAATAATGAAATGTGGAAATTTTTTAGGAGAACAATAATTTGAATAATGCCCTGTACTCAAAAATAATTGTAAAGAATCCCATGGATTAAAGTTTCATCGAAGGCAGAACCCATCCTGCCCCCCCCCCCCCCCCCCAAAACCCAAAAACTCCCCTTTGTTTTTATTTTTGACTCGGAATAATCTATCTTTGAAAAATAAATGGGCAACCGTTCATCCAAGAAACAGAACCAATGGACTTAGTTTAAAAACAGGAGGAATAACCAAAATGAGATATATGAAGGGCAAAAGAAGTTTAACAATCCTAAATTAAGCAGCAAACAGCAAACAACACAAACCAACCCAAAGAAAGAACTGCTATGATACCAATTTGATGCACCTTGCAAGGCAGAAATACACCATAGAATCCTTCATATTAGAAATCTGATAGATTAAAGACGATTACAGGGACATATAGTGGAAAAGATGGATCCTCTCACGTGGAAATGCAGTGGTGAAGGCTATGGGAGGAGGCACTGAGCAGATCCTCAACCCACACATCCAGATCTTAGGAAATTCTGAACAGATCAGAATTAATAACCAAATGGAAATAAAAAATTCTGTACTAATCATCAGCATCTGGGCTAAGATAAATATAAATACAAAACAGCATTGCACATTAAATGTGCTCAGGGAAATGACTATTCTTGACTACAGTTGTTTCTAACTTCTCTAGACTCAAAAAACTTATTATTGAACTCTGAAAATAAAGCTGGACTTAGGAAATGACACACTTTGACTAGACCCTAGCAATGATATCTAGATAGCAACAGCTAATAACTATTATAGAAACTAACAATATTAACTATGCTTCGCTATTGAACCAGAAATGCATCACCAAATAATCCAAAAGGTATGTTCCAAACACTCCAAGAAAATTTACAGTGAAGGGAGAAGTGAGAAGAAGATTCTCAACTTACAAAGCATAATGAATGAACACCCAGAGATAGAGCCTAAAAAGGCCTCCTACTCTGCAACATATTTGATAAGTTTAACTCTATTAAGAACAACAAAGTCTTAATCTTAGAGGGAACTTTGGAATCCAAAATGGTACAATGAAGTGGGAAAGAGAGATTTTCAAAAATATGAAACTCAAAAATTGGCAGGAGCACTCTCCAAAGAGTCTAGAACCTATGACCGATAGCCTCACCAAATGGAAGGACAAAACCCTTCCACCAAGACTAACAAAGAAGTGAGCCCCAACACCTCTCTATCATTAAGATACCTATGAAAATGAAAACTCGAAGAGTGCTCATCCCCATTTGAATTGAGAAAGGAAAAGATAGATCCATCGTGCAATGATGCAAGCCATTCCAAATGAGGAAAGGAAGTGCAAAGTCAAGAATCACCCACCCAAGTGTCTTTCCAAAGCAGAATGCAATTTCCATTTCCTACAATAAATTTGGTGTAATGAATAAAGAGAGGATCGATATGCAAAATACACTTCCAAGGGCTCCCAAAAGAACACCTTAGCTCCATATTAGCATCCCACCCATTACCCTGCAGAACTTTGGGCCGAAGGGAATTTCCTCTAAGGGAAACACAAGCTATTTACCCAATAAAGCAATGTTTTAGACGCCAAATTCCCCAAGCCCCAAACCCCCTCCTTTTTAGACCTACAAACAGTCTCCCAGCTTAACAAAACTATCCCTATTATCCCATCATTGGTCCAAATAAAATCTCTCATCACTCTCAATATTTTTAGCTACCCCCACAAGCATATTAAAGCATACAATAAATAGGGAGGGTACTAGAAAGAAAAGCCTAAATAAGGGTGATCCTCCCACTGAGAGATAATGAAGCACCCTTCCAACTATCTAACCTCTTAACCTTCTCCACTACAAAATCCTAAAACCCAATCGACCTAGGATTACAACCCACCCAAAGGCATTCCTAGATAAGCTAAAAGCCTATCTAGTATACCACATCCAGCTATTGCAAAAAACTACAAAGATCGAGATTCTCAAGTCAATATAAACTAGACCACTCTTCCCCATATTTATTTTTAAACCCAAATCCCTCTCAAACAATTTCTAAATGGTAAGCATATTTAAATAAATAAAAAATAAAAAATAAAAAAAAAAAAAGGAAAGACTCCTTATGATCTTCTAAGAAAAAAATAGTGTCATCCACAAGAAACCACAACCCCCTCTCTCCCCGCCCCAAACCCTCTCACAAGCCCTATATCTACAGCCCTCAAGATATCCACCAGAAGAACAAACAAAAAAGGAGAGGATCCCCTTGCCTGACCCCTCTTGAAACCCTAAACCATAACTTTGGTTCTCAACTAATGATAACTATAAAAGAGGCTTTAGTTCATTAAATCCCTACCATCCAACAACCACATCCCAACAATCCTAAAAGAAAGCAATACTAAACCCATTTAGATCTAGCACCTTATTCCTATCCATCCCAAACACAACCACCTTCACCTCACTCTCCACAAAAGGCCTTTACAATCAAACTACTTGATCAGACTCCGCTCTAACCCCTCAAACACAGGCCTAGACACATCCTCCTCTGCAAACGAATCAGCAAAAAAAAAAAAGTAGTAATCTCATTAGCTATAAAACTAGAATCAGGAGTAACCTCAGCCCCTACTCCTGAATTCCAATTCCCTAACCTTATCTTTCTCTTGCCATTAGCCAACCTGTGAAAAAATTTTGAATTGCAATAACCCTCCCTTCCCCATTTAGATTTGGTTTTTTTGTCTCCAACTCATTTCCCTAAAAATCATGTCAAACTCACTTTTCAGCAACACCCAGTTAGATTTATCACACTCTAAAAGATCCCATCTTATTTTCCTATCCAACAGATCAAACTTATCGAGAATACTCTTCTTCTTGACCCTAATATCCCCAAAAACTTCAATATTCCACTTTTTAAACTCTTCTTTATGATGCTTCAGCTTTTTCATAACATAAAACCTTCCCAACCTTCTCCACTTCCCTACCAATGACTGAAAAGGCTTATGACCAAGCCACATATTTGAAAAACTGAACAAAGAAGGACCACACTTAATTTTGCTAGACTCTTAACAAAATTACTGACACTGGTCCAAACAAAACCACTTGTGAGAGATTAGAAAACTCCTCTTCCCACTCACTACGAAACAAGAGTCTACCAAACCAAAAAAAGGACCTAGGAGCAGGCCTAGCAGGATCATAGACTGAAACAAACCAGCAGACCCCTACCTTTAACATCAATAAAACTAACAAAGCAAAGAAGCCCACAAGACTATCCATTTTCGACATAGAGCATCCCACACAATAAGAATCACCACCCCCACCAGGGGTGGGGCCACCCCTAATAGGGAAAAGCCTTCCACTCCGTATGCCTGCCCTCCCATAAACTATAACACCCCCCCCCCCCCACCAAAAAAAAAAAAAATCTATTCTTTCAAGTTTGATTTCTTTATGTAACACAATATCTGGACACTCCTATTAAAAACTTCTCTAATAAGCCCCCTCTTCCTCATTCTCTAAACCTCTACATTCCAACTAATGATCCTCATACTTAAACCAATTTACCCCCCTTGCTTGCCCCTCCACAATTAAGAGAGGTAGCTAATTTATCAATTTTTTTTGCATCTTTTTTTTGTATTTCTCATAAGGATTAAGAGTAATATTAACAGCTGCCTTCAACTCTTCCCCTAAAGGACTCAACAATCCATCCCTTCAAGGAGTTTTTGCAGGTCTTGGTTTTCTCTCTCACCCCTCAATGGATTAACACCAATTAACCCCTCCCTCAGTCGAATTTTCCTTTTGGCACAAACAAATATCAGTACTGTCGGACTGCATCAATGTCCCTTATGAACATCATATTTCAGACTGCTACAAAAATATAGTGTCCAGACGTACTACGTAACATGTATATGAAAATTCAAACTTTTGATGTTTAACCTATAAAAAAATCAAACCAAATCATTATTAATTTATTTAAAAAACATGTGCTATGCGCAAAATTATCAGTTACAGTAAATAAAATAATTCAATCATTTTATAACAGCTCAACCCGCTATTCATAAAGTTACGAAGTCTTCTTTTAACGATTATGAATTTAGTTTAAATAATATTATTTGACTGTCATTTTAATTACCTTCATAAATTTATTTATTATTGCTGTCTAATATTGTGCATATTATAACCTTTAGCTATTACCATCAGATTCATATATAAAATTATATAAAATCATGAAATAATATAAATGTATGTATTTATTATTGTATACTTAAATTCATGTGAATGCATATGAGCGAAAATATACTGAAATGATAAAAACCTTAAGAACTATTTATGAGCATCTTTTTACATAATGCTTAAGGTCAATGGGTGACGATGCAAAACCAGAGCATACCACCATACCAGGTTATATCAAAACAACTTGTTTCCTTGTAGAATATGAAGTTAAATTAGTATTCTTCACAAAGCATAATGTAGAGTAGCAGTTGTTGCAATTAACATTGCAAACTCCTAATATATATATTTGTATATATACGGGATCAACCACATTACCTACAAACAATGGCATTTTCTAAGGAACCTCCTCTAATAAGACCTGCATTTTGCATTCTCTCCAACTGCAAGCATGCATTCATTAAAAGATAAGTGAGACAGCTTTTTTTTTTTTTTTTTGGGAGACAAAGTGAAACATATAAAAGATTGAAAATTAATGGCAGATTGTAGAAACCAGAAAATAAATAACAAAAGAAATAATATTGGGCATTTGGATAAAAACAAAACAAATAAAGAACTAAAATCATAATAATAATAATAATAATAAATAAAAAACTCAAGCTGCTTCTTTATGCACAAATAAAATGAAAGCAAATTTTTTTCCTTCCAAAAGAATGATAAAGCACTAATTATGGCAAGTCCATAATGCAAGTACTTTTAAAATGTGATGTCATGACTTAATCAGCCAATAGCAAGAACAGTAAGAAAGAAACCATATTTATTTGGAAAAACCAAAACACTTTCATATCTCCTAAGAGCTACTATCCTTTACTTGCACACAGGGAAAAAAGTCTCAGGCTTTGCTTTTAAAAAGAAAAGATTCTTGCTGAATAACTTGTTCAAGAAGCAACACATGTTGCTCAAATACTGGCTTCGCCAGAGTTGTGGCTATTGTTTTATTCTGATGGCTCCCTCGAGTTACAAAAGTTTCAACATAATGGACTATCCCATGAATAGACAAGCACTATGCTAAAAATGCGCTTCGCAAATAAATCAAATGTCACCAATTGATACATTAGAGACTCACAACTCTAGCTACATCTAAATCATCGTGGACCACTTGTTTAAAAGGGATGTTTGAATCTGATCAAATAGTAGACTAAGCTTTCAACCCATCAAATAGTAGTTTCTCAAGTGTATAATTCATGAGGCAAAAATATGTTTTACAGGCCCTGTGGCTGTCGTAGATGAAAGGACATGTTGAAAGAATCACAAAAGAAAGAAAGAACACCCAACGTACAAGACCCTCATGCCAAATTGACAGTCCAGAAAGGGCATGTTGCATGCAGCCTTACCTCCAGATTCGGTAAGGCCGTTTTGGCAGTTTTGATTTGAAATCATGACCTCCAAGTACAGGAGATGGACCCTTAGCATTGGGCCAGGGTTCATTCTCTGAATTAAAAAGCCACTGAACAAACAAAACTGATAAACAAGCTAGGGTATTGTGTATAGAGATCAATTATAAAGCAGATACAAAGTTGAAAATTTATATATAACTTTCATCTATTGATCAGACATGTCTTTGCCGAAATCTAATAACAGAATTTCTGTGAATCTAAAACTTTATTTAATTTTGTATATTGTTTCCAGTCAATGGCTTCAAGCATTTCCCATGTAATAAGGAAACAGATCCTTTTGGATTTCTGGGAGAAGTTGAAAAGATTTTTTAACACTTGAATGAAAAGGATATGGCCAAACATTTTTTAAAAATTTTACTGAAAAATTCGTTAAAAAGCAAAACACTTGAAAGCAAGTTCCAGTTCAAATTAGGTAACTCTCTTTTTTGTTGTATAAAAGGATACTCAGAAGGCCAATCAGCAATTTGTCCAATTGTGGTTAGAATCTCCACTTTTGAGGTTGCTTTTGAACATCCTCGATATAGATCAGGTGGCATATAACAAAATAGATATACTGTATTGTAGCTTCATACTATACTAAAGTAACAAATATATTTCATTGCAGAGTCCGGGAAAAAAAAAACAAAAAACAAAACAAAACAAAACAAACAAACTAACTAACTACCACAGCAAACAGATAATAAGAAGTCTATTTATACAGTACAGCTAATTAACCTCCTCAAAAATGCAGAAGGTTCTTGAAGAAGCTATTTGCTTGGCATAGAAAGATTCATCCAAAGGGGCTGAAGAGAACCACTGGCAGCCAATAGCTGGCACCTACAACCATAAAGCATTCAAGGATTATTCAGTGCTGCATGTCTCTTAGTCATAGTTTATTAAAAGTACAAAGTACACTAAGGCACAGAGGGCACAAGGCCCAAGTGCACGGTACAAAGCACAGGCACAGCCCATAGGAAGATAAAGCACATATCTATTAAAGAAGTGTATAAAATGTGTACATAAGAAAGACAAATGATCATATACATACATATATACAGAAACAATACATTGAACTCCTCTATATGATAATAGGACGCTAAAAGCCTAGCACACAATCAATAAAGTAAATGCATAATGATTAGAGTTAATTTACCCATTTAAATTTAATAATTTATTTTTCTGGATTTAAATATAAATTGTTATCTTGGCTTAACCATACATACAAATATATATGTATGTATGTATGTATATATTGATATAGGTATATGTATATTCCTGACTTGATTGAATTCCATGGTTTTTTAGAGTATTTAGAAAATTGTGTATTGTCAGTACAAATTATTAGGTTGACCAAGTGTAGAATGTCTTATGAAACCTTTTAAAGAAAATTTCTGCAAGCATTTTGATTCCTAATCATTTTTATACAAACCTTTTTTTTCCTCTAAATCCTTGATTTGATGGTATGCATTTGAACTTGAAATTAGGAGAGCCAAACAATCCTGAAATTTTTCAATTTTGTTCTTGAAAGGGAAAGCTGACTTTTTCTCAGGGAATTTAAAGTTGTTAAAGCTGAATATACATTGTGGGCTCAACCCCTAACAGCTAAATCTTTGAGGTAAAGTGGAATCTAACACAGTATCAAATCTGGTTACCGGGAGGTCCTAGTTTCTAGTATCGTTACCCACATTTATTGCGTGTTGTTTAAAACTTTATTGTATTCCCTGTAATGGGTGTTATTTATTGTGTGTTTATCACACCACAAGCTATTGGGCTGTAC
Source organism: Malania oleifera (assembly GCF_029873635.1). Taxonomy (NCBI): domain Eukaryota; kingdom Viridiplantae; phylum Streptophyta; class Magnoliopsida; order Santalales; family Ximeniaceae; genus Malania; species Malania oleifera. The sequence goes on along the minus strand of NC_080420.1, from coordinate 56,822,036 downwards.
ATGTGGGGGAGTGTTAAAGCTTGATATACTTTGTTGGCCCACAACCTAACAGCTTAAGCTTTTAGATAAAGTGGTAAGCTGACAAATGTTTTTTGGTTATATTTTTATTGAATTCAAATGGGGAATATTTTCTTATTTACATGCAAAATCTGTATATAGAAAGGACAGAGTACAGATGACATTATGCTGAAAAGAGGATACCAGATGTTTATTGCTGGAAAGGGGACAACATGCACCAGAGCAAAAAAGGCATGTTTGCCTAGTGTAGGTCACCTCACCTAAAACTACCTTACACACACACACACACACCAAAAAAAAAAAAACCTAATAAGCATGCCTTAAAAAGCAATGATTTTACTTGATCAATATTTCATTTCATTTACAATTTAAATTATGCATGTCCCAGCACACCATGACATATGGAGAGAAATGCCACAACACTGGCACCCTAAACCTGAAAATAAACAACAGCATTCATTTCCCAGAAACTTTAGATGCAACAACAAACCACTAAAACCAAGTTTTCATTAACATAACAATTAAAGAGTACTGATCAATATGTCAAACGCATTGCATGTGATTGTAAGTAAATAATCTTGAGTAGTATTCAGATAATTTATAATATAGTTAAGATTTCCTTAAATAAATTGACATTATATTCCTGTAATTGAGTTTATATAAAAGTTCGAATATTCAAAGTTATTTATACAATCATTGCAACTATAAAAATATGGGAACATGAAAAAGATCAGGAATATTGTCATACTTAACATGTCTCCGTATATGGGGAACCAGCAGAAAGGACATGCTAATTAGACAAAATTCTATTTAAATATATTGCAGACCATAAATATTACATCTAATATTTAAAGGACATTAATTGAAAAACCTAATAAATACAAATGCACCTTCTTAGCTCTTTTAATTTTGTAAAACTTATCAATATATAGCTTCTTCCATTAAAAATTTGTCAATAATTTATGACAATTTTTTTAAAATAAAAAATCAAATTTATAGTGTTTTTCTTCTGTATATTATCAAATTTTTTGAATGAAATCATATTATAACACTTTGTAATATGCTTAAAATACATTTACGTAAGTGTTGGACAAGCATCTAAGGAGTGCTTTGAGAAGTGTCCAAAACGTTTCAAGCATTAAAAAAAAATGGATTTTTTTTTAAAATTATGGACATCTGAGATCAAAAGAAATTATATTGTAGCACGTCATTATATAAACAAGAAGAAGAAGAAGAAGCCTTAAGTCCCACTTGTAAAGTTGACTACATGAATCCTTTTCTACCAATTCACGCAATTGAAAGCATTATCCTCGGATAGCTTAAAAGCTATGTCTTCCTCACTATCTCATTCACATTATTTTAGGTCTTCCTCTATCCCTTCTACTGCCATTAATAGTATCAAGCTCACTCCTTATAAGTGCACTATTTGGCCTACGTTTCAAAAGCCCGAACCATTTAAGCTACCCCTCCTTATCCTAATCTTCTACCAATGCAGTGCCTAACTTATTATGAATATGTATATCACTCATCCACCTTAGCATTCACGTTTTAGCAACTTTTACTTTTCGAATATGGTGTTTCTCAGTTGTCCAACACACTAATCCATATAAAATGTCCGGTCTTAGAGCTATCCAATAAAACTTCCTTTTAATTCTAAGGGTATTTTGCAGTCACACAGCAAACCCAAACCACTCCCCCGTTTTACCCAACCTACTTTAATTGTATGTATTATATCCATTTCTCCTTCCGCTTGCATAATAGAACCAAGTTATTGAAATCTGCTAGTGCTTTTAATTTCTTGCCCATCAAGTTTAATTTTTTCTCCAATATTTGTATTAGATCCTCTTCAGTTTCACCTTCCGCTCGCATAACAAAACCAAGGTATCGGAATCTGCTAGCGCTATTAATTTCTTGCCCATCAAGTTTAATCTTTTCTCCAATATTCCTCCAACGATAGTTGAAATTATATCTCATATATTCTGTCTTATTTCTACTTAAACTAAAGCCTCTAGACTCTAAAGTTTCTCTACATTATTCTAACTTAGATTCTACTCCACTCCTACTTTCATCAATCAAAACAACATCATCTGTAAACAACATGCACCATTGGATCTCGCTTTGGATGCTCCTAATGAGTTCATCAATCACTAACGCAAAAAGGTAAAGACTCAAAGTAGATCCTTGATGTACACCAATTGTGACGGGAAATTTTCCAGCCTCTCCACTTGTATTTGTAACGCTAGTTGTTACTGTATCATACATATCCTTAATGACATCAATATACCTACTACATACTTCTTTTCTAAAAACCACCAAAAAACTTCCCTAGGTACCCTATCATAGGCTTTCTCTAGCTCAATAAAAACCATATGCTCCCTCTTCTTTTCTCTAATATTTTCCATTGATCTTCTTACAAGATAGATAACTTTTGTAGTCAATCTCCTAGGTATAAAACCAAATTGATTCTCTGAACCCCTCATTTCCGACCTTATTCTTCATTCAATTGCCCTTTTCATTTTATGACTCACCAATTTAATTCTACAATAGTTATTACAATTTGGAATGTTTCCTTTGTTTTTGTATATAGGTATTAACATGTTTTTCCTTCATTCATCTAGAATTTTCTTGGTTTTTATAATTGTGTTAAATAAATTAGTAAATCATATACTTCCATTATCCTCTAGATATTTCCACACTTCAATTGGGATGTTATATGATCCAATATATTTCCCAATTTTCTTTTCTTTTTTTAAAGTCATCTCGACTTCAGTGACTTTAATTTTGTGAATAAATCTCAAATTTTTAACCTTTTCATCCTCTGTCATTTTCTAAATTTAAACTTTCAATTCAGTTTTCATTAAACAACTTATTAAAGTAGCTTCATCATCTCTCTTTTATGTCTTCTTCTTTAAACAAGACATTCTCATCCTCTCTCTTAATACATTTTACACGACCTAAATCCTGACACTTGCTTGCTCTAGCCCTAGCTAGTTTATATATGTCTCTTTTCCCTTCTTTTGTAACTAGTCTAGTATAAAAATTATCGTAAGCTCTATGTCTAGCTTCACTGCTGGCCTTTTTTGCATCTTTTCTTGTCTCTTTATACTTTTCAAAGTCTTTTCTACAAGTTTGCCAAGTATTATTACAAATATTTTTTTATCTTTATATTTTTTTTTTTTGAACATCTTGATCCCACCACCAACTTTCTTTATTGGTTGGGAATCCTCCTTTAGATTCACGGTTCACCTAAAATCTCTTTTGCTATTTTGTTAATAGAGCTAGCCATCCTACTCCATAGATTGTTAGCATCTTTCCTATATTGTCCAATCACCCTCTTTTATCAGTTTATCTTCAGATTTTACCATATTACATATATATACAACACTAAAACTCTATGCTATGTAATCAAACTTTCACTTGGGATAACTTTACAATCCTTACATGATAAGCAATCTCCCCTCCTAGTTAAGAAAAAATCTATTTGGCTTTATTTTGTCCACTCTTGAAGGTTATTAAGTATTCTTCCCTCTTCTTAAAGTATGTATTCATTATAACAGGATCACATGACATGGAGAAACTAAGGTCATATAGTTGAGCTCATTTTTATCTCCTTATCCATGGCCCCCATGCATCATCTCATAACCCTTATTGTCCTTTCCAATGTGTCCATTCAAATCAACTCCTATGAATGTTTCCTTGAACCCTATTATCCCTTGTATAACACCATCCACTTCTTCCCAAAATTGTCTATGAAGGTTTTCTACTAAGTCTTGGCCTAAGGCTATCTTGATCTTTATGATTCTATCCCCTACTCTCTTAACATCTATTACACTATCTTTTAGATATTTGTCTACAATGAATCCTACCTCATTCTCATGTTTTTTTTTTTTTTTTTTTTTAGTGTACCAAAGCTTAAATCCAGATTTTTCAATTTCTCTAGCTTTCTCCCCTGCCCACTTGGTCTATTCGAGGCAAATTATGTTAATTTTTCTTCTAATCGTTGCGTCGGTTATCTCCATGCTTTTAGTGTAAGTGCCTTTGTATTCCAAGTTGCTAATCTACCCTTAGTTTCCAATACACTTCTTAACCCTCTCCTGTTCAAAATAATCTGGCCTAGATCACCTTTGCCCATTTTTCGCCACACTTGGGTGGTACAAGTGCAGCACTTCATTTGTAGGGGGCACTGAAGTGAATATTTGATAAGGATTAATGTTATAAAGGTTTGAAAAGTTTTAGACTGGCTGTCAACTACCTAATGCAACCCTACTCATTTACCTAGGCTTGGGACCGGCTATGTGTAAAGAGATTTAAGGCAATTAGTGTTATGCAGGTGGAGTCTATTTTTCTATCAAAAGTTCAATGTTAAAATGTACTCTATAAGTGTTGTTACTCTGTATTGAAATTCGAAAAGGATCATAAGTCAAGGTTCTATTTCGACACCTGAAATGGGATAGTAATGAGATTATGATTCATAAACTAATGTAAGCCATCTATACATACATGTTGTAACACTAAGTTGACATTAGGCAAGATCATGGGTATATAATGGAATCATCAAGAAAATAATGAAAAAAAGGATCCTAAAGCAATGAGCTGAACTTAGAACTGCTCCCTTGAGGAAAGGCCAAGAGTAAAAATGTAAAGTCTAAGAGAAAAGGAGGAGGGAGGGAGGGATAGATCTGATCTGAGTAGCACCATGATGGTCTTACAGAGGTGGTCGCAATCATAGTAATGTTGAGCAAGGCCCAAATACCTTGGCCCTTCGAGAGAAACTCTTAGTAGAGCTTTGATTTGCCCCTTCAACAGAGAATAGGCTGCTTCAACAATGAGGAGATTTCAACCCTAGCCAAGATCTCTATCGAGCATGCTGCCCATCCTTCGCTGCTGCAAACATTATCAATATGCAGAGAAGAAGGCTGATTATAGAACAAGGAGGGAAAAGAGTAGGAGTCTCACAGATCAAGAGTCTGGAAGATGCCAGTAGATTTGGTGATTCAGCTAAGGGTCCAATCACCACCAAGAAGCTTCATTTGTGTGGCGTCGCAGAGATAGGGAAGAATCTGAATGGTTTCTCCACAAACAAAATCAAAATGCAGCACAAGCAAATCACTAAGTTGAGGCAGAGCAGATCAACCAACTTGAAATAGAACAAACGAATGCTATGCTGAGTCAAGCATAACCCACATGCAGAACAAACCTAGATCAACAGAACGACATCATGAAAGAAGCTAAACAGATCTGATCACCACAAATAAAAGAATGCTTCCAACTTAAACCCAAGAAATCATTCCCAAGGATCCAATTCAATTTGCTGGGCATGGTGTACAAAACCCTAGAAACCCCTTTATTTCTTCTCCAAACAAAAGACACAAAACAGACACCAAAATCTAGGGTTTCGAAGAAGATTGGAGAGAGAACAATCAAGAAGCAAGTAAATTGAGATAGAAATCAAAGCTTTCTCTAACAAAGTCACTAGATTTCTGAAAAGAAATGCAGATTTCTTACTGCCAGAGAGAAAGTACCACCTCGCATACTCAAAGAGAGAGGGGCCTGGATGTAGCAGAGGCAGCAGCTCTTGGAGGTGGTAGCAGTGACACTTCACTTCGGTGTTGCAAGCAGCGGATGCACAATTGCTTGAAGCTGTGTTTTTGTGGTGATTTGCTTATGTTAATTCAGTTATGCTCCATTTCTGGTATACTGTCGTTGCTATTCCACTGTTCCACATATTGGTATTAGTTATACTCTGTTTCTGGTTTGCTGATGATATTGTTTTGGTGTTGCTTGTGTTTGTGATCAATTTCTTGCAATATTGAATGAATTGCTGGTTGGTTTCAACTGGTGTTTGATGACTCTATTTCCTATTCTAGCATGCACTCACTTCCAATAGCTGCCAGCCATGTCTGTAGCTGCTGCTAGGTTGTTTAATAAGTTCCTGCAGTGCATTGTTGTGGTATACCTTGTTCTTTGAGGTCAAGCAATTCCTCCTAGGATATTGTAACTTCAGTTCTGTAGTTATAGGTGCCTCTTGAAGTTATGGATCTTTGAACCTCTTAAGTGCTATAAGTTCTTGATCTTTGTTATTCTGAAGTGTTGTTCTATGCTAGTATGAGCAGCCTAACTTCTTCTCATGCTTCTTCCTATGATAATTCAACCATCATTAGCACTGCCTAAATCCATGGTAAAAGAAATTTTGGAGGACAAGGTTTGGATGGCAGTCATGGCAGAGGTAGCGTACAAGGATGAGGAGCTTGTCGTCGCAATTCTCACATTTGCACACATTGTAACAATGACAATCATATTGTTGATCGCTGTTGGGATCTCCTTGGGAAACAATTTGGACCAATAAGTCTCTTGTCGAGAGTGATTCTACAGTTAACAATTCAAATGCACCTAGCCACCCCACTTGGGAGATGAGTGCATCAACTACTGTGTCCTGAGAATATAACAATCTTGTTTGCATGGTTCATCAACTCCAAACTCAATCTATACATCTAGTGTTATTGTGGCTTATTCAAGTGCAGTCATGCTTCTTGCCTCTTCAACCTCCTCACCTTGGATTTTTTATCATGGTTCCTCCTCCCATATGAGAGGTTGTCCTAATTTGTTAGTCCTTGAAGCACACTACTTTACACTCTAGGGTTACTCTTGCTGGTCGTGAACTATGCCAACTTCTAGTTGTGGCAATACTTTCATTTCCTTCTATTCCCCTTTCTCTGTGTTATAATTATATGTGCCTAAATTTTTCTTAAAATAGTTATCACTTTCAGTTAGTCAATTAACTAAATGTCATATTATCATTATTGTTCAAAGACCTTCTTTCCTTCTCATTGTTCTATTCAGGATACTTAAACCAACAAGAGGATTGGTGGGTAACTTGAGAAGGATGGCTGTACTATTTCAATGCAGGTCGAGGGGGATTAAATTCTTGTCGTATAGCCTCTTATGCTTCTCCTCATGGTGTTTCTTTGGATCAGTGATATGCTCGTTTGGGTCATCCATCCCTTCAAAAACTGCTAAAAGTTTTTTCCATGCTCAAGTCTATTTCTCATTTTGAGTGCTCTACGTGCCAATTAGGAAAGCATATCAAGACATCTTTTTCATCGAGAGTTGAGTTTCATAGTAAATCATTATGTCCTCTTATTCGTTAATATTTGGGTGGTCCAAGTGAAGTCAAGAATCTGATTGGTGTTCAATGTTTCATGTCCTACATATTTCTCACATATGATCCAAGTCTATATGTTAAAAGACCAATCTAAATTTATTAGTTTATTTATTCAAGTCTACCAAGAAATAAAAACTCAATTTGGTATTAGTATTCAAATGTTTTGATGGGATAAAGCCCTTGAATTTGTTCAAAATGAACTTCAATCTTTTTGCTTGTCCAAGGGGGTTATTCATCAAACATCATATGTACATATCCCTTAGCATAATAGAGTAACTGAATAGGAAAATAGACATTTACTCAACATGGCACAGTTTATGTTCTTTCATATGCATGTTCCTAAAACCTTTTGGACTAATGTTCTTCTTCAAGCAAGTTTTCTAGTAAACAGGATGCTCTCCATTGTTCTAGGGGACAAATTCCTTTTTCCCATGTACCCAAAAACATTCATATTCTCTATTGTTCCTCGTATCTTTGGGTGCACATGTTTTGTTCAAGTTCCATGTACTGGTCAAGACAAGTCTCTCCTTATGCTATTAAATGCGTCTTAATTAGGTACTTGAGAACATAAAAAGGAAATGTTAACTTTTGTTGAGGGTACACCTTATTTCTCTAGAGTAGAATCCTCCTTCAATGAATCTATTTCTAAGCCCACAAAATATTTTTGGTTCCCCCTTGTGTATTGATCCTCATGTTCCTACTCTTATCCCTCTAGAGAAACTTCCACTCCTATTCCAAACCCATTAATTACTAACCTAGAGAAGTAATTGAGCGTTTATAAAAGATGGAAAGTAGGCACAAACATGACTACCACCGTGCAGCCACCCTTTTTGCCCTTCACTATAATGACTTATGGCTCTAGAGATCCTAGTGTGACAGATTTGACAATTGCTCACCAAAAAGGTACCTAAACATGCACTTAATCCTTCACCTTCCTAGTCCTATGCATTCTTTTATCTTGTCTATTTCCTTTATTTCCATCCCTTATCACATGTTGAAGCTCCTCCTATGCCTAGGTGGAGACATCACAAAGGATGTAGAAATGGATGCCTTGACCACTCAAAGGACATAAGACTTGGTGGATCTTCCTCCTAATAAGGAGTTGATTTGATGTCGTTGGATCTACGCCATTAAATATCTTCTCTATCAAACAGCTTAAGGCTCAATTTGTTGTGCAGAGCTACACCCAAAATATGGTATGGATTATTTTGAGACCTTCTCTCTTGTTGCTCAACTAACTTTTATTTGTGTAATGATCCCATTGGTGGCTAATTTTGACTAGGCCTTATACAAGGTAGGTGTGAAGAATGCTTTGTTATATGGATATTTGCATTAAAAGGTATACAAGGAAAAACCTTCAAGGTATGTTGCTCAGGGAGAGGATGGTAAGGTATGAAGGTTGCACAAGGCCATTTATGGTCCAAAGTAGTCTCCTTGAGTAGGGTTTGACAAATTTAGTGGTGGTCTCTACAGTTTGTTTTATCTGGGGCTACTCATCCAATCTTTGATTGCAAAAGGAGAAATATGAGGTACATCTAGTAGTTTATGTTGATGATATATCATAGCAGTGACCATACTGGGATTGTAAATGTTAAGAAGTGGCTTTAAGCAAAAATAAATCAAGGACTTAAGTACTCTACATTAAGAAAGGGTTGAATCTATCTCAGCAAAATATACCTTGAAGTTGCCAAATGAGACATGCTTTTGAAGCTAAACATACTCTTATAGATCCCAACATGAAGTAGTCCAGGGATGCTGGACCCGAATTTAAAGATAAACGTCGATATAGGCAGTTGGTTGGTAAGTTGATCCACTTGATTGTCACTACACTTAACATATCCTCTGCTGTGGGGTAGGTGAGTCAATTTGTAGAAAATTCCAAACAGCCAATTGAGATGTTATGTAGGATTATACAATATCTCAAAGGCTCTCCTAGTACAGGTTTGATGCATAAATGTGATAGAAACTGTGATATCATGGAATACTCCAATGTAGATTGGGTTGGCTGCATTAATGATTGAAGGCAATCTCATTACATGGCACAGCAAGAAACCAATTATTGTAGCAAGATGTAGTGCTGAAGCAGAATACTGAGCTATGGCTCATTATGTGAGTGAGCTTCTATTGTTGAAGCCTCTTATGTCAAAGATGGGAGTCTTGGATACGGAACCCATAGATATGGTGTGTGATAATCAAGCTACCATTTACATTCCTAGCAACCCAATGTTTAGAATACAAAATTCATTTTGAAGTTGACTGTGATGTTGTGAGGAGTGTTGTATTAAAGAAGGTTGTAAGGACTCCATTTGTGAAATCTATGGATTAATTAAGTGATGCTTTCATGAAGGCTTTATTTAAACCAGCCTTGTATAATGGTTGTGACAAGCAAGGGTTATATTTATGCACCTCAAAGCTTGAGGGAGAGTGTTAGAAGAGAATATGCTATTTTATTTGTTATATGGTTTAAACAGGGACATTTTTGTCATTCCAGTCTTTTCTGTATGCTCCAGGAAACTGCCACCTAACTTTTCCCCTTCCTTTCTTCTCCTCCTCTTCTCTTCTTCTCTCCTCCATCTCTAACCTTACAACAAAATTGATACTGGAGGGCACTGATGGGAGTCCCATTGAGGTGAATTCAGCCCAGTGGCTTGAAAGGCCTTTCAAAGTTGAAAAGATTAAAATAATAAATAAATAAAGTGTCTTAGATGATGAGGGAGAAAGGTCACAATCCTCATGGTTTCACAATGGCCTTCTTTCAATATAGTTGGGAGTATTTGCACAAGGACATTCGAAGTTTTTCGAGGAATTTCTTCACGAGATGGTGGTTAATGTGTGAATTATTTCCTAAAAAATTGAGAGAAGTTTTGGCTGAAATGGTGACCGGGGCTTAGTTGACTTTCATTGAATACAGAAAAAATCTTAGATGTTGTGTCAAATTGCAAATGAGGTGGTCGAGGATGCAAGATGGGGTAGAAAGGGGCTTATTTTTAAGTTGGATTTCAAGAAAGTTTATGATGATGAACTATAGTTTTCTGGAGAAAGTGATCATAAGGAGGACAGGCTTTGGGATTGAGGAAATTAAATAAAGGCTGCTAGAGCTTGATCAATTGGTGAGTAATTGTTCATGGTCAGCCTAGGTAGTAGTTTAAAACTTCTAGTGGGCTAAGGTAAAGGGATTCATTGTACTCATTTTAATACTCTGGTAGTTAATGTTTTTGAGTAGGATATTTTTGCACACCAAAAGTGGTGGAGAGGGGGGGGAGAGAGAGAGGAGGGGGAGGGGGTTTCATTAGATGTGTATATTAATATGGAGGGAGAAGGAGGTGTCGCATTGTTCATACTTTCTCAAGGACAATGTTGCGAAATTCTGAAAGGTTTTTTTACATTGTTGAAAATTTTCGAAAATGTTTCAGAATTAAAGATCAACTTGTCCAAGAACAAGGTGGCACAGATGAATCTAGGTGGTAAGGACTCAGATAAGTTTAAGGTCTTCAACAGTTGTGCCTCATTCAATTAGCTGCTTTCCTATTTTTAGTTATTTCTTAGTTGCCCAACATTCTAATCCATAAAGCATGGCTAGACTTATAGTCATCTTAAAGAACTTTCCTTTTAATTTTTTAAGGGAGTTCTATGATCGCACAACACGCCTAACACACTTCTCCCTTTTAACCAACCTGCTTTAACTCTGTTTTACATCCTCTTCAATTTCTCCTTCCGCTCACACAATTGATCCAAGATATCACAATTTGTTAGTGCTATTAATTTCTTGATTATCAAGTTTAATCTTATCTCCAATACTCCAACATACATCAGTGAAATCACATTTCATATATTCTTGTTAATATATTTTTTTTTTGTTATCAAAAAAAATCAATAGCGAGGAGGATAAGAAATACAATGAGACACTTCCTTAAAATTAAGAGACATAGCATAGTACCTTTCATGTGCTAATATCAATAAGGAGCAGATACACATTGTTAAAAAAATAGCAGGGCAACAAGAAGTTGACCTGTGGAAAATCAATCAAATAAGTAACATTAACATTTGATGAAGGGAATGCAGCTATAAAAGAATCATCCTTCCAGACAAGCAAGGCTTCATTCAGAAATGGAACCATTTTTTCACGAGTCCTGCCACCCTGATCTGTGGCCACCTTTACACCAGCTTGTTCTATAGCCTCCACCCATTCCATTGCTGAACCATCAAGAATGGGAACCTGTGTCAGTTAGTGGGCCTTATCAGTGTTCCTATGATACATCCCGTAGGCCTAAGTGTTTTGCATTTCCATATCCATATCCGCTTATGCTTCACTGAGTTTATACAGCAAATAGCAATTTCTTTTTATGAAAAAGAAACTTTGATAAGAGAAGAAAAAATATAGGAGGATGATAAGACATCTTCTTAAACAAAACATTCAAGCAAAAATAAAAATATAAAAAAATCAAATACAAACTAGAAATTTAAAAAAAAAAAAAATCAAGCTGACAGAGCCAGCCAATCTCACTGTATATCAGAAAAATCCACACTTCTAAAGCAATTGGACAAAAAAATATACTGCGAAGCAAAATATACATTTCAGTCTCACAGGTCAAATATATAGACAAAACCTGATCTTAGAAAATATTAGCATTCCTCACTAGCAAAATCACCTAAAATACAGGAAAAACAGCACACTACCAAACATTCCCCATGTCCTTATGCCTCCCAAAACCTCTGAAATCAGTCAACAGAAAATCCTACAAGAAATAGATAATACCCAATATTTTCTGAATGGACGAAACAATTTGTTCCATAAAGACCAAGCCATAGAAAAATTAAGAAAAAAATGAGCACATCTCAGCACTAGCTAACACATCACACACATCAAGAGACAGAGCCTTGCTTATACAATAATTTTTATCACCGACAACCTATAAGTAATCTACTATTATTTAAGTGAGGAAGCTTTTTGGTGTGCTTTTGTTTTAATCTCCCAGAACTATCCATGTACTCATTTTCCCATCATTACGAATTTACTTTTGAAGTTCACAGGGATTCTGCGAAAAAATAGGTTTTACTAATTTTCAAATCAACTTTCTCAAGGGATAGTTTACAGTTTTATATGAAAATGAATCTACAGTAATGAATTTCAGGAATACTGCCACAGTTCCAGCCTAAATGAACTTGAAGAATTCTGCTATGATTTTGAGAGTAATAGAGATGGCCACATATAAAGCAATTGCAACCACATGATCTGTTTTACCTAACATGGTAACTTTCACCTACTCAATTTCATGGTTGGTTTATCCCCAACTTTTTTCACCAATCTTCCTTACCTAACACTGTATCTATAGTTATTTAAATATCAGAAGTTGACAATCCCTAGTTTATCTAAAAAGCAAATTCATAGCAAAGCACATAATCAAATTCTTTCACACAAGTACAAATATGAATTAAGGGCAAAATGCATTGATCACCCTAAAATTTTCCAAGAAGACACAAATCTCCCCTGCAGTCTAAGAAGGGACATCAACCTCCCTTGATATGTACATATAATGACATTTATACTCTCTCCATTAGTTGAACATCTCCCATAAAAATAGATTTTTCACCTTCTTGAGAACAAACATCCAAATTGTTAAAAGATTTAAAAAGAAATAAATAAATAAAGACAATAGCAAATACTCAATACATTTTTCCACATGTATGCACCTTTTCATCCACAGGCCCATCCTTTAGTAGGATCAGCTTTGAAAATTGGCTGGGGTCGATGCTCTCATCGAAACTCACTTTTTCATAATCAAGTTTCTTCTACTAACATTTAGGGGGTGGCAAGTTCATTCTTATGACAAACATATCAGGCCATTTGGTGTCAACTAGTAGTGGGAATATAAATGTCACTATATTTAAATTTCAGGGATATAAATTTCAGCATTAGGGCTTCTTCCACTTACTATTTTGGCCAATGTCAATTTCAGGCCTCTATCTTTTCGGCTAGTGTATTTGTGTGATGCCCAAAGTGAAAAATTAGCAGTGAAGAATTTTTTCCTTCACGACTTATCCTCATACATGGTTTTATTAGTAACTAAACAAGTAATAACTATAGTTGTGGTGCTTTGGTTATGGTTTGCTAGATGGGTTTGAAGCTCTAGCTAGAGCAAGGACCTAGGCATTGTAAAACATATAAAAAATGATGATGATAGTGTCTTGGTTAAAGAAGATGAGATTAACTCAAGCATCCCCCAAGGCTATAGTTAATAAATCAGCAAGCTGAACCACAGACTTCACATGAGTGGTTGCAATGAGCTTAAGCTTCTGCACAAACTTCTCCCAAACAAAGTAGCAATCAACTTCAACGTCTTTTATCTGCTTATAGAAGACTGGGTTGGAGGCAATATGAATAGCAGCTTGGTTATCACGCATTATATCCATAGACTAAGAATGTGGAAAACCCAATTCTTCTAACATGTTTTTCAACCAATCAAGTTCACATGTAGTGTGAGCCATGACCCTATATTCTAACTCAACACTTGATCTCACCGCAATTTGTTTTTGATTCTTCCAAGAAATCAAATTACCACCAACAAAGATATAGTTCCCAATTGTGGATCTTCTATTGGAAGGTGATCCAGCACAGTATGCATCAATATATCTTTGAATAAGAGTGTGACCCCAATCCTAATATAAAAAACCTCTTCCAATTGCACCTTTAAGATATCTCAAGATGTGAATAACTGCATCCCAGTAACTTTTTCTTAGAGAATCAAGGAACAAACTCATAACACTTGTTGTGGAAGATACATTTGGTCAAGTGATTATGAGATAATTCAACTTTCTAACAAGTCTTTGGTACCATCCTAGGTTGACCAACAAATCACCTATATTTGGCACTAACTGTTAGGATCCAAGGTGTATCAATACATATGGATCTCAACAGCCCAATCTCATCTAAAAGATCAAGAACATACGTCCTATCCGACAAGATGGTTCTCATACGAGAGCCCAATACTTCTATACCCAAGAACTTAAATGGTCCCAAATCATTGGTTAGAAACTTTGTTTGTAAGAATTATTTTAGGCCCTGGATTCCTTGATCATGATCACCAGTAATCACAATATCATCCACATACACAATATAGAGTATGACCATAAATTACAAAGTGATCTCCTACATGTCATCAGAGGCCAAACTCAAGTATTAGCGCACTGAATCGACCAAATCATGCTCTAGGAAACTATTTAAAACCATATAATGATTTCTTGTGCAACACACTAAGCCTAACTCCCTTTGAGCAATAAACCCAAGTTGTTGCTCCATAGAGACCACTTCCTAAAAATCACCATATAGGAAAAAAAAAAAAAAAAAAGCATTCTTCACATCTAATTGATGTGGAGGCCAGAGGCCAGTGGCAAGTGGTAACTAAGGAGATTGAGAACATACTGAGGAAAATTTGGCAACCAATGAGAATGGATCTGAATCCAAACCATACACCTAAATATATCCCTTAGCAACAAGGCCAGCCTTCAATCGAGCCATGGAACCATTTGGATTGACCTTCACTATATGCACCAAGCGACAACCACCCATGGACTTATTAGGAGAAAGAGGTACCCACTCCCAAGTATCATTATTATGTGGGGCATGCATCTCTTCAATCATCGTAGACCTCCACCCAAAATCGGAGAAGGCTTCAAAAATAAGCTTTAGAAGAGCAATGGAAGACACGGTACTATATGAGAGTCACAAGAAATCATAACAAACAAAATTGGAGAATGGACGTTGGATACAAGTGTGTTTACCTTTTTTAACAGCAATAGGGGGATCAACACCTTGGGAAATAAGATCATTTGATGAGGGAACTAGAGGCATAGAAATTGAAGTTGGAGGAGGCTCCCCTCCTTGAGTTGCCATGTGTACCTGCAAATTGGGATGATCCAAGTAACGAGAAGGACTCAAACTAGATGAAGATGTAGGAGGACTAGGTGGAGATAATAGGCTAGGCTCTAGAAGGCTAGGTAGAGAAAAGGACTCAACAAGGTCAATAGAACTCGAGGAATCAAAATAATATGGTGTAGACTTAAAAAGGGTGAGATTGGCAGCAATAGAACTCATCAACAAAGATAGAACCGATGTAAAGTAGGGCTATAACATTGATTTCCCTACTAAGCACAAGAATAGCCCACGAGAATGCATTTGATATCACAAGGTTCCAACTTATCCGTTCCTAGAATTAATTGATGGACAAAGGACACACGATTGAATATTAAAAGGAGGAAGTGAGAACAATGGAGCCTCATGGAAGATAACTGGATATTAGATTTTACCACCAAGGACAGAGGATGTCATTTTATTTATAAGGGATCAAGCAATGAGCATGGCATCACTCCAAAAAACTTTGGAGACATTCATTTGATACAATAGGGTTTGAGTGACTTCAAGAATATGTTTGTTTTTCCACTCTACAACTCCATTTTGTTGTGGAGTGTGAGCACAAGATGACTAATGGGTCATACCAAAGTTTGTCATATAGGTAGCGAATTGACTACTGATTGTCATATGGGTAATGAATTGAGTACTGAAGTACTCCTTAACATTATCTCTACGAAGTTTCTTGGCAAATCAAACTGAATCCTCATTTGATAACAAAAGGCACAAAAAATATTAAACAACTCAGAACGATCTTTAATTACAACCAAGTCATTTTGGAGCAGTAAAGTAAGACAAGAAGCAAGGGCTTTGGAAGATCCTTGTTGGAGAATACTTCAGAGAAATTGAATCGAGCATTGTTGGGTTTAGTTAGTAGTTAATTATGTGTTTAGTATTAATTAGTATCCAATTATGTGTATTTGGGGGTTGTTGGTAATATTTGTGTAATGCAGGGGTTTGTTTATAATTCATGTTGTTTTAAGGGTATATGTGTAATTTCATGTGAAGAGACTTTCTTATAAATTGAGTGAGGAAACCATGTTGTAGGCAGTTGATGTTGAATTTGAATTGAGAAAGTGAATGCGACTCCCCCCCCCCCCCCCTCCCCATCTATCTCCTCTCTTCTCCTTCCTCTCTACACTTTTAAATTCTCCCAAGGCTGCAGATCCTTGATTTCCAGCATGATATTTTGGTTCCAAACTTGATATTGTTCAAGTAAGCATGATAAATTTCTACGAGAAGCAAGAAATTTCCACTGCCAGCATTGGAAATCAGGTTTTATTGCCGCAATTTGATAGTTTCGTACATGAATTTGTTTAATTTCCGCATGACACTTAAAATCTAAGGTGAATTGAAGATATTTCTTGAAAATCGGTAGTCAAGTGTTATGGTTTTGCATGACTAGATTGAGAATTGTGGGCAACTGTGTTAGGGCTTTCAGTGATAGATAGTTGTAGCGTGTATATGTACAAATCCAGCAATATGGTGACAAATTATTGGACAAAGAAATGCCATTGATCATACCTTGGGAAAAATTTTAAGCTTTTCCACACCTTTCTCGAAATGTTTGCAAAATCACCATTGATGGAGGATGCTCTATGAATATGGCTTCTACAAATGGAGTCACTTGAATGCAATTTCCTCTGGAACCTCACCCAGAGCCTTATGAGATATCTTGGGTTGATAACTCTACTATATGTATTTATGAAAGATGTTTGGCTCCTATCCATGGGTGCTTACTTTGATAATGTTTGGCGTGATATCATACCTATGAAGATTGGCCATGTACTCCTTGGTTCTCCATGGTTGGATGATTTGGATGTGACTCAAGGACATAAGAACACATATATCTTCCACTAATAATGGGAAGAAAATCGTTTTGAACTCTGCTCTACCAATCAGCCAAGACAGAATCAAGGACGATTGCTCATCTTGAAGACACTACAAGAAAGGAAATGAATGTGTTTGATGACATCCAAAGTCCTTCACACATTAAAATTGTTGAGTTTGTCATTCCCAATGTGCTCATTGATGGTAACTCTCAATTCAAGTCTATGATGCTTCCAAAGGATCACGGTCTCTTGTATCACTCAAGCGCTGGATTTTGAAGAATCCAAATTTGCTTCTTAATTCTAATCCTCTAACATTTCAAAAATTCAAACTTAATTTTTTCTAACTGAGAGAGTTGATGTAGGACAAGAAGCAAGGCATTGGGAAGATCTTTGTAGGAGAATACTTAAGAAGAATTGGATTGAGATTGTTAGGTTTAGTTAGTAGTTTATTATGTGTTTAGAACTAATTAGTATAGGATTATGTGTATTTGAGGAATGTTTGTAATATTTGTGTAATGTAATAATTTGTTCATAATTTATGTTGTTTAGGGGTATATGTGTAATTTCATGTGAAGAGGCTTTCTTATAAATAGTGTCTGAAAGCCATGTTGTAGGTAGTTGATGTTGAGTTTGAATTAAGAAAGTGAACATGAGTTTCCCCCTTGTATCTCCTCTCTTCCCTTTCCTCTCTTCCCTTTCCTCTCTTCAATTTCTTCAAAAAGTCTCTCATGGCTACAGATACTTGATGCTGCCCCTGCATCAAGTAGTCGACAACAATTGTAACAAGGTATTGAACCCCAACTTTGACGTGACACAACTAAGACCACAAATTTCGAAATGGACAACATGAAAGGGCTAAACACATGGTTATTGACTCAAGAAGCAAAGGGAACACAATGATGCATTCCTAATTGACAAGACTCGCACTCAAGATTCAATGCAGAACTCAACGTAGGAACTAGTTGCTTTAACTTGTCCAATGACGATGATCAAGGCAACAATGGATTTGATGTGGTGTAGCAGCAGCATCACAGGCAATAGGATGAGAGAGCGACTCAAAGTAGTATAGTCCACTAACCTCATGTCCTATGTCAATTGTCTTTCTTGTCTTTAGATCCTGAATAAGAACAAAATCAAGAAAGAAAGTTACAAAAAAAATATAGTGACTACGTAATTTTACTAACAAACATTAGATTAAAAGGGCATTTAGGAATGTACAAAACAAAAGAAAGAGAGAAGGATGGGGTAGGATTCACTACTCCTATCCCTTTAACTATAGTAGTGGATGCATTGGCAATGGTAACTTAAGGTAGATTTTTAGAATATTGGAGGGTAGAAAAGAAATTGGTGAAGCCTGTCATATGGTAAGTAGCAGCAGAGTTGATAACTCAAGGACTAGTGGGAGAGATACTGCATGACCTACAGAATGTAAGATTACCTTTCTTAGCAAAAGATACAATGTGATGAGATGATTGTTGGGATACCTAATACAGTAGGCATGGTTGTTAGACTCTTACGATCCATGATTCGACTCATACAATTCATATCAATCCCACACCAAATCAATTCGAAGCTTACCATCTAATCTAAAATCAACCGAATCGCTGCCGAACCTATCAATTCACCTTATGAATCTAGCAAATCGATCCGAATCTATTGATTCACATGATTCTAGACCTATCATATCCTAACAAGCCTGGCTAGTTTGAAACCCCATTTGTTTTAATTGCTCTTTTTTTAACACAATTAGCTTCCATTCCTCGTCTAAATCAGTTTTTTGTGCTAAAAAAGATGAGAAAATAGAACTTTAGGTCTTTATGTTACTTTCACAAAACCATTCTTCACTCTTGGGGTATAGTGCTTTGCCATTGAGAAGAAGGGACAAAAACACATTGGTTAAGGTGTTTTTCACGATTTGTTATGTTGTTAAGATTCAAAAGTTGTTTTTCTTTTAGTATTTTGTTCAATTATTATCATTTTCAAAGTTAATTATTTTTTTTCTTTTTACTGAAGAAAGAAAAAGCATGAAATGTGTTTTTAATTGTTGATAAACACCAAAAGTTCAGTTTTTTACTTATTTTTTCTCGATTCCTTTCGTTAAACAGCAAGATGTTCATTTTTTAATTAACATTTCTTGACTCATTCCCTTACATTTTTATTTGTTCAGGGAAAGCATACATATGAAATGTGATTTTTTTTATTGTCATAATGTAAATGAATTGTGCCATTTTGCTTCTTGTTTAAATATCAATATATGCATGTCATTTAGAATTGATTTTGGAAATTTGTATTGAATCTTACGGTTCAATTTGATTCCCGGTTCACGCTTTCCAAAATTGGAATTTCAATTCACGATTCAAATCTCGATTTGACAACTATGACAGTAGGAACCTTGAATACTCCTCCTTTGAGACAGTTATAGTACATTGTTCACCCAAACAAGTGACTAATGAGAGAAACACAATTTTGGGATTTGGGGACTCCATCCCAACACACACACAACATCAATACAGCAGCAAATCAAAAAGACACAGCAAACAACATGCTCTTGGAATTTATGGACACCATCCCAATACACACAACCTTCGACAACTGGAGCAAACCACAAGCACATGACAAACAAAGCACAAACACAGAAAATATCACCGTTTCAAGCCCCAGTGAACTCAATAAACCTAGACAAAAAGCTTCAAGAATTCTCAAACAATCATTTCCCCGGTGCTGCATATGAGTAACTAAAAAATGTGAGACATTCGGACCAAAAAAATCACCAAAAACTTCAATAAATATTTATAGAGGGATTCGAACACTGCAGGAGGAACTCAACACAGAAACATGCCTGCTAACATTCACGCGCCAACTCATGGGGTTGGCCCTGCCTGCCTTCAACCGGCACATGATGGTGAGTGGCAGGAGCTCTGGTGATGGGATTTCAATGGGGATCAGACCAGCAGTGTCTGCGGGCGCAAAATCTATAGGGGCTTTCATGCTCTTGAACAGGAAATTTCAAATTTCCGGCAACTGTTGTGGCTTCCAGCAGCTGCTGGTTGTTTTTCCAGGGCTATGGTGATGCTGGAAATTCTCCTATGATGGTAGACATGCAGCCAATTTAGGGTTTTACACTTTGATTTTGACGGTGGCTGTGGCAATAATGCTCTGAAAACATGTTGAACAATTGGGTAAAATGGAAGACCTAATCACAGCAATAGATTTCTCCATATATTTATGATGTATGTCAAGTACAACACCGACGACCATGTTACCATTACTAACTCACTCATACCAACATAACACTAGCGGGCACTAACAATGCTAAATGATAAAAATAACCATTAACTAGATCAAAGAAAGATGGTGAAGTTACTTTAATAAGCTATTTAATGAAAACCAAGTAGAAGCTTAAACTTAGATTTGACAAAATGAGAAAAGACCAAAAATTTGAGATTTATTCACAAAACTAAAGTTAATGAAGTTAAGTTCCCATTAAAAAAGATGAAAAATGGAAAAGCTGGACCGGATGACATCCTAATTGAAGCTTGAGAATACCTAGGACTTGGTTAACTGATTTATTTAACACAATTATAAAAATTAAGAAAATTCCAAACAAATAGAGGAAAAGCATGTTAACATCTATAAACAAAAATAAAAGGGAAAGAGAAAAGGCATCACCAAACCACAAGGCTCCCTACTTTGCAAGGGTAGGGGGAGGGTCATCACAGTATATGCAGCCTTACCCCCTGCTTTTATGCAAAGAAGTTGTTTCCATTGACTCGAACCCAGAACCAACAAATCAAAAAGGAGTAACCTTATCATTGATTTAAGGCATATAAAAAATGAAGGAAATATTCAAAATTGTAATAACTATCGTAGAATAAAACTTATGAGTCATACAATGAAACGATGAGGAAGGGTAATTGAACAAAAAATAAGTCTTTTGTTTTTCACAAAAGAAGATGTATTAAAAAAGAGAATGTACAAGCATAATGAGGATACTAAATCCTCAAAGAAAAAAGAGAGAGAGAAAAAACAAAGTAAAACTATAAAAAAAATTAAAATAAAATAAACACAAAACCAAAACCAAAACCAAAACCCCAAAAAAAAAAAAAAAAAAAACCCTGCTATTATCAGCCCAAAAATCCCCTCTTACCCCTTCCCATCATAGATCACTAAACACCTCAAATTAGCTAATTCCCTTTGACCCTTCTTCACCTTTGATTTTCCCCTGTCAAGCCTAACTTCATTCCCTCCTTGATCAGACAACTTAAGGCCCAATTAGTTTGGTTTTAAGCCTCAAAGATTGACTACAGAAGCTATGTATCTTTTAGAAAGGACTTTGCACATGGTTTTTATTGACTTGGAGAAAGCATGATAAGGTATCTTGGGAAGTTCTATGGTGGGTTCTAGAAAGGAAAAAAGAAAAAGCAATATACAATAGGTATACTAATGTCATTAAGACTAGGAGGAGAGTCTAGGGAATCTCCAATCACAGTAGGTATACAGGATGTGCTTTGAGCCCTTATCTTTTTGCACTAGTGATGAATAAACTTACTAGAAGCATCCAAAATGAGCTTCCATGGTCGGTATTTTTCACAGATGATACAATTGTGATTGATGAAACTAAGGATGGAGTAGTAGAATCTTAGTTGGAATTGTGGAGAGAAGGCTTTAGAATGCAGAGGTTTTAGGATATGTAAAAATAAGACAATATATAAAAAATGTCATTTCAAGTATTGGTAGGAGGAATACTAGAGAAAAGATTAAAAATAGTCAAAAAACTATTAGCACTCGTAGATTTCGATAAATTGGATCTAGTGCGCAAGATAAAGGAGAAGCTGAAAATGTAATGCAGAGAATTAAAACAGGTTGAGTAAAATGTAGAAGTGCTTCAAGCGTATTGTGTTTGTATAATACCCTTAAAATTTAAAAAAAAAAATTACAAAACAATTATAAGACCGTTATGCTATATAGATCATAACATTCAGCAACTAAGAAACATGTCTAAAAAATAAAAGTTGTTGAAATGAGAATGCTAAGGTGTATGAGTGATACAATGTCAAATGATAAATTAAGGAATGACATTATACGCAGTAAGTTAGGAATGGCACTTGTAGAAGAAATGGTTTGACACCTACAACTTAGGCCAAATACTGCACCAATATTTGGAAGGGGTAGAAATAGACCTAAAATAACTTGGAATGGAAATAGTGAGTAAGGATTTAACAAATCTCAAATTATTGGAGAAAACTGCATGTAAACTAGAGGAAAAGGATTTATGTTGCCGAACCCCACCTAGAAAAGCTTAGTTTGTTGTTGTAACTAGGTTGGGGCCTTTTGGCGATAATGCCTTAAAAAATGACAAGTAGTAAAACCAAAAGTGATTTCTTAAGAAAACCAATGTGGGGATGATTAATATTTTATGTGAATGGTAAATTTTACGTGGATAATTAATACTTTATTTTATATTAAGAATTTGAGCTGGGGTATTTATTGGAGAAATATTTACCTTAGTCTCATGGATTAAATTGATAATGCTTGGAAAAATAATAAGTTGCTATATTTTGTAATTTTTATTCAACAGTGGAAACAGCCTCTCGCAAAAAATGCAAGGTAAGGCTGTGTACTGTAGACCCCTTGTGGTCCGCCCCTTCCCCGGACCCCACATACGCGGGAGCTTTGTGCACGGGGCTGCCCTTTTTTTAGTGCATGAACGGTATCAATTTGGATGTTGCTATCATGTTTAAAAAATAAATGCCCTAAAATAAGTTGGGAATACATTAATTAATCAATTCAATAGATAATTTAAAGATCTGATAATTTTAATGTTTGGTGGGATCCACTATGTCGACTGGTGTGAAATTCTTCAGAACAGATTTATTTGTAAATAAGTTTGAGTAAAAGTTTAACTCAGTAAAGTATTAGGACATAATTGAAAATAAAATAAAAGAATCATGGCTGATTTCTGAATATAAAAAATTGTTCTGGATCAAATAAAGTTAAAGTAAATTTTTATTTAAAAAGAAAAATAAAAATATATGTATCAAAGATAAAGGTGGGATTCCAAAGCTATTATTAATGCTACTGCTGCGAGCCTCTGAAACTTCATTTCTCAAATTTCACAATTTTTCATTGGGTTAAATGCTGTGTTGGTAACGAGGAGAGAGTATATTTAGGGAGTATTCATGGATTTGTACAGATCCTTTTGGCATTGCATTTTCCTCATCTTCTCTATCTATCTATCACCACAATGCTTCAATATCAGATTTTTTTTTGGTTATAGGGGACTATTGTCTGTTGAAATTTCTTTTCCAAAAGTCATTTGAGTGAAAGGGTCATTTGAGTGAAAGGGAAACTGAGGAGTTGGCCAAACTCTTGCGGGTGATAGATTCTTTTACTCCATATTGTAGAGTTCAGGTTTTGGATGGGCCAACTCTTGCAGGTGGTAGATTTGTTTTCCTTTATACTTCCTGGTTTGAAAAGCCAAAACCCCATCTGAAATCAGGGCTTTCATTTGGTCCACTATTCGCAACTCATTTATTTCCTCATTCTCCTTTTTCTTGGGGCATTTAGTGCTAGATTTTTGTTGTGGTTAGGGAGTATTGGGTGCGGCCAGTGTCTTTGGAAGGATTATCCTTCAAATATACAAGGTTTTGGTTCTTGTAAGGAAACAAAAATACTTTGGGAGACGTGCTTCTTTCACTCCTATGTGGAGTACTTGGTTGGAGCATAATTCTAGATATTTTATGGGGAAGGTGATGGATTTAGGTATCTGTTGTGTGGAATATTTTGGTTCATTTGAGTCACAAGACTGGGCTGAGGGCCGTATAAGGTCTCCTTACTTGTAGCAAGTCATTTGTATTAATCTTGTTCAGAACTAGAGTTGAGATAAAAATCTGAATTCTAATGGAACTTTTGCTTGCCAAATGGCTTTGCTCAAATGGAATGAGTAAGGAACTGTTGGTTTTAGAAGATGAGTAATTAAAGACTTGAGAGGAGAAAAACCTCGAAGAAAGAATTAGGAATTGTAGGTTTCACAAGTTCATTTTAAAAAAGGTACAAGGATGTTTTGATCTTTTTAGAGTAGTTTCTCTCGATTATATTCAAATCTCTCTAGTCTGGAAAAGAAAAAGGCACTTCATCCTTCCTTTTTCCCCACTCTATAGTTCTTTCCACCTCTTTTCTCTTCTCTCCACTTTTCTCAACCAAAGGAGAGAAGTGGAGAGAAATCTTCTCTTTCCTTTCCCTTTTCTTCTCTTCTCTCTTCTCCACTTTCCCCAACCAAAGGGAAGGAGAATCTTTTGTTCAACTACTCTTCATTGAAATTTCTCTAAGGGGAGATTTGGTTCACAATATCAAAAATATTCCCATGGAATGACATTCCCCACCTCATGAGAATATTTTTGTTTACTTTGCATTGTAAGATTCACAAGAACGTATTCTCATGTCAATGTTTGGTTCAATATGGGAATACTGGTATATCCTTGGCATGCGTGTAACAATGAAGAAAATTATATCTGCAACACAAAAACCTACTAAGATTACGTACTTAATTAAATTCATGTCCTAAAATTTTCAACAACCATAAATTTAAAAAAGTCAACACTTAAATAATTAACTAATTGAAATAATTGAGGGCAATATAGTGTATAAACATAAACCATTAGATTAAATTATTATAACACAATAATAATATTACTTTTGTTCAAAATATATAACAGAATGTAATAATACTATATTATTAGGGCATTGTTGTTAAAACTGCCAAAAAGGTTCTAACAATTTGGTCCTAGAAGTAAGAATTTTACGTGAATGAGATACTACACAACTAATGCATAGAGAAGGGTGGGAATAAAATCCCATGTTTTGTAGGAATATTTTCATTTCCAATGTGAAGATTCTCGCCACTTTAAATTCCTATGCTCAAACAAAACCGAAATACCATGTAAATTTCTAAGAATTTTGAAAGATACTGCCAACCAAACGCCTCCTGTGCAATTATTCTCTTATTGGTTGTCTCACTTTTTATGTTGACTTAATGTGTTTACTCAAACTACGCACAGCAATTAAGTAGGCAGCCGCTAGATCCTATTTTATGCCAAAATTTCGGGAAAATTAAAATTGAGCCCAATTTTTACAGTTGATGAGTATTTACAGAAGGTTGTAAATTGTTAAGTACCGCTAGCTTGAACTTTTGGAATTTCTTGCTAGCTTTTAAGATGCAACGTGTCAACCCTCAAAGTTGAGAGGAATTGATGTATTTTACGAAGGAACTGAGCGGTGAACTTGAGCAAAAGAAGAAGACAAGCTTGTCGTACTTACCTCGACTATTGGATCTTCGGAGTGGGAAGATTCAATCTCAATTCGGCAATTGTCGACGCTGGCGGCCTCAAGAGCCGAGAGCAAGTGCTCGACGGTTTGAACCGTGCGACCATCTTTACAAAGCTTGGTGCAGAGAGGGGTCTCTACAGCGACATCGACGGATGCGGGTATGACGCCGGAACGGCAATTGAAGTACCTTCCTGCGCCGGCAAACTCCGGCCACAGCTTCACCTTCGTGACTTTGCCGGAGTGTAGAGTCTTCCCAGACCTCTCTATGCATCCCCCTAGGGTTTGCTGGAGCTTACCAGTCTACAATCAGAAGAAAAGCACACGTGCGCCGGAAAGAGAAACAGCACAAAGATTAGAGAATGTGAGAGCGTGGCGAGTAAAATGCCGCCCAATAAATGAATGGAGAGAGAGAGAGAGAGAGAGAGAGAGAGAGAGAGACTACTGATTTCCACGAGACGAGAGGGGACCTTTTGAAGACCTGAAAGGCGCGGACCATATTGAACGATGGCGGCGGCGAGGAGAACACGCCGGCTGTCCGCAGCTGTGCCAGCCGCCCAGGCCTTGTATTGATGCTTCGGACATAAAACTGAGTTTGGTCTGTTTCCCGTTTTTAGTTCTTGCACGAAAAAATTAAAATTAGTATAGGCTGGCAAGGACCTGCGTCCGCCTAAGATAAAAGTGAAGTCAAGGGTTCGAAGGCATATATGCGATTTACGCCCTTTGTATTGGTTAAGGACAAGGGCACGTGTGGGATTAGTCTGTTGCGTAAACTTAAGACACCCATCAATATCCAAAAATAAAAGGTCAAGGACACGATTAACATAGGTGTAGGATTAGTCTGGTATGTAAGTTTAGGACACCCATCCATATCCAAAAAAAAGATAATTGAAATTTATTATTTGATTTTATCATATTTTTTGTTCAAATTTTTATTGGAGTCTTTTTTCTATTCTCATTCCATCTGCAAATCATAAAATTAATTTCACATTTGTTGCTTTTGAATTTTTATGCTCAATCTTTAACATAGTGATAATAAATATTAATAATTTTGATTTTTTTACATGTAATGTAATACTTTAATGTTTGAAAATTAGTTTTATCTTTCTTAAGAAACATATTAGTGATTAAAATTTGAATTTTTATATTAAATGTTGTGAGCCATAGAAAGAAATGTGGAATAAGAAATGAGTTACACAAGTCATGTTGTTGGTTGGACCTACAATTAATCCCAAAAAAAAAAATAGTTTTTAAGAATATAGATTTCAAGTTTTAAATGTAAATTTGTATGAATATGAAAGAAACTCATGCTACATTGGGAGCATGAATTTCAGACCTTCGATTTAAATTTAAATGAATTTGAATAAATTTTAATATAATTTTATGTTACATCGTATATAAATATAATACAACTAATATCTCCAAACATAGGGTGAATATAATTTTACATTATGTATTGTTCGAGTCCATACGAATTCAAATTCAATATCTTAAATTTATGCTCCCAAATGTAAAATAATAATTAAATACTAGACTTTATATTTAAGATCTTGAGTTCAAATTTTGATAACGTGAAATGAGCTATGAGATCAGAGATGAGTTACCTCTCTTCTTAAAGCCTAGATTGTAGGCTTCCGATAAACAAACAGAGAATTTAATTGTTGAGAATAGTTGATAATGAGTAGTGAAAGAAAATTCATAGGAAAAATATCCTCAATTTCTAAAAAATTTTGAAAAATAAAAGAATAAAAATATCTAATAAAATGTTTCTATCATTTTAAAGTACATCTAATGAAAAATGTCATTTTTCTTCTTTCGTTCATAAATCTTCATTCCACATAGCTAGAGTAAATATACAAAGAGAAAATCTCAATTGTGAGGGTGACACCATTTCAAAATCTTAAGGTTATGTTGGGTTTGCGTAATGTCTATTCTTAAGAATATATTAGTTATGATGGGTTAGTTATAATTAGTTACACAAAAAACTATTTTGTTAGTATAAAGTAAAGAATAATATAAACTTTTTACGAGTCCATAATAAGAAATAGACAAGCAATAACTATTTTCAAATATTATGATGAAAATGCATATTTTTTTCTATTACATGTTGAATGATATGATTAGGAATATACAAGGAATAGTTATTCTCTCTATTTTCAAATTTTACACTATATTTTATTTTATTTAAAAAAAAATAGCTACTCCACCAAAACAAATGAGACATAAGCGTTGATTGCCAAAATTAAATACTAAAAGTGGAAGATAAGCATTTCGATAAGAATACTTACATAACTGTCGAACAACATAGGAATTGTAAAAGGAAAAAGAAATAAATCGCTTTTTACCCCTTGCCACTTTTCTTTGCAGCCTTAATGGAAAAACAAACCACTTTTTGTTTTGTATTTTTTTTTTTTTTTTAGGTGTGGCTTGGATCCAAAATAAATGGGACTACTATACCTGGTATTTTCAAAAGCAAAAAAGGTATCGCATACTAACTATTGGATTTTTTGTCTATGAAAAGTTGGAAAAGCTTTTGGAGTTAAATGTTGCCAATAGTAAAAACTATGAGTTTGTTTGTTTCGAAAATTGTACACATGCTAAGGAGAAGGAATTTAAAGTTTCCTAAAAAGCTCAATTGAGGGGGTTGTTTTGGAGGTTTATGTTTTATTCCACAAGAATGATGAATTGTGGAAAAGAAACCATCCAAACGAATTTGTAGTTGGGAACAACCTCAATATGACTATGGGGGATGGAAATTTTAAGAAGGTTGTTGCTAGTTTAGTGAGGTAATTAGTGTAGTTATGGACTTTCACTAGGGAAAAGTGAAGCACAAGTTTATGTTTCATTCCACAAGAATGATGAATTGTGGAAAAGAAACCATCCAAACAAATTTGTAGTTGTGAGCAACCTTAATATGACTATGGGGGATGGAAATTTTAAGAAGGTTGTTGCTAGTTTAGTGAGGTAATTAGTATAGTTATGACATTCCACTAGGGAAAAGTGAAGCACAAATTTCATTACACAATATACATTGAACTTGTGGAACATCCTTAATGTGGTAAGTTAGTCTTATTACTCTTTATCACAAACAAGTAGAAGGAGTAGGTCGAGGTCTTCTCTGTCAACTCTTCTATCTTCGTATTTCTTCTCCCCTCACTTCTTTACATTGAGAGTATATAGATAAATAGGAAAACTTGCAATCCTATTTTTGGAATACAGATATCTCGGCAAAGATCATGTCATACCTTGTATGGCATGATTCTATATTTACGTCTACAATTATATCTTTCCTAAGTTGGTTTCTAACAACTCACGCTAGCACTCCCCCTCAAGTTGATGCATACAAGTCTCTGATACACAACTTGTTGAGTGAGTTGTGAAACTCTTTACTTGATACCGCCTTTGTGAGTATGTCTGCTATTTGGTCTTCAAACTTCACAAATGGAAATCAAATTATTTTTTATCCTAGGTTTTCCTTGATAAAATGTTGATCCACTTCCACATGTTTTGTACGGTCATGTTGGACTGGGTTGTGAGATGTTGCAATAGCAGCTTTGTTGTCACCAAAAAAAAATCCATTTTTGAAGTAGAGGCAAAACCTAGTTCAGTAAGTAGTCTCTTGATCCAAAGTAGTTCACAAAACCCTTTTGCCATTCTACATAATTCTGCTTTGGCACTGGAAAGTACTACCACATTTTGCTTCTTACTTCTCCATGTAACAAGATTCCCACCAACAAACATAAAATAACCTATAGTAGATCTCCTGTCTGAGATATTTCCAGCCCAATCTGCATCTGTATAGCCATTAATTCTTAAATGACTTTTCTTTAAAAACATTAGTCCCTTCCTAGGCGAGGATTTTAAGTATCTTAGTATTCGGGTTACATCATCCACGTGATCTTCACTAAGATTATGCATGAATTGACTAACTACGCTTACAACATATGCAATGTCTAGACGAGTAAGTGAGAGGTATATAAGTTTTCCAACTAACCTTTGGTACCTTCCTTCATCCGTTGGTGCTTGATCTGAGTATTCTCCAAGTCTATGGTTTTGAACAATTAGAGTATCCACTGGTTTGCACTCTAACATTCTTACCTCAGTTAATACGTCCAACACATACTTCCTTTGGGAAAGAAATATTCCTTGTCTGGACCTGGCAACTTCAATTCCCAAAAACTAGAGTCCTCCCAAGTTTTTCATCTCAAATTCGGTGGCCAACTCCTTATGTAGTTTGGATATTTCTTCTTCATCATCTCATGTGATAACCATGTCATCCACATAGACTATCAACACGATTACCTTGCCCAATTTGTGCTTCGAGAACATCGTATGGTCTGAGTTGCTTTGCTTGAACCCGTATTTCCTCATTGTCAGACTAAACCGCCCAAACCACGCTCAAGGCGAAATGCATTTAAATTAGGAGTCAAGGAAGGAAAATTATTGGGAACATGGCAGAAAAAATAACCCTTGCAGATAACCTCATTATAGCAGTCTAAGATACCCAACATAGAATACATTTAAATTGTTTCAATGCAAAACCATATATTGGACATCTCATTACTATATAGGAAAAAAATATTATTTTCTACTCCTCTATGTGTGTATTGGAACAAATAGACTGAGAGGTAGTCATAATGTGGTCTTATGGATTACTGTCAGTGTGTATATATTATTTTTTTTAAAAAAACTTTTTATATTATTATTGGCAAAAAATTATGATTTTATGCTCCTTTGTGTGTACATTATTTTTTATAAGGATTTACGTAGAAAGGTGAAATAGTTTCATACTTTTTGAAGACAAAGAAGATGCTGGCATTGTTCCTCTCTCTCTCTTCTTTTTCTTCTTCTCTATCTACTATTACTGCACTATGCCATTGTGGCAAAGAGAACATTGAGTACTGCACTGCTGCGGCAAAGGGGGCATTGAGGGAGAGAGGAGAGGAGGGGGAACTACTATTGCAACAAAATGGGCTTCCAACCACTGTTATTTTCTGGGTACTGCACTTTTGAGACGGCGATAGAGAGAGCGTCCGAGGAGTGAGGAGAGGAAGGGGGTGTTGAGGGAGAGAGGAGATAGTTGACGCATGGACAGTAGGGGAGAGAAATTAGAATGAGTTTTGAATTTTGACGACTGATTTTTTTTTTTTTTAAGGAACAAAATCTTTTATATCCACAATTATTCAAGAATTGAGAAAGTACAATTATTTTGGTTAATTTTCTAGACAATAATTTTTCTAAAACTATTTGGAATTAATTTTGTAGGAAATAATTTTTCTTTATTAAAGAAAGGAGGAGAACATCAGAGTAGCTATGTGGGTGCTACATAGGAAAGAGAATAATAACTACAACCATAGTGCATGGATTAGAATTTTTAAACTTGTGAGCAACATTGTTTTACTATATATATATACACACACTTAACTTTGTACATGTATACATTATTTGCTTATCTCTCTTTTATTTTTTTCTTTTTTATATTTATTTTTTTTTTATTTAATTTCTTTTAGGTGCAACAAGTAAGTCAATTTGACAATGTTAGCATTGCTCAACTACCCGTGTTCTATTCGGGTTGAAGGTACAATACTAATGTCTTCTTATCAATCTTATTTATTTGAATAACGATGTGTTTTCTTATGCAATTTGCATGCATTCATATAACTTGATGAGCACATTTTTTTTGCCTTCATTTTATGACCTTGTGCGATAATATGATTTAGAACAAGATCTTAAAAAAACTATGTAGCGTTTCCATCCAATTGTTTGACTCATAAGTACTTTTGCTAACCTATGATAATCCTTCCTTCTGGTCGGACTTGTAGCAACTCCATCCAAATTTATTGTTGATGCTATGACCTTTTAGTTTCATCTACAGGACTTTTGACCATACTATGTTCCTACATAGTGGTTCGACTCATGATGGCTCCTTTCAATTTCCACAAGATGTTCCTACCTCGTGGTTGTCGATGGTCATTTTGATTAAGTGACCAAAACGAAGATTGGAAATTCCTTTTGCATTTTCTAGCTTTTACGTGTTTTTTTTTTTTCTTTTTTGCTTTTATGCATCATTTTTTACTCTATTGGATGAAACAGTCCATATTGGTAAGGTAGAGTTCAATAGTGACTCTGACCTTATGCTCACAAATCGAGACAAAACCTTTGTCATTCTAAACTTTTTTTTCTCTCTTTCTACTAATTTTGACTACATGGGGTGATTTAGAGTAATTTGAAATAGTAAGAAGAGGTTTGATAATGATTTTAGCCTTGGACACACAAATTGAGACAAAACCCCTATCATTGTAGGTTTTTTTGCTCTCTTTCTACCAATTCTAACTGCACCTGGTGATTTGAGGCAATCTAAAAGGTAAGAAAATGTCTAAAAGTGATTTTAACCTTTAGCACACAAATCGAGGTAAAACCCCAATCATTCCAAACTTTTCCATTCTCTTTTTACCAATTTTGACTGCATCAGATGATTTGAAACAGTCTAAAATGGTAAGAAAATGAATGACAGTGATTTTGACTTTGGGTATGAAAGGTAAAACTTTGTCATTTCAGGCTTTTCTGATACTTTTCTAACAATTCTGGTTGCACCAAGTGATTTGTAATAGTCTGAAATGGTAAAAAGGCATCCAATAGTAATTTTACTCCCTTACACAAAAATCGAGATGGAAGTCCCAATATTTACGGCTTTTTGGCTCTCTTTTTATCAAATCTAATTGCACTTGGTGATCTCGGGTAATCCAAAATGTTAAGGATGGGTAAAATTGTAATTTTTGCTTCCTACACAAAAATTGAGGCGACATTATGGTTTTTCTATAATTTTTTGACATTTTTGGACACTTGAAATTTTTGGTCATTTTTTGTGAACCCGAGGGATCTTAAATTTCAAAAAAAAAAAAAATATATATATATATATATATATATAATATTGATAATATTTTAATACAAACATGTTTGAATTTTTTTTAAAAAAAGTATTCAAGAAAATAGGCTGGCGTGTGAAGGGTCACACACACATGCCCCTTGAAATGGCATCATTTTAATTTTAATAAAAACTTTTAAAAATTAAATAAAATAAGTGGTCGTGTGTGTGTGTGAAGCCCACATACGAGCGTATGCACACATATGCCTGCCACTTAAGTGGAATGACATCATTTTGTTATTCGAAACAATTTTAACAAATAAAACAAAGTCGTTTTGGCATTCTTCCCTCCCCGCCTCCCCTTCTTCCCCATGTTTACAGTATGGCCACCAACCATGGGAGCCACAACTTTTTACAGTAAGGGGGCCCTTTTCCCCTTTTTTTTTTCTCTCTCTCTCTCTCTCTCTCTTCGTTCTCCCCTTTCACCGTTTGACACCCTCAATCCCTCTCCCCACACTTCCACTACTCCCTAGCCCCTAAATCTTTGAAAATTCGAAGCTTGTCATTGCAGCTTCGGTAGCCATGCTAGCCCCTCTCTGTTTCCCTTTTTATTTGTTTTTTCTTTCCCATTCTTATTATCTCTCTTTTATAGCCTATTTAAGGCCATGAAAGAAGGAGATTATTACAACTTGGGTACTCTCTCTCTCTCTCTCTCTCTCTCTCTCTCTCTCTCTCTCTCTCTCTCTCTCTCTCTCTCTCTCTCTCTCTCTCTCTCTCTCTCTTTTTTTCTTCTTCCTTCCCCCTCTGTCTTAGCACAAAAAAGGAAAGCCCGAACACCTCCTTCCCAATTGGTAAGTCTATTTCTCTCTCTTACTCCCTACCTCTGTATTTTTCTTTTCTTCCCTATATTTCTCTATTTTTTGCATTGTTTGGTGTGTGCAAGTCATGCGTATGTGTGTGGAGTGAATGCAATATTTATGCATGCATACGTGAGTCGGTGTATGCAGTGTAAGGATGAGTTATATAGGTGCATAATTTTGTTTGTTGCATATGTGTACTAGGCTAAACGGTTAAGTGAACCATTCAAGTGGTATAGGGTAGCAAAGGTGCACCAATCGTCCGGAGCACGATCAGGAACCAAGGTAGACTTGGCAAAGCAGATCGAGTCGGTTAATCCGTGACAAATAAGGCGGATTATCTGATGAAAAAATCATAATCCATATTCGACTCGTTTAAGTCGCGGAATAGGCGGTTTCGAATCGGATAATTCATGGCGGATGGGTGGATAATTTGTCATTCTCAAATATAATTTTATTAATAATTTATTTTGTATCATAATACAACTTGCGATTAGTTTGTATATTAATTTTTCTAGTAACTATATTAATCATTCAATTGTTTATACTAATTAACAAGTCCTAATTCATGTAAGTAAAACTGTAAGAATTTAAACATAATAAATTAGTCCCAATCTAACTCAAAATAGAAACTCAAACCATATGTTTTGTGTGAGTCTCTCTAAAATCTAAACAATACAACTGTTCTTAAAGCATGGGAGTTTTTTAAACACAACTATTTTCAAATCGTGTGAATCTCTCAAAATAAAACTATCAACAAATTAACAAAATCTTAATAAATCCTTCAAATAACTTCAAAATTATTTGAATGTCTCGAATTAATTGTAATGCTTTCATTTGTAATATCAAAGCTTTCATCTTCTTTTCCTCGTGTGTCTATCATGAAATAATTCAAAATATAATTTAAGTTATGGATCGAATAACATAAATAGAACTTGTTGATTAGCATCTCAAAAGTTACAAGTGATCAAACTAGAAAAAATATTTCTAAAAATTTTTTTCAACACTACATGTTAAAACAACAAATAAATAATAAATTATTGACTATATAATTTTCAAAGATAAATAGAAGCACTGCTAGCATAGTTGTATTAAAATAAAGTCAAACAAAGCAAGATGATACACTAGATGAGGTATGACATGCTCTTTTAGCTTGAGTAATATCTTCGACAAGTTCTTCCTTATCTACAAAATCTTCAACTACATTCAAAATTCAAAATATAAATAAATAAATAGAATATAATACATAGTAATTACAATAACATAAAAATATAATTAAATAAGCATACCTCCTTGACTATATAGCCAATCACGAGTTAAAATAATAGTTTCAGCATTATTAGGCGTAAGAGAACTACGTGACATATTTATCTCTTTTCCCCCAACACTAAATGTTGGTTCCGATGCAAAAGTTGATATTGAAATTGATAATATATCTCTTGCCATTCGAGAAAGAATTGGATACCTATATTTCATCTTTTGATAAATTGAATTTGCTATTGACTAAGAATTTTTTTTTTTTTCCCAAAACCCTGTAATGCACTGCAAAATTTGAGAAATGTGATTAAATATTTTTATTTTATATTTATATTGAACACAATGAAATGAGTCAAACGACCATCATATTTATATTAAAATTTGATTAAGCAAAAAAAAAAAAAAAAACAACTTGCATCAAATTTACAAGCTAGAAGCAACTAATTAAAGTTGTTTTTAAATTAATTGATTGTGCGAATGACATTTGTAAATAATTTCATAAATGGGCGTTTGCCACAAGAACTAATAATAAAAAAAATCTAATTATAGTTTTTTGTTACAATAACTTAAAAACTAGTAAATTTGGGAAGGTAGGTATTTGTATGGCAAACTTAGAAAAAAATCTTTTTGTCATCTAAAACATTGGTAATATTTTTATAATTTCGTAATATTTTAGAAATAAAAAATAAAATTATTTTTCTCAACTAGATCCTTATTCATTAAGAGTACATTTCTTTTCACATTACACGCAAGTTTTTTTTTAAAACAATAAATCTCATCACATCATATAAATTTTTCCCAAGAAAATGAGGGATTGAGGCCTTCAAAGAATGTGGATTTCATTTTTTAGCAAAATGCAAAGCTCAGTAAATTTCATTTATAAGAAAAACTCTTAAGGCCCTATTTGAATCAAAAACTTTATTTGGGATAAAGAAAAAAAAAAGGAAAATACATTTTCCATTATATTTTTTCTCAACATCAAATAATATTAAAATCAAATGTTAATCATGAAATGAAGAGAACATTTCACCTGAAACTCATGCAATGAAAACCAAAAGCTCAAAAGTAGGTGTAGATTTCCATTATCTTTTTTTTTTTTTTTTAATAAATCAAGAAAGAGTAAAAGAAATGAGACATAATAGAAAGGCCCCATCTGTTAACCATTAGCAAGAAAAGAGATGTACAACAGTACAAAGGAGATCTGCAAACAACTACAAATTCATTAATGATACAACCTCACAAATCAGAAAAAAGGAACAATCAAAACTATCCTGGCAATGGCAAACCACAAAGTGATTATAGTCACTGGACGAGGCCGCAAGGGAAGATAGGCTAACTGGCCAATTGGTCGAGTAGTTGGCGACTGGTGAGAGACGAAGATGATTGGGCGAGGCTGCAAGCCACAAGGTAAGACTGGGCGAGGCCACGAGGGAATCGTGGCTTGTGGCTGTGGGTGGCAGTCGGCGACGGTAGTGGCAGTAGGAATCGTCATCGGCTCATCATTTGTGGGATGTGGTTGCACAGCTAGAATTGAAAGTTTGAAATTTGAAAATTGAAACAATGAAAGTATGAAACCCTAATAGGATTTAAGATTTGGGACTGGGCTCGTCTGGGAGTCGGAGGGAGCTAAGGGAGGGGTTGATTGTTGCCGTGTGGGCTACTGGCCACCGAGCTATCTGTGTCACTGCGTGGCGTGTGGCATGGGTCATGTGGGCACTGCCACACTAGGCTTTCCATACTTGGGCATTAGGCTGTGGGCACTTGGGCTTTTATGGGTTAATCAGTAATGAATTTTTAAGTAGTTTAGTGTATATCCGTTTGATAAAACTGACCCGGCTTGCTAAGGAGGCAGATGTGAAAATTGAAAATCATATTCGACTCATATAACAAACGGTTGATTATAAGTTGGTTAAATTGGGTCGGATGCGGGTTAGATTAACAAATTTTTATCCATTTTGCCAGGTCGAAACCAAGGTATACCCTGTCCAATGATCACAATAACACCTCGTACATAAACCGTAGCCTAGTCCGCATAAGTGATTGAATCCTTAGCTATGTTATCCTTTACCCTAGGGTCTCATCATAATCAAAGATGTAAATTTGCATGAAATTAAAGACAAAGTATTTACAGTGCAGGTATTCAAATGAAAGCAGTAAAGAAAGATGTATCAAAAATGGCTTCAATTGTAACTCAACGGCCTGTCACTAGTGTTCAAGAATACAATCAAAGGTCCAGCTATATATGTCGTAGCACAAGGAACTTGAAGGTTGTCACAGGCCTTCGAAGAATCAAAGCACGAACCAGTACAAGGAATTGAAATCAAAGTAGTAAACCTTACTCTAAATGGCACCCAAAGACTTTCTAGGTCTATTATTAACAAAAGAGGTGCCAAAGGGGAACCCTAGGCATATAGACAAAGCTAGGTTTCATACCCAAAAGCATTTACAAAGGTTTGAATTCAAAATAGGAAACTTTGGCAAAAAACCTCACAAAGCAGTTCGATGGGCTCTCATCTATCGACCAGGTCGAACCCATGTCTTCCCCTGGTCGAGGCTCGCAGGAATTCTGGGATTCAAACTTCAAGCATTCTCGACCTGGTCACGCCTATGGATCTTCCTGGTCACGTTGATGGTCGAGACTTGAAGAATCTTAGCTTCACTAAATCTCAGGTTCTCGACCTGGTCGCCCGTTAGGGTCTCCTAGTCGAGCTGCTGGTCGAGACTCTCGAGATCTCTGGCTTAGTCAGTCTTAGGTTCTCGATCTAGTCGCCCCTCGGGGTCTCTTGGTTGAGCTCTTGGTTGAACCTTGGACTCTTTCTTCTGTGACTTGGTCACCCCCTGTGTTAGTTGGTCGCACCACATGATCGAACCAAGTCTTGTTTCCTTTGATGAATTGAGGCTTGAGGGGCTTGGTTGAGCATCTGATTCAGCCTTTATGATTCCCAATTACTCCCTTGGCTTCTCGCATTGCTTAACTCCTCGGTTCTAACTTGAGTTTCCTAAAACATGAACAAACCTTGCATAACTCCGAACTTTGGAAAGAAAGGGTAATTACAAGATAAATGAGAGCAAAACAAAGGTAAATGGGGGTCTAAAATAGTGCATTTTAGGAGCACATCACAACCCCCAACTTACACTTTACTAGTCCTCGAGCAAATAAAAAACTAAGAAAACTATAAAAGATAACCAAAAATCCTATCCACCTCCTCTTTCGTGGGAAACACGATTGCATTTACCATTTACAACAAGGCTTTAAACCCCTAGGTGACCCTAGTGGACAAGTTATTATCTCATGAGGGTTTTCAGGGTGGTACCCACAAACACCAATCTCACAGGACATTAAATAAGATCACCAAGTAACACAATCATGTCATTTTACATAGGGGAATATAACCTAATTTCAAGAAGACTCCTCCATACATAACTCCATTATATAAACAACTGCGAAGCAAATCACTCATACAAGTCTCAATAGTGTATAGCCATCAAGTAAATCATATGTAACGACCTGCCTAATTTACCATATTAATTTTTTTTATCATATTTAGTATAACAATAATTTTGAAATCATGTTCAACTGAATAGCATAATCCACCTGGACCCATGGGTACCAGGGATATACCCAAAATACCATTCTGAACCCTATGTAGCAGGAAACGTAATCACATACATATCATCCAGCCAACCACAATACCAGAGTTCTACTAAACCTTTTATATACAATCATCCACCAAAAAGGCCAAATGTATCCTAAGGTCATAACCCAAAAATAAACCTAACCCTAACTCAACAACTCATCCTTCAGACAAGGTAGCTCCACCGGTCTCTATTGTCGCAGAGCTCTGCCCCCTCCTCTACCTGGGTTTTCTGAAATGTTTATATAGCTAGGGTGAAACACCTCTCAATAAGAGAAATAAACTAATATCAATGTATGCAACATGAGTAATTTAGTGTTTTACATATAACAGTATAATAATCATTTTTGATAAAACTGTTTATAACATATGTGAGAAACACATAATTTATCATAACATGGTATAATATACTGACTTTCTATACATATAAATCATCTCATATAACTATACATGAAAACGCCCTGGATGGATAGCTGGCTGGTGTCATGTCTTACCTCCACATGATTGGGTTGTGCGGCCTGAAGGCAGGACCTAGCAATGGCTGGCCGACCACGCTAGATCAACATAAGTCTGTAAGTATGATGGGTCTGCCCCTCCTGGTCTAGACACTAGAGGGACGCCTGCACTACCATAAAACCACATTGACTGCCGATCTCCCACTGCCCTTTACGGCAAACGGTAGCACTAACATATACATGATCGTGATCATATAGCTATGGTATCGTGCATCGTGAAAGCCTAAACCAAGCCAACCAGGTTCTGATAACATATAATATATTTCCAAATAATGATACATGACTATTTCATAATAATATATGTCATGTTAATATTTTCATAAAACATTGCATAACATATCATATAAAATTTACAGCCCTTACATTGGCATAGCGTATCATAAAAACCCTTAGCCCTTATGCTGGTATATCATATAAAACCTCAGCCCTTACGCCGACATATCATATAAAATCCTCGGCCTTTACGCCAGCATATCATATAAAATCCTTAGTTTGAAAATCCCTATATCATTTTAATATTTTCCTAAAAGCAGTAATATCATACTTATGCTGAAAACATAATATTTCATCATCATAATTTCCATGATAAATGTTACTCATGCCACACAAAAAAGGGAATATTCAAAACATAAAATCTATTCTAAAATCATATTTATGATATTATACATGAAATCTGATCAACAACATTATTTCTAACATAATCCTACAATATACATATTTACCTGAAATTAAATGCTGTAAAATAGTAAATATATTTTCATAAAAACCTGACTTAGTTTATTCCCTTACTTGACTTATGAAAAAGCCTACGAATTACTCCAAAACTACACATGTGTGGTCCTCAGCTCAACACCCTAAAATTGATATCTTCCTAACAAAATCTCAGCATTATCTTACCTAACAAATTATTCTCAGTCCAGAAACACCAAAAACCTAATAAAACTGAAATTAACTAGCTTACCCAAAATTTGGGATGGTTCCCAAGTAGGCCTAATCAACGATCCACTCATACAGTAATGAAGAGAATATTCCCAGAAGTGACGTGGCGACTTCTAATCATCGAACTGGTGGAGAACGGGGCCGGAAACGAAAAGAGAAGGGGTGGAGGATGAAGAGAGAGAAAGAGGAGGGTTTGCATACATGTTTTCTCACTGAAAACTTGAGTTTGAGCTATTTATACACTTGCCTTCATTGACGAGACACGACACTTTGTCGACGAGGCCAAGTAGGGAGTTCGTCGACGAACTCATAACCTTCATCGACGAATTTCAGGCCCTGAAATAGTCCTCTTTGTAATTCCTCATTGACGAGGACCTGCTGTGACCCCCCTTTAATATTTCCTTTTCTCCCTTTTTTATTATTTAAATGGTATAATTCTTCGGGACTCTACATCATAGCTCATAGAGAATCAACCAACAATTACAATTCAGAGTTAATATCATCATATAAATTCAAGTATAAATAGGCAAAATCACAAGGCATGTGTAAAGTGAATGATTCATCACACTCGAGTTACCCTTGGACACCTACAGAATGATCGTATTGACTCAACCTCACTGGTATACTCTCCAAAACACTCAAGAAGATGGGTTCACTGTCGTATGTGAGGAAAAACATGCATGATCAAACATCTCACATATTTTGAAGAACTAATCCTAAAAATGGAGCGAACTAGTCTCATAAGAATGGGATCTAGCCTATTAAAGAGGTGTTGGGTCCTTCACCCTAGCGCCTTCTCACCTACTTGGCACATCCTACTAAGACCAACCTGGATTGATAATTCATAAACTAGGCGTGAATACATCATATGCATAGGTCAACCAAAGAAGCTTTATACGTTTAGGGAAATGGTGGATTGTGCCCTAGCTTGACCCTTTTGTATTTATAGTAGATTTTCTATGTATTTTTCTCATTTCTTTTTCTTATGCTCATTCTTTTCTTTATACATTTTTCTTCTACGATCAGCTAGGACAATCATCAACACTTTTGTCATCTTCATGCTACCAATAGGAACTAAGCTCGAAAAAGAAGTTTATGAATTATGTTAATATCTAGGGGTGGCTTAATTCTCACGTCTTGAGTAGGCTATAAGACCTAGGTTTATATCTCCCCACTTGACATCACCTCTAGGCTAGAAAATTCAAAAATACAAACTAGCATGTAAAGAATATCCAGTGAAGGAAAGTTGAGTTTCATGAACTCAGAGTTTATGTAAATGACTCTCGCAAAAAACAAAAGCCTCAACATAACCTCACAAGGTGTCATAGTCGCTATGATTGTTCTCTCAGTGCTCTTAAGGAACCCTAAATGAAACAAATCATG
The DNA here is from genome assembly GCF_029873635.1 of Malania oleifera. Taxonomy (NCBI): domain Eukaryota; kingdom Viridiplantae; phylum Streptophyta; class Magnoliopsida; order Santalales; family Ximeniaceae; genus Malania; species Malania oleifera. Next base: position 56,781,345 of record NC_080420.1, on the reverse strand, counting down.
TGAAAGTGCATCATAACCTTGTGAAATACCATATGAATACAAGAACTTATACAACAGTACTAAAACGAATGAACTTTTAGTCGACCCTCATAGAGTGGAAAAAAACCCAAATTGGCTATATCATGTGAAACTACGCACAAGCAACTCACTACATTGTTAATGAGCATAATAAAGTCATCTAAATGATACAACCTAAGCATGTAATATACAGGCTATATAGAAGTATGTAAAGGGCATCAAAAGTCTTATCATGGCATGAACAAGCAATGGTCACTAAAAAATTTTAAAATTGTGTCATTTTTTGTCTCAATATGTGCTATGTAGTGTTTTTTTAACCCCATACCCCCAACTTAAAACTTTAGTGTCCCTACTGAAGTATAGAAAGAAAGAACCTGGAAAGCATGGGAAGGAAACACTGCACGGTACTAAAAGATCAACTAGCAAACCTGCGTAAGTAACATCCACATAAAATCTAGAAATATAAAGAAAAGAGCAATGGTACACGGAAGCACAAAAGACAAGTAGAAACAAATCACCATGTATATTCATTAAACGCAGAGACAGTACAACTGAAGATGGAAACATCAAAAGCAAAAGTACAACCACTTAAGCATAATGAAACAAAAATTAATGGAAAATAAAAATAAAAGAAGGAAAGAAAATAAAATAATGTGCATGAGCACAGTACATATGAAAAAGAGAGCATCAAAGGATCCTAAGTATCCTGCCCTACTGTGGCGACCACTTCTTGTGCCATTTTTGCCAACAAGCGGCGGATCGTAGGGGTAGAAAGGGGGTATGGCATGGTCAACCTGATCATTCGAAGCAGCACCAACTGGGCAGACGTGTCCTCCACAAGCCTAGTGGCAACATCCGGGGGCTGCTCCTTAATAAGTGGCATAGTAGAATTTGTTAGGGGCAACTGAATGTTTTCAAGGGTCACCCTCGGTGCCCTCGTCACTGTAGAAGTTCATGCTTGCTCTCTACGGGCCACTTGACTCCTAGAAGATGACTTTTCCTTCAGCGGGTCTCGGACCATTTGTCGCTTGGCAGTGGATTGTGGTGAGTAGGCTTGCTTTGAGGCACCCTGAGATTTCAAATGTCAAGGCATCTTCAAGGAAAGGCAAATAGGGATGGAGAGAGAGAAATGTGGAGAAAATGGAGAGACATAGACGTAAGGAAAGCAATTGTCCAGGTGTGCTGAGATGGGGCATCGTGTAAGGTGGGGATCACTGGGGCTAGTGCATGTCATCTGAGGGTCGCGAGAGGCTATAGAGAAGTTTAGGAGGCTCGGGAGACTAGGTTGGAGAGGGGTACGATGAAGGAGGTGCAAAGGAACATGAGAGAGTGGTGTTCGAGCTTCACAGGAGAATAAACTTTAAACAAAATTTTAATAGGTTCGACCAGGTCGCACCAGCTTGTGTTGGTCGCTCCCTAGTCACACCCCCAACTAAAACAGGACAGCCAACTTTCGAGGAGGTCTGTAACACCCTGACCCTCTACGTGGGCCCAAAGTGCTACTAATCCATTCATTTACTTGATAATCCATATTTAAATATCATGTACGCAATGAAAAACATAAACATAATCTCCACAAATATAATACCAAAGTTTACTATTTCTATCTATAATACAAAATAACTATTCATCACATGTATTCTCATATATACACATATCTTCAAAAACATTCAGTATTCACAAACACTAGTATATTTCACAACCATCCATATCTCAGAAGACTTAAAACTTAAAACATAGAATATACCTTACATACAACCCAAGATATCAACTAAGTATATACTCTTTCTTTTCTATATCCCAAAAATGATATAAACACCTCGAGCCCTCTAAGCTTGATCTTGTAGAGGTCCTGAAAAAGAATAAATTATATTCGAGTGAGACACATCTCAGTAAGGGAAGAAACAATATATTAAAACAATGTGTGACCAACATGAGGTTTATATATAATATATTTTTCATCATTTGCAAATCATTAACATAATTTCTGAAATCATTTTCTGATCCTGTCAAACACATGCAAGGCATTTTACCCATAAGATTACCTAAGGATAGGGGTGATTATCTGCCCATACAAGTAGCACCCCTATGCTCTAATGCATTAGGAAACCCAAAGGTCATAGCTGAAGCATACCAAGACACTCACCTTACTCAGTAAGCTCTCAAGTGATAAATTAATCTCGTACTCACACAGTTCATACAAAAGTTTACCTGCAAAGGCTCCCAAGAATAGGGAAATCTACCTGCCCATATAAGTAGTTTCCCTCTGTCCTAGCACGTTATGCAGCCTACTGTTACACCTGATACAACCAGGGCACTCGCCTTTCTCAACAAGCCTTTGGGCGAAGAGTTTGCCTTGCCCAAACGTAACATGTTCTACTAGCATAAATATTGATAATATCATAATACCTTATTTTGTTTGCCATTATTCTGCATTTCTCAATTGTTCATGTTTTTATCTTTTACTTTTCATTTCATTTCACTTTACGTGACTCTTTCCCATTTTACATTGTTCACATTTCACACTTCATTTCCGTTTCATTCATTTCCATTTTCATTTCATACCCAGCATTTTTCAACTGTTTTACCCAACATCTTTTAGCTGTTTTACCCAACATCTTTCAGCTATTTTACCCAGCATCTTTCAGCTATTTTACCCAGCATCTTTCAGCTGTTTTACATGATTGCATTAACACTCACATGCAGCATATTTCATATAACATTATTTCCTGTATATCCTGCATCTCATACATATAGTCTATTTCCACACGACATTCCTATTTACTCATGCCACACTATTTAGCAGTAAAATTCATATATATATTTCCTAAAAAATAAGTCAACCCACATTTAACATTCACATACTGGAAAAATATCTTTAATTTTTTATATAATTATTCTGAAAAATATTTCACTTTCATCAGTTCAATTTCACATATACGTATCTAATAAAACAACCCTATGCTCAGGAAGCATAATCTAAAGGGTTGGCATTTTAAACGCATACCGAAACATATACACGTATATAAAACATACTTCATTTTTCATTAAATTCATAAAAATTCTGGTTTAATAAATATTTTACCTCTTACCTGATTTCTTGAACTATGCCAACAGGGGCCCCGAAAAGATACCTATGGCGCTCACTCGAGTCCTGAAATAATAATCCTAGTTCCATTAAATCAACCCTAAATAAAATATTATTTTAATATTTCCTAGGCCCTTAAATTCCAAATAAATAATTATACTCTCAAATATAACCAATTTACTTATTTTCCCAAATCTCATTCTCGCTTTGGAGTGGGGCCTAGGAAACTTAAATTGGAAATTTACTTTGACCAAAATGACGACGATCATGACTAGGACTCCGTGGTGGTGCCCGATCATTGATTTAACGACAGATTTTAGGAGAAATTGATGAAATAGGAAAAAGTTGTCTAACCCTAGGAATTGTGCCTACGCCGCTCCTACGACAAATCCGCTCCAGTAGAAATGTTTGTGGAGGAGTTAGGAACCTAATGGTACCTTCCATTTCCCGATCAGCCAAATATCTGTCGAGAAATAAGGGGAGAGAGAGACAGAGATGGAGAGAGGTGACGAGATGCAAAGAGTGAGAGAGGAGAGGCGCTGTGAATTTTGAAAAGCTTTTATAGGAAGCTTTACTGATAGATATGCGTATATATATATATATATATATATATATATATATATTATACTTTAATTTATATAAATATCTTACTGTCAACTTACATATATATATATATATAAAACTTATATTATATTATATAATTTAATTAATAATTATTTTTATTTAATTAATTTAATTTAATTTAATTTTTATTTTTTTATTTTTTTGGGTTACTACAAGGTTGCACTTGGATGAAGTGCTGGTCACGCCCTGGTCAAACTCTTCGGTAATCTGAAATTTCAGAAAAGTCAAAAGTTTGACTAGGTCGCACCCAGGGCAGTGCTGATCGCGCCCATTGTCGAGCTGCTTAGTACTTTGGAAGTTCAGAAGACTTTTAGGGCTTCGACTAGGTCGCACCCTAGTCACACCCCGAACTAACCTATGACCTATTCTAAGGACCCTAAACCCTATTTACTCTTCAATATACAACCTAAGGTGTCAAAGAAGAAAGAAAAAGAAGAAATAAAATTGGGTTGCCTCCCAAAAGTACTAAGTTTATCGTCTTCTATCAAACACAATGAATGCTCATTTCAAACTCACCAAGGTTCAAAAATACAAGTTTCTTCCACCATTTCCTCATTAAATCACTTCTCACTTACCTATAGTCGTCCCTCTAAGCTGGGGACCAAATCATAAATAGCAAGAATCTGCTCATATGAATCCTCCAAGCCAGATATAGAGGGGCTCAGGCTGAAGTATGTCATCTAGAGGGTCCCTCCACAGAATTGAGGGAGCCACTTCCTTAACACATTCATCAATCATGTCAATATCCACAACTAGGACGTCATCGAGTGGATGTTGGGAAGCATGAAATATGTTCAGCTAGAGTTGCATGTTGCGAAAGGACACATCCATGATCCCAGTCCTACACTAAATGCAGGCATTAGTTGTAGCTAATAATGGTCGTCCTAATAGGACAGGGATCTGATCCTTGGTTCGGTCGGAAGGTTCATATCTAAGACAATGAAGTCAATAGAATACTAGAACTCTTTGACTTTGACCAAGACATCGTCTATCACACCCCGGGGGCTTTTTACTGATCGATCGATGAAACTCAAGGTGACCGAGGTAGGCTTTAGCTCTCCTAAATTGAATTACTTGTAAACCGAGTAATGAAGTAGGTTGACATTCACTCCCAAATCTAAAAGAGCCCTATTGATGGTGTAATCACTGATTACAAATGAGATGGTGGCAGTGCTGGGGCCTTTAAGTTTTGGAGGAATATGACCTAAAAGAATTAAGCTCGCATGCTCGGTCAACCTAACTTGTTTGTTCATGTGCACCCGTGATTTGCACTTTTGCGTGCAAAAATCCTTGAGGAACTTGGCATACGCAGACACTTTCTTGATAGCATCTAAAAGAGGAATATAGACCTTGACTTGTCAAAATGTGTCCATGTTGGACTCGGTATTGGTTTCCTTCTTAGATTTAGAGAGTGCACAAAGAGTTGCAGGGAATGACACTACAGGGACATAATGGGGAAGTACTCCATCATTGGAGGAGGTAGGTATCTGATGAGTCCCTAAAATGCACTATTTTAGGTCCCCCATTTACCTTTGTTTATCCTTATTTATCTTCTATGCAACCCTTTGTTAACATAGTTCGGAGTTATGCAATGTTTATTCTCGTTTCAGGAAATATAGGTTAAAACCGAGGAGTTAAGCATTACGAGAAGCCAAGGGTGTATTTGGGATACTTAAAGCTTAATTCAGATGTTCAGCTAAACTCCTGAAGCGTCAACACACATCAAAGGAGAAAAGATTCTATTCGACCTTATGGTGCGACTAGCAACACAGCGGCGACCATATCATAAGTTGCAGACTCCAAGGTTTAGACTGAAGACGAAATGTTGTAAGGTTCGACCAGGTGATAAATCAAGTGACCCTCAAGGGCGACCAGGTCGAGACATTGAAGTTAACTGAGCTAAAGATATCAAGAGTCTCGACCAATAGCTCGACCAGGGGAACCATGAAGGGTGACCAAGTCGAGTTCCTGAGATTTCCTGAAGATCAAGATCTTACAAGTCTTAACCATCAACTCAACCAACAAGACTCAATAGTGCAACTAGGTTGAGAGGATCTTAAGTTGAATTCCTGATTTCCCGCAAACCTTGACCAGGATGCGAACAAGGGAAAACAGGGGTGCGACGTGGTCAATAGCGACGATCCTCTATGCGAGAATTGTTGCAAACTTTCCTATTTTGAAATTCAAACATTGTATGACCTAATGAGTATAAATAGTAGCTTCAAATATGTTCTTAGGGTTCCCATTTGGCCTCTCTTAGGTTAGTGACAGACTTAAGATGTCATTGAGAGCGAAAGTATATTAGAACTTAGTTTGGATTTACTGCTTTCTTGGTCTTCGATTGTATTTTCTGTCATTAGTGACATACGCTTCGATTGTAATAGAATGATCCTTTACATGCTTTCCATTAACTGCTTTCATTTACTTGCTTTCATTTATATGCTTTCCTTTACTGCTTTCGTTTACAAGCTTGGATTGCGATGAAGTCTTAGGGATAGGATAGCACTACTATCAATTTACTCGGATATATGTAGTAGGCTACGGATACTAAAAAGGTTTTTTATGGTCATTAAGATAGGGTATACTCCGGTTCCCAATCATGCTCCGGACGATTGGTGCACCCTTACTACCCTATGCCCTTGAATGGTTCCTTTCACCATCTAGCCTAATACGGATAGCTAACCGAATGTAGTTTACGCACATCACATCTTAAGTCTGATTTATGAACTGAGCACTACTTTGTAGGAGTAGATTTAAAATAAAATTTACATGCTTTCAATAGGATGTTAGAAAACCTACTCAAAATATCTTCTTTTTACTTTCTTTTACACAAAGCTTTAATTAACTAGATTGGAAGTGGTTCATAACTACACTTCAGTCCTTGTGGATCGACACCCGACTTTCTCACATTCTATAGAACTTGGGATTAGTTAGGTTTTATAAATTGTATTTTTGGTAGTTGAGGACCCAAGCCTTGACGAACCTGCCAGTATCTTGGTATCAGCTACCAGATTGGAAGAAGGTGGATCATCAGGTTCTTCTCTCATCTTATGCTAACTTTTTTCTTGGTTTAACTTCTCCCCAACCCTATTATTTACCTCCTTACCACTCCGAAGAATGGTTACAGCCTGGGCTTGCTCATGATGCGATGAAGGTCCAGCAGCCAGCTCACAGTCTACCCAATATTGGCACTTAGGGTTCACTAGAGGCTGACTTGGCAACTTACCCTCGTCTCTCCTACTCAAAGATGTAGCTAGTTGGCCTATGGTGTCTTCTAGCTTAGCAATAGACTGGGAGTGGGAGTAGAGTAGTTACCAATCAACTTGGCGATTAGCCTCAATGCCCTTGAGGGCTTTCAACATCGTCTCCTCAAAAGGTCTATCGTATTGAGGCCGAGGAGGAGATGGTTGTAGATAAGCTGAAGGTCTAGGGGTAGACACAGGAGGATTTTGAGGAATTTGGAATGGGTGAGGAGGTGGAGCAGTAGGTCATTGCTAAGGTCTTTGAGCTTGAAAGCCCAGAGCTTGTGGCCTTTAGGAGAAGTTAAGATGCTTACTCCACCTAGGATTGTACTTGTTAGAATAGGGGTCATTGGATGGCATGTTGTACCAATTATGGTTGGCCTTAACTTCTTCCTACACAAACTCAGGCGGGGAAGGCACATGGGGGCAATTATAACAAGTTTGAGAAGGATCATCACAAATGGCACACACCTCTACACATGCCACAGGGTGAGGTTGTTATCCTAAGGACAAGAACTGATATAATTTATTCACAATGGTGTGCAGTGTGGATGCAAGGTCATGGCCCGCGGCTAACTCATAGAATCCCTTAGGATGGAAAGAGGAAGGTTGGGACAATCTACGAGAAGTAAAAACATGCTGTTGAGAATTCTCGGTAAGGTTCTCAAAGAGAGCCCAAGCTTCATTCTCATGTTTCGTGAGGAAAGTACCTCCACTAGAGGCATTTACCATGGCTCTTTCACACTCGGCTAATCCTTTATAGAAGGTCCAAACTAATTTCCACCTAAGTACTTGGTGATGTGGGCATTTGAGCAAAAGGTCCCTAAAGTGCTCCCATGTCTCAAAAAATTATTCCCCATCCAATTGTGAGAAACTAGTGATTGCCTTCCTCATCTGATTAATCTTCCCAATAGGGAAGTACTTTTTTAAGAACTCATGTTGCATGGTGGCCCAATTGACCACCAAGTTCGGCTCTAAGGAATTCAGCCAATATTTGGCTTTGTCCTTCAGAGAGAACGAGAAAAGCCTCAACCCAAGGGCATCATCACCAAAGTGAGGTATATAGATGGTGGAACAGATTTTGAGAAACTCATCTAGATGTTTGTATGGATTTTCAGTTGAATTCCCAAAGAAATTGGGAATCATCGATATGATGGAAGTCTTAATTTCAAATTGTCTTGCCTTGACCTCCAAAAATCGAATGCAAGATGGCGAGGTGTATGTGTTGGGTGTGAAGTAGTCTCTAAGTGGCCAAAGAGGTTGCTCTTCCACCACAAGTTAGTGGGGAGCTTGGGTTCTAGGTTTTGAAAGGCAGGAACTGGTTGACATTAAACCATGACTTTGGGTTCGAAGACTTGGCTAACTTAGGATTAGAGGTGGATTTCCTAATGGACCTATGAGATCTCTTAATCTCAAGGCATTAGGTACTAACTCAGGATCCAAAGAGTGCAAAACTAGTATATACACATGCAACACACAATCAAGACTTCAGAGTATCAAACAAAAATTAAAAACAAAATAAATAAAGAAAAAACAAAGAATGTAGTACTCTAAGCTAGAAATTGGCTTACAACCATAACAGAGTTCTTGGAAATGACACCAAAATTTGGTAGGCTCACCAAGGCTTGGGTCCTTAACTACCAAAAATACAATTTTAACCTAACTATCCCCAAGTTCAGTAGAACAATGAGTAAGTAGGGTGTCGATCCTTAGGAACTCAAGTGCAGTTGTTTACCATTTCTAGCCTAATTTGCTACACTTTGTGTAAAATGGAAAAAAGATGAGATTTTGAAATTATTTTTCTATCAACTACGAAAGCATGTAAAACTATATTGACACTACTCCTAGAGCACGATCGAGAACCAAGGCATAGCCTATCCAGCGATCATGAGAACATCTCGTACATGAACCATTGCTTAGTTTATATAAGTGACTCAATCCCTAGATATGTTATCCTTTACCCTAGGGTCTCATCACAATCAAAGATGTAAACTTGCATGAAAATTAAAGACAAGGTAATTAAAGTGCAGGTATTTAAATGAAAGCAGTAAATAAAGCATGTATTAAAAATGGCTTCAATTGCAACTCCATGACTTGTCATTAGCGATCAAAATATACAATCAAAGGCCCAGCTATTTATGCACTAGAACAAGGAAATTAAAGGTGTTCACAGGCTTTAGAAGAATCCAAGCACAAACCAGTAAAAGGAATTGAAATCAAAGCGGTAAATTCTACTCTAAATGTCACCCAAAGACTCTTTATATCTGTCACTAACCAAAGAGGAGCCAAAGGGGAACTGTAGGCACATAGAAAAAGCTAGGTTTTATACCCAAAAGGGTTTGCAAAGGTTTGAATTCAAAATAGGAAACTTTGGCAGAAAACCTCGCAAAGCAGTTCGCTGGGCTCGCGTTTGTCAACCAGGTCGCACCCATGTCTTCCCCTGCTCAAACCTTGGTCGAAGCTCACGGGAATTCTAGGATTTGAACTTCAGACATTCTCAATCTGGTCATGCCTATGGGTCTTCCTAGTCACACTAATGGTCGAGACTTGCAGGATCTCAACTTCAGTAAATCTCAGGTTCTTGACCTAGTCGCCCCTTAGGGTCTCCTAGTCGAGCTGCTGGTCGAGACTCTTGAGATCTCTAGCTCAGTCAGTCTTAGGTTCTCAACCTAGTCACCCCTCAGGGTCTCTTGGTCGAGGTCTTGGTTGAACCTTGCGGCATCTCTCTTTCATACTGAACCTTGGAGTTTTTCTTCTGTGACTTGGTTGCCCTTTGTGTTAGTTGGTCGCACCACATGGTTGAACCAAGTCTTGTTTCCTTTGATGAATTGAGGCTTGAGGGGCTTGGTTAAGCAGCTGATTTAGCCTTTGTGATTCCCAATTACTCCATTGACTTCTTACATTGCTTAACTCCTCGGTTTCAACCTGATTTTCTTGAAACATGAACAAACCTTGCATAACTCCAAATTATGGCAAGAAATGGTAATTACAAGATAAATGGTAGCAAAACAAAGGTAAATAGGGGCCTAAAATAGTGCGATTTAGGAACACATCACAACACCCAACTTACACTTTGCTAGTCCTTGAGCAAAAAAAAAAAAAAACTAAGAAAACTATAAAAGATAACCAAAAATCCTATCTACCTCCTCTTTCGTGGGAAACACGATTGCGTTTACCCTATGCAACAAGGCTTTAAACCCCTAGGTGACCATAGTGGACGAGTTATAGTCTCGTGAGGGTTTCCAGGGCAGTACCTACAAACACCAATCTTAGTGGACATTAAATAAGATCACCAAGTAACACAATCATGTCATTTCACACATAGGAATATAACCTAATTACAAGCAGGCTCCTCCATACATAACTCCACTGTACAAACAACTTCGAAGAAAATCACTTATACAAGTCTCAACAATGTAAAGCCATCAAGTAAATCATAGCTCATTGAGAATCAACAAGCAATTACAATTCAGAGTTAATATCATCATATAAGTTCAAGTATAAATAGGCAAAATCACAAGGCATGTATAAAGTGAATGATTCATCACACTCAGGTTACCCTCAGACACCTACAGAACGATCGTCTTGACTTTGCCTCACCAATATACTCTCAAAAATACTCAAGAAGATGGGTTCACTGTCGTATGTGAGGAAAAACATGCATGATCAAACATCTCACATATTTTGAAGAACTAACGCTAAAAAAGGAGTGAACTAGTCTCATAAGAATGGGATGCAGCCTATTAAAGGGGTGTCAGGTCATTAACATTAGCGCATTCTTACCTACTCGCCACATCCTACCAAGACCACCCTAGATTGATAATTTATAAACTAGGCATGAATACATCATATGCATCGGTCAACCAAAGAAGCTTCATATGTGTAGGGATATGGTGTGTTGTGTCCCTAGCTTGTTCCCTTTAGAATTTGGAGCAGATTTTCTATGTATTTTTCTCATTTCTTTTTCTTCCACTCATTCGTTTCTTTATACATTTTTCTTCAATGGTCAGCTAAGACAATCATCAAAACTTTTTTCATCTTCATGCTACCGATATGAACTAAGCTCGAAAAAGAAGTTTATGAATTATGTTTATCTTTAAGGGTGGCTTAATTCTCACGTCTTGAGTGGACTATAAGACCGAGGTTTATATCTCCCCACTAGACATCACCTTTAAGCTAGAAAATGCAAAAATGGAGACTAGCATGCAAAGAATATCCAAAGAAGGAAATTTGAGCTCTATGAACTCAGAGTTCATGTAAATGAGTCTCATAAAAAATGAAAGGCTCAACATAACCTCACAAGGTATCATAGTCACCACGGTTGTTTTCTCAGTGCTCTCAAGGAACCCTAAGTAAAAAAAATCATGCGAAAGTGCGTCCTAACCTTGTGAAATACCATATGAAGACAAGAGCTTATACTACGATATTAAAACGAATGAACTATTGGTCAACCCTCATAGAGTGGCAAAACAGGTAAATTGACTATATCATGTGAAACTACGCACAAGCAACTCACTACATTGTTAGTGAGCATAATAAAGTCATCAAAATGATACAACCTAAGCATGTAATCTATAGGCTATATAGAAAAATGTAAAGGGCATCGAAAGTGTTATCATGGCATGAACAAGCAATGGTCACTAAAAATTTTAAAAATTGTGTCATTTTTGTTCTCAATATGTGCCGTGTAGTGTTTTTTTAACCCCATACCCCCAACTTAAAACTTTAGAAAGAAGGAACCTGGAAAGCATGGGAAGGAAACACTTCACAATACTAAAGATTAACTAGCATACCTGCGTAAGTAACATCCACATAAAATCTAGAAATATAAGGAAAAGAGCAATGGTACACGGAAGCACAAAAGACAAGTAGAAACAAATCACCATGTATATTCATTAAAAGCAGAGCTAGTACAACTGAAGATGGAAACATCAAAAGAAAAGTACAACCACTTAAACATAATGAAACAAAAATTAATAGAAAATACAATTAAAAGAAGAAAATAAAATAAAATAGTGTGCATGAGGGCAGTACATATGAAAAAGAGCACATCAAAGGATCCTAAGTATCCTACCCTAATTCAAATCATAATTAGGATCGCCGATGGGGGCAGACGAGGGGGCTGCTACTGCGGTGACCACTTCTTGTGCCATTTCTGCCAACAAGCGGCGGATCGCAGGGGTATAAGGGGGCTATGGCATGGTCGGTCAAATCATTCGGAGTGGCACTGACTGGGCAAACGTGTCCTCCAGAAGCTTTGTGGCAACATCCTGGGTGTAATGCCCCAAAAATTCTGCTATATATATATATATATATATATTTCACATAATAATAATAATAAATCAACCCAGACCCCAGAGGAAACTGGGGATATACTTGTCCATACATACATGACAACTATGCAACGGAGGCCATGACTTATTCAACCTTATATACAATACCAGAGTTTTACTATAACCAAAATACATATATACATCCCAAAAAGGACCATAAATACTTGGGGTCATACCCCCAAAAATTCATCCTAATCTCAACCCAACTACTTACCTTTCAATCAGGGTAGCACTATCAGCCTCCTTAATCTTGGAGCTCGATCTGCTTGTCTATCTAGGTTTCTCGTAATATTTGTAATTCTGGGGTGAAACACCTCTCAGTAAAGGAGATAAACTAATATCAGTTTGTGGCAACATGAGTATTATTGTGTTATAAACATATACTATTCATGATAAACTGTATCTGATAAGTAAGGAAAATAGGTACAAAATTTAACTACATTTGACAAGTTAGGTAAAACTGTTTTGTATAAATCTGAATAAATAGTAAGTCAACATAACATACTGTATTATACTAAATTTCTGTATACATATAAAACATCTGTTATATCTGTATATTACTGAAATTATACCCTGGATGGATAATTGTATATCATGAATTAACCTCGCATGATTTGGTTTGTGTGACCTATGGGCTGGACTTAACTCTCGCTGGCCTACCAGGCTATGTCAAACATGACATAACTACTCACGATTGCCCACCCAACCTGATCCGCCCATCCTACTCTCTGCAACACTTCTCAGGTTGGCACACAGTGGGTTTTTTACTTTTTGCAACACTTCGGGGCTAATCGACCTCTAACCCAACACTTTCTAAATAGTGTGGTTACAATTTCGGATAACACAAACCTAGTCCGCCCATCATACGCTCTACAACACTTCTCTGGTTGGCACACAGGGGTTACACTGTCTGATTTGGCTAGCTAGTTTCGGTACCGTACTCTGTAATCTGTTATGGTCCATCATGGATCTTATACTATATAATACTATGTCTGTATATTACTATTTTACCATAATTTTGTATAGACTGAAATATCATGATTCTGTAATATCTTCAATATTACTATTTCATGATTTTGAGTAAAATCTTTCATAATAATAATATTTTTGAATATCTGTTATAAATATATCTAGTCATGGCATTTGTGCATCTGCACTGACTGAATATCACGACATCTGCACTGACTGAATATCACGACATCTGCGCCGGCTAAATATCACGGTATCCGTGCCTACTGAATATCATAATATACTAAAAATATAGTTTCTATACTGTTTATAGTTTTTCTAAAAACTATCGGCAATTCATGTTTGTACTGTGAATTCATAAAATATTCTGACATACCATTATTTACAGTAAAATTTATACTCATGCCACACACAAGTGAGTACTACTCTGTAATATATTATCTAGTCCAGGAAAACATATTTTGCTAACAAAATAATATTAACTCTGTTTTCAAAGTTTCTTCAATTTAACATCAGTATTCCCAAAAACTATATATATACCGATCTGAATCAAATAATGTATATTCAATGATAAATTGACTGAAATACTTGACTTAATCTATCCGCTTTCCTGTTTCTTGAGAAGCGTACCGAAAACCCTAAACCACACTTGCGGCGTTTAGAACTCCAAACCCTGAAATTGCATTATCCCCAGTTTAATCAACTCAACCCTAGTATATTTATCATCCAACTCATTTCTTAGGTCTACATATTCCAAATAATCATTTAAACCCTAAAATAACTCACTTACCCTAATTTTGGGGTGGTGCCCAAGGACCCCAAATCAACAATCCACTTTGATCAACTTGCAGAGAATCAATCGTAGATCAGCGTGGTGGTTCTTAATCATCAATTTGGGCTATAATTGGAGTGAATTCGTAAAGAGAAGGGAGAGGTGTAAAGACCTCAAAATTAAATCATTTTTTTTTTCACACATGAACTATTCTGATACCCCCTGCTATGAAACTCGGGCCATGGAAGGCACCGGAGTAATCCTGTAAACAATCATCATATCTATACAGCAGAAATATAAATTACACAACCCCATATACCATACAATACCAGAACTCAGTATTTCCATCACATAGTCACAAAATAAATCTCTCCCTAGTAAAATCTATCTCAAAAATACAAAACTCTACACCATCTTACCCTGTAACAAGGGTAACCAAGAAATCTCTATCCGCGAGCCTGATCTACTCACCTAACTGGCTCACTTGAAAAATGTTAGAATAATAGGGTGAGATGACGCTCAGTAAGTTGAAATATGCTATTACGAGTGTGTGGCAACTAAGTTACATATATACTTTAAATAACATTTGAGCTGTAATAAATGATAGATCTATAAAGCATATTTTACATTTTTCGCAGTTTAAAACATAATTGTATCATCTAAATTTTCTACTTTTCATACTGCTAATATCATACTATATTTATCAAATACTATAAAACTGTATACATATACATAACTGTGCTTGATCTCTGGAACTCTATATGTCATGATTTGACCCCTCATGACAGGGTTGTGCAGCCCGTAGATGAGACTTAATCTAGTCAGCCCTCTAGATAAGTTATTATACTTTACACTACCTCAACCTAGTCAAACTGCATACTCTCGTAGGCGCGAGACTGGTTGCTATCTCGTCAAACTGCCCCCCTCAACCCAGCGAATTGGGGAGCTGCATACTCTTCAAGCACAGTTGACGGTACCCACACACTATCTGAGATATGTGGTTGCACTCTATCTGTATTAGCAACGGTACCGTGCTCTATATTCTATATTCTGTATTTGTATCTGTCTGTAATATTTTCACAGGCATCTGATAATATATATATATATATATATATATATATATATATATATATACTCTTTTACTATTTTCATCATGTTTCGAAAATAACCATAACACTATAATTCTGTACTATAAATACTGCAATATTTGAATAACTGTAGCATCTTGATGCTATACTATATAATCTGTTTATATAATCTATCTGTATACTCTGAGTGTTATGGCAATTAGGAAAACATAGGATTCTTTAAATACTATACATACTGATCTGAATAAGCATCTGTATACATACATATATCTATCTGTCTGTGAAACTATCTGAATAGAAATTGTATATGTACATATATCTATATGTATAATATCTGTAAATATCTGGCTATATCTTTATGTTCTGTACAATTTCATATACTGGAAATACTATATAAAGTTCTACATCAAATATTATCTACTCAGGCCACACATACTTTAAAAACACATATTTTGTAAAAACTACATAATAACCGGTAAACATGCAAGTTTGTAAAATTTCTATCAATATATTCAAATCTCCTAGCATAGCATATTTCCCTTAACCTAGTTTCTGAAAAGCCCTCACTGAACTATGACCCAACACCCGTAGGGTTCTCCATTCAACATCATGAAAACGACATCCCCCAGAATAAAACATCAGTATTTTCCTACATACAACATTTCCTATAACTGCAAGGAAAACATATTCCATATAAAACATCTTACCTTGAATTTGGTATGAATTTCAAATCAACTCCACCAACAATCAGCTCCAGCAGACTTGCAGAGAACTTCGTCACGAGTGTTGTGGTGACCTCAGATCTTCAATCCAGCGAGAAACGGACGTGGAATCGAAGAGAGAAGGAGTGGGAGATGTTTTATAAAGAGAGAGAGAGAGAGAGAGGGAGAGAGAGAGGGTAATTTGCACTGAAATTCTGCTAAAAATTTGAGTTTTCACTATTTATAGGGTCGGATTCGTCGACGAGACACATCACCTCATCGACGAGTCCTATAGAAAGTTCGTCGATGAACCTGCTCTCTTGTCAATGAATTTTAGACTTCCAAAAATCCTCTCTCGATATCTTCTCATCAACGAGACGAGTCATCGTCGATGAGATCCTAAAGAACCCTCATCGACAAAACCCCTGTGTTCATCGACGAGGCCTGGAGAAAATTTCTTGGGTTATTACAGTGTCGTAGGGTTTAAAGAGAGAGAGAGAGAGAGAGAGAGAGAGAGAGAGAGAGAGAGAGAGAGAGATTTTATTTTTGTTTAAAAAACATGGCTTGCGAGTTCTTCTTTAAATTTAGCACTGCAGAAAAAATCGTCGATGGTTCTGCACCCCTCACAAAACCGTCGATGGTTTGGGTCTTTAACCCGCCCTTTTTACCGTTTTACCTATAACCGGCCTACAGTAAATACAAAATCATCGACGATTTTTCTATTTTCCCACAAAACCGTTGACAGTTTGGCCTACACGAAACCAAAACCCTTCTTTTCTTTCGCTTTTCCTAATTATTTTCATAAATTAATTTTTTCGAGTCTCTACACGGGAGCTGCTCTATAAAAAGTGGTGTAGCAGAACACGCCAGAGGCAACGAAATATCCTCAAGGGTCACCCTCGATGCTCTAAACACCGTCAAAGTCTATGCCTGCTCTCTCAGGGCCACCAACGTTATATTGTGATACACACAAATAACCACAATAAATGACCTATACACACACATCACATTGTTGATCACACAGTAATCTCAAGTAGCCAGTATTCATGACAAATCTTTATTCACAAATAAACTGTACTTATAGCTAGCCAATGTTCAAAATCCAACAATATTATTCATCATTTAGTACTCACAACAGTCAATTAAATTATGAAGTTGTATTTCTGCCACACAATTTTATCTCATATATATTATATATCAAAAGTCATCATTTTTTCAAATGCCCAGTTGTTCAGATAAATCATTACCAAATATATATATATTTGTATACTCAAATTAATGAATTTATAATTAATAAAAACCTACTATAAATAATTCCCCTTACCTGGTTTCCTAGATTACGCCTGTAAAAAGCCCAAACAACATCCGCAGCACACACTCGAATCCTAATTCAAAAACCCGAGTTTATCAACTCAAATCTCAATAAAATGCTATTTTATCATTCCCTGGACTCTATATACTCCATATTAATAATAAAACTTTAAAATACCCTACTTACCCTAATTTTGGGATGGCACCCCAAAATACCCAATTTAACTATCCACTCCGGCTACTTTGTAGAGAACGATCCTACGAACGTCGTGGTGGTTCCGGATCGTCAAAGGAACCTTTATGGAGCAAGAATCAAAGAAAATAGAAGGAGAAACCGTAGGGTTTCGGAGAAAAGAAAGAAGAAATTTTGATTCCCTTTGAAAAATGCTCGCAAGACTTTCTTTATCTCACCTCTAGCAAAAAACTGTCGCCGATTTTCTCTGGCCTCCTAAAAATCATCACCGGTTTTATATTTAATTGGCCTTTTTTTCACTGTTTACCCGTTATCGTTCTACGGTAGCTCCAACCGTAGCCGATTTTCTGTCTCCCCTAGAAAATCGTCGCTAGTTTTCTCCTTAATTGACCCAAAATCTTCTTTTTCATATTTATTTTAATATTTTATTTTCCCGGGTCCTTACATTCTCCCCTCCTTATAAAATTTCATCCTCGAAATTCATTAATCCGTCATTTTTCACAATTTAAAAGTTAATTAACCACATTTACATATTTCAATTTATGCTAATATATAAACCATCAAATCACTTAAAATCAATCAAGGCTATCATTTATACAATCATAAATATTTATTACCTATGCCTTGAACATTATCCCCCCTCAGTCGTATCAAGCATATAAACACACGCCGGGCCGCCGCCGCCACAAGGCAGCAGGTTGTTACTCCTATTTTGTTCAATAGTAGGTGCATTGCCCGGTGGAGCATGACAATCACGAGCTATGTGTCCATATTTGCCACACCTATAACACAAAGTATTTCCACCCCGACATTCCCCCCAATGCCTCCGATTACATCTGGCACAAAGGGGGTAGAATGAATTCTCCCGGTAATCTCGATTAGCCTTATCCGACCTTTGACCGCCAGCATCACGATCTTCCCTCCAGGAATCATGTCAAACATCGGCATGTAAGCTATAAGGTATGGATATCTTTTTCTATTTCACTTCTCCCTCACTCTCCTATATGCTAGCCTTAACTGCCATGGCCCTATCTACCAGTTTGGAGAAACTCTAAGTCATCAATGCCACTACCTGATTGTGTATCCATGACCTCAATCCTTTCTTGAACATCCGGGCCTTCAACGGCTTATCCGTGACTATGTGTGAAGCGAAACGAGATAACTCGATAAACTTGGCCACATACTGCTGCACCATCATGGACCTCGGGGTCAAATGTAGAAACTCCTCTACTTTCGCCTCTCAGGTAGCAACCGATAAATATCTGTCGAAGAAGACCTACCTAAAATGACTTTAGGTAATAGACGTATACCTTGAACGCTGCTCCTCCACCAATTTTGCTAACATCCACCACCTCTTTGCCTCCCCGACAAGTTTAAAGGTGGCGTATTGTACCTTCTACTCCTCGGTACAGTGCAGAACAGTCAGAAGCTCTTCCATCATCTAAATCTAGTCCTCAGCTACGATGGGGTTTGCATCTCTTTCGAAAGCCGGTAGACTTGTCCGGGTGAACTACTGAAAAGTGCAGCCTCCATCTGCCAATGGCTGACCCTGCTCTCTCCAGGCTTCCTTCTTAGCATGAAGTGTTATGCTATACAACACTGCCAAGACATCAATGTCATCCTCACTGGAGGTATCCATGTGTTTTTCTCCCCCGGTATCAATTTCTTTCCCCCTAGGATCCATTCTGAAGATAGAATAAAAATAAGCTTAAAATCCTTCATTTATCATAACTGAAACAAGTTTAACACGAAAACCTACTATAACATATAAGTTCTAATCCACAATTTATTCATATCGTCTTATTACAAAATCATAACACCAACACGACAACGTGCTTGACCGACCTATTGTTCTGACTTATGTGCCCAAGTTCCAGTCTCTCAACTCAGAAATGCAATCATTAATGGATTTATCGTAGTTTTCCAAAAATCGTCATTCCTAGAAAAATATAGAAGACCATTAAGGATCTTCGCCTCTAAGTTTCCAGACCACTATTCTACCTAACCTACTCACTTTTATCCTTATCCTAACTCGAACTATACTCTGGTATTAATCATCCTTAAAGTCTGTAGAACCGACACAATTTAATACCAATTGTAACGCCCCGGACCCCCCAAGTGGGGCTTGAGGTTTACGTGTTCTATTCTCCTGTTTTGATATCATAACTACAATCACGCAGCGAAAATAAATATACAACCTCATTTTAAATACTAGAGTCTATCTATAAACCCCAAAAAACAACTGCATCCATCTCTTTATATTACATCCCAGTATTTAAAACATAACTATACATAGATAATTATTACAAACACCCTAAAATTAATCAAAATTTCTACCCTACCCGGAGCTCTAAGCTCGCTTGCCTGATGAACCTGAAAATATAATCATCCACTAGGGTGAGACACATCTCAGTAAGGAAGAATAAATCATAGCATTGTATGGCAGAGAGTTTAAATAAATGCAGAACATATATTCATTTATATGTCACTATCAATAGCAGCTAAGAAAACACATCATTAATAACAAAACTGACCTCTGATATCAAACACACATTCATAATTTTTTTAATGATGCCGAGAATACGGAAGATTACCCACTCATAGAAGTAGCTTCCCCTTGCTCTAATACTAATATCAGGTATCACTACTTCGCACCTCTCCTAGTCCTAATGGGTGAGAGTTTGGGAAAAGATCTCTTACAATGTTAGTGTATAATGTGTGTAGGGAGCAAAGGCGTGAGTAAATGCAACTAAACAATGTAGAAATAATTATAGGCGGGTATTAGAGTAGAGAGAAGCTACTTATATGGGCGGATAATCTTCCCTATTCTCGGGTATCATCATTAAAAATAATTATGAATGTGTGTTTGATATCAGAGGTCATTTTTGTTATTAATGATGTGTTTTCTCAACTGCTATTGATAGTGAATTATATATGTGTTGGCCTAATAAGGCTTACAATTCTTATTTTGATGATAACAAATTAATGATATGTTCAATATGTTTCAAGTAAAATTTTTTCAGGAAAGTGACAAAGCGCAAGTGCATAAAGAAGTCTATGAATTACAAAGAATTCTTGAAGAACAAAAGTATAGTTTATGGATTACAAAGAATCCTTGAAGAACACAAAGAAAAGCTTATGGATTACAAAGAGCATGAGGAATAAAATTATACTGGTGAAAAGCTCAAATAAAAGATTGAAACAACAAAGATGATGGAAGAACAAGATTGAAGATTAAAGAATTATATTTTAGGATGTTCTTAATGTAATTACTTCAAAGGTTAAACTCAAATATAAAGTGGTTTGAAGCTCATAGAAAATCAAAAATATTTTCTAAACATATATACTCTAAAAAGTATTTTTTTTTTTTAATAAATAAAAAGGGCTTAAGAAGAGAAGATTTTTTAAACCATGCTTTTAAACATATTTATTTTAAAATATTTGGAAATGAATTTTAGGAATCTTTGGGAGTAATGGATGGCTTCTAAAAACATCTATAAATAGTCAAAATCTTCAAAGGTTTAATATGATGATTATTATTGAAACAATTTTCAAAGGTTTTTGAAATCAAGCAATTTTCAAAGGATTTCAGATCCAACAACCTTCAAAGTTTCAGATCCAGCAATCTTCAAAGTTTAAGATCAAGCAACCTTCAAGGTTTTTAGATCAAGCTACTTTTCAAAGGTTTTTAGATCAAGTGATTTTCAAATATTCAAATTTCTCAAAGGATCTAAAATTTTCTTGTGCTTAAACTTTCTTATCTGATATTGATTTATATTTTTGAAGCAAATCTTTAAAAAATCATACTCTTTCATTTTCTTTGAAAAATCATTTGGTAATTCATACTAAGCGTTGAGCTTCAAATTTCTTATATTTGAATTACTTTGGAGTATAAGTGAGGTGATCATTGTACTAATCTACTCTACTGTGAGAGTTCTCTTTTGTACACAAATTTCTT
The DNA here is from genome assembly GCF_029873635.1 of Malania oleifera. Classification (NCBI taxonomy): domain Eukaryota; kingdom Viridiplantae; phylum Streptophyta; class Magnoliopsida; order Santalales; family Ximeniaceae; genus Malania; species Malania oleifera. Next base: position 56,760,048 of record NC_080420.1, on the reverse strand, counting down.
TATCATTATTCTTAAACGATTCAGAGTTGTTGAATCGTTGGACCAAACAAGGGGTTATTGTTTGGAGAGGCAGGCTCTAGCCTGACAGAATGAGTGGTTGTAAATTGGTATTGTTCCACCAGGTAACGGAACTGATGTAGTGGAATCCTTTGGTGTTTTGCCAAAGGTGAGGACGTAGGCTGTGTTGAAGCCTAACCTCGTAAAAATCTTGTGTCTTTCTCTCTGCTTTACTTTATATTATTTACTTGCTATTGTGGTATGATTTAAATGTGCAGGTTGTAGATTCTTAAGTGAGAAATAAGTAAAGGTACTTGATATTTAGAAAGTACATTTTGATTAACCATTTGCGGAAACCCAAAAAGGGAGTACGTTGGTTAATCTGTGTAAATCTTGATCAAGTAAAGTGCATACTAAGAGTTTACAGAAAAATCAACTAAAACTCTTATATTTTTGGTTTAGTGATTGAATTATGTTGATTTCATTAATTGACTTGTGAATTTAAATTTTAGTATTTTTAAGTGTAGTTATCGTTTATATATCTTGCTTGCTAGGTAATTAAATCAATAGCTTAAAAATCATTAAAATTTGAAAAGAATCCAATTCACCCCCCTCTTGGGAAGCTATTCCTAATTTGAATATGAATATATGTTCTGTATTTATTTAAACTCTCTACCATACACTACTATGATTTATTCTTTCTTACTGAGATGTGTCTCACCCTAGTGGATGATTATATTTTCAGGTCCATCAGGATAGCAAGCTTAGAGCTCCGGGTAGGGTAGAAATTTTGATTGATTTTGGGGTGTTTGTAATAACTATTTATGTATAGTTATGTTTTAAATACGGGGATGTAATATAAACAAATGGATGCAGTTGTTTTTCGGGGTTTATAGATAGACTCTAGTATTTATGAAGAGGTTGTATATTTATTTTCGCTACATGATTGTAGTTATGGTATCAAAATAGGAGAATGGAACACGTAAACCTTGGGCCCTACTTGGGGGGTCTGGGGCATTACAGTTGGTATTAGAGCCTACCGGTTCTACAGAATTTAAGAATGATTAACACCAGAGTTTAGGTTTGAGTTAGAATAAGGATAAGAGTGAGTAGGTTAGGTGGAATAGTGGTTTGGAAACTTAGAGGTGGAGATCCTTGATGGTCTTCTATATTTTTCTAGGAATGACAATTTTTGGAAAACTAGGGTAAATCCATTAATGGTTTCGTTTCTGAGTTGAGAGACTAGAACTTGGGCACGTAAGTCGGAGCAATAGGTCGATCGAGCACGTTGTCGTGTTGGTGTTACGATTTTGTAATAAGACGGTATGAATGAATTGTGGATTAGAACATATATGTCATAGCAGCTTTTCATGTTAAACTTGTTTCAGTTATGATAAATGTGGGATTTTAAGCTTATTTTTATTCTATCTGCAAGATGGATCCTAGGGGAAAAGACATTGATACTAGGGGAGATAAACACATGGATACCTCCAGTGAGGATGACATTGATGTCTCGACAGTGCTGCGTAGCATAACACATTATGCTAAGAAGGAAGCTTGGAGAGAGCAGGGTCAACCATTGGCAGATGGGGGCTGCACTTTTCAGCAGTTCACCCGGACAAGTCTGTCAGCTTTTGAAGGAGGTGCAAACTCGATCGTAGCTGAGGAATGGATTCAGGAGATGGAAGAGCTTACGACTGTTCTGCATTGTACAGAGGAGAAGAAGTTACAATACGCCACCTTTAAACTGGTCGGGGAGGCAAAGAGGTGGTGGAGCTCAGAAAAACTAGTGGAGGAGCAGCGTCCAAGGTATACATCTATTACCTGGAGTCATTTTAGGGAAGTCTTCTTTGGCAGATACTTCCTGGTTGCCAGCTGAGAGGCGAAACTAGAGGAGTTTCTACATTGGACCTAGGGGACCATGACGGTAGAGCAATATACAACCAAGTTTATGAAGTTATCTCGTTTCACTCCACACATGGTCCCGGATAAGCTGCTGAAGGCCTAGATGTTTGAGAAAGGATTGAGGTCAGGGATACATGCTCAGGTAGTGGCATTGATGACTTAGAGTTTCTCTAAATTGGTGGATAGGACCATGACAGTTGAGGCTAGCATATAGGAGAGTGATGCAGAAGTGAAACATAAGAAGAGATCCATACCTTCTAGCTCACATGCCGATGTTTGAAATGATTCCTAGAGGGACGATCATGATGCTGGCGGGCAAAGGTCGGATAGGGCAGATCGAGATTACTGGGAGAATTCATTCAGCCCCTTTTGTGCCAGATGTAATTGGAGGCATTGGGGGGAATGTCGAGGTGGAAATATTGTGTGTTATAGGTGTGGAAAATATGGCCACATAGCTCGTTATTGTCGTGCTCCACTGGGCAATGCACCTGCTTCTGAATAGAATAGGAGGAACAACTCGCTGTCTTGTGGCGGCAGCGGCCCGACGCGTGTTTATATGCTTGATACGACTGAGGGGGGATAATGCTAAAGGCGCAGATAATATATATTTATGATTGTATAAATGATAGCCTTGATTGATTTTAAGTGATTTGATGGTTTATATATTAGCATAAATTAAACTATGTAAATGTGGTTAATTAACTTTTAAATTGTGAAAAATGACGAATTAATGAATTTCGAGGATGAAATTTTATAAGGAGGGGAGAATCTAAGGACCCAGGAAAATAAAATATTAAAATAAATGTGAAAAAGAACATTTAGGGCCGATTAAGGAGAAAACTGGCAACGGTTTTCAAGGGGAGACAAAAAACCACCGACGGTTTGGAGTTACCGCGGAACGGTAATGGGTAAACAATGAAAAACGGGCTCGTTAAATATAAAACTGATGACGATTTTTAGGACGCCTGAGAAAATCGGCGACGGTTTTTTGCGCAGAGGTGAGATAAAGAAAGTCCTGCGAGCATTTTTCAAAGGGAATCAAATTTATTCTTTCTTTTCTCCGAAACCCTATGGTTTCTCCCTCTATTTTCTTTTATTCTTGCTCCATAAAGGTTCCTTTGACGATCCAAAACCACCACAAGGTTTGTAGGATCGTTCTCTACAAAGTAGCCGGAGTGGATCGTTGAATTGGGGATTTTGGGGTGCCATCCCAAAATCAGGGTAAGTAGGGCATTTTAAAGTTTTATTATTGATATGGAGTATATAGAGCCCAGGGAATGATAAAATAGCATTTTATTAAGATTTGAGTTGATAAACTCGAGTTTTTGAATTAGGGTTCGGGTGTGTGCCTCGGACGTCGTTTGGGGTTTTTACAGGCGTAATCTAGGAAACCAGGTAAGGGGAATTATTTATAGTAGGTTTTTATTAATTATAAACTGGTTAATTTGAGTGTATATATATATATATATATATATATATATATATATATATATATATATTTGGGTATGATTTATCTAAACGGCTGGGCATTTAGAAAAATGATGACTTTTAATATGTAATATATATGGGATAAAATTGTGTGGCAGAAATACAACTTTCATAATTTAATTGACTAATGTGAGTACCGAATGATGAAATATACTGTTGGATTGTGAGCATTGGCTAGCTGCAAGTATAGTTTATTTGTGAATAAAGATTTGTTGTGAATAGTGGCTACTTGAGATTACTGTGTGATCAACAATGTGATGTGTGTGTATGAGTCATTTTGTGTGGTTATTCGTGTGCATCACAATATAACGTTGGCAACCCTGAAGAGTTCGTTATATTGCCCAGATGTAATCACGATATACGTTGGCAGGCCTGAGGAGTTCGTATATTTTCATTATACATTGGGGTAAAGCATTGGTAGGCCTGAGGAGGTTGTTCTACTAATATACTACAGGTAGGTCATGGGGATTTGTACTGGTGGTTAGTGGTGTCTGTGTGGGCCACGTTATGTCTATGTGATAGTCATGTGTGGACCAATCCTGTGTGGACTGTGTATCCTGTGTGGATGTTTGTGTGATAGTCCTGTGTGGATCGTGTAATCTGTATGGATGTGAGTCCTGCGTGGACTAGTCCTATGTGGACCATGTATTTTATATGGATGAGAGTCTTGTGTGGACCGTGTAATCTATATAGATGTGAGTCTTGTGTGGACGATGTTTTTCAGTGTGGATAATTTATGTGGAATGTTATATAATAAGATAAATGGTATAAGAATTTAATTATATGTATATTTATGGCAAAGTAAAACTTTCTGCCAAGAGCTTGCTGAGAAAGGCGAGTGCCCTAGTTATTTCCAGTTAGGTACCAGAGCATAGGGAAGTTTCTTGTATGGGTGGGTAATCTTCCTCATTCTTGGAGACTTTGCCTATACACACAGCCCAAGAGCTTACTGAGTAAGGTGAGTGCCCTGATATTAGTATTAGAGCTGAGGGAAGCAACTTGTATGGGTGGGTAATCTTCCCTATTATCGGGTATCATCATTAAAATTAATTATGAATGTGTATTTGATATCAGAGGTCAGTACTGTTATTAATGATTTGTTTTCACAGCTACTGTTGATAATGAAATATAAATGAATATATGTTCTGTATTTATTTAAACTCTCTGCCACACACTGATATGATTTATTCTCCCTTACTTAAGATGTGTCTCACCTTAATGGATGATTATATTTTCAGGTCCATCAGGAGATCAAGCTTAGAGCTACGGGAAAGGTAGAAATTTTGATTAATTTTGGGTTGTTTGTAATAACTGTTTATGTATAGTTATGTTTTAAATACTGGGATGTAATATAAACAGATGGATGCAGTTGTTTTTCAGGTTGTATATTTATTTCCGCTGCATGATTGTAGTTATGGTATCAAAACAGGAGAATGGAACACGTAACCCTCGAGCCCCACTTGGCGGGTCTGGGGCATTACATACCAACCTCAAACCTCGTAGAAGAAATCTCAACCATTGCAAACCAATAGCTTTGATACCAATTGTTTAAAATTGGCGCTTTGATACCAATTTTTGTACACAAAATAACAATTGGTGCTCTGATACCAAATGTTGTTGTTGAGTGTGCGCAGCGGAAAATCTCACACAAACTCTCTAAAAAATCAATGGAACAAGCAAGACAAGCACTCAATGATAAACTATACTAAACAAGCAATCCCTCAACAATAAGAATAAATGAAAGCGATGATAAAAAACATAAGAATTTACGTGGTTCGGCAATTTGCCTACGTCCACAAGAGCAACAACTATTTTTCACTATCAATAATGTAAATCTTACAAAGTTTTGTGAAGCTTGCATCAAGCTTATCAAATTAGGGTTACATGATATGATTAAATACTAATCATGCTCGCACAAAAGAATTCTAGTAATTTAAAACACTTCTGTAGTAATCCCCTAGAGGAAATTCCTCCAAAAACTCCCAATTTACTCCGATTCGAAAATTCGTGACATCCGCGAGCGTAACCGTCAACAGTTTAGGCCAAATCGTCGACGATTTGAAGTTGAGAAGAATACCCTACAGCACTGCCTTAAACCATTGACGGTTACACCCAAACCATTGATGGTTTGCCCTCAAACCTGCCATCCTACAAACCTCTCTCTTGTTCCTCGCTTCGTGATGCGTTCCTGGTGCATACATTCCACTCAAATTTAAGTCACATCCCCAACATTTATGATAGTTTGTGTTTAATTTTATTATTTATTAGAGTTTTGATTTATTTTATTTTATTTTTTGTTTAGGAATAAATAAATTAAAGGAGGCACGGGATAAGGAGGAAACTTTCTTTTTCAAATTCAAGTTCCCTTCATCAAGAGTTCTTTTAAAATTCAACTTTCTCTATCGAATTTCCTAAAACACTTTTCAGTATTTAGAACATAACTTTTTCCAGATAACTCCAAAAAGGGCGATCTGGGTACCTACGAAATGTTAGAAAAAAATTTCACAACTTTTGTGTTGAAGATGGGAAGATCTCGATAAAGAAAATTGCACATCAAGGTAGTGGTAGCAGCAAAGAATGGGATTTAGAGAATCATTTTTTGGGAAGATAAGAAGGGAGGAAGACTAGACCTTTGATAAAAGGGGGGGATTCAAAGCCAGAAAAAAAAAATAGGAGGATTTTCTTCACCATTATAGAGGAATTCGTAGCTTGGAAAAAGAAGAAAAAGAAAAAAAGAGGCCGAATTGGAGTTGTTTACTATTAAGATTCTCGATCTACATACAATTTCCTTTTTAATTCTCTCATCTTCTCTTTGAACAATTTGCATTATCAATTCTAGAATTATTATGGTTTGTTTTGATTCTATTATGAGCTAACTGCTATTGCTAAGACTACGATGTAACCTCTCCATGACAATTCCGAATCTTATTTCTATTTGATCATAATTTTATCATTCCTTTTGAGTGTATATCATTGAGTTTAATGCTTTCAATTATCTGGCCAATAGTTGAGTGATGTTGTGTATATTAATTCAAGAGATGATGCATGTAGTTTAGTTTTGTGTGATGTGTGCCATGAATTGAACGAAAGAAAGGAATGTGTCAACGTGATTTTTGCGGCTTTTATGTGAAATATTATTAATTTTAATGTACTCAAATGCTTTTAAATTCGCATAGACATGTCGGGGGTTATTGTATGTTGGGTAGTTCTACTCGAGAGAGGGTCTTAAATAAATTAGAATATTTTGTCATCAAATAAGATGATAATTGATTGATTGCATGACTAGGATTTGGGATTGGATTGGTTAGGTGAGTCGGATGCCTTAGTGTTTTCTTCTTGGGTGAAATATTCTTCTTTTTAAGTATTTAATTGATTTAATTTTTTTAAAATTTTTACTTTTCAAATTCAAAAACCACGCTTTTCTTGATTTTCAAATAATTTAGAATTAGAACAATTTCAATAGTTAATAGGTAAATAATCCTCGTGGGTTCGACATCCTTCTTTATCACTATATTACTTGTTACGATTTTGTGCACTTGCTAGTTTTCACAACAACTTACGTGGCTCGGCCTACGTCCACGGGATAAAGGGAGTTTCACTATATCAATAGGAATATAGTGGAGGAGGTGTAACACACTCAAACTCAAATCTCAGCTTAACCTCTCTACCTCTCATTCGTAGTTTACAACACACAGCTCACTTGCTTACACCACTAATTACACTTATCTTTACCTCTACGACATACAACCCATTTTATAAGGGGGGAGAGGAGTGTAGCATTTATTGAACCAAGATTTGCAAGTTGCAAATCATTGATTATGGATGTAATAACCCCAAAAAGGCTATACAAGATTAGTGGGGTGATTCCCAATAATAATAATAATAATAATTAATCGAATTTTAAAAAAGAAAAAAATAATTAAAATTTATTTTTATTTATATTAATAAAATATATTATTATTAATATTAATTAAATATATTATTATTATTATTATTACTCTCCTGAAGCTTCTTGCTTCAAGAGGTTTGTTTTATTTTTGTTTGTTTTCTTCTTTTCTTTCTTCTTCTTCTCCTTTTTTTCTTCTTCTTTTCTCCTTCTGTCCTGAGTGCAGATAGACTCTCTCTCTCTCCTCTCATTCTCTCTCCCTCTCTCCTCGATTTTGTGACGGATTTTTGTCCGATCGAAAATCTGAAGATACCGCTGGACTCCATTTTTCGCTGTCGTCATTTCTACCGCAGCGGATCGGTGATAGGAGCAGCGTAGACGTATCTCCTGGGGTAAGCTAATTTTTCTTTTTTTTTAATTTCTCACAAATTATAAGTCCGATTGATGAACGGACACCACCATGAGAATCTATGGATGATTCTCTGCAAGTCTAGCAGGACGAAATTCTCTTGGGGTAGTCATGGGCAAAACCCCAAATTTGAGGTACGGGGGTTATTAAGGGATTTATTTTTAATTAATTAGGATTAATTTAGAAATGTTAAAATGTTGAGCATCTAGAATTGAAGTAGAATTTTCAGAATTTAGGGCCCGAGTGAGAGTCGCGGGTGTAATTTTGGGACCCACAGGAAAAATTTAGAAAATTAAGTGGGGGTGTCAAATATTAGTTTAAATGTTAATTTGGAGTATATGGGGCCTAAGGAAGGCTAGATGGGTAGTATTTTGGGGAAATGAATTAATTAATCTAGAGAAAATGCAAATTATAGGAGTTGAATTTCGGGTGCCAAGGGCGTGGGGGTCCTAACAAGACTCTCAGTAAGCCAGGTAAGGGGAATAAATTATAACAGTATTTTTAGAATTAATGTGTGAATTAATATGTGAAAATGAGCATATGGTATTTTGCCTGAAAGTTATTGTGATATAAATATTAGATAAATTGTGTGGCATTTGAGTAATATTAAATTATGATGTTTTGTAATGTGAAATATAATGATGTGTATTTTTTAAGAAAATATTAAAACGAGAATGATTGATGTGGTTAATGAAATGAAATGTGATATTTATACAGGAGTAGAAATTATTTGCATGAAAAATGAGATTGTACAAATTACTAATATGAGTATTTGGAAAAATGTGAAAATAAGTGAAATATGATATATATTATTACGAGATGATGAAATGTGCACCGAAAATGATGAGAATATTTTTGTTGAACTGAATTGAGATATACTGAAATATGATTAATGAAATGCCAATACCGCACAATAATTGCGGGTGGGTGGTATTCCTTTCCTACTGATATCGTTTAGGAGGTATGTTCAGTATGGAGATTGTGTGTGTGTGTGTGTGTGTGTATGTGAAGTTCCTACTGATGTCGTTGGGAAGGTATGCTCAGTATGGAGATTGTGTGTGTGTGTGAAGTTCCTATTGATGCCGTTGGGGAGGTATGCTCAGTAAGGAGATTGTGTGTGTGAAGTTCCTACTGATGTCGTTTGAGAGGTATGCTCAGTAGGGAGATTGTGTGTATGAAGTTCCTACTGATGCCGTTGGGGAGGTATGCTTAGTAGGGAGATTGTGTGTATGAAGTTCCTACTGATGCCGTTGGGAAGGTATGCTCAATATGGAAATTGTGTTATGAGGTTCCTACTGATGCCTTTGGGGAGGTATGTTCAATATGGAAATTGTGTTGTGAGATTCCTACTAATGTCGTTGGGGAGGTATGCTTAGTATGGAAATCGTGAATGTGTTGAAAATTGGAATTATGTGATTTATTGTATTATGTAAAGTACATAAATGTGAATTTAGGTATACATAGATATGTAATGAGCTAGAATAGGAAATGATTATGAGAAATGAAAGAGTGTGTGTTTTGTAAAATAAATAATTTAGGGGAAGTGAAAATCTCCGCCTGAGGGCTTATTGAGTAAGGTGAGTGCCCTGATAGGTATCAGATGTGATCATTCCTGACTGCGTAACATGTTAGGGCAGAGGGAAGCTACCTGTATGGGCGGGTAATCTTCCCTATTCTTAGGAACTTCGCGAGTAAATATGTGTGGGAAATAATTGAATTTGAGAAATGTTTTTAAAGCTTATAAAAGCCTGTTGTATATCTATATGATTATAAGAATGTGAATATCAGTGTATTTTCTCAAATGAAATGTTGTTTTGAAAAATAAAACATGTTATAACTGAACTCATATGGCCACACTATAAATAATTTATTCCTTCTTAGTGAGATGTGTCTCATCCAAATTATCTAAATATTTCAGGGAATAGGGATAGATCGGGTGATAGAGCTCCGTGATCATATGGAGCTGCGACTAGGGAAGTGTGATTCCCTAGGGTTGTATGGTTTTTGGATATGAGATAGTATTGTGTATATGTGTATATTGATACTCTGAGTATTGTATTCTGGATGTTAAAAATATACTGTCTTCTGCTATTAGGTTGTATAAATAAAATAACTCTTTACCCGGTACCTAATGTGGGTCGGGTCATCTGAATGGTAATAGGATTGTTAACGTGACTGATTTATGGATGTTGTGAATGATGAGTGAATATTTATTTATTTATTTATTTATTAGTAAAAAAAAATTGTACGAAAATCAGGGCGTCACAATGGAGTTTGGTGTTAAAAAAAACCATCACGCTGGAGCATGCGTGATTCACTTGGAAGATATATTCTTTGATTTTTATTTCTTCATGTTTGTTCTTCTCTTATTATATATTGCAACCGCATGTGTGGCCCAACAAGGCTTGGACATTTGAACTTTACATCAATTATGAATTCCTCCAAATATGGAATTGTTAAGGCTTTACCTTATTTTGTTTCAAATATATCTATCGTTTGTGATGCATGCATTAAAGAAAAGCAAACAAAAAAGCCTTTCAAATCAAAAAATGTGATTTCTACCAAAAGGACTCTTGAACTACGACATCAAGATTTATTTGAGTCAATGCAAACTATGAGAGTGGGAAGAATGGAGTTTACACATGTAATTGTTGATGATATTTCAAGATACACTTGGACAATATTTTTAAAGTCAAAGGATGAAACTATTTATGAATTTATATTTATAAAAAAAATTCAAATTAAAAAATTTCTTTTTATACAAAAAGACTCAAAATAAACTAATTAAGTATTCATAAAGTATCCTTGAAAAGTGATCATGGCAAAGAATTTGAATATAAAGAATTTAAACTATTCTATGATAATTCTAGCGTAACTTACAAATTTTTTGCACCAAGAATTCCTCTACAGAAAAGAGTTGTAGAAAGAAAAAAACATAAGTTTGATTGAAATGGCAAGAGCCATGATGAATGATAAGAGTTACCTAAATGCTTTTAGGATGAGGTTGTTAATAAAGCTTGTTACACAATTAATAGAATTCTAGTTCGACCTATTCTTGATAATGTTAGGGATTTATACTGAAAGACAAGCTTTATGTAATCGGTTTTAGTATTTATTAATAACTTCACTTATTCCATTTTAATGAGAATCTTTGTAAGTAATGTTTGCCTAACATTATTTATTTAATGATTATGCATGTGTATCTTTTATTCTATATAGTCGGTGATCTAGTGTGTAGAGTATAACTTATATATAGAAGATTAAATCATCAGTTCTTATAAAATATAATTTTATTGTTTACAGTCTTAAATGAAATTGGACACACTATTGGTAGGACTATAGCACAAGGTTTTAATAGGTTTGTCATGACTATTGGGAATGGTATAGTTCCAAATCCTTGTGCTAGTACACTTTGTGTGTATTGAACAGGACCATCTTGGGGTAATTGTTTTTATACTGACTATGTAAAACAATTAATACCTCATGGTTATTATGAGTGCTTATACTCTTAATCCTAATATGATTATTGGACACGTGCATATAGTGTTTATTACTTTGATTCATAGAAGAGTGAGATTCTTTATGGGTCAAAATACTCAGTGAGTTGAGTGATGATATTATGTGTATGGTGAACATTAACTATTAATTGAATCCACGTCCCGGTATCAGGATTGATGATACCCCCTTGAGAAAGCTTATAAGTTTTGATTGTGTCAAACCTTGCAAGTAGATTTTGAATCTGACACATCAAATAAGTTAAGTGAAATGTCTCAGGAATTAATATGTCAATTAATTAAATTGTTAGTAATTTAATTTAATAGACGGGTATCTGTAATCTTTATATGAGGAGATAAATAAGCATTTAATAATTGGAGCTCGAAATTTAATTTTGAATATGACAAAGAGTGCAATTATAATTCTTTAGTGGCATGAATTATAAATGACATAATTAAGGATGAATTTGGGTTGAATTAGGAATTCTAAATTACATGGGAATCCCTAGTCATATTTGCCCAGAGGTCCCTACTGTAGCCTATATATATACGCGCTCCATTTAGCTGCTAGGGGAGATGAGCAAACTCTCACAGAGGTAGAAATTTTCATGAGAGAAGAAAACACTAACATCCACTTACGAGCCCACTCTCTTAGGAGTAAGGCGTGTTCAAGGAATACAGTAGAAGATTCCTGGTCATCTTCAAGTGCTCGTTTTCGTACCTGCAGATTCGGGATTAAACCAGACAGATCTCAGATGAATAATCCTAATCACGTAATTAGGGATTGCACTATTTGATTTTTTTTTTGTTATCCGTATGCACTACAACCGCATCTTCGGGCTATTCCGCAAGTCCCTTTAGATAAGACTCTTATGAACTCATTTTTTAGGGAAAAAAAATTTTTTTTGAGTATTTTAATGTATTTGGTTGTAAATGTTTTATATTAAATGAGAAAGATAGAAAACAAAAGTTTGATGCAAAGTATGATGAAGGTATTCTACTAGGATATTCTTTTATAAGCAAAGCCGATAGAGTATGAAAAGAGTATAAATTTATAGATTTGTAAAGAAATCGTAGATAAAGATAATTGTGAAATAGCACAAAAGGATGATGTAGTAAACCCGAAAAAATTAAATAAAATAAAATAATAAATAATAAATAAATATAATAATAAATATCTCTAAGAAGATATTTTTAGATATTTATAGATATTTATATATATAAATATCTTGGAGGAGATATTTTTACTTAAGGGTTAAGTTACTTAAGGGCTAAGTTATGTTTTTCTATATAATTCTCTCTCTCTCTCTCTCTCTCTCTCTCTCTCTAAGTCCCCCGGATCACTCATGAGTGCTCCTTGATTCTCTCTCCCTCCTCCTGGCTCATGGGATCTTATTTTCAAGCCCCGCTCCAAAAGTTAGGGTTTCGTTTTTTAGGAATTCTGGGTCGTTTTTCGGGAATCAAGTAAGGGGATTATATTATGTCAGTTACTTTTGCAAGTTTTAATCGATTGAAAATACAGGATATATTTATATGTATATAGTTATGACTTTTCTAGGGTTTCCGAGCCTAGGGATTAGTTAACCGATGTTTTCAAAACCAACTGATTAAATTCGAATATGATATTTTTGGATTAAAGTACTGGGCTTACTAACACCGGTTGGAATTTGTGATTTCAAACCATAGGCATGTTTTAATACAAACTAAAGGCGGTAGGGTTGATTATCTCCTTTTTTCCTGTACTTAACTACATATCTATATTTAAGTAAAATAACAACTTAGAGATACTCATACCCTTATTTTTAGAAAAATGTCTATTTTCTCAAGTAGTTATTTTATTTATAATTTACCAAGTGAAAATTTGTGTGGCATGAGTACAGTTTTAATTGGCATGAATGAACAGGTTTTGCATAATACTAAATTGTAACAGCTATGAGCCGAGATTAGATATGACGGCCAAGGGTCGGGTTATGGTTGACGGTCGGGGTTGATGTTAGTAAACAATATATGACAGATATTCCAAAGAATTACGAACAGTTTATATTTTATACAGTTTTATGAAAATGAATTATGATTTCAGTTTTATGATGTAAATTGTCATATATGATTTTAGAGCCCTGTGAATATGATGTTATGTTATGAGCACGATATCGTAGCTATATGTGTGAGTAAGTGCAACCACGCGTCTTAGATAGAGTGTGGATATTTGATAGACGATTGGTGACCTGGGTATAGTACTCTCTGATGCAGAATTCTGGGGCCCCATCCGATGCAGAATTCTAGGTGACCATCCCGATGCAGAATTCCATGTATAGGGTAGGCACAATTGTACTTACTACTTAGTTTGACTTAGCTATAGTCGGTTGACTATATGCTAGGTCCAGCCTATGGGTCGCATAACCCGTCATGGGGGGAAGTATGTCGTAGTAGTATGTGAACATGTGACGACACTAATTCAGTAGTCCTGGTTGTATCTTCTAGGCATATATGGGCATATTTACTATAAAATGGGCTATATTGAGCCAGCAGTATATTACTCAAAAATTATGTATTTTCAGATATATTGTTTATTACAGTTTTAAAATGCCAGTTAAATGTATTTAAATGTTATCAGTAATATGTTTACACGAACTCTCATGCTAGCTACACAATGATAATAATATGATCCATCTTACTGAGAGGTATCTTACCCTATCATACAAATCATGTTTCAAGTCCTTCGAGGGATCGAGTCTAGATTACCGTCGGGCTGGTGTTAGATAGTTGTTAGATATTATCAGAGCTGATGAGGCATAGATAACAATTTTCATGCTTTTGGGGTTTGTAATATTATGATATGGATTTGGTATGTAGTAGGGAACAGTTAGAAACTCTGGTAAGTGTTTGATGTATTAGAATTTTTTCTGCTATGTATGCATATGATGATCAGGAAGGAACACCCATTTTCCTTTGTTAGGGCAAACTATATATATTTATGGTATCATAGAAATGTGTATGTTATGTTTTAGTAGCCCTCCGGGCCCAAATAGAGGGTCGGGGCGTTATAGGTGGTATCAGAGCTAACCAAGTTGTTATGTCTTGTAGACTTGGTTAGACGAGGTTAGAAGGTCATACCAGACTATAGGAAGATAGGAACGGGTAGAATAGGAATGTTGAGGTTTGCTTCGTAAGCTTGGAGGCAAAAATTCCTTGACGGACTTCTATATTTTTTTGGATCATTCGACAGGTTCAGAAAACGACGGCAATCCATCGACAGTTTTGTTTCCAAGTTGAGGGGCAGAACCTTGAAAAGGAGAATGGGAATATGAAATTGGAAAATTATGGCGTAATACAGGGGAGAAGATATAGGCTAGTAGCAAAATTTATTTTAGAGTATGTTGTATTATTTGATTCAGGAGTGACGCATTCATTCATTTCCCAGGGGTTTGTCAAATTATGTGGGGTAGAGGCACAGTTATTAAGTGCCGAGTTAGCAGTGGCTACACTGTTAGTGTCAGTGTAGTATGTAGTAGGGTGATTAGAGGTTTTCCAATGGAGATTCAAGGGAGAGTGGTGCCGGTCAATTTAATAGTTTTATATGCATGACTTCGATATCATTTTGGGGATGGACTGGCTAGTGGCTAGTTATGCAAGTATCGATTGTCATAGAAAGGAGGTAGTATTCAGACCTCTTAGGGAGCAAGAATTCAAGTTTGTAGGATCGTGTGTGTGCTCAGCACCACGGATCCTTTCAGCCATTCAGACGAGGAGGTTACTTTTGAAGGGATGCTAGGGGTACCTTGCATTTGTGAAGGAAGCACCGAGGGAAGAGCTTAAATTGGAGGATATTCCCATAGTAAGGGAGTTCTCAGATGTGTTCCCAAAGGACTTACTAGGATTGCCTCCTGATCGTGAGGTGGAATTTGCTATTGAGTTGACGACAAGGACGGCACCGATTTCGAAAGCTCCGTACCAAATGGCCCCAGTAGAACTGAAAGAGTTAAAGGAGAAGTTACAGGAGTTACTTGGCAAGGGTTTCATTCGGTCGAGTGTATCACCCTGGGGAGCATCAGTGCTATTTGTGAAGAAGAAGAATGGGTCAATAAGGATGTGCATCGACTATAGGGAGATTAACAAAGTAATAGTGAAGAATAAATACCTGTTATCCAGAATTAATGATTTGTTTGACCAGTTACAGGTGACACAGGTCTTCTCTAAGATCGATCTGCGATCTGGGTATCATCAACTGAAAGTGAAATCGGAGGATGCACCAAAGACGGCTTTTCACACTAGGTATGGCCATTATGAATTTCTAGTTATACCTTTTGGATTGACCAATGCTCCTGCGACATTCATGGACTTGATGAACAGGGTGTTCCACAAGTATCTAGATCAATTCGTGGTGGTTTTCATTGACGACATCCTGGTTTATTCGAGGAGTTCTGAGGAACATGCAACTCATTTGAGGATGGTACTACAGTTACTGAGGGAGAAGAAGTTGTTTGCGAAGTTCAAGAAATGCGAATTCTGGTTAAAGCAAGTGGCATGTTTGGAACATATAGTGTCCAAGAAAGGTGTATTAGTAGACCCGAGTAAGATAAAAGCGGTAGTTGATTGGGCGAGACCGAAAAACGTGCATGAGGTTAGAAGTTTCTTGGGTCTTGCAGGATATTACCATCAGTTCATGGTGGGGTTTTCTAGACTATTAGGTCTGCTGACACAGCTCACGAGGACGAACATGAAGTTCGAGTGGACTAGTGAGTGCGAGCAGAGTTTTCAGGAATTGAAGTAGCGGCTAGTTACTGCTCCTATATTGACCATTCCATTAAGAGATTGTGGATTCATGATTTACAGTGATGCCTCTAAGAAGGGACTCATATGTATCTTAATGCAGCAAGGAAAGGTGATTGTATATGCTTCTCATCAACTCAAGGAGTACGAGAAGAACTACCCAACACACGACATTGAATTAGCAGCGGTAGTATATGCATTAAAGATATAGAGACATTACCTATACAGTGAAAGGTGTGAGAATTTTATGGATCATAAAAGTCTTAAATACTTTTTCACCTAGAAGGAGTTGAATATGAGGTAGTTGAGATGGCTTGAATTGATAGAGGACTACGATTGTACCATTAGTTATCACACAGGAAAAGCTAATGTGGTAGTTGATGCTCTCAATCGGAAGTCAGTAGATGCATCAATCTTGGCAGTGGGAGTTTAGCATTAGAACAATATGGACCTAGAAAAGTTGGGTTTGGAGATGGTGGAAGGAAATCACCAGGCGTTCATTGCTAGCATGGTTGTGCAACCGACCTTATGGGAAAGGATTAGAACAGCTCAGACGAAAGATAAAGAGTTAGTAGAAGTTATAGAGAGAGTGCAGAATGGATTGAAATTAGAATTCAATATCTCAGAAGATGGGGTGTTGAGATTCCACACCAGGATATGCGTACCGAATGATGTTGAGATTAAATGGGTCATTCTAGAGAAGGCACATCACTCGCTCTATACAGTGCATCTAGGGAGTACGAAGATGTATAGGGATTTGCGGGAATCTTTCTGGTGGTCTAATATGAAAAGAGAGATCACCCGTATTGTTGGGTAATGCCTGATATGCTAGCAGGTAAAGGCCGAGCATCAGAGGCCGGCAGGACCGCTGCAACCACTTCTCATTCCTAAATGGAAATGGGAGCACATTTCCATGGATTTTGTCACGGGGTTGCCATCAGCACTTCACGGGCAGAATGTTATTTGGGTAATTGTTAACAGACTGACAAAGACTACCCATACCATTCCGGTTAAAGTCAGTTATTCTATGAATAAGCTAGCAGAGTTTTACGTTTAGAAGATAGTCAGATTGCATCGGGTGCTGGGGTCTATCATTTCGGATAAGGATCCGAGATTCACTTCTCGATTTTGGAAGAGTCTATAGGAAGCATTAGGATCTCAACTCACATTCAGTACTGCTTTTCACCCACAGACCGATGATCAGTCAAAGAGGACCATCCAGATTCTAGAGGATATGTGGCAAGCATGTGTACTAGACTTCGGGGTAGTTGGATTAAATATCTATCGTTGGTTGAGTTTGCATACAATAACAGTTATCATACCAGTATCAAGATAGCACCGTATGAGGCACTGTATGGTCAGAGGTGCCGATCTCCGTTGTACTGGGATAAGGTTGTTGAGTGGCAAATGTTGGGGTTAGAGCTTGTTCAGCAGACCTCTGAGAAAGTCAAGCTCATTAGAGAACGGATCAAAACAACACAAAGTCGGCAGAAGAGCTATGCCGATATACACCAACGGGAGCTGAAGTTTGATATAGGTAATGCTATATTTTTTAGGATTACTCTGATGAAAGGGGTGATGCGATTTGGTAGGCAAGGCAAGCTAAGCCCTAGATACATTGGGTCATTTGAGCTCTTGGAAAGAGTCGGTTCGGTGGCATATAGGATCGCATTACCCCCAGCACAGTCTAGGATTCATGACGTGTTCCACGTGTCCATGCTGAGGAAATATGTTTCAGATCCTTCATATGAAATCAGTTACGGGTCTTTGGAGTTCGAGGACACTTTAGCATATGATGAAATACCTGTTCAGATTCTAGATCGTAAGGAATAGGAACTACATACTAAGAGGATTCCGCTTGTGAAGGTACTTTGACGTAATTATGCAGTCAAGAAAGTTTAATGGGAATTAGAGACAAAAATACGCCAGAAGTATCCACGGTTATTTAGAGAGGCTCAACATTAAACAGGTAAGTATAATAGCTTAGGTAAGTTTGGTTTTGCATATACGTTGTTTAGTGAAGGTTTGTTTAAATTATCGGTGTGTTTATGGTTTTGGTATATGGATGGTGTTAGGGAGAGTTTTGTATGGCTATTGTAATCTCCTGAGACATGGTATATAATCAAGGTATTCCTCCGCCATAAATAAGAGTAGGTGATAAACTTTGGACAGGGCTACTATGTGGGCAGCCACCGCCTCTTCCTAAAGTCGGATAAGCAGATCAATAGTAATCCAGTGGATATGATGGGAGTCAGTTAGCAAATTTCGAGGACGAAATTTTATAAGGAAGGAAGAATGTAGTAACCCGAAAAATAAAATAAATAATAAATAAATATAATAATAAATATCTTGTAGGATATATTTTTAGATATTTATAGATATTTATATATATAAATATCTTGGAGGAGATATTTTAAGTTACTTAAGGGTTAAGTTATGTTTTTATTATATAACTCCCATTTCCTCTCTCTCTCTCTCTCTCTCTCTCTCTCTCTCTCTCTCTCTCTCCAAGTCCCCCGGATCACTCACGAGTGCTCCTCGATTCCCTCTCCCTCCTCCCAGCTCGTGGGATCTCTTTTTTAGGCCCCGCCCCAAAAGTAAGGGTTTTGTTTTTGGGGAGTTTCGGGTCGTTTTTCGAGAATTAGGTAAGGGGATTATATTATGTCAGTTACTTTTGCAAGTTTTAACCGATTGAAAATACAAGATATTTTATATGTATATAGTTAAGACTTTTCTAGGGTTTCTGAGCCTAGGGTTCGGTTAACCG
Source organism: Malania oleifera (assembly GCF_029873635.1). Taxonomy (NCBI): domain Eukaryota; kingdom Viridiplantae; phylum Streptophyta; class Magnoliopsida; order Santalales; family Ximeniaceae; genus Malania; species Malania oleifera. The sequence continues at coordinate 56,741,332 of NC_080420.1, read as the reverse complement.
ATGTTATTTTCAGAACCAACCGATTAAATTCGAATATGACATTTTTGGATTAAAGTACTGAGCTTTCTGAACGTTTTCACTAGTTGGAATTTGTGATTTCAAACTGTATGCGTGTTTTAATACGAACCAAAGGCAGCAGGGTTGATTATCTCTGTTTTTCCTATATTTAACTACGTATCTATATTTTAGTAAAATAACAACTTGGAGATACTCATACCCCAATTTTCAGCACAATGTCTATTTTCTCAAGCAGTTATCTTATTTATGATTTACCAGGTTAAAAATTATGTGGCATGAGTACAATTTTAATTGGCATGAATGAAAAGGTTTTGTGTAATGCTAAATTGTAATGGCTATGAGATGAGATTAGATATGATTGCCGAGGGCCAAGTTATGATTGATGGTCGAGGGCCGATGTTAGTAAACAATATATGATAGATATTCCACAGAATTACAAACAACTTATGTTTTACACAGTTTTATGAAAATGAATCATGATTTCAGTTTTATGATGTAAATTGTCATATATGATTTTAGAGCCCTACGAATATGATGTTGTGTTATGAGCATGGTACCATAGTTATATGTGGGAGTGAGTGCAACCACACGTCTTAAATAGAGTATGGATATTTGATAGAAGATTGGTGACCTGGGTATAGTACTCAGAATTCCGGGGCCCCATCTGATGCATAATTGCGGGTGACCCTCCCTATGCAGAATTCCAAATATAGGGTAGGCCCAATCATACTTGCTACTTAGTTTGACTTAGCTATAGTCGGCCGGCTATATGCTAGGTCTAGCTTACGGGCCACACAACCCGTCATAGGGGGAAGCATGTCGTAGTAGTATGTGAACGCGTGACAACTCTAATTTATCAGTCTAGGTTGTATCTTTTAGGCATATATGGGCATATTTACTATAGAATGGACTATATTGAGCTAGCAGTATATTACTCAGAAATTATGTATTTTCAGATATACAGTTCAGTACAGTTTTAAAATTCTAGTTAAATGTATTTAATTGTTATCAGTAATATGTTTATACGAAATCTCATGCTAGTCACACACTGATGATAATATGATCCATCTTACGAAGAGGTGTCTCACCCTATCATACAAATCATGTTTCAGGTCCTTTGAGGGATCGAGTTTAGCGTATCGCCAGGCTGGTGTTAGACAGTTGTTAGATATTGTTAGAGCTGGTAAGACATAAACAACAGTTTTCATGCTTTTGGAATTTGTAATATTATGATATGGATTTGGTATGTTGTTGAAAACAGTTAGAAACTCTGGTAACTATTTGATGTATTAGAAATTTTTTCGTTGTGTATGTATATGATGATCAGGATGGAACACCCATTTTCTCTTATTATGGCGGGTTGTATATATTTATGGTATCAGATAAATGTGTATGTTATACTTTAGTAGCACTCCAGGCCCAAATAGAGGGTCGGAGGGTTACAAATGAATAGAAGAAGCAAGGGATGAGTGATTAGTTGCATCAACAGATTCTAGAATAGATGCAAAAGCATATGAATGAACAGATGCATCAACAAATGCATAAGTAGAAGCATCGATAGATACAAGAATAGAAGCATTAACTGATGCTAGAACAAATTAATAAGGAGAAGCATCAGCAGATGCAATAACACACACGTCAATAGATGCTTGAACATGTTTGTACACAATTCTACTCAAAGGATCTTACCATAAATGTAAGTAAGAAATAATTCTAAACATCAATTAAAGCAAGTTATCGGTGACTTAAATACTGATGTGACAACAATATCAAATTTTAAGTACTTCTGTGGAAATTTTGCTTTTATATCAAAAATTGAACCAAATAACATTTAAGAGGAAGAACATGATGAATTCTAGATGCTTGCAATACAAGAGGAATTAAATTAGTTTAAAAGAAACAATGTATGGACTCTAGTGTTCAAACCTAAAGATCATTATACAATTAAAGAAAAATGGATTCTTAAGAATATAAATAATGAATCAGTAAACATTATTAGAAATAAAGCTATATTAATTTTCCAAGGTTATTCTCAGGAAGAAGAAGACATTGATTTTGAGGAGACCTTCGTAGTACAAGCTAGATTGGAATCTATTCCTTGCATTTTCTAACTATATGCATTTTAAATTATTCCAAATGGGAGTTAAAGTTAACTTCTTAAAAGGATATATTGAAGAGGAAGTTTATGTTTCTCAACCTCATGATTTTGAATGTCATGATTATCCTGAACATGTGTTTAAATTGAACAAGGAAATTACATGGGCTTAAGCAAGCTCCTAGTGCTTAGTATGAACAGTTGAGTAACTTTCCAATAATAAATTACTTTATTAGAGGAAGTTTTGATAAGCCATTGTTCATAAAGTTTAAAAATAATGAAATTTTGATTGTTCAAATCTATGTTGAAATCTTGCGACCCTTGATAAATCACTTTATTAGAGCAACCCCCAAGGCTTCATTTTTTAAGTATTGAAAAATTAGGATCATTCATTATATTTTTGCTAGTTAGTTATTGCCCAAGAAAGGTTTCATAGCTACAATCAATGATACTAATTACTATTGTTACGCAGAATCATTAAGAAGAAAAAGATCACTCTTCCTATATTTATGATGAATCACATGGTGTCAGTGATTCAAAAGAAATTTGCTGCTTTTCCATATGGTCATATTTTATGCAAGTTTTTCTCTTGAATGGGTGTCAATTTTGAGATTACAAGGCTTGCTCCCGTCAAAACTATTATGTATAATGAGCATTCTCTTAAAGCTATGAAATTTGTTAAGACTAAGTCTAGATGGACTACGAAGGAAGATTCTAAAAAGTCTATATCACTACCATTTGGTTTTGTTCCATCCATTTCTACTAAATCCTCACTTGCCATTTAGCCACATGTGTATACCCAAATTCAAGACAATCAAAGCAAACAATATATTACAAATAAAAAGTTTGATTTTTTTTGTTGATAGGATGGATAATTTGGAAGTCATGATTGCTAAAAAAATGTTGAAACTCTAAAGATCTTAAAGCAAAATGAGGAAATTGTGGCTTTGGTCCAACCATAACCTCTCTATTGCAGAACCTTATTGATGGTTATTTTTCAATTTTCAACAATTTTTGGGCTATGTAAACTTGTTTACTACTGATACTATTTGTCTCTCTGTTTCTTTTGTTGATGTCAAAAGAGGGAGAACTTCTTGTTTATATTATGCTCCAAAACTACTTTGTGTGATAACATGATGATATTTTTGGTCATAATTTATGCAATGATATGATGAAATGATATTTTTTTAGCTTATTGTACTCTCTTATTTGTGCCATATAACTAAAATATATTGATATATATATATATATATATATATATATATATATATATATCATTTTGAGTACCATACATAGAGTAAGGGGTTTCTTATTTCTATAAATTATGGCATATATTGGGAGGGGGGAGGGGGCATAATATTCATGATTGAGTTTTGTCATCATATAAAAAGGAGGAAAATGTTGGAATTAGATGTTGACAAAACATGTTTGAAATAGTATGTGTAAGACTCAAAACAAGTATGGAATGTCAATGTGTGCTTATTAGACTAGTATGATAATTAGTAAGAATCATTATTAGATGCTTCAATAGATGAACTAATAGATGCTTCAACAGAAGCATTGATGGATGCTTCAATAGAATCATTGATAGATTCTTCAACAGAGGCCTTAACATAAACATTGATGCATGCTTCAATACAAAAGCTATGATAGACTTCTCAACAGATGATTCATAAGATGTCAAATGAAGTTACTTAAGTATATTGTATATCATTACCATTAATTATCTCTTAGAAGTTTAATCATTATTATCTCTTTGATTATCAATAAGTTTGATTTAACTATATTTACCTTGAGTGATTAATTATAAGCATCAAAATCTGACACATTCGAGTGTTTGACTTAGTTTTTGGAACTCAAGCTATATTCTTGAAAATTCAATTCTCGAAAATTAAGTTTCTGACTATTCGATCATTGACAAAATATATCTATTGGGTAGTTATTAAAATTTGAGCATACTAATTTCATTGTAATATTTTTCAAATAGGTTGAGACTAAATCAAGTCTCTTTAGTATCAATGATTTAGAATAAGAATCATTTTGAGTGCATTAGAAAAGAACCTTTAGACTAATCTTGTCTACACTATTGTCACTTAAGTGTTTCCTCCATGGCTAAGGATCTTGAGTGCCGTCGCACTAATTTTGAGTTGTGCCAAGAGGAAGTTGTGTTGAGTTGTCGTCTTCACTGAGAGGTCTCTATGTAATAGTCGATTGACTTTAATGAGAATTCTCAAACTATTTCATTTGGCGACTGAATGTTAGTGTAATGGCCAAAACACTATAAATCTAGTATCATTGGTATTGATTTAACTTTATTTACGTGCCCTTTGTAATTGTGCTTAGATTACATATCTTTTACTGCTATCAAATTAATCATCAATTTCATTTGAAAAAAGAAAAACAAATTCAATTAATAGCATCTTTTAGTCTGCAAATATGAAGAATAAACGTGAATAGAATTTTTTTTTTTCTCATTTAAGCCTAAGCATTAACTCCACATTGCCCAGACCAATATTTAGCACAACACTATTTTCAAGAAAAAAATATATATATATTTTTAAAATTTTTAAAGAGTGATTCTCCTTGTTTTGGAAAATTTCCCAATATTAAATTTAAGCATGAATTATTTCATTTAGTTGAACTTCAAAAATGAAATCAAAATAAACGGAAGAAAGAAAAAAAGAAGCAAAGACAATTTTCCAGAGGCCCCATGATTGCTAGTCAGTGATGCCCGGTGACGAGGGACTCAACTCCAGTTTGTGGACCGGGCAACTTGGAACTTTGAATCTCTTCCAAACCACCACACACGCAGGAAGCCAAAAGTTTTGCTCAGAAATCATGCACAACTGTGAATATTATCTCATTCCTCTGTAAGATCAAGCTTACTGTTACATTTACCAACCATGCAACGGGAAAAAAAAAAAAAGAAAAAAAAGAAAGAGCTTACAGTTACATCTGATGCCGGTGCGCCATTTTATTTTGTTGACATCTAATATGAATCAATACAACAGATATTTGCTAAACAAATATAACATTCCATACACCATCCATCATACATTGAATGTGAAACAATTAAAGTCAGTCAGAAGAAAACGGGTTTATTAATGATTCTTCAAGCTCACGAAAACCTCGGTAGACTGCCTGAGTCTGACTCTGTGGAAGGGCCAACCGCCGCACCTCAGTCATGTATCTGTCATCCAAATTCAGCAAGATGAGAGAAAAACCCAAGGAAAAACATCAATTTGTATAACCCTGCTGAAAGATTAAACACACACACACACACATATATGAACAAAATTGAATAACTCTAATGAAGATTAAACATAAAATATACGTATGTATCCAATAATATATACCATATACAACCTATTATAAGCCAATCAACCATTATTCCATCAAAATTCAAGAAAATATCATAAATTACATAAATTTTTATCTCACATATGTGCACATAATACTAAACATAAGTCATCTAAAAAAAATAGAACTTAAATATTGACATTGATTAAGTATTTAAAGCAATCTTGCATATATAAAGAAAAGCATGCTCAAGTAATTGGACTGAACCTGTACAAATTACCATAAGCTCTGAAAAAACCAAAGGAAACTTTCAATTATATAATTTAAATCAAAATTTAACAAGTATTAAATAAATAAAAAAAAAATTTGTTTTTTTATTTAATAAATTAGAGCAATGATATTAAAAAGCTGTGTAGGCAGCTGTTTGCTACAGTCTAGCTGTCTTCGACATTGTTTAGCAGTTTTCTGGTTGTGTGCTTCTTGCTTTGTGGCTTATGAAGATTTTGTATTTCTATGTATTTCGCAGTCTGCTAATAATATTCTTCTTACCTTGTGAAGAAGAACGATGACTTATAATCTTGCTATCCATTTCCCAGGACAGTAAGAGTTTTCAAAAATCATCACTGGGAAATCGCTAAAAATTTGCATCAAGTTTCTACCAGTGCAAGTTACAAGTTCTATTGCTAAGTTAGAACATTGCATAACATACAAAGACTTGTTCGAAAATTGCATGTTAGTGTTTTAAATGCAAAAGATGCAGACAACAATAGCAGCCATCCAATGCACTGGGCTAGTGTGAATCCAGACATCAGTTTTTTGTCTTTATCTGTGTCCATATTTTGTTTTATTTTATTTTATTTTATTTTATTTTGGTTTGTTGGTGTTTAACATGTAAGTGCTTTTGTTAAAGTAAATATCATCATTATTCGTCATCATCTTCTTCATCTTTTTTTCTTGAATAGGAAATAAAAATCAATTAGTTTTCAAACACGAAAAGGTACGGCTAGCCCATAGATAATATATTTGAATAAGCTCAGAAGTGTATCAAAAATTAATTACAGAATCAAAAAATATAATCATATATTGCCCACACAAAAAACCAACATAAAAGCCTCTAGAATGGCAGGCTTCCTTTACTTTTTTCCTGCTTGTATTATGTATCAAATCCTATTGACCAATCAAAAGTTGAAGAAGGATTTTTTCCCCTTCTTTTTTTCTTGCTTTTGGTTTTACAAGTCAGCGTAGGGGAGCTGCGTTTGGGCGTAGAAGACAGGCTGAAATTGTTGTAGTATCCAGCATTTCAAAACTTGGTCCTAAAAGGCTACCCTCCATAAAGTCACCAAATTTCCAAATCTGGTCCACGCCAAAAACTGTCAACCAAAGCAGACTTCTCAAAATGTGCCCAGATTAACCAATGGTCGCTAAAGAATGAAACCAGAAAATTACCATGATCATTGAGCAAGATGCATCAATTTTAACTTGAAAGTCTGCCTAATTTTTTTGGGATGTTCTCATTAAAGCTTAATTCCCTATGGCACCAGGTGATTAGAAGAAATAGAAGTATGGAGGTTCCTCCAAAAGGGATCCTAGAGGAAGTGGCAATATTTCCCATGCGAAAGCTTTTTACCCAAGTTGCTTGTGTTTTCTTTCCACATACTCAATTTAGAGAGGGTAATGGTTAATAGGTTTTGGTAAGGGAGGACATTGGGGTGGGAGGCGTCTCATTGGAGATGTTGGTGCCTCATTTTTTAGATATCTACGGTTCACAATGCAACAATCACTTCTTTTTTCGAAAGGGGGCTCACTTTCTTGAGACTTGCACTTCTTTAGGAATCTCAATAAAAGAGAGGGACAAGCATACAACATTGTTGAGTGTTTTGGACTATTTTGCTCCCCAAATTAGGAGTGATACGAGGGTTTGGCTAGGAGATTCATCAGGGTCTTTTTCTTCCAAGTCTTTCTTCATTTACTAAAACCCCAAACCCCCAGTTATTTCATTTGAAAAGCTAAGGTTCCTTCAAAGAGCCAAGCTTTCATCTGGACCATGACTCTTAAAAACAGAATTAATATGCAAGACGATTAGAGGTTACAACTATAAGGCAACCATCCACATATTTGTATAATATGCTGAGACTCTAATGACACAAGTGTTCACTTTTTCTAAATTGTTGGTTGGCCAGCCAACTGTGGAAACAGTCCTTTTTCTTGCTTTGGCAAAGCACAGGTGGCATCTCAAAATTGAGTGACTTCCCATTGGTGAGATTCTGCTTTGGAAAAAGTATGAAAGAGAAGACTTTATGGATGCGTGCTTGTAAGCTACACTTGGGATCTGTTTGATCAAGAGAACAAAAGAATCTTCAAGGCTCAAACAACTTATCCCCATTCACTATAGGATACTGGCTTCCTTTTGGCCAGATTTTTTTGGGGTTTTTTTTTTGGGGGGGAGGGGATGCTGAGACTCTAATGAGACAAATGTTCACTTTTTCTAAATTGTTGGCTGGCCAGCCAACTGTGGAAACAGTCTTTTTTCTTGCTTTGGCAAAGCATGGGTGGTATCTCAAAATAGAGTGACTTCCTGTTGGTGAGATTCTGCTTTGGAAAAAGTACGAAAGAGAAGACTTTATGGATGCGTGCTCATAAGGTACACTTAGGATCTGTTTGATCAAGAGAACGAAAGAAGAAGAAGAAGAAGAAGTAGCAGCAGCCGCAGGGAGACGGAACAGAAACAGAAGAACAGCGAAGGGGAAGTACAGAACAGAGCTGAGAGACAGAATTAGAAGACAGATAAGAGAAGGAAGAAGAAGAGAAGTTCCTGCAGGAGAGAGAGAGAGAGAGAGAGGGAAACTGCAATCTGATTCAAACAATAACTGTACATCCACTAGCATGTCCAGCACTTAAAACCAATAAAACACATATTGACAAATAGGACCCAACTAAACACATAATTACAAATACTAAAAGAAGTCATTAAAAAAGTACAAAGAGGTCCTCCATACACATTTCCTAAACCTTCTTAAGCCTATGCCTAAAATGCGTGTGGCGAATGGGCAGCCTAGGGGGTACAGGTGGTCTTCCATCAGGGGGGATCTCAAAGTTGAAGTGGTTATCTGTATGGCTTGATTAGCTTGATACCCATAAAGAGACTCTCAAAGATAATTTTGAACTTTTGGACATCCCTAACAATGATTTCAAGGGTGAAGAATATTAATGAGCAACAGAAGCCTTTTAATGATTCAGGATTCACACACCATACAACAAATTCCAAATTAAAGCATGACTAATATGGAGTTTGTTTTGTATATTGGGACTCTTCAACAGATTTAGAATGTCCCCTCCCAGGAGGATGACTAAGTGGAGCCATGGAGGTTAACCAATCACTTTATAATTAAGTAGTCATTCAAGAAGAGGGCATATATCAAGCACTTAACCAAAGTTCCCACTCAACTGATAGTAATCAGCTGATTGTTTTTCTTTGAATAACGCACATTTGTTCTATAAAGTCTGCAAAGAAAATTTTGGATGGTAACAGACTTATTTACCTACACATGTTGGGAAGAAACATGATTTTTCAAATAATATATCATTGGATGATGTGCCCGAATCATGGTGGTTAAAATCACAATCCAAATTCTATTTAGCCAAACAAATTGGTAGGAATCACAAATTGGTAAGATTGCAATAAGATGTTGGGATAAGTAGGATCATAATATGATCATGGTAGGATCATAAGATCCTACAATACAATATATTTCTAAGTTTCTACCAAGTTACTTGCACTATAGGCTTGCCGTTTCTCCTATACAACTTGCACAAGGCATGAACAACTTAGGAAGCATTTTGATTAATCTCGTATTAACAAAATTAGACTCAAATTTGTTTTTTAGATTGACGTTCATCAAGGGCTTCAAACATCAATATTTAGGTAGATATAACGAGAGATTTAATACACTAAAGCATTAGGTAATAATGATGATGGTGACAATGATTTTAATGATGGGCTTGAGGAAGCCACTCATGACAATCTTGACGATACTAATGAACCAAATTGTGAATGTTAACACAAATGTTAACGAGCTCTAAGTTTGGCTTTTGTTATTTGTTTGCCATTTTTAAAAAAAAAAAAAATATTTCAGAAGTTCATGTTGTATAGTTTTTGTTGACTAGCATCAAACCAATGTTTTAAAAGGCTCAATCAAGGCTTGCCTCAAGGCGAGACATGCCTAAAATGCCTAGAGGCTCAATATAAAATACAAAATTCTGAAAAGGCTAACACATCAAACATTGAGGCTTACACATTTGTACAAAAGGCACACCCATTGAACCTTTTTAGTTGGGGATTACGCATTTCCCAAGTTAGATTTGATTAGAAAATTTTAACTACATATTTATATAAAAGGAATGGTAACACAAGTTGATTCCTAAAACTCTTGAACCTCAACCTTTCCAAAATAATTGAGATTTGCATTTTAGATCTTAAAAATAATTTGAACTTTGCATTGTTATAGCTCTCTCTTGCCATGATATATGTAATGAATTCAAGTGAATGGCCAACAAGTAGATTACAAATTATATTTGATGTTTTTATTTATATTTTATTTGCGAATTTCTCAATTTTATTTTATTTTTAAAAATGTGTAATTTATTTACATATTTTTATCTAAATATAAAATTCTCAAAAGGCTTACACCCCAACACCTTAATGCTTGAGCCACGCCCCTTAAGTGTTAAAATGTCTTGCCTTACGCCTTCGCCTTTCAAAACATTTGTGTGGGACAGTTTGTTTTTCTTATTTTATATATAGATATGTATTCTTTTTTCATTATAAGCTGGTTTGATTTAGGAATGCAACAATTTGAACATGTGTTCGCATTGTTAGACAAGGGATCTACCATTATTCCTAGTCTTGAACATTTTCTAGATAACATTTTTAGGTTTATAACATTTAAACTAATGAAAAATAACATATCAATGTATTCGGATTCCTATTTTATGTTAGTAGAATCATATGATCCTCAATCTGATTCTACTAACCCTTCGAACAACCCCAAATAGGATCCAATTCTAACAACCTTGGCCAGAATTGAAAAGAAGACACATGATTAGATTTGGGAATGTTTTCTTGCACATGAATTTAGCTAAAAAAAATCATAAAGAAGCTGCTACAGCTATTTAAAGGCTACAATATGGAATTTAAAAGAGTTATTCTAATTTTTCTTCCAAAATTGATTGCTTTTTAAGTTAGTTGAGCATAATAACTGGAAGCTACATGCAAGAGTTTTCACAAGTGGGATAAGAATCACCCATTAACTTGCATGGGCCATAATAAGAACATTGTTTGAGATATCAATATATCATGGGATGTATAAGCCAAACACAAGGGTGAGTTCACTCTTCCTACTTGTTGAGAAATGATACAGGAGAGAGAGAGAGAGAGAGAGAGGTGCAATCCAATTTACAGCTCACAACACAGCATCTCAAAGCCATTCACACTACTATTGCAGCCTGTACAAGTACTCAAGTATTTTGGGTTTATTTCATTCTGTATGCCTGGGATTACTTTAAAGAAATGGCTGTGATTTAGTGTTTTAAGGGCTTCTAGAGCTTCTTCTTACAAGAAATAGATGTTTAAGACTCATTGCAAGCAGCCACAGCTTGAATTTTATTATCAATAAAATTTCAGCCTTTGGCCCTTAAGAGCTAAGTTCTCTTGAGATACTAAGATTATGCAATTTCAAGCCCAAGAAGAGGTTTTCCATTTGTTTCCCTCAAAGAAACATTGGCTTCAAACGATAACCAAAGTCCTTGTCTCACCAGCCTCCAAACTGTACCATCTTCTGCTCACACCCATGTCTGGGGAACTATTTCAGCTTATGCTTCATTAATCAGCCAGTTCATCATAAAAGAAACTGTATCCAACAAACCAAAATAAAAATTCTAATGATCCATTGTCTGAAAGCTGAATCACCAAATGCAACATGCCTTGGAGGCTATAGTGAGTTCGCCTGGACAGACACTGAGATGAGGTGACCTGAAGGAGTCAAGAAGCAAGAGGCAATGCCATGTACAAATGAGAGAAGAGAGGCTTGTAAAGTTAAAATCTTTAGGGCCTAGGGCCTCATACTGGTGCGTCACCATCCATACCTAAATATATCAGTATATGTTCAGGTAGGAAAGATGCCAGCGCCAGGATGGAAGACTCACAACACAATCCCCATACTCTAGCAAATCAAAGACAAGTGACCTAAATATGGTGCTACCCCACTCAACCTCAAGAAGTCCGAACTCTGAAGTCCGAAAGTCAAGGAAGAAAGTGTAGCTGATTGGAAACAAGACAATGAATTTGCTGGCCAAGACAGATAACCAGCTTAGTGAGAGTCATACCTAGCCATCAGGAAAGCTCAATGGCATTGCACTGTTATGGCTATTATTTGGTGTGTTTCGTTGGAAAGGAACGCCAGAATATTCAAAGGTGTGTATACGGCTAACAATTTGCTTTGGAGTAGGGTGGTATATCTTGCGTAGCTGTGCCTGCCATCAAATGGCTTTTTTTTTTCCCATCATGTTTCCCCGGAAGATTTGCAGCAGGATTGGTTGGCCCTGCTACATTGAGTTCCGTTCTCAGTTTAGGTTGCATTCTTTGTAACTAGTTTCTATTGATGTAAAGAGAGGACTTCTTATTCTCCCATTCTTTCTTTCTTTCTCTTCCTTTCTCTTTCTAATTTTCTAATGTAAATTCTTCTCCCTTTTAATACAATTCTTTATTTATCAAGAAAACAACCTAGTCATCAGGCCAGAACACCCAAGTTGTGCCGAAAATCTTGAAGGTGGGAGCGGAAAATGACTGCTCTATGAGAAAAAGTGCTAATCCCACCAATAACATGGCCACAATGCCATGCCTTTAAGTGACGTGAACAAGACTGCGCCCCAAACCAATGCAAGTGCTTTTGTAGGGTGGGTTTTTATCAGTTCAAATTTGCAGAGTTACAGTTGAGAGAAATGGAACCACCCTGGAACTGGTTTCTGACAACAAAACCATGGGAGCTTAATGGAGGAGCTGATTAGCCTCGGAGTAGCCAATAGCCTTGCAGGGCCAGACTAACTTTTGAGGCGCTAGCCAACCTTGAAGGCACCATGATCTTGAAGGCTTTGCTGGCCCTAAATAAGCAAAATAACCAATGTTTTAAAACCCAGATTGGAAAGCAAACCGGATGGCCATCTGGTTTCTGGTTCAGGTGGTCCAACCTGTTTAACCAGCCCGGTTCTATATATAATAATGTTACATTTTAAGCTGCCTTTTTACATTTTGGTGCTGTAGGCTGGTGGTCAGATCCATTGCTTATTACCCTTCACTGCAGGTTTGATTCCCTTGAGAACCTTCTACATGTCCCATTATTTTGTATTTATAGCTAACAGCACCAAGTTCCAATAACTATTGTTTATTATCTGTAATATATATTGTTTATTTTTTTCAATTTTTTCTTGTGTAGGGCATTCCCAAAGAACAGCTTTTATACCTTAAACCTATAACCCCAAGTACCAACCACCCTTTATTATTATAATAATATACATTTATGATATTGTTTATTTAATATTTGATTTTTATTTTGAGTGGTCCTCAATTCCCTTGAATCTCTTCCCCTTCCCTTCCTGTTCTTTGAACTTTCAAGCCACAAGAGTTACGGACTTTGCAGTAATAACAAATTGCAGATTCGCAAGCTACTTGCCATGGGATGCTAAGATATAATATTGTCATCTGAGCACAACGATGATGGATGGATTCTTTTCTGCCATTGCAGCTGCTATCACTCTCTCTCTCTCTCTAAATTTTTCTTTCAACAAATCATGAGCTGGAAAAATGAAGTCTCTGATGACCCCAGTTCTGTCCAGTTTGCAGGGCTGATCCTGTTTTGTCCAGTTTGTCCTGGTTTTAACTGGGTTTTGATTTATTCAAAAATATGATGAGAATCGGACAGCATGATAAACTGAGTCCCGGTCCAACAGCTTCAACAGCTGGCCGGGTCCTGTCTGGTTTTCAGAACACAGCAATTAACCTTAAAGACACAAAGAAGTCTTGGGCACTATCTAGCTTTGAAGGGATCACTAGCCTTTGAGGTGCAGAATGCTGGAGGCACTGCACTGGCTAGCCTCAGCATGAACACCAGCCTTGGAGGCTCCTTAAGCTATCATCAGTAAAAATGAATTGGCCCGTGCACAAGGTTCTCATGCCATCAGGGGTCTGGGGAGGGCAAGCCTTGGCTTAGTGGTAAGACTGATACTTCCAAACATGAAGGTCACAGGTTCCAATCACAGAAACAATCTCTCACATGGAGGAAACACAAAAATTCATAGGATCATCTGCATTGCAACCATGGCTTCACCCAATCACAGCCAGCAATGAGGCATTTGGCAAGCAATCCATGGGGAACATCTCAGACAAGAACATCTACAAACAACATAATTGACACTAGGGCCACTGTGAGAACCAAATCCAATAATTCTGTGTTTCCACTTTGGTCTAATCTCACCATTGTGGCACTCAAGAGTCTAGCACATTCCAGAAATCCTATCAACAAAGAATATTGCTTACAATTGCACAAATTTTGTTTGTTAACAGCCAAAATGTTATGGAGAAAAACATTATTGCCAGGTAACAACTAATGCTTTAGAAATAAAAAAAAAAGTCTCAAAACATATTTAGAGAAAGACATAATATATTGAGCAAAAAACATTCTCAAATTTGAGCTAGTGTGTCGATGGTTGCATGGAAGCACCCAAAAAAGGTGGGGGAAAAAAAGGCATTTAGAGAAAAACATAATATATTGTGTACTATGAGGATGCATGTGAATTTTTTCAAAAACAAAAAAAAAATCATAACAACAACAACAACACTCTGACCTGTTCGCTGCACTTGTGATCCTATCCCGAACCCCTTGGTTAACGACTGTCGTTTGCTCTAGGGAGAATGTTCCACCTAAGATTAGAGAAGCTCCAGTAGCACTCGTACCCATTCTTTGTGCAAATATGGACATTGCCCACTCACGCAGGACCACGAGCACTGAACGGAGAAGCCGTAACCGTAGAATTGGTGATGGCAATATGGCTCCATTTGACAGCAATTGATCATAAGTATTCAATACAGGTTCAGTTGCACCATTGCAAGCAGCAAGAAGAGCCCTTGCAACATCTTCATCACCAACCAATTCAACCCCTGAAACTGATCTCTCCTACAAAATGAGATTAAATTCATTAAATCAAACAAGCTTGTAAAATGATGGCTAGACAAACACATTTATGACTTTGGGCAAATAAAGCCAGTCTTAAAGAAGTAATTAGAGAAAGATGCATTAACCATATGAGAAGATTCTACCAGTGCAGCCTTTTCAAGATGAAGACAGAGTGTGTCTAAAGGTAAAACAGCGCCATCTCCAGGATAAACATGGGAACCAACCCTTTTCAGTACTGAACAAGCTTCAGCAATGCCTCCCCTTGAAAGAGCTTGATCAATAAGTCTAGCCCACGTTTCCCTTACAATGCTACTATCAGCATCACCAGAAACATTTGCAAAGTACAGTATTTCTAGACATATCTAAAAGCACAAAAGGGAAAGTAAAATTCCATCATAAATCAGAGAATGAGTAGCATATCTAAATATATTAATTCAACAAAAATATGAGACTTTGGTAATAATGCAATGACGACTATGACCAGAGTTAGAATATAATATTTCGCATAAACACTCATAAATTGCACGCATTTAATACAATAGAGTCAAAGATATGTTGAGAATTCCTTTTTTTTTTTTAAATAAACTAGATCATGGAATCCAGCATCCACAAAGCCATCAATTAAACCTTACATAGAAACTGCTTAAGGTTAACTACCAAATTCTTTTATGTTCATTATGTAAATGTTGTTTGTTTCATTGAAGTATTAAAGCAGTTCTCTTCATAGTGCTTTAATAGCACAAATTTTAACAATCTTTAGACAATTTCAAACATATGGAGCGGATTTGGGTATAGCATAGATTGAGGCATACAATATTTATTAAAGTGCAAGAATTGGTTCTCTTGCAAGTCGCTCGTTTGTTCATTTTTTTCTTAGACAAAGAATTTTATTATCGAGAGAAAAAAGAGTACACAAGAAAAAAAGAAAGAGAAAAAGGGGGAAGATAAGATATCTTCTGATGGAAAAGAAGAAAACAACAAAATAAACTCCAAATATATATATAAACAGCTCTGCTAGAGTAAAGCAAGTAAGCAACCAATCCTGCTGTAAATCTACCAATTGTAAATGGAAAAAATCCATTTGCCAAAACACACAATGATGAAGGAACACCACTCTAATCCCAAGTAAGGAAATAGAAGTATCCATATCCTTGTTTTATTTGCACCAAAAGACAGCCATAAACGAAATCCGCCACAAAGCCTTTCTTTCCTTCCCCTTCCCAAGCCACCTAAACAACAAATCATGAAACCCTTCAAAGAGGAAGGGCACACCTAACTCTCTCCAAAAATACCAAACAAGTGACTCCAAAGGGTCCAAGAGAAGTGATAACATAAGAACAAAGGCAAACAAGTCTATCCATTCTTAAAATAGAGGACACAAACATCGGGAAGGAGAAACTTGTTAGGTCTTCATTTCTGAAGGAAGTCATAGGCATTAATTTTTTTCAAGATGGCAGTCTACATAAAAGCCTTAATCTTAGAAGGGATTCCCTTTCCAGATCAAAGAGAAGGATATAAAAGGTGTAGCAATAGGAATATGAGTCAAGTGAAAAAAAGAAAGATTTGCAAGAAAATTCCTTGAAAATCCCAAGAAAAATTTAAATCCCAAACTCTTTTGTCACTCCCCAAATGGAACAGAAGAACTAAGCACACTAATCAAAAATGCAAGTTTATTGATCTCTCTCTCATTAAGATTCCTCGCAAAATGAAAATCCCAACAATACCCACTCTCTTGCAAGAGGAAGAAAGCAGAAATAGAGGTATCATGAAGGGGCAATACAAAGAGGTGAGGAAACATGATAGCCAAATGACCCTCCCCAATTCAATGATCCTCCCTGAAATGGATTCTTTCACCATTACCAACACTAAACCAAACATGAGAGAAAAAGGATTGACAAATCTAAGACACAAATTTCCAAGGACTCAGATAACTAAATATTGTCCCTCATTATAGCATCCCATCTATTTGGAGAAGTCCAAATTTACTGTGGATCAAGGAATTAAAATTCGATTTTGATGGAAGTTTCGATGATCTCAATTAACAAAAACTTTCAACACAAATTTCGATTTGATTTCGATTTATAGAAATGGTGAAAAATTATTGTAAGTGATGGAAATTTATAGTGCAACTTTTAGAAATAATAAAATAGAAGAATAATAAGGCCATAGATAATGGGGAAAGTGTTGTAATTGTAAGGGCATCAAGGGTAAATAAAAAGGCATATTCTGGAATTTGGGATTTTGGAAGGGGTGGAACAGTAAAAGAGGGGGTTGTTAATTAGGTGCTAAAATGTTGCATGGTAAAGAGGCAAAAAGCACAAGCTGTCCAACGACTCTGTGTGAGAGAAGCTGTGAATTGAGAGCCTACGACGATGCCCCTCTTGTTCACTGCCTGCTGCAGCACTGCGAGAGACAGAGACCAAGGAGCTGCAATGCTTAAGCTTGAATAATCGACTCAAGCATAAACAAAGAAAGGAGCTGCAGTGCTTGCTAGGGTTCTTTGAAGTTTTGAGGAAAAGGAAGAAGATGAAGTGATGAGGTAATGCTTATTTTAGGGCTTCAAATTCTTTTTTGTTATCAATTTTTTCCACCAAAATTGGAGCTACAATGCCAAATTTATCAAAATTTTAGAAATTTCGGTCATAATCAACCCAAAATCCAAAATTTCAGTTGAAATTTTTCAAAATGAATGAAAGTGAGTTTCCATTCAATACCCTCCAAAACTCAAAATTCCGACAAAAATATTGATGTTTTGACCAAAATTTTGCCTTCGCAAATACAGTTAAGTTCTAAACAGAAGCGCCACAATCACTTTCCCACCAAGGAAATGTTTTTTGTACAAAAAAATCCAAGACCCAGCCCTCCCTCCCTTTTAGACCTACTCACAGTTATGCAGCAAAACAAAATGATCTCTATCATGCTCATCTATTCCTGACTGCAAGAATGCCTTATCAATTTCTCTATGGGCATCTCGAAGGGAATTGAAAAGAGATAGATAATATAGGAATACAAGACAGGCATAAGTAAGGATAATATGACCCCAAAGAGTAAAAAGAGCTCCTTTCCACCCATCTAGCCTTGTAGCCACTGTCTCAAAAACTAGGTCCCAAAAAGAATCAACAGTAATGTTACCATCTAAGGAGACACCTAAATAGGCAATAAAATAACTTAGAATGCCACAACCAGCTAACCCAGCAAAAGGACTCAGTTAACCCCTACCTACAATAATGCCACTCTTTGAGAAAATTTAAGAACAGACACTTTTTCAAACACCTGCAGAATTGTTACATATTGAAGAAACTACACATTTACACCAAAGTCTGTAAATGGGAAATGCAATATGGATACGTTCTCATGGCCCACCTTTAAGCCTTCCACCAAACATGTATCCACCCCTTAATCATTCTACTCAAAACATCAGCTGCAATAGTGAAAAAGAAGTGGTTTAGAAAATCTAGGCGTCTCAGACCCTTAGAAGCTCTAAACTAGGTATAGCTTCCCCATTCACCAAAACATAAAAAATAACCAACAAAGGCACCCCTTAGTCCACTTCCTCCATCTCACTCCAAACCCTTTCCTGTCGATTGAAGTCCAATTTCAAAACCAATCCCCTCTTTCTTCTCACAACATCTTCAACAACCTCATTAGCTACCAGAACTGCATCTAAGATATGTCTAATGCCAATGGAAGTACTCGAGCTATTGAAACTAATATCCACCTTCTTCTGATTCTGTCTCTCACATCTGTTCTGTTCTGTTCTTCCCCTTCTCTGTTCTTCTCTTTCTGTTCTGTCTCCCCACTGCTGCTGCTGCAGCTTCTCTTCTTCTTCTCTTCCTCTTCTAATTCTCTCAATTCTATCTATATATATAGATATTCTAATATCTGACCTACATCAAATTGGCATCAGAGCACACCAAGATCATCATGCAGCCATTCAAGTCAGAATTCCCAGAAATTCAAACGCTGTAGCACTGCCAAAACTTTCCAGAAAATACCAATCGTGTCCCTGAAATTCGAGCTCCCTTTTCCACCAACTAAACCACAAAACTTCCCTTGCTACCACAATTACACACCCCCGAAACCCCTTCCCCTACAATATCATCTCCATCCAACAAGGAAGTGGCCCCCAAGAATCACCTGAAACTTTTTAGCTGACTCCCCCCATAAATCCTCTATTTCCTGCATTTTTTTTTTTTTTTTTGCTACACCTCCACCATCACTGGAATCCTTACCCCTGATCTACCACCATCCAGAACCCCATTGACGTAGGTCCATTGCCAGCAGCTCACGCGCTCCACACGCTGGCCACGGGAGTGAGGAAGTTGCTGGAATTCCCCTGTTTTGCCCAGACTCGCAAGATACTGCTTCCTGCCTCGAGAATTTGAACTGTTCCTGAGATTATGAAGCTTTATAAGGAGAAATTGACCTATCAAGTTTGGTTAGCATTCCTAAGATCAAATAAAGCATAATATTGCGCTGCCCGGGCAAATTTCAGACTTTTGAAGTGTTGTCAGCATTCAGATCGAGTTCCAACTACTGTTTGACGGCTGTTTTCCAGAGAATCAGACAGTAGGGACTTGAGAAATTGCTGGACTAACATTGGAATTCGATGGTAAACTCAATTTGTACTCCAATTCCTTCACAGTGTGACCAAACACTCACATTTTCTTGAATTTGTAGCTGTATAATTTCAAGTTTCTTATTATCACTTCAAAAAAAAAAACCTGCCCTTTGTTCTGTAAATTCCCCCAGCTAACTCATCATTGCATCCTTGTTCATATCCATACATAGTCAATCCCATGTCGCCATGTAGTGCGAGACCATAGTTGTTAGAATCTTACAATTCTTGATTCGATTCATACGATTCATGTCAACTCCACACCAAGTCGATTCGAATCTTACTAGCGAATCTAAAACCTATTGAATCATTGCCAAATCTATCGATTCACCTCATAAATCTAATGAATTGATCTGAATCTATCAATTCGTACGATTCTAGACCTATCATATCCTGACCAACTTGACAAGTTTAAAACCCCCAAAACAACATTTGTTTCTTTTTTTTTGCTTTTTTTTTCACACTATTACCTTCCATTCCTTGTCTATGTTAGTTTTGTCCTAAAAAGGAGAAAAAACAGAACTTCACATCTTATATTGCCTTAAAAAAACTGTTCACTCTAGTAGAGTATACTATTCTACTAGTAAAAAGAAAGAAAAGAACACTCACTGGCTGAGCACTCATGTTTCATTGTGTTGCTAAGATTCAAGAGTTTATTTTTGTGATAGTTTGTTAAGTTATTATCATATTTTTCAATTTAGTCTGCGAAAGGATATACATGAAATATTATTTTTCCAAAATTGTTGATAAACAACAAAAGTCCAATTTTTTATTATTTTTTCTTGATTCCTTCCCTAAACCAGCATAAAGTTCATTTTTTTATTAATATTTCTTGACTCTTTCTCTTAGTTTTCATTTTCTTAGGGAAAGTATACACATGAAATATGGTTTTTTTTACAATTTTCAAAATTTAAATGCACATTACCATTTTTCTTGTTGTTTGTATATCAATATATGCATGTCATTTAGAATTGATTTTGGAAATTGTACTAAATCTTATGATACGATTCGATTTTCGATTCCCAAAATTGGAATTTCGATTCGCGATTCGAATCTCAATGTGACAACTACGTGTGAGACCATATCCATTCATATGCATTATGTTCAATAGCTTTACGTTTGTGCATTGTAGTCATTTTAAGATTCACATCATTCATAGTCAAGTTTAGTCCTCCTCAGCACAATTGCAGCATATTGCATTATAACCATGGTCACCAACAAAATCATTGACCCCAATTCCACTAAACTTGCACCAGATGGCAGCCACTCCTTGTCTACCCGATTAGACACTCTTCAAGAGTCCCTGGACCAAAAGTTTGAGTACTTCACACAGCAATTTGAACAGGTCTTGAAGATGTTAGGTAAACGCCATGTTGTGGAATACATAGAGCCATCTGTTAATGACTCCCATATTCAATAGGGTCAGCTTAGGGTATCCTTCCTACTCCTGGGGTTCCTCTAGATGATTGTAGATGATTTTGAGGAGGATGACCACTATGTTAGTGTGGTTAAGTGTGTCTTAACCACTACCACAGATAGTGAGAAGTGGAAACGGACCATTATTTTCCCAACTTTAATTCGTTGTGGAGAGAGGACATGTAAGCTTGTTATTGATGGAGGTAGTAGCATGAATGTGATCTCTGAGGCTACTCTGGGAAGATTAAACCTTAAAGGAGAGCCACACCATCAACCTTTTAAGGTGAGTTGGGTAAACAGGACAAATCTACCTGTTACCAAGTAGTGTCTTGTACACATTCAAATGGGAGATTATATCTGATGGATGTGGCCCATGTCCTATTAGTGTGACCGTGGTTATTTGATCATGATGTCACCAATCACGGTTGGGAAAAAACTTGTGTTTAGGCACAAAAATAAGAACATCATTTTGACCCCTACCAAGCCCACCCCCAAAGGTCCTAAGTTAAGGAACAAGATAGTCTGTCAAGCCCCAGTTCAAAGAAATATTCACTTGCTCGATCATAGGACTTTTGTGCGATAGATCTTAGAAAACAAGTGCATTTTAGTTGTCATCGCTCGAGAGGTTCCTTCTGAGTATCAAGAGTCTTTATGTGAGTGCCCACCTAAGGTAGGAGAGTTTCTAGCTAAGTTCTCTGATGCTATGCCTAGTGTGTTACCTAGTGAGCTACCACCTATGCGGATATTCAGCATGCCATAGATCTCATTCTTCAAGTTCAAAGCTACCTAACTTGCCACATTATAGGATGAACCCTAAAGAGCATGCTAAATTGAATAGGCAGGTAGAACTCCTTGACAAGGGCTTTGTAAGAGATAGCCTTAGTCCAAGTGATGTACCAGCTCTCTTAGCTCCAAGAAAAGATGGATCTTGGAGGATGTGTGTGGATAGTAGACCCATCAACAAAATCACCATCAAGTATAGGTTCCCTATCCCTAGACTTGAGGATATGCTTGACATGCTAGCTGGCTCTAGTTGGTACTCCAAGATTGACCTGCGTATTGAGTATCACCAAATTAGAATTAGACCAGTATATAAGTGGAAAACAGCCTTTAAGACCCAGGATGGTTTATTCGAGTGGTTGGTCATGCCTAATGCGCCTAAGACTTTTATAAGGGTTATGACACATATTCTGCAACCATTCATAAGAAAGTTCCTGGTGGTCTACTTTGATGATATACTAGGTAAGTCTAGGGAGGAGCACTTGATATATCTTCATGAGGTATTTGCCACCTTATGGGAAGCAAAGTTGTTTGCTAACCTAAATTAGTGCAGCTTCCTACAGTCTAGTGTGCTCTTTCTTGGTTCTGTGATTTCTATGCAGTGAATCGCCACTAATCCAAAAAAAGTTAGAGACATTATAGAATGGCCTAAGCCTCAGACTATTAAAGGTTCGTAGTTTTCATGGCCTCGCTACTTTCTATAGGCGATTCATAGGGCATTTTGGCACCATCATGGCTCCTATCACTGCGTGTTTGAAGAAAGGAGAGTTTCATTGGACCCCATCAACTACTATAGTGTTTAGAGAGGTTAAACATAAGATGACCGAAGCACATGTGCATAGGCATCCATACTTTAGTAGAATTTTTTGAGGTGGTTTGTGATGCCTCTGGGATAGGTATAAGTGGGGTCTTGAGTCAAGAGGGGCATCCTATAGCATTTTTTAGTGAAAAACACTCAGATGCCAAACAGAGATATAGCACATCTGATAAAGAGTTTTATGTTGTAGTGAGAGACCTCCAACATTGGAGAAAATACTTGTTACCCCAAGAGTTTGTACTCTTTGTTGAACACCTTGTTTTCAGATATCTGAGCTCACAAAAGAAGTTGAGTGCAAAGCATGCTGGTCGGTTAGAGTTCCTCAACGAGTACACTTTTGTTCTTAAGCATCACTCTGGTGCTGAGAATAAAGTGGCTGATGGTCTTAGTAGGGTTGAAGTTATTCTCCATATCTTGAGAGCTGAGGTCATTGGATTTGATCATCTAAAGGACGAGTACTCTATTTGTCCTAATTTTGGGATTATCTTTCAGGAGGTGAGTGAGGGCCGCCATAGGGATTTTGTAGATTTCATCATTCAGGAGGGATACTTATTTAAAGGTACTAGGTTATGCATTACCCATACTTCCTTTAGAGATCTTTTAGTTTGGGAATTGCATGCTAGAGTGTTAGCTAGTCGCCTGAGGAGGGATAAAACCATTGCCTTAGTAGAGGATAGGTTTTATTGGCCTTCCTTAAAGAGGGATGTTGCTAGGATAGTTTCTTAGTGATGCACCTGTCAATTAACCAAAGCTAAGACACAACATAGGCCTTTATACCCCTCTACCATTACCACACATGCCTTGGAGAGACCTAGGTAAGGATTTTGTTCTTGGACTCCCCAAAACAACTCGGGGACATGATTCCATATTTGTTGTTGTTGACAAATTCTCCAAGATGGCACATTTCATTCCATGTAATAAGACTTCTAATGCATCTCATGTAGCTAAATTTTTTTCCAAAGAGGTCATCAAATTGCATGGGTTGCCAACCTCCATAGTGTTTGATAGGAATATCAAGTTTTCCAGCTACTTTTGGAAGACACTTTGGAAAATGTGTGGTGGAGAACCACCAATGGAGGATTTTAGATGTTCATATTGTATCAAGTTTTTTATAATTTAGTTTAGGAAAGTCTTGTTACTTTAGAAGTTCAGTCAATTTAGGTTTGTTTTGTGTATTTAAGTATTTTAGGGTTATTTTGTAATTTCTCGTTTTATTGGAGCCTTTAAGTAAATATGTATTCCTGTTAGTAGTATGTGTAAGTTCTGGACATGTAAGTTATTGTACAGCTATTGCTTGAATTAGATTGCAGCTTCCCTCTCTGTCTCTCTCTCTCATGCTCTGCTGTTCTTCTTCTTCTTCTTCCTCCTCTCTTCTCCGTCCTTCTCTTCTCTCTTCTGATTCTGTCCCTCACCTCTATTCTGTTCTGTTCTGTTCTTCCCCTTATCTGTTCTTCTTTTCCTGTTCTGCCTCCCTACTGCTGCTGCTCTCTTCTTCTTCTTATCTTCTTCTTCTTCTCCTTCTTCTTCTTCTAACTCTCTCAATTCTATCTATATATATAAATTCTAATATCTGCCCTACATCAAATTGGTATCACAACTCCCCTTGTTAGAGAAAACTCGACACGAGTTTCGTAATGGCATAATAGCTTTAGCTCGATGTGTGGGAACAAAGTTAAACATGCAGGCAAATCAAAGGGAAGCGCGATCTACTTTGCATTGTCAATCACCATTGGAGAATATGTAGTAGATTTTCCAACCGCAAGTAGCATAGAAGGCTGCAATGTCCTCTGATAAAATAACAAGTCCTCCAAACAAGAAATCAATTTAATATCCAAATCTATTGGCAGCTCAAGCAAATATGCATTTGGACCACATTTTAAGATGACGGACAATGTTTCACTAGATTTAGTGAAGGAAAATTTAGAGGGAGAAGATGAAAGGGATGGAGGTGCAAGTTCCCTGGATTGAGGAGAAATAATCTCAAAAAAAATTTCAACAATAGGTTCCTTGATTGAAGAATTTTCAACAAACTCTACAGCAGCCAATAGTTCCTCACTCTTTGGGCTAGAAATGGAAAATTACGGTTGAAGAGCAAGGTCATTGACAGGCATATCTGCCCTAGTAGTTGGCAACTCATCGTGCTGTTCATTGCGAGTTTCAACAATGAAGTGTGCTGACAAATCAAGGTCCATCTCTGGCCTAGAGCCCCAACAGTGCTTAGGGTCACTAAGGACAAGTCTACGACCTCATTTTGAGAAGATTCATGACTCACATCAACAGAAGAATCAAAAAATTGTGAAGTAGTCATATGCATGCCATTTATGTAGTCATGATTTTCTATTATGCAACAATCTGGATGGGCATTTTTTATATCCTCAACAAGTTGAGCTTTCTCTTGAACATCTTCAATGGACCTAGGACTACCTCCTAACCATTGAGAACATTCATGAGTCACGTCCACTGGAGAATCAAAAGATTGGCACTTTCGATATTTGATTGTTTATCCTCAACAATTTGAGTTTTCTCTTGAACATCTTGTGAGGATCTAGGAATACTACATGACCATGGAGAAATTGATCTAGAATGATGAAATTCTTCAAGATAGGAAGTGGTGTTATAGGTTGGTGGCTGGAGAAATCTCTTAGATTCTAAAGCCACGTGGTACACCTCAGAGAGGATAGTAGGATATTTTTGAATTCACGATCATAAACCTTTTGATTTCATCCCTCAGCCCTTTCTTAAACAAAGTTACCATTCTAGGTTCCTTACCAAGAGCACACTGATAAATGAGGTGTCTAAATTTAAGGTAATAGTCGGTGACGCTAGAAGAAAGTTGTCTAAGACTACATAGTTGGTCCAGTAATTGTTGAGAATTGCCAACTATGTGGGAACCACATTTATGGAATTTACTCATTTGTTTTTTTTTTTTTTTCCAACCAAAGAGTAAATATGGACCGATGCAAGCTCGAACAAGTACCAAAGAGATAAGCAACATTAAATCAATTTCTATGGAGCCAATTAGAACAAGTCCATATAATGTTACAAAATCTCCTTGCTCCAATATTGAAGCTTCAAGTATTCAAATATTTCACTTCAACTTCTCACTGATGCTTCAAGAACTATGATAGCACACTGATTTCACCCTCCAAAAATATGTACTAAGCAATCCAAGATTAATTTCTTCAAATCAACATCAAAATCTCACTGAGGAAAACCAATTTGTTGCAGTAAAATCTCAAAATACAGCAACTAGGCTTCAATTTGGATGTTGGCAGACCTTCAAAACTCTGAAATTTCCACAGCAGCCCAAGAGTAGGCTGTATTCCACCTTAGGAATGCAAACCAAGCTTGATACTTCAATATTCACTTAGAAAGCTTCAAAATATCAGGTAAAATCCAAATTCTCGAAGCTAGAAGCAATTTCTTGTGAATCTGAGCAAAACGGGGAAAGTCCGAAAACTTCCCCACGCGCGTGGCCGGCGCATGTTGCATGTGTGGCACCTTCAGGGCTCCTCCGATGATGAGCTTCTAGGTGGAACCAGATCAGAGGGTGGGGATTCCAGTGAGGGTGGCTGTGCAGGAAGAAAATTGCGGAATGCAAACCAAGCTTGATACTTCAATATTCACTTAGAAAGCTTCAGAATATCAGGTAAAATCCAAATTCTCGAAGCTAGAAGCAATTTCTCGTTAATCTGAGCAAAACAGGGAAATTCCAGCAACTTCCCCACACGTGTGGCCGGCGCATGTTGTGCATGTGGCACCTTCAGGCCTCCTCCAGCGATGAGCTTCTGGGTTGAACCAGATCAGAGGGTGGGGATTCCAGTGAGGGTTGCTTTGCAGGAAGAAAATTACAGGAAGTGGGGGATTTAGGGGGGAGTCAGCAGGAAGGTTTTCAGGTGGAATGCAGTCATGTGGTGGATGTGGTTTGAATTTTTGGATAAGCCTTAACGGAGATTGTTGTAGGAGATTCAAATCTGATGGAAGAATGGCAACAGGGAAATCTGGAACTTAATTGAATTAGGCTCTGATACCAATTTGATAAAGAAGAAGAAGAAGAAGAAGCAGCAGCAGCAGTAAGGAGGCAGAACAGAAAAATGAAGAGCAGATAAGGAAAAGAACAGAACAGAACAGAATAGAGGTGAGAGAGAATCAGAAGAGAGAAAAGAAGGAAGAGGGAGAAGAAAGCAGGAGGAAGAAGAAGAGCAGCAGAGCCTGCGAAAGAGAGAGAAACAGAGAGGGAAACTGATCTGATTAAAACAATAACTTAGTGTCCAGCACTTGTACCCACTACTAACTAGAGCACATATTTACATAAAGGCTCCAATAAAACGAAAAATTACAAAATAACCCTAAAGTACTTGAAAGCACAAAATAAACCTAAATTGACTAAAAGGGCAGCCCAGTGCACAATATGACTTTCCCAGACTAAAACATTAAAAACTTGATACAATATGAACATCTCAAATCCTCCATTGGTGGTTCTCCATCAATGTGTGGGACTCACTTGCTCTTCTGCTTGCCACCCCCATACTAATGGGCAGACTAAGGTTGTGAATCGTAGTCTGGGTGACCTACTTAGGTGCGTTGTGGGAGAAAAACAAGGCAACTGGGACTTGGTGCTACCTATTGTTGAGTTTGCTTATAATAATTATGTGAATAGGTCCATAAGTAAGAATCCTTTTGAGCATTATTCGGTTACAAACCCCATGCACAAGTAGTCTTGTTCTTTTGCCACCAGATGCCCACGTTTATGAGCCTGCTGAGTCTTTTGTCCATCACATTCATGAGTTGCATGCTAAGGTTAGGTGAAAACTTGCTATGAGTAATATGGATTATAAGTTTGCTGCAGATGTACATCGTAGAGCTAGAGAGTTTTAATGCAAGTGATCGTGTCATGGTCCGCATAAGACCCGAGCGCCACCCTAGAAATTCATTTAAAATTGGCCCTTTCCTCTTCCTCAAGAAACTTGGACCCAATGACTTAAATTTTGGTCGAAATTTTGAATTCCGAGGGATCCCAAAACGAAATTGAGATACAGATTCGATTTTGCAGAAATTCGACTGAAATTTTGGAAATTTGGAAAATTTCGGCTGTTCTTCTGAAATTTTCAGGAAATCATGGGAAAAAAAAAAATTGGAGGGGGGAATTTTAGTGCTGTTATCTGCCTTTTTATTGTTTTTCCCCTGTGATATGTTGGCTCTTTTTGTGCAACCCATAAGAATACAGTGGAGACTGGAGAGATTTGAGTCAAATCTCAGTTCACTAATTGAATCATGACAAAGAATAACAGAGATCTTGGGGAGATGCTCTGCAGATGCAAGCCAGCTAATCCACAAATTCATCAAGAGGCTGAAGACCCTACCAGCTACCAATGAAAATATCTACACAATAATGCAAACAAAATGAAATTTTCTTCTATAAATTAGCTTGTAGCGTGCATTAGAATACACACCTTAAGGTCCTTGACAAAAGGCTTCTTCTTCTTCCATCTTCCACCTTCAAACTTCAAAAAAAAAAAAACCTAGATTTCAGCTGCCTCCTGCCTCCACCTTCGAACTCCGAAAAGCCCTAACCTTCGGCTCCCCTCCAGTGCTCCGACCCTTTGATCCTCTCCCTCTAGCCTTTGGCTTCACCCTCCACCTCCATCTCCCAAGTTGCAGCCAGCAGCAGCACCTCCTCCCATCGCTGCAATCTCTCTCTCGCAGAACCGTGAACACGACATGACCAAGCCAAGAGACTCGAGATTCAAGTCCACAGGCAGCAGCACAGAAAAAGAAAGGCAAAGATGGTTGCCTGGTTTTAAGTTTTAAAACCCATGTGAGAGAGCCAGAAACAGAGCCATATATTTCAAAGTCTTCTCAATATTATAAGTCAGACGCAGCAAAACAAAAAATCTTGAAATTTATTCAAAGGATGTAAAATAAAAGAAGAAATGAATAGGTTGATTTCAAAGTTTTTTTTATGTATGATAATGTTCCACCTGAGAAGGCAAAATCACCTCATTTTAAAAACATGGTGTGGGGTTGCCAAGCAGCTGGAATGGGAGTCGATCCACCAACACTCTATGAAATTAGAACAAAATACCTTGATTTAGAGGTTAAAGAAATGGAAGGCCGCATAGAAGAAGTGAAGAAAAAGTGGGTCACGTATGAATGCACTGTAACGTGTGATCGATGTACAGGCCCTACAAATTTATCCATCATAAATTTTATGGTTTACTGGAAAGGAAGCACAATTTTACTAAAGTCAGTAAATGCTTCTGACAAATTAAAAGACCATGAATACATATATTCCCTATTAAAACATGTTGTGCAAAAGGCAGGAAAGCAACATGTTGTCTAGGTAGTGACCAATAATGGCAGCGCCTACAAGAAAGCGGGTCTAAAATTAATGAAAAAATTCAACTTGTATTGGACTCCTTGCGCTGCCCATTGTATTGATCTCATTTTTTAGGATATCGGAAAAAGAGAGGCAATAAGCACAGTGATCTTGCAGGGGAGACAGATCACTAATTTTATATATAACCATGGATGGTTTCTTGCTAAAATGAGGGAGCACTTTCAAGCGGATATGAGCGTCCAAGAGCCACACGATTTGCCTAAAACTACATTGCCCTTGATAGCTTACAGAAGGGGAAAAAAAAAAATCTAGTCTTAAAATCTCTATTCACATATGATGAATGGGTTGAGAATGCTCTTAGTTGAACAAAGTTGCGTAGAAAAATTGAAAGCACAGTTCTTAACCATCAACTTTGGGATAGAGTGGCAAAAGTTTGTAACATTTATGAGCCTATATATCGAGTATTGTGTATAGTCGATAGTCAAGTATGACCAACATTAGGAGTTGTGTTTGAAGCAATAAGGATGATAAAAGAGGTCATTGAAGTAGGTGCAAGAAACGTAAGATGGGTTCTCAGAGTAATCAATGACCGGTGGGAAAGAACCCTTGAACATCCTCTTCATGCAGCGGGTATAAAATATTTATAAATTTCAAGAAATTCATATATCAAGTTACTTATTACATATTTATATTTTACTTTAATTGAATGACAGCCTAATTTTTTAAATCCAAAATGGCAATACAAAGAAGGTGTTGGGGAAGATCCTGATTTTCTTGATGCAGTTCATAAAGTTTTTAACACCCTTAAGCCACATTCCTCTAGCCTAGATCAAATTGGAAATGAGGTATATTTTCAAAATAAAAATTAAATAAAATAAGTCTTAATCCATGTTTAATTATTGAATAACATTTTTTTTTCAGATTATTCTATTTAGAGATGTGAGAAGAAGCTTCGGAGAAGCAACTGCTGAAGTAGCTAGAGCAACCATGGCACCTGGTAAGTATTTATATATAAATGTACAATACAAAGTTACAAACTTCAAGTACAATATACTAAGTACTAACTTATGTTCTTAAAATATCTTGCACAGCTGATTGGTAAATGATGTATGGATCAAGTGTTCCAATCCTAAGGTAGCTAGCATTGCGCATTTTGTCACAAACTGCATCTTCATCAGCTTGTGAACAAAATTGGAGCACATTTGCACTCATTCACACAAAGCAAAGATATAGACTAGCCTACACCAGACTTCAATAGCTTGTTTTTTGTTATTACAACATGAAACTTCGAATAGGAGATATGGAGGCCGAAATGGACAAAGTGGCTGAACAAGATCCCCTGGACCTTCTTGACATATCAGTTTAATTGAGTGATGAGGATGAATATCCACTTTTCCAATGGATTAGACCATCCCATCTTGATGAACGAGACGGAAGTCCCCACCCACAAATGGCCAAGCATGCACGAGATGACTTTGGCATTGACGTTAATCAGATGATGGTAGAAGAAGTAATATCCAGTAGTGATGATTCACTAATGAATCTTGGGTCTAGATATGGAACTTCATCCACTATGTCCTCTAGTGGTGATAATGATAATGACAACGACGATGCTAGTGGTGAGGGATCTAACCCCGGGGGTAGTGGTGGGCAAGGTGGTGACGGTGGGGACGATGGAGGAAATGAGGGATGGCAAAATTATAGGCCAAAAGTGGAATATACACATCCTCCCGAACTAGAAGATGAAGGTCCACAAAGAGAAACGCGTCCAATTGATAGGCAGTATAATCGTAGAAAGGGAAAAGGAAAGATGCATCAAATAGAAGAAGAGACCTTTTCCATTAGTTTGGAACCTATGAGTATTGGAACAGAGCATGACTCTAATAGTTATAGTGGTTATGAATCTACACAGAACAGTTCCTCACAATCTAAATATGGCCAACCATTTCCGTATGCATATAAGCAGGCACGACAATATGGAAATTGTCAACCACATGCCTATGGGTATGCACAAACAGGCCTAGAATATAAGTATGCCCAGTATGCAAATGCAAAACAATCCTATGGACATACACAACAAGTATAACCTGCAAGAAG
Organism: Malania oleifera; assembly: GCF_029873635.1. NCBI lineage: Eukaryota > Viridiplantae > Streptophyta > Magnoliopsida > Santalales > Ximeniaceae > Malania > Malania oleifera. The sequence goes on along the minus strand of NC_080420.1, from coordinate 56,710,627 downwards.
ACATCCTAGTACAAGAAGATCTTTTGGCCGAGTAGAAATTGCCATGAACCAAATGAGAACAACACATGTACACCTATACTCAATATTTTGGAAATTATATGACATGGAGTGATTATTGTAAACAATATATGTCATCTCAAAATCCCAATGACAGGGATAGGAGAGATGACTTTGAGCCACCAAGAAACTCCATGTGGTATTAGATCATTAAATGTAAAATATTTATTGAAAATGTAGTTGTTTAAAATAATAATTTGTTGGCTTAAATCATCAAAGGAATGGCTTCAAAACTTTATAATCACTTGAATGTTCTTTACTTCATAGCTTGTTTCGCAATATGCAGTTTAATATCCTACACACTAAAAACTTGTATATGCATTTTTAAATTTTCGTAATTTCTTTAAATCAAAATCAAAATCAAAATTTCTATCGAAATTTCCGTAAATTGAGACCATAGAAATTTCCATCAAAATCGAAATTTAAGTCCTTGCTTGGACCTAGTGCATATTTACTTGATTTACCTACACGTATGACCATTAGTCCAGTTTTTAATGTAGAGTATTTGACACCTAACCGAGACGCTTTTGAGCCTCTTGGTTTGCCTTTTGATGCCCATGCAGGTTCAGCAGCTCCTCAGCCTCCCTATATTTCTCGAGCACAGGAAATAGTGAAGTGTATTTTGGATGTTTGTGACAGTGCTCCTGAGATGCTGGAGTCATATTTGCAGTCCCACCCAGCGGAGCAGAGTTCCTTTCAGCCAGTGGAGAATGATGGAGGACCACCTATGCCCCCTAGGCTGCCCATTCAGCACACGTATTTTAGGTGTAGGTTTAGGAAGGTTTAGGAAAGAAGCATATGGAGGACCTCGTTGTATTTTTTTAGAAACTCTCTCCCTCCCGCAGCTTCTTCCTTCTCTTATCTCTCTTCTGTTTCTGTCCCTCACCTTTGTTCTATTCTATTCTTCCCTTCTCTGTTCTGTCTCCCAACTGCTGCTGTTACTTCTTCTTCTCTTCTTCTTCTCTTCTTCTTATCTTCTTCTTCTAACTCTCCCAATTCTTTCTATATATAAATTTTAATATTTTTCCTACATCACACCTCTAATATCCTCCTCCTTGAAAGGCCTCTCTAGCCCACTCTGCTTTCTCTATGGAAATAAGCACCAATCCAACCCCTTAATCATAACCCTGCCACCTTCCTGGGAAAAAAAAAAATCAGCAATGCAATTGGGGTCCCGAGTACACCCTTATCTTCCTCCAATTCTTTTATAAAATGCTTTCTCCTCCTCCCACTCACTAACTAATTAAAGAGTCTTGATTTACAATCTCCCTCCTTGACACAATTCATTCTTAACTTCTGCCGCGAATTAACCTCTTCCCTCAAAAGAACCTGATCAAACTCATTAGTCAAATGAACCCTTCTAGCCTCTAAACCTTCTGAAAGCAGCCATTCCTCAGCTAACTGATCAAAAACACCTAATTCCTTTTAAGATATCATTTAAAACACACACACATTGTTGATGTTAGTTTTGATAATTGAAAAAAATTGTGTTCAACATTTGCAAACTCTCACACAAACTATAACAGACTCACAGACAAATTCTTTCATAGACTCACATGCAAACTCTACCACAAAGTCTTTCACAAAAGCATTTACAGATGCACTGTAATTTTATCATGCAAATCAATGTGCTTGTTCGGCAAATTTGCTGAGCGAATGTGTTTTAAATTATTTCCTATTTCATTGATTGATATTTTATACAGACTGCTAATCATCCATGTAAAAGCTTTAAAATGCAAATCTCCAATTGAAGAATCATGAAAAGATCAATCAAACTGCTAGGAGCTTCCTTCTTCAACTATGCAATAATGTTCACTGCATGTGCGATGATCCTTCAGCTTAATCATGCATTAACTACAAAACCTAGAAGAAGCAAGTTGGAGCTCGACCACTTCTCTATAATCTATAAACAATGGACGAAGCTGGCTGAACAAAAAGAAAGACACATGACACAAGAATTTAAAATTCACACTTTAGTTTTCACGCTACTATTTGTTCAATCTGATTCTACTATTGTTGTAACTCTTCGGGCTTACTGTTTTATTTTACCTAATAGGTTGAGTCCTTCACAAAGGCTCTCTAGACACAAATTCTGGATAATCGGACTGTGTGTGAGCTAGAAAAAGACCCCAGAGGTTCATTCTTCTGTTATTTCTTTTGAATGTAATCCTGGTTAGGGCTTGTGTCCTGGAGTGCTTCGGCACTGTGTTGGGTGCTACCCCAATTGGGATGTGAGTCCTGGAGTGCTAAGGCACTGAGTTTGGTCAAGTGTCATGTTGGGGCTTTGTGGTCCCTGGTGTTACGACAACACAAGTTGTTGATAGGTGTTCAACAACCTAGGATATCAACCACATGTTTTTAGAGTGAAACAGAAGTGGGCATCACTCCAAAGGACTAGACTCCAGCATTAAGGGGCAGTAATCATGAATCATTGTAGGAAACACTTCCTGAGAAAGGTCAGGAAAGATTTCAAACTCTAGAGAAAAGGAATCCTAATAACTACTAAACAATTACCAGCAGCAAACCTAGTGAACGAGGCATTAGAAAGAGGAATATCTCTTAGATCACAATCTGTAAGGAAAGAGTTGAAGCCCTTCATTCTAAGATGACCCTAGATCCTCCCAATTTTTGGTTAGTTGATATAATCACATTAGTCACCCCTGGAGTACATAAAACATAAACCACAGCAAACTCATCCCAGAAAACATCCCTCAACCAAGGACAGCTGGGGCCTTAAAACAAAAGTCAACCCCCGCTGCTCCTTAATCCTTACCCTTGAAATCTAGGAGGAGAGAAATGGAAAAGGACCTAACAAGACATCAAACTTGCAAGAAAACCTAGCATCCGAAATAGACAAAATGCAACCCAAGTAACTAGTGGAAGCTAACCACGCCAAAACCTTGAACCTAGAGTTCCGAAGATCCCAAACAAAAAACCTGTCCACCTGTTCAAACTTACTCTCTTACAGCATGACAATATCAGGGCAGACTTTGCCAACAATCTCCTTGATCTTGCAACATTTCCTCAAGCACCTCGAACCTCTAACATTTCAACACAACAGCTTCATAGACACACAAACCCAACCTCTCTTAGCCTTTGTACCTCCATAATTAACCAAAGAGGCCAATTTATGCAGTTCATTTTCCACTTTTTTTCCAGTTCATATGTTCTATGGAACACAACAAACTTCAAAGTCTGACATGAAGGGTACACTAAGTTGCACCCCATTTTATCCAACAACTCATGTGGGTTCCAGCTGTCCCACCCCCCACCCCCCCAAGGAAAAAAAAAAACAAGCAGATCTAAAATCGCAGACCTTCCTTCAAGACTTATCCCTCTTTGGCATAAAGAAGAATCCTTTCAGATCCCTGAAAAATCTTCTCATGATGCTCAGGAAAAGTAGCGAGTGTCTTTGTCTCCTGGTTTTCAATCTCTTGCTCAAACGTTCCATCTCCATTAACTAAGTGGCAAGTCTCAGGGCCATCAAAAATATCTGAAGTGGCAAGACCACTATATTTCCACACACTTCTAAAAGATGCAAAGCCATAATGATCATTCAAGTAGAGGAATTAGAGAACTACATTCAATGATGTGATATGAATGAAATTTTAAAATTGTAGTTGAACCAAATCCAAATGGAAAGGAATAGAAAATATATTTAGAAAGAGATCATATGGAAAGGTGAAGACTTGGAATGAAATGAAAGAATCTATGCAGGAACAATTTGTAACCCCCGTACCAACAATGTGCCCGTTTAGAGCTCCTCCAATTAAAGCAAGATGACATGATTGTAGCTGCTTATGCTACTAGATTAGATCTGGTCACCAATGTATATGTGGAATTGAAAAGGGATGTCATGATTGCTCTACCAAAAAAAATGAAGCCGGTCATTGCATCCAAGCATGCTGCACTTGTGCATATATGGAATGGAATGGAAAATGGACGTCAGGATTTCTCTATGAGAAACTGTTGAAGCCAGTGATTGCATCCTCGCATGCTGCTTGTCATCTAATTACAGTTGGTGATGCAATTCATGCTGCTACTCAGATAGATGAGGGCATGCAATGTAATCATCTTCAGCAAGGACATTCCGGTTTGAGAAGACTACTAGCAGTGTTGTGTGAGAGAAGTCAGTTAAACCATTGGGTAAAGGTGTCTAGGCTACCACTCTTAAGGAAGATTCAAAAGTAATTGAAGCCAACTTCAAAGGTCCAGCCAGCAAATAAGTTCTTCAAGCGCCAAAATTTTGGGCACCAAGCTTCGGTGTCCTAACCAGTTATTGTGGTGATTGCTAACCCAGATGAAAATAACCAAGTAATGGCAGTTGCTGAAAAAGATAATGATGATGATGACAATGATGATGATGAAGCCCTCGTAAATGAAGTGAAGAAAGAAGTCTCGAGTGACTTTAGATCAAGATGTAAACTTGAGATACAAAGATTGTCCGGTACTTCAACCTGTCCTCGCTCTCCACAAGGCTGTCAGAAATGAAGAGTGTAGAAAAACCAGTATTTTTCATAATTAGGGGATTGTCAAAACAATTTTGAACCTCAGTTATCAAACCCGGTAATTATATGAATTTCGTGCCTGATGCAGGAGGAATTTGAGTTTGAAGTTCGAGTTATCCGATTCATGCAAGATAACTTGAGCAAATAATACCAACTTGAAGGTCCATGATTATTGCCTCCTTTCCTTCAAGATTGGTTAGGGCGCAGAGACAACGCAACGGAATTTTCCTCCACTCAAGATTCATTGAATTCTTCTAGAACATCCTTGAAAGTTTGATAGACACTTAAGCATGATGAGTATGAAATTCTACACCTTCTCCATCAAAAAGTAGAGGTACAAGTTGATGCCATCTCGAGATCTTTTGAAACTTGAAATGCACCACCTACTAATCTTTATGGAGATAGGTGATTCCTCTAATGGTAATGATCCCATTGGTTCTTTCCTCAATTCAATGGACTTGAGTTCTTTTCAGAAAGAGAGTTGATCTAAGGAGGAAGCCAGCAATTTTACAGATCAATATTTGACTGCATTTGGAGGCTGATTTCAAAGAATAGGGTCAAAGCTATGTTGACTCCTAAACCCAAATGTGTCAGGTTTAATTAATCAGTTAGGCTATATTCACGTGGGATTTTCTTTTTTTCTAAGTAAATGTGCATCTTTGTTCATATTTTATGTTTTCAGTTCTTATGAACTATATTAATTATTGTACAAAGAAGTTGGCTATTTCAAACATGTGGCATCCCCCTCATCTCTACGTTCTTGTTCCTCTATTTTTCTCTCTACTTCTCTTCTTAATCTTTCCATTTTTTCATGCAATCAGGTCCCATATGTTGTAAATCCAAGTAAATAAGAAAACCAGTACATTTACAACCTTATATACACACACAGCAATTTACCATTCTAAACAAAATAGATATTTATATTACTTTTCATGTTATACAAATATTCTCTTTAACACCTTTTCTTCGCTTCATTAGGCTAACAAGTCCTTAAGATGAAAGTCTGCGTGAAAAAAAAAGCCATAGACATGCATGGGTTTGGGCTTCTTTGAAAAAAAAAAAAGTGTCAAAACTATGCATCACTCAAAATGAAAAGAATAGATGCGAATGTGTGGAAATCAAATCAAAGTATGATTAAAGAAAACTAACTATTATTTTTGGATAAGTTTTCATATAAATTGATGAAAATGAACTAATTTTTTTTTAGATTGATTTTTCATCAAAAGTGATGCAAAGGAACCAGATTTTGATCAGACCTGTTATTTTGTTATCTAATCTCATAGATTCATAAACTTTATAAATAATTTTGTCAAATCTGCCGAAGGTTGGTTATTTTTCATCATTTTGAACTGTACAATTAATCTTTTCATGGAATTTTTATACAAAGCACGAACTATTATTTTGCAAATGAGAAGGCAAATGAAGTAGAAAATGAAAGACTGAGGCAGTAGCTACAATCATAATTATAGATCAGATTTTCATTCTCAACGAGTCCATAGGAAGGGATCCCATTTTTGTCATCAGGTCTGGGTAGAGACCAAAGATCTTGAGCGATCGATCCATTAGAACAACTCAAAAGATAAAGAAGAATTGTCTCTAAGGCTGTAAATTTGTAGTCACTTTCTTCTTCCTTGATACATTCTCCTTTACTTGAAAAAATGGTGTTTCCTATTCAAGATTCTTAGAATTTTAGGATGATAGCACTTTATCAATTTTCCCTAAGGTGTTACTTTGTTAGCATGTGGTTTAGTAAGTTATTAAAGTAATTTCCTGTCAAATGAGAGGGGGTAAAAACAGCCAAAACAAATAAAGGAAAAAAATGGGGAAAAAAAGAAAAAATAATGAATCGGAACTAACTAAGAAAACCTCTCTTCTATCAAAAAGAAAAAAAGAAAAAAGAAAAACACTCTTGAAGCCCATCATCGTAATTAATAACACTGCAAGTTTGCTAATTCCCACTGGTCTTTCTTCACCATTCTTGTGCCACCATCCGGACAAACTTCGTTTCCTCCAGGATTAGACAGCCATAACCCACCTTAAACAATAGTTATTGGGCTTTTAAATCCTTCCTATTAATCTCCCCCACACAAATAAGTAAAATCCCATCCATACATAGCTACCCTTTGCCCAGTCCATCTCATTCAAAAACAGAAACTCCCGGTAAAACTTCCATCAGAGATGGTGACACATATGGTAAATACCCACATCATCAGAAGACACTTATTGTTCCTGAAAACTCATCGAATAACAATCTGCCATCACAGCTAAATTCATTGGCGATATCACTTTCATCATCTGAGATATCAGCCCATTGCTTTTTCTCCTTTCCCTCGCCAACCTTTTCATCCTTATCCCCATTTTGAACATTAACACTCGCCTGCACTGCTGTCTGAAGAATAAACCTTATTTCCCCAAGCCTTACAACAACTACTTCCATTATTATTACACTATCTCCCCATAAACTAACAAACATGCATTTAAGTGACTTATTAAGAGAGAGCGCGGGGGAGGAAATGACACAAAATTGTTTATAATTTATTTATTTTAAGTCTTTCATGCTTCCCCATGATTCTGTTCCTCAGAAACACCCCCTCCTCCCAGGGGCAGCTCCCAGGTTTCAAAATTCCCTTCCTTAGGGTGCAACCTCAACAAAATATCATGACCAGTGTAGTTAACATATATCAAACTTAATGGTAAAGGCTAAAGATCATACTAGAACAAAGGCGTTTATTTGGCTGGTGGCACTTCATAGAGTTAATGCCACCTTCTAAAGCATTGTCTCCAAACATTGTTTATATGTGGAAAAAGCTCTGAAGATGTGTCTCATAGATTTGTTCACTGTTCTTTTGCTTGGGGCTTGTCGAATTCACTATCTGGAATTCTTGGTGAAGGGGTGGGTTTGTCCTAAGTCGGTGGAGTACTTGCTTTTTCTTCACTGGTTTTGGAAAGGGTGAGGAAGTTAAGAAGTTGGAGGTGTGCTATATGTACTGTGCTTTAAGGATTTTGGCCGGAGAGAAATGCTAGAATTTTTTCTGAGAAGAGATTATCATTGGGGCTTCTTTGGGAGAGGGTGCGTTACTTTGCTTCATTTTGGGCTTGTAGTTCTGGCTGTGACAACCCTCCCCTTACCCTCATGAAGCAGGGAGCCTTATGGCCCGGTGACACCCTTTTTTGTTTTCAGGATGTCATCTGAGATTCAGCAACTTTATTTTGTTGATGTCATTTTTCTGTTTTTTTTTATGTTGACCTAGTTTTTTTTTTCTTGTGTTCATGTGTGAGGATTTCTGATTCTCTGCTATTATATCAGTTTCTTGCTTGGTTTAATAAAGCTTTTTTTCTATCCAAAAAAAAAATGGTAAACTGATGCACTAATGTACTTGCCACGTGTATATGCATGCACGAGCACCTCCAATATGAACACAAAACAAGAGAGAGAGAGAGCGAGAGAGAGAGAGAGAGAGAGGTACCTCCCAAAGCTCAAAGGTAACTGCATATTCATTGTATAGCTGACTTATACTCTTCATATCTAAGGCTAGTTCTTTTGCCTTTTCCTTTGCAGTTTTCGCAAAATTGTTATCAGACATCAGGTTACTATCAGAGAAAGGTGAGTCATTCCGGAGAGCATCAGATGTACTAGGGCCAGCTTCTAATTTTGAAGCCATAGCCTCTAACTCATCTTTGATCTTTATCTGAAATTGAAGAACGGCAAGCTTCCCTTCAAGCAAGTCTAGCAAGCCATTGTCAAAAGCACCCCGGGTAGAACCTACTAACCCATCACTGTCACTGGCATTCTTCGACTGTAAAACTGCATTGCTTAGGTATTGACGCCTGTAATTGATGACATGAAAATAATTATCAAGCAATAACAAATATAGGGGCAGAGGTGAAATTTGGGTCTTCACACAATCAAGAATAGACCCAATCCAACCTTGGATTAGGTTGGTCTATCTCCAGAAGAAGTGGTTATGCTTTGGGTTAGGTAAAATAATCCATCTGGGGAATTAAACCTTACTTTGTGGCTGCATGTATAAAAAATTAGTATATAATTAATTGAAGATACCACATGAATCAGGTTTTATTTGATAATAATCACTCCCTGAACCGATCAGTGTATGGGTTCCTTTAATAAAACAACATAATCACTGCATCATTCAAAGTTTATCAACTGACCTTTGAATGATTGAGAGGCACACTAAGCAAGGGGAAATGTCTTGCCAATTCATGGGCATTGACAGTCCCATAAATAATTATTCAGGAGATCATACCAAGGGCAAAAATAATATTTCCTCATTTCTGGCAGGTGAAAATGAAAAATGTTTGTGCTCTGGCAAAATGCTGACCTTATCTAACACAAAGCATGTTTCTAGCAATAAACCAAGCCCATTTCTTTGTCAGACAAACAAAAATGGTCGTCAAAAACTTAAGGAATTTCCAACCTTTGCTCAAGTGTAGGGTTATCCCCTGCATCAGCCGAACGCCTTTCTGCCAGCCTTAGCAACACATGAGCTGCGAGTACATGCTGCCGTTTCAAGACATAATACCGTGCCAAAAGGTCAAAATATTTAACTTGATTTGAGGGAATAGCTGCACCCGATTGACCCACTAGAGAAGTTGCAGATGTAACCGTAGAAACTGCCCGAACCTAAGAGATAGATGAGAAACACACAAGGAATGTTGAAGTCAAAACATTAGCTGCAATAAATTCACAAGGCATCAAGAAAATCTAAGATGCATCATGACAAATTTGCATGCTTTAAAGGGGGAAGGGTGGACAAAATCAAACTGAACCTCATGCATAGATTCTCGGCCAGGCCTCTGCAGGAAAGGCACCAAATCAGGACCTCCGTACTCCAGGAGCTCATTTTCAAGGCCCAAATCAATCATAGTACGGTACAGATACTCATGAAATACAGTGTCAGGGGATTGGACACCAAGCTGAACAATCTGACATATGTACTTCTTCCGAGAGGCCTGATCAAGTCCAGATTGTGCTGCAGGTTTAATGGAAGACCCAAACTCCCTTGATGAGGCTTCACCTTTCAGAGAACGTAAAGCACTGGTGATTATCTCATAGCACTGTTCAAGCTGAGCAAGTGCATGTTCCCTAATCCCTGCATCAACATGTTCATTGAATGCATCACCTGCAGGGTCAAGGGCCTGTGCCTTTTGCAGAGGTAAGCGAACAACAGCTTCATAAAACCTGCAATACTCTCTCAATTCAAGACTGAGGTAATAATCCAATTATGGGATAGAAAAATAAAATATGGCAGCCTTATACCATCACTGACGTATTAAACTAACCTCAAGTCCTCAAAGCGTTTGCAAACAGTTCGCAAATCTGCAGACTCAGGAACTTTACTTAAGACATTGAAGGCTTCTCTAGCAAGGCTCTCCCTTTCATCAGTGTCAGGAGTAACGGCAGCTCTCTCAAGATATTCCACAGCTAAGTAAAACTTGTAATCCGATTCCTTGTAATAGCTAGGACAACCCTCCCGTAATTTCCCACTAATATCAGTCACGGTCCCCCTGCCATCAGGACCAGTGTAATACTGGACAAAATGGATGTGATGAACTGTAAAAACTGAGACTTGGAATGGAATGAATCAATGTCAAATAAAACAAAAAACAACTTACTAAAAAGACTAGAATAAATATAAATAAAAATAGGTGCAAAAAAGAACAGAAACTTATTGTCAGTTAGGGTCATCATTTGGGGCTCATCAATAGCCGAAACTTGCACTACCTCCATCAGTGATGATATAAACCTTGTAGCAAGCTGATCACCCTCCTCAGAGCAAACTAGTTGATGGAATGTCAAGTGAACTAATGCCTGCCGAAGGTTAGCATCAAAACCCTGAACCAAACGAGTTACATGATGCTGGGAAAGAAGTTGAAGCAAAAACAGAGCTTCACTGGATCTAAGAAGCAACTGTCTGATGCATTCCATAGCCCTAACCTGCAGCACAAGAAACAGAATTTTGGAAAGAATATATGGGGGAAAATTAATAACAAGAGTAGCATGGACGCACAAATGCATAACACTAAGACCCAAGTGATTTAAACAAACCTCCATGGCAGCCAGTTCTGCAGGACTAAATGGAAGCCGCTGCCTCTTATTAGACACCCTGCCATCACCAGACTCAACATTCCGATAAGCGCCAAATAAGTTTCTTAACATACTCCTGTCCCCAGAACCTAAATCTGAACCAGTTCCATATAGAATGGAGCCAGTCGAGTCTCCCATACCAGCAACACAGCCATACAGTCCCCTTCTCTGGTTCCTTCTAGACCTCAGAAACTTCTCTAAGGAACGAATTTTATTTGCAAGGGCTTGCATTGCCTCAATAGACAGTCTGCATACAATTACCCCATTTTCGGACATAGCATCAGAGGCATCTAAACCACCTTTTGCAACCATAACAGGAAGTTCCCAAATAGGGAAAAGCAACCTTGATGAGCATATGCAGAGTCCTTCATGCGCACCTGAAAAAATGGGCTCAGCCTCTTGAACAACCTGTCCCATACTGAACCCCCCAGCCGCCGCTCTAGTGTTTGAAAGTGCACTACTACTTTCAAGTTGAGGCATTCCAACAACTCTTGGGTCTTCAAATGCCTCAGCCGCCTTCTCAGAAACAATATTGCTAATGAGATTATCAGAATGGACTATCTTTGAAGCAAGCAATAAACACATTGCAGCTGCCTCTCCAGCTCCGAAACGATTGAAAAAATCTTCTAAAATTGACCTTGGTGAGTTGGACTCCAACAACCGTCTTAGAATGTCCACAGGCCTATTGAAAACTACTTCCATCATTCCCATGGTACTGAATACAACAATTCTCCTCCTCGGTAAAATATGTTGGGTTGAGAGGTCACCTCTAGCCCATAGTTTAACAGAGGTCTTCTCACAGGACTCCCCAGTGCTTTCAAACCCAGAGAACTCCAAGTCTGAATAAAGTGACTGCACGACGGCTGCCGTATCTGGGAAAGGTAAAACATCAGCCACAAAAAGCATTCTACCTTCAACAGGGAGGGACGATACACATTCCCGTAATGCCCGTGAACTCCTGGCACTTGTCCCTAAACTACTTGACAGAGATGATTGTGTGCTTGAATCACGGCTCACCATCAGAAGAGAAGACATAGTTGGTGGTGATGAATCAGAGAGGAGAAGAATTCCAGAAGAATAATATGCTGTTTCAACCTTCATTGAGAGATCCTCACTTTGAGATCTACCAGCAAGGGAAATAGCTCCAAAAGCAAGTCCACTACTGACACCTAAAGGAGGAGAAGGCCTGGTTGTCACAACTTTTAAACAGCTTGGCCTACGATGGTTGGTATTAAATCCAGCCAAAGCTCCAACAGCACCACTATTTCCACTAGATGGAGAAGTGGAAAGGTACATTCTTCTTCCATCTGATAAAACAGCCACAAGGTGGAGACATTTTGACTCCAGCATAGACAAAGGTGAGATGCAAACTATAGATGGCTTTGCTGATCGATTGGATCCTCTTGATCCAACTGGTTGTCTAACTCCATAGTGTGCATCCCTCTGGTTAATCAAATTCCTTTCTTCTGCAACTTTCCTAAGCGGACCATCTCCAGTTGGCCCCAAAACAAAAACCAGTAGTCTCATATCCTCAGTTCGTGCATATAGAAAATGTCTTTCATTATCAACAACCATTTCAACAATGGGGTCAACAGCTCCAAACTTGAACACATTTGGTACAACCCACCTGGTAACAGGGTGTGTTTCAGTTTATAGAAACTAGATGCAAATGAAATTTCAATTTCAATTTCAGCTCAAAATTTCTTTATAGAAAAAGAAGAAATTCTTTTGAAAAGGTAAAAATGTACAAAAGGGATCATAAGAAATCCTCCTCACAAGAAATGAGAACAAAAAAGATAAAATAAAAACATCAAAATTATATTGTCAGCCAATCATGCTATCAATCTGAAAACAACAGCCCTCTTAAAAACCAGCTACAAAAGCAACCAATCTACAAGTCAAAATTACAATATGGTGAAGCATTTTCTAAATTCGGACTACACCAGCCGCTTCAACTTAAACCGGGAACCAGCCCCTCCTCTAGTCTGGGTTACACACAAGTTTGACTTATTTGAAAACCAGTCAAACCCAGAAAAACCTGGTGAACCAGCTGACTCCGTGACAACCAGAAATGACCATGTATTGATGTAGCTTCATATAATCCCAACACATCTGAATTCAAGCACAAATCTGCAAATAAGATATCTAGAGGAAGGAGGTAAGGAAGAAGGAAGGGGAAAATAAAAAAAGTCTTGCTATCACTTGATGAGCACAGATACTGACCCATGCATCCATCTTACATTGGGACGAGATGTGAATAGAAACAGGCAGTTGGTTGACACCTGCAACTAGATTGTATTTTTTTTTTTCCCTCTCCATTATTAGGGTCTAGGGTTCTTTACTTCTCTGGCTCAGAGTATAACGTTTGCAAATTTCTCCACAAACACATCACAATGGCAATTAGGCACATAAAACATGAAAAAATAAATAAATAAATAAGATCCAAAACATGACTTCCGTAAAACTCGAACAGAAAAGCCAAAAGATGAGGCATGCATATCTCCCACTTAGCAGGATCATTTTAGGCAATCCAACAACATGCTTCAAGCCGTAACCCCAATAACCATATAGAGGGCATGTATACAGAGCAGAACATCATGCTGATGCCATAGTTGGATCAGACAATTCAAATCATTTGAACCATCCAAATCCAGAAGCAGACAGCCATCCAGTTCATAGTCCAGTCCATGTTTGAAAACATGGATATGTAATTACATCCAAAACGTAAATTTGAATTTTACAAGGACCAAAAGCTCAAGCTTGGGTTAAACTTCTCCTGGAAGCTCATAAAAGTCCCACTACAGAGTGTATAAGAGGGAGACATAAAAAACAATGTACCTGGAAATAACACTACCCAATCCTGCAGTAAGGCACACTTTACGACAACGCTTATGCCATAATGATCCAGATGTGTACTGCATCTCATAAATGTGTCCATCTCGACCCGCAAGGAAAATAAGACCCTTGTCAGTACAAGCAACAGAAGTCATGGTGACTCCATCAGATGGTATTGTATATTCTGGCAAAGGCTGTAGAGAAACCTCTTCATATGGATCTGTTCCATCACCCCTTCCAGAGCAGCATACTCCTACAAGAATCAACTGACAACAAGACAAAGTCGATGAGAAACAATATAATGGTCAGCCTGTCAATGAGAAAAATTAAGGCAGGCAGATCAACTCAAGATAATCTTTAAAGAATGATATTTAAACCATGAATGTTTTGCTGGAAATTATGGCAATAAAAAAAAAATTAAACATAAGGCAATTAAATGAGATAGATTGATGTGAAGGAGATAGATTGATGTGAAAATGTCAGGATATAGACATCCCGTAGGCAAACAAAAGGCAAAAATGTGTGAACTCTCCTTTCTAAGAGATGAGATTTTAACGACTGCCAAACAACCCTGACTAAAGGGAAAGATAAAAAAAATTAAAATAAACAAAATAATAGAATTGAAAACAGTTTGAAGGACTGACTCAGGTAATGACAAAAATTAGCCAATCTTTGGACTCCTACAATAACATTGGTGGGGTACTTCAGACAGTGGTCACATGGGTTCAGATACAAAACAAACTGCACATGCCAATACCTAAAACATATCCAGCATGCAACATCACAAAAAGAAACAGTAGAACAGGAATGTTTGTCAAATGTAGTGTAAGATTCATCCAAATTCAACTTAAAAATCCTATGAAGTACCTTGGTTTGAAGAGAACCACTGGTGAATCACAAGATCCTCTCATCAATGGCATACTCTATGAATCACATTAGTCTGGCAATGTTTACTCCATGAGTCTCAAGCTAATAAACACAACATTTTAGTAAGCTATAACTGTTATATGGCTGTGAATAATGAACCTAATGCAACAATTGAGCCAATAGTAAGTAAATTTACTAATTTAGCATGATCCAATGCGTACTTGGGATGGCAATCTGATCCTAAGAAAGCGTAAGTCAAGGTATGACTTGAGAGCACGCTCCTTAGCTCCCTTGGAGGCCAGGATTTATTGCCCCAATGAGAAGGAAAGAGAGGAGAGATGAGCAATAAATCCTGATAAATCAAGCTAAAAACACCAACAAATCCAACTGGAAATCTGAAAAACAAATCCTCCAAAACAACTGCAGAGGCATTGAATGATTGTTAAAAGTACATGCATGTCTCCCCAACCAAAACAATGAGTCAGATTTTTCATGCAGCCTTACTAGCCAAGAAATTTGATTCAAAGCAAGAAGTGATGAGGTACGCAGTCATGTCGTGTTAGAGAGAGAAGATCTCTTTCTCTCTCTAGGAGGGACGCACGGCTTGGACTGAATCTGCTCGCTGAGTTCTTGATTTGTTCGACCATGGGGAGAAGTTCAACCTCCAAGGCTATTTCAGCATTTTTTTTGAATAAGGAACGGAATTCTACCCTTGATTTCATCCAAATAATGGAGGAAATCGATCTCTTTGGGCAGGAAAGAATATTCAACAGATACGAAAGGAGGTTGACAGACTCACTGCAGCCACCAACCGATTTTCACGAAAATGAAGCTTCTTCCGAAGATTCAGAAGATGATGAAAGAACCAACGAGATTGTAAACCCAGTTAACAATTCTCAAATCGGTTCAAATGTTAAGCAAATTGCAGATCTGAAATTGCAGAAGGCTATGGGACTCGAAGAAGCTCCATCTAGTAGCAGATCAAAATTTGAAAATTCAAATCTGAAGTTGCAGAAGGATACGGGAGTGATTGAATCTGCTTCCTGTAGCACATTGAAGGAGGAGGAGGTAGATTGTGGGCCTTGCAGTGAAGAATTTACCTCTGAATATGAAACTGAGACAGATGGAGATCGCGAACAGAACCCAGGGGAATCTTCCTCTGTAGATCTGGACGAAAATGATGAACAAATGTTTGGAACAGTTGGTTGGACCGTCCACTGTCCTTCTGGTGTTCATGCACCAGGTGCTCGACGCAATGACACAAAGGAATTGGGAGGGAAGACAACTACTCCCTCGGGTAATAAGAAGACAGGCGCAGCTGTTTGGGCACCTGTTGTCAACCAAATGCAGCAAAGGGAGCAGATGTTCGTCAACCATTAACCCCTGCAGGTGTGAATGTCTCAGTTCCTGATTGTGCTACCACCGCTTGGCCTCAAAATGTGAAGAATGCAGAGATCCCAAAGGACATACATGGGAAAAGTGGGAAGCAATACTCTATTGGGAACGTTGTAATCTCAGTTTGCACTCCAGGTGCTCGGCAAATATCCACAAAGGGAATTGCTGAAGGTAATAGTGGCACAGTTGAGTCTTTTGATACTAGTGCACCACGTGTTCGATTAAATGCTGCCAAGGGTGCTACTAGGGTGAATCCAAAGAATAAGGGCAATGCAGGGGTTAGTATTAATTCTACTAAGAACCCTTCAGGTGTTCAGCCAAATGATGGTAAGGACTTGGCAGGTGTTAGTAATTCTGGTGCTTGTCAAAATGCGACAAATGAAGGTGATAAGGAGTTCTTCATGAAGGGGAACAAGAGGTTCTCTTGGGCGGATTTATTTGCTAAAAATAGGCACCAACAGAATTGTAATGCTGTCCCTAAATTTGCTACTGTTGGTAAAGAAGCTCAAATTGATGATGAAGACTTTGACAATACAAAGAGGGAGTGGGAACACAGCTTGGTGGGATTTTTTGCAGGTAAATTTCAAGGAAAAGCTGCCCTCAACCTAATTATTGAATCTTGGCATGCAAAGGTTGAAGTTTTCCACCATATGAGTGGTTGGATTATCTTTAAATTTTGTAGTGAAGAGGACATGTTTCAAGTGCTTACAGGGGGCCCTTACCTTGCATTTGGCCATCCTCTGTTGCTTAAAAGGATGTCAGACTTGTTTCAATTGATATGGAGTGTCTAAGCATTCTCCCAGTTTGGATTCAGTTGAGAAATCTTCCCCTTGAACTCTGGTCTTTGAAGGCTTTGGGGAAAATTTGCTCTGTTTTGGGTACACCTGTGTATGCAGATAAACTTACCACTAACAGGGAAATGCCTTCATACGCGAGGGTTTTGGTTGAGATTGATGTTTCAAAGGACCTGGAGAAGAGTATCAAGGTTAGACTCTCTAATGATCGTTCATTCACCCAAGATATAGTTTATGAAAATGTTCCTAAGTTCTGCTGTTACTGTAAAACCCTTGGCCATGCTGAAAGAAATTGTAAAACCAAGAAGGAGAAGGAACAGTTGGAAGCTAGGAAAGCTTGCCCGGGTGATGACCAAGGAAAGAAGACCATTGAACCTGTTGTCACTGAGCATGCTATAGTTAAGGGTATACAATCAGGCAGTGATGCAGGCAACCCTGTTACTTCTAAGGTAGATGCAAAAGCACCAGCAAAGGACACAAGTTTGCATTTGAACGCCAAGGAAAGTTGCACTGTAGGTGGTTCCAAAAGTAAGAATTCGACTGGGTGCACTGCTGCAAACTCTACAATAGATTCTTCCTCTAAGAAAGGTAAAGGTGAAATTGGAAAGATTAAAGGACTCCCCTTGTGACTACGGTTAGTGGCATAAATCAAGGGGTTGATAAGGCACAAGGTTGGACTGTTCATCCTGTGAAAAGTAAGAATAGGAATAAGGGGTCTAGGCCTCCTTGAGGTCTGTTGATCTTGTGTTCCCTTTGTTCTCCGGGTATGCCCAGATTTCATTGTACTTGTTACTAGGTTTTTCCTAGTTTTGATGCTGCTTGTTTTTTTAAGCCTTTGTGCCCAGGGTATGCCCAGGTTTGATTGTACTTGCTTCTAGGTTTTTCCTAGTTTTGTTTGGGAGCTTTGGCCTCCCTGCTCGGTGTATGTTCGGAGTTTTCTGTACATATTCCATTTGATCAATACAATTTACCCATTACTGATTAAAAAATAAAAAGAAATGATGAGGTATGTGTTAGATGTAAGTTGGAAGCTTCATGGTGAAAAGGCTTATCGTTATATAAACTGAAATTTTCTCCACTATGTCTTTTGACAGAATAAGCTTTGCAGGCGTTTGCATTAAATGGGTCCATCCTTGCACCATCACAGTATTCTATCCTCATAAGTCTAATGGCTCCCTTTATGGTTTCTTTTCTCCATTGTTATTTATTCTTGTGATGGAGATTCTTTGCATTTTACTTCTTTTGTGTGCAGATGGTGCTATTATCTTTTCAGCAATGAATGAAAACGAACTCATTTACATGAGGTGTATTCTTCTTTGGTTTCAAGAAATTTGCAACATAAGGGTGAGTTTGAGTTAAGGCTTAAAAATGAGTTCATTGTCCCTGGACAGCAATATGAAAAACGTTGTTCTGTTGGGGAACATTCTTGGTTTTAAAGAAAGGAAACTTCCTATTTCATATGTTGCCTTCCTTTGGCACCTGCATAAAAGGATACAAGTATCTCAAATCCTATCTATAGTAGGTTTGAATGGAGAATAGCTGCTCAGAAGAAAAAATGGCAATCTAAGGGTAGAAGATTAACATTCATTAAAGAGCAAACTTTCAAGGATTCACATGCATTTTTTGTTCTTATTTCCCATTCCTTCCTTAGTGACCAGGAAATTGGAAAACATCTTTTCATTTCTTGTGAGGCAGTGAAAAGGAAGAATTCAAGTATCATCTGGTTAGACAGGGAATTATTTCTCCCCTATTCAATAATAGGGGTTGCGTATATTTAACTGGGTTCTTCTGGCAACATGTCTTGGACATCATATTTCCGAGAAGGCAAATCTATGGAGGAAGTGAATTAAAGGCAAGGGGTAGTTAGGAGTTAGTTGATTGTAGTATCCTAGAATGCAGAGTGTTGTCATTGGAAGCACATGAGCAAAGGTTGAAGAAGACCTTTTGAGTCGGATAAATTTGATGACAAAAGTGGAAACACAGTTTTAGTCTGGAAAGACAAGTGGTTGGCAACTTCCCTTTTTGCAATCACTTCCTTGATTTGTTCCAAGTGGCTGTGAAGAGAGGTTTCAATAGTTGAGAGGCAAAGTCATGGTGTGCTTCGTTTGTTAGTGAATTTTATTCTTACTACAATATTCTTCCTTTAGGAGGCCTCCTGGCAAAAAATTCTCACCATGACAATTTGCAATGGGAAATATTATGGTGTATAGATGCTATCTTTGCAAAGGACATGCAGAGACTATCGATCATCTACCTTTGCACTGCACTTAAGCTGGTTTATGCTTCAATTGGGGCCACAATGGAAGCAAGCAGCAGAATGTGTCAGATGAATTGAATGTCTGGGCAGGAAGACAACATAAAAAAATAGTGACATCTAAGAAGGAATCCCACACAGCATATGTGGTCACTTTTGACGGGAAGAACTGGAAATTCTGCAAACCAGAATTGACCTGGGCAAGCCAGTCCGAACAAATCAAACCTGTCTAAACAGGGGTCAAAGGTGGGTCAACCCAACTCTTTGCTATCAAGGTTTTAAATTTCGATTTCGACTCGAATTTCGAAACTCCAAAAGTACAGAAATTTCGACGGAAATTTCGATTTTGATGTCAGTTTCAATTTCGATTTGAAAAAATAACGGAAATTAGTAGTAAAACATAAAATTCTTTGTGAAACTTTAGAAATGGTTAACAAACATAATAATATAAATTTTAGGACTAATATATAATAAATTAAATACATCTATATTTTGTATGAGATGGAAAAGTTGTAAAGTAGCAAGTGTATCAAACATATTTGTGAGATAAGGAACCAACTCTGACTTGCCCAAATTTATCTTTAAACCAGAGACCGCCTCAAATCACGTAAGTATCACACGGAGAAAAAAAAATCTGATCCAGATCAGCGTCACAAAAAATTAGAGTATCGTCCGCAAAGAGAAGATGACCACTGGTTAGGAGAATGAATTAAATGTCCTGAATGGTTGCATGTTCATGGAGGACGATTATCCTAAAGGCTCCTGCAGTTTTCAAGAAAGTTTGAAGATTAACTTAGAGTGGTTGATATATGCTCAAGAATGGGGGCTTCTATTTTCTTTTTCATAGAATTCAAGACTTTTGAATTCTCAGTTGAGGAGGGTGGTTCTTATTTCATGTTATGCATTTTTTAGCGAAATCGATACTCTCTCCGATCAGTTTGCAAGGGCAAAGAGAATGCAAAACGTTTTCTAGCTATTGTGGAGGAGCTAATGTCCAATGTAATTCCTAGTAATTTTGCACGAACATTCAGAGATGGTGAGAAAGTATTTATTTTGCAGCTGGGATCCAATGCACATGGTTGTTTTTTAATGATCTCAGAACTTATACATGGCCGTCGGAAAGGATTTCTAGTGGTGCCAGAAGGAAAACTGGGCAGTGGGTGGAGAGGGTTTTGATTTCATCTACGGAAAGCCATTGCCCCAGAGACATTAGCCAATAAACATATTAGCCAGCAAACAAACATCCCAATCTGCACTTAAACTCACAGGGGAGAATTCCAAAACTTTTCTGTTGGCAGCGGTGGAGGGGGGTCGGAGAGATGATGGTGGTAGCAAGAATGGAAAGCAATTAATGTCATATTCTCAAAATTCAAAATTGAGAAATCATAGCCACGATATACGTGATTTGGGTACTGGGAAGGAACAAGCAAAATCAAAGGCTAATATTTCGGTGGAAATTACTAAGAATGTTAGTGGTAACGCAAACTCTTGTGTATCTCCCAATATAAGACTCAGATTGCATAGTGGGACAAATGGGGAATGAGAGGTAATATGGTCCAAAGTTACTCAAGCTGAGGAAGTGGGTTGTACAGAGAAGATCAAGGAAAACAATAAAAGTTTTAAGCCAAAAGCTCCCTTCAGGCCGAAGCCTATACCTAATCCCAAGCCCATCTCAGTCTGGCGGCCCAAACCAACACAAGCCCTTCAAAACAATAAGACCCAAAATCCATAATCGTCATCTTCAACCTTGGGGAGTTCAGTGAGAAGGGGAGATGTTATGGTTCTCGATTCGAAGCAATCTGAAGTTGATCACCGAAGCGCATCGATGCTAGCCCAGTCGATGATATCTTCCGATGACGCCGGGACTGACAATATCGGCACCGATGAGACCGATACTGAGCACTTAGGCTCCGACGAGACCGACATGGAGCACTTAGACTATCATGAGGCCAATAAAGAGTGCCTCGGCACCGGTGAGTCAACAAACACATCCGATGGTGAGAAAAACTTGCAGCGAGACATTCAATTGATTCTTCAAGAACATTTCGGCAATATTTTCAGGAAATGAAAAAATTCTGAGCACTGGGTGCTTGAGCTGCGAGATAGAAGAAGAGTTGCGGTTCCAATTCAGATTTCTTTGCCACCTGGGAAGTCACAGAGGGTTTGGAAGAGCAAAACCAATTGTCCTTGGTTCTGTTGAAGCCTGCAGATATTTTGGAGATGTTACCAACTCAGTTTGATGGGAATGATGTACTTGTGGAGGATTGGGCCTCGGACAACGATACATAGGTTGCTGAGCTACCTAACGAGAGGGGTTTGTCACCTTTAGCAGTGGAACCACTACCCCATTCTTTACCCTTGACTATGGAAGGACGGGAAATTGTGGATGTGGAAAGTCCAGTGAGGGAAGTACCTTATTCCGAGTGGTACCAAAGAAGATTTAAAGGGTTTGAAAAATTCCTGGGCATGTCCTTACAAGGTTTGGAAAATCAAGTAACCACCTTTTTGCTGACTGTTGAGGCTAAATTACACCGTAGGGCAACCTTGGAAAAAAATGCATGTGACTTGAAGAGAACTGGTGTGAAAGGTTTAAGAGAATTGAAAGGTTTATTCAGGTCAATTAATTATGGTTCTATTACATCTAGGCACAATGGTATTAATAGGGAGCGGGCTCTCTCTTTTTCTAAATGAATCTGAAGATACTTTCATGGAATGTTAGAGGATGGAATGAGGTTGAGAAGAGGCTTCAGATACGTAATTTGTTGCGTACATGGAAACTTGATATTGTATGTTTGCAAGAGACTAAACTTTAATGGATTACTAGAGGAATTGTCCTAAATATATGGAGTTGTTCATACGTAGACTGGTTGTACTCAGGTTCAGAAGGTGCTTCTGGAGGAATTGTCTTGATGTGGGATTGAAGGGTAGTGGAAAAGGTGGAGGAAGCAGTGGAGTATTTTTCTGTTACATGTAAATTTAAAAATGTCAGTGATCAATTTGAGTGGGCTTTCACAGGTGTGTATGGGCCAAATTTGAACAAGAGACGTAAGAAATGTGGGAGGAGCTGACAAGGCTCATTAGTTGGCGGGATTCGCTATTTAATATAATCCGCTTCCCATTAGAAAGACTAGGGGCTGTAAGTTATACTCGGCTAGGAAAATGGTTGAGGAGCTGATAGGGCCAATTAGTTGGTGGGATTCGCCATTTAATATAATCCGCTTCCCATCAAAAAGACTAGGGGCTGTAAGTTATACTCGGGCTACGCATAGCCCATGAAAGAGATAAAATCCGAAAATTCATGCATAGCCCGAGTATAACTTATAGCCCCTAGTCTTTCTTATGGGAAGCGGATTATATTAAATGGCGAATTCCACCAACTAATCAGCCCTATCAGCTCCTCCCACATTTTCCTACGTCTCTTGTTCAAATTTGGCCCATAAACACCTGTGAAAGCCCACTCAAATTGACCACCGACATTTTTAAATGTGCATGAATCCGAAAAATACCCCACTGCTTCCTCCACCTTTTCCACTACCCTTCAATCCCACATCAAAACAATACCTCCAGAAGCACCTTCTAAACCCAAGTACAACCAATCTACACCAAGGACTTAAATTTTGGTCGGAATGTCGAAATTTCGACCGAAATTTCAAATTTCGAGGGGTCCTGAAAGGAAATTGAGAGACAGATTTGATTTTGAAAAAATTTGACCGAAATTTTGAGCTTTCAGCAAATTTTGTTCAAAAATTCGAACATTTCGGCTGTCCTTCCAAAATTTTCAGGAAATCATGTGGAAAAAAAAAAAATTGGAGGGAGGAATTTTAGCGCTATTCTGAGTATTCTCAAATCTTTTTTATGCTTTTCCCACGTTATTGTGCACGTTGTGCAACCCGTGAGCATATACAGTGAAAAACAAAAATCTCACAAAGATACTCCGCAGATCCATTATTCAACCCAATAATTCCACCAACCACTACACAACTTATTTGTATAAATTAACATGCATTCGGATACATACCTCAAGCTCAAACTCTCAAAGCCTTCTTCTTCTTCCATCTTCAAACTTCAAAAAAAAAACCCTAGATTCCAAATTTTCTGCTGCCTCCTGCCTCCCCTTTGAAGTTCGAACTCCGAAAAGCCCTAGCCTTCGAATCCTCTCCTGCTCTGACCCTTCAAGTCTTTGCCTCTAGCCTTCAACTTCACCCTCCACCTCCATCATTGTCGCACACAATCGCAGCCAGCCGCAAGAACTCCAGCCTGCAATCTTCCTTTTAGCTGAGGCTCTCACAGAGCTGCGAGCAAGAAACCGAGAGAAGAGAGACGAGAGATGAGGGACGAGAGTCCAGAGCCACTGTCGCCCCTCCCTCCACGAGCAGCAGCAGCTCCACGAAATAAAAGGGCTGCAAACTAAAGGCTGGTTTATATTTTAAATAATATGTTTTAAATTTTAAGTTTTTTTACTTACTCAAAATCTCCCTTGCCCCCAATATATTTACAGCAATGCCCTCCTTCCCATTTACTATTAACTTACTACTTACTACTTACTACTTACTACTTTGCTAGTATACTAAATAATAAGTTAGTATAGTAAATAATTAGTTAATAACTAGTAAATTTAATAACTAAATAAAATTAGAATAATTTACTATTATTATCTTATTATAGTATAAATTAATAAATTATTTCATTTATTTATATATATTCATTTTAAAAATTTATTACTTAATAATAATTTTGTTAGAATTATCATTAATTTTGTAATTTTAATTTAATAATTTAATATTTCTCTTAGTTATTAATTTATCTTTATTTAGCATCTAAATATTTTTATTTTAAAATTGTAACATCCAAATAATTTTTTTTTTTTTACAAATTTAGAGAAATTTAACACCTAATCAGAATAAAGTACTTATTAGCTTAATATAGTTTAAATTATTTCATTTATTTGACTAATTTAATTTCCATAATTTATTGGTAATTTTGTACATTATCATTAAATTTTGTAAATTTGATTTAATATTTTAATGTTTGTCTTATTTATTAATATTATATTGATAATAAAACATCTTAAATAATTTTCTTTTAAAATTGTTGACTAATTTAACACCTAATTTTTTATTCATTGTTACCTTGTAGGAAAGTAAAATTATCTACAAAAATGTCTAAAGGAAGAAAACAAGATCCAGCATGGGAACGTGGATACCCAATGCCCAATGTAAAGAATGGATTTATTTGCAAATACTACAGAATACAAATGAAGAGTGGTGGTGCAACAAGATTAAAAATGCACCTAGCAAATTACGACCCGTAGCATAATATAAAATTCTGCGACAAAGTACCTCCAGAAGTTAAGCAGGAAATGAGAATTGTTTTAGAAAGAAAAACAACGGCTAAGGCCAAAAAAATAGAAAGAATGGATCAAATAAAAAATGAATTGCGTGGGAACTTGATGCAATCACAACAAATTGATGATGTTGACAATATTGCATACCCGCCTAACATTTCTTCCTATGAAAGGTCTGCATATCGTCAAGCATTATATGCTTCAAAACAGACGAAATGGGAAAGAGACCAATCTCGTAGGTTTGCAGGTAGCCAACAAGGAGGCAGTTCAGGGGCTGGTAGTGGTGCAGGGCAACCTCCGATGAGGCGATCTCAAAGCGTGAGAGAGCCAGAAATAGAGCCATATATTTCAAAGTCTTCTCAATATTACAAGTCAGATGCAACAAAACAAAGAAACTTGAAAAATTTATTCAAAGGAGGTAAAATAAAAGAAGAAATGAATAGGTTGATTTCAAAGTTTTTTATATATATGATAATGTTCCACCTGAGAAGGCAAAATTACCTCATTTTAAAAACATGATTTGGGGTTGCCAATCAGCTGGAACGGGAGTCGATCCACCGACACCCTATGAAATCAGAACAAAATACCTTGATTAAGAGGTAAAAGAAATGGAAGGCCACGTAGAAGAAGTAAAGAAAAAGTGGGCCACGTATGGCTGCACTATAATGTGTGATGGATGGACAGACCCTACAAAATTATCCATTATAAATTTCATGGTTTACTCGAAAGGAAGCACAATTTTTCTAAAGTCGGTGGATGCTTCTAACAAAATAAAAGACCATGAATACATAAATTCCCTATTAAAACATGTTGTCCAAGGGGTAGGAAAGCAACATGTTGTCCAAGTGGTGACCGATAATGGTAGTCCCTACAAGAAAGAGGGTCTAAAATTAATGAAAAAATTCAACTTGTATTGGACTCCTTGCGCCGCTCATTGTATTGATCTCATTTTTTAAGAGATCGGAAAAAGAGAGGCAATAAGCATAGTGATCTTGAAAGGGAGACAGATCACTAATTTTATATATAATCATGGATGGTTGCTTGCTACAATGAGGGAGCACTGTCAAGGGGATATTGTGCGTCCAAGGGCCACACGATTTGCTACAAACTACATTGCACTTGATAGCCTACAAAAAAAAAAAGAGTAGGTTTAAAATCTCTATTCACATTTGATGAATGAGCCGAGCATGCTCTTAGTTGAACAAAAATGGGTAAAGAAATTGAAAGTACAGTTCTTAACCATCAATTTTGGGATAGAGTGGCAAAAGTTTGTAACATTTATGAGTCTATATATCGAGTATTTCGTATAGTTGATAGTGGCCAACATTAGGAGTTGTGTTTGAAGCAATAAGGGTGATGAAAGAAGCCATTGAAATAGGTGCAAGAAGTGCAAGATGGGTTGTCAAAGTCATCAATGACCGGTGGGAAAGAACCCTTGAACATCCTCTTCATGCAGCAGGTATAAAATATTTATAAATTTCAAGAAATTCATATATCAAAATACTTATTACATATTTATATTTTACTTTATTTGATTGGCAGCTTACTTCTTAAATCCAAAATGTCAATACAAAGAAGGTGTTGGGGAAGATCCTTATTTTCTTGATGCAGTTCACAAAGTTTTTAACACCCTTGAGCAACATTCCTCGGTCCTGGATCAAATTGGAAATGAGGTATATTTTTAAAATAAAATTTAAATAAAATAAGTCTTAATCCATGTTTAATTATTCAATAACAATATTTTTTTAGATTATTATATTTAGAGATGCTAAAAGAAGCTTTGGAGAAGCAACTGCTAAAGCAACTAGGGCAACCATGGCACTTGGTAAGTATTTTTATATATATGTACAATACAAAGTTACAAAGTTAAAGTACAATCTACTAAGTAGTACATACTAACTTGTGTTCTTAAAACATCTTGCACAGCTGATTGGTGGATAATGTATGGATCAAGTGCTCCAATCCTAAGAAAGCTAGCATTGCACATTTTGTCACAAACCGCATCTTCATCAGCTTGTGAACGAAATTGGAACACATTTGCACTCATTCACATAAAGCAAAGAAATAGACTAGCCTATACTAGACTTCAGCAGCTTGTTTTTTGTTATTACAACATGAAGCTTCGAATAAGAGATATGGAGGCCGAAATGGACAAAATGGCTGAACAAGATCCCCTGGACCTTCTTGACATATCAGTTGAATTGAGTGATGAGGATGAGTATTCACTTTTTCAATGGATTAGGCCATCCCATCTTGATGAACGAGACGGAAGTCCCCATCCACAAATGGCCAAGCATGCACAAGATGACTTTGGCATTGATATTAATCAGGTAATGGTAGAAGAAGTAATATCTAGTAGTGATGATTCACAAATGAATCTTGGATCTAGATATGGAACTTCATCCACTATGCCCTCTGGTGGTGATGATGATAATGACGACGATGATGCTGGTGGTGACGGATCTAACCCCGGCGGTAGTAGTGGGCAAGGTGGTGATGGTGGGGACTATGGAGGAAATGAAGGATGGCAAGATTAGAAGATGAGGGTCCACAAAGAGAAACACGTCCAGTTGATAGGCAGTACAGTCGCAGAAAAAGAAAAGGGAAGATGCATCAAATAGAAGGGGATACCTTTTCCCTTAGTATGGAATCCATGAGTATAGGAAAAGAGCACGACTCTAATAGTTATGGTGGTTATGAATCTACACAGAATAGCTTCTCACAATCTACATATGGCCAACCGTTTTCATATGCAAATGAGTAGGCACAACAATATGGAAAATTGGCAACCACATGTCTATGGGTACGGACAAACAGGTCAAGAATATGGGTATGAGTATGACCAGTATGCAAATGCAAAACAATCCTAAGGACATACACAACAAGTTGAACCTGCAAGAAGAAATCCTAGCACACGAAGATCTTCTGGCCAAGTAGAAACTGCCATGAACTAGATGACTACGAAGGAGTATGAACAACACATGTACACCTATACTCAATATTTTGGAAATTATATGACATGGAGTGATTATTGTAAACAATATATGTCATCTCGAAATCCTAATGATAGGGATAGAAAAGATGACCTTGAGCCACCAAGAAAGTCCATGTGGTATTAAATCATTAAATGTATAATTTTTATTGAAAATGTAGTTGTTTAAATGATAATTTGTTGCCTTAAATCTTAAAGGAATAGCTTCAAAACTTTATAATCATTTGAATGTTCTTCAGTTCATAGTTTGTTTCACGATATGTAGTTTAATATCCTACACACTAGAAACTTGTCATATATGCATTTTTTTAATGTATTTTGATACCATATTAAGCATAATCATCTATTCTAATATTTCCTAAAGTTTTATTGTAAATTTCCATCATTTACTATAAATTTCTGTAATTACTTTAAATCGAAATCAAAATCGAAATCGAAATTTAAGTCCTTGATCTACACATGGACAAATCCATATATACTTCAGAAAATTCCTGTAGTAATCCATTCAAGTTTAGTCTCTTGCAAACATACAAAATCAGGTTTCCATGTACGCTACAAATTATGAATCTGAAGCCTCTTCTCAATTTCATTCAATCCCCTGACGTTCCATGAAAGTATCTTCAAATTCATTTAGAAACAAAGAGAGCCTCTATTAATACCATTGCACCTAGATGAAGTAGAACCACAATTAGTTGAACTGAATAAACCTTTTAGTTCTCATAAACCTTTCGCACCAGTTCTCTTCAAGTCACGTGCATTTTTTTCCAAAGTAGCCCTATGGTGTAATTCAGCCTCAACAGCCAGCAAAAAATTGGTTACTTGATTTTCCAAACCTTGTAAGGAAGTGCCCAGAAATTTTTCAACCTCTGCATCGTTGTCCGAGGCCCAATCCTCCACAAGTACATCATTCCCATCAAACTAAGCTGGTAAAACCTCCAAAATATCTGCAAGCTTCAACGGAACCAAGGACAATTGGTTTTGCTCTTTTAAACCCTTTGTGACTTCACCAAATGGCAAAATAATCTGAATTGGAACCGCAACTCTTCTTTCATCTTGCAACTCAAGCACCCACTGCTCAGAATTTCCCCATTTCCTAAAAATATTGCCAAAATGTTCTTGAAGAATTAATTGGATGTCTAGCTGCAAGTTTTCCTCACTATCGGATGTGTTTGCTACTTCACCAGTGCCAAGGCACTCTTTATCGGCCTCATCATAGCCTAAGTGCTCCATATCGGTCTCGTCGGAGCCTAAGAGCTCAGTATCGGTCGGTGCCGATACTGTCAATTCCGGCATCATCAGAATATTTCATCGACTGGGCCAGCATTGACGCGCTTCAGTGATCAACTTCAGATTGCTTCAAATCGAGAACCACAACATCACCCCTTCTCATTGAACTCCCTAAGGCTGAAGATGACGATTATGGATTCTGGGTCTTATTGTTTTGAAGGGCTTGTGTTGGTTTGGGCCACCAGACTGAGATGGGCTTGGGATTAGGTATGGGCTTTGGCCTGAAGGGAGCTTTGGGCTTAAAACTTTTATTGTTTTCCTTGATCTTCTCTGTACAACCCACTTCCTGAGCTTGAGTAACTTTGGACCATATTACCTCCCATTCCCCATTTGGCCCACTATGCAATCTGAGTCTTATATTAAGAGATACATAAGAGTTTGTATTATCACTAACATTCTCAGTAATTTCCACCGAAATATTAGACTTTGATTTTGCTTGTTCCTTCCCAGTACCCAAATCACGTATATCGTGGCTATGATTTCTCAATTTTGAATTTTGAGAATATGGCATTAATTGCTTTCCATTCTTGCTACCACCATCATCTCTCTGACCCCCCTCCACCGCTGCCAACAGAAAAGTTTTGGAATTCTCCCTTGTGAGTTTAAGTGCAGATTGGGATGTCTGTTTGCTAGCTAACATCTCAGGAGCAATGGCTTTCCATAGATGAAATTAAAACCCTCTCCACCCACTGCCAGTTTTCCTTCTGGCACCACCAAAAATCCTTTCTGACGGCCATGTATAAGTTCTGAGATCATTAAAAAACAACCATGTGCATTGGATCCCAACTGCAAAATAAATACTTTCTCACCATCTCTGAATGTTCGTGCAAAATTACCAAGAATTATATTGGACATTAGCTCTTCCACAATAGCTAGCAAACATTTTGCACTCTCTTTGCCCATGCAAACTGATCGGGGAAAGTATCGATTTCGCTCAAATATGCGTAACATGAAATAAGAACCACCCTCCTCAATTGAGAATTCAAAAGTCTTGGATTATACGAAAAAGAAAATAGAACCCCCCATTCTTGAGCTTATATCAACCATAGTTAATCTTCAAACTTTCTCAAAAACTGCAGGACCTTCGGGATTATCGTCCTTCGTGAACATGCAACCATTCAGGACATTTAATATCATGCTAACATCACCAGTTCGACCACTTATCTGACCGGGTGGCTTCGCTAGTCCCAGTTTTAAAACCATGGTTTTATGCACTCTCCAAAAGCTATGCTGCAGTTCATAGGCTTATTTCTTCCATCTTGCTTTAGCTTGGTTTGTGCCTCTTGATACACAGTTACACACATGTCAATGAGTCACACCCCATGATGTCTATAATGAGATAGATTCACTTGTTTATCAAATTTAAAAATATAAAAAAAAAAAATCAAACTTCATTTTTTGCGAAGTATAAATAGAAAGGCTATACTTACATTGCAAGTACACATGTGAAATGTCTAACTATACATTCCCCAAGGAGTGCTTTCATCTATCCAATAGCAGAAGTTGCTTGTCTAAAACAAGAAGAAGAAAACAATACTAAAACAACAACAACAGCCTTAAATCCTACTAGGTGAGGTAATTTACACGATCTTGGGCAATATCCTCTAATAAATGGAGAAAGAGAAGAAAACAATACACCAAAAAATTCCAAAGCATAGATGTATCAAAGAAAGTCACATGTTATTGTAGCACGGACACTTGTAATAAAGAGTTGTGTTCATGTTGGACATGTCAAAGTGTTGAAAATGGACACAACGGAACTTCTTAGTCAACGCTTCAAGACACTTTAACCCAATAAATTGCATAAAGCAAGACATTCATTTTATTTATTCATAGAAATAATTATATATTGATTTGACCAACAGGCCCTTTCTTTTGCAATAATCGCTGAGATCCTCTCATGGCTCAATATTTAATTCACAACTACTGCTATGATGATTATTTATTTAATATCATAATGAATTTGGTTATATTTACAATAGAAGTGTTCTATTCAGAATTTCTACGTCTATGAACATTTAGACTTATATATGCAGTAACATATTCATCTGGGTGCCCTATATCCCTCCACAGCATAAATCCTACATCCACCACAGCTTGGGATGTGTTAATTAGAGATGATGGCCCATAATTAGGGTTCCATACACTTGGCTTTCATGATCTAGAAGTAGAGCGATGTGGAACCAAAAGAATATGTGCTACATCGTCCCTAGTCGCCCAAGACTTTAAAGCCAAGAAAATTTTAATTATTTTTTATTTAAATTTTATCTCAAATCTCTTAGAACTTTTTATTTTATTTCCATGCAGTAAACAATTTACATTGCACAAGGAGTATTTTGGTCCTAATGTTGTACTTCCTGGTTTAGTTCACTTGGTTCCTAAGTTCATTAGCATATAAATTATTCTATGTAACCAATTCTGGACAGTGTTTTGGAATTAAGAAAATATTGGTTTTGGAATTATTGATAAGTCATGAATGCCCTACACCAAAGTGGTGCCAGAGACAGCATTGCAACCTCTGTCATGCCATCATCGACCACTGCCAACCCACAACATCAAAAAAACTACTACCATTGTAAATCAAGGTGCCAACCTGGTTGCAAATCCAACATAAACAGCTAAACCCAATCAATCTCCATCTTAGATCTCACACCTTCAAACAAAATAAAGACTCCCACTGTAAATTAAATCTACAAACCCTTACCAACCCCACCACAGAACCAAAATCTCAAATCACCATCTCATAACCTGATTGAAGCCCATACTAGATGAATCAAAACTAATCCTCATTCCATTGAAACCCCCATTTGAACCCATCAGAAACCTAAACCTTAGCCATATTTAACACAGCCTCTATCACCCAAATTGCCATCCCAGAACCACTAAAACAAGCCCTAATCCCATCTGAGCTCCTTAAATCAACCCTTTGCAAGCTGCCTTAAGTTTCTAACTGCAATTCTACAACCCAACCTTCTTAGACAACCAAAACAATTATTTTTTAGATAACTAAAAAATGTATTGAGAAAGGAAAAGAGATTAAAACCTAAAAGAGAAGAAATCCTCAAGGGGGGGAAAAAACAAGAACAACAAAATAAAAACATATAATATTTTTTTTTTTAAATCTAGTTAAGATACCCTTTCAGCAGAATGCACTGAACACTGCAGATTCACTAACTCCCACTGACCATCCATCTGTAGTTGTGGAAAACAGTTTTAATTTTCCATTTTCAGTTTTGCAAAATTTACAAAAAATGGCGGCTTATTTTTCAGTTTTCCAACATGTATCAAGCTGGAAAAAAAAATGGCACTTTTCACTAGTGGAAAATAGTTTTATTTTTCACTTCCAATTTTTCAAATAATTCAAAAAAAATGCCACCTTTTTTCCAATTTCCTAAACTTGTATAAGACGTTGGAAAACATATTTTCATTGTTTTTTAGATTTCTAATTTCCTTATAAATTTTGAGAACTTGAAAAACAAGGTGATATTGTTGTAATTATCAGAAATCAAGAAATGAATAAATGAAAATTGCTTTCCACAACTAAACAAATTCTTTATTTTCTACTTTTTTTTACAAAAAATAATGGAAAACTGGAAAACGAGGTGGCATTTTCGTAATTCATTGGAAAACTGGAAATGGGAAACAGAACTATTTACCACAAGTGAACAGGGCCTCAGTTCTGCAAGACCATATATAAAAATTTTCCTTTCAACTTCAATGCATATCCAATAATTTCAACTTCAATTACATGCATTAAAATTACTCTGCAGTGATTCCATGAAAAATGGAACTCCTAAACAAGAAGACTGCACTACAACCAATCTTAAGTGGTAAGTTAGTCACTACTGATATGGCAGGAAAAGCTCAAAAAGAATCATTTTACAGAACCATATATAAAAAATTTTCATTCAACTTTAATGCATATCCATTAATTTCAACTTTCAAATCTAAAATTACTCCATAGTGATTTCATTAAAAAGAAACAGTAACAAGAAGCCCAAGAATTAATCCACTTGAGAGTATTTGGTTCAAAATCTTTAAGCATGTGTTTCTTCTATGTCAAGGTTCAATTTGGCAAACAGTAAAAAAAATAAATGAAATTAAACCATATATAAGAAAATATGTTGCAACAAGGTTGCATAACCATGAGATTTATAACATCTCAGCCCCATATGCAGAACTCCAAAGTTGCCTGTGTATCCACCTAGAGGAATCAAAACCCACAAACTTCTCACAGTTTTTCCCATATAATGCTCGGAAATTTAATGTATCTTATTTTTCTATCAATATATATATATATAAGAACATAATATTGGACTCCTAAATCAGAATGCGTATAAAAAAGACAAATTTTGAAAGGGAATCTTGAGAGAGAGAGAGAAAGAGAGAGAGAGAGAAGGCTATGGAAGTGCCACTACCTCACAAGAAGTTGCTAAGACTAAAAGATATTGGATAGCCTCAACAAAAACGCCAGGTTTAGATTTGGCAAGGCCAACAGCACATATGGCTTGTTCATCCCCACTATATTCAGGGCATTGGCCATCCCTAATCAAGAAGAGAATGTTAAGAGCAAAAAATGAGTTAGCATACAAAGATAAAAAATACACATAGAAAGAGATATCACCAGAAAGATAAATAGTACTCATCAAGCATATAACATCAAAATCACTAGTTTACTATGCACTTCAGGGATGAAGTATAGGGTAGTGAGGGTATTATTTTTTGGATGGGAAATTAGGGGATACTTACAAGGGCCAATCCAGCATATTCATCTAGTGGGAAGAAAGCTTAATAGTGTAATTTTCTCATTCTAATTTCTAAGAAATATATTAAATATAAATGTATGTGATACATAATTAAAGCTTACAAAACTCAGCTCATTCAATTAAAAAATAATAATAAACATTTTACATGGACTAAAAACATTCAACGCTCAACAAATCCATTTCCTGCCTCAATCTCTCAGAT
This sequence comes from Malania oleifera, assembly GCF_029873635.1. NCBI lineage: Eukaryota > Viridiplantae > Streptophyta > Magnoliopsida > Santalales > Ximeniaceae > Malania > Malania oleifera. The sequence continues at coordinate 56,677,220 of NC_080420.1, read as the reverse complement.
TTCTTTCTCTCATGACACAATTAAAGCTTATCAACAATTAAAACTCAACTCATACTATTTACAAAATAATGAACATTTCGCATAGACTAAAAACATTCTCTTTAGAGGCATTTCAACACTTGAATAATCCACTTCCTGTTCCAATCTCTCAGATTTCTTTCCCTCATGGTTTTAAACAGGGATAGTGAGTAGCATAATGTAGCAGTAATGGGTGTAGTGGGAAGTGAGAGCAGCTGATTTGACGTAATGGGAAATGGGTGTAATGGGCGTGAATTGTTTTCAAGCGCGCAGCTCTCATGCATATTGGTATATTTGCATGTCTCAAGCTCTTCATTCTGATTAAAAAGAGTTTGTGTAGTTTGGATCCTCTACTCAGCTTACTTTTTTTTATCAGAAAAGAGAAAATATATTTTTATCTTACGGCTTCAAAGGGATGCCAACCCATGGTACAAAACATCAACCACCCTGTAGAGTGTCGCAAACATCAAGGATTACAAAATGATCATTAACACGTTCCCACTAAGCCAGCTGGAGTCTGGAGATATCAGTAATCCATTGGGCTTTGCAGGTCTGAAGCGGAGTAGATGAATCTTTGAAGGCTCTCTTATTTCTTTCTTTCCAACCCCACCAAAATCTGGCAAGAGGGATGAGGTTCAAGCCTTTAGCTTCTCCTTTGTGGCTCTGACGCCTTTCCAAGCCCAAATCTCCCCTCCAACTGAATTTTCCATAACCCACTGTTGCCCAGTCAAGGAAAGAGGCAAATTCCACATGTTCCTTGCCCAGGGGCAGTGGAGAAGAATGTGGTTGACTGATTCTGCGTCAACCATACAGAGAAAACACTGATTCATGACTGTAAGGCCTCTTTTCTGCAGATTGTCGAAGGTTAAAATATTTCCATGTACGGACTCCCAAGAAAAAAAGGCAACCTTTAAAGGAGCAGCTGTCCTCCAAATGTGAATCCAAGGGGAGTTATTGCAATTTGTTCCCAACGGTGAGAGCTTCTTATAAAAAGATTTAACAGAGAAAATGCCATTAAGCCAAAGACCATTTTGGCTCATTGGGGATGTTTTGGTGATGGAAATTGCATAGAAATCTGTAGAATTCATAGTGTGAAGTTCCCAATCTGCCACATTACTTGTAAAAGGAATGTCCCAGAAAATCCCCTGATCAGTGATTTGGAGATGATGACTGATAAGGGCATTTTTATTTCAAGCCAAGTTGTAAATGGAAGGAAATGCAACTCCAAGATTACAGGTCTCATGCCACACATCATGCCAAAAATACACATTCGCCCCATTCCCCACTTGAAATGCCACAAATTAAAAAAAAAAAATTCATCCCATCCTTTCCTGATGAATTTCCAAACACCCACTCCATAGGGACCTCTTCCATTGTGCATTGTCCAATCATTGTGCTCTAGCCCATATTTAGAAATAATAATATTCCATCAAAGGTGGTCTTTCTCCTTCACAAACCTCCATAACCACTTCCCAAGGAGAGCTTTATTGAAAGTGAGAAGGGATTTCAACCCCAGACCTACTAAACAAGTGGGTTGTTTGACCACTCCCCATCTAACAAGGTGGTTTTTAAACTCCTCCCCTAAGCTTCCCCAAAGAAATCTTCTCTGAATTCCCTCCAATCTCCTAGCAACTAAGGCTGGTAAGGGAAGCAGAGATCGGAAATAAATTGGAAGATTTGTCAAAGTGCTTTTGATAAGAGTGAGTCTACCTCTTTTTTATAAGAAATTTATTTTCCATCCTACCAGTCTCCTTTTAAACTTTTCAATTATAGGGTCCCAGACTCCTTTATCTTTAAATTTGGCTCTGAGAGGAGACTGAAGTAATTAATGGGAAAGGTTCCCATCTTACAACCCAAGAGACCAGCAAGAAAAGTCCCCCACATGTTCTCCCCCATTAGAATAAGCTCACTTTTGCCAAGGTTCACTTTTAAGCCTGAGACAGCCTCAAACCCTAACAAAATACATCGGAGGTTAAGGATATGAAGGGGATCACCTTCACCAAGAATAATAGTATCATCTGCGAAAAGAAGATGAGAAATTTAGTAATTCTTCCATTTTTGCCCACCTTCAGACCTCTAAAGATCCCTCTCCCAGTAGCTTTCATCAGCATGATGCTAAGCACCTCCATGACCAAAATAAATAGAAAAGGGGACAAGGGATCTCTTTGTCTCAAGCCTCTCGAGGAGCAAAAGAAATCAAAAGGGCAACCATTAATGAGCACTGAGAAGCTTGGGGTTTTGATACATTGAGCAATCCAACTCCACCAAAGCTCACCAAAGCCCATTTTCCTGAAGAGATAAAGAAGGAAATTCCGGTTGACATGATCAAATGCTTTCTCCATATATAGTTTGCACACTATTCCCCTTTTTCCCTCCTTCAAATAGGCATCCACCACTTTATTCAACTTACTAACATTGTTTAGTAAGGGCAACAAACTTTAGACTTGTTTTAAACAGCTATTGAAAGAAAAATTATATATATTTTTTCACTTTTTCATTAATCATATGTTTGATAAATTAATTAAAAAAACAAAAATCCATTATACACTCCACTGATCCATTAGCCACATAAGACATACAAATAATACAATTAATTAAACAAGTTCTATTATTTTATTTGTTAAAATAATTAAAATCTTATAAATTTAGACCAAAAATTTATATTGTATAACTATAATCTAAGCTTTATAAAAATAATACACAATCATAAAATTCATCATTAAATAAATAAAGTACCAACAACTTTAACAAGAGGGAAAAAACTAGAAAAGAAAAGAAGGTTGAAGTTGAAAATATCGAAAAGAAATATCAATTTTTAATATTATCAAAATAAATATTTTTTACAAAATATTGTTCGTACTAATTAATGCATCTACGATGAATATTAAAAAAATAATAATAACTTTTGTATCATTATCATCCGCATTATAATCTCTCTCTTTTAGCATAACTTGTCATGGATGGAGGAGGGCAAAGAATAATTTTTAAATACATTTTTTTTTTGCCGTAACATTCCTGTAGCGGTTACGTAATGGCTATAGCAGACCGTTATGTGATGATAGCAGCCTGTAATGGCTGCTGCGGTCGTGATTTTTCTTCCCACCAGTATCAAGAACCCAAAAAACCATTACATAACAGAGTTGCAAGAGTTGCAACCGCTATTTAAAACCTTGCTTTCCCTCATCCAACTTTAGTCAACTAGTCTTAATATCTAGATTATACAAGCAACAATGAGAACTTGAGAGAAGGAAGAAAAAAAATGAGAAGTTTGGAATTCAGTAGATAATCATAGAGAATTTGAGCATGAAAAAAAAAATTAAAATGAAAATGGAAAGATATTGAAACCACAAGCTTAGATTGAGCATTTTAACAAAATTTAGGGAGATGGGTAAGGAAAAATCATGAGGAATAGAGAGGAAGACTCAGCTTTTTTGGCTAAATGGGGGAGTGGGGATTTTGAAGATATAAGTTCTTACAATTTCAATATCATAATACTTTTTAAAATATCAATATGATTTTAGAGGATTGGTGGTGATGGTTGACTCAATGAAGGTTTTTCAGGATTTTTCTATAAATGGGGTGATTGGTAAGAGCATCAATTCGACTTTCATCACTTTAATGCCTCACAAGGCCTATTCTATAAACGTAAAGAATTTTAGGCCTTTTAGCTTGATTTCTGTTTAGAAAAAATTATTGTGACAGTGCTTGCTGATAGCTGAGTGAGGTTTTGAGGGGATAATCAAAAAGTGCATTTGTGTCAGAAAATTTTGGATGTTTTCTTGGAGGCTAATGAGGCCAAAGAGAATGCTAGAAGAAGGAACAGGAAAGAAATTGTTTTTGAGTAGAATTTTGAGAAAATGATGATTGGGTGAGTTCAGAGTTTTTTTGTTCAGGCCAATGGTGTGAAAGGTTTCACTCCTAGATGGAAATTTTGGATTCGGGGTCATCTGTCTTCCGCTACAGTTGTTGTTATTAACAGGGGACTCTAGGTTTGTTCTAACTCCTAAGCTTCCAAGGGTTGCAGAAGGGAGATCCATTATCTCCTTTATTTACTCTCATGGCAAATGTTTTAGGCAAGATGGTAGGTTGGTAAGGCTGCTGATAGAGGTTTTTGAATTTTGTTCAGGGTCAGGACTCTACTATGGGTAAAGATGATATCATGGTTCTCATTTATAGTTCACTCCATCTTCTTTTTATCTAATGATAAGGAATCTCCTTGTGGTGTTCTTAGTGCTTACCTTGTAACAGGCAAAGAGAGAGTTTCAGAGTTAAGGACAAATATGGTATAAGTTGTCTTGCTACCTAATCAAAGCCTAGTTATGATTTCAGATTTTGCTTCTTTAGCAAGTTGTAGGTTTTGACCGTGACCCCCAACTGACTGGAAGTTCCTTGGGATTGTAATCTTCATTACGTTACTTTTTTGGGATCCCATCATTTCTATGGTTTCTAAGAACCATGACAATTGGAAGAACTCTTTTTTCTTCGGGTCACGCATTTCGTACGTCTATTCCCTTCATTTTTTTTTGGCTACAATCCAGTTCGGTCACAACTAAGATAGAGTGATGAGAGAATTTCATTGGTCTAATGCCAAGGAGAAGAAGGATCATTGAGCGATTTAGGAGATTGTTAGCACTTACCGGGTCTAGAGCTCAGAGAGTTGGGTCTTGGCAATTTAGTGCATACAGAATTACAGATCACTTGTGATGGTGGTTGTGGACCAGTGATGTTTCCTTTTGGAATTTTACTTCCTTTGGCAAAAAGGTGATCAAAGGTAAATTTTTTTGTAAGAAAATAAGAGAATTTATTAACTATAAAGTGAAGATACAAACTGGAGGATAAGAGACTCTCCTAATATGAAATACAAAACAAAAAGAACAAAATCGTAATATCAAAGCCAGTCAATCTGGCTCAAAAACCAAAAAGCATGCTCCATTAAAACATCCAGCTGCAAAAGCTCAAAGAGAAGCCATAAATTTGATCTTATCCCAAAGTAATGATAAAGATATCTTCTTTTCAATGAAAATACACGCATTTTTTTCCCGCCATAAACCCCACAAAACTGCCAAAAAAAACAACTGCACATCTCCACAATCTACTTGAATCTTAACTCCTTCCAAAGCCGCAGAAGGAAATAGACAGAAAGCCTTCCACCAATTCATGACAAAACCAATTATCACCTTGCAAGCCAAACAATCCATTCTATGCACCCCAAAGCAGATGTACAGTGCAAAAGAAAAAAGGAACTAGACTCAGAACTATCAAGGCATATAGTACATATATCTGGGTCTGGGAAATGCCTTCAAAGGCCACCTAGTCTACAACAGATTATTCATGTTAACTCTATTAAGCACAACGAATTATTTAACCTCTAAGGGAAATTTAGGATGCTAATAATGGTGCCAGGGTTGCCCATGAGAGAATGGAAATTTATTACACAATTTCCTCTTTGTTCTTTACTTCTATCTAGGGTTGCAAATAAGCCGAGCTTCAGCATGTTCAGGCTCGGTTTAAAATAAGAAGTCAGCTCGGGCTCGGGCTTGGTTTGGTACAAACTTTAAAAGTTATGCTCAGGCTCAATTCAGAGCCAATATGATAGCTTAAGCTTGGCTCAGGCTCAGGCTCGGCTCGTTTTTTCCCCAAAGTCAAAAATTTCTTATTTAGAAATCAGGACTCCTCTGTATGGGCCAGGAGCATGTGCAAGTGCAAGTGCAAGCTCAGCCAAGGGAAAGGGGAATGAAGTGGAGAAGGCTGCATTTATAAGCAAAAGAGAGCCTGATAACTTCATGGGCTTTCTGATGTTGGACAAGGAATGGATGGGGACGGGAGAGCACTTGCAAGTTGCAACCTGCTTAAGGAACTAGTCTCAATGTCCCACATTGAAATTTCTTAAGTGGCGAGAGCCTCCCCATCTCTATAAAATCTGAATCCCCCCCTCCTACCACATTCTTGTCTGCTCTACTCATTTGAAATTTCAGTTCTACTGATAGTTGAAAATTTAATAATGTAAAAATTCAATATAAAAGGGCAATTATAGATTAAAAAAATATTAAAATTTATTAATATAATGTAGACAAATTATTGTTGATTTGGGAATGATGCAATGACTAAATTAATAATATAAATAAATAAATAACTGAAAAATTAATGAGCTAAAAATTGAAATCAGGCCCATTACCGAGCCTAGTCGAGCTATTCACAAGTCGAGCCCGTCTTTGCTCAGGCTCGGCTCATTTAGTAAACAAGCCTAAAAATTGGACTCAGGAATTGCTCAGTAAGATAATAAATGAGCTCGTACGAGCTTTTACCGAGCCGAGCTTCCAAGCCGCTCATGAGTGGCTTGGTTCATTTGCAACCCTACTTCTGTCAAATATAAACTGATGATGCCATCTCTATTTTTAATTGACATGAAAGTCATGAAGAATTTCACCTCTTCCTTCTCAAAATCAAGATAAAATAGACTAAACCAACTATGTAACAGTGGAACCCAATCCTATTCAAAATTCCTTCTAATGTTTTCTAGCCAGTCACATTCATCCCACCCAACTACACTCCCTTCAGCTATAGAATCCCAATAAAAAGAGGCTTACTATCTTCAATTATCCCCATACTTCCCAAAATTACACCTTGGGTCCAAACTACTCTTTATGTTTATATAATTTATTTTTCAAAGCTCAAACTATATCTTATCCTACATAATAAATTTTCCAAACAAACAACATTAAGCATAAAAAAAATGCCTTGCATGTTTCGCAAAGGACAAATATTGAAATCAAAAACCAAGTTTAATACTAAGGGGGCTTTTGATAAAATTAAGCATTAAGCACTCTCAATGCTAAATATAGTTTTGAATTTGTGAACTGGGCATAGTTGTCAAATCGAGATTTGAATCTTGAATCGAAATTCCAATTTTGCGAATTTTGAATTGAGAATCATATCAAAATGTAAGACTTAGTACAATTTTCCAAAATCAATTCCAAATGACATGCATATATTGATATATAAACAAGAAGCAAAATGGCACAATACATTTACATTTTGGCAATAAAAATTCACATTTCATGTGTATGTTTTCCCTGAACAAATAAAAAGTAAGGGAATGAGTCAAAAAATATTAATTAAAAAATGAACATATTTCTGTTTAGGGGAAGGATTCGAGAAAAAATAATTTAAAAACTGAACTTTTGGTGTTTATCAACAATTTAAAAAAAAAAAACATTTCATGCATATTCTTTCTTGATTTCAAAGAAAAAAATAATTAACATTGAAAATGATAATAATGAACAAAATACTAAAAAAAAGCACGACTTTTGAATCTTAATAACATAACAAATCGTGAGTAACACCTTAACCGATGTGTGTTCTATCCCTTCTTCTCAATGACAAAGCACTATACCCCAAGAGTGAAGAATGGTTTTGTGAAAGCAACATAAGACCTAAAGTTCTATTTTCTCCTCTTTTTCAGCACAAAAAACTGACATAGATGAATGGAAGCTAATCATGTTTAAAAATAAAAATAAAATAAATGGGGTTTTAAACTAGTTGGGCTTGTCAGGAATAAGATAGGTCTAGAATCGTGCAAAACGATAGATATGAATTGATTCACCAGATTCACAAAATGTATCGATAGATTTGGCAGTGATTCAGTTGATTTTAGATTCGCTAGTAAGATTCAAATCGATTTGGTGTGGAACTGATATGCATTGTATGAATCAAATAGTGAATCGTAAGATTCTAACTATGGAACCAGGTTCTGAATATAATTAGAACTAATTTTTGAAGGTGGGTGCAGAATTATTTTCATTATTTGGTAACTAGCCTCTGAAAATGTGTGTTTTCCCATTTTAACCTTTTAGAATGACAAGAATTAAATTTAAAGATAATAAAATAAATAAATCAAATATTGGAATAAAAAATATTAAAAATAAAAATAAAACAGGACCAAAAAAATCATTCACGCCATAGTCATCCAAAATGTGGTGTTGCCACTGAAGGCAAACATTATCAAAGAGAGACCTCCATTGTGGCCCCCATCTCCATTCTTTCGAACAGACCTTCTCCTCCTCTTCCTTCATTCCCTTTTCCTCCCTATCTTCTGGCCCTCTATTTCCCAAACACAACCAGAGCCCCTATAGCCAAATCTGGGTTAAGATTTTGATCTGGAATGTGATTTTGCCAAATTGAGCAAGTCCTATTGGCCGTTGATGGAGAAGAGGGGAGAGGAGTTTGTTCTGGGGACAGAGGAGAGAGATGAATCTTTGAATCGTGAATCTGTTCGTGGGTCTGAAAGAGGGAGTGATGAAGTTGTATTCCATTAGGGGTAAATTTGTCAAGAAGGCGTTCAGGAAATGATTTGACCAAACCAGCAAGGTGACATTCACTAACCGAACTAGATGTATTAGGAGGCTATTAAGAGTGGTAAACAAACACATCCGGTTCACCTATTTTTGAACCGTTTAAAGCCCAACCTCTATTTAGAGGCTATTAAGTACACACAAACAAGCCCTAAGTAAGACATTAACCTAAAAGCACAATGTCGCTCCCCTGTTGAAGTAGAAAAAGCAACTAATGAACCTATAGTAGATTTTATAGTCAAGCTAAAAGATAATAATTCCTAAACAAACTAGAAGATAGCAAAAACTTGGATAAGATTAAGACCCTTCAAAAACTAAACTTAAAAGTGCAATGTTGCTTCCCTAGTGAAATCAAGTAGTAGGCACAACTTACAAGAACCCAAAAATGATTTGATAGTCAAGCCAAAAGATAACTAATCCCAAACAAACCAGATGATGACAAACCCCTTCAAGACCATTACTGGTAAAACTACTGCCTTGAGCTAATAAAATGCACAGAGTTAACACCAACAATCTGGGGCATGCTTTGTTTCCTGATGCATGTCTTGTGTTAGGCTAGTGCTAAGACACATGCTCATATTCCTTCATTACCCTATGGCTTAGACAGTGCAACAACTTGGTTTGTTGAGTGAGCGTTGGGTATGTCCTAGCTCCTTGGAGGAGTTATTGTTGATGGCTTTTAGAGGGTCTGGGAGACAGAAGGATGCACCATGCACAGGCATTATGCTGGTATGCAGTTATGTATAAATTGCGGGGGCTTCTGGAGAGGAATCTCATATATTCCAAGATCAGATTTTTCTTATTGATTTGATTTGGATTGGAATGTTGTTTTTGCTTCATTGTGGTTTATTAGCCAGGTTGCTTTGATAATTTGAATTCTCTGATATCCAGAGTGATTGGTTGGCTTTGCCAAGTCAATGCTGTTGTCATTTTTCTTCTTTTTTATTACAGTAGTTTCTCTTTTAGTTTTAATGTTTTGATTAGGACGATTTTTTATCCTCCTAGTACATTCTTTCTTATATTAATAAATTTTCTTTTCCTATGAAATCAAATAAAAAAAGCTTAGATTTTATTAAATCTGTGCCACAAAAAATGCCTTCAAAAGCAATAGTCTAGCAACACTTGCCATTATTAAGTAAGTAAGAAAGCACTCTCTCAAACTTAGCTTTAGTTTGATGGTATACAATGTTTCCACACTCCAAACAAAGAAAGTAAACAACAAAATCATTAGAAACCATATGCATTTGATAAAGTTTCTATTCCAATAGCCCGTGCCTAAGCTGGAATCAGAACTTCGAAATCTGAATGCAGCATTCAGAGAAAAAAATTATCACTAACACATGGATCTTACTACTTGTTAAAAAGAATTCAAACCAATCAGCCTAGTGACAAGTGTTTATAAGATCTTGACTAAAATTTTATCTAATTTTGGCTGCAGTCATGATGGACACCATTTCCCACGATCAGAGTGTTTTCGTTGGTGATAGGCAGATTTTAGAGGCAGTGTTGACAGCCAATGAGCTGGTTGGAGACGCAGTTGGAAGAAAAAAAAGGCTTCTAGTGTTGAAATTGGACTGCCACATGATTTGGTTAGCTATGGTTGCTTAGATGGAATTATGGGCATAGTTGCAAATAGAGATTCGAAATCTGAATTGAAATTCCAATTCCAGGAATCAAGAATCAATAATTGAATTGAATCTTAAGATTCATTACAAATTTCCATCATCGATTCCATATAACAAGCATATATTGATGCACAAACAACGCCCAAAATAGTAAACTGCATTTAAATTTTGACAATAAAAAAAAAAAAGCATGTTCCATGTGTACGCTTTGTCACTTTCTTTAAACAATAAAAAGTAAGGGAATGAGTCAAGGAAAAATAATCAAAGAAAATGAACTTTATGTTGTTTAAGGGAAGGAATCGAGAAAAAATAATTAAAAAACTTAACTTTTGGTGTTTATCAACAATTTAAAAAATCAGTTTGCATGCATATCCTTTTTTTAATATATAATTAAAGAAGAAATCATTAATAGAATAAGAATATACACCTAGGAGAATAACAAATCTCCGTAACAAAGTCTGGAAAATTCAGAAAAAAACATAAAGGAAAACCTACAGACTAAAGAACAAAAGAGAAAAAACCATCACAAACTAGCACTCCAACACAGCCAATCGTGCTGAATACCAGAAAAGCTCACCCCCTTAAAAATCCCTTGCCCCACACACCAAAAGAAGCCAAATAATGTATCTTCCACCAAACCAGCACCTGAGCCGACTTCTTCCCTAGAAAAATGTACGCATTACACTCCATCCACAATCCCCAAAAAAACTGCCAAAAAAAAAAAAAAACACACACACACACACATTTCTGAAGTGCTGCCCTTTCCTTTTTCCTACCAAATCCAGCAAAAGTCACTGCTAAAAAACGCTCCACTGTTTTAGAACCCACCCAATATTCGCCTAAAATACCAAATAGCCTATTCCAAACACTCCACACAGTCATAATGAATGAACAGATGCAATGATAATTCTGAGCCATCAAAGCAGAGAACATATGTCTGGAGATATAGCCTTCAAAGTTTTAATTGCTATTAATTCTATCAAGCGCATCCAACCAGATAAAAGTTTTAATTTTAAAGGGGACTTTGGCCTTCCAAATGGAACAATAAAGCGGAAAAGAAAATTTTGACTTTTTCAAAAAATCACAAAAAGATTTACACAAATAAACCCTCAAAAGGATCCAGAGACCAAGATTGCCTATCCTCCTCTAAAGAAAAACAGCAGTTATTCAACAAGACTAGCAAAAAGGATAACTCTTCCATCTCCCTATCATTTAACGATCTGTGGAATTGGAAATCCCAAGAAGGCAAAGGACCACCCGAACCAACAACAATAGAAGAAATGGACTCATCCTGCCCAGAGCTTAGGCGAAAAAGGCGTGGAAAAGAGGTGGACAAAACAACATTCCCCAACCCAGGATCTTTCCGAAACCAGATATTGCTACCTCTACCCATCAGGAATTTAATATGGGAATGATGAGGGAATAACTCTGAGAGACAGCTTTCCACAGACTCCCCAAAGAACATCTAAATGTCAAATTAGTATCCCACCCATTCTCATCTGACCCATACTTATAACAACCAAATGCCATCAAGAGGAATTCTCTAGCACAAACTGCCAAAGCCATTTAGCCAAAAGAGTTGTGTTTTTAGACACAAGATTTCCAATACCCAAACCACCCTCCTGTTTAAACCTACCCACCACACCCCAACTAACCAAATGATCCATACTACCCCTACCCCCGACCACAAAAAATACCACATAATCTTCTCGATCTTATTAGCAATCCCCGCCAGAATCTTAAAAATCGAGAGAAAATATAAAGGGATACTAGAAAGACAGGGCTAGATAAGAGTAACTCTACCCTCAAGAGTGGGGGAAAAAAAAAGGCACCTTTCCACCCATCCAATCTCTTAAAAACCCTATCCACGACAGGGTCCCAAAAACCAGCAGTTCTAGGGTTACCCCCAAAAGGAATCCCAAGATAGGACAGCAGCCAATCCAAAACACTACACCCCACCTCCATAGAAAGCTCCTTAACATTCTCAACAGCCATATTGATAGCCGCGATACCGCTCTTACCCAAATTAATCTTAAGCCCAAAAACCTTTTCCAAAACATGAAGGAGACCCAGAATATTCTTAAAGGATGGTTTATGATCCTCTAGAAAAAAGATATTATCATCAGCAAACTGAAGGTGCGAAACCTTGACCCTCTCTCTCCCCACTTCCACGCTTTTCACTAAACCTCTATGAACTGCTCCATCCACCATCCTGCTCAAAGAATCTGCCACTAAAACAAACAAAAACAGGAAAAGAGGGTCTACTTGCCTAATCCTTTCCGTAGCCTAAATCCAAGATTTAAACTGACCATTTAATAAAACTAAGAAGCTCACATTAAGCAAACAGCCTCTAATCCAATGTCGCCACCTCTCTCCAAACCCCTTCTTCACAAAGATCTTATTTAGGAACTCCTAGTTCACTCTATCATAAGCTTTCTCAAAATTCAATTTAAAGATGATACTGTTCTTCTTCCTTCTCCAAATATCCTCCACAACCAAAATGGCATCCACAATTTACCTACCCCGTACAAAAGCGCTCTAAGCCTTCGAAATAGTCCTATCAAGCACCTAGTTCAGCCTATTAGCTAACACTTTAGTGATGATTTTATAAACACTGGAAACTAAGCTAATAGGTCTATAGCCCGAAATCTTAATCGTTTATTCTTCTTCAGCACAAGAGTTATGATAGTGGAATTGTTACCCTTGCTTAAAATCCCATTCCCGTAAAATTCATTAAAGACCTTAAGCAAATCATCCTTGACCACCGTCCAACAATCTTGAAAGAAAGCCATATTAAAACCATCACGTCCTAGAGCTTTATCCCTCTCCATGCCAAAAATCGTGGCTCTCCTCTTCCTCGAAAGGTCTTTCCAACCAACCAACCTACTAAAGGGCCCCACTCTAATCCTTCAATCATAGATATACTAACATCCTCATCACAATACAAATTAGAATAGAACATAGTGATTTCAGTAGTAATTTGACCCTGATCAGTTATAACCCCCCTATCCACTTCCTCCCTGATCAAATTCTTCCTCATTTTCCTTGTCACTATCCTATGAAAAAATCTAGAATTACAATCACCATCTCTGATCCATTTAAACTTCACCTTCAACCTCCAACTTCTCATTTCCTTGAAAATCACCTCTTCCAATTCATTCTTCAAAGATACTCTTCTCATCTCTTCCTCCCCCAATATAGAGTATTATGTTCCCCCTTCCTATCTAACTCAACCAACTCTCCTAAGATATTCAACTTTCTAAACCTTAAGTCTCCAAACACCTCCCTAATCCAATATTTCAACTTCTCTTTTAACCTTTTAAGTTTTCTCAAACACCTCCCTATTCCAATCTTTCAACTTCTCTTTTAACCTTTTAAGTTTTTTCATGAATCTAAAACCTTCCTAGCCCCTCTCCACATCCTCACTCCAAGAATTCCTGACTAAGGACTGAAAGGATTCGTGAACCAACCACGTATTTTCAAACATAAAAAGTGTAGGTCCCCAAGCACACTTTCTCTCAAGATGTTATAGGTTTAGAATCGTGTGAATCCATTCAGTTGTTTTCTTATTCACTAGTAAGTTTCGAATCAATTTAGTGTGAAATTTATATGAGTTGCATGAATCGAATCTCAAAAGATGAGGAAATATATTACTAGTTGTCTCTAGCCTGTGATTTTTCGGTACTAATGAATGGAGAAGCTAAGTCTTGGTTTTGAGCTTCTAAGGGTCTTAGACAAGGGGATCTTATTTCCTTTTCTTTTCTTTATTCTATTGCTATGGATGCATTGAGACAATTGATAGAGGCATTAACAATTTTTTTGTGGAAGAGTTCATCAAATGAGAGTATTACTCTTTTGATTAATGTACTTGATTCTTTCTCCTTCTAGTTAGGGAATGATAAAAAATCTAGAGCTTAGATTCTTCTCAAGAACATTTTTGTGAGTCTTTATTTTCTCATTTATTTGTGGTCCTAATGGCAATTTTTTCACCCTTTATTCTTTAGTTTGGATTTTGGAAAGCCAAAGGCCCATTCAGTTAAGGATTCAAAAACAAATTTCCTTATTGTTGTTTTTGAAAATGAAAACAAGGGATCACATCATGTATTTTTTATACTGGAAAACACATTTTCTAAATTGTTCCTGAACATGAAAACAGTGGAAGTGGAACTGCATTTGGTTGCTGTTGACCCAAGCGGCAATTTGCTAATGAAACGGTAATAGCAATAACTATAATTATTAGTAGTATTATTACCATCAGTACTATTATTATTGAAAAATGGGTTATACCCCATATCCATGTCCTCATTGCATCTGGAAAACAAGAAAAACACTTAAAATTTGTTTCCTAAAAACCTGTATTTTTTGGATGTGTTTGGATAAGATTCCAAAAACAGGTCTTGGAAACACTTAACAAAATGCGAATTTTGTGTATTCTTTGTATCCCACTTTTTGAGCTAGCAAAAATTGCATCCAAAACCTTAACTAACCAGGCCCTAAAGTTCCTTTTATAAAAAAAAAGGCTTGTACTTAGACTACGATACTTTCTCAAACCAATGACTTAAGAAGCAAAGAACTAATATAGCCTTTATGTCTGATGTTTGGGTCCTTCACTTTAGGCGTGGAAAGAATTGTTCACATTTGTTTTTACATTGTCCATCCAATTGGGCTATTCTTCTATAAACAACATTGTATTAGAAGAGGAGAGAATACACAACCAAAAAAATATGGAAAAGGAAAAAAAATAAAAATAATAAGCAATCTTCATTTTACAACAAGAAAACCAGCTACAAGATCGCAGGAAAACATAAAACAACTCAATGAAGCAAAGCTAATCAACCCACTGTAAGTCTTCCAAAGAAACATATCAAAAGAAAGCACTTGTCCACACCCACAGCGACACAAGATAAACCACTCCACTCCAAAGCAAACTGCTAGTAGTAGCCCCACAAATTTTGAAGATTCTAGCATTTTTATCCAACCAAACACACATATAATAGCCATAACAGTGCACCGCCACAACGCATTCTTATCCTTTCCCTTGCCAAATCCCCTAAATATAATAGTTCGGAAAGCCTTCAATGTGGAGGGACAAATCTAGTTTTCGCCAAGGATAATTTATTCCAAATGGCCAAAGTGAAAGGGCAACAATGAAACAAATGTGATCAAATCTTCCCACTTCTCAAACAAAGGACACAAATACCAGGCTATTTTGGATAAGTAGTTTGAAATTCTTCGCAAAAACTGGGCCTACCCCAGTACCCTTCCTTTCTGAAGGCTTTATGCACTCTTATGCTTATGGGGTTGAGCAAGGGGAAGGAGAGAAAAACATTGTGGCAGTGTTATGGCAATCAATTAGAGTATTTGGTAGGAGACAAATGCCAGAATTTTTAAGAGTGTTGCTATTTCCATTTACTTGCTTTGGAGTGGAGTGATGCTTCTTGTGTCACTAAGATGTTAAGAAAAAGACTTCTTTCGACGTGTATCCCTGGAAAACTTACAATGGGGTTGGTTGGCTTTGCTTCATTGAGTTGTTTTGTAATTGTTTTCTTTTTTCTCTAGGTGTTTTACCTATTGTAAAGGGAGGATATCTTGACAGCCTTGTTCTCCTTGTTCTTGTTTCCCCCTTTTTGTTGCACTTGTACTCTTTTCTATTTCTATAATATAATGCTTTGCTTATCAAAAAACACAGAAAAGAACAAAGTTAAAATCCTGTCGCTCTACCCCTCATTCTTCTCTATAAAGTTGCAACCTGCTACAATTGCAATTAGGGAAGGGGTACACACTAATTTGGATCAAACTGCCAAACTGGCCAAACCAAGCACTTTGGGTCATTTTGGTTTGGTTTTAAAAGTTGGTATTTTGGTGGCGATTTGAAAGACAGTTGTTTGGGTTGTAATTTCGCACGTGTCAAAAAGAGACTCAAACCACCAAACTAGGACATAAAAAAATGTAACACCCAATACACAAGGCTCCCATACCATCGAGGGTTTGGGAAGCCTTGATGATTATTTTTATGAATAAACCATGATTAACAAATATTACCACATTTTATAATTTTATTGGCCAACATATAAAGAACATGAAATTAATTTATATATTTGCATAGCAGATTATTTATACCCACAACAGTAACTTTTGGAGTTCATGACTTCAATATTTGGACATGTGTTTTTTTCCTCAATTTTTTAAGGTCTTTATTCGTCTTATACTGCTATCAAATTAATATTAAATGAGATATTGTATGCTGTGCTATGTTTGATATCTCTTTTGTAATAGATCGTATTTATACGGAAATCCTAATTATATTTTTGTTTACTCTATTCATGAAACTTCATATATACAGGACCAAGTTAACTAAAAGTCAATTTTATTGTTCAAAGTGTTGACCCAAACAAACTCAAACCATCAATCCCAGTTTAATTGGTTCATGGTTTAGACAATTTATGATTTGGTGACTGTTGCAATTTTCCCCGTCTGTGGAAGGTTCATTTTGGTTTGGATGTCAAGATAAAACCAACCCATCTTCGCCGCTAACCACATCAAATAAAATCAAATTCTTTGCTTCATACATCTAGGTAGCATATAACAAATTGAAAATGTTGTTTAACAGTTGTATGGCTTACCAAAGTTCAATTGAATTTCCATACGAAATCTGTTAAAAGTTTAAATGCTTGCAATTTCAAAATCACATCAAAAGTAAATTTTAAAATTTTTATTTAAAAAAAAAAAAAAGTGCAACTGTGAAATGGTGATTCACTGCTTCTACTTCTATAAAAGTTAATATATGCCCATTATCACTTGGTATATTCATTTTTCACCAACCCAAACAACATTTTATATTTAACATTCAACATAAGGCACAGAAAAGAGAGTATTATTATCTTTGGAAACTATGAAATTCTTCCCTACAAATCTCACCATTTATCAAAACGCCAAAGAAACAGAGAGTTATCTACTGAAGCCCATGCTCTGCGTATCTCTGGAAATATTCCACATAAAGCAGTTCCTTCTCCACCAGCTATATTGTATCTTTCAATAAGCACAGGCGGCAACTCCCTAGTATCCACTACCTCAACCAAAGGAGGCCACTGCAATTGCAATGGAATCAAATAGCTTTACAAAGAGAGGGGAAATTAAATATTTGACAGTTCAAGAAGTCTACAAAGATTTATTCTACAATCAAATTATCAGATTTTTAAAATTTTGAAAAATAAAAAAACAAAAACAAACAAACAAAGAAGCACCATGAAGTTATCAGAATTTCCTTTAAATCAATAAATTAACAAGAGAACACTAAAAAAAAAAAAAAACAGTATCAATCAAATTACAAAATTGGCACAGAGAATGTTAAGTTTGATCCATATCAAACAACCACAGATTATGTGTATAGATTCAGAGGTTGAGATTACTGGTTTACATAACTAAAGCTCTTAAACTGGAGTAGCACTAAAAACTAGCATAAGATATCCACATCTTTCGTCAGAGCCAAAATGCAAACTTAGAAAATTGAATAGTTATTTATTAAAAAAAAAGGTGTTAGGACTTAGGATGTGTCATTCCAACTAACAAAAACCCCTTGCTATGATCCAACAAAGCTATGGTAATCCAACAATTGAAAGACAAAACCACAAGAGAATCATTGTCATTTTACTGAATTTCAGAAATTCTACAGTAAGCATAGGGGTAAAAATCAGAAACATGGGAGGAACCTCATCATAAAATCAATAAAGAATTTTTTACAATACACACAAGAAAAGATGATGTAATTTAGGGACGTTATATTTGATTTTCAGAATGAAAAAAAAAATTGATAGACAAGTTTGGGAAAGAAATTGGAGAATAGGAGGAAAGAATAAGTAAAGGAAATAGGAGAGAAAAGAAGAAAACTAGAGAGAAACATTAAAAAATAGGGTTTGGAAGTGTAAAAGCGACAGAAGACATGAAAGAAACAGGCAAGACTGAAAATAGATCAAATGGTGCACTATATTCAATTCATCATAAGTAAATTTTGCAACCCTCATACAGCCCTAATACAAGCCTTTGCCACTAAGAACAGCCATGCCAACACTATGGACCTAAGAAGGACCCTATTAACCTAATGGATCAAAAATTGCTACCAACGGTCACATATGTTTATGAAATTTTTTACATGAATTTCAATTTAAAAAATATTACAAAAAATTCTAAATTTATATAAGGTCCTCTGAACTTTACATAATTATTAAAATGTCAAAAACAAGCCATAGTTACCTAGGTCGCACCATGATGTCTCATCCAATTCAACTTTAAAAATATAAATATAAATATAAATAAAATTAAAAACATAAAAGCAAACAAATTCTGCTATTCATACAACATAACGCCAGTTACAAATATGTATATACAGTCTCGAGTGTTAGATGAAGGTATGAAACCCATTAAAACAAAAACACCAAGCCAACCCAAAACTCAAGAAGCCCACTGAATACAGTTCCCACGGCTAAATGAGTCTACATGCTCCATTTTTTAAAACCTGAACAAAACAAAAACATTTGGGTCCACATTTTTCCCCCCGCTTTCTCAAAAACCAAAATGAATGTTCTACCAACAATATTCCTAGTGATTTTTTGAAGTACCTCTCTAGGGTGAGTTGAATAGGGATGACTAGCGTATCTCGCAGCTTCAAGGGATTCTTCAAGGTCCAGCTGCGCTGCAGCTTCCCGGCCGATGCGGTCGCTCACGACAAGCCCTGCATTCATGACATCTCGGAGGACAACCTCGTCTTCCCACGCCATCTTCTTTCTAACTTCGGAGTACAAAACCCTATAATCAAACTATGAACTGAAAAACGATTTTAAAACCTCAACTTGACTTTCAGGCCCAAAATTGAAGCCCTGGTATGAGAGAGGAGGAGAGTCAAAATTTCAAATAAAAACTATTAGCTATAGAGTGCGCGAACGAGAGAAACGATCATAGGGTTTTATTCTGGGTTTAGTGGAGTGGCGGGCTGTTGGGAGCGTGTTTGAAAGAGGACGGTGCGGTGGCCTTAAGAAACCCCGTAGAGGTTGAACCGGTTTATTAGCCCGGTTCGATTGGTTGGACTATGGAACCGACATAGCCCAAGTGACCCAACCACGCGAACCTGTTTGGTTTAGCTTTTTTGCTTGCCTCGGGATTTTTAATTATGGTGAGAGGGGTACTTTCCAAAATGGTAACAGGGTAGTTTCCAAATTTCTCTCTTTTTTACCATATTAAAACTAAAATAAAATTTTTAATTAAGTAAATGATAACTAATAATTTTTTTATTTTTTATTTTTTTAAAGTAACCATAATTCGCGTTATCTCAAGTCTACCGTTATTTTCTAAAAAGTTGTTGGGAGATTTAGGAAATTTTGAGGGTTAAAGTAATGAACAAGAATTTGAAAACTTATTTTATGAATATTATTATATCTAATATGAATATATACTGTTTCTAATTTTAATTCTCTATGTTGTTTAGAGTAGAACAATTTGATAAAATTAAGGGGTAATTTCATACATCAAAGTCCTTAATTTAACCAAACAAAAAAAATTGTCACTCATTCATATCTATCTATATGACCTCCTTAAAATTGAGTTCTTGTGTGTTCGAATGTCCAACTTGTGTTATGTTACTTTTTTCACAATAAATTTGTGTGTTCACTTAATGTGGTCATTCTTAGATTTCCTTCTTCTCCTTACTATGAATATTGGTGCTATGACTAAGTGTTGTTGAAAATCAACCAATCCGAAGAACCGAACCAAATCGAATTGAACTGAAAATTCGGCTAACTAATTTGTTCGGTCTAATTTTAGTTCAAATATTTTTCAGTTTTTGGATATCATATTGGTTTTGATTTGTATTGGTCGTAAACCAATAGTAACACGAACTAAACCATAACTATATATATTTATAATATTATTATATAACTATTCAATGATATTAATATAATTAAATAATATTTTAAAATTTAAAATTAGTTTAGGACCTTACCAAATCGAACGAGTGTGGCTAACCACACCAAATAAGAACTCATAACAATTTAAGAGTTAAAACAATGGAGGACATGAATTAGAAGAAGACCCTCTGTTTTATGGATTAGTCGTCGATATTTTCAATTACCAAAAAAGTATATACTATTTTAAAGTTATTTTGTACTAATTATACACTTAAGTCACAAGCACTTCATCAACAATATACATATTTTTAAAAATATTTTTTAGAGTTAAAGCATGTTGAATAAAATAGCAACAAGATGAGAAATTAAAGACGATGTAATGCATGCAGTATAAATAGGTTGAATAAAATAAAAGGAGTGTTTCGAATGTGTTATGTGATTGTAAAATATTTCAAAATTAAAAAGAAAATTCCCAATAAAATGACTATAAGATTAACCATGCTCTTGTTAAAAAAAGTAAAAGTCAATTCAAATGTTAAGGTCGATGAATAGCATGATATTATAGGATAGATTAAGAAACGAATATACTTGTAATAAATTAGACATGATAAAAAACAAAAACAAAAACAAAAACAAAAATTGAACAAACCCTAACTTGAACTAGGGCACTGCTACACATTTTCTCTTCATCTTTGAGTTCTACATTAACATACATCTCAACTCTCGAGCGTCCACCATCGAGCACTCAGCGCCATCATGGCAATAACCTACTCTCACCATAGATCGAGTTGCCTATCATTTGCCAACACCGCCCCTGAAGCTTGGTCACCTTCAACCCTCGCACAGATCGCCATAGTTCCCAACTCGCTAATCCTTACCTTTTGTTCTCCTCCACTTTGGCCCATCTCACCAAAGCTTGCTCTCCACCTTGCCTACCAAAGCTTGCTTTTTGCAAGCCATCACACCTTGTTGTCCACCATTAACTACAACCATCGAGTCACCACTAGTTGCCACATCTATCTTCGACTCACTGGCTTTTTAGATTTGCTCATTAAGTTCTCGCCACATCCATTGCTGACTTACCCGGATCTGCATCTTGCAAGTAAACTTACAAAGTTTGTATTGCTCATATTAACACTTCTAGGAGGTTAAGCTTCTTTCGTGGAAGGTTTTTTGGAACCTAAAAAAAAAATGATACTCTTGGATTGGCATAAAAACTAAGAAGGAATGGTCTCACTATTTATTTTGATTACATAGATTGGTTTTGTGGAATCTTAAAAAAATTTATAGTCTACCTTTTCTATTTGGTTCCTTTTACCCATGATTTATTGCATTTTTGCCTCTTTTGTGAGAGTAGGATGCAAATGAGGTGGCTTGTCGCGAGTCGAGCTTGTTCGGAGCATTATTTTTATCTGTGAATGTTTGTCTCGTGCGTTTGGGATAGGTTTCCATCATGTAAATACTAGTGTAGGGTTATTTTTCAAAGATAGTTTTTCACTATGGTAAAAAGGGGAGTATGACTCGTCGATCATATTGCTGTTTCCTAGTGCCTGAGTGAGAATAGCATAAAAATATCTTTAAGAGAGAGTGAGTGTTCATCAACTAGTAAAAACTCAATAGTTATTGTCAACATGTTTATCCTACTTGTTTCCCTCATTAGCCACGTATTGTTAACGGAGGTGTTGATAATGAATTATGTTTCTTCAATGTTTAATGCTTAAGTGATATTGCTTCCATAAGTTGCTTATTGCTTTCGCTTATATTTCCTTAAATGACAACGAAAGTGTTCCATTGGTGAATTGTCATAAATGCTAAGCTGACTAGTTAAACAATAAGGTTTTAGTTAGCACTGCACAATCCATTCACAAAGGGGTGAAATATTCGTTTCGTGACACCTGGTATTAAAGCTTAGTTATTTGCTATGGGAATTCAATTGCCTTCATTGTGGGTATGGTAAAGCTTTGGTAAATGACCATGCTGACCAATGCCCAGAGAATTAATGTGATGGAAGCATAGGCTGAGATGGCAACCAACAATGTGGCCATAGAGATGGCCTAACTGACAAAACGTGTTGATGAGTTGGAGGGATCACAAAAGCATCAACAAAGTTTGATGGTGGAAATGTCAAAGGACTTTTACCACACTGTTGAGATTTTGCAAGCTCAGATAGTTGATCTGATTGCAAAAATGAATATGATGGTTTTTATTATGGGAAACTCTAACACTTCGGGGTTTAGCAAAACCAAGGTACCAAAACCTATGACATATAGGGGTGCCTGTGATACAAAGGAGTTAGAGAACTTCTTGTTTGATATGGAGCAATACTTTCACACTTTGAAGATGTACTCAGAACAGGTGAAAGCGGATACTGCAACTATGTACTTGGTTGGTGATGCCAAACTATGGTGACGCACTAAACACAGTGAAATTTAGATCAAATGTTGTGTAGTTGATTGCTGTGAAAACTTTAAGAGAGAGTTCAAGGCCCAATTATTTCCTAAGAATGTTGAGTACAACGTTAGGAAAAAGCTGAGAGACCTCAACCATAGTGGGTTAATCAGGGAATACGTGATACAATTTTCTACTTTGATGTTGGATATCAAGGACATGTCGAAAAAGGATAATATATTCTATTTTCTTGAGGGATTGAAACCGTGGGCAATGACAAAACTTCATAAGCAAAGAATTCAAGATTTTTCTACTGCCAAATTGCCGCCGATCGCTTGACTAACTACGCTACTGATAATACTGCTTTGTCCAAAGAGAGTGGCATGGGTGGAAACAACGGAAAGGCTTTCAAGAAAGGCAAACCCAAAAGTGAGGGAGCCGACACAGTAAGGTGTCAACTTCAAATGAATCTTCATCGTTTCGAAGGTTCAATGCACCCAATGAAAGGGTAAAATTTCATGCTACTTATGTCAAGGCCTTCACAGAGTTACTGAGTGCCCTCATAAGTCATCACTTAATTCCTTACAATCTTCTATCGTGGAGGGGGCATTGGAAAGTGATGAGGAAGAGGAGGGTACCCTAAGGATGGGTCCACTACATCTAGTGAATGCATTGGAAAAATTGGCGAAAGCACCGAAAGTTACACAGGAAAAAGGATTGATATTTGTGGACTTAAGGATTAATGGGAAGAGTACCCGTGCTATGGTGGATACCAGGGCTACCTATAATATTGTTTAATAGGAAAAAGTAGGGAGACTTTAATTTATCCTTGGATAAGGATTTACAACGCATGAAAACAGTGAATTCTATAGCCCAACCTACTATGGGAGTAGCCAAGCAAGTGACTGCGAAGCTTGGGTAATGGGGAGGTCATGCTAATTTCACAGCGATGCCATTGGATGATTTCCAAGTTATTTTTGGGAATGGATTTCCTGAGTGAGACTAAGGCAGTGAAGATGCCTTTTGCTAGTTCCTTGTGTCAAATGGGAGATCACCCTTGCATGGCGCAAGTCATTACAAAGAAAGGAGATGATGAGAAGTTCCTTTTAGCCATGCAACTCAATAAGGGATTGAGAAGAGGTGAGCAGACATATCAAGCCACGGTGGTGGTAAAGGAAGAAATAGGCCAAGAGCTAGTTCCTATGACCATCCAAGTTGTGTTGGATGAGTACAAGGAGGTGATGTTGGATAAGTTTCCTCACAACTTGCCCCCACTATAGGGTGTGGAGCATGATGTTAAGTTGTTTCTAGGAGTGAAACCACCTGTTAAGGGGTCATATCATATGGTGCTTCTAGAACTAGCAGAGTTGAGAAAACAATTTGATGTTTTATTGGAAACGGGATATATTCGCCATTCGAAATCACTATTCGAAGCACCAATGTTGTTTCAGAGGAAACATTATGGGAGCATGCGGATGTGTGCATACCACCACATGCACAACAAGGTGACAATGTAGAACAAGTATCCTATTTTGTTGATTGCCAATCTGTTTGTTCAATTGAGTCATGCAAAGTACTTCACTAAGCTTAACTTGAGGTCAAGCTACTATCAGGTGAGAAACGCTTATGGGGATGAGCCAAAGATAACTTATGTGACGCGGTATGGGCCATATGAATTCTTGGTGATGTCATTCAAGTTGATGAATGCACTTGCAACATTTTGTACCTTGATGAACCAAGTATTTCATGAGTACTTTGACAAGTTTGTCGTGGTGTACCTAGATGATATTGTTGTTTACGGTTCCACTTTGGAGGAGCATCAAAAGAGCATATATGGAAGATGTCTGATAGGCTGAAAGAGAACAATTTTTATGTGAAGAAAAAGAAGTGTTTTTTCGCTCAACAAAGCATTAAATTCCTTGGTTATGTGATTGAACAAGGTCATATTAGGATGGATATAGAGAAGGTGATAGCTACTCAAGAATGGAAAATCCCAATGATAGTGAAGGAGTTGTGTTCCTTTCTTAGTCTTGCCAACTATTACAGAAAATACTCAAGGAGAATTGCTTCTTTGAAAAATCTACTAAAGAAAGGTCAGGGGTGGAACTAGATATAGAAGTGATAGGGAGCCTTTGATGACTTAAAGGATGCCATTATGAGATATTCAATACTTGCTCTTTCAAATATCATAAAACCCCTTGAGGTACAAACAGATGCATTAGACTACGCCCTTGGAGGGGTCTTATTGCAAAAGGGACACCCTATTGCGTATGAGAGCCATAAGCTTAGTAAAGCAAAACAGAAGTACACACTTAGAAGAAGGAGATGTTAGAGGTGGTACATTGTCTCTGCGTGTGGCGACATTACTTACTTGGGTCAAGGTTTATGGTGAAAATAGATAATTTGGGTGTTAACCACTTCTTCACATAGCTGAAGTTAACACCCAAGTAGGGTCAGTGGCAAGAATTCTTAGCATAATTTGATTTCTCATTTGAGCACAAGGCAGGGCGCCTGAACCAAGTTGCTGTTGCACTGAGCAAAAATGTAACGACCCGAAGAATATTGATATTTAAATAATAAATAGGGAGGAAAATGGAAACAGTAACAAAAGGAGGCAGTCGACTTCATCAACGAGGGTTCTTTAGGATCTTGTCGACAAGAAGATACCGAGAAAGAATTTTTGGGAAGTCTGAAATTCGTCGACCAGGGTGAAGGTTCATTGACGAACCTTCTATGGGACTCGTCGACGAGGTGGAGTGGCTCGTCAACAAATCCCACAATATAAATAGCCTAAATCCGGGTTAAATGCATAATTTTTTAGCAAAATTATCTTATTTTCTCTCTCCTACGATTTCTTATCTCTCTTTCTCTCTCTCTCTTCGATTTTGGCTTCGTCAGTCGCCGGATCGATGATCTGAGACCAGTACGACGCTCTTGGGAAAGTTCTACCTAAGTTTGCCAGAGCGGATCGTCAGTGGGACAAAGTTGGATTTCATCTCAGATTCAGGGTAAGGTCTTTTTATTGAAATTTGACTTTCCAACAGTTGTAGGAAATTCCTATAGACGTAGAAATAGTAATATTTTGTTTTGGGACATATGGTTTTCAGGGTGTTGAATGGAGAACCCTGCAAGTGTAAGACCTGTCATAATAAGGAGATTTTAGCAGGAATCAGGTAAGGGAAATATGTTATGCTAGGCAGTTTTAAAATGATTTTCAGTATGAAATATACATTTTTACTAGGTTATTATTCATAAAATAACTTTATATAGTTTAACAATTATGAATAATATGTTTTACATTACTGTGTGGCTTAAGAATATAGATATAGTACAGAAACATGCTTTATAGTATTTTTCAGAGTTATGTTTTATAGAATATACAAACAGTGGATATGTTTTATAGTAATTAAAGAACACCATGATTATATAGTTTATATTACCATGACATACAATTTTACAGTTCATTTTAGAAATACAGTTGATACGGATATAGTTTATTACAGCGTCATGGTTAATACAGATATTACATAATCATGGTAAAACAGATAGATTGTATATAGTAATGTATTATTTAGTATCAGACCTTGATGGACCATTACAGATTACAGAGCACGGTACCATTGCTACATACAGTATATGTGCAACCACCTATTTAAATAATACGTGGTAAGTAGGTCGATCAAATGACCACGTGTGGACAAGCTCCCCATTAGATATGGGTTGAGGAGGGCTAATAAGACTGATGGAGTATAGTGGTTTATTCTGATCGGCCAGCCAGGATAGATCCGGCCTACGGGCCACACAACCCTGTCATGAGGGGTTAAATCATGACATACAGTTATCCATCTAGGCAAATTTTCAGTTATTATTATGTATGTACAGTTTCATAGAAATAGGGAATGTATGTTATCAATATTAAAAGTATTATGCATAGAAACCTAAAATACAGATATGTTAAGCAACATGGAAAGGTGGAGGTTATATTATTTGTACTATATTTACAGATTCAGTTATAGCATATTTTGTCTTACTGAGCGTTGTCTCATCCCATTACTTTAACATTTTTCAGGAGATCCTAGTAGGCTCGCAGATAAGGCTCGCAGATAGAGGGGTTTCAGTACTACCCTATCAGTATAGTGAGTATTTTTTGGGGTATTTATGTATAGACCTAGCCTAGTTGAGGGTATTTTGGGAAACAGTCATATATGTAAATTTTGGGGAACATTTTAGCACTTTGGTATTGTATATTTTCTTGATTGTGTTTATATGAATTCTGCTTCTCGCTACTTAGGTTGATGATTTGGTTTAATCTAGTAGGTACAAGAGCATTATAAATTTCATAGCATTAAAAAATCAAAACTAGAAAATAAATAGCAAATCGTTACAAAAAAGGTTGAGCTGGCAACCTTATAGATGGTAACACACTTGATAGTGAGTACCATTACCACAATGATACGGGAACACATTAAGGAGAATTTGGAGTGTGCCAGGTTTTATATGCTTTAATCCTTATGATTTCCATGACTTCCTTACCTTCTGTGCATGCTAAGTAATGATCATGTTCACAATCTCAATGCACAGGTAAGACACTATGTGATTGTCATTATCAAAATGGGATTAGACTCATAGAGTCAACAAGAGGCACCAGATGGAGAAGTAAAGCTCGAGGATATACCAACAGTGAGGGATTTCCCTGATGTATTTCTGGAGAACTTACTTAAGTTGCTTCTCGACTGTGAAGTTGAATTTGTCATTAATCTACTTCTAGGAACAACACAAATCTCTAGGGCTTCGTACAGAATGTCTCCAGTAGAATTGAAGGAATTAAAAGAACAGTTACAAGAGTTACTAGATAAAGGATTTATTGTACCTAATGTGTCACCGTGGGGAGCACCAGTGTTATTTGTTAAAAAGAAAGACAGGTCGATGAGAATGTGCATTGATTACTGGGAAATAAACAAGGTGACTTTTAAGAACATGAATCCACTTCCCCATATAAATGATTTTCCTGACCAACTCCAAGGAGCATGAGTTTTCTTTAAGATTGATCTCCGTTTTGGGTACCATCAAGTGAAGGTTAAGGTAGAGGATTTTCCAAAAACTACATTCCAAACTTGGTATGGCTATTATGAATTCTTGGTTATGCCATTTGGACTGACTAATGCTCTTGCTACATTTATGGATCTTATGAATAGGGTTTTCCATGAATATCTGGATTAGTTTGTGGTGGTGTTCATTGATGACATTCTAATTTATTCAAGGAATCCCGAGGAGCAGTAAATCATTTGAGGATGGTACTTCAGGTATTGAGGGAAAGGAGGTTGTTTGCTAAAGTTAAGAAATGTGAATTCTAGCTGGAAAAGAGTTGCATTCCTTGGGCACGTGGTATCCAAGGGTGGTATTTCGGTGGACCCAAGTAAGATAGAGGCGGTGGTAAACTAGGCAAAACCGAAGAATGTTCACGAGGTCAGGAGTTTCTTAGGTCTGGCAGGATATTACCATCAATTTGTTGAATATTTTTCTAAATTATCAAGTCCACTGACAAAGTTGAGAAGAAAGGATGTAAAATATGAATGGGCAGATGAATGTGAACAGAGCCTCCAGGAGTTAAAGTAGCGACTCGTCATTGCACCGGTATTGACAATTCATTCAGGAGAAGGTGGTTTTGTGATTTACAGTGATACGTCTTGGAAAGGGCTTGGGTGTGTACTGATGCAACGAGGAAAGGTTATTGCGTACGTTTCTCGGTAGCTCAAGGAGTACGAGAAGAATTACCCAACACATGATTTGGAATTAGCAGCAGTGGTTTTTGCACTGAAAATTTGGAGACACTACTTGTATGGTGAGAGGTGTGAGATTTATACAGATCATAAAAGTCTTAAGTACATCTTAATGCAAAAGGAGTTGAATATGAGACAAAAGGGATAGCTAGAACTGCTAAAATATTGTGGTTGTACCATTAACTACCACCTAGGGAAAGCAAACGTTGTAACTGATGCGTTGAGTCGGAAGTCGGGGAATGTGGCATTCTTGATAGTGGTAGCTCAACATCAAATCAGGATGGATTTGGAAAGATATGGTGTGGAAATAGTGGAAGGGAATCATCAAGCTTTTATTGCTAATTTGGTGATCCAATTGACCTTACTGGAACGAATTAAGGTCACACAAAAGAATGATGCAGAGTTGGTAAAAATTATGGATAAACTACAGAGTGGACTGGGGGTGGATTTTAATATCATAGATGATGGAGTTTTAAGGTTTCACGCCCGATTATGTGTGCCTGATGATACATTGATCAAAAGAACAATTCTATAAGAGGCTCATCGCTCTCTCTATACAGTGCATCTAGGGAGCACTAAAATGTATTGGGATTTGCGAGAATCCTTTTGGTAGATCAATATGAAGGGGGAGATTGCCTAGTTGGTAGAGCAGTGTCTTACGTGTCAGTAGGTGAAAGTTGAACACCAGAGACCAGTCGGGCCATTGCAACCATTCCACATTCCTGAGTGAAAGTGGGAGCATATCACCATGGATTTCGTAACGGGGTTACCATCAGCATTGCATGGACAAAATGTCATTTAGGTAATTTTTGACTGTCTAACAAATACTGCACACTTCATTCCAATCAAATTCAGCTATTGCATAAATAGAATGATAAAGCTATATGTGTTGACTTTTTGAGTCCATCTCCTGTTTTGTTATGACAAACCGCAGTATCTCATATGTGTGTTAAGTGTATGAACATGTTTACTTTTCTAAGCATAGAAGATAGATGAGAAATGGAAGTCGAGAAGCAATTAAACGACCACATCTTTCGGCACATTCCATGAAATTGCAGAGGAGCAAAGCACGAAGTTTTCATTTATTTTAAGTCATATTTTTATATTTATCATTCGGGTCTATAATAATAATCTAAGATCTGTAATAATTAATGCATGACATGCATGGTAGGAACTATAAGCTCAAAGAACCCGAATCGTAGTGTACAGATTAATTATGTAAAAGAGGGATGGAAATGGAATTCTGCAAACTTCGTTGATGAGGCCATAATTCGTCGACGAAGGCATAATACTTTTCGTCGATGAAATTCAGAGGTTCATCGACGAGGAAAAGCCGAGGGGTTCAGGAAATTGGAAATATCAGGCTTCGTCGACGAATTCTCCGATTGCTCGACGAAATCCCTAACTTTTCATCGACGAAAGCACCTTTTCGTCGACGAAATCCCTCTGGTCAAAGGTCTATAAAAGGATATATTGGGGGTTGCTTAGCTCCTAAGTTTGGTTTCTCTCTCTCTCTCTCTCTCTCTCTCTCTCTCTAGGATTTCGAAGCTCTCTCTCTCTCTCTCTCTCTCCTCGATTCCTTCGCCGTTTGTCGTCGGATTCACAAATCCAAAGTTACTGCGAGGATCAGTGAAGGATTCTCTACGTTTCTACTGGATCGGAATCTCGTTTCAAAGGATTTCGGGTTTCGGGCCAAAATTGAGGTAAGGCTCGGTTTTCATTTCTGATTTGGTATATGTATAGTAGTACAAATTGTAAGTATGTTTTGTACTATGGTTTGTAGGTTTCGGAGTCTCGGTTCGTAGTTTTGAGGACCGTAGAGTTCGTGGTTGGTTTTCGAGTTATATAAGGGGATTCTGTTTATATCAGTCCATTTTTGAAATCAGGATCGGTAAGCTTGTAGGCTACGATCGTATGTATGTTTTGACTACTTATTTAGGGAAATCTATCGGGTAAAAATGCGGGATTTTCGGGTTACAGCTTTTTGGGAAAATTGAGGATTTTGGGTATCATCTCTATTTTGTTTGGAAAACCATTTGTC
Source organism: Malania oleifera (assembly GCF_029873635.1). Lineage (NCBI taxonomy): Eukaryota > Viridiplantae > Streptophyta > Magnoliopsida > Santalales > Ximeniaceae > Malania > Malania oleifera. Next base: position 56,647,121 of record NC_080420.1, on the reverse strand, counting down.
TTGTTTAAATTGTATTATTGAGGTGACCGTAATCCATATTTGCATAAACTGTATACTTGAAAATGTAAATGATATGATTTGTCGTAAACCAAATAAGTGTGGTATGTATGGATGTATGTATTTGTTTCAGGTATTTGTAAAACAGTTATGTGGCGGCTAATTATCGTACGTTGAAATGTATAGGGACATGAGTTCCAAAATGATTCCAGGCTTTGCAAAATCGTCTAGGGGCGGCTAATTATCATACACCGAGAGTGGCCGGCTCTATATCCGGGGTGTGAAATATCACTAGTATGATTCGACTGGTCACTGTATGTAGCAATGGATTCACAATGGGCCTAGGTCGTCGCAGCATAGTTTGACACATGGCAATGTAATCGGGGTGAGACTAGGTGACCTTGTGTAGTTGCGTATGTAGCAATGGATTTACTATTGGGCCTGAGTCATAGATCTTCGTAGTTGCATGTGTAGAAATGTAATCGCTGTGAGACTAGGTGACCTTGTGTAGTTGCGTATTTAGCAATGGATTCACCATTGGGCCTTGATCGTCGCAGCGTAGTTGCTTATGTAGCAATGTAATCACTGTGAGATGAGGTGACCTGGTGTAGTTGTGAACTAGTTTGATGACACTGACCGTATGTATGTATGTATGTGTGTATGTTGGGTATCGTATGAACTGGAATGGTTTTCTGAAAATACTGGAACTGTATGTATTTGTATGAAACTGTACGAATTGTTTCAAACTAAATCGTATGTATAGTGTTATGAAGTATGTAAAATAACACTGGTATGTCACACACTGATATAAACTGTTTTCTTCCTTACTAAGAGGTGTCTCACCCCGAATGTACGTACAATATTTTTCAGGGCCTTCAAGTAGCGGTAAGTAGCATCCTAGCACTAGGAAGCAAGGGGTGTCATAGCTACTACTAGTACCTTTTAGGTACGAGTTTTGGTATCCAGGTTGTCGAGATGGTTTTTGTTGACACCTAGGGTATATTTGTATCATGGGAATGTATATCCTAGCTTGTATAGCATAGACTCTGGTATGGTATTGTTCATGTATAAAGACCGTTTTTTGCTACGTATTTTGGATGAGTATGGATGTATGTATGTATGTTTGTGGGCATCCGTTCACCCCATGGGGTCGGACCCCCTTTGGTATTGTATCATGTATGGTTTTAATTGATACAGAGACATGTTAGGTTACTAAATTCACCCCTAGGTCCCATTTTTGGGTTCGGGGCATGACACCATAACCATGCAAATAGAGGTAAACCATACTAAAAAACGGGACCAAATTCTTAAGTTTAAAAGGGTTTCAGGCGACCGAACCGTGTGCGTTAAAAACGCGTTGGTCGACCGAATTGTTGAAAAGTCAAACTATTGACCATGGCTCAGGTGATCGAACAAATTTGAATTGAATGTCCACGATCAACCGAACCTTAGAGTGGTCACTTTTCACCTTCCACAAGCGCCCGAACTTTGAGTTCATTTTTACTTCGGGCGAGCGAATCCTTAAGTTTAGCAGACCAAACTATTTGTCAGGCGACCAAACCTCGAGCAGTTTGGAAATTGCTTAGACTTAGCCACCCGAACCCAAAAATTGACTTTTCTGTATGTGTCTATTCAAGCGACTGAACTTAAGGTTTGGGTGATGAAACTCTCAGGTTGCTTAATTTTTTAACAGCAGTAACTCAGGTTAATTAAGGGTAAATTGGTTTTAAAATTCATTAAACTATTTTAAGGATTCCCTATGTGTCATAACGACCATATTTTTTTAAGAAACTATATATATGAGTTCATTTGCAAAGATTAGGTGGTGATTAGAGATTAGATTAAAAAAATTTCTCTCTAAAATTCCTTGAGCCTTCAAGCCTATATACCTCACATATACTCATTCCCTTGCAAAATTTTATTGAGTGAAAGTATCTTTGAGATCACCCATACTTCCTATACATGCTTATAGTCTCTTGGTTGTGATTGCTTATTGTTTTTATTGAGAGTTAAGCCCAAAAGTTTCCCCCCTTGATTTAATCCATAAATTATTTTGTGGGAAAATTTTGTAAGCTCGTCAATCTTTGCACTCTTATTGCAAGACTCTTGAGTTTATCTAGTGTTTTTGTAGAAAATATTTTTTGATAAGCTTGCTTTGCAAATATCTTTTGTGCTTGATTTTCTGGAAATCTTTTTGAGATATTTGATTATACTTTGAAATCTTTGAAACCGTATTTGTGGTTGATATATATATATATTGTTTCAAAGATATTATTATATCACACTCTCACACTCTGATTGCCTATTGACATTATCTTGAGAGTTGTAGATTTACATATCTTCACTGGGCTTATAAATCTTATCTGTTTGAAGTGCATTAGTTATTACTTGTGCGTACTGGTACAAATCTGCTTGTTAGAGAAGCACATACTTTGTACACGAAATTTGTATTAAATACCTGTTGTATTTCAGGCATGGCCTGAGGGGGTGTTGATCTAGCCCGTAAGGATTAGTAGGGTCTTCTCCACCCCATAAGGAGAGTGTGTAAAGGTTGAGGTCAGCCCTGGTAATTTGACCTGGTTGTATACGGTGTCGCTCCACCCGTTAAGTGAGCATTAGTAGAATCCTTGGGCTTGCGAGTTGAGGCGGGGACATAGGCAATATTGGCCGAACCCCAATAATATATTGTGTGTCTACTTTAATTTCCAACACTTTATATTTCTGCACATATATATTATATTTAATATATTGTGAAAGTGCGCATGATTTAATTTTCACATTTCTTTATCTGCGCAATTGGTATGTGATTAGAAAGACCCTAGGTTGTGTATTACTAATATCTGGTTAAACCTAGGAAGAAGTTTTTAAATTTCCAATTCACCCCCCTCTTGGGAATACACCAATTCCAACAATATTTATAGGAGATAGTTAGACTCCATGGCATACCACTGTCCATCGTATCAGATCGAAACCCACAGTTTACCTCACAGTTTCGCAAAAAGTTTGCACGGGGCCTTGGAATCTCAATTGACTTTCAGTACAACATTTTACCCCTAGACTAATGGACATTCAAAGAGAACAATCCAAATCTTAGAAGATATGTTATGTTCATGTGTGTTGGATTTTGGAGGAAGCTAGATTCAGTATCCGTCATTAGTAGAGTTCGCCTACAACAATAGTTACCAGGCCAGTATTGGGATGACGCTGTATGAAGCATCGTATGGTCGAAGGTGCCGATCTCCACTGTATTGGGATGAGGTTGGATGACAGATTTTGGGGCTAGAAATTATTTAGCTGACATCCGAAAAGATCTAACTCGTACGGGATAAAGTCAAAACAGCTCAGAGTCGGTAGAAGAGTTATGTTGATGCTCGCCGATGAGAATTGGAGTTTGATGTGGGGGATAATGTAATGACTCAGAGGAATTATGGTATTTTAAATAATGATAAAGAGGGGGAAAATAGAAGTTGGAAGGGAAAAGAAAGGGGCAACAGGTCTCGTCGACGAACACGAAAAATTGGGCTCGTCGACGAGGACGTGTTTGGTCAACGAGAAAATACCGAGAGATGGTTTTGGGTGATTTCGAATTTTGTCGATGAGGAGAGAGTTCGTCGACGAGTGATGAGAATCAACAAGCACCATTGAAGGATCCATTGCATGTTTTAGTTGGGCCTATCACTAGAGCGAGATCCAAGAAGATCAAAGAAGCACTTCATGGGCTTATTCAAGATATTTGGACTTATTCAAAAACGGGGCACTCCAAGTTTGGCCTTAAGAAAGATGAAGGTTTAATAAAACTTAATCCAAGTTTTTGATGGAGTTGATCTTGCTTAATGGTTGTAATCTCCTTAATAATTGTATGCTAATTCAATTATGGGATTTGACTTAATGGTGTAATATTGCAAGACATAGCTTGCATGAGTTTTTAGTAAGTTGTGAGAGTAATTAATGTGTCTAGTAAGTTGATGTATTTATTATGTGTGTCTACCATGCTTGTGTGGGAATTGCTAAGTGTTTAATGTCCTTGTTTCCCATACTAGCTATATATATCTCACCATTGTAAGAGGACAAGATAATGGAATAAAAATGTGAGGCTTTGTTTCTTCTTGGTTCTTTTGAGAACTTGTGAACTTATCAAGGAATCCTTCCTTGTGGCATTCAAATTTTATACCTTTGGTTCGTGATTTAATTATAATCATTGGGTCGAAGTTTTATACCTTTGGTTCGTGATGCAATAATAATCATTGGGTCAAGGTTTGTTACTTTATACTTTTGGTCCACGTTTCATTTATAAACGTTGGGTCGGAGTTTCCTATCAAAAATATGAATTTTAGCTTTCTTGGGCAAGCATTTCAACATTGTTTGCTGGGTCTCAATGCGTGTCGTTTGAGGTTCACATCATTTGGTATCAGAGCTTGGGCTCTAAAATCAGGTTTACTATCCTTTTATCTTTTATTTCTTGTTATCATTCTATCTTGTTCCGCTTGTGTTCATTATTCTTTGTTCTTGTTTTGTTCCGTTTGAATTAGCACACAACTATTAAGAAGATTATAGCCATTAAGTAAGATCAACTCCATCAAAAACTCGGATTAAGTTTTATTAAACCTTCATCTTTCTTAAGGCAAAAGTTGGAGTGCCCCGTTTTTGAATAAGTCCAAATATCTTGAATAAGCCCATGAAGTGCTTCTTTGATCTTCTTAGATCTCGCTCTAGTGATAGGCCCAACTGAAACATGCAATGGATCCTTCAATGGTGTTTGTTGATTCTCATCAACAAGTCTTCTTCTTGGCCTCGTCGACAAAGCCCAGTGTATAAATAGAGCCAACCTTCATTTTTTGGCCATTTCTGGCGTAAATACTCCTCCCTCTCTCTTTTCTACGCCCCTCCTTCCTTCTCTCTAAGATCTCGGGCCAATCTATCGTTGGTTCGATGATCTGAGACCACCACGACGCTCCTAGTGAAGTTCTCTGCATATCTGCTGAAGTGGATTGTCGATGGGGCTGAGTTTGAAACCATCCCAAATTCAGAGTAAGACTTTCTACCCAGTATTTGACCTTACTATAGTTGTAAGAAATGCTATATATGATGAAATACTAAAGTTTAGTTTTTGAAAATATTGTTTTTAGGGTGTTGAGCGGGGAACCCTTTGGATGCAGGGCATATTATTTTAGGGGCTTTTCAAGAATCAGGTAAAGGAATAAACTAAACCAGTAATTTTATGAAAATATATGTATGATCTTACAATATTTGGTTTCAGGAAAATGAATATATATGTATATTTTATGTTGGGAAATACTGTGATAAATGGCGATGTGTTTAAATATACCTAATACCCATTCTCTGTGGCATAAGTAAGATTTATTGTGAAATACTATTTTCAAAGAATATTTTTATATGATATGCTGGTGTATGGGCCGTGCTATTAATATGATATGCGAGTGTACGGGCCTAGCTATTGAGGTGATTGAGCCGGCGTACGGGCCGTGATTGATAAAATATGAAATGCCGGCGTTCGGGCCGATGATTTTTCACTTTATATGTGAAATATGACATGCTGATAGTGAATTGACAATTATTACTATGAATAATGATGTATGATGATTTGGAATATGAAATATAGTATCAGAACCTAGTTGGCTTGGTTTAGGCTTACACTAGACACGGTACT